>NC_057861.1:560339726-561807243 GCF_019393635.1 Dromiciops gliroides
CTTCCTTGCTTTAATATCTGCCAGGGACAGCAAAAATGACTGAAATATGGTTACAAAAGTACAAAGCAAATTAGAAGAATGAATTTAGCGACTTATAGAGACAATCTCAAGGCAGCCTTATTTGACTGGAAAGAGATTTATACAAACTTTCTTGTACAAAAGAAAAAATATTTTAACAATAAGTGAAAGTGATAGAGATGAACCAGAATTTGTCTTTGTCTTGGATTTTAAATCCTACAAATTCAGGGATTACATTTTCCATTCCATGTCTTTACATTCTTCACAAGTGCTTTGTTCTCAGTTCAATAAATGGCTTTTCAGTTATGTCTGACTCTTTGTGACCCCATTTGGGGTTTTCCTGGCAAAGACACTGGAATGTTTTTCCATTTTCTTTTCCAGGTCATTTTAGAGATAAGGAAACTGAGGCAAACAGGGTTAAGTGACTTGCCCAGTGTTCCACAGGTGGTAAGTGTCTGAGGCCATATTTGAACTTGCAAAGATAAATCCTGATTCCAGGCCTGGCACTCTATCCACAGTGCAACTTAGCTGCTCCATTACCCTTTCATATTATACCTTGAATCATAGTTATTTGTGTGTGTGTGTGTGTGTGTGTTATATAAATATACACACACACACGCACACACATATATACCTTCTGTATCTATATATACCTTCTGTATCTATATATACCTTCTGTATATTACATATTTATGTATATACTTATATATATACATATATATATATTCAAAGAAAGTATATCCTTGCTTTGAGGTTAGAACCTGTTTTAGTCTGTTTTGTGTAATTGCCTGGACTCCCAACCCTTATCTAACATAACAATGCTTTCTGTGGAGTAGGTACTTAAAATGAATTAATAAATGTTGAATTGTGTAGTGTTCTGGGAAAAACATGGAATTTAGAGAGCGAAGGCCTGGATTTGAATCCCAATTCTACCCCTTACTATCTAAGTACCCTTAAGTAAGACATTTTTCACCTCTGTAAACTTCAGTTTCATTACCTGGAAAATAAGAAGATTAGAACTTATGGTCTTTAATGTTCCATTTATCTCTAAATTCCATAAATATTTTATATGGAACATGGTTCAACATTTATTTGGGGTTGTTTGACAAATATATTTAAACGTTTATTACGCAAAAAGCATTGTATTAGGTGCTAAGGGGTTGGGAGGCACAAACAGGCTAAGACAGGTCCCACCTTCGAAGCACATATAGTCTGTTAGGGAAGATAAGGCATAGACAGAAAATAATTGTACACTATAACATATGTATTTGTGTCTATATACATGTTCATCCACATGAAAGGCTTGACCTTGGAGCCAAGAAGAACTGAGTTCAAATCTTTCATTTGAAACATTCTAGCTATGTGAATCCAGGCAAGTTACTCAACCCCTCAGTCCACTGGACAATTTAGACTCTAAGCTGCAGATAAGATGCTGACCTACAATTGGAAAAGGGATTTTCCTCATCCAGGGAGTTACCTTTGCCCGTGAAGTTACAGTTGCCATATCTATGTTTTATGAAGCAGCTGGTAACATAATAGATAGAGCACTGGCCCTGAAGACAGAAAGACCTGAGTTCAAATACAAGCTTACTGGCTGTGTGACCCTGGGCAAGTCAGTTAACTTCTTCTATCTGTCTCAGTTTCCTCAAATATAAAATGAGGATAATAATAACTATTGCAGATCAAATGAGACACCACAATTTAGGAAAAGATACTAAAGGAAATACTAGGTATTTGTAAGAGGTATCATTAGCCTGGACTAGTAATTTGATCATTATGGGGAATTTCCAGTTTAGAAATGTCTTCAAACAATGCAGATCAGCAACAACTACATAGTTTATAGACCTTTCTAGAATGCTGAGAGAAATGACTTGCCCATTGTCACATAGATGGTAGAAGAACTGGAACCAAAATTTTCCTAAGTGTAAGGACTCTATCTACTATCCCAAGGTTCTTTCTTCTTAATAATTTCATCGTGGATTATCACTTTTTTATTCCTCATAAAATGATGTATTTCCAAGACAGACATACTTAATGCAACTCTAAGTTATCATAGAGTTCTAGGACTAGAAGAAGCCTTAGAAATCATCTAATCCTAACTACCTCAGTTTAAAGATAAACAAACTGATATTCAGAGGGATTATTTATTTTGTTCAATATTACATGGCTAATCAGCAGTTTATTTAGGTAAAGAATTCAAGTCTTGACCTCAAATATAATTTCCTTTTTGCTATACTAAAAAGCTGCCCTGAAGAGATCCTTCCATTGAATTACTTGCCTTGCTTTTGCATTAGTGGCAGGTGGCTAAATGAATAACATGTATATCTTGCTTATTAACACTCCCAAGATCCAGAATTTTGTTTTGAATTATTGTCTTTGAACCTTTATTTGACATCTCAGTTGTCTGAATTCTTTTTTTAACATTTCTTATTTAATAGTTGCATCTCCTCAAGCAAAAACCCAGAAAGAACCTTGGGATAGCAGAGGGGTATACTTGAACTAGGTACTTTAGTAAATGTTTATTGTATTTGTAATCTTTTTCATATATGTCACATATAAAATGTCTTGGAGCATTCTTCTGAGTAACAGCCTTCACATATGATATCTTAGTCTCATTAAGAGAAATATAGAAGCCAGAATGCAGCAGATAAAATTTTGTGGCACTCTATTCTGACCATACCTCACCTTGAGGGTTGTGTTTAGTTCTGATTCTCATAGTTTAGCCAGGTGTCCAGAAATTTGAAGGTATTCAGATAAGAGAAACCAGTATGATCAAAACCTAGAAGACTAGGCCATTTGAGAATCAGTAAAGGGAAAGGTTGGAGGAATAACAGCTATCTTTTGCTTGACCCTAGTTTTTAGGTCGTTTTTGGAAGGCAAATAAAAAATGTAAGTTCTTCAAGGGGAAAACTAACTAGAAGCAATCAGTAGAAATTTCAGAGAAGCATATTTAATCTCAATATGAGGAAACACTTCCTAAATATTTGAAACTCTGAAATATTGGAATGTGCTTGGGAGGTTGCTGCAAATATCCAAAGAGTGAAGATGACCATGGTTCAGTCATATAGAAGGGATTCCTATTCATTTTCCACTTAAACTAAATGGTCCCTTTAAATATGCAGATAATGTGATTCTTCTCTTCCTCTAGAAAAGCAAATTTTCTGATGGCTCACATCAGAAAATTACTCATTTTGTTTTGACACTTGGAATGAAATTGTGTCCTGACAATCAAGTTTTGTTGTGTTTTTTTATTTGGGAGTGGGGAGGGGTTGTCTATATTTCTCAGAATGAACATTCAGTGAATAATTTGGGTGCTAAATAGATTGATTTTAGCAGGCAAATGGGGAGAGTGTAAGTTCCTCAAATACATGGACTGTTTCATTCTTATCTTTGTGTACCTACTTGCTAAACACTTACTAAAAGGCAGCTGCATGTTGAATTTTTTTTCCCCTTCATAACTTTTAATCTTTTTCTTTGCAATTTTACATAATAGTTTGTTCTCCTACCCTCCACCTTCCATTTTCCTTTTGCCTTTTAAAGATAACTATTCTTCCTGACCAGATGATGAGGAACTTAAATGGACTTATTTCTGGAAATATAAAATGAAAAGTCAATTTAATGTGAATGATCAGGGTAGAAATTTTACTTCTGACTGAAAGAATTATAACTTATCTTTTCTTTAATGAGAACAGTAAGTAAAAATAATTATTCATGCAAGCTTGCCATCTCATTAAACAGTGATGTAAAATTCTCTCCAATAAAACCTCTTAAGTGGATTTTTTTTTGCAAGGTTGGGCTTTAGAGGCTTTATTATTTCAATTAGGCTCTGGAATTTGATTATTCAATCAACCCACTCCAGTCCAGAAAAATCTCTTATGGCCCATTAATTTAAGAATGCTTCTTTGTACTGCCTATGATTATAAAAAATAAAATAAGATTTCCTCATAGAAAAATTGCCATCCCTCTGCTTTATTTCCTGTTCCACTTTGAACCTTTGTTTTCAATAAATCTTTTTGCAGTTCATTTGTAAGAAATGCATTAATTCCATTTCTTCTCTTTAACTCTTCCATAAACTATAGTGAACTAAAGATGAGCATACAAATGCAAACTTCTTCTTCTACCTAATCATGTACAGTACATTAAAGGTTAAAGAAAATTTTTTCCTTTTTTCTGAGTAGAAATGAATCTCCCTGTGTGTGGTGAGATGGGCAGGTCTTAGGTAAAGCTTTCTGAATATTTCCTTTTGATGAAAGTAGGAATTTTTCAGGGACCACTTTTTGCCTTTCTTTGTATCCCTAACACTTAGCACAATTCTTGGCACATAGCAGGAACTTAAGAAATACTTATTGACTTGCATTAACTACACACAGAGACATTTTAATTTTTTAAAAATAAACATAATACTCCAAATAGCCATCTTTCTAACACTAATAATTTATTGGTTAGGCTCTGTGGCTTTGTATCATGGAGCACCATGATGTCCAAAAATCACAACCAGAAAAGGGTCAATAGAAAAGCATATGATAATGAAAGTTGATCCCAGCATATTAAATCCAATGGCTTATTGATAAGAAATGCACAAAACATATCATCAATGACAACTGATCAGAAAAAGAAGTGAGATAGTCAAACATGGATAAGAATTAAATAGGCTGAGTATTGTCAATAATTTAGATCAATACTGATGGAAATACTACCAAAATCTTTTACCTTAGGGCAAGAAACCAGACTGAATATTTTCTCACAAGAAAGATTTTCTTTTAATAAAATCAGGTCTTTTTATTTGAGGGGCAACTAGGTGGCACAGTGGATAGAGTGCCTGTCCCAAAGTCAAGAGGAACCTGAGTTCAAATCTGGGCTCTGACACTTACTAGATATGTGACCCTGGACAAGTAACTTAACCCATTTACCTCAGTTCCTCATCTGTAAAATGAGCTGGAGAAGGAAATAACAAACTACTTCAGTATCTATGCCAATAAAACCCAAAATAGGGTCACAAAGAATAAGCCACAACTAATTGATGAAACAACTTATTTCAAAACTTAATTTAATAAAAATTGAACTAAATCATTTGAATTAAATACCATCTTTTTCATGGTATAAAAATTGTATCTAGCATGAGTTGAACAAATTTTTGCCCCAGTGTATCAAAAGTTAGAAAGTGAGCAATTTTGTTGTTGTTGTTTCTGTCATGTCCAACTCTTTGTGACCCAATTTGGGGTTTTCATGGCAAAGATACTGGAGTGGTTTGCCATTTCCTTCTCCAGCTCATTTTATAGATAAGGAATTAAGGCAAAGAGGGTTTGCCCAGGCTGCCCAGGGTTACACAGCTAATAAGTGTCTGAACCCAGATTTGAACTTAGGAAGATGGGTCTTCCTGATTCTGGGTCCAGCATTCTATGCACAATTCTATCCCTTTTGTAGTGTAGAAGTGAGTAAAATAACTAATTCATCCACCTACTAAACTGATTTCATGTTAATTACTTTCTGTGTTGTTTTTACTTCATGAATTAGAAAGTTGGTTTGGAGACTTTTTTTGTGCTTTTTTGACTCTGATGCAATCATACTGCTTGTTATCCTGGGTGGCAAATTGGTAATTCATAGAATAATAGAGTTAAGGCTGGAAGAGACCTCAGAGGTCATCTGGATCATTAAATTTGTGCTGGAAGAGACCTTTGTGGTCTTTGAATCCAATCCCTTGCTTTTAACATAAGGGAAAGTTAAGTGATGTCCAAAGGTTAGACATCTGGTTAGTATCTAAGGCAAGAATTTAATTCAGGTCCAAACAACCACTGTATTATGTATATATAGATAAATCCTATTGACATTCTCTTTCAACTTTTCAGATCTCAAAAGAAACAACAACAAATATGAATGGTAAAGAGTTTTATTTTTTTCAGTCTTATAATTGTAATGCCCATTGTCAGAACCACTGACCAGGGAAAAGGAACATCCTAAAAAACTCACAATTTTGAAAGACCACAGTGGTAAATGCAAATAAAACTTGAAAGAGGGCAACCTTGTCTAAATTGGAAATCCCCATTCAATTGTAACAGTTGGCTTAAATATTCATTATGACCAACTCAATATATAGGGGAAGGAGGTGACTGTCTACATGATTTTGGGATAGCGGTTGGGGGATGCCATGAAAGAAAGAAGCTGTCAGGAGAAACTCTTCCCCCCTTCCCCCCAGGGCAATGAGGGTGAAGTGACTTGCCCAGGGTCACACAGCTAGTAAGTGTCAAGTGTCTAAGTTTGGATTTGAACTCAGTCCTCCTGAATCCAGGGCTGATGCTTTATCTACTGCGTCACCTAGCTGCCCCCTCAGGAAAGACTCTTTCCCTTAAATGTCCTTGTTTACTCTGCTATAGTGTCATAAATTTCCATATTACACATTAGAATTAACATGTTGACATTTCCTCAATACTCTAATGGATTAATGATCTCCTGGGTATGGGTACTCAATTTACTGTTGCAGATGAAAACCCATCATGGTGTGACAAGCACTCTTTTTCTGGAATCAGAGAACCTGGGTTCACATCCTAAATTTGATTGTTGCTACCTATGTGACCTTGAGCAATTTGCTTTACTTTCCTAAACCTCACAGTCTTTATCTGTAAGATGAAAGGTTTGGACTAAATCGCCTCCAAGGTCCCTTCTAGTTCTAAATTTATAATTCATTTATGGTCTCTAAACCAGTGAGACTGTTATCCATTTTGTCATCATTGCTAGCATTCATATAGTCCTTTAAGGTTTGCAAATGTCAACTTAAGGCTTACATATGATAACTAATGAGATCTTCACAACAATGCTGGGAGGTGGGTGCCATTATCCCCATTTTACAAATAAGAAAATTAAAATAGACAAAAATTAAGTGACTTACCCAGTCTCACACAGCTGATAAGTGTCTGAGACAGAATTGGAACATAGATCTTTCTGACTCCTTCAGTTCAGCCTCCTTCCCATTATACCACCTAGCTGTCTCTATTTCTTTCCATAAGTCCTTCACAAAGAACCTACTTAATGTTCTAAAGATCTGTTTCTGCTTCTTTTAATATTTTATGAAAACCGGTATAGTACAACACTTTGACTGTTCAACATCTCTCATTATGCTATAAGATCATTATCAGTCATTAATACCTCTTATTTACTTTGTTTATGCTGGCAGCTGTCTTAGAAATGTCATGGGGAGGGGGGCGGGCAGCTTGGTGTCACAGTGGATAAAGCACTGGCTCTGAATTCAGGAGCAGTTCAAATCCAGCCTCAGACATTTGACACTTACTAGCTGTGTGACATTGGGCAAGTCACTTAACCCTCATTGCCCAGCCCCCCCCCCCCAAAAAAGAAAGAAATGTCATGAGGGAATAATAATACCAATACCAATAATTGTTACTAGTATTGGTAATAATAATTATCACTAATAACTCTACTAATACTATTATTTGTTATTAGTATTATTGTTGCTAAAGTTTATATAGCATTTAAACTTTGCAAAATACTTAACAAACGCTATCTCACTTTTCTCCTCACAACCACAGTGGGCAGTAGGTTTTACTGTTATCACTTTTTTTGCAAATGGTACAAAAATGAAAGTTTTTTTAACAGTCGATTAGTGATAACTGAAAGGACCACTCTTTCGGGGAGGAGACTATGACGAACCACCAGTCTGTCTGCTAAGCACTCCACTTCCAGGTGCGAGCTTAAAAGGCAAGGAGAGAACGGAAGTGATGTCTTTTTCCGCTCTCCTCATCTGCTGACTTGTGCTGCACACACAGACGCTGACTCAGGTTCAACTCAGCCCAGTCCTCCGTAACAGCACGTGCTTGACGCGGCTCTCAGCCTCAGAGGTGGCCTTGGGTTTTTGGTGAGTTCTATACCGGTCTTTGGTGAGTTCTATATGGAATATAGACTAAGCTTAGATCTAAGACTATTTGTTTCTATTTCTACTTTCCTATCTTTCTAATCAACATCACCTTGTAATTCCCAAACAATAAAAGCCCTAACTAAAGATGAGAGGCTTCTTCCACTTACTGATCTGGGAGATAAATAAGGGAAAGGTTAAAGGGGAGTTTAATGCTCTTGTATCCAATTTTAAATCTCACAGTAGATAGAGATGATATGACTTGCCCAAGGTCCCATAGCTAAGAGTCAAGGCTGGATGACATAAGGTAGTTAAGGTTTTATGGCAAGAAGTTAATGGAGAGAATAGCAATAACAAACATTTATACAAGACTTAAAGGTATATAGTTTGTTTTACACTCATTCCCTAATTTGAAACTCATGCCATAGGTAGAAATATTATATAAGCCTCATTATTCATATGAGAGAATTTGAGGCTCAGAAATTTTAAATAACTCACCCATGGTCATGCAGCTAGTATCTGAAGTTGAGATTTTAACTTAGGTATTACCAATTCCAAATAGCAAATAGCATTTCACAGTACCAGGTAGAATCTTATGGTGGCTAAAGGAGAAGAGAAAGGTAAGGTCTTTCATTGCTGGAGAAGAGAATGGAGTTGGGGAAGCTGTGTAAACACTATGGATTTTAGAATGATTGTTTTTTCAAAACAAATATTTTATAATTTCCTACTCTAATCTTTTAAAATTTCTGAGCTACTTGCTACAGATGAGGTGGGATGGAAATTTGGGGTCAGATTGATTGTGAGTCATCCCAAAAGAATTACAAGACTCAGTGACTCAGTTTCCCAAGTTTTATTGCAATGCTATGGGTGACCACAGGGAGAGACCCAGAATATTGGAAAGGTATCTCTCCAATAGTGAAAGAAAAAACAGTTATATTTATAATATAGATAAATTGATTATCAGTCTCATAATAATCTCCACCTTGGGGAAGAACAAGGGAGGGCCTGTCCTTCTCATTATAATATTCCCCACCTAGGGGTGTTTCAGGGGAGGGCTTATCCTAATTTGGAGTTCCTGGGGTCCTAAGCCAACCCCCAAGGTGGGTACCTTTTTCAGTGGAGGTGTTTTTGGGGTTTACACATCATAAGGTGAATCTGGGGACAAATTTGGCCTTTTCTACGCATGTCTCTTTCTGATTCCCAAGGCTAGTGTCAAAATATAATCATTTTTCTTTAGAATTTCTAAAGCCTTGTCATTTTAGTCTGAGGTCATCATGGCCTCTCTCCCTCTGGTCCTGTTATGGACACTGATTTCTCTGGATACAAGAACCTAGTATAAGTTATCCATTAATGTGGGTCTGACTCCCTTTTGGAGTTCATATCTGAAATAAAGCTTGGATCTTAGGTTTTTCTATTAATCCTTTTTTGCTTCCTACATCACAGACATCAATCAGTAGACATGGTCTTGGGCAGAAGTCCATCATTGTGAAACTTAAATTGTTTTTTCCATTGGTTTTAAGTTGACTAAAACTGTAAATTACAAATGGAGTCTAAAGGTGAGAGCCACAGATGTGACTACAGTATGTGAAGCATTTGATAATTGGATTTAGAGTCAGCAGACTTCTGTTTGATTTCCTGCTTTTTCTGCTTTGTCTGGACAAGTCATTATACATCTCTGGACCTCAGTTTTCTCATTGTCAAAATAAAGGGCTAGATTAGATAGGGTATATTTTGTTCTAACTTTCTATGATTCAGCAGCTTTAATGAGAAAAATAATCCCAAGATCTTGGGACTCTTTTTTCCTGATTTTACCATAAACAAGCCAAATACCCACAGCTAATCATTTTAAAAGTTTCTTGACGCTCTCATCTATGAAACAGAGAAAATGATACCTACTCCTTCCTTATCTTAACAGAATTTTAGAAAGAATAATAAACCCTTTAAAGGAGATGTGAATTCCTCTCAAAGCATTATAGAAATACAAAGTATTACTATAATTATGTGAGAGCAAGTCTATTGCAACCCATTTGGGAAAGAGAGGCTCAGATGTATTAGAACTTCATTTAATATCACCAGCTGTTTTTCAGCTGTATTAACTTTCTCAAGACCCTCAAGTTACTTTTACTCCATATGTTTAGAAGCTAGAATGATTCCTAAATTCCTGATTAATATATTTTTACTTAACAATATTGGTTTGTAAAGGTTGTTTTGAATTGTTACAGAATTTTTAAGAATTACCAGGTTCACTTTTAAAAAGTCAGAAAAAATAATATTTCTAAAACCCAGGAATATGAAAGCTCACATTTAATTGGTAATACCATATCAGTGCGTGGCTTCTGTGTCTGGAAAAATCCTTTTCCCATCAGTGTTGCCTCTCTAAACTCAGGTCCCGTTATGGATATCACGGTCACAGAAAACCTGCCCTGAATCAAAATGTATGTGGCTAAGTCTGCCCATTGGTTTCTTTCTGATTTGTTGCTCTAATCCTTCAAAGTCAGTTATCATAGTCCCATGACTTATTCATGAATTGTATGATATTTTTCTACAAGAGCTTGAGAGCCTAATTTCTATACCAGTTCTTCTATTGGATTAGAGTTTTCTAAGCTTTACCACTGAGCTAAGGAATATTGCTTACTGCTCTAATTTGCTCTTAACTGGCACTTTGTTAAATTCATATGCTTAGCTTTGCTGCTTGGAAAATTCCTAGGAATACTAACTCTGAATCACATTTATCCTTTCCTTTTTCAATTATTGCACATCTTCATATGCTGTGCCCTTTCCTTCGATTGAAATTCATCCACATCACTACTAAAGCTTTCTTATAGAAATTTAGCCTAACATGTTCAATTCCTGTGCTAAGCTTATTGCTTTTTTCTCATAGTTTCTTTCTGCCACATTTATACATTTAATACAGAGGAAAGAAAAAAGGAAGATAAATTACTAAATTACTTGAAACTCCTATTTAGAGATTTCTTTTGTTGAGTGGTAACTCATGTTTTCAAGCACTTAAAAAAAACAAAACTATTCACATTGGGCCTTCTCCTTTATCCACAATTTTTCAGCAGTACAGTATTTTATGGCTGAGTGAATCCTATGGTATCTTGGTTTTAGCAATGTAGTTCAAACAAATTTATCAAGGCTTCTGAGAATGTAGATGTTGCCACCAAGGCCTTTTCAGTTCTTTGCTGAGTACATCTACATATAAAAAGGTCAAGATTGTGGCTGAGTAGATAGAAAAAGCAATGACTAAACTTGGTAGAGCCTCTATGTCTTTTTGCTACTTATTCAAGAGAAATTTAAGGTTCAAAAACTGAGCACCCTATAAGCCAAGGTTTTTGGTAGTTATTGGACAAAGAACTATTATCTGACTAAAATTTTAATTTTCAGATATTAAAATTAGAATATATAAAGAATATTTACCACAATCTAGAGTGAGATCTCTGACCAAGGGCCCAAGCATCTGGAGATGTAAGAGTCAGTAAACATTTATTAGGCACCTACTATGTGCTAGGCACTGTGCTAAAGCTGAGGCTTTAAAGGAGTTCATAGTCTAATGGGAGAAGATAACACATAAAAAGAAGATGAAAAGGGTAAGGGAGGTTACCCAGCACAAGGGCATGCTGAAGTCCTGAAGCCAGGATGGGAAATGACCTGAGGAGGTGTGAATTACTGAATGAGTTTTGGGAGCTTATGAAGTCCAGGAAAGTCGCTGGGTAGGAAATGATTAGGAAAATTCCCTGGATACCCTATTTTAAGGGTAGATAGAGGCTTAGGAAGGAGCTCTCTGCTATCTATGCTCTACCCTCTCCAATCAGATGGAGGGAAGGGCCATGGGTAGGGACAGCTTAGGAAGAGTCAATTTCAGAATTGGTGTCATCTTGCAAACTGAAATCCTGGATGGAAGTTCAATGCACAGAAAAGACTAAAACTGAGGGCAATAGCTAAATAGGACACTTCTTTTTATCTTACAGAGGTTGGTGCCTGAGACTGAAAATCTCTTGTTGGGGAAATGAGACTGAAGGGAACAGCACAGAACAGGGTGGGGTTTTGGTTTTGTTTTTTTGCTGATTAAAGAAAACTTTATCTGCCTTTCCTAAAGAGTTTTTTGGGGGTGCAGGGGGGAATCTATGAATTTCAAGGTATCTTTAACCCTTAAAGAAGAAGTAGTCAAGAATTTTAGCTGCTCCAGATGCTTGAGGTAGTAGACTATTCAAAAGAGCCACATCTAGCAGAGAATATGCATACAGATGCTATAGTAGTATAAAAACATCAGTGGCCTTGTAGAGTCACTGGTATTAACTGCCCTACATATGTTTGCTCATGAACAAATTCCCCATGACCACACATGTTCCTCCTGTGCACACATCCCCATCTGTTCCTGATGTTTGTCCTTCTCTCCTAATTTCATGTGTATTTATTTGTGAAATAGTATGCCTGTGGTTGATAAAAGAAATGCATTGTTGCTACTTTTACTCTTTCATTTTACTAAAATTGTTTTCATTTACAATATAAATTATTGTTCTTTTGGTTCATTTTTCCTGAATATCTTTAGCTTTGAGAGGTTTTTCCGCTCTTAAGGAACAAATAAGATAAAATTTATAAAGCACTTAGCACAGTGCCTGATATAAAATGGCTTATTCCCTTCTTTCTACTTTAGGTATACCCATAGTGAGTCTTCTGTATATCCTATCTAGGAATCTGGCAGGATATGCTCTTACTCTTGCTTCCTTTAGATTAGAAAGAAGTTGCCCTTTCTGCCCTTCATAACAATTTTCCCATATAGGCTTCACATTATCTAACATATTTATCTCACCTGCTTTACTGGAAATCTTGAAGATTCAGCCTGCAGGAAGCTCCTTATCTGATATCCCAAACCTGTCATCTTCATCAGTTTGATTTGAAGCTTTTTCTTTTTCTTTTTTTCTGTACTTTTTTTGCAGTTAGAGGCAACCAAGAAATAGGTTAAATTTGGGAAATGAATGAGACATATATAGGTCTTTTGTTATTTCCCCAAATGAAGTTTACTTAGCCATAATACAGAAGGAATGTTCAATATGAATACTGTAGCACTTAGCTTGAGTAGACACAACCCCCCTCACTTCCACATGGAAACACTTCTGGTCAGCAGTACAGAGTGCAGTGATTTATTTGACCTTGGGACATCAACCAAGTGTTAAAAGTCCCTAACTTCAAGTAGGTGGGCCTTTTATGTCCAGAGATGACCAAGAAGCCATATCACTATGGCCAGAGGCTAACAGAAAACTGTCAAAGGCAGCATAACTTAAACCTGTTTCCCTTGGTCAGTCGAGTCTTGCAACTAGCTTTGTCCCTTTTCAGGAAAAAAAAAAAAAAAACTTGACAATGTTGGAGGAGGGATTAGGGGGTATGGGAGTAGAGTGGTAGAATTATGGTAGATAGTGGTACTATCATGGAGAATAATACACTAACATTGATTTTTATAATATGTACTATTATTGGAAAACACAGCAGAGTTGTAAAAGGAGCTGTTATACGAAGTCCAAATATAAAGATTGTTACTAACAAGAAAGATCAAGAAAGACTGCCCGGAGGACACAGTATTTGACTTTGGTGTTTGGTAAAGGGTTAGGATGGGTAAAGAAGCAAAAGAAAGAAATTCCAAGCATAAGGACCAATGGGAGCAAATTTACAAAGACAAGCAAACATAAGCTCTGGTTCAGGGAACAGCATAATACAATTTATTTAAGAGTGTAGGAAAGTAATATAGGCTAAGATGGGAAAACTATAATGTCACCACTTTATGGAAAACCTGTAATGTCATGCAAATTTGAATGAGCTTTTCTTGATATGCAATGGGAGGTGGGGGAAGGAGAACCACTGCATATTTGTGTGTGTGTGGGTGTGAGGCAATTGGGGTTAAGTGACTTCCCCAGGGTCACACAGCTAGTAAGTGCCAAGTGTCCAAGGCCAGATTTTAACTCAGGTACTCCTGAATCAAGGGCCGGTGCTTTATCCACTGTGCCACCTAGCTGCAGACACTGCATATTTTTGAACAAAGGAATATAATATGACAATATATGGGTAAGAAAGATTATGTTTGTAATTACATTCATTAAAGATTGGAGTAAAGAAAGAGCAGAGGTTGACAGATCTTTCAGAGGCAGCATGGAGTAATGGGTAAAGAACTTTAACCTCAAGTCAAGAAGACATGGATGCAAATTCCAACTTAGATACTGACTAACTATATGGTACTGGCCAAATAATTTCATCTCTCTGTGACTGTTTCCTCATTAACAAAATAAGGGAGGGGGCAGGTAGGAGGCACAGTGGATAGAGCACAGGACCTGGATTCAGAAGGACCTGAGTTCAAATCCCACCTCAGACACTTGACACTTACTAGCTGTGTGACCCTGGGCAAGTCACTTAACCCCCACTGCCCTGCCCCACCAAAACAAAACAAAAAACAAAAAAAGGGGGGCACACTGTGGATCTGAGCTCCCTTCCATCTCTAAATCCTATGAACCTATGCAGAAATGTATATGTATTAATGAAAGTCTCTACTACTCTTGTCACAGAAGGACTAGAAAAGACATAATGAATACAGGAAATGTTGTGGAGGTATAGTAAAGAATAACTATGAGAGGTTTAAGAAAAGGAGGAGGAGTCAAAAATTAACTACAAGCTTTCACATATTGGAAGGGGAGATGCAAATAGTGGTGATACAACCAAAAATAATAAAATAAAAAAGATAATTTTGGGGAGAAAAATAATGGGACACATCAAGTTTTAAATGGGATTTGGATACATACGTGGAAATATACTGTACCCTATTAGAAACATGAGACTGAGAGGAAAGAAGAAGAAATAAAGGTTTATAAGTCACATGCACTGAGGTGGTCATTAAAGTTCTGTGTAAGAATGTGATTGTATGCAGAGATATATTTGATATGATTGTACATATATAACCTATATCAGATTGCTTTCCATCATGGGGAAGAGGGAGGGAAAAAAGGGTCGGAGAAAAATTTGGAACTACAAATCCTATGGGGGGGCAGCTTGGTAGTGCAGTGGATAAAGCACTGACCCTGGACTCAAAAGGACCTGAGTTCAAATCCAGCCTCAGACACTTGACACTAGCTGTGTGACCCTGGGCAAGTCACTGAACCCTCATTGCCCCGCAAAAAAAAAAAAATCCTATGAAAACAAATGTTGAAAACTATCCTTACATGTAACTAGAAAATAATTTAAAAAACCAAACCAAACAAACAAACTGTTAAGCGTTAAAATTCTAACTAAACTGTCTAAAATATCTAGTGAGTGGTCGCCAATCAATTATAAGCTTTAGCAAGAGTTAGACTTTTAAGCATTTATTAAGGAGAATAAGAATTTGGTAAAGAGAGAGAGAAAGGCCTAGATTCCTATCTATTAAAGGGAGAGAGCATTTCTAGCTCCCTTCTCCGCCAGAGTCCAGAGGAAAGAGAGTGAGCCTGAGCACCAGTCTCTTCCTTCCTCCTCCCACTAGCCCGCGTCACTTCCTGACTCCTGGTCTTGCCCTCAAAGACCTTCCCTTCATGGGCAGAACTCTTCTACAGTAAGTATCCAGCAGGTGGCGTTATTCCAATCGTTACAGTCCCCCCTGTTGTTCCTCAAGAAACAAAATATTTCCTTGATGGAACAGTAAAAAGAATATAATAACTATTGCTAACTAATAATATGTGAACAACAATATAGAAAAGGAAGAGAGGAAAGTTTTGTCCAGAGGGGCGATTTTTTTTTTGTCCTCATGAACCGACGCTTTGACATTAGTCTTGCAAAGGGAGGGCCTCTGCAGAGAATACATGTTACAGATGGTGTATATTATAACAGAAAGAGAAAAAAAACAACAAAAACAACAAATCAAAACTGTTCATTTAAAGTCTCTGAAAGTCTTTTCTCAGATGTCCTCTAGGTGTAGTCGTGGAATGGAAGTCTTTTCAGGGGTTGATGTGTGGATGCTGGTAATCAGCCAGGAAAATTTCCTACAAAATTGAGCTTAACACAACTTTAAAATAGCTTTGTCAATAATCAAATCAAACAATGAAAGTTCTCAAAAACATGTCTAAGGGAATTCAGAATCTTAGTTGTTACACATGAAACATATAATAAAACAAAAATTAAAACATTCTTTAAAATTATAATATTACTATAGTCCCCCCTCATGGAGGGTAATTGAGAAGACAATTGCTGCAATATTAATTAATAAAAATAATTTTTATCTTTGTTTTATCACTTTTTGCATCATCTGCCTAATTATCCTCATGCCATTATGAGAAATTAAAAAATCTAATATAATTGGTAACAGGTGTCAAGGCCAAATTCAACACTGTATTTATCATGACACCTGAGATAATTATGGGGGTTACCATAAAAGAACAGAGAAATGATGGGATATGAGCATTCCCACACTTGAGCAATATATACTGCCCATGCAGTATGCCAGGTCTAAAATAGGTGGATGGAATATATGTCCATGCCACCGAACATATTGAAGGAAACTGAGTCAGACTTAATCAGATGCATGGGATTGAGATGTCCATGGCATCAGGCATATAGGAGGGAGCATAGAAGCCAGGTGTAGGAGCGAGATGGGTGGGATGAATACTTCCAGCCATCTGTACAATATTGTGGGGAAAAATAAAATAAAATATTAAACCAAGAGAATCCAACCTCAACATTTGTCAAAAGCCATTCCCTCGGCCATACCTTGACTTCATGCATGTCTCCCCTCATGTGACAGTTCAGTGTCTGCTCTTGCATGTATTCCTCTTGTGATTGGATGGCATCTTGGCCAACTGGCATCTGATAACTCAGAATAAAGGCAATTAATGTCTTAAATGATAAGTTCCCATAATCCAAGTCTCATATGGATTTAAAAATTGAGGATAATAAATGATTGCAAAAAATGTGAATACATCTTGACTCAGAACACAATATATAATTATGCAACAATTTCAAATAATACCCCTTTTTTTAACTTAGTATACAATTACTTTTTTGAAAAATCTGAACATATTTAAATACAAGTTAAAGCACAACAGAATCTCAAAGAAAACTTTTTTTTTGAAAAAAGAAAACTTTTACAAATGTTCCCCTCTTTTTTTTTTTTTTTGGAATGTGCTTATCAAAAATAATACTTCTAGAATCAATTTACACTTGCCATGGCAACCAATTTGCCAAGGAAATGCTTTAAAGAGTTTGATCAAATAATCAGTTGAGAAAAACAAAAACAAACAACTCAGAATATGGGACCACAATACTCCTAGAATTAACATTGTATTATGAAATCAAAACCATCTTGCAATTTTTTAAAATTAGATAGATAAAAACGAATAGAAGAAAATACACATGGAACAATAAAAAACAATGAAATTCAAACTAGGACTAAATGAATGTGAACTTAATATTAATAAGAGTATTATAAAATATAAACTTGATCACATGACTATAAAAAGCTTTTACAAATATTCTCCTTGTTTTAAAAACTAAGTATAAGACACAATCTCAAAAGCATGAAAATCTCTATGAAAATAAACCCATTACCATTAATTTCAAAATGTAGATGTAATAGCATAGAAATCCTATGTAACCTCTGAACTGATACAATTACTCTGAGTGAATTCAGAACACTTTTGATTCCGATATCTAAAATCCCCAATACTCATATCAATACCTTGCTGCTTACTTCTACATTTCTGTACAATATATATCCTTCCATGCCAAAAGAAGCATTGTCTTGAACTATGTTGATGATTGTCATTCTTATTCAGCTTAAGTTTTTCTTCTTTAACCCCTCTATATTGTCTGTCAGTCTTTTCACCATACAAATGCTTTATAAGATTACTAATGAAAGACAAAAGCAGGTTAGCAAAATTATGAACAAAACGAGCATATCTGGAATTTAAAGAGTTTTCTAAGATTGTCTCAAAAGCACAGCCAGGCTGGGGAAGGGGTGAGCCTGAAGCTGCAAATGCAGTTAGAGAAAGTTGAGCATGCGCATTAGATCTTTGGACTTCCCGGGCCAGGGAAGCAATGGGCTTGGCCATGGGAGGAGTAGAGGGTGGGGTTTGGAGAGGAGGGGAGGGACCAGAGCAATTAGAATCAGACTTAATTTTGAACTCAGGCCTGGATTCCTCTTCCCCCACTTGGCCTCCAGGTGCTAGGGGATTAAAAGCTTCTAGAGGGTGGGTCATTGCCTCCAGGCATGCAAAATTAGAGCAACAATTAGTGTTAGAATTGGGAAAAGCTGCAGGAATCTCTTCAGGTTTCTCTGAAAAAGCATGGTTGGGAGAGGGAGAGATATTTCCTTGTGTGAGTAAGTTGCTGGCTCTTTTAACAAAAATAAAAAGAAAAATAGAAAATCCACAAAAACAAAGCATTAACATGATCTTATCTCCCATTTGTCTGGTTAAACAGACTAAAATCAAAAATAGGGTAATTAGGGAGTTTAAAAGGTCCATTCGAAAAAATTTAAAGGGAAAACACAGCCAGTGCGCCAGTACTTAGCAGTTTAAAGGGTGGGGGAAATTTCTTACCCAACCGGAAGATCAGAAGTGAGGTTCAGCTTTCCTCTTCGTGGTCAGCCATCTGTTAAGCGTTAAAATTCTAACTAAACTGTCTAAAATATCTAGTGAGTGGTCGCCAATCAATTATAAGCTTTAGCAAGAGTTAGACTTTTAAGCATTTATTAAGGAGAATAAGAATTTGGTAAAGAGAGAGAGAAAGGCCTAGATTCCTATCTATTAAAGGGAGAGAGCATTTCTAGCTCCCTTCTCCGCCAGAGTCCAGAGGAAAGAGAGTGAGCCTGAGCACCAGTCTCTTCCTTCCTCCTCCCACTAGCCCGCGTCACTTCCTGACTCCTGGTCTTGCCCTCAAAGACCTTCCCTTCATGGGCAGAACTCTTCTACAGTAAGTATCCAGCAGGTGGCGTTATTCCAATCGTTACAAAACAAAAGAATGTGATTGTAAAGGGAGAGAGTAAAGAGAGAAGAGATAAAAGTTAAGTACAAACTCTTAAAGGAATAATCATATCAAGATTTGGAGGAGGATGAAAAGCCAACAGAAAAACAAGGATCTGTCAGAGAGATAAGAAGAGAAGGGAGTGTGACATTTCCATAGCAGAAAGAGGACAAGGTTACAGTGTCTTTCTACTACTGTCTACTACTGTCTACTAGTAGAAAGACCAATCTTACCGACTATATCCTGGGCCATTATCAGTCATCTTGACCTTTATCTTACCACCGCACTTTGATGCCTCTGGAGGAGAGAGTGAGTCTGACAACTTTAGGCAATTCTGCCTCACATATCCAATTCACAAGCAAGTCAAGACCTCATCCTCATGATGTCATTGGTCCTCTTTGAGAATGAAGGATCAACAACAACAATAACAACAGTGTCAGGAGTTAAAGAAAAGTCAACAGCAATAATTATTGAAAAAAAGGCTACTGGATTTGGCAAATAGAGGGTCGTTGATGATCTTTAAGAAAAGAGTTTCCAAAGAATGAAGGGTTTGGTCTAGATTGTCTCTAAATTCTCCTTGAGTTCTAGGATACCATGAAACAAGGACTGAAGTCTAAATTTAGACTCTTCAAAATTCTAAGTGGGATTTAAATTTGGAAAAATGTAGTCTTTCATGACTTCCCTAAAGGTCATTTATAATTCCATTTATAAAAAAGCCAATTTTGGGAAGAACATGACTTTTTAGTCTCTTAGTTCTAAAGGCCCATTACAAATATATTTGGGAAATGGTGGATTGATATTTAATACATTATACCAAACATAACAGTGTTCCTACCACTTATAAGACATTCTCAAATCATTCTGGATATGAATGTATATAAAATATTTTTATCTTTTTTTTTTCTTTCAATAGAACTAACAATTTATTGATGCTGCTCAGTGGCAAAGTGTATGGAGTGCTGGACTTGGAATCAGGAAGACCTAAGTTCAGATGCTGCCTCAGACACTAGTCTTATTCTCATTCATGGCAATTGATTTCCTATCAATATGCCTTTGAACAGGCTACTCCTATGGATAGAAAGCAATCCTTCTCCTCCTTTTGTTTTTAATTCCTTCCTCCTCCTTTTATAAACTCTAGCTGCCTTCAGAGTTCTTCCCAAGTACCACCAACACACACACACACACACACACACATATATAATTTTTTAAAATGTATTTATTTATTTAAAGTTTTGAGTTCCAAATTCTATCCCTCTCTCAGTTCCTCCCTCCCTCCCCTCCCCCTTCCCCAAGGTTGCAAGCAATCAGTTGTGGTAAAAATTATTTGTGTTATAGGCAGCTTTTAAAGGGCTTCCCCTTTTGGGGGAAAAGATTGAATGCTCCCTGAAGGGAGGTTAGAGGGCACTTCCGGAATGCTAGATCTCGAGTCACTTCTGGAACACTAGTTCTCTCTCACTGTGTGTGGTGACTGTTCTCCTGGTGGCATGTGCAGGTTCTTAGTCTGGCTGGCTGTTCAGGTGTTTGGTGAGGTGATGACAGAAAACCCTAAATTCCTTTGAACTAGCTTAATTGGAAAACGGTCTGGGGATTGCATAGGCTAAGTTTACAGTTAATAATATTTATCTGTATTCTATTTTCCTATTTCCTTATCTTTGATTTTTATTAGTTTCATCTTTGTTGTTTAATTAATTCCCAAGTAATAAAATCTGATCCTTTTGTGAACTAAAGCTTAGAGGCTCCTTTCTTATTGGCCTGGGAGAAATATCTAAAAAGGGTAGTTCAGAGGGGAGGGTAAACCTTAAAGGTCCCTCATATTTCTGGGACCCCAATATTAAGGCAAGTCACCCAAATAACACTCCTTATATCAAATTTTGGCCCTCACACATACATGTGCAATTATGTAAAACATTACCAATATTAGTCATTTTACATAGAAAGACTCAAGTAAAAAAAAAGAGAGAAAGTGCAAAATAGCATGCTTCAGTTTGTGTTCAATCAATATCAGTTCTTTCTCTGGAGGTGGATAGTATGCTCCATCATTAGTCCTTTGGGATTGTCTTGGATCATTGCATTGCTGAGAATAGTTAAGTCATTCACAGTTGCTCATAGAGCTTTAATGTTGTCACTATGCACAATGTTCTCCTGGTTCTGCTCACTTCACTATACGTCAGTTCATATGATTCTTTCCAGGTTTTTCTGAAATCATTCTGCTTGTCATTTTGATGTGGGATAGAATTTGGGGTCTGACTGATCGTGAATCATCCCAAAAGAATTACAAGACTCAGTGACTCAGTTTCCCAAGTTTTATTGCATTACTGTGGGTGACCACAGGGAGAGAACCAGAATAGTGGAAAGGTATCTCCAATATGGAAAGGAAAGACAGTTATATTTATAGTATGGATAAATTGATTATCAGTCTCATTATAATAATTATAATAAATAATTATAATTATAATAATCTCCACCTTGGGGAGGTACAAGGGAGGGCCTGTCCTTCTCATTATAATATTCTCCACCTAGGGGTGTTACAGGGGAGGGCTTATCCTAATTTGGAGTTCCTGGGGTCCTAAACCAACCCCTGAGGTGGGTACCTTTTTCAGTGGAGGTTTGTTTTGGGGGTTTACATGTCATAAGGTGAATCTGGGGACAAATTTGGCCTTTTCTGTGCCTATCTCTTTCTGATTCCCATGGCTAGTTTCAAAATATAATCATTTTTCTTTAGAATTTCTATAGCCTTGTCGTTTCCTTTTTTGTTATTTGACCTGACTCATTTTTATGGGTACTGATAACTGTGGTTATGAGGACCTGGTAAGTTATCCATTAACGTGGGTTTAACTCCCTTTTGGAGTTCATATCTGAATTAAAGCTTGGATCTTAGGTTTTTCTATTAACCCTTTTTTGCCTCCTACATCAATTTCTTAAAGCACAATAATATTTCATTACAATCATGTACTGTGGCTTGTTCGTTCATTCCCCAATTGATGGGCATTCCTTTGATTTCCAATTCTTAGCCACCACAGAGTTGCTATAAATTTTTTTTGTACATTTTTTTCTTTTCTCTATTCCACAGTTACTATATCCTATTTCCTTCCCCATGATATTTACTCTATTTTCTATCTTTTTCATCCTATCCCTCTTCAAAAGGGATTTGCTTCTGACTGCACCCTCCCCCAATCTGCCCTCCCTTCTGTTACCCCTCTCTCCTTATCCCCTTTCCTTCCCACTTTCCTGCAGGGTTAGGTAGATTGAGTGTGTATGTTATTCCCTCCCTGAACCAATTTTGAGCCAATTCTGATGAGTGTAAGGCTCATTCACTGCCCAATTTAGATAGTTTACTCCACCCAATTGAGTGTGTATTTTAATCCCTCCTTGAGCCAGCTCTTCTGAGATTAAGGTTTTTGAGCCTATTCTGATGAGTGTAAGGTTCATTTACTGCCCTGCTCCTCCCCTATCTCTCTCCCCACTCCATAAACCCTTTCCTGTTTCTTTCATGTAGGATCTCACCCCACAAATATATTTTTTAATCAATTTCTCCCAGTTTCTGGTTCTCAACTGCTTGTGGACAGGAAATGTTTTATTTTTCACTTTGTATCTTTAGAACCTAACATAGTAAGTAAGAACTTAAATGCTTGTGTAATACCTCTGCCCCAGGTAGGCTTGAATGATTTACTGAATGAAGGACAGCTCTGTGACACACCTCAAGAAATCTATTTTCTTTCAAATGTTTGGGAGTGCATCTCTTAGGAATTAAGAGACATTTTGGAGTACTAACTTTTCACACTTAGCTGAAGGTCCAGTAAAGTATCCCATGGGCCATTCAGAGTCTTCATCTTGCCTCTCTGAATTGATAATTAATTTAGGAAATTATGAAATAGAGGCAGGCATTCCTGGTTCTTTGTTTACTCACTGGGAAAGACCATTATGGCAGCAGGAAAACAGGTTTGTAATCATACTTTAATAACCACAAATGGTATGGGCAACAGAGACAAGAGGCAAAGGGGTACAAAGGCAGATGGCATGGGAATAGGGGCTGGGATGGTGAAGAGAGGTAACCAGCATGAGGAGCAGGATGGAGAGGGGGAGAGGCAGAGAGTATCACTCACATAACCATGAATTAGAATTGGGAGCACTCAGCATCACGGACCCGATGGATAGGGAAGAGTGTTTGGAAGGGCAGGAGTTTGAGGTCTCATTTTATTTTGTGTGTGTGAGACAATTGGGGTTAACTGACTTGTCCAGGGTCACACAGCTGGTAGGTGTTAAGTGTCTGAGGTCGGATTTGAACTCAGGTCCTCCTGACTCCAGGGCCGGTGCTCTATCCACTGTGCCACCTAGCTGCCCCTAGTTGAGGTCTCATTTTAAGAGGGTTTTGGAGAGAATAGACTAACTCTTATCTGAGTCACTTTGGGATTAGTTCACAAACATATACAAGTCATTTCAAAGTTGTCAGTATAACTTTATAACAGTATAAAGTTAAGGTCCATATCATCTCAAATATATCAGCACCATTTGGTGATCTGCTGAGATGTACATATCATTGGACCAAAGGCTCTGACAGCAAAGCCTAGATGACTTTCCCTGATTGAGCAAATGTTACCAGGATGTGATTTTTTTGGTAAATGTCTAATATAATTTGTAAATTGTGCTCCTTTGATCTTTTGGACAGTTTATATATGACTTCTAGGTTCCCCTTTGCAATTTTACTTCTTGCTATTGTCTCTTTATACTGGCTACTTACAAACTAGTAAGATTGGCTATTTTATACTGGCTACTTAGAAGCCAGTAAGTTATACTGACTTCTAGTGGGGGGAGAGAAGGGCAGTACTCAGGGAGACCAGAACATGATACAATTTTAACACACTCTCTCTTTCTTTCTCTCCTTTTTTCTCCCATCTATCCATCGGGTGGTCTCCTTCATTTATGCCCTAAGCAGCCCCAGAGGCTCAGCATCTCTTAGTCAGTAAGGAGTCAGGTCTTACTATTATTCATTGAGCTATCCTTCAGGGAACTATCTAAGCCCAGTAGGGCTAGTGGTGTTAAATTTGTTGATTTGCTTGATTAATTCACCAAGATGCCATCTGGAGGCACTGAAAGCTTAAGTGATTTGCCAGAGATCACACAACTAATGTATGACATAGGGAGCATTTGAGCTCAATTCTTCCTGACTCCAGTGTCAACTCTCTTCTATTCAGAATGCTAACCACTTTCACAGACAAGCTGTAGTAACTCTAAGAATAAAATTGTGGGGCAGCTAGGTGGCACAGTGGATAGAGCACCGGCCCTGGATTCAGGAGGACCTGAGTTCAAATCCAGCCTCAGACACTTGACATTTACTAGCTGTGGGCAAGTCACTTATCCCCAATTGTCTCACCAAAAAAAAAAAAAAAAGAAAGAAAGAAAAAAGAAAAAAAATTGAGTATTTCTATTTTAGAATACTGCAATTTTCTTCACCTGGTATGAGAATTGCAAGAAAACTCTCCTTGTACCTGATCTTTCCATTCAAATTTGTATACCTCTTCCATCTTGAATTTAGAAGTCTTACTGTACCATTTAATCTTCAAGAGGGATTCATTATGAATAGTTTTTCTTTCCACTGACTGGATTCTCATGAAGGGTTCTTTCTTCAAAATGGATTTAGACTAGAATATTCACATAGAAGATCTATAGCTATGAAATTCAATTCCTCTGGGTAAAGGCCAAACACATTCTTAGCAGGTCCATTGGGAAAGATATAATAGCATGTGTTAAAGAAATGGATTTCTCTGTCCATTGGTGAAAGTGAAATAAAATCCTTGGCAATCAGAGCTCTCTCCTGAATTTAAGAAAAAGACCATTTCCTCTCCCTGGGTTGATTTGTATTACCTAATGTTGTTTTTTTCTTTTCCTTCTGGCCAGTAGTAAAAAAACAGAGCAGGATAAGTTAAAGGTTTCACAAACCAGAAAGTTTGTTGTCTAATCTGTTTCTCCAGATTATGAAAGTGGATTAAGAATTATGATATATCAATTTATTATCCATCATAAAAGATATTATCACTGCATTATTTTGCACATTGTTACAAACCACAGAATAATATGCCTATGTTTGCATATGGCCCTGCTGAGACACTCCCATGCAGTTTAGTAGGACATGTTTATTGCAGTTGCTGTTGTTGTTCTTCCTGCCCCAGCAAGGAGGATTTGCATTATTCAGTCTTATCAGGCCTCCAGTATGACCAAATGATATACATTGTGGGATACCTGATAGGGATTACAATGCAGTATGTGGCTGTAGAATTCATCAGTATTAAGTGCTAATATCATAAACAGTATTAATTGTCAGGCACTGTGCTAAATTCTGAGGATATGAAGAAAAGCAAAATCAGTCTGTGCCCTCAAGGAGGTTGCATTCTGACAGGGAAGGCACTGTATAAATAAATGAATGGGGGGGGGGAGGGAGAGGGAGGGGGAGGGAGGGAGGGAGAGGGAAGGCAGGAGGAAGAAGGGGAGAGAGGGAAAGAGAGAGGAGGGTGGAAGGGAGAGGGAGATGAACAGAGACTAAATAGAAAGAAGGTGGTCTTTGGGAGAATGCCCTAGGAAAGGTGTCCTACAGAAGGTAGCATTTAAATATCTTGAAGGATGCTAGGGATTCTAAGAGACAGTAAGAAGGGAGATTTTTGGCATGGAGACTAGAGATGAAGAACTTGTTCTAAGAACAAGTATGTTGATAGAGTGGGATACCAGAGTGTATAGGGGGAAGTAAAAAAGATTGTAAAGAATAGGAAGGAGCCAGGTTTTGAAGTTTTCAATTCCAAGCAAAGGATTACATACTTTGTTCTGAAAGTAATAGGGAGCTGCTGAGAGAAGGAGAGCGATGATATGAACAGACCTGTGCTTTTGAAAAACAACAACAATGGCACTGTGGCAGCTGTTTGGAAGATGGATTGGGAGTGGGTAAAAATTAAAAAAAAGTAAACAGGCTCAGTGTTTCTTTCTTTCTTTTTTTTCAGGGCAATGAGGGTTAAGTGACTTGCCCAGGGTCACACAGCTAGTAAGTGTCAAGTGTCTGAGGTCAGATTTGAACTCAGGTACTCCTGAATCCAAGGCCAGTGCTTTATCCACTGCACCACCTAGCTGCCCCTCCCAGTATTTATTAATAAAGCTGTCATTTGTGTTCTTCCTCTAAAGGTAGTTACTGTAGAAAATTCCACAAAACTGATTACTCTAAAAAGTAGTCAGTTGATTTAATTTCTAGTAGATTTGAAAACCATCTAAAGATGAACCTATTCTGGGTCCCAAGCATAAAATGGCTATGATTACATCCAGGTGATAGTCCTTCCCTCTCTAAAAAGAAGCAACATGGTACAGAATAAACAACAACAACAAAAACCCAAACCTAAATTTGGACTCCAAAGATCTGAGTTCAAATCCCAAGTATGTAATTTACCACCCTGATAAGCTTGGGAAAGTCACAACCCATCTCAGTTTCCTCATTTGTAAGTTTAGAATATTAGTCTAGATAAATTGTATCAAACTCAGATGAAAACTGGGGCCATTAAGCCATATATAAAGATATCTCTGGGCTACATATTGACTTTAAAAAAAATTATCTTTTGTTGTTGTTGTTGTTGTTGGGGCAACTAAATGCTGCAGTAGATAGAATGCTAAGTCTGGAGTGAGGAAGACTCATCTTTCTGAGTTCAAATCTGACCTCAGATACTTATTAGCAGTGTCACCCTGGGCAAGTCATTTAACCCTGTTTACCTCAGTTCTTCATCTATAAAATGAGCTGGAGAAGTAAATGGCAAACCACTCCTGTATCTTTGCCAAGAAAATCCCAAATACAGTCATGATGAGTCAGACACAATTGAAAAACAACAAAATGTTTTATTGTATTTTCATTTATTTTGTTAAATATTTCCTAATTACATTTTAACCTGGTTCAGGCTGCACACATTATCAGCCAAATCTGTGGACTGAGTATTTGATACCTCTGGTCTATGAACTTTAAAGACCCTTCCAACTCTAATTCTAGGATCATTTGAATTTGTAAAAATAAGGGGAGAAAATACAGACTCAGTCTACCACAATGATTAAAAAAACCCACAAAACCCTAGATGATTTCATTAAGTTCATAGAAAAGCATTTATCCACAATATAAGCAAACTGGTCTGTCAAACATAACCCTGGTATAATCCAAAGCAAAAGGAGGTTTGTCAACGAAATGGCACAATTTAAGGGGAAAGTTTAATGTTAACTATAATAAATGAAAGAAATGCATTGACAAAATGACAGATGGTATGAAATTTTACCTTGTACTGTTTCAACTAATTACAAGATTTCTAAAAAAAAACCACCAAAAGTCAGTGATAAACCAGGAAAACCTCTCTGAAAATGTGAAGGTAATAGAGTATGAACAGTTAAAGCACCCTAAGTTAAATTCCTCTTTCTCAGAAAACTTCACAGCAGATGGTTTGGATCCAGGTTCCAAAAACTCAACTATATAATTAGTCTTGAATTCATTTTGGATAGGTGGTTAAGTGCCTAAAGATATAAGCTTTCATTATTTTCTTCTTTGCATAACTATTTTCTTCTTACATTCATGTAAGCAAAATGAAGGAATTTGTTTGGGAGTTCAAGTGAAATCCCTAATTTAGCTCTTCATATTTCTTTCTGTGATAGGACTCTGTTTTGAAACTTTCTTGGTTGCTTCAATCAAGTTTCTAGTCTCAGACCTAACCAACTCTTTTCCTATGTTCCCTTATGAAATGTTTAAGCTATGTAATCTCATCATAGTAATTCATATAAGATAAAAGTTGTGTGACTCTTGTATCTCTACCACCTGTCATCCCATTTTTGAACAAATAGTTCTTTCATCTCAGATCTAATTTAAGAAATGGAAAGATGATAATATTATTGACATACTCACACACATTTTCTCCTTTTTATTACATTCAAAGAAGTCCTCATTGAATCTTTTATTTTGTGAATGACTCTTCAATATCAGAAAGCCAATATGTGTGATGTGGCCTGGTAGACTAAGGTCCACCATCATTCATCAGAGATCTATTATATAGCATCCTCAAAGAATGAATGTTGATAATGCTACAAAGGAGATCACAGAAAGGTGCACTTTGTAAAAAAAAAAATCAGGAAAGGAAAATTAGAGAGGAAATCTTTTAGAGAAGCATGTATGAAAGAATCCCTTTTAAAAATAAGTATTGACCTTGCTACCATAATTAGGCTAATGAAAATCAAATTTGGGGATATTTCTAACAAAAAGGTAAGATGCAGACAACTGTGTTGTGTAACATAATCAAGTAGCAGGGATTTTTTTCCCCTCTTTTCTCAGTCATTCAAAATCACAGTTGCTCAATACTGTCTTTACTCAGCTTGCTATGCTCTTTAAAATTATTTTGTAATGGATTTCTCCTGTGAAGAACAAAAGCCAGTTTGTTTATATTCAGTATGGCGTTATGTAACTCAGAATGTGAGTTATATAACCATATAGAGAATTTCTTTCCTCAGAAGAACAGGAAGAAGATACTGCCATCAGACTATGACAGGGGAGAATGCTCTATGTAGGCCTTGCAGAGGCCATGGACATGAATGCAAGATTTCTAATATATCAAGTAGGACTTTTAGAAAGTTTTCTAAAAGTTAGTTGCTCTAAACTGGTTTAATGCTCTGCCTAGCCCTCCTGTTAAATTTTCTATTCATCTAGTTCCTATTATCAATCTATAACAAACTTTCCAGATCATGTTGAAGTTTTTAGCTTGTCTTTAGACATTGGTATAGAATTAAGGATGTGGGCATGAAAGTAGAAAAAGTTTTAAGTGTGAGGAGTTTAAGACATTTGTCTCCAATCATATAAATTTATTTCATTATTTCACATTGAGGGCAATTTCTCATCCATTGTTCCATTTGTTACAATGGAAGAATATCTTTTCATGCACTAAATTTAATGAAAATTTTGTGGAAAGATAGAGTGGGTAGAGAGATGGAGGAGAGGGGACACAAAATGTCTGTAGATAAGTAAATATTAAATACACACAAAATCAATCAAAAACTGAGGATGGGGGGGGACTTAGAATAGTGGAAAGGGATCCATAAAGGTATGTACTTGGAGCTAGCATGTGAGCTGAACATGAAAGGCAGCTGGAATTCCAAGAGGCATAAATGATTAAGCAGAACATTTGAGGCATGGGTGAAAGCTTGGGCAAAGTTACTGAGGTGGAAGATGGAGTAGTTTATACATGGAATTTGGTAAGCAAGCCATCCTGGGTAGAATACATCTGTATTTGAATAATGTGACATAAATCTGGAAAGATAGCTTGGAACCAGATGGTAAAGGACTTTAAATGCCAAAACATTGGAGTTTTCAATTTATGCCACAGGCAACTTTACCTTTTAAACAGGGTGGTGTCATAAACAGACCAGTGTTTTGTAAAGATCAGTCTGGCAGAAGATGAATTGAAGTTGGGGGAGAGTATGGAAATAAGGAAACTAAATTAGGTGGCTATTCCAATAGTCCAGACAAAAAGTGATAAAGGCCCAAACCAGGGATGGTGGCCATGTGAATTGAGAGAAAGGGACAAATACAAGAGTGGTTGTGGAGGTAAAAATCAACAAAAACTGTCAACTTATTAGACATAGGGGGTAAGGACAAGCAAAGAACTAAGGATGACATCAAGGTTTTGGATCTGGAAGATTAGAAGAATTGGTGCTACCTTACATTGAAATAGGAAAATTACAAAGCTATTTTTTTTAAATCATTCATGTCCAAATTCATTGATGTCCACATCTAGTGACAAACTTTGCATACGTTTTTTTTTTTAATAAAACAGTAATATTGTTCAATCATGTCCAACTCTTTGTGATCCCATTTGGGGTTTTCCATTTCCTTCTCCAGATCCTTTTTACAGATGAGGAAACTGAGGCAGTCATGTGGCTAATATCTGAGATTGGATTTGAACTAAGTTCCTTCTGACTCCAGGCCCCATGCACTGCACTATCTAGTTGCCCTTAATCTTTTCGTTTTCATATTTAAAGCAATCTTGGCACTTTCTCTGCATCCTCATGAAGCACTTTTATTTCATCAATGTTGTAATATAGAATGAAGAAAATCATCTTACAACACTAAAAGCTATTGCCCACAAAGTACCTTTCTTCAATGATGTTAATATAATAATATTATCACATGCTTCTTTCCCCCCTTTCTGTCCTTTCATTCCTCATTTAATTGTTCAGTAATACTTTAATGCTGTAGCTTTCTGATTATTGTAATGATACAATGAAATCTTAAGGAACTCCCAAGAAAATCTCAGGGACTGAAACATAAATCCTGGTAGAAAATATAAGCCTTAAAAGTTCTGAATTAGAAGAGCAATTCAGATTGTAGTCTAGAGAACCACAGTTATTTCTTTTGACTGCTAGTATATAATAAATCATTCTAAAATAATGTCTATACTTATTCATTCAGCCTTCATGGCAATTTAACAGCCTGCTATATGTATGTGTATGTGTATGTGTACACACACACACACACACACACACACACACACACTGTATTGAATTCAGAATTTTCTATCACATTTGTAGGGTTAGTTATCCCAATCTTGACACAGCAGGCAGTAGTAATGTCAACTACAGAATATCAAAGTGAGGAAAAGATGGATGGTGCATTTATTTTTATGGGCTATTTTAAGCCTTGTTCCATTGCTCATCTCTTTCTTGGACTTGAGCCTTTCATACACACATTGTTTGCTTACTCCTACAACTACGGCTGAAACAAATATGTTGCTTTTTGATACAGGTGTGTTGTATTCAGAGTTGGTGGTGGTTTTTTTTGTTTGTTTGTTTGCTATGCAAAGAAATGTGCAAAGAATATTGAACAACATATGTTAGAAAGGAAGTTCAGAAAAATGAAAATGTTTTATGAGAAGGTTTCTGAAATTAGGTATTATCCATGCTAACAGAACAATTCTGAGCAGGCAGTCATTTAAAGATCCAGTCAGTTTCATTAAACATGCTTGAAAGAAATTGTTTTGTAAATTCAATGAACCGCTAGTTTGAAATAATCAATCAATTACCTAATGTAATGGGCCCTTCCAAATGCACAAAATAAAGATGAAATTAGATTTATAAAGTTAAAGAAATAATTCAAATATCACTAGTATTGTTTTTCCTCAATTATAAATGTTTAGTCTCATTTATGCATTGTTGCATTTATCCATGCTGTTAATGTAATTTTTTTTTACTTCCTGCTCCTGAGTATTAGAAGTTGTATGACCATCATCTTCTGCATCCTTTTCTCATGCAGTATGATTCATGTTTTAAATTTTCTAATTTTTAATTTTTTTCTTTTTTTCTAGTATTTTTTTTATTATGACTCATTATTCTAAGTATTTTCTCTACTGTGTAACTTTCTTCTCAAACCCTAAACACAAACAATGGATGTTTTCTCAATAATTGTTATTGCCTTTCTCTTCTTTCCAACCCCAAAATAGAAATTTACTGTGGCAAAGGTTTTATGGAAAGAACATTAGATTTAGAGACAGAAGTAGTACAATAGATAGCTTTTCCCTTCCCCCTCCCTTAAATGTTAATACCTTTCCTCTCTGATTATCTCCATTTTACCTTGTATAGAACTTGTTCATATATAATTGCTTTCAGGTCTCCCGAATCAGATTGTGAGATCCCTGAAAGTAGGGGCTCCTTTTACTTTTCTTTGCATCCCCATTGCTTAGAACAATTCCTGACATAGTGTAGGTACTTAAAAAGTGCTTGATTTGAATAAGATACTGAATTTGGAAGTTCTGAGTTCAAATCCTTCCTTAGACTTTTTTTTTTACATTTGAAAAAAATGTGTAATTTTATTCAATCAGTTTTCATATTCTAGATCCTTGAGGGATACAGCAGCAATGGGTCCTGTGTCCAATGGCCTTGACAGGAAGATTGCTTCTGAACTTGGCCCAAACCATTCCATGATTACCATGAGCCCAAGTAACATTTCCCCAGATCACTCTTGTTCTGTTGGGTTTCCCACCAGGAATCACTGTGTTGTTTTTTGCCTTGTTTACATAAGCACATCTCTTGCCCAAATAGAATTCAGTTTCATCCTGATCATAGACTCCTTCAGTTTTCAAAAAAGCTGTATGTTTCCTCTGGTTTCACAGGCCTTGCTTGAAGCCAGCAAAAATAGTCTTGGACCACAGTCTTCCAGAAATTTTGCTGTTCTAGAAGTCCTATTTCCAGGAGGCCTCCGAGGCTCTAAGATCACTTCCTTAGACTTTTAATGGCTGTGTGATCCTGAACAAGTCACTTAACCCCTTAACCTCAGTTTCTTCATCTGTAAAACTCAGATAATAATAGCTACTTCACAGTGTTTTTGTGAGAATCAAAAGGTAATATTTCTAACATATTTCACAAACCTTAGAGCACTCTAAAAGTGTTAGCTCTTTATGTTGTTGTCCTTCTGATTATGATGATTCTTGTTTTGGCATTCTATGTAACCTGGGACATGTCCCTTAATCTTTCAGGGCTTAATTTTCCTCATTATGATATTTGGGGCTTAGACTTATTAAGGTCTGCTTCTAGCTCTCATTCCTAGGAATCTATGATTGTTTAAACTTAAAAATCACCTACCCTAACTTCCTTGTTTTAGAGTTAACTTGGAATAAGTTGGTTTGGGTTTGTTTTCTGGTTTGGGGGTATTTTTTAAAGTGTTGATATGTTTGCCAGGCAGCATAGAGTAATGGATAGAAACTGGGTCTTTTCCTTCCAAGAAGTCAGGAATATTTGGGTAGAGTCCCACAACCCACACATACTAGTTGCTGCAGCCACATGACAATGGGCAAGTCCTTAATATCTTCAAACTCTGGGTAATTCTCTAGGACTCTGAAGTTACAGAGGAACTGATAATGGGCACCGGTAGAAGGAATTTCCTCATCTGGGAATTTCCTATCTCAGTGCAAGTGAAGTTTAAGTATCTATGCTAAACTGTGTTTCCTCAAGACTTGTGCCCTTACTATAAAAAAAAATGGAGAGTCAAGGAATTCCCATTCCTTCAGAAAACACTGGTCCCTGTGGTCACAATACTTTTTCCTGTGTAGTTGGCTACATTTATATGGGTACTGTCATAGCAAAGGTTCGTGTATATCCATGTTTATATACAGCAGTGGTGTCAAATTTGAATAGAAACAAATCCAGCTGGGCTGCTTATTGACTTAGAAAACCACAAGGTACCTTTATTTATGTAGCATGGTTGTTTTTAATTTATTTTGCTAAATACTTCCCAATTAAATTTTAGTCTGATTTGGATGGCAAATGAGGGAGCTTTGCAAGCCATATGAGGCCCACAAATGATAAGTTTTACACCTCTGATCTAGAGCATTGGTTTGGGGTCATTTGAAATATTAGAGGTGGCAAGGAATCATAGATGGAATGTTAGACTTAGAGTGAAAAAAACCTGGATTCAAATCCTGACTCTCGTGGTTATTTGCTTTGGGACAAAAGGCATGTCATTAAATTGCTCTGGAGAATAGGTCCTTGTCTGTGACTATAAATCACTTGTTTTCTGACAGTGTGGATCTGGGATGCTTGGGATGCTGTGAAACTTCTTCCCACATCCCAGCACTTCCATATACCCTGATCCTTGATCCCAGCTACAGTTTACTGACTGTTCTTATCTTGGGCTTGTCTTCAGGAAGGCCACAATAGCAGTCTTCTCCATGGAGGTTCAAAACCATCTTCCTTTGCTTTGAAGGCTGAGGAAGCAAGGATAGAAGAGGGGAGGGTAAGGAAAGAGTTAAAGGAATTCAAAGGCCTAGAGATTGGGTCTAGATGCCTGCCTCCTTAGAGACTATTCTTCCTTGATAATTTAAATAATTAATGTGCCAGAACTTCTTACTGCAAGAAAGACCCTTTCCCCCCTCTCAAACAAGTTTAAGAAGCATTTTTAGTGTGAGCTGATCCAACCATTCTGGAGAGCAATTTGGAATTATGCCCAAAGGGCGATAAAGCTGTGCATACCCTTTGACCCAGCAATCCCACTTTTAGGTCTTTTGCCCAAAGAAATCATGGAAGGGGGAAAGGGACCCACATGTACAAAAATATTTATAGCTGCTCTTTACGTGGTAGCAAGGAATTGGAAGTTGAGGGGGTGCCCATCAATTGGGGAATGGCTGGACAAGTTGTGGTATATGAATACAATGGAATACTATTGTTCTGTAAGAAATGATGAGCAGGAAGAGTTCAGAGAAACCTGGAGGGTCTTACGTGAGCTGATGATGAGTGAGATGAGCAGAACCAGAAGAACATTGTACACAGTATCATCAACATTGAGTGTTGACCTACTGTGATGGACTATATTCTTCTCACCAATGCAATGGTACAGAAGAGTTCCAGGGAACTCATGATAGAAGAGGATCTCCAAATCCAAGAAAAAAAAAGAAAGAACTGTGGAGTATAGATGCTGATTGAACCATATTATTTCTTTTGTTTTGGGTGCTGTTGTTTTTTTTTTTCTATTTTGAGGTTTTGCATCACTGCTCTGATTCTTTCTCTTGTAACAGGATTAATGCAGAAATAGGATTAATGTTATTATGTGTATATATATATGTGTGCGTGTATATATATATATATATATATGTTTATGTATAGAGATATATAGATATAACCTATATCAGATTACCTGCTGTCTAGGGGAGGGGGGAGGGAGGGAGAAAAATCTGAAATTGTAAAGCATGTATAAACAAAAGTTGAGAACTATCTTTACATGTAACGGAAAAAATAAAATATCTCATAAAAAAAAGAAGCATTTTTAGGTTATATGCATGTTACATTCTATGAATGGAGACAGTTCCCATACCAATGAAGTTATACAGTTCCTTAGCATATTGTAATATGTTTCCCTTCTTGAACTTCTTTGTTTTAATGATATTCTTTTTTTTTTCACATTTCTGTTCTTTGCCCAACTTCTACTCCAACAGAACTCTCAGGTAAAAAAGAAGTAAAGTTACCACAAAAGCTACCACATTTGCCATGTCTGACAATGTATATAACTAATTCTGACCTTACCTATCACCTATATGTCACAGAAACACTGCTTTGAACTCATGGGTATTATGGCATAGTGGAGTAGATGTAGTGTCAGAGAACTCTAGTTCAAATCTGACCTCTTCCACTTACTAGTTCTGTGACCTTGCTAAGTCAGTCAACAAACATTGATTAAGTCCCTGCTATGTGCCAGGCACTGTACTAAGCATTTGTGATACAAAGCAATGCAAAACCAAAAAGCCAGCTCTTTCTTTAATGGAATTTATAATTTAATAGGGGATACAGCATACAAACAAGTATAAACAAGTGACCTTATTAAAAGAGAAATTAGAGAGTCAATAGAGGGGAGGAATTAGAATTAAAGGAAGTTGGGAAAGGCTTCTTGAAGAAGGTGGATTTTAGGTGAGACTTGAAGGAAGCTAGGAGTTGGAGAGTTGGAGGGAGGAGTTAGAAAGAGGTGGTGAGGGAGAGAGAGGGAGAGAGAAGAAAGGAGGGAGGGAGCAGAGAAAGGTAGAGAGGGAAGGAGAGAGAGAGACAGAATGGCGAATGAGAATATATGAGAATTTTAGGAAGAACAGCCTGTGAAAATACATAAAGTAAGGAAATGGAGTGGCTTGTGTGAGGAATAGCAAGGCGGCCAGTGTCACTGGATCACAGATTATGTTGGAACAAATGAAGCATATAAAAGTGCAAACAGGACAGAAGGGGGTGGAGATCATGAAGGGCATTGAATGCCAAACAGAGGATTTCATGTGTGGAGCTGGAAGTAATAGCTACTGGAGATTACTGATTGGAGGTGGTGGTAACTTGGTCAAATCTGTGCTTTAGAAAGTTAATTTGAGATGCAGCTAGGTGGCGCAGTGGATAAAGCACTGGCCCTGGAGTCAGGAGTACCTGAGTTCAAATCTGGCCTCAGACACTTAACACTTACTAGCTGTGTGACCCTGGGCAAGTCACTGAACCTCAATTGCCTCACTTAAAAAAAAAAAAAAGAAAGTTAATTTGACAGCTGAGAGAATAGACTGGATCAGGAGAGATATGAGTGTGATGAACCAGAAGGCTACTTCAATAATCCAGGCATCAGGTGAGGGACCTACACCAGAGTGGTGGTAGTGTCAAAGAATAGAAGAGGGCATATGTGAGATGTAAAGATAAAATCAACAGGCCTTGGAAACACACTGGATATGGTGAATGAGAGTGAGGAGTTAAGTATGACACCTAAGTTGTAAGCCCAGTTGACTAGGAGGATAATGGTGCCTTTGATAATAATAGCAAAGTCTGGAGATAGGGAAGGTTTGGGGGGAATAATAATAAATCCAGTTTTGAACATTTTGAGATTAAGATGTCTAATAGACTTCTGGAGACGTGTGTCTGGAGTTTAGAATAGAGGATGGGACTGGAAAAGGAGATCTGAGAATCATCAACATAGAGATGATAATTAAATGCACCAGAGCATTTGGTGATGAGATCACCAAGTGAAATAGTATTGACGGAAGAGAGGGCCCAGGAAAGAGCCCTGGAGGATACGTACAGTGACCTGGACAAAGATTCAGCAAAAGATACAAGTCATTTAATTTCTCTGAACCTCAGTTTTCACATATGTAAAATGAGAGAATTGGACTAGATCAATCCTAAAGTCCTTTTAGTCTCGAAATTTGTGCTCATGGTTAAATTAGTATACACTCAGAGTTACAGCTCAATTAAGAGAAATATTTGTAAGAAGGGGAAAAAGGAAGGAAGGAAAGAAAAAAAATACTTTATATTACCATGAATTGACTGAAAGTCACCACTTAATACATTGCAAAAACTATCATTTCCTTCCTCTGACTGCAGTGTTAAAATAAAGGTCACCTCTAACTTCAACTTGTTTATGAGACTTTGTGTTGATATAGTCAATTACATTGGAAGTTCAACACTTTACCAATAACATGATCATTATATTGTGTATATATATTCATATATGTATATATATGTATGTGTATATTTTAACAGTGTACTATATATTCTTAAGGCAAAAGATCACCTCTAACCTGAAAAAAATAATCATTTCTAGAATATAAAGCACATCTGACATTTTTTTTAATTGTTTTTACATGGATTGGAATTTCCCTTTCTTTTAGGCTATATGTGATGTGATATTTTTCATCAGTACCTCCTTCTTGGATACCAAGATCAAATCCTTAGAGAAACTATAAACATGCTTCATGGGAAAATTTGCCCATTTCATGCAATATAGTCCTCTTCAGAGTTTAAATGTTAACCTACTTTCCACCTGGAAAAATATGGTAAACTGTTGGACTTCCAGACAAATATAGCAAATTGTTGGGATAGACCTTGTTCTAGAAAATTTGATCCATCATGACATATATAGACCAGCCTTATATACAAATATATTACTTATAATAATTATGTGTATGTATGTATATATACAAATATATGTGTATATGTGTGTATATTTCATTTATATATGTATATATGTGAACACATATATCTATCTACATCTGTATCTCTCTCTCTCTCTCTCTCTCTCTCTCTCTCCCTCCCTCCCTCCCTCCCTCTCCATCCATCCACATACACAAGAGGTTAGAGAGACTTAATAGGGCCATTTTATGGAGCATAATTAGAGCCATCCTTCCCGTTGAGCACTCTGGGACCTGCTTTTGGCTATGTGAAGTGAAGGGATAATGCTTTCAGTTGATGGAGAGTTCCTTTATTGACTGCTAAGCCAGAAAAGGACAGTTAGGTGGCACAACCTAGAGTCAGGAAGACTCATCTTCTTGAATTCAAATCTGACTTCACCCTTACTAGCTATGTGACCTTGGGCAAATCATTTAACTCTGTTTGCCTCAGTTTCCTCATCTGTAAAAATGAGCTGGAGAAGGAAGTGGCAAACTACTTCAGTATCTTTGCCAAAAACAAACAAACACGGGGCAGCTAGATGGCGCAGTGGATAGAGCACCGGCCCTGGATTCAGGAGGACCTGAGTTCAAATCCGGCCTCAGACACTTAACACTTACTAGCTGTGTGACCCTGGGCAAGTCACTGAACCCCAATTGCCTTACTAAAAAAAACAAACAAACAAACAAACAAACAAACAAACACATGAACAAAACCAAATAGTGTCATGAAGAGTGGGGCACAACTAAACACCACCAACAAAAGCCAGAAAAGTTGATGATTTAGTGGGTGTACAAAAGGGAATGTCATATTGCTGTTTTTTTTTTTCTGTCTGTAAATGATGTAGGAATATTTTAAGCTGCATTCCAGGAATTAGATGGGGGAAGGGCAGCTGGCCCTATAACCTCAGATGGCCTCCATATATCTACAAACAACCTGCTACCTTTTCCACTTTATGTTTCTTTTCCAGAGTAGGTGACAGAATGTTATTCTCATGTTCAACATGTCCAGGTTTGGCAACAATCTTCCCAGTTCAAAGAAACTATTAGACTTGAGCCTCATTGACTTGGAGCTGGCAAGCCAAAACAGAGGCAGGAGTGGTTAGTTATAGTAGATGTGGATATGGTTGCTTGTGGAAGCAGCTTATTGCAAAGGTTGGAAGAGATCTGCAATTGGAGTGATAGTGCAGAGTCAAAGTAAAATGCCTAATCACCATTTCCACAAATTGTTTTAATATGTAAATGAGCCTCCTAGCAGACTGTAGCAGTCCTGTGTACATTTGAGTGTCTTATTTTAGCATTTGTTTTGTGTGAAGGAAAAAATTACCTGTCCCATACTTGATGTGCATGTGTGTGTGTGTGTGTGTACGTATATATATATATACACACACACATATATATGTATATATATATATATATATATATATACACATATATACATACCCTCTTTATTTTCCCCTTTTTAAGGAAACTTCAGACTTGGGATCCACATCCTAAGGAATAAATAAATTATCTCCCAGGGAATGGAGGAGTGGGGATTTAATAAGGCAAAGAGTATGTGAGAAGGCAATTTATTCCCTCTAATTAGAGTCCACATTCCCCAAGTCTGAACTTGGTCAATCTGCTGCCTGGGAACAGAAAAGGGAGTAGGCACAGCACTCTCAGCTCATGTGGGCCCAGCAGCAGAGCCTCAAGGTTAGACATGATGCACAGGGTCGTGGGACTATATATACTGGACAAACACTTCAGAGTCTCATCATATTCCAGTAACAGAAGGAAGAAGGAAATGAAGCAGGGAGCTAGGCAAACTTACAACACTGCAATATTGTTGAACAGAGAAGAGAAAGAAATGTCCCTCTGGAATGAAATTATCTTTTGTGAACCATCTTCACTAGAAAATCATATGGAGTAAAAAGAATTAAACCATTAGGATGCAATTATCTTTCTATAGGGAAGTGCAGACATATTTCTAGAGACTGGCCTCATGCTGATTTATGCAGTTCCCAATATACTAGTGATTGGAAAGACCTCTCTTGATTATCTGTAAGATTTCAGTAACTGTCAGTGGGGTAGAGGCAGAGGAAAAGGAAATGTTTTAGCTATTAGCAATTTTTCTCTTATTGCATTTATGTACTTGGTATAAAAGATTCCTTTACAGAAAAGTTTTAAAACTAAAAGATGATAACAGATTTGTCATGAGCTCTCACTATTTTACATACATTTTAATTCATACAACATTTATGAAGCATCTAATTAGCAGGGAGTATAATTTAACAAGGATACAAAGATAGATATGGCATAAACCTCTCAAAGAGCTTACAGTCTGATAAGGACTAAGACATGTTGGCAAATGACTATGATAGAAGAATGTCTTATGCACTAAAGAGAGTCTTAGACAATGAAGAAATTGAAAAGAAAGAGATCATGTTTACCCCAAGAAGGTTTCCTATGGAGGGATACACTTGAATTTGTACTCTGTTCCAGGCACGTGGAATGGTGTGAACAATGGCACAGAAATGGGAGTGGGTAGCATGAGTATGAGGATTGGAAAATAAAGCCTCTTTGATGGATTCATAGAGTAAATGAAAGAGAGTGGTATAAAAAAAAGCTACAATACAACTTGGCTCTAGTAGGATATATTGGAGCCAAATTGTGAAGATCCCTGAAGAATAAGATCAGAACTTTATCTGTAGATATAAGAAAGAATTTTTCCTCTTTCTTTAATCAGCTGAAGTTGGTTTAGTCAATCATAGAAATAAATAATCAATACACCTATCCAGGGATGTCATGGTAATGATCTCTCTGGGGGAAAAATGTATCCACATCACACTTTTAAGTTTAATCTGCAATGTTAATATCTTCTCTGTCACTTTTTTTAAGTCTAGAAATCAACAAAACAATAAATCAAGCCCTGATTTGGAACATTTGTCAAATACTGTGATTTTAACAATTCACTCTCGTGAACCAGTTTGAGCTGGCTTGACTACACCCCCTGTCCTTATCCCATTAAAAAAGGAGGGGGGCAGTTCTCTTCTCAGCAGAACTTGGTTAACATGAACATTTCTCCTCTGATGGCTTGAGATTATGCTCTAGTCCCCATTGTTTACAAAATATGTCCATCTTTTTCATGCCAATGATAGCATGTGAATGACTGACTAAATTACTCTAATTGGATGCCAAGAGAGTGGCAAGGTCCAAATCAGCAATTCTCTAGCAGGTTGGATAGGGAGACCATTCTTTAGACCTTTAAATGTTTTTTGCTACATTTGGTTAGTCAATATCCCTAAAGAGTTGTGGGTTTACTGATTGTCAGCTTCACAGTCTGTCAGGTTGGTCATCTGTCAAGATAGTAAATTTTGTGGCAGAATTCAGGGAGAATTATCAACTCTGTGTCTGAAAGACAATTGACTATGTTGAATTTCTATGGTGGAAGTTGATACAAAATATTAGCTCATAGGACTTAGAGCTGGAAGTTTCTATAGAAAGACCAACCTTCTTGTCCTACAAAGCCACAGAGATCTGAAATGCTTTGCCTTCAGTCACTTAAGTGACAAAGCTAGAAATGGAACCCAGATCTTTTGGCTCCTAAACCAATGCTCTTTCATAGTGAAATAATTAGAAGATTAGGGCTTCAGCTACTGAAGTATATTTTGTTTTCCTCTAAGAATAAAACCCTAAGATATACATGTAGTTCTGCAAACAACATTTATTGACACTGTCATTCTTCAGGGAACTCTTCTCATGATGTCCTGAAGAATGAAAAGTTTTTCCAAAGCTTCTGAACAAGCATAAGGAGAAAACACTCCTGTGGTGGCTTGCTCACAATTTAGCATATTCTATTTGTGGATATATCACAGTATATGCCTCCTTGAAGTTACACAAGCATTATCCATATTCATTATCTGAAAGTCTCAAAAAAATTATGTCCCTAGGAGAGGCCTTGATGGTAGAGGAATGGAAGGAAAGAAAAATATCACATTATTATTTTTTTTTTGGTAGAGGAACTGTAACAAAGCAGATATGACTATCTAACTGCTCTCTTTGGCAAATTTGCAAAAATAGTTTCTGAAATGAAAAACTGCAATGGCTAAACGACTTCATGAAAATAAATATCTAAAAATCAAATTGTTATGAATGTACTTCTCATTCTACTGGCTTTCTGAGTATTTTAAATAACATGTTGATAGACAGCAACCTATATGAACCTTATATATGCAGAACATATTTCCTATAATCTATTTGAAATATATTTCTTTTATCCCTTTCTGGGTTTTTTTTGGGGGGGGAAGAGGGGGGCAATGACAGTTAAGTAAGTTGCCCAGGCTCACACAGCTAGTAAGTGTCAAATGTCTGAGGTTAAATTTGAACTCAGATCCTCCTAAATACAGGGCCAGTGCTTTTTATCCACTGCACCACCTAGCTGCCCCTCATTTCTCCCTTTATAAAGAAAAGAATATTTATTTGTTCATTTAAGAAATATTTCTTTCTTTCTTTCTGCTGTGCCTTAAAGGTAAAATCAGTACCAAAATTAGTTTTAAATCTCCATTAATCAAACACTCCATGAAAATGAACCACTTCTAAAATTATAATAAATTATGTGTATATTCCATATTTACTTAGTGTTATTTTAATTTATGATTTTGTTTTCTGTGGATTAGCTTATTTATGGAAATTGTTTTTAAAACATACAATTTCAAGAAACAGGATCAATTTACTTAATGGAAAGGATAAGTCATGTTCCATTCATATTGGATTCATAAAAATCATTATCTGCACTCTGATTCTTCTCTATGTAATGATGGCAACCTGAGGCATACATTTAACTGATGTCTGACAATCATATAATTTCACTGAAACTGTAAAACAAAAAAATATGCTAGAATTTGGTGGCATTTTTTTTTCTAAATTTCATTCTAAGGTATTACATAAAATTATTCAATTTTAATCCTTGATTAAAAATAAGAACAGCAAATAAACCTATGATTTCATTGGTACAGTGAATTAATGAATATGGAAATTCCCTCTACCAGTATAGATTAGTACCTTCTCTGCAATTTGTAGTTTTATTTATCTAGAGTACCAAGAGATGAAATGACTTGTCCAGGGTCACACAGCTACTATGACCAGTCAAAGGTAGGACTTGAACCCAGGATGTCCTGGTCTCTATGCACTTCACTGTGCTGGCCTACAAATGAAATCTCAATTCTTTTGGAGGTTGAGGAAATCATAATGACCAGCACTCCAACTGTAATTCCAGTTATGCAAATTAATCAAGAATTTTAAAATTGCCCATTTTTTCCCCCACAATGAGAGACACTAGTTATCTAGGATATGTAGCATTCTTTGGAAAGGAATTAGATAGGATTTTGTTGTTGTTTATGCTAGGCAATTTTAAGCTTTAATAGGCTGCAGTTACACTAATTAGAAGTGCACACTGTTCAGGAACTCAATTTGTTCATCTTTTGGAATGAATCTCAGAAGTAACTTTTAGTAGCAATCTTTTATACCAAATCACATTATAGAGAGCTGTATTTTTACAGAGTGAAAGTTTTCATTGCAGATGGGATATTCACAACAGTAAAATGTCCATCAGATGTGCCTTAAATTTGACCCTACAATTCTAGGCTCAATTTGAGAAATAGCAAATTATAAAACTATTTTCTAGAATATATTCATTAGGCATTTTAAAGAGAAAGAAGCACAATTTGGGAATGCCTGAAATGGAGAATCTATTTGCTATTATTTCTAAAACCAAGATATTCAAGATCTGTGGCAAAAGCAAAATATGCTTCATGTATGTAAATGAAACCATTCAGATATGAATAATTTGTTTCTAGGAGTGAGTCACTGTCTATTGTCATATTAATTACTTTCAGATTAGACTATTTGGAGTAATTTCTTTAATTTAGAGGCTTCTAACATATACACTTTTTCCCATAATAAGGCAGTTTTGGAAACTATTAATTCTTCCTTGCCACTAGGATGAAAAACAATCATTCAGCTCACTTTCCAAAATGGCGCAGATACTTCTAGGTGACAGGTCACATTTTATTTGGCACAGGTAGCATTTTATTTGACTCTGACTCATTGACTGTATTTTGTTTTTGAGGGGCAATGAGGGTTAAGTGACTTACCCACTTGACACAGCTAGTGTCAAGTGTCTGAGGTAAGATTTGAACTCAGGTCCTCCTGAATCTAGGGCCAGTGCTTTATCCACTGTGCCACCTAGCTGCCCCCCATTCACTTTCTTTTTGGGGGGCAAATACAAATTTAATTCATCAAAAGTGCATTTCACTATGCAAAAATGAATAAAAAGGAAGACTCTTTTGAACCTGTGAACTTCTAGAAAATACATTTTTAAATTCTATATAAAATTTAACAAAGTAGTAATAAAACTGCCTTGTGTTCCCTTGTAGACTTTATTTTCTTACCATTCTTTTCCTTATTTTTCCTGCATCTCTATTACTACTTTACTAAGTCATGCTCATTCCCACATTGAAGTCTGCTGCCTATCCTTATAAAAAATAAATATAGTCAGGGGGCAGCTAGGTAGTGCAGGGGATAAAGCACTGGTCCTGGATTCAGGAAAAAAAAAAAAAGTATAGTCAAGAAAAACAAATTAGCACATTGGGCAAGTCTGAAAATGTGTGCCTCATTTTGTACCTCTTAGTCTATCACCTCTCAACCTTGAAATATTCCAATAATTTTCATATGTAGAAACCTAAACACGTGTAAAGGATAAAGTCCTACTTCTTTCTTTTAGGGTCTTTTTCTTTTTTTCAAAATACATTTTACTTAAATAACTTCAGGGTAAATGAAGTCCCTTTGGCATCCCCTTAGGCAATATGGAGAGCCTGGGTCAATAAAAATCTGCAAACTTTCCTTCAGAGGATTCATTTTATCATAGCATTACAAATTTAAAGTTGGAAGGGATTGTAGAGGTTATCTAATGCAGCTCTCACTATACAAGTGAAGAAACTGAGGCCCAGAGTAATTAAGTGGATCATTGACCAAGGTCACATAGGAAAATGGTAGAGGGGGCTAGGATGTGAATCTTTCTTGTTCAATGTAATTTTAAAATTTGCTTTTTTTTACATATAGTATTTTATATGTTGATAGGATGGACTGATTAGAAAATTTTGTTTTACACTTTAAGGAGAGGACACTCCTGCTGAAAAAAAGTAAACATTTTATGTCATCTAATAGACTGTTTTTGGTATCTCATGGAGACATTCACTTCTCTTTGGTCAATTTTAATTTTCAAGGAGTCATTTTCTTTGGGAAAGGATTATATCTCTTCTTCTAAGATGCTGTCTTTTCACATCTTTCTTCCACAATTCTCATTTATCTTTCAATCTTTTTCTTCTTTGTTTTTATTAGGTTTTTAAAGTTATTTTTAATCTCATTTTAAACTCCTACTTTAACTTCTAGGGATTCTAGTTGGATTTGTGTCCAGGCTACATTTTTTTTTGAGATTTTTCTTGTAGATATTTTTGAGTCATTCTCTCCTGTTGGATTTGTGCCTTGAGCTTCCCTATCACCATAATAGTTCTTTATGGTGTAATTCTCTCTTCTGTTTGTTTGTTCCTTCTTCCTGCCTACTTCTTTATTTTGGACTTTATGGACCACTTCTAGGGGAATTTTGTGGCTTGAGCTTTTGTTTTTTTGCATCCTTCTACTACTTTCACAGCCTAGGCTGGGAGCCTTCAAGCTTTCAGTGTGTCCAGGGTAAGGTGAACCTAGGTGAAGTCTGCTTATCACCCTCCTGATCTGAGTTCTCCAAGCTCCTGACCCAGGTTTGAATCTGTCAGCATATCCCTATTTAGTTTTGTGGGGACCAATTTTTAATTGGGGAGTGCTAGCTAAGCAGCTCGCCGCAATATTGGGGCAAGGAAGGAGACTGGCAGCCTCCCTCAAAACAGAATAGGATTTATTTTAACAAGAACAAACTTAAAAAAAAAAAACACAAACAGGATCAGTAGGATCAAGGGAAAGGAAATAAAATGGGGAAAGGGAAATTATACAACCTGAAGAAATACCACCACCCAGGAATCAGCTGAGAATACACAGCAGAGATCCTGTTGCCTTCCAGTGTTCAGCTAGAATGCCAAATTCTCCTCCCCCAATCCCAGAAACCCCATAGCCCCCAGCCAATTGGATGGCTTCTCTGACAGTCACATGACTGCCCTCACTAGGATTCCAATCATTATAATTTTGCCAGGCCCATGTAGGTGTTGGCGAGTGGTGATGACATGAGATGCCAGTGCCATGGCAATGGCTACAACCAGTGGGTGGAGCACTGTGAGGTTTGCGGAGCCCCAGGCCAGTGCACGCTGAGGCATAAAAATCTCAAATAACAATTAATTTTTTACAGTTTCAATTAATCACTGCTGAATTCTGCCACTATTAGCTTGTTGGAAGTCTCCCAGAAGCTCAGAGCAACTGCATAGTTGGTTCCTCTTTCATCTAAGACTCCTGCCTTGCTTATTCCACTGCAGGCTTCAGACTAGGCTACAGGCTAGAACTGAGTCAGTGCTCTGCTACTTAGATCAGAATCACAAAGATCCTTTTTTCTTCTGATCTTGTTTCTTACTCAATACATATCAAAGGACTGCTAGCAAGCACTCTACTCTGCTACTTCTAGGTGAAGACTCCCCTCCTCAATAGATCCCAGATCTTGGCAATAAGCAAAAGAAGTGCAAGATGGCAATGGTTCCTAACCCTGCCCTTGTTCATGGATCCCCAGGGATTTCTTCCTGTCCTATTTCTTTTTCCCTGGTACCCAGGCAAATGCCTAGGAGGCATTCTCGTGGCCAAACCTCATTCCCACTGTTCACAGACCACTCTGTCTGCCTCCCCAAGCTACCCTGGGCTAGAAAAAGAAAATTACTCACTGTGACTTTTTAATTTCTTTTTCCAATTAGAATTCAGTCTGGTGGGTTTTCTAGATCTTTGCAAAAGTTTGGTGGGGCAGCTAGCCTCTACTTCTTCTAGCTACTCTACCAACTTGGCATTCCCCCTTAATAGGCTTTTTAAAAATATAATTTTACTGATACATTTTGTTGCTATTATTCAGTCATTTAGTCATGTCTGACTCTTTATGACTTTATGGACCATACCATGTCAATTTTGCCCATGGGGTTTTCGTGGCAAACATACTGGAGTAGTTTACCATTTCCTTCCCCAGTGGATTAAGGCAACAGAGGTTAAGTCACTTGCCAAGGGTCAAAGGTACAAGTAAGTACCTGAGGCCAGATTTGAAATCAGGTCTTTCTGTCTCTGGGTCCAGTGTTCTATGCACTGGTTAACTAGCTGCCTCCATTTTGTTTTTACATTGTATAAATTTATCACATTTTCCTTCTTCCTCCACCCTTCCAGAGAGCCATCCTTATAACAAAGAATTTAGATTTAGAATTGGAAGGGTCTTTGGAACTAGAAAAAAACACTAGATCTTAAGTCAAAAGACAGAAATTCAAGCTCTGTCACTTATTGTTCTGTGATTTGGAACAAGGCCTTAATCTCTATCTCTGTTTTCCTCACCTGTCAAATGAGGGAAAACATTTTTGCCACCACAGAGCTTCTATGTGAATAAAATATGATAATGGACATATGGCATGTCATGTATATGACATATGACATAAATGTTAGTTCTTATGATTATATATATAGACCTCCCTTGTACCCAATGCAGGAATCTTTTAAAAATATCTCTAACTTGACCATCCAGCCTCAATGAAATATCCCAATAATAAGGTATTTACTATCTCATGAGATAGCCCATTCAGTCTTTGTTTTTTTTTTTTGGGGGGGGGGGGTCAATGAGGATTAAGTGACTTGCCCAGGGTCACACAGCTAGTAAGTGTCAGGTATCTGAGGCTGGATTTGAACTCAGGTCCTCCTGAATCTAGGGCCAGTGTTTTATCCACTATGCCACCTAGTTCCCCCCCCCCATTAAGTCTTAATTGTTAGGAGTCTCTTCCTTATCCTGAGCAAAATATTTCTCCTTGTATATCTTACCTATTATGACTTTTGTTTTGTTGTTATCTTTATCTTTGCTATAAAAAACAACACAATTTAATTCTATTTTCCTTCCTAATTTCAGCTATTCAAATATTTTAAGGAAGCTTTCATATGTCCTATAAGTTCTCTTTTCTTCGAGCTAACTTCTCTAGTTCCTAAAACCAATCTTCATTTGCCATTGCTTTAAGACCCCTCATAATCTTGGTTGCCCTTCTTCCTTTTATCAATGTCCCTCTCAAAATGTAAAATTGCAAAGAATATTCCAACTACTGTTTGACCATCAGAGTCCAATGGAATTATTTCCTCTTTCCTTCTGGACAGCATACATGTGTAAACTTAATTCCCATTAGCTACTTTGGCAAGCACATCACACTGTTGACCCATAATATATTTACAATCCATTCAAATGTCTCATCAGTCTATTTCACATAGACTACCATTAAATCATGTAGACTCCATTCAATATTTGAGTAATAGTTTTTAGACCCTGAGTGCAGAGCTTTGTAGTTATACATTTAAAAATCGCATCTCCACAGATTTAGGCCATCATTCCAGCTTGTTGATATTTCATGGTTTTCAATTTTATAATTCAGGGTATTATCTATCCCTTTCAGCTTTTTGTCATCCACAGATTTCAAGCCATCTGTCTTCATTTTAGTCACTGGCAAAGATTATGAACAAAAGAGAGCAAAGGTCAAAACCACTTGATACCTTCCTTTAGACTGATATAAATCCATCAATAAACATATCTTGAGTATGACATTCAAATAGCTATGGACATTTAATGGTATTATCCAGTCAACATTTATTCATACTGTTCCAAAAGATATTGTGGGATAGTTGGTCAAATCCCTTAATGGAATGTACAATGCAAACATCCTCCTTCTAAAATGCTCTTATCTGCTGATCTAATAACCTAATTTTTAAAAAAAGAAATGAAATAAGTTTGGATGACATTCCTCTTCAATTTAAATTGACTTCCTTTGACCTCCACTTCTCTAAATTGCTCATACAAAATCCACATAGATCTTAAATCTCCTCTTTTTCCTTTCTAAAAATTGTAGCAACTTTTACTAACCCCATTTTTTTCCTCATCTTTGCCACTTCCTACCCTTCTCCATAATTATCAAGGATTTTGGACAATAATTCATTGAATTAATTTTCAAGTACTTTAGTACCCTAGTATATAATTTACCTGAGTCTAGGGACTTGAACTCATTCAGAGCAAATACAGCTCTCTTATTGTCTTCTCATTTGAACTATAATTCTCTCTAAAATGTGTTTATTTTACCCATTTGGCTTTGAAAGTCATTTTCCTTGGTTAAATTTTTTAAAAAATAGAAGTTCAGTACTCTCACTTATCTGTTAACATTATACTTTGTGCTCCCACAAGTAGTCATACTCTTCTATGTTTTTCCCCTTGCTTTAAGCATCCCTTAAAAAGAAACCCTTTTTCTATTAATATTTTCTTTAAGCTTTTAGATCATCTCAGTGTTTTAGTCTTCTTAAAATTATTCTTATAAGTCTGAACCACTCTTTTGGATATATCCTTGATAATTTGATCATTCTTCCATCTTCTGTACACGTGGTCTATAAAATCATATCTATAAAATAAAATTTCTTTAGAATCCTCCTTTTTTCCTCATTGTGTCACTCACAATTATAGTTTTAGAATTTAATTTTTAAGATTCTTCCCCCTGTTTTGGATCTCATCTACCCATTTAGGGTGTCAGGTAATGTTCTCATACATATTACTTCTTTGAATTTTTTAAAAAAAGATTTTCATAAATTCAAGTGTGTGTATAAATCAAGCTTGACATATATGTAAGTGTGTGTATACACATATATGTCAACCTCGGTCTCCTTACCTGTAACCATGGTCCCACATGACCCACCAGAGTTAGAGAACGACTTGAAGGCTTTAGAATAATAAACTTCTGGTTCACCTTTATTTATAGTTGATGTGTAACTTACTCACAACTAGATCAGGTCTGTTGATATTCATGGGTATCTTTATAACTTGAGAAGCCACCTACAAGCCTTTCCTTTATCCTTAGCCTGGCATATTTTAGGTAGGCAGTTAGGAAGCACAGTGGACTAAGGACTTGGAGTGAGGAAAACCTGAATTCAAATCCTGTATACTGTACTAGTATACAGTATACTGTACAGTATCCAGATACTAGTTATTTGACCTTGGGAAGATCATTTCATCTTTTTCAGGCTCACTTTCCTTATCTGTTTGCTGTTGTTATTGTCGTTTTTTGGCTTTTATTTTTTGGGGGAGGGGCAGGGCAGTGAGGATTAAGTGACTTGCCCAGGGTCACACAGCTAGTAAGTATCAAGTGTCTGAGGTCGGATTTGAACTCAGGTCCTCCTGAATCCAGGCCTGGTGCTTTATCCACTGTGCCACCTAGCTGACCCCTACTTTCGTTATCTGTAAAACAGGATAATAATGGTACCAATTGTTTGAAGAACAAATAATATATGTAAAGGACTTTGTAAACATTAAAGCATTGCTTAAATGGTAGTTATCATCATCATCAGAACTTTTCCCCTTGTATAGTTGCATAATTGCACTTTTGTGCAATATGTACTTCTGACTCAGGGAGTGGAAATCCTCTAATTCTATGGAATTTCCTACTTTTGCCACATTTACACAGAAGTACCTTCTTTCATCTAGTCCCTTTTATCCTCATTGGTACTTACCCAGTCTCATTTCCTCTCTAGTTATGCCTAGGGTAAGTGGTCCAGGTAAACATGTAGTTTTCAGCCAATTTCTGCAACATATATTATCTGTTGTATTTACAATATTTCTCTCTGCAAACTGCCTATGTGTTTGGTGGCCTTGAATTCCCTCGCAATATGCATTTCCATTTTATTATTTCAATATTTTGTAATAATTGGTCATATTTACCCTTTATTTCTAGAGGTCAGTGTACCTTTATCTCTTGATTTCACATATAATTCTGCTATCACATTTTCCAAGTCCCCTGTCAATTCACTCTTGTCCCCCCTACCCCCAAGGATTTGACAGCCACTCAATCAGTAAAGATGCCTATATGATCATGTTTACTATATAAATATTCTCAGCTGGGAAATCTGCTAGTACTACCCTCAGCAGAATGCTATGGAATCTTGTAGGATGCACCACCAACCCATTTTACAGATGAAAAAATGAAGAGATGGGATACAGATGAAATGAATGAATGAATGAATGAATGAATGAATGAATGAATGAATGAAAAAAAATATTTGGAACTTACTATATTGTCTATAGTCTATCCATTTCCCAGATGGTAGTAGTTTGAGTCAAGTCAGCCAATAAGCATTTATTAAGCACCTAATATATGCCAAGTACTATGTTAAATGCTAGGTAAGCAAATAAGAAAAAGAAAGAAAATTCCTGTCTTCAAGGGGTTTAATCTAATGGGAAACACAACACACAAAAGAAAGCTAGAACGGATGATGGAAAGGAAATCAGGTAACCAACAGAGAGAAACAATGGGGTTCAGTCTAAAGAGTGCAGCTGATGGGAAATGAAGACACGACTAATCTATGACTGCTCTTTAAGTGGAAGCATTAAGAAGAGTTCTTTGTTCCATACTTCAGCCCTCCAATAAGAGGGGCACAGGATGCTTTTGTCAAAGGTAGGGAGTTCCCCTCCTTGCCTTAAGTAAAATAAAATCATGAAACTGGAAAAGAAATGTGAGGAATCATCTAGTTCATTACACAAGTGATACTCTAAGCAGAAATTCATCCAGGACACCAACCCTATCCTATGCTTGAAAAAGCACAATTCCTTTCACATTTTATAGTTTCACTAAATATGTCTCTGAATTGAGTCAAAACATTCATAAATGGAAGGTTGTTACCATCTTTGACAATCTACTTTAGTATTTAATAGATCTGGCTGGCAGGAAACCTTTTGGCCTAAATACATATTGTTGAGCAGTTGTGGTCTAGGATAACAATCCCTAGATTTGGAGCCAGAAAAATGGTTTCAAACCCTGTTTCCTGCCAACTAAGACAGGTGAGATAGTCTACTCCCACGTTGTCTCCCTTTATTAGACTGTGACCTTTTCAAGAGTATGTAGTCATTTTTTCTTTTTGTATCCCCAACCTTTAGCATAGTCCTTCGCATATAGCAAGTGCCTAATAATTTTTTTTAATTCATTCATACATTCAGTCATTCCATCTGTATCTCATCTCTTCATTTTCCCATCTGTAAAATGGGGAAAAGAATGCCTGAACTCTCTATCACCCAGTGTATTGTGGTCAGGATCAATTGGAATAATATATATTAAGTACTTTGTAAGTTGTAAAACATTATACAAATATCATCTACAATACTGATATTAATCAAATGATTGCTAATCATCTAATATGTTTTTAAATCTCTATCTTTTGGAAAAGAACACTTTTTAATGTCTTCTAATTCTTATGGGGAGGGCAGTGGACATTAGTTATAATGTTTTTTTTCATTAGAGTCATAAAATTGACCTTATAGATTAATTTAGATAAATATTTTGATCTTTTGGGATATACACATGATAGTGGTATCACTGGGGCAAAGGGCTTCCATGGTTTAACAGAATTTTGAATATAGTTCCAAATTACTTTCCAGAAGGGTTGGAATACTCAATCCAACAATGAATTAATATTCCTAATTTCTCACAATCCCTTCAGCATTTGCCATTTTCCTTTCTTATCATTTTAAGACAATTTTATAGGTGTGAAATGGTCCCTCAGATTTATTCTGATTTGCATTCCTTGAATTATTAATAATTTAGAACATCTTTTTTCAAATGGGTATTGATAGCATGGATTTTTTTCCTCTGAAATTTTCCCATTCATATTTCTTGGCCATTTAACAATTGGGGAAGGACTCTTATAAATTGGACTCAGTTTCCTATATGTTTAAGAATGTCTATCTGACCTTTGCTAGAGAAATTTGTTGCAAAAGAATTTTCCTCGTTTCCTACTTTTCTTCTTATTTTAGCTCTTTGTTTTTGTTTGCGCAAAACCTTTTTTCCATATAAATATTTTATTATTTTCCAGTTACATTTAGAGATAGTTTTCAGTATTTGTTTTTATAGTATTTCTAGTTTCAAGTTTTTCTTCCTCCCTCCCCTCCCACCCCCTTCCCCAAGACAGCAAGCAATCTGATATAGGTTATATATGTACAATCACAATAAACATATGTCTGCATTAGACATGTTATGAGAAAAGAATCAGAGCAACAAGGAAAAACCTCAAAAAAGAAAAAACAACAACAACAAAAACTATAGAAATAGTATGGTTTGATATGCATCCAGATTCAACAGTTTTGTTTTGTTTTGTTTTTTTCTGGATTTGGAGAGCATTTTCCATCATGAGTCCTTTGGAACTATCTTGGACCATTGTATTGCTGAGAAGAATCAAGTCTATCACAGTTGATCAACACACAATATTGTTGATACTGTGTACAATGTTCTCCTGGTTCTGCTCATCTCCCTTATCATCAGTTCATGCAAGTTCTTCCAGGTTTCTCTGAAATATACCTGCTCATAGTTTCTTACAGCACAATAGTATTACATTACATTCATTTACCACAACTTGTACAATCATTCCCCAATTGATGGGCAACCCCTCAATTTCTAATTCCTTGCCACCACAAAAAGACGGCTATAAATATTTTTGTACATGTGAGTCCTTTTCTCTTTTTTTTTGTGATCTCTTTGGGGAAAAGACCTAATAGTGGTATTGCTGGGTCAAAGGGTATTCAAAGCTTTATAGCCCTCTGGGCATAGTTCCAAATTGCTCTCCAGATCAGTTCACAGCTCCACCAATAATGCATTAATGTTCCAATTTTTCCACAGCTTCTCCAACACTTATTATTTTCCTTTTTTTGTCATATTACCCAATCTGATAGGTGTTAGATGGTACCTCAGAGTTGTTTTAATTTTGTGCAAAAACTTTTAATTTTATGTAATCCAAATTACTCATTTTACCTCCCTTGAACTTTTCTATTTCTTATTTGGTGATGAACCATCTGACAAATCTGATGGATAATTTCTTTCATACTCAACAAGCTGATTTATATTGAAATGTTGTTATAAAAATTTTTTTAAAAGCAAGTTCATGGACCCCAAGTTAAGAATTCCTGTTCTAGAGGATAAAAGGCCAGACTGGGAGATCAAGTCCTCCTTCTTTTACATACTAGCTATATGAACATGTGCAAGTCTCTTAACCTTTTGATGCCCCCAACTTATAGGCAATGCCAAGATTATAAATTGCAAATAAGATGTACATATTCATAGGTGGAAGAAGATTCCACAGTATGAATTTTCTAGTCTCAAGAAACCACAGATCTGTACCAAAGAATAATTATTATTTGTAATAATAATAGTGGCAAAAAATTACAGGATAAGGAATTCACAAGATAACCATAGTAAGTGTAATAAATGCTACTGAATTTAAACAGAGATTACATCATGTCTGAAGAGGTTCATTCTTTTGAAATGTGGGGAGTGAGCATAATTATACCCTCCAACAGCAATGATGGCAAATAAACTTAGAAAGCACATTCCTTTGCATCTGTAACCTATATGCCCTCATTGCTAGAACTGGTCCAATATGCATTCATTAACATGAATATTTATAGAATGGTGTTCCAGCAAACCACCTCCCACAGAACAGAGACTATAGCTGCTGATTGTGTTAGGTCCAGCCTTTAAAAAGATGAACTGGCTTCATAAAATTTTCTAAGTGTCATAGTAAGATTTAGAAAACCTTAAGAGATTCTGAAAAAATTCACCTCCATTTATTTCAATAAAAAGAAAGTGAAAAGAATTATTGCTAGGTTGGCACTACGATTGGGTTTTCCTTGATTTTCTTTAGTTCATCTTCTGAAATGCCTATGTATATCAGGGGTAATGATTTGCCTACCTGCTTTCTAACAAAAATGAAACTCTCCTCATGGACGGATTTTCTTTATTTTTTTTAAAAAGCAGAGCACTTCATTATCTTATTTTGGGAGAGGAGGAATTATTGCTGGTATTAGTAGTTACTTGTGATTGTAATCCTGGTAGAGATGATAGACAGTTTCCTAAAGTACTATGTCTGGATCTCATTTATGCCCCTATCACATATGACCTTTATTAAACTTGTGTTACTGAAATATACTTTCTAGAAGACTATAAACTCTTGAGAGCAGGGACACTGTCTTGTTTTATTATTGTATCCTAATGCATGCTGCATATATGAATACAGAATGACTTGTTATTTCCTCAGTATGGAGATCTCCTATTATGAGAATTCTCTCCACCAAAGGATATCGCAACTGATTGATTACTTAATACTTAAGTCCTAAAGAGGTGTCTAAGATATAAAGGTTGCCAACCCTGTCACTCTATTCACTAAGCCACACTACTATTTCTTAGACATTGTGAATGATTAATAATCATTTTTAATTGAATTGACATCTGACCATATAATGAATGAATTAATTTCTAGGAGCAAAATTCTGACCCATATGGCTGGCAAGCAATGAAAGCACTAAAGTATCATGTTCACTATAAGCATTTATTTGTTCATTAAATAATAACCCATTTTTGGCTCAGTGGATTGAGAACCAGCCCTGGAATCAGGAAAACATGAGTTCAAATCTGGGCTCAGACACTTACTAGCTGTGTGACCCTGGGCAAGTCATTTAACCCTGTTTGCCTCAGTTTCTTCAACTGTAAAATGAGCTAGAAAAGGAAATGGCAAACCACTCCAATATCTTTGCCAAGAAAACCCCATATGGGGTCAAAAGGAGTTGAACACAACTGAAATGAAACAACAAACAAAATTAAGAATGGATGGACATAAGGAAAAAAAAATATTTTTTTTGCTTCCTGGAACTTCCTTACAGGTACATACACAAAAACTTATTAACTATATATGGTGTTTCTTTTCCACTTCTTTCTGCTCAATAATTGTTGTAACCAGATGCCCACTCAGGTACATTGAAATCAGTGATGCTTTAAATCTAAGACACTTAAAGAATTAGGCCAAATAGTTGTTAAAAGCACATTTCTTCATGGTCTTTGTCCTTGTAGAAGGGAGAATAATGAAAACAACTCAACACACACATGTTTGTGTGTGCGTGCGTGTGTGTGTGTGTGTGTGTGTGTGTGTGTGTGTGTGTGTGTGTAGTGTAATGTATATGTAAAAGCATTTACTTATGCTTTGGAAGCTAATTCTTTAGTTGCTAAGCAAGTCCCATCTCAGATAGAAAACTCATTAGGAAACCTCCTCCAAAGTAAGTTGCTTTTTTTGGACCTCCAAAGGATCAGACCCAGTATTATACTGTATATTATAATGCTGGGCATAAACTCAATGTTCAGTATGCCATAGAAATTGTTAAAAACAGTTGTTGATTCAAAATAAAGCTATCTACTGTTGCAATCCCTGGAAAAGTTTTATATCAGTCTAGTTAAAAGCCCTGATGGATGAAATTAAAAATTATAATTATGATTAATAATTAGCAAAAGTGAATCATAATTCAATAACTGTGGAAAAGGAGATGCAATCACCATAAAACCTACTCAAGGTCAGTGGTTCGTGACCTTCTGTTTCTTCACAATGACCCCAGATCTCAATTTAATAACTGAGAAAAAATAAATGAAGTCACCATAAATCCCACTGAAGGTCAGTCAGTGACTCATGGCCTCTTTTGTTTTTCCATGATGAACTTACATTGGAAATCAATGAGACATTGATTATGACCCTAAGGTTCAAAAATAGAATTTTGTGAAAGTTGAGGTGTGACTGATTAAAAGGGAGCCATTAAGAAGTTGAGACAAATGAGTTATTTACATGTGAACAATTCTTTGTGTACTGTCTACATTCCCAACAAGAGATTTTGTAGGAAAGGTGCTTTAAGGTACTTTAAAGGAAATTTATACCAGGAGAAAAAAAGATGGGCCGGTCATTTAGTGAGATGGAGAGACAACCAATGGATAGCCCACATGGCCAAAAGATTGCAAGGAAAGTCCCCAAGCATATTAGGTAGATTCCCTGTAACAAATAGTAGATGAAAGTTGCACAAGGGGAGGAAACATGAAAGAGTTGCTACCTGCACTTTTGGAAGGAATATCCTCATCAGTGAGGTCACACATTCATTGGGTAAGCTTGCAGTCTTTTGGGGGACTTTGTTTGCTTGGTGGTTTCCAACTATGGGTTTTTTTGTTTGTTTGTTTGGTTTGGTTGGTTGGTTGGTTTTGTTTTGTTTGGGGGGTTAAGTGTCTGAGGCCGGATTTGAACTCAGGTCCTCCTGACTCCAGGGCCAGTGCTCTATCCACTGTACCACCTATCTGCCCCCCAACCATGGTTTTAACATAACATCATGTTATGTATGTTCAGATTTCTCTGCTACCATCCCGCTAAAAACAATTAAAAAGCCAAGTTGTCTTAAATGTAGTTCTCCTTTTCTTCCCCAAATTTCTTCTGACAGCAGTCAAGAATTAGTGACACAGTAGTGTCTATTTCAAAGGTACTTTGAATAAATACCTTTCAGGTAATCACTTATTTTATCTCCATATATACATTCTTTTAACATTTTAAGAAATTGTAAGAGACATTTATTTCATTTTTCATACGCCTAACATTCTTAGTTTAATAGACAGAATAGAAATCTTTGTTTACCCCAACAACTCACAATGATATAATTTTATAAATTAATGTTTCAGCTAATGTGATATTGTATGGGGGCTGGGGAGGCAGAATGCAATGAACTCCATATAGTTCTGTGTACTAATGGAGCTACATTAAGGGAAATTTTTAGATTGAATAGTTTTAACATAAAATGTATATAATAATATTATCTTCATATCTGGATTTGCATGAAGAAAAAGACACAAATCTTTTTGATTCCCAGAATATACTTTTCAAATTGTCAGGATACTCTTTCTTTGCATATTTATTCCCTAAGGAATAAATTAAATACCTAATCTCTCAGTAATGATCATAGTTAAGCCATTCAGCAGTTCATGCTATGGCATCCAAGTTGTGTACTCTTTAAATATCTGCCCAGTAGTCTTTGGGTTTTAACATTTTGGCACCTCATTTAAAGTATGAATATACTCTCCCAAGTCCCAAGGGTAAGCAGAGAAGGAACACTTTTCAAAGTCAAATTTATTTTTAAAATGTACTTTTAAAAGTCTATACATTTTCCTGCATATGATACAATTCTATGTGTCTGAATACATACATAAATATATGCATATATGTACACATAAACTGGTCTGTTTTATTTTACTAATTAATTATCATATGTACTCAAGAAAAAATGATAATTTGTTATGGTAGGGAAATTGTCCATACCTACAGAGATCACAATCCATCTACTATATGACTTAGTAATAAGGAAATTGAAGAATATAAAGATTAAATAACAGGGTCATATAGATAGTAAATGTTAGTTATAGAATTTGAACCCATTTCCTCTTGACTGCAAGCCCAGAGTGCTTTCTCCATAATTTTTTTTTTGTGGGGTAATGAGGGTTAAGTGACTTGCCCAGAGTCACACAGCTAGTAAGTGTCAACTATCTGAGGCTGGATTTGAATGCAGGTTCTCCTGAATCCAAGGCTGGTGCTTTATCCACTGCACCACCTCGCTGTCCCGCTCTCTAATTTATTGATAGCACAAGATTAAACTAGTAGTTTGAGTATACTGCTTATATCCAGAACATTCCTTCTCTATTTTATAGATCACTATAGTAGATCAATCCACAAGTATTTATTAAATACTCACCATGTGCTGGGCATTATTAAGTACCAGAGACTCAAAGACAAAAATAAAACAATTTCTTCCATCAAAGAACTTATATTTTATCAGCTGGGAAATCATTTGTAGATATAACTACATACAAATACATAATAAATTTAACTAATGGGAAATTGGGAGGTAGGTGCTAGCAGTTCAAGAAATGATTTAAGTAGGACTTGATATTTGAGCTGAGGTCTGAAGGAAATTAGGGATTCTAAAAAGTGAGGTGAAGATTCTAAGGAGTTGAGGAAGAAAGTGAGGGGAGGAAGAAATGGATTCTAATAATGGAGAACCGATATAAAGATTTAGAGTTGAAATGTTGAATATTGTGTGTAAGGACCAATAAGAACCTCATTTTGTTTTGTTTTGTTTTTGTGGAGAAATGAAGGTTAAGTGACTTTCCCAGGGTCACACAGCTAGTAAGTGTCAAATGTCTAATGTTACATTTGAACTCAGGTTCTCCTGAATCCAGGGCTGGTGCTTTATCCACTGTGCCACCTAGCTGCCCCAAGAGTGTCATTTCTGCTGAAGCAAAGAGTACAGGAGGAATAATATATAATAATATGGAAAGATTTGTTGAAGCCAGATTGTAAAGGTCTATACAACAGAGGAATTTGCATCTCATTCTAATGGAGTCTATTGTGGAGGGAGCGACATAGTCAAACCTGTACTTTAGGAATATCACTTTGTCAGCTGTGTTTAGTCTGTATTGAAAACATGGGAGACGAATCAAGGAAATCAATTAGGAGGGCTGTTGTAATAATCTACATTGTTGATGATGAGATTCTGAACTAGAGTGATGCCCATATGAGTAAAGAGGAAGGAATAGATGTGAAAGAAATGTCAATAAAATCAGCAAGACTTGGTAACTAATTAGGTAGTCTGGGTGAGGAAAAGTAAGAACTTGAGGATAATTATATGTCTGTAAACCTGGGTGCTTTGACAAAAATAGTAAAGATCAGAAGAGAGGTGGGTTATGAAGGGAAAATAATGAGTTCTTTTTTTTAATATGTTGAGTTTGAGATATTTACAAAACATCCAGGCTTATTATTATAAATAATCACTTAATCATGTTCATAGACACACATACAACATAGAGCAACATCACTAGATTTAGGTCTGTCACCTATTGCCAACATTCTATCATATGTATTATTTTTTACCCTTTTTCCCCATTTATTTAGAATTTTATTTTTCCCCAATTACATGTAAAACAATTTTAATGTCCATTTTTAAAACTTTGTGTTCCAAATTTTCTTCTTCCCTTACTCCCCACTCCCCTTAAGAACAAAGCAATTCAATATAAGTTATATATGTGTAGTCATGCAAAACATTCCTATATTAGGTTGTGAAAGAAAACAGACAAAAAAATTAAGAGAAAACTTTAAAAAATATGCTTCAATCTGTATTCAGAAACCATCAGTTCTTTCTCTGGAGATCCACCATATGTATTTTAAACTGTATATCATTTAGTTACCTAGATGAGTGAGATCTTATTTTCCCAATATGTACTATAGGTCTTTTCATAAGTCTATGGGTAGAGTTAAAATATATGCCTGAATTTCTACCTTCTCAATATTCCAGTGTATATATAATTCTAAGTCATTTCAAGGGGTCTATTTGAAATATGTTTCATTTAAGTGTAAAGTGAGGGCAGCTGGGTTGTGTAATTGATAGAGCACTGAGCTTGGAATCAAGGAGACTCATTTTCATGAGTTGTAATCTGACCTCAGACACTCACTAGCTGTGTGATCTTGGGCAAGTCACTTAATCCTCTTTGTCTCAGTTCCTCATCTGTAAAATGAACTGGGGAAGGAAATGGCAAACTATTCTAGTTTCTTTGCCAAGAAAATCCTAAAATGAAAATGACTAAAATGACTCAACAACAATAAAAGTGTAAAGTGAATTAACTGTACACTTTGGCCAGTTAGAAATAAGTGACTAACAGCTGTTAAGATTGACTGGTATTATAGTAGGTAAGCAAATGCATGCAGCACTTTCAAGGAGTAGTGTACATTTTTCTATAAAGGGCCAAATAAAATTTTTTAAAGTAAAAATCAATTCGTTGGGTATTTGAGGAAGGAGGAGATTATTCAGTCCATTTTAATCTACTATTTCTATTTCAATCTAATGTTTTTAGAAATGAGCTGGAAGTACCACATTGAAGTAAATTAATTCAATTGCAATATTTAATGATCATTGTAGGGTCTAAACAGATCGAAAACAGTTACCAGGGCTACTATTGATAATACCAGTATTCCTGCCCTGCCTTTTACATTATCAAACTGAAGCAGCATGGAAAAGCTGAAGTGACCTTATCATACCAGTTAAGTTGTACTCGCAAAAATGTGTTTCCTCATCCCTGTGACCAACTTTTGCTGAGGATATGGGTGAAGTCATTTGAAATGTCAACATTTTGGTGATCAGAGTAGCTAAAAAGCAGGGAACATGCCCACAAGTTCTTACTCAAGGTCACCCATGAGAGACTATGATATCTGGGAAGAGAAAACAAGAAAGGCATAGCAGCTCATCAAACCTAGCTTACATTTAACCCATCTTAATTTTAAAGGGCAAAAGTTGCTTAATAGTAAGAAATCTTTCTGGTACTTTTCAAGATGTTTGAGTTGTTTGTCCCCGGAGTAGTACTCTGTTCAACTTACTGTAATAGGACAGTAAAGGAATCAGCAGCAACATTGGCATCATTTTTGAGGGATTAGTCTTCTAAGTGTATTTTATACGGGTGTCTAAAATGTCTCAGTGCACATTTAAGCATTACTAGCTTAAAAGTGCACTGAGGCTTTTCTTTAAACTACCAAAGATTTTAGCAATTAATCCTTAAAAATGAACTGAGACTTTTCATTACCCTGTTTATTGGTACATCTTTAAGCCTCACAGAAGTCTTATTTTGGCTAAAATAGATAATGGATGGGTGGATGGGTGGATGGATGGATGAGTGAGTGAGTGAGTGAGTGAGTGAGTGAGTGAATGAATATACATTATTAAATGGTTCCTTTGAGCCAAATATTGTGTTTAGCACTGGGGATGCAAATAAAAAAGGAAAGATAATCCCTACTCTCAAGGAGTTTATGTTCTAATAGAAGAAGACACACGTATAGAAGACTGGCGACAAAGAAACAAAGTTAAGAGAATAGTTAGTGAGAATAGATTGATACATCCCTTCCATGAGTAACCTCAGAGTTGATCATCATGGTTGCATAACTGGAGAACAGGAAAGGAGAAGGAATGGCTTAGGAAGTGGAAGACTGCAAGGAAGCTAGTGAAAATATGGTTGGAGAGTAGGAAGCAAAGCAAAGCATGGCTGGGGTCTGTCAGAAAAAGTGGGCCAGTCAGGATAGCAAGGTCCCAGGGCAGAAGTTCAGAATATAAGAGAGTTAAAAATTCCAGGGGCCAAGGTGGCTATAAAAGGATGTTGGAAAAGAATGTGATTATTATTTCCATTTTACATAGCTGTCAAATATATCTTCTTCCATATATTTTATTGAAACAACTTTAACATCAATACTGTATAAACACTTAAACTCAATCTTACATTCACACAGCAAGTTAATTTATGGCACAGCACATCCTTTCTCTTGAACTATAGAAGACTTCTTTGAAAGATAATTTCTTTTAAAAATAATAATAATAGATTCACAGGATATTAGAAGTGGAAGGGATATCAGAGGCGTGTGGCCAACTCATGACTCACAGAGCCATCTACAATATCCCCAACAAGTGACCATCCAGCTTCCCCTTGTTATCCTACAATGATAAGGAATCCAGTACCTCCTAAGGCAGCTGATTATATTTTTGATCAGCTCTAATTGTTATATTTTCCTTTATTTGAAGCTGAAATCTGTCTCCCTACAAGTTTTTTGTTTTGTTTTGCGGGGCTATGGGGGTTAAGTGACTTGCCCAGGGTCACACAGCTAGTAAATGTCAAGTGTCTGAGGCCAGATTTGAACTCAGGTCCTCCTGAATCCAGGGCTGGTGCTTTATCCACTGTGCCACCTAGCTGCCCCTCCCTACAAGTTTTAAAACATCACCTATGTTTTCTCAAATCTCTTTTGAACTGTGTCCACCCCCTCAGACATAGCAAACCATTGTAATCCTTATTTCAGTTAATGTGACCAACATTCATTCTCCCAACTTCTTTTCAAAACTTCAGTAATCTTTCTCTGCCCCACCTAGCAAGCTTTTAATACCAAATTAAGCCTAGTAGTAAACCTGTAGCATTAAGCCAAGTCAATTGTACCAACCCCTATGTGTCCTTACTAATGACTATCATCAATATTCCAGTGATTCTCCTCAGTATTCATTATACAAATTCTTTTTTTCTCACTCCCCATTTCCCACTCGGTTATTTTCATTCCCCTTAACCCAATGCTCACAAAGTTCCACTCAGAAGCTACACATCATGGTTGCTGAGTTGGAGTGTTATTTTTCTCCCCATTGTCACTTCAAGACTCACTCAGTTAACATCCCCTTCATTCAGTAATTTCTCCTCCTTGAGGTTCTTTAATCTATCCAGGCTGTCTTGAAAGTCTTGAGATTTTCAGAATATCCTGTTTTTATCACGTGTTCAAGATTCTGGCAGCTGTTCTCTACTGACCTCCAGGGAACTTTCTTTCTCAATTAATTCAATGCCTGGGCACATAGATATAGTGGATATAGATGACCGGATATAGCACTGACTCTGAAAGTGGGAGGACCTGAATTCAAATCTTACCTCAGACCCTAGCTCTGTGACCCTGGGCAAGTCACTTAACCCCAATTACCTTAAACATCCAGGGCCATTTCCAGTCATGCTGATATCTATTTTGCCACTGTACCTAGATGATTCTGGAGGAGAGTGAGGTTGGTGACCTCACACAGCATTTCCTCACTTAAATCTAATTCACTGACATCATATCACCCTGACATCATGGTCCTCTTTGAGAATAAAGGGCAAACAACAACATTTCAGGGCCTAACTCACAGTCTATCTTTCCTCCATAATTCCTGCCCTCATACTTGGCAACTTCAACATACATTTTGATACTCCCTCAAACACCCTAACATCATAGTTTTCTCATTCCCACAATTTATTCTTCTACAATACCTTAGCCATAAATGACTTGAAGGCTTGATGGAAGAGTATCATCTTCCAATGAGTGCATGAAAAATAATAATACATCAATCTTATGAGCTTAATGAAAATCAAGAAGTAATTAACTCATATTATTGTACTTTTTTCTATTTCCTATAATCTCTAAGATTATTTATTTATGCAGTCACTAATTAACCTTTATTTGCGTGTGCCTTTTATTAATAAGAAAATTTCATTAAGAAATTCAAAACACCAGATTGACCATTTTATAATTCAGTACTTTTTATATCAAATAAATGGTGTGTGTGTGTGTGTGTGTGTGTGTGTGTGTGTGTGTGTTTTACTGGCAGATAATAGAATTCTGTTAGCTGAAATGAAGAATAAGATAAATAGGACCAAGCTTATAAGAAGATTAAGTACCCACCTATGTGGTATCAATTAAAGATCCCTGTTGCCTCAACAAAGATCTCCCCCTCATAACCTTCTGTTACATACACAACCATATTCCCTTATTGGAAAGTGTCTGAAGTGCCATCATTAATGCTTTGTCCATTCATTTTAAATTTTCATTGTTTTTATTGAGAAAAAATAAAGGAACTAAATTCAGATTATTCAAGGAGAGGATACTTGTATTTTGAATAAGGGAAAAAGAAAAAGAAGCCTGGAAGAACTAGAAACAAATTTTACTTAGGAATTTTGCCTAGGGCTGGCCCTGGAGATAAGGATGCCTCTGCTAGAGAGCAGACTGGCTTAGGAAGTTTGTGTTGAGCACAAATAAATGTCAAAATAAATAAATAAACAAATAAATAAATAAAACTCCTGGAGTCTAATGGCTCAGGTCTTTGTTATTATTGCTATTCATCTTTTTCGTTTTTAATGTAGTATTTGCAAAGCTGTTTTGGCAACTCCACTCATAGTGAGGTACACTGCTGAATACAGAGAAGGCCTTTCTCATTCAAGGATATTTGACCAAATAGCTAACATGCCAATATTTGGTGGCAGAGACAACAACATTATAGAAACAAAAAATTCCACTGTGCTAGTTTTTCCTGTCCTTAACTCCAAGTACTTTTAGTGATTTACAGACTTGCTGTCTGATTTTATTTAACTAATCCACACTGAAGCCTATGGAGGTTGTTACTTGCCCAAGGTCACACAGTAAACCAGAGACAGATCAATGATGAAGACAGAAAATATAGCTATGAAAGCTAATGCTGCTTTGGGAGTTTGAGAAGCTGGGTTTCTAAATGTGCCTATTATCTGAATTTTGGAAAGAACACAATGCTTTACTTTCAGAGGCTTTATTTTAGGGACATTTACATTTCATTTTTATTTAAACTATCACAGGACTTTACTGCTGTGTGAACCTAAGTATGGTCTGCTCATGTAGAAAAAAATTCAGCTCATTCTAGAATTCAGGAAAGGAATAGGGGGTAACTGGGGAAATTCAGTGAGCAAGACTTTTGTTTGCATTCATAACTATTATTTGGCGTAGGAAGCATTAATTTTAAAAATATGAAGTCAAACAAAATGGTTTCAGGGGCGGCTAGGTGGCGCAGTGGATTAAGCACCGGCCCTGGATTCAGGAGTACCTGAGTTCAAATCCTGCCTCAGACACTTGACACTTACTAGCTGTGTGACCCTGGGCAAGTCACTTAACCCCCATTGTTCTGCAAAAAACAAATAAACAAACAAACAAAAATGGTTTCAAAGTGAAAACAGTGTCTTTTAATGTACTGAGTTGTCTCTGGGAAAGGCTCCTGGCTTTGTTATCAATCTCTTAAACTAGGCATTCCTGAAAGAAATATTGTCAAGACCCCTAAATATAATGACTTTAGAAGATATAAAGACAATATAATAGAGGAAGGTTTGTTGGATTTTTTTGTTTGTTTAAAAAAAATTGCTCTAAGTTGGTATTCAGTTTATTTATAGTCAGCTTCAGTATATCTGCAAAAACTATATTATCCTCGAATCTCAATTTATTTCCTTTCAATTTCTATTTGGCTGATTTTAAAGGTGAAAACTGATCTAACCCAATGGAGCATGGATTCATGAAAATTGAAAATAGAGTATGTATCTTTCTCAACTTCTTAAAAAGCTAATAGAAGTTATTTTTGCTGTATTCTTGATCCCTCTACTCTCCTTGAAGTTTTCTTGGACTTGAGGCCCTCCAGCTATCAATAATAACATGTATTATAATGCATTTAACTAAAATCAATTCTATTGTAATTTTAAGGAATAAAAACAGGAGTGTCTGACAATGAAAAGAACACATGCATAAAATAAAAAGCATTCCAAAGGAGAACATAAATTTCAGTGTCAACTTTAAGTTGTGAAGGTGGAGAGCAAAAAAGTGCTCAGAACATTGAGAGAATAATTTCCTGTTATCACTAAAGCTTGGTGCTTGTTCTTACTCTGGATATCAAATCATATTTCCATAATGAATATTAATACTTGGATTGCTCTAAAAACCCAAACACTTCTGCTCTCTAAATTGACTGAGATACTTTTACCATATTTAATGTTTTGCAAGTTTATGCAAAAACATTGCTGCCATTTTATCACTTAAATGAATGCATATTTCAAAGGAGGCATTTCATTCTCTGAGACCACTGTGACTAAAAGCAGGGCACACTCTATCAGACTATTTGTGAAAGAATGTGCCCTCTAACTTAATTTATATACTCCCCTTCCAGTATTGTAATTCAAGCTTCATCCCAGTTTTGTGGTAGTTACTAGTGTCTGCAGTTTGAGTTCACCTGAGTAGTTTATGCTTTGGCATTTAAGACAGCCAATCCATTTCAGTTGTAAAATTAGAGGAGTGGTGTGATCATGTGATTGAAGAAATACTAATTATGATTTAGAAGTGGGCTACGTAGCCCACAGAAATAAGACATTGATCTACAAGCGTGATATCAAACTCGAATAGAAATGGAGGTCACTAAATCATATATAAAGAACCCCATGAGCCTCATATTGATGTAGAAGATCATATGTTAATATCATTTATGTTTTGTTGCATATTTAGTTAAATATTTCCCAATTACATTTTCATCTGGTTCTGGCTACACTCAGTATTTCTGTGAGCCATATTCAGCTTATGGGCCACTTATGTGACATCTCTTCTCTACAATACTTTGGAAAGAATACCTTTTGATTTGTATTGAGTTCATACTTTTATGATTTCAAATAGCATATCATAGATATAGATATCTGGCTGCAAAGCCAGGAATACCTAGGTTCAGGTGCTCCTCTGAAATACTGTCTAGGAAAGGCATTTAATTTCTGGGTGCTCTAGGCAGTTCTCTAAGACTAAGTTAAAGATAAATTTTTACCTGCATTGATGGAGGAAGTTTCTTCACCCAGAGACATACCAAAGACTCACTTAGGGTCCAGCTCCACACCCTATAATTTCAAAATATCTGAAGAATATTCTGTCTGTATTAAGAAAAGGGATAGGGATGCATAATCTAAGCAGTTGGCTCAAAATTGTGGACTCACCACTTGTCTAATACTATTGAATGCCAAGTAGCCCTAGAGAAGGGTGGGTTTCAAAGTCATCCATTATTCATATTGCATTCTTGCACAACTGAGTAAGGAATAGTTCACTATATATAGACAGTTCAGTTGCCATAAACATGTGTGACATGGTCATAGAGGATTAGGAAACTAATTAAATCTAACTTCCCCATATATCCATAGAAAGATACAATGACATGACTGCTAAACTTTGAGAACTTTGGCCAACTGAAGCAAAGAACCCAGATTTGCCCGTATTTTCATCTTTCATAAATAATTATTTTCGTTTTTGCTAACTAAAAATATGTTATCATTTCCTAAGCTTTTTTTTATCTATGTGTCTATCTAAAAGATCTCAACTGTGACATTTTAAAAGTTCGAGAGAGGTAATTTCTGGGTAATTTAATCATTTTATTAATAATGCCAGAATTTTTAATAAAAGGTCAGTGACACTCTCTAATTCCAAAGACAATCAAGTCTGTGGCATCATGGCTTATATGCCTTTAGAAAGGTGTTGTAAAGAGTGGAAATCAACTCTGATTGGTTAACGAGTAAAGGGAAAAATGGATATTACAATGAGAGGCTGGACTATTTTGATGAACTTTGATTATGCCATTGCTTCTAGTTACCCCCAGCCTTGGGCAATCTAAACAAAGAATTTATCCCCCACCCAAACCTGAGCAGAAGGGAGTTTCACCTTAGATTTGTTTGCTATTTAGTTAAATATTTCCCAATTACATTTTCATCTGGTTCTGGCTACACTCAGTATTTTTGTGAGCCATATTCAGCTTATGGGCCACTTATGTGACATCTCTTGTCTACAATACTTTGGAAAGAATACCTTTTGATTTGTTGATATAGTTGGGTGGAGTAACAATACTCACAATGAGGAGAATGTTAATCCATCTTCCATAGGCCCTGTCCTTAACAGATTGAAATAGGAAATAGGAAAGCAGGGGGGAAAAGAAGCTCTGGTCTCCCCAATTTTAATAATTGGCTATTAATTTGAGTGAAATAATCATTTCTCTCATTCCCCCATTTGATGCTATTGAGAAATAGTCTCTTCAATCAATCACTAACTGATATGGTAATTATTTTATCAAGGGTTTCTAACTATGGGGCTCATGAGGGATAACAATATGAGGGAAAAGGAAAAGATGGGGAAGCTAGGTGGTGCAATGGGTAAAGCACCGGCCCTGAATTCAGGAGGACCTGAGTTCAAGTCCGGCCTCAAACATTTGACACTCACTAGCTGTGTGACCTTGGGCAAGTCACTTATCCCTCATTGCCCAGCAAAAAAAAGGAAAAGGAAAAGATGGACAGATGCTTTCACAAAACCAAAGGTTGAAATCCCTTTTGATAAGTAGACTTTACAGATAAAAGATGCGAAGGAAAAAACTAAGAAGGCATATCCCATCTGGTTCTCTGGAAGCATCTAATGCAGCCTTCTGGTTTGGATTTTGGTTCAGAGCAATTCTCTGGTTCAGTTCACTTGTAAAGAATTCTTCACTGCTAAAAATCTCCAAAAAAAATTGGTCTTAACACAATTTTAAATTTGCTTTGCAATAAGCAGATCAAATAGTGACAATTAGCTCAAACCTTATGTCTCTATTGTTAGAAAATCAAATTTGGTACTTTTTAGACCAGGGAATTTACATTTTTAGGTTAGCCAGTTGTCACGTTGATATAATTAAGAATGTCAGATACAAACAGAAAATTAGAACTCAATTTTTACACTTGGAATTATTCATTCCCCCATTAGGAAGATGAGATTCCACTAAGGAATTAATAGTAAAACCCTTTCACCCTTTCTTTCTTTCTTTCTTTCTTTCTTTCTTTCTTTCTTTCTTTCTTTCCTTTCTTTCTCTTTCTTCTCTTTCTTCTTCTTCTCTCTTTCTTTCTCCTCTTTCTTTCTCTCCTTCTTTCTCTCTTTCTTTCTCTCTTTCTTTCTCTCTTTCTTTCTCACTTTCTTTCTCTCTTTCTTTCTCTCTTTCTTTCTCTCTTTCTTTTGCCTTTTTTTATAGAGAGCAGAAATTGGGCTTTCAGCTCACTACAGTTTGCCTATACCAATTCACCTAGTTTTAACTCCAGTAACAAGATGTCCTGCCACAGGTGTCCCCTGTTTTTTGATCCCACCCCATTTTCCTACATCCTTTTTGTAGTGTCTCCCCATTTGGATTTCAAGACTCTTTTGAGAACAGGGACTATTTCTTTAATTAATTGTATCCACAGCACTTAGCACAGTGTTCTGGCATATAATAGCTGCTTAATAAATATTATTGAATGAACTTGAAGAGATACAATGTTTAGGTAAGACCTGCCTCATTATAAGACTCATCATAAGTCTAATAAGCATGTTTTCCATATATACAAATAACTTACAAAAAATAACATAATATTCAAGGAGCTTTCTTTACTACTTAAATAGTATAAATAGCTAAAGAGAGGTAGAGTAAATAAATTTGCTAATTTTTCTTTCTTCACTGAAGGTGTTAGCTAGATTCAGATCTTTAGTAATAACAATTTAATTATTCTGTACCATGGAACCCTAATAGTTTGGATGTGGAAAAGATATTAGTAACCATCTAGCTCAGTCTTATTTTATAGTTAAGGAAATTGAGGTGCAGAGATATTCAATAACTTGTGAGGCACACTATGAGAAATGTCAGAGATAACACTAGAATTCATATCTCCTGATTCCTAGCCTAATGCTTTTTCTGCGCCATCATCTAATTCTCTTAAAATGAAAAGAGCTCAACTTTTTATACTTTAGAGGATAGTGACTTGGCCTGTGATTTCTTTGGTATAGGAAATTTCCATGTGTGAAATCTATGTCTACCAATGCTAGCCAAAATATTTTCTACAAGGAAAATATATTAGAAATATATTCTCTACGAGGAGAATTATAATATAGGCAGCTTAAGAGAGCTACCTAAACAATGAAAGTTTAAATGATGTCCATTGTCACAGAACCAGTCTGTATCAAAGGAAGGGTCTGAACCCAATATACTCTTACTTTTGAAGTGAATCTCTAGTGACTCTATCATGCTGTCTCTCTAGTATAGCTTTCTTTTTTATTTAATAAATAATACTGACATAATGAAAAAGTTACATTTCCATGAAATAGTTTCTTTTAAAAAGTATTTTATTGATATTTTCTGATATCTCAAATATCCCACCTACTCCCTTCTGCAGAGAGATGACAAATGACAAACAGTATTTTTCCAGAGGAAAAAAGTCAGCATACCTAACTGATACATTGAAAAAAGTCCAAAAACATGTGCAATGTGCAACACCTCCATGAAGGCATAGGTTGAAGATATCTTCTCATCTCTTTTCATTCCAATTTTGGTTGATCTTTATAACTTTTACATTCATTCTTGATATTTTGGGGAGTGTGCTATTGTTTTTTCTATTTACATGGTTGTAGTCACTGTATATATTGTTTTCTTGGCTCTGCTCATTTCATGCTGCATCAGTTTATATACATTTTTCCATGCTTCTCTATATTGATCACATACATAATTTCTTACAACACAGTAATATTATATTACATTCATGTACCCTAATTTGTTCAGCTTTTTCCCAATTAATGAGCATCTACTTGTTTCCAATTCTTACGTTCATTCATTTTCAGTCATTTCCATTCAGCTTATATTGAGTTTCATTGAGATGGTAAAGATGTTAGCAGATGAGATCAGGAAGAACTTCATGTAGGAGGTTATTTAAACACTTGAACTAAACTTTGAAAGAAACTGGAGATTCTAAGTGAAGGTGAATAGGGAGTAGATTCCACCTCTGGGGGATCCTGTAACAAGGCACAGATGATAGATATCTCATATAAGACCAATTTGTTTACACCAGAAAGTAAGAGTAGAGCCCTAACCATCCCTTGCTTTCTCTGATCCTCTCCTGATACATGAATTTCATGACCAGTTTCACCAATGGCCAGAGAAAGAATGGAGTGCTTTAAATTTATAAGTATTTACTTGTAAAGACACCATCTACTTTAGTCTTCCCAACAATCCAGGGACAGAACTAGTACAAATATTACATACATCCTTTTTAAAAATAAACAACATGGTACAGTAGAAAACACAGTAGAGTAAGAAAGTCTTTTGAATTGGGTTTATTTCTAGCTCTGCCATTTTCAACCTTTGTAATCTTGGGCAAATTTTGTCCTTTTGTCATCTCAGTTATCTCATTTATAAAATGAAGAGTTTGAACTAAATGACTTCTATGGTCTCTCCTAGCTCTAACTCTGTGATCTTATGAAAATTAGGATCAGAGAGGTTCAATGTCATGCCTGTGATACCACATCCTTCCTAAGTGTCAGGACCATGGATAAAATTCAGGACTTTTTACTCCTGAACCAGTATAGTACTCTTGCCAATATATCATGCAGTCTCTCAAATATAATCCTTCCAAGAGTCAATCCAAAAATCATGTGACAAGATTTGGAATGATTAATGCTTTGAGGTCTCTGCTAATTAAGCCATCATGGTCTCTCAATATAATAGCACAATAAAGTTGATTAAAAGTTAAAGTCTCATTAAAATAATATCAATAAGAACAAAATGGTATTTTGAAAGAACAGTGGACTTGGAGTCTGGAAAGAGCTGGATTCAAATCTTGATCCTGACATTAGGTGGCCATGGGCAGGTCATTTAATATCTCTAACCCTTAGCTTCCTCATTTATTATTATATATATATATATATATATATATATATATATATATATATATACCTCATTTATAATATATAATATAATATATTATATAATATATAATATAATATATATTATATAATATATATGGCAATTCTGTGAAGTACTTTGCAAACTGTGAAAAAACTATGTAAATATTGGCTACTCTTATGATCACTTAATTACAAGATTACAATAATAACAGTCCTTCCATTCACTCTGCATGTGAACAAATGACCAAAACTTCAGTGAAAGCTATACCTTTGCTTTTCACTGGCTGACTTGGCATTGTTTTCTGTGGTTTCACCAACTGGTCAGAAGAAATGCACTATTCCTTTAAACTATCTTTTGAAAAATAAGGGTTTTCTTTGATGGCTTATTATCCTTAGTCCTGGTTATCTCCCTTTCTAATTTCCATTCCTGTAGAGTTAGACTATCTGACTCACAGTATCAAAGTCTGTGGTGTAGTGAAGGAAACAGCAAATTGAAATGCATTTCAGGTTATGATATAACAGATACCTTTGCAACTGAAGGTAAGGGAGGTGAAGAAAATGAAACAGATTTTCATAATGTCATTTCATGCTAAATTGTTGTTTTCTGTTAATTGATAGATAAGTATACTGATAATTCTAAAGACATCTCTTTTTTAACAAAAGCTTTTTAAAAAGACTTTGGAAGCTTAAAATTCCATTAAAACTATAATCAAAGGAAGTTGCTTGGAGGGGGAAATGCCTCTTCTGAATCAGAAACATCAGAAAATTTTAAAACAGTTGAACACTGGAAGGATGAATCTAATCATTCTAATCAAAAAGAATAAGTGTCAAAAAGTTTGTAATTACATATGCTGAATTTGGAAAGATGGAAATTCTATTGCTCAGGTGACTATGAATTTGAGAAAGATAAGAATTATACTTGATAATTGCTGAAAAGTAATATTTGACCTACTCTAAGGACATTGCTTTGGCATTCCTTGGGTAGTAAAGAGGACACAGATGCAAAGCCAGGCACACTCATTCTCATTCTCTCTCTCTCTCTCTCTCTCTCTCTCTCTCTCTCTCTCTCTCTCTCTCTCTCTCTCTCTCTCTCTTTCTCTCTCTCTCTCTCTCTCACACACACACACACACACACACACACACCACTCTTCTTTCTATCAGTGAAAATCAAGGTGGAACTAAAATAGAAAGCATGTGGAGGAAAAAAGGCAATTGAGAAAATGAAACCTTAGGAAAATGAACTAAAACCTCAGATTGTATAGACTCAATGCTAGAAGCTCTAGGCTTTATAATCCACTTTTCTGTTTTAATAAAATTGCTTTAGTCATTTCTTCTTTGTGCCATAGCTATATAGCTTCTATTACGAATTTCCTGTATTCTTCATAGCCCTGGAGAGAATGGTAGGGAAAGCTCCCCAGCACATAGATCCCAAAGACTAACTTAATAGATAGCTAACCCAATTACTACCCAACACACCAACTTGTACAAGTATGTCTTTTTTTTTTTCTTTTTTTCTTTTTTTAGTGAGGCAATTGGGGTTAAGTGGCTTGCCCAAGGTTACACAGCTAGTAAGTGTTAAGTGTCTGAGGCCGGATTTGAACTCAGGTACTCCCTACTCCAGGGCCGGTGCTCTATCCACTGCGCCACCTAGCTGCCCCATGAGTATGTCTTTTGAAGATTGCTGGGATTTCCAGTAGGGAGGTGAGCACATCCTGTAAGATTTTACTATCAATAACTCCTCCTCCTCCTTCCATTTCCTACCAGTGATCTTAAAGCTTTAAGGAAATTAAAAAAAAAAAAACACAACACTCCTCTTCACAACTAAACTAGGGAGCCCTTACTTAATATTGACTCCTTCTTCAGTGGATTTAGGCAAACATAGGTTAAGTGATTTGGCCAGGGTCATAGAGTTAGTGAGGCTAGTGAGTATATAAAGCAGATTTGAACTCAAGTCTTCCTGACTCCAAGCCCAGCACTCTGAACCATTTAGTTGCTTCTGGAAGGAACCTTAGAGGCCAACTATTGGACATCACAAACTGGATGTTTTGTAGACATTTCATACTCATCATATCTAAAACTAAACTCATTATCATTCTTCCCTGAAACCCCCCTCTTTCTATCTTCCCTGTTACTGTTGAATATAATATTAACCCTCCCAGTCACCCAAGCTCACAATCTAGACTCCTTACTCTCTCACTTCCCCATATGCAATCTGTCAGCAAGTCTTGTTTATTTTACCTCCATAACATCTCACATAAAAAGCTACCTTCTCTCCTCTGACATTGCCACCATCCTGTTGCAGGCTCTCACCCCCTCACCTCTGGTCCCTTGTATTAGCCTTCTGATTGGATACCCTGCTCAAAGCTCCCCCCCCAATCTAATTCATGCTCCAGATATCAAATTGATCTTTCTAAAATGCAGATTCAACCATGTCATCTTCTTCCCCAATAAACTCCATTGGCTCCCTATCACCTCTAGGATCTAATACAAAATCCTCTTGTTAGACATTCAAAGTCCTTCATAACATTCTCTGTCTGTCTGTCTGTCACACACACACACACACACACACACACACACGCACACGCACACACACCACTCTCCTTTCCATCTTACTTTTTACTCTCTTCATGTACTCTAGAATACATTGACACTGGTCTCCTTGTTATTCTCAAATGTGGCACTCCATTTCCCAAGTCCTTCATTTTTCATTGTCTATCCCCTTAGCCCAAATAATCTCTCTCATCTCTGCTCCTCTTTCTTCAGGTCCCACTTAATATTAGTGCCTTCCTCTGCTCATTGTTTCCCAATTTATAATTTATATACCTTACTTGTTTGTACACAGTTGTTTTGCATCTGGTTCTCCCCCCCCTTAGACTATGAGCTCCCCAAGGACAGGGACTGTCTTTTACCTTTCTCTGTATCCCCAGCACTTAACACAATATCTGGTATATAATGGGCACTTGTAAATATTTATTGACTGCTTAATCTGACTCCCAGGGTCATACAGGTAATGATAGAAGCAGGATAGAATACAGTATGGCACAAGTGAAATAATTATGGCTTGATGGCCTAAGTTTAAATATTAACTCTGCTAGTCACCTCTTTAGTTTCAACCTCTTTTTTTCTTCATCTATAAAATTAGAGGCCTTGGAACAGATAATTTCTAAGAGTTCTTCCAGATTTAAATCCTAGTATTTTTAAGTAGATCAAGACACACATTGGGTTCAAATTTTTGTTCTGTTGGGGAAAGCTGTCATTTCACACAATTTCTGGAAGAAGACATATGGAACAGTTAGAAAGAAACACAGCTAACCTACCAAATGAGCCAAATTTTATAGAATTCCTGGAAATCAATTGGATGGCATAATGCAGCCAGAGATGCCTTCATATCCAAATTTGTTAATTAACTTGCCAACTGTTTTTTTTTTAATTAATTTGATAGCTTAAAAAATTTCGAATGGATATGTCACATGTTCTCATTAATTTGCTCATTCATTCATTTATTTATTAGCTGACTTTTTATCAGCTCCAGTGAAAAGTTACTAAGATACAGGATGTTATACTAAAATGAGGTCTACCATTAATGGTGATAGCAAAGTAAGGAAAACAGGGCAACTGAGATTTGGGGGTAACAAGTTGCAGCTTGCTTATAGTCTTGAGCTGCCTACATCTAACATATAAAAGCATGCACAAGTAGAGGCTCAATACTTTTTCTTGAAAACAGCCCTGGTGAAATCATCCTTAATCATATAGAGATGGAGGATAGAAAGAGGTGATAGGTAACACCTTGTTGCAGCAAAAGAGTGTGGCCACTTGTATGGGGTTCAGGTACTACTGAATATTTTTCCCTTTGTGTCTGTAGATGTGTTCCCTTTTTACTGGATGTGTTTTGTGACAGAGACTTGTGCACTGAAACATTCTGCAGATATGCCAAAAGTCTGAAAAACAGAATCAAGAGAAAACCAAAGGGACTGCCAATGATGAATGTGTTTCCCATGGATTTAGAACTGAATGTTATCTTAGGGACTACCTATTCCAACACATTTTACAGATGAAGAATCTGAAGCCAAAGAGGTTTAATTGACTTGTTCAAGGAAACATGGTAGAGTGGAAAAACTTGGGATACAGGAAGAAGGAGGTGAAAAACCCAGATCTCTTCTTATTCCATATCCAATACTCTTTCCACTGCCCCTTGCTAAAGATGAAAGTTTTTTCTTTGACAGCATCTTCTCAGGCATTTTCCTGCCCTTAGGATATGGTGTGCCAGTATCAGAGTACATGCATATTCATTTTTATTTCTTTTTCCTCTTCCTAATAAATAGTTTAATATATGATTTTTAGAATGATGGAAATAGCAAGAAAAAGCTAGGAGAAGACTTGTGTTTTACTATAAATCAAGAAAGTACTTGTCAATTCCAGGCTTTAAAATATCTCTGTGTGTATATATGTCTATATAATATGTCTATACTAATATTTAATAATTTTGCAATGTACTTTACAAATATTCTCATTTCATCCTCACAAGCCTGGAATGTGGGTGTTACTGTTATTCCTAGTTTACACATGAGAAAACCTTGGCAGACAGAAGTTAAGTGATTTGCCCAGGGTCACACAGCTAGTAAGTGTTTGAGACAGAATTCAAACTCAAGTCTTCCTGACTACAGGTCTAGTATGTTATCCATTAAAACACTTAGCTGTTTGTGAAACATTACTTGAAAGTAATAAGAAAACTATGGTATTTTTCCATAGGAGAGTGGTGTGGATTTAGGAGAATATACAAATTCTTCTTGCTCCATATTTAAAGAAACAGTAGTAATCTTTGACAAAGCTCAGGAAAACCAAGGACCCAGGAAGTTTTCTTCCTACTCATCAAATTTAACTTACTTAACAAAGACTAAAACAATAATCCTACTGTACACCATTCTGATAGTAAGTGCCACTGGAGAAGAAACTTAAATATGTTTGCCATCACATGTGACTCCCTCTAATAATACTTTACATTGCTTTAGCACAGCAGTTGTAGTAGCCCAAACCAACAGTTGTCAACAATTAAGCCCCGTTTTGGCACTGTCAACTTATGATGTCTTTAACTTGTGTGGTGGTAAAAAATATAACATTAAGACAGTGGTGCTTGGCTTTCCCTTCTCAGGAGGTACTTGGTAGATAGGTACTCTTTTCTCTACAGGAGAAATTTTTAATGTGGAGCTCATCAACTTGGTTCAAAAATATATTGTTTGATAACTATATATCATTATAATTGGTTTCCTTTGTAACCTGAAGTGCTTTATTTAAAAACATTCTATTCCATTTAAAAGATTATTCTGATAAAGTATAGGCTTCAGATAGACTGCAAAAGGATATCATAGAACAATTTCAGGATTAACTCAAGGTTCAAAAACTTGCTACTCCACTTATAACCCAAATGCTAACATCTCTTGTGCTAAAAGGCTGCCATATTTGGAAATGAAGGAAGATGATCTATTGGTTGGACCCTAAGGGAATAAAACCATCTCTCTTATGTTCAGCTCCCTCTCTCTCCTTTCCTTTCTCTTTTCTTCTTTCTGTCTCTTTCTCAAGGCAAAAACTGGCCCAACTGGCCCTTCTGACATTTCTGACCCAATTGACCCCCTCTTATGGACCCAGCACAAAGGGTTTTCTCCAAGCTACAATATCCCAAACCATACAGTCTGTTACTACCCAATGTTAATCAAATTCCCAAAGACTCTCCAACCTGTAAAACAGTCAGGTTTACCAGAGTTGCTCTTTGATAAACCCCTTAGGTATTCTGCAAACTATTGCTGCTGTTACTCATGTTCAGTCTCAGATGCGTAGGACCTCCATGGAGAGAAAAGGCCAAGACACAGTCACCTGGTCATTGATATTAAGGCATCTAATAGTATAAGGAAATTTATGTTTGATAGGCTCTCTATCTCTCTGTCTCTGTCTCTCTGTGTCTCTCCCTTTCCTTCTCTCTTTTTGTCTTTCCATGGTTCTTATTTATTCCAAAATGTTTCAATATTATCAGAAAATGGGTTTAATTTCATTACTAGAATATCCTCAGGGCCTACCCAGGATGTGTCCACATATGGGGAGCTTTGATAGTCTAACTTCTCTTCCCTAGAGCATTTGATATTAAAAATCTTACTCATTGTAGCTCTGGAATAAGGGTCCAGCTGTTTGCTCTTATGGCTCTCATCACATGTATCATCATGCTGTAGTTGTGACAGGCATTGAAAGTCAAGCTGATGTCTTTTGGATTAGTAAAAGAGGAGGTGAAGACAGGACATAATTTCCTTTGGTTTTACAGAAGGTTCTCAGGAAAAGGAAAAATGTCTTTTTTTCTTGAAGAGGATAACACAGTGATTAAATTGCTGCTACTTGATGTACAATTATAAGAAAAGTCCTTTTTGGTTATAATGGCTCTGAACTGCTAAGTAACTTGCTAGGTTTATTCATTTATAAGACAAAGGTAATAATCTGAGTCTCTACTTAACACAGAGAATTGTGCAAATAAAAATCAGATGATATATTTGGAACATATAAACTGTTATACACATATAAGCTGTTTTTTATAATAGCATTCATGTTGCTGAAGAGAGTCTATTCCTCTATTTCCTTAATAGTCATTCATTTTTAACCCTTTGAAATATGACTTTCTCCTCCACTTCCATAATAAAACTGCTTGAAGTTACTTGAAGTTAAGTAACAATTAATCAGTGAATAAAGGCAATTGACTTTAGTCTTCCTTATCATCAATTTCTCCTCACCTTTTGAAACTAATTTTGAGTCCTCTCAGAAAATTCTCTTCTCCTCTATCTTCTTTTCCTTGTACCTCTCTGACCACCTCTTCTCCATTTACACTGCTTACATCCCTTCATTTTCCAGTCTCCCTATAGAATTCTCTGCATACCCATACTCTCTCTCCCTTTTTCTAGGATCTACTTTGTTCTGTCATTTCAGTACAGATGACTCTCTCCTCCCCAGACTTCTCTCCCAAGCTTTGGTTCTACATTTCTTATAGTTTGCTAAACCTGAATTTGTCATTATACCTAAAATTTAACATAGTTGATGAATTGGGAAAGAAGGAAGGAAGGAAAGAAGGAAGGGAGGGAGAGCAGGAGGGAGGAAGGAAGGAAGAAAGGGGAGGAAGAAAAGAAAGTGAAATGATTGGAATCAAAACCATAAGATCTATAGGACCAAGCAGAATTATAACTAAGGCAGGGTAAAAGGGCTTGTCCTAGGGTGCAAAAATGTAAAGGGCTCTCACCTCACTTAGAGACTCCTTTAGCATGTAGAGGGGAAGTTTATAAGAATAATTACTTAAAATAGGAAATTATCATATTCCTCCCTAGTAACTGTACTCTCCCTGGGCTAGCCCAGACCTACTCCAGCTCCCTGAGGTAACCATTCCAAGACAAATTGTGTATTTTCTTTGGTAACCCAAACATAGGGTATTGGATCCTAAGGGTCTTCCTCCTTAAAGACTCACCTGAATTTATCTTCAGGTATTTGGTTTGAAGGAACCATTTATGGTACATTGTGTGGTGCTTGTCCTGGGCATCAGAATTTCTAGTTACAGTTTTGAGTCCAAGTTTTAATTAACCTTATGTTCCTTAAAATTTCTTTCTGAAGCTGAAAAACAAAGATAAAAGTTAGTTTAAACTGGTGCTGTGTTGAGTAAGTAAAGTATAATTAGTAATGTGAGATATAGCTGGAAAGGGTATTGTTTATCTAGTCAGGGTTTATGGAAATTTCAAAATTCATTTGTCAGTAATGGAAAACAGCAAACTATGATACCCTTTTGACTTGTCTTCCACAACATCAGGCTCCTTACCTTTAAAATGTACTCCAAAGGGGCTTCTTTTGCTGCCACTACCATTTTAGTTGGGAATGATTATAGTGGCTAGCTCAGTGTTAATTTTTAGATTATCTAAGAACTATGCCACATGAACATTGCTGAGACACTCTAATACAAGATATTGGAGAGAAGTACTCAAAAGGACAATGATTCAGGCTCCCCAGGACACAAAATAGCTTTACAAAACTGGGGCTATAGACAAATGTACCCAAAGCATCATGGTAGATTTTTGTGAGTACAGCAAATGTTTAACTTGGAAGAGAGTACAGAAACATTGTGTGTGTGTTTGTGTATAAAGGAGGAAATTATCAGGATTCTCCTCCTCAATTTATTTCCTTCCATTCCACTTGATAAAGTAATAGGGAAATGACAGAAGAGGGAAGAAGGGAACAAACATTTAAGTACTTAGTATATACCAGATATTGTACAAATATCTCATTTGACAGATAACAATGAACAAACATACGGAATAAGGTGCAAAGATATATCTATATTTAAGGTGTGAATAATTTCTCATTTAAAAAATGTCATAATTAGAGGGCAGTTAGTATTGAATAAACAAAGACTGGGAATGACCATGTGAACTTTTAAAAATGGAGACGCTCTCTATGTAAGGAGTCATAAACTATATAATATCAAAACCTATGATATGTGAATGTTTTCATATATTCTGATAACATATTTTGAAAAAAAAAGGGTTCTGATACAATCCTATACATTTTATTTAAGTATTAAACTTTTATTCTGAAACCTATAGTCACTTGACTGCCAAAGGGGTCTATGATACAAAAAAAAGTTAAAAATCTCTGTTCTAAAGAATCAATCAAGACAGGAAACAGCAATGATAAATATGAGTTCTAGAATAATTTATTATGGAAGAAGATCATAGTGAAAGGGAATCACTCCTCACCAATTTAGGAGAATATATTTTCCCCTCTCCTTTATTCCTATCATCTACTTCCACTGTCATCTGCAGGACCTTATACAGGGGCTACTCAGTTACTAAGAGATATCACATCCATCAGAGAACAGGACCAATTAAGGAAGGTGTCATACTGGAGTTTGTGAGCCAAGAGTAAATTAGCCCTTAAAATCAGGAGTTGAACTGTAAAAAGGCACAGGTCCATGGATCCCAGCTGAGTGACTTGTACAGAAAAGACCCTACCCAGAAAAGTAGAATAAAGAGCAGAAGAGCATAGAAACTCTGAAGTATCAGAGGGGTAAGTAGCCTTTAGCCATATGTGTTTCCTATTTGTATGACTATTACTTTCCTCATTCTGGACACCTATAATACTATGTCCTGAAATTATATTATTTAACCCCCCCATTTTTTTTTCACAAGAACTATTGTCTAACTAAGCTTTTCCCAATCTGTATTTGTAAGACTGATTTTCTTGGAACCCATTATATTTTTTCCTGTTAAACTTTATTTCATTCAGATCTGCCATTGTTCTGTTCTGCTAAAATCCTTCTGGATCTGGTTTCTGTAATTCACTATTTTGCCTGTCCTTGTAAGTTTCAAATACTCTACAAATTTGATAAGCATTACTTTTTCTATCTTAAAGTTATCAATTAAAATTTTGACTAATATCCAAATTCATATTTATCCATGAATGAATGGTCTTTGGATTCATTTAGTCAACCAGTTATAAACTCATCTAATTGTGTTATTATCTACCCCATATTTCTCTAGTCTATGCAGAAATAGTACATAAGACTTTATTAAATGTTAGGCTGAAATGTAAGTATATTACATTTATTATATTTTCCTGATCTACCAGTCTAATTACCCTTTCTAAAAAGAAAATTAGATTTCTCTGGAATGACCTGTTACTGAAAAAAACCCTGATCTCTTTAGTGATCACCACTGACCTTTCAAAGTGATCACAAGTAAAATGTTACATATGTGGAATTACACATTTTGTCTTCTAACAAAAAAAAATTCTCGTTTTCACTTAAAAAATAGACCATGATTAGAAACATCAGGCAGTAGAAATTTGCGTAGAACTATGAGTTCAGAAAGTGTACAGAAAGGTTGATTAATATACCCTGCAAGCAAGCTATAACACAAAATGTAACCCTTACAAACATCACAAAATATGCCCTAAAATAGTACTTGTGAAACCAATGTGAGGGTGACTGCATGTGTGTGTGTGTGTGTGTGTCCATGTTAGGAAAGATCTTACCCAAGATGCAGATGGGGACTAGGGGAAAGAACCACACACTTTCTGTTTTAGCTTCCTCTTTTAAAGATCCTTATTCTTACTAAAAAAAACCTCAGTGAATGACTACAAGTGCTATCAGCACTAACTAAATTTTAGTGGCCTTAGAGCAAAGCCCTGTTATGTTAGTGGTCTAGAACAAAGTCTAGTTATGACTTTAACTATGCCATGGACAATCACCCAATTCTTAAAGATTATCAAGTATAGTCATTCTATTGAATTGCATGACTTATATGATGTGACTGAAATTTCATTAGCTATAAAAGTAATGCTAAACATTTAGAAATATTTTCCCCCTGAGTCATTTTGCATTTAACTGTAGACATAACAGAATCAGCATCTGATTACCTGAACAAATGCAATCTAATCTACTTATTTGCAGACTGGTCAATGTGACCAGACAGAGCACAGAATACATAATACTTATGGGTTTAGTGAAAGCAGATTATGGATGCCTGAGGCTGCTGTGTTGGTACTCAAACTGGTCATTCATGAACTGTTAGGGTTTTAGATATAGCCTATAAGGATTGAAGTGGCAAATGAGTCACATTTGGATAGGTTGCATATATGTGCATAAATTGTAGCAAAACATGAAATATTCAATTTTAAAGTCAATATTAAAGTATTTATGCATAATTATTTTTCTCATTGTTTAATTAGACATTAATTCTTTCCCCAAGTTCTCTTCCCATTGTTCGCTTTTTTAATCCAATAAGCAATTATTAAATACCAGGTATGCATATAACCATATCTAATTTTCTAAATTTTACAGGCAAAAATTAAAAATGGCTAATTCCTATACCACAAGGGATCAGTGGAAGAGGAAAAGGACTTACATGTATAATTTTTTTTATAGAAGCCCCTTTTTTAGTGGCAAAGAACTTGAAACTAAGGAAGGGTGCCAATAATTTGGGAAATATCTGAACAAATTATGGTATAAGAATGCAAAGGAATACCAAAAGTACAATTTCAGAGGAATCTGAGGAAACTTGTGTGAATTAATCTAGATTAAAGGTGAGGAGGACTGGCTGCAAATTTATACAACAACATTATAAAAACAAACAACTTAGAAAGACTTAAGAGCTCTGATCATTGCGCATTACTCACTCAACTCTAGAGGACCAAGCATAAAATTTGCTCTCCACTTCTTGACAGAAAGGTTTTCCACAGTACAGAATGAAACATGCATTTTCCATTATAAACAATATGAGGATTTATTTTTATTTCCTATGCATATTTGATATAACTGCTTTCTTTTTTTCTTTCAATTTGGTGGGCAGAGAAAGTTAGCAGTAGGTTTAAAATGAAAAAAAATGTATTTGATAATATTTTATTTTATTTTTCCAATTGAGAAAATGGTTTTTAGCATTCATTTTTGTAAGATTTAAAAATTTTTCTCCTTCCCTCCCTTCCCTCCACCTTCTCTAAGACATATTTCCTCATTAGTCATGTGAGAGAAGAATCAGAACAAAGAAGAAAAAAAACAACAAACAACAAAAAACAACAAAAGTGAAAATAGTATGTTTCAATCTGCATTAGGACTCCATAGTTCCTTTTCTGGATATGGAGAGTATTTTCCATAACTTTTTCACATCTTTTGCAATTATCTTAGATCATTGTATTTTTGAAAAGAGCTAAGTCTACCACAATTGATCATCACACAATGTTGCTTTTCGTCCGTGCAATGTTCTCCTGGTTCTCACTTCATTCAGCATCAGTCCACTTAAGTCTTTCCTGGTTTTTCTGAAATCGGCCTGCTCAGCATTTCTTACAGCACAATAGTATTCCATTACATTCATATACTACAACATGTTCAGCCATTCTCCAATTAATGGGCTTCCCCTCAATTTCCAATTTTTGCCACCACAAAAAGAGCAGCTATAAATGTTTTTGTACATGTGGGTCCCTTTTCCTTTTTCATGATCTCTTTGGGATGCAGACCTAGCAGTGGTATTACTGGGTCAAAGGGTATTCATAGCTTCATAACCCTTTGGGCATGTGTCCAAATCGGTCTCCAGAATATTGGGATCAGTTCACAAGTCCACTAACAATGCATTAGTGTTCCAACTTTCCTACATCTTCTCCAAAATTTGTCATTTTCTCTTTTTGTCATATTACCCTTTCTGATAGGTATGAGGTAGTACCTTGAGAACATTTTTTCATATGGCTATAGATAGCTTTAATTTTTTCATCTAAAAATTGCCTATTCATATCTTTTAACCATTTCTTAATTGGGGAATGACTTGTATTCTTATAATTTTGATTTATTTCTCCATGAATTTGAGAAATGAGGCATTTATCAGAAATACTGGCTATAAAAATTGTTTTCCAGCTTACTGCTTTCCTCTTAATCTTGTTTGTATTGGTTTGGTTTGTGCAGATACTTGTTAATTTAATTTGATGGATCAAAATGATCCATTTTACATTCCATAATGTGCTCTATCTCATCTTTGATCATAAATTCTTCTCCTCTCCATAGATCTGCCAGGTAAATTATTCTTTCCTTTTCTAATTTGCATATGATATCACCTTTTGTGTATAAATCATGTACCTATTTTGACCTTATTTTGGTACAGATTGTAAGATATTGTTCTAATTTCTACCATACTATTTCCTAGTTCTCCCAGCAGTTTTTGTCAAATAGTAAGTTCTTATTCCAGAAACTGGAGTCATTAAGTTTATCAAATAGTAGATTGTTATGCTCCTTTACTATGATGTCTTTTGTGCCTAACCTATTCCACTGATCCACCATTCTATTTCTTAGCTGGTCCGAAATAGTTGTGATGCTTGCTGCTTTTATAATATAGTTTTGGGGTTTGGGTTTTTTTTGTTTTTGTTTTTGATTTTTTTGTTTTTTGTTTGTTTGGTTTGTTTGGTTTTGGTTTTGGTGAGGCAATTGGGGTTATGTGACTTGCCTAGGGTCACACAGCTAGTTAGTGTTAAGTGTATGAGGTCAAATTTGAACTCAGGTCCTTCTGACTCCAGGGCCGGTGCTCTATCCACTGTGCCACCTAGCTGCCCCTTATAATATAGTTTTTTTCCATTAATTCCCTTGATATCTTGACTTTTTGTTCTTCCAGATGAAATTTGTTAAATTTGCTAAAGTTGTTCATTGTTTCATGTAGTTTTTTATTTGATTCTTTAGGATTCTCCAGGTTAATCACGTCCTCTACAAAGAATGATAGTTTTATTTCATACTTTCCTATTATAATTCCTTCAATTTCTTTTTCTTCTTTTATTTGTAAAGTAACATTTCTAGGACACTATTGAATAATAGTGGTGATAATGGACATCTTTGTTTCACCCTTGATCTTATTGGGAATGCTTCTAACTTAACCCCATTACATGCAATGCTTGCTGATGGTTTTAGATAGATACTTCTTATCATTTTAAGGAAAGCTCCATTTATTCCTATGCTCTCGAGTGTTTTTTAATAGGAATGGGTGCTAAACTTTGTCAAAAGTTGTCTCTGCATCTTCAGATAATCACATGATTTTGTTTAGTTTTGTTATTGATATGGTCAATTATGTTGATGGCTTTCCTAATATTGAACCAGCCCTGTACTTCTGGTATAGATCCCACTTGGTCATAGTGCATATAATTTGCTGTAATCTCTTTGCTAATATTTTATTTAGAAGTTTTGCATCAATATTCATGAGGGAATTTGGTCTATAATTTTCTTTCTTTGGTTTGGCTCTTCCTAGTTTAGGTATCAGCACCATGTTTGTTTCATAAAAGGAATTTGGTAGGACTCCATGAACTAACTATATTTCTAATAGTTTATATAGTATTGATTTTAAAAAATTATCCCTTAAATGGTCAGTAAAGTTCACTTATAAATCCATCTGGTCCTGGAATTTTTTTTTCCAAGAGAGTTAATTGGTGGCTTGTTCAATTTCATTTTCTAAAATTGGTTTAAGTATTTTATTTCCTCATCTCTTAATATGGGCAATTTATATTTTTGGAAATATTAATATATTTCATTTAGATTGTCAAATTTATTGGCATACAGTGGGGCAAAATAGTTCCTAATTATTGCTTTAATTTCTTCTTCATTGGTGGTGAATTTACCCTTTTCATTTTTGATACTGGTAATTTGATTTTCCTTTTTTTAATCAAATTAACTATAGGTTTATCTTTTATTGGTTTTTCACAGAATCACCTTAGTTTTACTTATTAATTCTCTACTTTTCTTACTTTCAATTTTATTAATCTCTACTTTGATTTTCAGAATTTCTAGTTTGGTATTTAATTGGGGATTTTTAATTTGTTCTCTTTCTAGCTTTTTCAGTTATGTGTCCAATTCATTCTCTATCTCTATTTTATTCATGTGGGCATTTAGAGATATATAATTTTCCCTAAGAACTGTTTTGGCTGCATTCCCATAAGTTTTGGTATGATGTCTCATTATTGTCATTATCTTTGATGAAATTATTGATTGTTTCTATGATTTGTTGTTTAACCCACTCATTCTTTTTTTTTTTTTTTTTTAGTGAGGCAATTGGGGTTAAGTGACTTGCCCAGGGTCACACAGCTAGTAAGTGTTAAGTGTCTGGGGCCGGATTTGAACTCAGGTACTCCTGACTCCAGGGCCGGTGCTCTATCCACTGCGCCACCTAGCTGCCCCTCAACCCACTCATTCTTTAGGATGAAATTGTTTAATTTCCAATTAGTTTTTGGTCTATCTTTCCATGGCTCTTTTTTTTTTTTTAAAGTGAGGCAATTGGGGTTAAGTGACTTGCCCAGGGTCACACAGCTAGTAAGTGTTAAGTGTCTGAGGCTGGATTTGAACTCAGGTCCTCCTGACTCCAGGGCCGCTGCTCTATCCACTGCGCCATCTAGTTGCCCCTTTCCATGGCTCTTAACATAATTTTTTTTTTAATTTGCAGGACAATGAGGGTTAAGTGACTTGCCCAGTGTCACACAGCTAGTAAGTGTCATGTGTCTGAGGCCGAGTTTGAACTCAGGTCCTCCTGAATCCAGGGCTGGTACTTTATCCACTGTGTCACCTAGCTTCCCCCTGACATTTTTTTGCGGGGCAATGGGGGTTAAGTCACTAGCCCAGGGTCACACAGCTAGCAAGTGTCAAATATCTGAGGTCAGTTTTGAACTCAGATATTCCTGAATCTAGGGCTGGTGCTTTATCCACTGCACCACCTAGCTGTCCCTCTTAACATAATTTTTATTGGATCACAGTCTGAAAAGGATGCATTTACTATTTCTGCCTTTCTGTATTTTATTGTGGGTTTTTTATGCCTAAAACTTGGTCAGTTTTGTGTAGTTGCCACGTACTACTGAGAAAAAGGTATACTCCTTTTCACCCCCATTCAGTTTCCTCCAGCAATTATATAATATTTAATTTTTCTAAAATTCTATTCACCTTGTTAACTTTTTTCTTATTTATTTTGTGGTTAGATTTATCTAATTCTAAGAGGGGGAAGTTGAAGTCACCCACTAATATAGTTTTACTATTTCTTCCTGTAATTCACTTAATTTCTCCAAGAATTTGGATGCTGTACCACTTGGTGCATATATGTTTAGTATTGATATTACTTCATTGTCTATGGTACCTTTTAACAAGATGTCATTTCTTTCCTTATCTCTTTTAATTAGGTCTATTTTTGCTTTTGCTTTGTCTGAGATAAGCATTGCTATCCCCGCTTTTTTTTTAACTTCAGCCAAAACATAATATATTCTGCTCTAGCATTTTACCTTTACTCTATGTATATCTCTCTGCTTCAAATGTGTTTCTTGTAACCAGTATATTGTAGAGTTCTGGTTTTTAATCCATTCTGCTCTCTGTTTCTGTTTTATGGGAGAATTAATCCCATTCACATTCACAGTTATGATTACTAACTGTGTATTTCCCTCCATCCTATTTTCCCTATTGTTTATACTTTTCTCTCTCCTTTTACTGTGTGCCTCCTCACCAGTGTTTTGCTTCTGACTACTATCTCCCTCAATCAGCTCTCCCTGCTATCAACACTCTGCTCCATTTTCTTTCCCTTTTCCCTTTGTACTTCCCTAGTGGGTAAGATAAATTTCTAAACCCAACTGAATGAGTATGTAAGTTATTCCCTCTGTGAGCCAAATCACATGAGAGTAAGGTTGAAACAATGCACACCCCTTTCTTCTTTTCCTCTATCATAACATGTCTTTTGTGCCTCTTCATGTAATATTATTTACCCCATTCTGCCTCCTCTTTCCTCTTTTCCTAACACAATCCCTTTTTCCACCTCTTAAGTTATTTTTTATATCATCGCATCAAAATCAACTCATGCCTATGCTGTCTGTCTATGTATGTTCCTTCTATTTGCCTTAATAGAGATACAGCTCTCAAGAGTAACAAGTATCTTCTTCCTGCATAGGGATATAAGCATTTTAACCTTATTGAATAACATGTTTTGAGTTTTTTTTCCTGTTTTACTTTTTTATGCTTCTCTTGAGTCTTGTATTTGAAGCTTGAATTTTCTGTTCAATTCTGGTCTTTTCATCAGGAAAATTTAAAATTCCCCTATTTCATTGAATGTTCATCTTTTCTCCTGAAGGTTTATGTTCAATTTTGCTGGGTAGTTGATTCTTGGTTTCAATCCAGGCTCCTTTGCCCTCCAGAATAGCATATTGCAAGCCCTCTGATCCTTGAATGCTGAAGCTACCAGGTCCTCGATAATATCCTGAAATATGATGTCCAGGTCCATTTTTTGATCATGGCTTTCAGGTAGTCAAGTAATTCTTAAATTGTCTCTCCTGGATCTATTTTTCAAATCTGTTGTTTTTCTGATAAGGTATTTGAGTTTTCTTCTATTCTTACATTCTTTTGAATCTGTTTTACTGCTTCCTGATGTCTCATTGAGTCATTAGCTTCCTTCTGCCCCATTCTGATTCTTAAGGAATTATGTTCCTCAGTATTTGTATTTTGTAAGGAGTTGTTTTCCTCAGTCAACTATTGTCCTTCTTTCTCTGAGCTATTGGCTTGCTCTTGAAAAACTCATTTCTTTTCCAATTTTTCTTCTGCCTCTCTTATTTGATTTATCAAATCCTTTTTGAGCTCTTCCAAGAGAGCTCTTTGGTCTTAGACCTATGCCCTCTTCCCCTTTGAGGTGTCATATGTAGGCATTTTTGGACATTGTTGTCCTCTTCTGAGTTTGTGTCTAGGTCCTCCCTGTCACCATAGTGCTTTTTTGTAGTGAGGGTTCTTTTATATTTCTTATTAATATTTTAGCCTGTTTAACACCTCTTAAAGTTGAGCTCTGCTCTAGGGGTACAGGGGCAATGTTCCAAGCTTTTTTTTATGGGGCAAGGGGCCTGATCACTGGCACTGGGAATCAAATGAAATATTTTTAAAGCACTTAGCACAGTTTATGGCACATAATAGAAACTATATAAATACTTCTTCCCTCCCTACTCTCCCTGCATAAGAGTGGAATTAAATGCATCTGGGAGCACAAAAGATGGAGTTTTGGAACTGGAACCAGGAAGACCTGAATTCAAATCCTACCTCAAATACTTATTGGTTGTGTATCCCTGGACAAGTCACTTACCCTCTGTCTACTTTAATTTCCTCACCTATAAAATAGGAATAACAATAGCACCTACCTTCCATAGTTGTAGGGAGGATAAAATGTGATAATGTGAAACAGTATTTTTGTAAACCTTAAAGTACTATGTAAATGCCAGTTATTACTATTATTGTCATTAGTATTATTATTGTTTTTATTGTTTGTCCTTTGCTCTTAAAGAGGACCATGACGTCAGGGTGAAGTCATGACTTTCAGTGAGCTGGATTTAAATAATGGGGTCTACGCAAAGTCAGCCACCACACTCTCTCCTCCAGTGCCATCTGGATTCAGTGGCAAGATATATATCAGGATAACTGGATATGACCCAGATATTTAAGGCAATTGGGGTTAAATGACTTGCCCAGGGTCACACAACTAGTGTCTGAGGTGAGATTTGAACTTAGTGCTTCCACCTTCAGAGCCAGTGCCATATCCAGTGTACCACCTAGCTGCCCCATTATTATTGTTAATAGTAGTAGTAGTAGTAGTAGTAGTAGTAGTAGTAGTAGTAGTAGTAGTAGTAGTAGTAGCAGCAGCAGCAGTAGTAGTATTGTTTTGTTCTTGTTGCTTCATATAGGTCCTTAAGTGGGACTTGATATGCAAGGCCTTAAGAACCTCTACAAAAAGAACAAGATAATATGTGGGTTAATTCATCATCCTACAGTGTGTTTTTGAAGTGCCATATTCACCAACTGATTTATATTATTTGTGACTCTTCATTCTATTTGCAATATATATGTAACCTGGGAATTGTTATAATTGATTTCCTTTCTGGCCTTGAGGAAGTTATTTAATTTCTGCATCTAATATTCCTATCTATAAAATGAGACTAACATTGCCTTCTAGATAGCACTGGTATTAGAAGAATAATTATTAAGAAGTATGTGATTTAAAAATATTTATCTCTTCTCCATGGGAGTTGAATGAAGACAAGCAAGTATCATTACTAGTATTAATTTCGTATTATATTTTTGTTTTTATTTGCCACACTGAAACTTAGTGGTTAACAACACTATTAAAAACAAATGGTGGGGCAGCTAGATGGCGCAGTGGATAGAGCACCGGCCCTGGAGTCAGGAGTACCTGAGTTCAAATCCGGCCTCAGACACTTAACACTTACTAGCTGTGTGACCCTAGGCAAGTCACTTAACCCCAATTGCCTCACTAAAAAAACAAAAACAAAACAAAACAAAACAAAAAAACAAATGGTTATGATGTTTCTTATTCACAAATGTAGTTAGATTTATTCTTTTTTCCAATCTTAATATTATTTTCCCAGTTACATGTAAAGATAGTTTTCAACATTTGTTTTTATAAGATTTTGAGTTCCAAATTTTTCTTCTTCTCTCCCTTCCCTCCAGCCTCCCCAAGACAGAAAGCAATCTGATATAGCTTATATATGTACAATCATATTAAACATATTTCTTTGTTAGTCATGTTGTAAAAGAAGAATCAGAACAAAAGAGAAAACCTCAAAAAAGAAAAAAAACAAACAAAAAGCAGAAATAGTATGATAAAATCTGCATTCAGATTCCACAGTTCTTTTTTCTGGATGTGGAGAGCATTTTCCATCATGAGTCCTTTGGAGTTGTCTCAGATCCTTTTTTTGCTGAGAAGAGCTAAATCTATCACAGTTGATCATCATACAGTGTTATTTTACTGTGTGCAATGTTCTCCTGGTTCTGCTCACTTCACTCAGCATCAGTCCACTTAAGTAGTTACAAGTTTTTGTGAAATTAGCCTGTTCATCATTTCTTACAGCACAATAGTATTCCATTACATTCATGTACATGACTTGTTCAGCTATTCCCCAATTGATGGACATCTCCTTTATTTCTTTTTTTTTTTTTAATGTATGAGGTATTTTATTTTTTCCGTTACATGTAAAGATAGTTCTCAACTTTCATCTCCTTTATTTCTAATTCTTTGTCATCACAAAGGGTCCTTCCCTTGATCTCTTTTGGGATACAGACCTGGTAGTAGTATTACTGGGTCAAAGGATATGCAGAGTCCCTAGGACCTTTTGGGCCCTAGATTTATTCTTATAAATTACCTTTATTTTTGTTTTATTAAGTTTACTTTTTTCAAATGATCTCAGGAATTAGAGATACAGGTGTGAGGGCCTTATCTTAAGAAACCTAGAGTGGCCACTAGTGTGTAAAATATATTTTCCCATGAAATAATGATAATAAGTATTTGTTAAATGTATTGTCTTCAATCCTACATGGAAATAAAAGTATGACTTTCAACTTTAAAAGGAAATGAATCTGAAACATTTTGTTGATCACTTAAAGGATGACTTCAAGGCAGATGGAACCACTGGAAAAAACATTAAATACCTCCTCCATATTATGGACTCTTTCTCCAGTAATATTAAAATTATATTACATTAAGATAAATGTACATTTTTTAGCCCAAGTCATAGAAAGATACATACTGAAGACTTAGAGCTTGAATCTGGTTGGAGGGGAGGGCAGGGGAGGAAGGAGGTAAATTGAACTAGTAGATGAAAGTGATACAAGTGATCTTTTTTTTAAAACTTTTTTTTAATATTTACTTATTTATTTTTTGCGGGACAATGGGGGTTAAGTGACTTGCCCAGGGTCACACAGCCAGTAAGTGTCAAGTGTCTGAGGCCAGATTTGAACTCAGGAACTCCTGAATCCAGGGCCGGTGCTTTATCCACTGTGCCACCTAGACGCCCCTGATACAAGTGATCTTGATCAGATAAACTGAGAGAAAGAGAAAAAAGAATTATCAAATAAAAAGGAAACAAATATTTGTTAAACGCTTAGTACAAATATTATCTCATTTGATTCTCACAACTGCGAGGTCAATATCATTATTATATCCATTTTACAGTTGAGGAAACTAAGGCAAACAGAAGTTAAGCAACTTGCTTAAGGTCACACAGCCAGTTAGATTCTAGGTCTACATTTGAATTTGGTTCTTTCAGACCCCAGGAGTAGCAGTCTATCCACTCTGCCACCTGGCTCTGTTTCTAAAGAAAACTGTGGCTGAATACAGTGAGGCTACCTTGTAGCCTGAAAGCAAAGCTTAATGGGAAGAGAATAAATGAATTAAGATCTATACAAACAACAGCAGTCTAAATGTACTTTTTTTGGAATTATAGAATGAATCATGATATATTTTTAAAGTATCATAATTTTTTTAAAATGCAATAAAGAAAAAATATTAATATTTCCTTTTTAATAGGGAGAAAGATGATTTAGTAATCATAGAACTTATAATAAGCAGGTTTTTTGTTTGTTTGTTTTGTGGGGCAATTAGGGTTAAGTGACTTGCCCAGGGTCACACAGCTAGTGAGACAAGTGTCTGAGGCTAGATTTGAACTCAGGTCCTCCTGTATCCAGGGCCAGTGTTTTATCCACTGTGCCACCTAGCTGCCCCAATAAGCAGGTTTTTAAAACTACAAAAATTCTTTTCAAACAAGCAGACATCACTTTAATGAACAATAGTAAATGCTGATGAGGTATATCTCAATGGATTTTTTTTTAATGTAAGCTTTAAAAGTAGAGACAGCTAGGTGGTACAATGTATAGAGGGTCAAACTTGTAGTCAGGAACACGTATTCAAATCTTACCTCAGACACTTAATTATCTGCAGAGCCTGCGCTTAATTTCTTAACAATGAACTTTTGTCTCCCTCAGTTTCCTAAAGTGTAAAATAAGATGATAATAATAGCATTTATCTAATATGGTTGTGAGAATCAGTTGAGATACTATTTATGAAGTACTTACAATACCTTGTACACAATAGGCACTTAATACATGCTTGTTCACTTCCCCTTGCCCCCCTTTACACATCCAGATAGAATCCATGAAATGCCTCATATCCCAAGGCTTCTTAAATTTTTTCCACTTACGACCCCTTTTCACCTGAGAAATTTTTACTTGACCCCAAGTATATAGGTATATATAACCTTTTACTGTTGCCAAATTTTTCATTCACTTATATGACCCCAGGTGGGGTTGTAACCCACAGTTTAAGAAGCTAGGTAATATCGAATAGCAGAATGAAAAAACCTTCCATGGGTAACATCTACAGTGTCAACAAAGAAACTTTGAGTCTTTCATTCCTTGTACTTTTAGATTACAAATATATCCTATGGTGAAATAAACTGGAAATTATATTAGAGTTTTGTGAAACATTGTTATATCCAAGTGATTATGGGCAACTACTCAATCTGTAATACTATCCTGATACCACTACAATTTACTGCCTTAGTACTCCATGATATTTTGAGGGCTGTATTTACGATATGAGGATTTGTTGTCTGTCATTCCATAAAATATAGTTTCTATTATATAATTCTAGCCATTGGCCAGAATTATTCTATAGGTGCTAAGCTTTTGTAGTCTGTAGAGATGTATTACTTAGTTTCTATAGTTTATTGCATAATCTATATTGATCACTGATTGAAGGCTCCTTAAGAATAATCCTGTAGTTTCTGATGTCCATGATCTGATATTGATTGCCATCAGAGAAACCACTCCATTTCTGCAAAATCATATGGCCCAGCCATTTATTCAGTGTTTCACTGTTGACATATCGTTAGCTGAGTTCCTATAGAAATCACCCATAATGGGCATTTTTCTTCCCTGCCCCACCCCCTTGGAATTTAGGCATTTCATTTCCTTCATCCAAAAATAAGTCACTTTTTGGTTACATTCAAGAAATCCAATGTCATGTGCTTATCATTAGCCTAATATATTATTGCCAAATAAAGTAATGAATGTTTATTCCAGAACTATTTATACAGGATTCCTACATATTTTTCATGAGTTCCTTAAATATCTTTCAGTCCTATTCCTCCTTTTTAATGTGGAAACATTCATATTTCTATAGTATAGAGTATGTCCTAGTTTAATGGAGACTGTGTGTACTCACACACACATATATGTATGTATGTAACCTCATATATATATACATATATATGTTAATATGTAATCTCATATATAGGTACACACACATATATGTGATATTTTGTTAAGATAGTTTCTAAGACCTCTGTAGTTCATATTACAAAAGTCAAGATTACTAGGTGTTATTTCCATTAGACATATTCTTCCCATTTAGCTTTTATGTTAGAATACCAATAATTTTCTTAACATATTCAGACACAGTCATTTTGCTATCTTTGTGCTTTATGTGTTGTCTTTGCTGAAAGAGACCAAGATTCTTATAGTTATTGCTTTTATCTACTGGGTAAATTGTGAACTCCATTGTCAAACATGAAACCTCGCATGTCTATCTTCCCTTGATGTATATTCACCATTTTGTACTTAGCAAGTCCAAAGGCCATCTTGATATCATCAGATAAAGATTTTACAAGACAAGGAAACTGTATATTGTGTTTCTTCAATGAAGTCATATAGCTTGATCTCATTTATGTATACTAATTTGTTAATAAGATGCTTGGTTGGGCTCTTAATTTTCATATTTAATTCAATTTGGGAAGGTTTTTATTTGGATTTAAGACTAAGTAAATCATAAAAAGTATAAATTCTACCTTAACAAAAATGACACATTTTATATAAATTGTTCTTGACATTTTTGTGCTGATGAAATAGAATTTTCCATTTGTACTTCAAATACATTAGTGTTCCACAGAACTGATTATTATACCTATGGCCTGGAAACTGTGATTCTACTGGCATAGGGAATTTCCCAGGTGAGGAAATATCTTCTACTAGTTTAGGTTACCACTTGCTCTGCAACTTCTAGTCCTAAAGAATTGCCTAGAACATCACAAGGTAAAGTGATTCAAAACAGCCAGTGTGTGCCAGTGTCAATAACTGAGGCCAGATATTACAGATTTTAAGTATAACTTTTATATCAACCTATATTATTATGGTTCTGTAAAAATATTGCTAGTTATTCTAAAGGTATTATTGTTCTGTGATAATATTGTAGGCAAAGGAAGATTGCTGTAACAGATTCCTGCAGGGAAGTGATATAAAGCAGATCAAATTCTGCAGAATAGCATAATATCATAGATTTAGACCTGGAAGGAAGCTTAGAGGAAATCTAGCCCAATCCTTAGCCCCATTTGACAGGTAAATTACAGAAGCCAAGAATGGGAAAAGATCTCAGCAGCTACCTAGTCCAATCCATGCACAAAAGTAATTCCTGGAGCAGCCAGGTGATACAGTGGATAGAGCACTGACCCTGGATTCAGGAGGACCTGAGTTCAAATCCAACCTCAGGCACTTGACATTTACTAGCTATGTGACCCTGCGCAAGTCACTTAACCTCAATTGCCTCACCAAAAAAAAAAGTCATTCCTGCTATAACAGTAAACCATTTTGCATCCAGCCTGTGCTCCTTTCAAAAGAAAGTTAACTTTCCACCTATTTTAATTATTTTTAAATTATCAAACATTTATTTCCTCTCTCTTCCACTTACCACCCCTTCTGGAGAAAAAGAAATAAATATAAATAAAACTTTTGCAACAAATAAGCATAGTTAAGCAAAACAAATTCCCGTATTGTCCATGTGCAAGAAATGTGTCACATTCTGCATTATTAATCCATCACCTCTATGTCATCTGCTGTTTAGTATTTTTTATCATCTGTCCTCTAGAGTCACGGCTTATCTTTGGACTGATCAGAGTTTTTAAGTCTTTTAAAGGTATCATTTTGCAATCTTGATATCTTATAAATTGTTCCAGTTAATGTCCCCACACACACCTCTTAAGCCAATCCATTGTATTTCTCATCATCTCTAATTATTTCCATTAGACGTATTCTTCCCATTTAGCTTTTATGTTAGAATCCCAATAATTTTCTTAACATATTCAGACACAGTCATTTTGCTATCTTTGTGCTTAATGTGTTGTCTTTGCTGAAAGAGACCAAGATATTTATAGTTATTGCTTTTATCTACTGGTTAAATTGTGAACTCCACTGTCAAACATGGAGCCTTGCATCTCTATCTTCCCTTGATGTACATTCACCATTTTGCACTTATTTGTTTTCCTTCCTGATAACAAGATAACATTTTCCTCTTTTCAACTTCTATCCATTGCTCCTGATTCTATTCCCAGGAGCCAAACAAAACAAGTTTATTTTTTTCTTTACATGAGGAAATTAAAATCTAGAAATAATAAATTATTTTCCCAAGTCCACATTAGTACTAAATGTCATGTCATGGACTTGAACTCAGGACTTCTGACTCCATATCAATCAATAGGAATTTGTCAAACATTCACCATTTGAAGGACATTGTGCTAAGCACTGCAGATACAATGACAAAAGCAGGACAGCCCTTACTCTCAACGATCTTACATTTTAACAAGGAACCAGTATGTACAAGATTCTTCTATAGCAGGCATAAAGGTGATCTTAGGTGGAAAAGTACTAGCATCTGGGGGAAACAGAAAAGTCGTTCTGCAAAGGTGGTACCTGAACTGAGTCTTGATGGAAATCTGGGGTATCAACAGGCACACTTGAAGAAGAGGAACACCTATGGCATGGAGAACAGTCCATGCAAAAGCACAGGCAGAGATGGGAAAGGGATTGTCATGGGAATAAAATAGCAAGTATGATAATCTAGATGGCTCATAGACCACATTGAGCAGAATAATATATAAGTTTGGAACGGTGGGTTGTGGTGGGAGGATGGCCATTAAGAGCTTGAAATGACAAAGAGAAGAGTTTATAAAACTGTGTGTTCCTAAAGATTAGAGGGCATCATTGGAGTTTACTGAGTATAGAAGAAAGCTAGTGAGACCTGTATTCTGAGGAAACCATTTTGGTGCCTGTGTGAAGGGTTCAGTGGAGTGGGGGGGGGTATACTGAGAGAGGAAACTTTTTTTTTTTTTTTTAGTGAGGCAATTGGGGTTAGGTGACTTGACCAGGGTCACACAGCTAGGAAGTGTTAAGTGTCTGAGGCTGGATTTGAACTCAGGTCCTCCTGACTCCAGGGCCGCTGCTCTATCCACTGCACCACCTAGCTGCCCAGGAGGAAACTTTTGAAGTATTACAAGTTTGAAGTGATAAGGTCCCAAACTGAAGGGGAATGGGTAGTTATATGAATGGAGAAGAAAAGATATGTGTTATAGATGAAGTAGAGGTAGGAACAAAAAGATTTAGCAGTTGATTAGATATGTGGTGAGTGAGAGTGAGGAGTCAATGAAAACAATGAGATTACAAGCTTAGGTGACTCAAAAGATATTGATGCACTCAATAGAAAAGGGAAGTTTCCAAGAGCGATGTGGGGAAAATAATGAGTTCTAGTTAAGATATATTGAGTTTAAGGTGCCTTTAGGGCATCTATTTTGAAATGTCTAATAGGCAGTTGGTAATGTCAAACTTTAACTCAATAGAGGGACCAAAGCTAGATATATATACATCTAAAAATCCACATAGAAATAATAATTGAACCCATGGGAGCTGATGAAGTGAGATCATCAAATGAGAATGAAGAGAGAAAAGAGAATGAGGCCTAGCATATGGCCCTACGGGTATGCCTATAGTTAGTTGAACACAATCCATCAAAGGAGGAAAAAAAGTGGTAAGGTAGGTAGGAGGAGCAGCAGTGCCATGAAAGCCCAAAACTTTCTTCAGAAGGACATGAGTACGAAACAACAACATAGATGTTCATAGTAATCCAGGGTAGGGGTTTGGCAAGTCAAAAGTGACAGTGGGTGAAGTGTATATGAAATCTGAAAGTGAAGAATGGTATAGAGTTGAACTCACTAAGGGGTCAAGACTGGGAAAGGAGGAAAGTATCTAGCCATTGTAAGAGTGAATTATATGGGTAAGTACTAAGGAGTAGAGGGATTGAATGTCACCATTGTGATAATGATTAGGTTTAAGAGGAGTAAGACAGGGGCAGGTAGGTGGCTGAAGTGGATAAAGCACTGGCCCTGGATTCAGTAGGACCTGAGTTCAAATCCAACCTCAGGCACTTGACACTTACTACCTGCGTGACCTTGGGCAAGTCACTTAACCCTCATTGACCCACAAAAAAAAGAAGCAAGACATAGGGAGAAGGGGAATGGTAGATTTGATAAGATAAAGGAATCTAGGTGTAAAAAGATGAAGGATGTGGCCATTCCCAAGTGTAGCTAAAGTCTCAAAAAAAAAAAAAAAAACAAAAACAAACACCAAAAGAGTAGCTAGGGAACATGAAATGATGTCTAAAATGAAAGAAAGTGGACTTTTGTTTGTTTGTTTTAATTGTCAAGGTCTAGAGGGCACACTAAAATTGTCAGGCAGATTTAGAATGGAGCATTATGTAAGAAGGGATGAGTTAAGAATGAGAACAGGCTGTAGGTAGGGAGGAATTGCTTTTTGGCATTCAGAAATTCAGTAACACAAGTATTAATAGGTTCAATAGAGGGGCACTTGGTAAACATTGGGGAATGAATTACAGGTAGAATATTAGTAGATGCCAGCTGCTCTATTGATTACAATAGGTGAGTTGAATGGACAAGGTTTTACTGCAGCCTCTCTGTTCTCTGTAGAACCAACATATTTTGGTCTATTCCATAGTCAACCTTACCTTGTGCACAACCCAAGCAGTATCCTGGTGTTGATCCAAATTCAGTGAACTATCCCCTGGTTCAGTCCACCTTAAAAGCGGGAAGGGGAATAGGCGAGGATATGGATTTTAAGAGGCAATTTTGAGGCATTTGGTGGCCTTGGGAATAGTGGTTTCAGTAGAATAGCAATGATGAAAGTCATAATGTAGTGAGTTGAGGACTGCATGGATAGTGAGGAAATACAGCTATTGGTGAATAACTCTTAATAAATTACCTTTTTATTAATTTTGAATTTTAGCATGTTTTAATATATAACCACTAGAAACTCAAACATTAAAAATTCTAAATGTATTAGGCTCATCTTTTGCTACAACCTTCTTACTGCATGAATGAGCAATAACAAAAGGAGGGCATGAGTGTGGGTGGTTAACTAGATTGCTTTATAATTAATAAAAGAGGTATTGTACTACAGGGCTTATTCTAGTCAAGTTTCAGGTAGCTGAGGGCTACCTGTGACCTTTCTGTCATGAAAAAGTAAAATATTTCTCATTCTGAAACTTGAGACCATTTTTGCACATATTTGCTCAACAGATATATAATTCTGCCACTGTTTTGGAGTTCCTTGCTAAAAATCTTCCCATTAAGAATTTGCTTCCAAGTCCTTGTGATAAATATGAATGAATACTAGGACCATGCTCAAATTCCCTGTGTACTTGCATGACTATGGCAATGAAAACATAGTAATCTTTAAACAATATACCCAAGCAAGGATGTCAATGCATTCAGTGAAAAGTCTACACTGATGTAAGAGACAGTGTGAGCTGCTGAACCCAGAACCTTAGTAAGGAAAATGTTAACATTTTCTTGGGTTCTCACTATATTTCAAATGTATTTATGATGACCAAGTATCATCCTATGTGATTTTTTACACAAAAGACTCATATTTGAGGTGACAAATCATAATCCATTGAAATGATAAATTGGACCATCTGTGAAAAATTTTTAAAAGAATACAAAAATATGAAAATATGAAAAAAGAATCTGAATTGTCTGTCAATATACTATACTGTTCACAAAGCCGAATTGCCTCATCTTCTCATTTGTTTAGTATCTTCAGAAAAATGGAAGCTTTCAGTACAATGGCAAGGCCCTCATTGGGAATTTGATAGGGAAAATATGGACGAGAACTGCACCTCTATTATAGATAATATATTATTTATTAGTCTTTAATAATTCTCATAGCTTACTATTAGAACCATTATTAATTTAACTTAACTAAATAATTTCAAAAACATGTAAAAGTCAGAAACCAAAAAGTGATAAACATTTCATTTCTACAAGGGTAGGATTAAAGGGGCCAAAACAAGGACAGAGAAATTATTTGAGATTTCTTCACAGTAATGGAGGCAGCAAGACAGATTGGAGAAAATTCTGGGATTCATGTTAGGAATACTGGGATTCAAATCTTGCCTCTTTGTGGTGTGAGGCAAGTCAATTAACCTCTTTGTGTCACAGGAACCTCCCTCTTAATAGTTATTAAGTCAGAGGTCTATGTTGAAGGATTTTCCACCCTACTCTGATGAAACCAAATATACTTTGCATATGTCAAGATAGATAGAAAGATACATAGATAAATAAAATTCCCAAAGGTCCAGTGATATTACCCCCCAAAATGATCATAATTTAAAGGTCTGTTAAATTGTCTATTGGAAGAATTTCTTTTAATAGGTTATGAGCTTTGGTATAGAATCATAGAATTTTTTAACTGGACAAAACTTTAGAGAACAAACTTCTCAATTTCCAGATGAGGTTGCTGAGTTTCCAATAAGTCAATTGACTTTCCCAAAGTGAAAAAATTAGGATTTGAACCTATTTACTCTGACTAAAAAGTTAGTATTCATTGCACTACACAATACTACCTCGCCTTAGGATGCATGTAGAATGTTATTTACTTTTGCAACTTCTTCAGCACTTTACACAGCTCATTGCACTGACAGTTCCATAATATGTTTCTGAATGAATAGATGAATCATAAAATCATTATCCTGTATCAATAGTAAAACCATAACAACACATGTAGTGGAATATCTCCCTTTAATTAGAAACAATGAAGCAAAGATGTAATCAAACAGACAAAACATGTAAGTGAAAATAGTATCTCGGGGGAACTAGCAAATATAGTTCTTCACAACAAGAATCCACATTTGACAGATCATCTGTCTTTGGTAGGAATGCAACAACCAAAAGTAGGGATGTTTTCATATAATGTCAGAGATCAGAAATAGAAAAGCTAGGTGTTCTCGCTAATATTTCTTTCACTGAAACAATTTCTAAGACATCAAGTTAATGAGCCATTTTAAAAAATAAAGTCAGAGTTGTATCAATACCATTTTATAGATTAACATCAGTTAATTGATGTTAATCAGTCATCTTTCAGTCATGTACAGCTCTTCATGACCCCATTTGGGGTTTTCTTGCCAGACATACTTAAATGGTTTGCCATTTCGTTCTCCAGCTTATTTTACAAGTGGAGAAACTGAGGTAAATAGGGTTAAGTGAATTGCCCAGGATCACACAGCTAGTAAGTGTCTTGAGATCAGATTTGAAATCAGGAAGATGAGCCTTCCTTATTCTGGGCCTGGAACTCTATCATCTGAGTTACCTAGCTGCCCAGATTAGCATACTGAGGCATAATAAACCCTGATCTAAGTCAAACAATGTCAGTGGTGGAATCCATGGTAAAATGATTCAGTTGAGGCTTTTAATATGGTGGATATTTTTGGTTTTTCGGTGTGGTTTTTGTTTGTTTGGGTTTTTTTTTTTGGTGGGACAATGAGGGTTAAGTGACTTGCCCAGGGTCACACAGCTAGTAAGTGTCAAGTGTCTGAGGTCAGATTTGAACTCAGGTCCTCCTGAATCCAGGGCCAGTGCTGTATCCACTGCACTGTTCTTAACCTTTTTTTTGTCATTTATGGACCTCTTTGGCAATCTGGTAAAGCCTATACAACCCTTCTCAGAAGTGCTTAATTTCGGTTAGAGATGAGTAAGAAAAAAAGGATGATTCTTTTTTTCCCATTCAGGTTAACAGACTCCCTGAAATCTCCCCATAGACCCAGGTTAAGAACCATTTGTTTAATACATCAAACTAGATGCCAGAATGAAAGAGTATAACTGTAATAAAAATTATTATTATTATATATCATTTAAATAGCATGTTATTATTACATAGCACATTGTTATATTTCATCTTTTTTTTTTTTTAGTGAGGCAATTGAGGTTAAGTGACTTGCCCAGTGTCACACAGCTAGTAAAGTGTTAAGTGTCTAAGGCCGGATTTGAAATCAGGTACTCCTGACTCCAGGGCTGGTGCTCTATCCACTGCGCCACCTAGCTGCCCCTATATTTCATCTTTACTACAGTCCTGGCAGATAGGCTTATGGTCTTATAACCCCCATTTTACAAATGTAGAAATAGAGCCTTGGGGAGGTTGTCTATTTTCCCCAAATTTGCCAAGGTAGCAAGTGAAGGAGGCTGACCTAGGACCCATTATTGAATACTCCTTTTACTGAGCACCCATTATGTTCAGGGCACCATGCTGGATGCTGATACAGAACTAAATAAGATATAATAACAACAGTAATAGCTAGAATTTACTTAGTGCTTTAAGTTTTACAAAACACCGTACTTATGCTATCTCATTTGATCTTTAAAACAACTCTGTGAAGCAGGTGCTGTTACTAATCTCATTTTACAAGTCAGAAAACTGAAGTACAGAGAGTTTATATGACTTTCCCATGATCACATAGATGTTGTTGGTGTTTATCCTTCATTTTTTTTTTTTGGTGAGGCAATTGGGGTTAAGTGACTTGCCCAGGGTCACACAGCTAGTAAGTGTTAAGTGTCTGAGGCTGGATTTGAACTCGGGTCCTCTTGATTCCAGGGCCTGTGCTCCATCCACTGTGCCACCTAGCTGCTCCTGTCCTTCATTCTTGAAGAGGGCCATGACATCAGGAGGTAATGCCATGATTTCATGCAGTGAATTGAATTTAAGTGAGGGAGGGCTGTGCAAGGTCACTAGCCTCACTCCTTTGGAGCCACATGTGTCCAGTGGCAAGATAGATATCAGGACAACTAGAGATGGCTTTGGGTGTTTAAGGCAATTGGGGTTAAGTGACTTGCCCAGGGTCACACAGCTAGTATTTGTCTGAGGTTAGACTTGAACTCAGGTCCTCCCAATTTCAGAGCTATTGCTCTCTCCACTGTGCCACCTAGTTGACCTCAAGCATCACATGGATAATAAGTCTGTGAGAAAGAATTTGATCTCACATCTTCCTAACTCCAAGTCTGCATTATCCAGTTACCTCATACATAGTCTTTGTCTCCAAGGAACTTAAAACCTAATAGATTGGAAGGAGAGTAGATATTGGTGGGGAATACAAAGGAAAGTGTAAAATTTCTCAAAGAAAAACATTTTTGCTACAGGAGCTCAGAAGAGGGAAGAATTACTTCTGGGTTGGAGGAACTGAGTAAGTGCAGTAGTATCAATATCCTGCCTCCATGTCAATTAGGCTAGTTTTTCCTTAAAAGATACTAATCCCATCCTTAAAAAATGACTGGCTATGGAGACTAAAGGCTTAGGGTGTTATCATCTATTCCAGGTTGGTGAGGAAAAAACAGTCACAAGGAACTTTAAGAGCTCTTTGATGTTTGGCTGGTAAGAAAAAAAAGATTGGCAAATCAGGCAAGGGTACTCCATTTAATTAAATCAACTCATGATGTCATCAATGCTTGTCCTTGCTAAATAGCCTCCTGCTGTGGACAATACTCTAGAAGCATTTAGTAAGCACCTACTATGTGCCAGGCACCATCCTAAGCTCTGGGAATACATATATGACACTTAACACTTACTAGCTGTGTGATCCTGGGCACGTCACTTAACCCCAATTGCCTCACCAAAAAAAAAAAAAAAAGTCCCTGCCCTCAAAGACCTTGCAGTCTAATGGGAAAAAACAACACACAAAGGAAACTGAAAAGTGGGGGGAAGGGAAGGTATTCAGTGTGGGTAGGCATAGGGGTTATAGTAGAGAAGACAGAGAAGTCCCAAAGTAAATCACTTAGGTAAGAAATTATATGTTCTGAGCTGAGCTTCCTCCTTAAATTGAGGACTGGAGTTCATGGCCCCACTCTCCATTAAGAGGGGCAGAGGTTAGTTATGAGATAGAGTATCAAGACTGATGAGATCTTGCAAGATAATTAATGAACTTCTTGGGGCATAGTGAAGTCAGAGGAATCCAAAAGTAGTGAAGCTGATAAAAAATGAGATGTTCTGAGCTGAGGTCCCTCCTTAAATGAAGAGTTTGGAGTTCATGGTTCCATCCTTCAATCAGAGGGTCAAGGGGGCTCTTGATGGGATCTTTCAAGACATGAAGTTTTCCCAATAATGAGCTAAGTAAATCTCATTTTGTAAATTTATGAATGTCATATATGGATTTCATTTTTGCTCCAATATTGAACATACCATACCAGAGAACTGGCCTGAGTCAGACCCAGCCCAGAATAGGAAGGCATCAGAGGAGGTGGACTGTAATACTATGCAATACTATCGCTTTACTACAGTATATAAAATAAGGGGTTTGGTGAGCTTGGAAACATACAGAATCATTGTACATGAAAGCTAGATGAGACCTTTAGATCATTTTGTCTAATCACATCATTTTAATGATAAAATGAGATTCAGAGAAGCAAAGTAATATGTCCAAAGTCAGACAGCAAAAAGACCTGGGCTTGACACAGATTTTACGAGGCCTGAGTGCCATCCCTTGGTGGAAAGAAGACTAGTTATAAAGCTTTTCCAATAGTTCTGAAAAGAATATGTCCTTGGGCTATGGGTCAGAGTCTCAAAATAAGCTTCATGTCAAAAGTATCACTGAAGCTATCTCTGAAAAGCTTTTTTGTCATAGCTCTGGCCCTTACAGGAAACATTGACCCTTTGTCTTGGGGATATTACCAAATATTGCCACAAGAATGTAGATACCCATGGTCATATGGACACATTCTCCCCTGGCTTCCTTGTTGGGGAAAACTACTTATCGATATCAGGGAAAATCCTTCCTGACACAGAAGATAGAGTACTGAGCATGGAGTCAGGAAGATCTTGTTCAATCTCAGATCCCTCAAATTTAAAATGGGAGAAATAAAAGCACCTACTTCCTAGGGTGATTCTGAGAATTAAACAAGATAATATATATAAAGCACTTAGCACAATGCCTGTCATAAACATTCATTTCTGTTCATTTCCTTCCCTTTTCTATCCCATGCCCTAGGTATATCACATTGTGAACATTTGGCCATCCTATTTAAAATCTACTAATCCTAGTAACAACTCTTTTCCTCATTAAATTCCTATCTAATGTCCTTTTACACTGCTGAAAAGACTGGACCATTCAACCCAGATCTAATGGCTCCTTTTTGTTTGTTTGACCACATCCCCACTTCCCCTAACCCACTTCCCAGCCTTAATGATGATTGAAACAGTTACTAGCAGGGCAGCTCAGTGGCACAGTGGATAGAGCACCGGCCCTGGAGTCAGGAGTACCTGAGTTCAAATCCGGCCTCAGACACTTAACACTTACTAGCTGTGTGACCCTGGGCAAGTCACTTAACCCCAATTGCCCCACTAAAAAAACAAACAAACAAACAAAAACAATTACTAGCCATAAGCATAGTGCTGACTGATTTTATAACAACAACGTTAATGATAAGGGGCTGAATTAGTTAATCAGATTAAAGAAAAGAGAATTAATATGAGAGATTTTGGTGAGGGAAAAGCATCATAATTACAACTCATTGGATGGAAGGTATATGAGAAAGAACTCTAAAGTTTGGAGTCTTTATTCATTAATAGAAATGGGGAAATTAAGAAAGAAATCTCTCATTTGGCCAAAAAGTGATTTTTTTTTTAGATTAAGTCAAGTTCCAGGTGGAGCAAACAAGAGGAGGTGTCAGTACATAGTTAGAAATATAGAGCTTAAACTCAGGAAGGAGGTTGGAAGTAGCAATAGAGATTTATATTTCATTTGTCTAATTAAAGACTAATATTTATGCATAAAGAACACTCCAACATATACTTAGATTTTTTTAAAGGGAGAAAAAATGAATAAAAGATCATAGCATGGTCAGGAGTGGAAAAATCAGAATGAGCTGAGATGAGTGAGGAAAGAAAAGGATAACACAGAAGACTGTTTAAAGTTATATTGGGAGAAAAAACAATCTACAAAGGGGTGCAAATTCATGACAGGATATACAATGGATTGATTATTATTTTGCTTCTGTTCTCTCTTACAAGAAAAATGACTAGCACTTGACAACAGTGGTCACTAGGGAGTTGATATGCAAGATATGTAAAAAAATGTAGTATAAAAGCATCTAATTCTTCTGGGTGCTTAAAGTCACTTGGCAGAGGAACTACACTGTCAGGTACTGAAAGAATTGAAAAATGGAATCACTCGGTCTGTCAGTAAGATTTGAATGATCATGAGAAATGGAAGAGTTATCAAAAATTTGGAAAGGAAGAGAACAAATTCTGCCTCCATACAGGCCATTGAGCTTGACTTTGATTCCAGTAAAGATTCTAAAGTGGAATACTAAAAAAGGTGGTTGGTGAACACTGAAAAAAGAAAGTAATGATTACAAAGAGCATCCCAGTTTCCCAGTCTGTATTTTCTACATTTTAATTCCATCCCTCTAGAAAATAAATGTCTTGTCACCTGTTGGTTTCTAACACTTAAAATGTAATTTTTTTTAAGTTAAATCACCAACCAATACCATGTGTTAGTTAGAAGGTAGCAAGGTGGTACAATAGATAGAATTCTGGAATTCCTGAGTTCAAATCCAACCTCAAACACTTATTAGCTGTGTGACCATGGGCAAGTCACTTAACCTCTGTTAGGCTCAATTTCCTCATGTGCAACATGGAAATAATAACAATGATAATATCTACCTCACATAGTTGTTGTGAGGACCAAATGAAATTATATTTAAACACTTTGCAAAGCTTAAAGTACCATAGAAATACTAGCTATTATAATTATTTAAAGTAATCATGGTTCTTCAAGAATTCAAAAGAAGTTATTATATATTACAAGTAGAATTTTTGCTTTTATTTTTCCTATCAGTCTCTATTTAGGAATCCTCCTAGAACATTATAATCTACAGGCAGAGAAAGAAATGACCAAGCTTATTTTATATATCTATATATCTATAGAGATATAGAGATATAGAGATATATATAGAGATATATTTAAAAATAAATGGGGGGGCGGCTTGGTGGTGCAGTGGATAAAGCACTGGCCTTGGATTCAGGAATACCTGAGTTCAAATCTAGCCTCAGACACTTGACCCTGGGCAAGTCACTTAACCCCATTGCCCCACAAAAAAATAAAGTAAATAATTTCTGAGTTAGGACGTCAGAGACTTTTTTTGAGTAAAATTCATGTTGTTTAGTGTTCTGGAATTGTGGCATTAATTTTGCCTTTTCAGAAAATTTTTCTTAACTTCTCGGTTCTTGGCTGTGTTCTAGATGGCTGAGATTGTCGGAAGTCTGACCTCCAGATAAGTGAGGTGTTGTCATACATTGATTGCATAATAAAGGTAAGATTGTTACCCCCAAAGGGGGAATCAGTTATATGACCTTTATACTGTTTTGTTTTCCCAATTCTACTTCCAAATATATCTTTCATCTGTCCCCCTCTCTCCTATCACCAGACCTTCACCTCAATTCACTCTCTCATTATCTCCTTCTTGGACTATTGCAAAAGCCTCCTAATTAGACTCCCTATTTCAGATCTCTTCCCTTTCTAATCAATCCTCCCATATAGCTGCCAAATTAATCTTCCTAAGTATGGATCCTTTTGCCTCCAGGATTAAATACAAACTTTTAGTGTGGCATTTAAAGACTTTGACAGTGTGGCTTCAGCCACAGCCACTGTGGCACACACAACCTTTCTAGACTTATGTCATTTTAGCCCCCTTAACAAACCTTATGTTCAGCAAAACTGGCCTACTTTGTGTTCTATTAACATTCCATCTCCTTCTGTGACTGCATATAAGTTCCATATACCTAAGGTACCCTTCTTTCTCACCTCTGCTTCATCGAATCCTTAGCTCTCATCAAGACCTGACTCAAAACCCAACCTCAGTGGAAGGTCTTTTTCCTGATCCCCTGAATTATTCATGTTCTCTCCCTTTTCAAGTCATATTGTCCTTTTTATCTCCCACAACCCCTACACACGGGCGCATGCACACGCACGCACATACACACACACACACAAGAATGTAAACTCCTTAAGAGAGAATAATTTTTCTTTCTTCTTTTTGTATCTCCAGTACCTAAAATGGCAGGCACTTAATATATTTTTGTTGAAATAAATTAAATTGGGAATTCTTTTTTATTAATTTTTTCATTTATTAAGAATTTAATAATTTCCATTTTTCTTTTTTCCCCTTGCCTCTCAGTGGGGGAAAAAAGACAAAAGAACTTCTAACAGATGAGCACAATCAAGCAAAACAAAATCCTATATTGACTATATCCAAAAATATTTGTCTTGTTCTATATATTAGTCCATCACCTTTCTGTCCAGAGGTGAGCAATATTCTCCATAATCAGTCCTTTGGACTCATGGTAAAACATTACATTGATCAGAGTTGTAAAACTTTCAAAATTGTTTGTTTTCTCTAATATTGATTCCATAGTATAAATTGTTCTCCTGAATCTATTCATTTCATCCTGCATCAATTTATACATATCTTCCCAGGGAGCTCTATTTCTTCATTTTTTTTTTTTGGTGGGGCAATGAGTATTAAGTGACTTGCCCAGGGTCACACAGCTATTCATTTTTTTTTTTGCAGGGCAATGGGGGTTAAGTGACTTGCCCAGGGTCACACAGCTAGTAAGTGTCAAGTGTCTGAGGCCGGATTTGAACTCAGGTCCTCCTGAATCCAGGGCCGGTGCTTTTATCCACTGCGCCACCTAGCCACCACTATTTCTTCATTTCTTATAGGAAAATAGTATTCTACTACATTTCTATACCATCACTTGTTCAGCCATTCCTAAATTAATGGTTACCCCCCCCCACCCGCCCCGTTTCTAGTTTGCCACTATAAAAAGAGCTGCTATAAATGTTTGAAAAGACTCTTTTCTCTTTTTATGACTTTGGTCTATAAGTCTCATAGTGGTATACCTGGTTTAAATTGCAGGTACAATTTAGTCACTTTTTAAGCATAGTTCAAAACATTTCCAGAATGGCTCTACTATAATCACAGCTCCATCAAATGGTCTATCAATGTGCCTGCTTCCTCCAGCCCCTGCTACATTTGTTTATTTTTATTTTTTTGTCAACTTTTCTAATTTGGTTGTGTATGAGGTTTAGGATTACTTTCTCTAATTATTATTTGGAAAGTTTTCATATGGCAGTAGATAGCTTAAATTTCCCCTCTTGAGAACAGCCTGTTGAACTTGCTTTACATAATGCCTTCAGAAGACTTTGTCTAATAAATCCAAAGTATTAAAACTACCTGATTATAATTCACAGGGTGGAATTACAATTCATGGATAGTTAACAACTGGCAACATTTTTCATTTCTGTCTTCTGACAGCTGATGATGCTCTAACAAAATTCAAAGGCAAATTCTTTTGAGAACTTCTAATCAAAACTGAGCAAGGTAGCACAAATGCAACCTTTCCCTTTTATTCAATGGAGAAAAGTAAGTCTCCTTCTAGCACATTATTGTCCTCTGGCTTGTAATCAAATATTAGGACATTATTAAGATGAGATTGTTATCTTCCTCCAAATGTAGTAAGACTATATATTGAACATTCTTTGGTATTTCAATAGGGAATGCTGCAAATTACAAATTCATAACCTTTGATTATAAATTGTGCAACAGCATTCATTAGAGCACAAAAGCTGGTGTTTGGGGTATTTTTTCATTATCGAAACATGGGGGTTTAATACAGGTAGAGAGTGATTTTGATTCCCAGGGGCAGAAAATGCTGTGAATAAAGCATTATTTCCTCTGTAATAGTGAACTAATGTGTATTCCGTCCTGAGCCCTTCTCTCATAAATCACAGGCAACATTCCAAATAGTCCAAATAGCAAAGAAATGGAAATATCATATTTATAGCCTGGAGTTTCTTCTCCTTATGGAGCAGCATGTGGTCTTCTTTGATTTAAAATCTATTCCATTGAAATTTGGCCCCACAGGAAATGGACAGGCTTATTGCTAGCTTTATTCTGAGTAGTCACAACAAACCATTAATAGTGTGACCCAAAATACTATTCTCTCCCTACAGGTAAAAAAAGAAATATTATACCAAATAAACAAAATGTTGAAGTGATAAAATATAGGTTGTGCATAGTGCCTTTGAATGTAGGAATCAGAAGATTGTTTCAAACCCAGGTACCTATTTCTTGATCTTATTTAGTAGGTTCCCTAAATGGTTGTATTTGAAGCACATTTTGGCTGAAACATGCTTTCAGTTTGTACTTTTCTATAGAATAAATGAAGGTTTTCTGCCTAGGATATACAATTAGATAATTATATTTTAATACTCCACCAACCAGGTCATTTAAATCTCTGAAGCTTGAAAGCACATAGAGTTCTGAGATCCTGGGAGTAGCAGCAAATGATGACTGCAAATAGTGTCTGGGTGTGTGAGAGAGAGAATGTACTAATATAATCAGTGACAGCTCCATAACCTAACAACAACAACAACAACAAATAATAATACTTCAAATCTTAAAAAGCAATTTGCATATTTCCTGTGATACTCAGAGCCATGCAGGGTAGTTACTATTATCATTCTTATTTTACAGATGAAAACACTAAGGTCAGGAGAGGTGAAGTTACTTGCATAGGAGTACACAGGTAGTAAGTGACTGAAACAGAATTAGAAATTGTACTTATGTCTTCCTAACTCTACATCCAGCCTTCACCCCCAACTGCCTCTTTGGTGAGGGGTGCTGCTTTGCCTTTTACCCTCTCTTGTCCAATCAGTGAGCTAAATGAAGTCATGTATACATCTGTTAAGGAGAGGTGGCTAACACTCTGCCAAACAAAATCAGGAGTGTATGATGCATTGTAAAGTATAATGGATTTGAGGGCAAAGGATATGGGTTTGAAACCTAACCTTGTTATTGAATTACATGTGTTACCTAGGGTATTCTGGGCCTCAGTTTCTTCATCTATAAAAAATAGGTACAGACTAAATGACTCCTTAGACCACTCCAAGTTCTAAAGATATGACCAATTTGTAGTCAACACCTAAATTAATATTTACATGGTCAACTAATGGAAGTCTAGAATGAGATATGTAAATGAAAAAATGAGTCCCCCCTACCTTTTAGTAGGGACAGCTAAGTGGTACGGTCGATAGAGCCCTGGACCTTGAGTCAGGAATACTTGAGTTCAAATGTAGCCTCAGATACTTACTAGCTGTGTGACCCTGAGCAAATCTATGTTTGCCTCCATTTCCTTATCTATAAAATAAGCTGGAGACAGAAATTGCAAGCCACTCTAGTAATCTCTGCCAAGAAAACCCTACAAGGGGTCACAAAGAATCAGTTCAACATGACTGAAAACAACTAAGCAATAACAACTTCCTGATTCCAGGATCTATCCACTGAGCCACCTACTTGTCTGTATATACATATGTCAACCTACTTAATAACATATGGTTCACCTAAATATTAAAGTGACATTTTATCATTGGCACTACCCTTCATTTAGACTACAGCATTCTCAACCTTGGTGTTAACTCTTTCTTCTCACCGCATTCCATGTCAAATCCAATAAATTCTAAAATTTGATAACATGCATTAAGTTTCAGCTTTGTATAAATTACAAGGAAGTTAACAAGTCCCATTGTTAACTGCCTCATCTCTCGCAGCCATCCAGTCCTTCTCCTTCTCCTTGCTTTACCACAGGTTCTCACTAGCATCCTTCTAGACTACTGCAAATCACCTCTTTACAAGTATTCTCATCTCCATGCTTTCCCTTCCAATGCATCCTTCACAATGCTGCTAAACTAAATGTCCTTATGAATAGATCTGGTCATATGCCTCTTCTCTTCAGACAATTTAAATGAATCTCTTTTGCCTGCTGAATAATGTTCAGTTCCTGCCATCTGTTGACTTTGTACATCCTCATGATTAGAATGGCATTTCTGATTTTAATTCTAAAGCATTTTTTCTTTTCATCACACTTATTCTCAGCTATTAGCTTTTGTCTTTCATACATAAATGAAAATGAAGCCCTCTTTTTCTTAGTTACCACTCAGCCTATATTAAGTGTGTTTAGTAGCTTAATTCAACAGTTCATCTTTACACTTCTTTAACCAATTTAAAGTACTTATCTCATTTCCATCCTTCTTCCAATTTATTCCATTGCTCTGATACTGGACTGCTTAACTGGAGAGGTAAAACTGTTCTAGGCAGCTATATAAAAGAGATTATTGATTTTGAGATGTGAAATATCTGCCCTAAATTGAAAATAACCTTTCTTTCTTTTCTATCAAGGCTATATTGCTAATTCTTCATTTCAAGTCTATTAAACTACATTTATCTCATTGGTTGTGCTTTCTGCAGTTCTTCAGCCTAATGAATATTCAACAAATTGTTCAACTTTACCTTATCACATCTAGGTGTTAGTGAAATGTAATTCCCTACAAGGTTCATTTGGGTCAAATCCAAAGGGTCAATCCTAAATGCTATGCCTGGGGTTTTTACAGAATTCAGTATTTAGTACATCCAGCTTTTTTTTTAAACTAAAAATAACTAACTTTTTTATCCAGCTATTATATAAAAAAGACAGAAATTCCTTATCATCTCCAAATAAATATATTAATCTCACTGAGTAGAGACAGGAAAAAGGAAGAGAAAACAAAAACACTTTAAATGATTTGTTCTACTAGGACTTAGGTAACTGGAAACTATAGTTAACCATAATCTTTATTCTTCTACATTTTAATTAATTGAGAAAGCATCTTGTATATAGAAGTTTTTCTGTATTACTATATAAAAAGATACAACCAAACCTCACTAATTATACTTCATTAATTTGGAATGATTTAATGAACTGAGAGGAGGGAGGTTCACTATTTCATTGTCTTTAAAAGAAGATTGGGGGCAATTAGGTGGCACAGTGTAAAAAACACCAGCCCTGGATTCAGGAGGACCTGAGTTCAAATCTGGCTTTGGATACTTGACACTTACTAGCTGTGTGACCCTGGGCAAGTCACTTAACCCTCATTGCCCTGCAAAAAAAAAAAGAAGCTTAGAAACTATGGTTTAAGTACAGTTAAAAGGGAATATTTAGGGGGCAGCTAGGTGGTGCAGTGGATAAAGCACCGGCCTTAGATTCAGGAGGACCTGTGTACAAATCTGGCCTCAGACACTTGACACTTGCTAGCTGTGTAACCCTGAGCAAGTCACTTAACCCCCATTGCCCCGGGAAAAAAAAAGGGAATATTGAATCTACTTTCTAAGAGTCTTAAAACATCTGTCTATACAAACAATTAATTTGGTAATTACAAAGCACTCTAATATATTATTGAGACAGATCTAGCTACACTTATTAAACATCTAATAGTTTGTGTTATATGTACTTAAGAATAATGAAATTATACATCTTTTATAAAACAGATCAATAATTCAACTTTTTCTAATTCAGATCGATCTTCCAGATTGCTTGAATTAATTAGGATTCACTTGGGTTTATATGTATAAAAAAGATTTGTAAAGAATGAAGTACTGCATACATGTGAATTCTTATTATCCTATAGAGTAGAAGCTCCATTGTTTAGCACTTTATCAACCTAAACACTCAAGAAATTAGAACCTCTGTTGATTCTCCAATAAAAATATTTAATCTAGTAATCGCATTGTTTGGAAGGAGGTTCATAAAAGTAAATATAAAATGGGCTACACCATGAACTGGATTTGAATAACAAATCTATTACTTATTATCTATATAACTTGGGCAAGTCACCTAACCACTTTGGTCATCAGTTTCTAAGGGAGAATTGACTGAATGTCACCTGAAGCTCTCCTCTATCTTAATCTATGATCCTGTACTCTCACTCTCATTTCTACCTCTAGTTAATACAAGTTTCGGTGTACTTGCCTTGGATTTGACGACCTGCTGAGAGAAGGTATTACAGGACTCCTTTGAGTATACTATATCAAAGAAATAAAAATCCAGTGTATATACATATATACATATACATAAATGTATACACACTGGATATATATGCATATATGTATATATATATGTGTGTGTATACATATATACCTATGTGTCTATACATATATGTGTATATATACACATATGCATATATATCCAGTGTGTATACATTTATGTATATGTACACATATGTGTGTGTGTATATATATATGTACATATACATATAGAGAGATTAGACAGTTTTAGAAATTGTATTTCTATTGCCAACCATGAGGTTAGCATTCCTGACTGACTGTAGAATATTCCACCATTTGCCTCCATTTCTGAAGACCTAAACAGTGCTCTAAAGGCTTTCCTCTGCTTCTTTTACCATTTTATGAGTACCAGTTGGTCACTTGGTATTTATGAGTACCAGTTGTCTCTCCTTCTCATTTACATCACTTATCTACTTGCTACATATTTTCAGTAGGCTTCTTGTTTGTGTTATGATGCTTTTCTGTGTCTATCCTTAGGGGTATGACTGGACCACTTTTCATCCTACTCTTCTTACTATGGCAATAGTCACTACATATACGGTTATGTGCAGGTTCTGGGAAGATTCTACAATTTATATTAAATACTTTATAGGAAAAGATTTATGATTGTTACAGAAAATGCTTTTCAAAATTACTCTGCTTTGATATAATTGGTCTGCTTGTTGGCTTTTCAGAATTACAGTCTAAGTATGCCCTTCTCTTTTTCAAAATCACCAGAGACTAGGACTGTTTTACCACCTGTTCGATATCTTTTATCTACAATTTCTGGAGTCTACGTTCAATGAATATTTTCATTAACCTCTAGCTCTTTAACTTTATCTTCTTCAGATTTTAGTAGTTTTGATTTAATTTCATTTCATCTATACCAGACTTAGAGATGGAGGGCTTTTTGTTTGTTTTGTTTGCTTGATTAAAAAAAAAAAAAAGACTGACTAATATCTGATTGCGTTTGTTTTTCCCCAGTCACTCTGAATTGGTGAGCAGTACATTTTTCATGGCTCCCTGAGAGAATCATTGACAAAAATAGTATGAAATCCTTTCCTATATCTAGTGACATCTGTTTCCATTTTTGGTTTGATATAGTGCTATACATCTTCAGTCCCATGCATGTATACTCATGATTTGCCTACTTTGGTCTTGAATAATTGCCAACTATACTAAAGCACTTTTACTGAATGGGTTATTGGGATTCATGGTTTGTTCTAGTGCCTTCGTGTGCTACCAGATGACATAATGGAATGCCATTCACTACTCTATCCTCTATATTCATATGATTTCCTTGATGGTCAGTCTCAAATGGGGCCAATCTGCCTTCTGATGCATCTCTATCGATTTCTTACACTTTTTGGAATAGTTGTATCCCTTTGATCAGTGTGTTAATCAGTAGTGATATTGCCAGAGCCCAGTTGGTCAGCACTCCAGGGTTCCCACCAAGCCTTTAGAGATGTAGTAATAAGCTTAGAGAACACAAATCCCCCATTGTACATCACCAGAGCTTGCATTCTCCTACTTTGTTTTCCTTTCCCCTCACAAACAATAGGTTACTCTTTGAGAAAGTTATTCCCATTATTCCTATGACTCTTGTTATGATTCATTTTATTGACTTTGGGTCTGTTCACACATTTTCACAAGTTGTTAGTCTCTTCAAAGGTTAATATTAAGCCAAAGGATCTTAGTTTTCTTGCCTAACTTTGTCCAGACAAACTAGTATTTGAGGAATGTTTATTTTACTGGCTGCTCTGAGACAGACTTGGGTAAGAGGGGTATTTCTCTCTCCTGCTATGTTTTTGTGACAATCAAGTTGCTTTTTGTAGAGTATTAAATGTATGGATTGAAAGTTTCATATGTTCTTTATTCAGTGAGTTCAGTTCATGAATTCTAAGATTATTTCCTGATGAACTGAACTGTCTATTCGATTTAATGCATATCTGAGCTCGGAAGACAGTGACTGCTTTTGAAATTCATGTTAGTGCCCCCTGAAAGATACAAGTCAAAAATCACATTTTCTTTCCCCTTGAAAACTGTAGCACTATAAATAATGAAGTAAAACACCATGTGACCACTACTTATGCTTTGTATTTCAATCCATGGAAGACATCATATTTTCAGATGCTAGGAGTCTGGACAAATGGCTAACACATTGGATTGGTGACAATAAGTCTTACCATTAAGTACAAAAAAAAATAAGTGGAGAGCATATTTAGAGAACAAGTTATATTAAAATATTTTGCAGTTTTGAGCAAACTATGAACAACAAGAATTTGAGTCAACAGTGGCATGTGGGAGCCAAGAAAGCTATGATGATCTTGGGCTTCATTGAGAGACATAATGACCAGAGCATAATTCAGTGATACTTTGCTATACAGAGACCTCCTCTGAAGTATCACATTCAGCTTGAGGTGCTACATTTTAGAAAGGACTTTGAGAAGTGGAATGTCTCTAGAAAAAACTAAACAGGATAGTGATGAAAACCCTACCTGAAGATTTGAGGATGAAGTTAGGAATGTACAGCCTAAAGAAGAGAAAATGAGATTGGGGAGAGGTACATTATAGTTGTATTTAAGTATTTGAAGAGTTGTCACATAGAAGACTTAGACTTCTGACCCTGACTTTAAGGTTCTGGAAAGAGGATGAGTCAAGAAAAGATACTTTAAAGTGGTTAGGAGTAGAATCAGCAAAGTAGAAAGGTAGGAGTAGAATCAGCAAAATATATGATATTGGAATTTTGACCCTCGAAGTGACTTGAAAATTTATCATGTCATGTAACAAATATGTACCTAGACCTAGATAATTACATCCATTTTAATGGTCACAAATGAACAGGTATGGTACTAATAGTAGTTCAGGGAGGAAACTTTCCTGATTACTTACCAGTCTATTTTTATTCGCAATGATACAGAGACCCATAATCCTTACTCAGTGTTCTTCATTAAGTTAGCTGAACTGAGGTTAAATTGAGTTGTTTTGAATCTGAGATCCTATTGGTATGGGCCTAGACACAGGTATAGTTTGGTATGTAGAATATTTTTCACCAGAGGGTGTTTACTGCAAATGAAAGGATAAGTATTCTGGCAATTAGGGACATTTGGGAAATGTAAAAGCTGAAACCTTGGAATTGGATTTAGAAGTAACAGCTCTGTTCGCAGTGATTGATCAGCTTTGTGCAGGGACTCCATCTTTCATTAATAGCACTATTTAGGTTCATGGGCTCTGCCTGCTTTCACTTCATTTCCACGAAGAAGGTCACTCAATTTCTTCCTCAGTCCTCTTTTTCTAATTTCCCCTGAGTTTGGGGCTTGGCAACCTATATGTGTATTAACACACTATAACCAAAGCTTCTTCTATCACAGAGAAGGAGGCTTAGGAATAAAGTAACAGAGTCATCAAAAGTTGATACTATTTACTCATCCCTCCCCACTCAAAATAGAATGGGTAATATAATGATGCAGCTTTTGTTTTTGTCTACAGTTTTACCAAGTTACATTTTCAGGTTCATGCCATTAAAATACTGACAACAAATATGTTGTTAATGTGTATCTATGAGCAATTCAATTAACTGTGTCTTACAAGTCTCTTTCCCAATGTGTTCTTTTCAAGCAGAAATTTAGAGATCACTTGAATCAGTGGAGTTCTTTAGTTATGGAACAGATCAGATGTGATTCATTTCCTTTTAAGCCCACAGATTATCATGGTTATTGAGCTGTTGAAAATTCTTATGAAATTCATTGCTATGACTGCCCTCCAGCCTTTGAGAATCACAAACTAACAATGGCCATACACACATTTTCTTTCTTCTTATTTTCTTCAATATATTTTATTAAAGAGAATGTTTTAGGAAGCATAATTCTTTTTGACATTAAATGATTTGTAAAGATTTGAAGAGAAGAGAGCTGGAAAATCAAGCTAAAAGTGTATAAGTAAATGATCTTCAGAATTCTTTTAACATGTTCATGAGAATTTGTCTATGTGAGCATATACATAATATGTATATACATATTATATGGCTTTGATTTGCATATGGCCTTGTGCTGATTGCATGAAACCCCGTGATTATTTTAAAGTTTCCTAGTGGGATCTGTAACCACTCAAATGAATTTGGCTTCACTGTGCATATAGGAAACATGAAGTGGATGAAAAATGTCTATTAACTGGATTACAGTATCCATCTACATGGAAAACCTTTAGAAATTTTCTGTTAGTCTGAACATCTGGGTTAGTCAGTACATATGAAGAATGATTTGGGCCCAGAATTAAACTGGAAAAGGAAAGCAGACTAGTTTGCTTTCAGAAATTCATGGTTCCCTTAATGCCCACAGCCTTCCCATGGAAGCAAAGGTCTATATTTTTAATACCAACATACAGTTGGTATAGTTATATGTAGCAAGATGAGATAAAGAATACAGAAGGCTCAGAATTGAAAATTAATATCATGAATATCATATAGCATAATAGAGATAGAAAGCTGATCTAAGAATTAAAAAGACCAGAGTCAAGGTCCAATTAGGGAGTTCATTATACTATTGAAAGCATATGTCAGTCCTGATCATATGAGTATTGATAGATGATAGACAAATAACTGTATCTATAGATAGCATGGTCCACATAATATACATATATGAGTATGTGTGTGTGTGTAGGAGGAGGAGAAGGGAGAGAGAGAGAAGAGATCTGTATGGAGTTCATCAGGACCTCCCCCCCGAAACCCCAATCAATTAATTTTCCCTAGTTCAGTATAAATGAAATCATAGAAGATAAAGTACCAAAATGTAAAGGCTGTCCTTTTGCCCCTTTGTAAAGGGTAAAAGAATTGTATGAAGAATTTCCCCAATCAGATGGATTAAACTAAGGGGAAACTAGCCAACACCTAGTAAATTATTGCCCTTACTCCTTGTTTCCTTTAATCAATCAATCAAGTCAGTGAATCAACAAATGTTTAAATATATTCCAAGGAGATAATGAAGGCAAGATACAGCTCTGAGTGTGAGACCTGAAAGTCTAGAAGAAAGTCAGTTAAGGAAGCAGAACCTAGCTCTGGAGAGAGAATCACTCCTCTGAGAGGGAGGAGATTTCTTGCACTTTACCCCAGTCATTCATGGTATCTTTCAGAAAGCTATTCCTTGAGAAGAGAATGATTTCATTGGGGAACTTCATCAGAAGCTGTGTGAGTTGAGAGAAGATTAACCCTTACCATCAGGAATTAAGCTGCAGAAAATAGGACCAAGGATTCTAGCCAAGTGACCTTCCCAGTAGAAATGTAGCATGCCAAAGAAGCAGCATGAGGATATCTTAAAAAGGGAAAGGGCACCAGGGCTCTTCAGTGCCAGAGGTATGAGTTGTACTTGACCTCCACTTTGAATTTCTTTTGTGTAGTAGGTGTCCACTAGGGAAATTTGAGGTGACCTATGTGTTTCAGGGAGGGGCAACTAGATGGCTCACTGGATAGAGCACTAGGACCAGGAAGACCTAAGTTCATATTCAGCCCCAGACACTTACTAACTGTGTGAGCCTGGGCAAGTCATTTAACCTTTGTTTGCTTTAATCTGCCAGAGAAAAAAATGGCAAACCACTTCAGTATCCTTACCAAGAAAACCCCAGGGACAGTGTTAACAGTTTTAAACCATAGGGTTACAAAGAGTTGGACTCAACCGAATGACTGAACAACAAATTGTGTTTCAGGGACCCATTGCAAATGTTTGTCTACATTGTTCCCTTTTATGTACATCTTTACTAATGTTTGCCCACTTCTCCCACTTACAGGCTATTTGTCTGTGGAAGATCACACACTCAGTTTATATTAGTAATGTTTTCCACCAGTGGAGGTTCTTGCAATCTCCAGCTGTGATGATTTAGTTTTACAGGGATCTATGGCATTTTTTTCTTCCTTTGTTTCCAGACCATGAGTAGGTAGACAGTTATCCAATGTGTTTTCTTTATGTTGGTTCAGTAGCTTTGAGATACTTTTGCAGAGCTGAGTGTTTTTGTACTAATATCTTTTGTATTAGTATTTTCTTTTTCATATAGAAATTAATATTAGAAACATGTACATTTCAACCTTAGATGACTGGTACCTAGAAATGCAAATTGAGTATATTGGGAGCACATCCACATTTGTTATTGTTGTTGTTGTAATTTTAGTGTGGAAAAGATCTAGACTGTATGACTTATTGTGATATGAGTAGAGATAACTTTTCTAACATCTTTATGGCTTGCTGGTTCATAGGATGAAGTTTGTTTGATGGCATGAAACCTTCAGTAATCAAATTATTGTCTTTTATTGCTTTGGGGTAGCCTACCACCTCTTCATTGTCTTTAGCTCAGGGAAAGCCCCCAAATAGGCAATAATCTATAAAAGATAGACAGTAATCACCAATATAGGCAATAATCTATAAAGAAATTTTCTAAAATATTTATTGAATTGTATAACCAAGTTTCTGGAGTCCTGAATCCCCATGAAAGAATTAATTGTGGATTATCTAAGAATTCTGCCTCATAGATGTTACTGAAACTTTTTAATATAAATCTCTGGTCCTAGGCACTTGAAACAACAATGACTGAGCCCCCCATACTTGCTAAAGAGCTTTAAAAATTGGCCTTTGGACAAAGTCGCCCAGTAGATTTTCTAGGAACAGCAAATGTTTAACTAGTAAGGAATTATGGAGGAGTGGGGAGTTCATTAAGTCACACACAAGTGATTTCCTCCCATCTCAGTATATGAATGCACAGAAGATGAGGGGTAGATAACTGGAAAAAAATAAGTTTTCAGTAAAGTTTTCATATACAGAGATGTGTCTACACCCTGTTACCTTTTTATTTTTGTGAGGCAATTGGGGTTAAGTGACTTGCCCAGGGTCACACAGCTAGTAATTGTCAAGTGTCTGAGGCAGGATTTGAACTCAGGTCCTCCTGAATCCAGGGCCGGTGCTTTATCCACTGCACCACCTAGCTGCCCCCTCACCCCCCCGTTACCTTTTTATGCAGTGTGAAGACACTTATTCATAACTCTTGATGAAATTAGAATACAGATAGCCAACAGCTGCAAAAGAATGATCACTTCTCTTGTGTAACTTGGAAAAATGAGGCATTCTCTTAAGTAATGAGACAGTCAAAGGAGATAGCAGGAGAATGAAATTTGGCAGTCTAGAACTATGGAATGAGAATCAAATGAGAGAAAATCACCACTCATCCCTTGGAGAGAGCAAAAGATTTCTCCCCACCCTACCTTCATGAATCATAAGATTTTATAGTATACCTATTTACCCAGTCAGAACACTTAACCTAACAGGTAGCAGGCCCAGTGAATAAAGGCATGATATTGGGCAAACTGTTAGTTGAAAGACCTGCCCATTAGGAGTTGAAATATGGAGAGGAACATGAATAGAGAGTCCAGCTTAGTGACCTTCATAGCATAAACACTGTACCCATAGGGAGAAGCATGAGAACACTATGAGAAGAAAAAGGGTATCAGGACCCTCAGTGCCAGAAGTATGAGCTCCTTTGACCACATGTTCAGTATGTGTGCACTTCTCTGATAGTTTACTCTATATATGTGTCCATTTTCCTCACTGACACTGTGTGTATTTGGGGGAGAATACACTCCAGGTTTAGGATGGAAATTTTTGCCATTATTGTTTTTACAATGCCATTGCAATAAATTCCTTTGCTTTGGGTTAATTCTATTGGCTGAGTAGTTAAGGTAAGTACATTGATGGGAAGTTGCAGACTTTAGCTTTAGAAGTATAGATAGATCTACAGAGTACACCACTGAACTTGTGGATGATTATGGGAATTTCAAACTTTGACTTCAAGTTGAGATGGAGACAGCCAAAAAGTAATATTGTGTATGTATGTATGCATGTATGTATGTATGTTTGTATGTATGTGGCATTCTGGCACAATGAATAGAGAGCTAGCCTTAGCATCACAGATATCTGGGTTCAAACTCTGTCTCCAATCCATGCTACCTTTATGAACGGGGGCACTTTTCCTGTCAACTCAGACAACTCTCTAAGACTGTAAGAAATTGCTAATATCTATCAATGGAGGGAATTTCCCTACCAGAAGTCGTCTGTTCAAATGGAATCACAGGCTTCAATTCAAACGTCTGTATCTGTGATGATATATAGATCTCTAATTTATAACACTTGAACGTATTTCATCTATTGCATTTGGGGTGTGAATAATGAGCAATGTTTTCTGATACAAGGTACAATCTTTTTATTTTTTTTATTTTTATTTTTTTGCGGGGCAATGGGGGTTAAGTGACTTGCCCAGGGTCACACAGCTAGTAAGTGTCAAGTGTCTGAGACTGGATTTGAACTCAGGTACTCCTGAATCCAGGGCCAGTGCTTTATCCACTGCGCCACCTAGCCGCCCCAGGTACAATCTTTTTAAAAGGATTTTCCCCCTACAATATTGCTATTAAGTACTGCATATATTATTTATACACTAGAAGATTCTTGGTCAAGCAATAGTTGAATGAAAGGAGAGTACATTCAATGCATAACAGGAAAGAGAGTAAAGAATGATGTGTTCTCTTTTAGTTTACCCCCACTAGGGGACTGGGGTAAGTAGGGAGTCCACATACTTCCAGCAGCTGGCATATATCCCGGCTTACATTGTCTCCAGCTGCTAATGAATGCAAACAACTGCCTCTATGGTGATCCTATTTATCAGTAAGCCAATAGGGGTAGAATCAGTAGAGCCAACATCTTACCTCTCACAAAGAGAGGTTTTCACCTCTGTAGCATGGCTAGGTTTTGCTTGCTTTAAGACTTTTTTTTAATCATCAAATCTAGATAGAAACTCAACTCTCCTCACCATGATGTAAAATTGTCTATTTTTTAAAAGAAAGGGAATAAGATAAATCAAGAAAGTCCCAGAGGCTCTTCATTGCTGTCTTTTAGCAGAAGTGTGCAGATGGTATAATATACACTATTACAAAGTTAATGTGTTTGTGCTCAAGAAAACCTTCCTGCTTTTACTACCATTTGATTTCAAAATTACCAGTGATAGAAAACAATTGAAATGTGATTCTCCAACCATGTAACAAGGGGGTCTTCATTTGTTCTGATTTTAAAGACCCAATTCTTCTCAGAGCTGCTTGCAAGTTTATAGAACCACGGGCTTCAGAGATGAAAGAAAACTTAGAGATTACTGAGTTCTTGCAGATGAGAAAACTAAAGTCTAGAGAGGTTCAGTGAGTTGACCAAAGTTATATAGCTATTAAACAATAATAAATTGCATTTGTAGAGTGCTTTAAGGTTTACAACATGCTTTTCACATAACAACCCCATGAGTTGCAAAGTCTGGATTTGAACCTAGGTTCTCTGCTACTAAATTTAGTACTCTTTCCATCACATATGACACCTAAAATTACTTAAATTTGATTTTCAAATGATATGTCATCATTGAAAATAAGGTCTGTCAAATCCGGCCTCAGACACTTAACACTTACTAGCTGTGTGACCCTGGGCAAGTCACTTAACCCCAATTGCCTCACTAAAAAAAAAAAAAAAAAGAAAGAAAGTAAGGTCTGGAGATTCTAAAAGGAAGCATAGGTTCTCTGAAACAAGACTTTAAAAAAAAATCCTATCAACCTTTAATGCTTTCACTCTATACTTAGTTTTGACTAGTTTGATTAAAATTCCATATAAAGAATAAAAGGAAAGCATCAAAAAGCATACAGAAGACAGCTCTAGGCAGAAAAAGCACTGGTTCTTAAGTAAGTGAACCTAGATTTAAATCAAGACTTCAATCCTTCCTACCTGTACAATTTTGGAAAAACTACTAAAAGCCACAGTTTTCTCGCAGATAAAATGAGGCAGTTAGTCTAGACAGATTCTGAAGTACTTTTTATCTCTTGCTCTATAATCCTATATGACCAAGAAACTAGTGTTGTTTAACTTGCTGTATTTGGCCCCCAAGGTCTTATAAAGGAGCAACAATATGAAACAGAGGAACACATTTGGTTTATTTAAGGGAAATTTTTTTTATAATTAGAAGTATTCAAGAGTCAAATGGATTGCCTCAGAGGACAGTTGAGTCCCACTTATTAGAAGTCTTCAAGGGTTCTCTCTATTCTTGATTCCAAGAGAGAAGGCCCAAGGAGTATGCCCTTCATGAAGGGGCTGGATGGCTTTAGGTGAAGTATTTCATAGAGATAATTCTTTTTTTGTTTGTTTTTTTGAGGGGCAATGAGGGTTAAGTGACTTGCCTAGGGTCACACAGCTAGTGTCAAGCATCTGAGGCTGGATTTGAACTCAGGTCCTCCTGAATCCAGGACTGGTGCTTTATCCACTGTGCCACCTAGAAGCCCCTCATAGAATTCTTGATCAGATGCAGATTGGGCTATATGACCTCTTAGGACCCTTCCTACTATGAGATTCCATATTTTGTAATAAAATATTTGAAAAATAGACCCCTCTCAGTATCAGGTCTCTTCATTCTTGCACAATATGCATATACATATCTATGCACGCACACACACACACTTATATATATATATACACATATATACACATATACATATACATATATACATACATACATATATATGTGTGTGTGTGTGTGTGTGTGTGTTTCCTAATAGATTCCCATAATTCCTTTGGGACAGTCATAAAGCATTGGATTTGAATTAAGATAGAAAATATAGTTTCCAATCCCAGATCTCTTCCTTTCTACCTGTATGACCTTGGGTAAACCTTTAAACTTGGTTTAGAATCTAGTTTAGAAAATTTTGTTTCCTCATCTGAAGAGAATGAACTAGATAGAAACTAAGATCCTTTGGAGCACTAAATTTATGATCCTAACTTATAAATAGCCTAAATCCTGATTTAAAGCAATGATTTTACAACCAGGTTACCCAAGATCAGAGACTTGAGTATTATCCAAGGGTATTTCCAACATATTCATTATTGTGTATTGTAAATGAAGTTTCCTAAGATAAAATCTCAGGAGGCTTCTAGATATTGAACCTAGGAAATTAGCCTAAGTAAAGAGAAGTATCATCTGCCAGTTCATGCGAAAGTAAAGAAATTTGGTCTATTCTTCATCTCAGCTCCAGTATTGTCTATCATTTCATCCTTTACCTCATTTCTTCCAATACAGAAAATGAAAACAATATAAAGTACCTTGTATCCCCCCAACCACTGCCCTTATTCACTGGGCCAAGGGAAAGCTTTTATTTTCCTATAAAATGAATAAAAAAAATATGTGTTTCATGAATCTTTGGATTTTTCACAGAAGGATATTCTTGTGAGGGGCATTCTTTTGTCCTCTTGTCTTTCTTGGCTGTGTCAAGAGACCCAACTGATTTCATTTAGATTGTCTATCTATTGGCTGCAGTATATCCAGGCACAAAGAAGACTTTGTTTCTTTGTTTTCCTGTGGGTTCCAAGGGAAGGCAGTCACATGTGGCAGACCAACAGGAAGCAGCAAGAAGTAAAGAGCTGTATAATTAAAGATAAAGAATTTGAACTTTGGGGAGGGGAATTCTCTTTATAGTGGTAAGAATGGAAGATAAACCCCAAACAAAATGTGGACTCAATGTACTTCCATAATATTGTGAACCAACAAATATGAACATTTACAGTAGTTTGAAAATTATTATTATTATTACTAATTATGATGATTATATTCTGTGTGGTTAGTCACTTTATTAACAGGTAAATATAAATATGTCTGTCTCATTCTTTAAAATAAAAAGTGGGGCAGCTAGGTGGCGCAGTGGATAGAGCACCGATCCTGGAGTCAGGAGTACCTGGGTTCAAATCCTGCCTCAGACACTTAACACTTACTAGCTGTGTGACCCTGGGCAAGTCACTTAACCCCTATTGCCTCACTAAAAAAAAAAAGAAAAGAAAAGAAAAGAAAAAGCAAGTCAATTTATTTCAAAATCAAATCCCCCAAATGGCCCTGTCCCAGGCCAGTTAATCTTGTGAATTTTATTGAGCTTTCTTGAAAGTGCCTGGCTCGGATGAAGAACTTTTGGGACTTTTCCCAGTTTTCAGGTTTCTTTATATTGCCTTTGGGTTGATCTTTGACCATGTCTGAATCACTTCTTTCTGCTTTGTCATTTAAAAATATTGGGGTGAGGGCAGCTAGGTGGCATAGTGGATAGAGCACTGGCCCTGGATTCAGGAGGACCTGAGTTCAAATCCATCCTCAGACACTTGACACTTACTAGCTGTGTGACTCTGGGCAAGTCACTTAACCCCAATTGCCTCACAAAAACAAAACAAAACAGAACAAAATTAAAAACTAAAAAAAAAAAAACCCTAAAAGGATTGGGGAACTCAATATGCTGGAAAAGATTCTGGAGTGTAAAGCTAAAAACCAACAACAACGATGATGATGATGATAATTTATTAAATTATCTTTCTTCCTTATTAACATGATTTTATTTGATATTTATGACAACCCTGTGACATAGGTATTATTATACACATGGGAAAACTGAGGCTCAGTGATTCTCTGATTTGCATGGGATCATCCAGATAAAAACCATCTGAGGCTGAATTCCAATCCAGGTTATTCTGACTACATGACCAGTGTTCTATCCAAACAATTTCCCCTCTAACTACCCACTATCTCTATCAGTCTTTCCTTTTGTCTCTTGTCATTAATTTTTCTTCTTACTCCATGGTACTCCATATTCACCTCTGTCCTAGAGACGTATAACTCTGTTAACAGTACAAACAAAGCCCACTTTTAAAAGAGATCAAATGAAATAATTTCTCAATTAGAGGGAATACAGGCACTTGACAAAATTATATAGGCTGGATGTTGATAATGATCATGATGGAAAGCTTTTATCATGTCCGTCTTGCTCCTCATATTATTTTATTCCAGAAAATGAATATTGGCCATAAGACAATACCATACAAAGTAACTCTAGCAAAGTGAATATTTCTAAATGGAAACAGGCTATCAGCAGCTCCTTTGAGCTATCAGATGGATAATTGCACTTGTTTTGTGTTGGACATGAACAAATAGATGTCCTCATTATAAAATTTTTCCCCATTTGAATCTTTAAAATACTGTGATTTATAATTGTTCTCTTTATTATGTATTCTTAAAATTATCCAACACCATAATTTCTGTTTGTAGGAACATTTTGTTTTAAGGACATGTGAGACACCAGCCTGTAGTATTATTTAAATCACAACCCCAATAAGGGGGTCCCCTTGTTTTATTAACTGAGTATTTCAAAAAAGTGAACATTTCAAACAAATTCAGTGTTCTCGATCTCTTTGAATTTCTTCAGCATTCAGCCACTAGAAATTAAGAACCCGTTTCCCAGGTAACAATAACAGAGCAAAAGCCCTCACAAGACTGCTCTCATTCAAATTGTTAGCTATACAAATAAAGTTTCACATAAAGGTTGCCTCCAAATAAAAGAATGACCACCCCAATCTATTGTAATAGGTAGAAGGGTATTATTCACAGTACCTACAATTGGTCAGTGTGTTTTTTTGTGATGAGCTGAATTACCTTCTATTGGTTTTCCTAGTCTTTCAGTAGTCTGAGCTGTCATTCCATTCGCTTCCTCTCATCTCCTTCTAGTAGTAGCACTCTTAATTGTATCCATTTTTCCCTTAGAGGATTTGCTTACCAAAGTTGCCTTGTATTCTTTTTGGAAGATACCCTGAACTGAAAGTTAAGTAGAATTTTAAAACTTACAAAATCATGTTCAACTTTTGCATTTATACCTATTTCTTCAACCTACATTCTACAATGAATGTAGGAAAAGTAGGAAACAAAGGGAAGGAATTAGTTTAACCTGTGGAATGACCCTCAAAGTAAACTAATTGGGGTTAGAATAGGTATGTATTTGATTAGAGATCTGGGGTTCTTAATTTACTACAACCTACTTACCAATTGCTCTAAGGGGAGAAAGAGGATGGTTCTTTTTGATTTGGACTATAAGCTGATTGATAAACATTTGCAGTAAAAGATTAGGAATTTAATGTAATTTAATAGCTTTCTTCACTGGTACTGCTTAGGTCATAGAGAAATAGGATTTATAAACAAGAGCTTACATCAGCTTTGTTCCTTTACTTTTTGGCAACAACAAGTGCTTTCATTAGCATGGGGAACTCCCATTGTAGAAATGACCTTCATGGATACATATCCATAAAATGTGTGTAATTTTGAGTCTTAGCGTGTTGTTGCCTCAGGCATTGAGAGGCTACATGACATGCCTAAGGCCATTCAACTAATAGGTATTTAAGGTAGGAATTCAACTCAGATCTTCCTAACAATAAGGCTGACCCTCTCAATATTCAATCTAAAAATACTGATTACTATTCTCATGCTGTATGTAATGTGTTGACTGTTCCATATGAAGATGATGCTATTGATCCAATATGACAAGAATTTTGGCTAATTACTTGATCATGAGAATGCCTTTCCACTGATTTGACTATAATCTCTCTGAAAGTTCTGCTTGAGATGAATTACACATAACTGAGAGACCGCTAGCTTGACCTAGGGTTATAAACAAAGAACAAAAGAAACCTAACACTCATGTGGGATTAAATCTGATTGCCCAGGATATTTCTAGCATGAGATTCTAAACTCATAGACTTAAATACAAACAATACTGTACATTGGAAGTAAAATGCTGGATTTCACAGGACCTTGAATAGACCCTGAGATGCTAGAAAACTTTCAGGCAAACCAGTAAAAGATGAAATAGAGTTATGCAAAAATTATTTGAGTCATGAAAGAGAGAGCATGGAATAGAAGGTATCATGTTATTAAGAAGAGTGAGATTCCAATTTTGTCTCAGATGTTTACTAGCTGTGTGACCCCATGCATGTTAGTTAATCTCATTAAACCTCAGTTTCCTTATCTGTAAAATAAGGGAGTAGAGTAAATGCCCTTAAAAATCCATTTTAGCTCTAAACCTATGTTTTGCATGCCATGAGCCTAATACTCAACTTATTCATGCAACAAATATTTACTAAGCACCTTGTATAGTTTATGGCATATATAAGCTGGCAATAAGTATTAGCTGAATAAATAAAGAAATGAATGAATGTAAGTAATTTTGGTAGATATAAGGATGTATATCAAATATTCTCCCACCATGAAGAGCTTTACCATCCATTTGTTTACAGGTGGCATAAAAGCATGAATGTTAGATTGGGAGACTGACCCTAAATTCTAATCCATCTCTACCATTAAGTCACTATATAACTTTATGTCACTTTAACCACTCTGGACTTCAGTTTTTATGTCACCATCAGAAGGCATAATGGATGAGTAATTTTTTTTCAAATGAACTACAGACCTTAATATAATAAGGTAAAACCTACCTCATGAGCATCATTGAAATGTTTTGGATTGGGGGGCGGGTAGGCCGTGCAGTGGATAAAGCACCAGTCCTGGATTCAGGAGGACCTGAGTTCAAATTTGGCCTCAAACTCTTTACACTTACTAGCTGTGTGACCCTGGGCAAGTCACTTAACCCTCATTGTTCTGAAAAACAAAACAAAAAATGCTTTGGGTGGGGGCTCATAACTTGAATTTGGCAAGAGAAATGTATACTTTTTCCAAAAATTATAGTTCAGATAAAAAAGAATAGCAAAGTATCACTGTATATCAAGAAAATATATGGCTCTGTTTAAATTTAGCAGCCCAAGGAAAGAGAGATGGTGGCAAAAAAGATAGATAGATAGATAGATAGATAGATAGATAGATAGATAGATAGACAGACAGACAGATAATAGATAGATAGATAGATAGATAGATAGATAGATAGATAGATAGATAGATAGATAGATAAAAGGAGGGAGAACTACCTATACTAGGGGAAGGGGGCAGAGGGAGGAAATGAGCTCTGGAAGGTCCACTTATATATGGAATAAATGAATCATTAGTTCTTTATTCAGATCACAAAGCTATGACAGATGCAGGATATAGGTGTGATAGGGGATTTCAAGTATTCAGACATCTGTCATAGTAGTCGATACTCCAGCAATTCAGTACCCATATGCCTAGTTTTTCATCTCTATAAAATCTTTATGAGAATAATCTATGCATCAAGGGTATCTTTGGTGAAAATATGAGAAGAGGACAGTTAGGCCTTATCAGAAAATTTTCTACAGCAGATTGCTTCTTCATAGTCACACAACTATTGTGCTCTTTTTGGTAATTTAAAACAAAATTCAGCTGAAAAGATTTTCATCAAGCAATTTATCCCCATATATACATTAAAACCATACAGAATTCATAGCAGGTGAAACCATGAAGATGATGCATGAATGAATGAGTAAATGAATAAATTTAAAGTGTTTATTATATGCCAAGCACTGTGTTAAGTACTAGGAATACCAATGCAGGGGCTCTTAGCCCCTGCCATCTAGGAAGCTTATATGCTAATGAAAGAGACAGCATATATAGGGGAGGTTGAACAGGAATTTATGATGTGTGAAGTGACAAAGATTATGAAGAGAACAATAGGACAGTCAATTGACATACCCTTTCCAGAAGCAGTGGATTTTTAGAGCAATGCTGATGGATTATACAGGAGTAAAAATGATGTGAAAAATGACCATGGTCAAGATGTGGTCCTGAGGAGTGCTAAGTCCAGTGGCCTAGATACTCCCTGGAATGATCCAGTTATCAGCATAGAATGGCAGTAATAGTAGGGGAGGAAGAAAGAAAAATAGAGGAGATAATTTTTTAATTATCTACTTGGCATCAATAACATGAAGCTCCATATAACAAGGAGATATCCTTTCTTGTCGTTCACCAGTGTCACAGTGGATGTCATGTGCAAAGTCCAATTAGAGGGATTCCTTATTGATGACAATATTTTTCTAATATTTCTTTTAGTAGGTGCCATTGTATTAATGTCATTGAGCCCAGAAACACCAAAGACTTCTTCAGTAAAATCCATGTTTATTAAAAAATATTCAAGGGGCGGCTAGATGGCGCAGTGGATAGAGCACTGGCCCTGGAGTCAGGAGTACCTGAGTTCAAATCCGGTCTCAGACACTTAACACTTACTAGCTGTGTGACCCTGGGCAAGTCACTTAACCCCAATTGCCTCACTAAAAAAAAAAATTTAAAAAGAATATTCAAAATGCTCAAACTTGAAAAATAAAAGGTAGATTTTAAAATATGATGTTCCACAAAGATATAGTCTCATCTCTTTTCTCTTCTCTTCTCTCTCTCTCTCTCTCTCTCTGTGTGTGTGTGTGTGTGTGTGTGTGTGTGTGTGTGTGTGTGTTTATGTTTGTGTATAAATGAATAGGAAGAGATGATTAGGCTGGTTCACATTTGGGAATATTCAGATCAATTGCAATTATCTTTCATGCTTTCCTACAGTTCTTATCATTACAAATCCCCATCTTTTTTTTCTTTGTTGAATTCTTATAGTATTTTAATATTTAAAATGACATTATAAACTTATAATTATACATCATTCCAAAAAATAGATTGCTTTGCAATTATTTATACCTATATGAAATAATCTCATCTACATATTAAAGATTTCTACAATGTTAATTTTAATTGATATTTAGGAAGCACAATGATGTTTTCCCAGTGGGCATTTTTTTCAAAAGTGCTAGACCAATTTTTTAAACTTTAATATGGTTTATTTATATACATTTTAAAATTGCTGTCACTCCCCCCAATCCTTTTCCCTCCCTCAGTTAAAAGTTGCCCCCTTGTTTTATATACACATATATACACATATGTGTATAATTATATATACAATATATATGTGTGTGTAATGTTATATATAACATATATACGCATGTGTGTGTATATAGTGAGTGTGTGTGTGCATGTGTGTGTAGTTGAATAAAGCAATTCAAGATATCAGTCATACTTGAGATTATGTGTCTAATTCTCTGCCATTCCATTGCCTCTCTACCACGAAGTACAAGATATACTTCATTATCAGTCTTCTAAAGTCAGGACTAGTTAGTGCCTCAGTCAAAATTTTGAGATCTGCAATAGTTTAATATCATTTATTGTCATTAATATTTAATATCATTTTGGTTCTTCTGGTTCTCTTCCTTCTATCTTATATCAATTTATATGTCTATCTTTTTTTCTCTGAAATTATTTTATTTCTCACTTCTTATGATGCAATAAAATTCCATTTCATTCATATGCCACTCCCTAATGGATGGGCACCCATTTTGTTTCTTGTTCTTTGCCACAATAAAAAGCACCGCTATAAATATTCTTGTATGTATTGATCCTTTCCCTCTGCCTCTTATCTTCTTAGGACATATTACATTATATTTTTTATCACTGGGCCAAAATGCATATACAATTTAGTGACAAAAGCAAATATTTTAATTCAGACATTCTTTCAGGGAGGTCATATGGCTGTATATCAGAAGAATCTAAATAGCAGATTTAACAGTTAATGGAAATGTGTATAGCACATAAAAGTAGTTTAAATCATATTATGGTCAGTGGCCTTTGGGTGAGAGAGCATAAAAGACATAATTAAGAACATATATGACTGTAAATGAAACTGATGTTAAAAGTAAAGAACACAAAGTACACATTAATAATTTATATTAACTGAACTGAAATACGGTATCCAATGCATTGAGCGACCTTTGTAAGGATGATTTGTGGAAGAAAGTGTCACAGGATAAAAAGAAATTGGGGCATTTTGAACTGTTGTCTATGAAATAAATATCAAGATGAGATCTCAGTATCAAGTACCAATACACTGCTATCCAAAGTGCTGAAAGTCTCTGGCATGTCTCTGGACTCATAATTTGACAGTCAATTAGGATGAAATCAAGTGTTTGTTTTCTGTCTCAAAAGAATTGGTTCATTGACTCTGGTTTTTGTCTAAAGAAATGTATATAAATTGTGACTTAGATGGAGAAGGGAGGCATTACAGGATTAATTTCTAAATAACATTATGAAAGACACAGGAATTCACAAAAAATCAATAATTTTGCACATACTTTCTAACTGTGTTAAGGTAACAAATTGTCCTAATTTCCCTGTAATTGCCTGACTCATAAAAAGGTGAAGCTGCTAATTCATCAAGACAGAACATTGGAAACTTATGGGAAGCTACTTCTCTTAAGAACTCCTCCCAAGTTATGTGGTCCTTAAACCTACCTTTCCTCACCTATCACTGGAAAGACATTTAGTTCATTGAGTTCATTATTAAATCACAAAAAGTAATGCCTTGCCTGGAGGCCATAAGCACATTTTAAGAGTTTATGTTGCTGAAAGAATATTTGTAACTTGGAGATAATAGTAAGAAGAGGATTCCAACTCCTCTTGCAACTAAAAAAGAACTAGAGTTCTCCTTTTTGTGATTAATTATGAAATCAAATGTTGTTCCACATTATAATCAATATATTATCTTTGGAGCAAGCATGCATTTCAGTTTTTCTAGTTTTAAATAACATTACAGTAAACTACCTACATTTTCTCACCCTGTTTTCTTTGTAACCAACTGTAGCCTCTCCCATATTTGTAGTGCTTTATGATTAAATAGTATTCATGTACATTATCTTATTGTATCTTCACAACAACCTTATGAGTTAGGACACATAACATTATTTGCATTTTACAATAGAAGAAATGGAAATTTAGTGGTTAAGTAGTTTCTGTAAGATCACAAATTGTGAGTGGTATCGTTAGAATTTAAAACAAATTTGGATTTGAAAGAAGCCTTAGAGATCACTTATTTCAGCCTTTGCATTTGACTAATGCAGTAATTGAGGCTAAAAGAGTGAGTGGTCTACCTAAGGTCATATAAGTAACAGAGCTGGGATTAGAACCCAAGTCTTCAAATGTCCATATTTCACAAAATATTTGTAAAAGCACTTAGCACATTGCCTGGCTCATAGTTGGAGCTCTATAAATGCTTATTCCCTTCTCCTCTTAAAATCTGATCCTCTTTTGCCTCAACTGTTGACTCACGATCACTCAGAGATGAGTCCACTGGTTTAAAAAATAGCTGGACTGCTCTAAAGCAGAAACAACAGCTAATTTATGCAAGATTTGAGTGTATGACTTTAACTAATTAGCCCATTCTCTGAGTGACATAGCTACCATATTTAGTTGATATCATTAGACTTTTATTTCTAATACATACATTTTGGAAAACAAAACCAATGCCCCATAAAACAAATAGTTCTGAGACATAAATTGCTGAGTGAGATGTTTATATTTTCCTTCTGTTCCCTATGTAATTCATGTTTCTCACTTTTCTTTCAAAGTGGAAATATTGAAGCATGGAGTGAGCACATGTGATCAATAAGTCTGGGCAAGGAGAGAGGAAATTTCCACAGTTGTCTGGCTTCTTATAATGTCGAGATTATTAAATCATGATATCATATGTGATAGTCTTAAGTAGCTTGAGCTTATATCCTGCTTAAAGACTGTTCAAAGATGATTTTCATTATGAAGAGAGAGACAGCTTGTACCACTCTGCCCTGAGTCCTTTTGGAATTCACCATGACTAAAATGCTGTTTCCTTCACCCAATATTCTCATAGGGAAAAAAAAGTTTGAATTACAATCTTAAAGGGATGGAAACACCCATTTTCCTTTCAAATAAATTCTGGCTAGAGCCATTGGCTACTATAAGGATACTTTCAGAATTCAGTTCTTTAAGGTAAAACTAGATGTCTACATTATATGAAATAGCATCTGGGTTTTCCTTTGCCTCTTGGTATAAGCATGCCCATTATTGCTACTGTTGGATTTTCACTCTCTTAAGAAGATTATTAGAAATGACAGGCCTTTCTTACCTCCTCACAGAAAAGTGATGAATTAAGAGGAAGACCAATATAGTTAGAAATTACCACAGAATGACTTTTTTTTTGACTGAATAGGCTTATTTATCACAAGAGTTTTATCTCTATTTCAAAAAGGGCTTTCCATGGAATGGGGGAGAAAGTAAAAATTCGACTCTCCAAAAAACGGAAAAAAAAAGAAAGTGATTGAATTGTTTTATATTTTTTTCCAATTACACGTAAAAATACTTCTCTATTTTCATTTTTTTAATTTTGAATTTCAAATTCTCTCCTTCCCTTCTTTTCCCTTCATTGAAAAGGCAAACAATTTAAAATAGATTATATATGTGCGGATATCCAAAACATTTCTTATTAGCCATGTTGTAAAAGAAAACAGACCAAAAAAGTTTTTTTAAAGTATGCTTTGATCTGCATTCAGACTCCATCAGCTCTCTGGAAGTGGATAGCATTTTTCATCATAAATCCCACTGAAATATTTTAATTACAGAAAATAGAAAAGGAAATCCAGAAGGAAATAAAGACAGGCAGGATAGCTTTGAAATTTTTATATTTTAAAAAGCAAGTTGTAGATAATAGAGGTTCAAAGATTCATTTACTGTCTTTTCTTCCTTTATTATAAATATGGAAATGCTATTTTCTTTTATTTTTAAGTTTAGAATAAAAATTAACATATAAAAAAGAAATACAAGATCTGGAAGGATAATGAAAAAAATCGACTATATTTTTTACTATTCCTTGGCAGATATTTGAAATATAAAGTGGGTTTTTGAAATGATTATCACCTTACAATAGATAATAGATGATTTTTAAAAAATCATCAGTAGTTCTGAAAATCAGGTTTTCATGAGAAAGTGTTTTTGAGAATGACTAGTTTTATAGAGAACCTCATGCTTTAAAAAAAAAAAATCACCAGGTGACTGAGTATGAATATGGCCCTGCAAGCTCTGATTTATGCCTGAGGCTGATTTTGTGAATGGGCATTGAATTGATCTTGTTTACTATGCCTACTGTTGCTCTATCTTCCTCTCAGCTATTAGGACTTGGCACAATTTTAGGTTGTTTTGCTTTCAGCAATAACATTAGGAAATTCTGTTCTTGACTAAAATATGGACCATGGAGAGCATGCCAACATGGAAAGTTATAAAGTAGCAGGAAGAATTTAAATGAGTACATGAGATAAAGGCTTGACAATTATATAAGGCAGATAGCATCAAACAGCTTTATAGCTTGAAGGAACCTTGGAAATCAACTGTTCCAACTCTCTGGTATAGCTAAAGATGTTAAAGGAAATCATGATGTCATAGGAACTAATTAGTGGCAGAAATGCTACTAGAATTCAAGTCTATTATTTGTCCAGTGTTATATTTTTTACATACTGCATTGTCACCACGGGATCCATTGATTTGTATTGCCTCTTAAAAATCATTTTGAAACTTGAACAGTCATTTTAGATTTTGGGGAATCAAGCTCATCCCCAGGAACTAATTCTTTGTAGTAATATGAACTAGAATACTTCTAAGACATCTAAGAATTCAGATACCTAACCCCAAAGTCCATATAATGTCATATAAAAAAACTAGATCAAGCTATATATTGTTTCTCCTTGGCTAAAACAATTGTGTTCTTCCTAGTCTATTCTCTGCAAAGTCCTTTTCCTAGAGTTAGTATAGTGGAAGCTTGTGCAGGGCTAGAAAATAATTTTAAAATATTAATATCTAAAGTGATTAAGCATCAACATAAAACATAGGATGTAAAATATAAATTTACATTTAGACCCAGCTTTACAAATCCTGTTCTAGAACCAATGGGACCAACTGCACTGACCAGACTCCCTTCACTAACTCAAATTCTGATAACTGGCCAATGAAATTTCCTTAGCTTAGTAATAGTAAATTGGAGATTTAACTCTCTGTTGTTATTCTGCAGATAGTAATTTTTTTTTCCTGGATTAAGCCACTGTTATTCAAAATTAGGGTCAGCTAGATGGTGCAGAGAATAGAGCACCAGGTCTACAGTCAGGAAAATTTGAGTTCAAATCCATCTTCAGACACTTGCTAGCTGTGTCACCCTGGGCAAGTCACTTAACCCCTATTTGCTTCAGTTCCTTATCTATAAAAATGGGGACACACTGGAGAAGGAAATGATAGATTATTCCAGTATCTTTGCCAAGAAAACCTCATGGATAATTGTTCATGACTGAACAATTGAACAACATACTAAATTGATTTATTGTTTCATTTCATTGATCTAATTATCATTTATTCTTTCAACATCAAACCAGTTGTGATTCCATTTACATATTATATGAATTATGGGAGACATACTGTTGCCTAATGGATTATAAAGTGCTATTGGGGCCAGGAAGACCTGAGTTCAAGTAATAGCTCTGACGCATTCTGGCTACATGACCCTGACCAAGTTACAACCTCTCAGGGCTCCAGATGGTTCTCTGTAAATTCAGGAAGAGGGGCCTTACTTGCATTTGGAGAAGTTTCTCCCTAGTAACTCCCTATCCTGATAACATCACAAGTCAAGTCAAAAATGTATTGGTCGTGTGTTTAAAGTTGTGTGTTCAAAAATCTGTTTTTTAAATATATTTTCTTATTCCAGTCCTGTCTTTATAAATTTCTGCTTGCAAAGAAATCTGCAGCCCCTTCTACCTCAAAAATTCTTTGATGTTAATGCTTTGTTTGATTTGTACAGCTCTCAGAATAGTAGTAGCTGACATTTATATAATACTTTAAGACTTACAGAGTCTTATCTCCTACTCATTCCTCAACCTCTTGTAATTTATTTTCTGAAAGCAGTACCTAACTGGAACTATGCTCTGTAAAGTTACCATTGTAAAGTCCATTGGTCTTTTCTCACTTTTCATCATACTAAAGACCTTAGCAGATTTTCACATTGCTGACCACCCCTCTTCTTGATACTTTTTCCTACTTTATCTTCCTTGACAGTCTTCTCTTCTATCTGCCCTCCTACATTTTTGACTACATTACTTCTTTCTCTGCTTTATTGGATCATCCAATAAAAATAAATATCCTCCAAAACTCTGTCCTAGAGCCCTTTCTCTCATATATTCTTCCTTGATGATCTCCTAAACTCTCATAGATTAATTTATTATCTCTGTGTCTACTGAATCCAGCCATAATCTTTTTCTGGAACTCTAGTTCCGCGTCACCACTTGCCTATGTGACAGCCAGATCCACAACTCCCACTCAACATTTCTAAAAAAGAGATAGAACTGGGGCACCTAGGTGGCGCAGTGGATAGAGCACCGGCCCTGGAGTCAGGAGTACCTGAGTTCAAATCCGGCCTCAGACACCTAACACTTACTAGCTGTGTGACCCTGGGCAAGTCACTTAACCCCAATTGCCTCACTTAAAAAAAAAAAAGAGATAGAACCCATTTCATTTTCTTTCCCCTAAACCCATCCCTCTTCTAAATGCCCCTATTTATTTTGAGGGTAAAATCTTTCCTGTCATCCAGTTTCATGACCTTGAAATCATCCTTGACTTTTCTCTCTCATTTAGTGACCAAGTAGTATCAATTTAATGACCAAAAAATATTGCATTCTGTCACTGCCATAAATCATAAATCACTGTCATCACCTCTCACCTAGATTTAAATTGATTTCTCTTTTCCCACTCTCCCCTATCCCACCCATCTTCCAATAGATACCAAATAAATTTTCCTAGGGATAGGTCTTATTGTGTTACTTTGCTGCTCAAAAGACTTAGTGGTTCCCTATTGCCTATAAGATAAAACATAAATTTCTTAGCCCAGCTTTTAAGTCATTCCTCAATCTATATATAACTAATTCCAGACATTTCATATCATTCCCTTAATGTGACTGGCATAGTAAGTGGTGAATAATTTTTTTCATTCATTCACAAACTCCATACTCCAGCCAAGTGACTCACTAGCTGTTCCCAAAACACATCTGTATCATCTCTATGCTTTTGCATTGGCCATACTTCCTGCCTTATAGCCACTCACCTCTACCTCCTAGAAACATTGGTATTAAGACTCAGGTACCAGGGGCAGCTAGATGGTGCAGTGGATAGAACACCGGCCCTGGAGTCAGGAGTACCTGAGTTCAAATCCGGCCTCAGACACTTAACACTTACTAGCTGTGTGACCCTGGGCAAGTCACTTAACCCCAATTGCCTCACTAAAAAAAAAAAAAAGACTCAGGTAACACTTCCTCCATGATACCTTTCCTGATCCTTCTAATTGCTAGTGTTTGTTCCCTCCTCATCTTTCTTTGAATTTACTTATCAGCATACATACGGTATTCTCTCCTTGCTGCAGCTGAATGTAAACCTCTTGAGAGTATGAACTATTTGTTCTTCATTCAGTATGTGTCAAAGGTAGGATTTGTACCCAAGTCTTCCTGGCTCCTCTAACTACCAGCCTCTCAAATTATGTGTGTGTTCATGCATGCACACACATACATACACAATCACAAACACATACATGTTGCTGTTGTTGTTGCTGCTGTTGTTAAAGATGTAGTCAAAGGAACCATAACTTATGACTAATTTTATGGTCAAATATCAATTCCATTTAACATCTGGTGTCCTCTAAAACTAGTTTCTAAATGAATAACGATGGTAATATGAAACTTTGCTTCTTTACCAACTGTCATTGCTAAACTGCAACCAGTGAAAAATGGTCAATCGAAATGCTCTATTTCTACACTAAAAGGCTGTGTCAGACAATGAATTACAGCTGTCTTTGTGAAAATAGAGATGGGAATGAGACAGATTTTCTAAACTTTCCTCACCAACTATTTTTGTGAGCTAATGACTTCTTTACCAAATTTAGTAGGATTTCCATTCCTTTGAGGGCTTCATTGGTGTGAAGGGTAATTTTTAAAGTTTTCTTCAAGCTTGACTCCATCATTGGGAGACAAGCCATCCCCTAGTGTTTTAACATATCTTTTAAAGAGGAAAAGATATGTCATTATTTTTCCTTCAGTCATTCATACATATTGTCATCTCCTCTCTCAGTCTCCATTATTTCATATCCTGGGAAGAAAATGCTCTAATCCTGCTTCACAACTCTAATTGCAATCATGTTTAAACTATAAGTGATTCTCGATCCATGGCTCCTTGTGATGGCATGTTTTCTGACAAGTTCATGCAACAGTGGAGGCAAAAAAATGAAAGAATGAAATACATACCACAGCTCTGATCTTTTTTTTCCTTTTTCTTTTGGGTTTTTAGTGTTTTCCCCTATATTTACACTTGTACATTATATGTCACCTTCTGCTTGTACAAAAATTTCTATAATCAAAAGCACAAATGATTTAGCCTCCTTTCTGCAATTTTTTCTACTCTATAAATTAATGCAGAATCTTTTTATATTTTTTCCCACAGTGAAAAGAGATTATGCAGTTCATAAGGGCATTTGAAAGGGATCAGAATAACAGGCAAAATTGCAATTCAGTGTAACTAGATGATGATGTAATATAGGCCAAAATAGAATGATCAATATTGATTCTATCCATTCTTTGTTTTTTTGTCACTTTGTGGTTTCTGAAACACTTGCCCTGCAATGACCATGTGAGTGAGATTGTTCTTTCAAGTAATATACCCATTTTATAGATTAAGAAACTGAGGGTCAGAGACATAAGGTAACTTTCCTGGAGTCATAAAGCTACTCACTGTTACAACAGTGATTCAGATTCAGTTCTTCAGATCCCAAATCCAGCTTCTTTTCCATTACACCATGTTGTCTCACCTCAACTTCATATCTTCATTTTTCAGAGAAAAAATTGGTTTACTTCTAAATGAGTATTATTATGTTAATAATAATTGATATTTATGTAGTACACTTGTACACACTTTCATATGTTAGGGCAGCTAGGTGGCACAGTGGATAGAGCAATAGTCCTGGAGTCAGGGTAACCTAAATTCAAATTGACCTCTTACACTTACTACCTGTGTGACCCTGGGCAAGTCATTTAACTTCTGTTTGCCTCAGTTCCCTCAACTGTAAAGTGGGAATAATAATAATACTTGTTTCTTAGTGTTGTTGTGAGGGTCAAACGAGATAATATTTCTAAAGTACTTAGCCCAGTGGCAGAAACATAATAAGTGCTATAAAAGTGTTAGTTATCATCATCATCATATTTTAAATAGGGACAAAGACATTGGCTTTAAAGACAGAGAGCTCAAGGTTTATCCCAAATCTGTCATTTATTGCCTATGTAAATTTCTCTAAACTACTTAATCTCTCTAAACCTCAGTTTATTCATCTATAAAGTGAGCAAATTGGATAAAGCATGGGGTTTGGACAAGGAAGACTCGTTTTTGTGATTTCAAATCTAGCCTCAGACGCTTAGTAGTTGTCTGACCCTGTGCAAGTCACTTCACCCTGTTTGCCTCAATTTCTCATCTGTAAAAGGAGCTGGAGAAAGAAATGGCAAACTATTCCAGTATCTTTCCCAAGAAAACCCTAAAATGGGGTCACAAAGAGTCAGACATAACTGAAATGACTCAACAAGAACAACAGACTCTTCAAGCTCTAAATTTGTGATCTTATGATCCTCACGACAACTCTGTGATCCAGATACTACTACCACCCCCATTTTACAGATGGGGAAAGTGAGGCTCAGAAATGTTCAATGTCTTGGCCAGGAACAAGAAGCTAGTAAGTATGTGAGTCAGGATGCAAATCCAGATCTTTCTAATGGAAAGACAAAGATGCTATCCTCTTTACCACACAAACTCTCAACCCTCATTGTGTCCAAAGTATATATTGGTATGATGATACATTTGAAACATTTTATTCTGTGTGTGTGTACATACATACTTATGTCAGAATATTTGTATCTAGTTTGGACTTTCAGATATCTAAAGAATTCCCAGTATAAGAGCTGCCTCCATCAATATAGCTGAGCATCTTAAATTCTTAGACAGTAGCCTGGGGCCCTGAGAAGTTATGTGGTCATGAAGAAAGTGTGTATCAAAGGCTAGCATTTGAACCTAAGTCTTCTTGCTCTCTGTATGTACATGGCACCTTTCTTTTCTATGAATCATTGCTACTGAACTTAAATACAAAAGATCCATGACCTAACACAAAGCAAACTAATCAAACCAATGCACACTTAAAGTATGGGGGTAACAAACAAATCTCAAATATATGCTAATATAAAAATGTGGTGTAAATTGAATTGCCAGGATCATGTTTGACTAAAGAAAAAATATTTCAACTTTAAAGAAGTTCACTACTCAGTGTCCAAGTTTATATCATCTTGGTGCAAACCCTGACATCACAATGGTATGTCCTCAAAAGTTAATGAGCAAGCTTGGTATTTCATGGACAAGTGACCAGAATGGCCACTATCAAGTTTCCAGGTTATACAGGACTCCATATTTGAAAGCTTAACCCACTCAGTGTGTGCTCTGGCCTTAGACTTCAGTAGAAAGATGTCTTAGTCACTTCATTTTTTCCCCAAAGTACCCTGTGTTACACAGCCACAGTAGGTACAAGTTAGACTTCAAAAGTGAGTAAAAGTTTTAGGAAACTTACTACTGAACATGCTCCATCTTCCTGAGCCTTCAAAGAGATTAGAGTTGTGAGCCTCTTTAAAGTACTGTATGATCAGTTCTCCCTGATACTCTTTGCAGAATCCCAAGCAGCAAATCCAAAGAGAGCATATTTTCAGTCTTTCCATTTTTTAAATCATTATCCATTTGCCTTTCCAGATGTAGTGTCACTCTAATCCCTGTTTTGGAACTAATTAAACCCATACAGCATATTTAAAATAAAATTACTGATCTGTTTGACCTATCTTCCCATCTTCAGAATTTTACAAGCCATATCTTGTTTTACTAAATATTTCTTGAATAGATTCATCTTATACCTCTTGCCTAGCAGTTGGAAAGCTCCATCTTTGCTTTTAAATTTGCAACTAGAATTGATACTTATTTAAAAATATTTAAAACCAATTTCTCACATGACTGTTTTGATCTATTATAGCCTCCAAAGTGATATCACTGAAGCACAGGTCTAACCCCCCTACCCCTGCTTAAAAAGTTCATATAGCCTGTAGAGGAAGCCTTCTTAACCTTTTCTGTGTTAAGGACCCCTTTGCCTGTCTTGCGAAACCTATGGATCCCACCTCAGAATTATGATTTTTTAAAATAACTGAAGTGCCGAATATTTTAAATGCCAAATTTCAGTTGAGTTGCTGTTCTTAACCTAAGGTCCATGAACATTTAAAAAATAATATTTTGATAACTATGTTTCAATAATTTATTTACTTTGTAATATTATGTATTTTATTGTACACATTTAAAAACATTCAGAGAAGAGGTCCATAGGTTTCCTTAGACTGTCACAAGGATCCATCTCTCACACACAGTAATCCCTGAGTTAACATTGTTGTAATATTTTTCTTCCAAGTTACCACATCCTGTGAAATCTATAGGACCTTAGGTTAAGAAGCCATGTTCTTCACAATCAGGGTCAGGACTATATTTACAAATTTATTACATAATAATGTTTATTTCCCACATTCTGATTCCTTCCCAGCTACATTCAAATATGCCCAAGTCATCACTAGCCTAAAGAAACAAACAACAACAACAAAACACTTTACTGTCCCCTACCATGTCTCTCAAGCTAACATCTTATCTCCCCTCTCCCTTGCTCAGCCAAATAATTGGGGGAAAAAAAACTGCCTCCACTGTCTCTCCTCTCACTCTCTGACCCTTGAACTCTGGCTTCTGACCTCATCCTTTAAAGTTATCGATAATGTCTTAATTGCTAAAAACTGAATGGTTTGTATTTGATCCTGGAGGTTCTAAAAAGTCCCTGGTATTTACTGAGCAGATGAGCAATGTGATCAGACTAGTGCTATAGGAAAATCAGTATACTTCCAACTATGTGGAGAATGAATTGGAGAGAGCAGAGACTTGATCTAAGGAGGCCAGTAAGGATGGAAATGGGAAGACCAGTAAGGAAGCTGTTGTTGTTTAAGAAACAAGTAATAAGGGCATGAGCTAGGGTGGTAGTTGTGTGCGTAAAGAGAAGGAAATATACAAAAGATATGTTGTATAAATAGAATAACAGACTGATCTTTCTTTGGTATATTAATAGATTGCAGCCTTTGGAGAACCTTAGTACAGAAATTAAAAATTATCTTCTTTTACAAGGCATTTGCACTTCAACATACCAGAACCCTGTACCCTGACTGGTCTTGGACTCAGGAGCAAAAATGTCAAAAAGAAAGATGTTTTATAAACTGAATAGAAACATATAGCTGAATGAAAATAGGAAGCTAAGTGTCACAATGGATAAAGTGCTTGACTTGAAGTCATGAAGCCCTAAATTCAAATCCTGCCTCAGGGCTCTTACAAAGCTGTGTGACATTGGACAAGTTCAGTAATCTCTTTCTGCTTCAGTTACCTCATCTATAAAACGAAGGAAATAATAGCACCTTCCTCTCAGGGTTATTGCAAGGATATAATGAGAAGGCACATATAAATGTACTATGCAAACCTTAAAGTAGTATATAAATATTAGTTATTATTAGCATCTTTTGAATTCTAGAAAAGGCAACATCATTCACTGCCAAGCTTAGTCCAAACAAATGTATTTGAATAGGCTAATACTTGTTTATGGGCTCACCATTTGAAAAGTATGAGAAGTCTATTGGAAAAAGCTATGAGGGATTTTGGAGTCATGTTAAGACAATTTTAATATTGCTTACTGTTATGAAGAATTCATCATCTTGAAAATGTATGGAATTGTTGATATCAAATTAAATTGTTGATATCAAAATAAATGATTCCAGGATTTTGTTTCTATCTTATGGACCATTCATACACTAAGTGGATCATTAGTTTGCATTTGCAAACCTCAACTATTTCAATAGCCCCTGTCTGTCTGCCTCAAGTTTCTGCCCTTTCTCCTGAAACAGAGATTTGACTCTATCGCTCCCTAAAATCCAGTGACTCCTATGATCATCAAGATAAAATGTGAAGTCCTCTGTTTAACATTTACAACCTGGCACCTTCCTGTCTTTCCAGTTTTCACCATTTTCCTCTCCCACATGCACTCAATAGTCCTGTCCTATTGACTTACTTGCTGCTTCTCATACATCATACTCCATACCCTATCTTTATTTCCCCAAATTGACTTTCTCCCCGTACCTGGAATGTACTTCCTCTGCATCACTGCCTCTTAGAATAAAGCTTTGCAATAGTCTCAGCTCGAGCATTTTCTTCTACATAAAATCTTCCATGAAATTCCTAGTTGATGTGTCTTTCCCCCAACTTCATCTTACATCTATAGTATTTTGTATTTACTGTGTGTATACCTTCATGCATTTGTTTTGTCTCTCCCAGCAAAAGTAGATTTTTAGAGTAGACTCCTCATTTCATAAAGAACGTGAAAAATGAGCCCAAGCCGGAAATGTCATTTACTAAACTTCCCACTATAAAAAAAAAAGAGTTCAACTTTCATAGCCCACAGTACTTTCGCTAAATACCAAATGCACAGTAACCACAGATGAAAAAAAATTCAAATTAGAACAATGACTAGTACATGTTGCAGTATACAGGGTTATCTTTTTTTTTTTTTTTTTGCTAATACTATGAACTTTTTTTAATTCTTATCCCTCTTAACCTTCTTAAGGATTTGATGCTGTTGACCACTCCCTTCTGGATATTCTCTGTTCTCTCTCTTCCTGTCAGGGCGATGCTTCTTAGCCTCCTTTGCAGGATCAAGACCATCTATGTGTGGGTGTCCTGGAGTCTTTATGCTTGACCCTCTTTCCTATTTCTAAGTTTTCTTGGTGATTTCATCAACTCCTAGCATATGCAAAATAGATGGCAAAACACATCCCTTCCTCCTAACTTCCTCATAGGTGGGAAAATTTCTAAGGACTCTTAAAGTTGCCTTGATTCAACTTCAACTCTTCACTTACACACACACACACACACACACACAGAGACAATCAGCTACCAACTCTTTTTTATTCTACCTCACCAACATTTCTCCCACATTCTTCTCCCTATTGCTCTTTACTCAGAACACCACCACCTTAATCCAGAAGCTCTTTGTCTCTCACATAATTTTTTGTTTGCTTGTTTTTTGCAGGGCAATGAGGGTTAAGTGACTTCCCAAGGTCACACAGCTAGTAAGTGTCAAGTCTGAGGCTGGATTTTAACTCAGTTCCTCCTGTATCCAGGGCCAGTGCTTTACCCACTGTGCCACCTAGCTGCCCCCATCACATAGACGATTAAAAGCCGCCTGATTTGGATCCTTATATTCAGTCTCTCTCCTTTATAATACATCCCCCCACCCCCGCCCGCTTCCAAACTGATATTCCTAAAGCTCAGGTTTGTCTACATCACTTTTATGCTCTGGAAACTTTTTTGCATGTTTCACATTCCTTTAGGATAAAATGAAAACTTTTTTGTTTGGCATTTAAAGATATTCACAACCTGGTTCCAGCTATCTTTCTGGGCTGATTATATATCACTTCCTCTCATTCACCCTATGTTATCACTAGGCTGGATTACTTACTGTTCTTTGGACAAATCATTCCATCTCTTACTCCATACCTTTGCAAAGATTGTTGCCCATTCTTGGAAGCCCTGGTCTCTCCTTATGCCTTGGAACCCATGCCTCCCTGTAAGCCTAACTTAATTGCTACCTCCTTTTAGAAAACTTTTCTTATTCTTCCATCTCTCTCTCTCTCTCTCTCTCTCTCTCTCACACACACACACACACACACACACACACACACACACACACACATATAGAGAGAGTCTCTCTCACACACACACACATATATATATATATATATGTAGAGAGAGAGAGAATGAGACTGAAAACTGGAGGAATAAGAAGTGTGTAAATATATGTATATGTATGTGTGTATATATATATATATATACACACAAATCACTGGATAATTATATTATATGCTTCCTATATATACTTATCTTGGGGGGAAAGCACAAACACTAGTAAAATGTATATTCATTGAGGGCAAGAATTATTTCACTTTTGTACTTGTATCTCCAGTTCCCAACATAGTAACTGTCACTGTTATTAAGGAATGGTTTCTGATTGCCTGAATGAACTAAGCATGTTTAACCTGGAGAAAGGAATACTGATGCAGGACACAATAGCTGTCTCTGAGTATTTTTTTTTTTTATTTTTTTTTACATTATGAGATAGTTTATTTTTTCCGTTACATGTAAAGATAGTTCTCAACTTTTGTTTATACATGCTTTACAATTTCAGATTTTTCTCCCTCCCTCCCCTCCCTCCCCCCTCCCCTAGACAGCAGGTAATCTGATATAGGTTATATCTATATATATCTATACATATAGATATATATATACACACACATATATATACACATAATAACATTAATCCTATTTCTGCATTAATCCTGTTACAAGAGAAAGAATCAGAGCAGTGATGCAAAACCTCAAAATAGAAAAAAAAAAAACAACAGCACCCAAAACAAAAGAAATAATATGGTTCAATCAGCATCTATACTCCACAGTTCTTTCTTTCTTTTTTTTCTTGGATTTGGAGATCCTCTTCTATCATGAGTTCCCTGGAACTCTTCTGTACCATTGCATTGGTGAGAAGAATATAGTCCATCACAGTAGGTCAACACTCAATGTTGATGATACTGTGTACAATGTTCTTCTGGTTCTGCTCATCTCACTCATCATCAGCTCACGTAAGACCCTCCAGGTTTCTCTGAACTCTTCCTGCTCATCATTTCTTACAGCACAATAGTATTCCATTGTATTCATATACCACAACTTGTCCAGCCATTCCCCAATTGATGGGCACCCCCTCAACTTCCAATTCCTTGCTACCACGTAAAGAGCAGCTATAAATATTTTTGTACATGTGGGTCCCTTTCCCCCTTCCATGATTTCTTTGGGCAAAAGACCTAAAAGTGGGATTGCTGGGTCAAAGGGTATGCACAGCTTTATCGCCCTTTGGGCATAATTCCAAATTGCTCTCCAGAATGGTTGGATCAGCTCACAGCTCCACCAACAATGCATTAGTGTTCCAATTTTCCCACAGCCTCTCCAACATTTATTATCTTCCTTTTTTGTCATTTTAGCCAATCTGATAGGTGTCAGGTGGTACCTCAGAGTTGTTTTAATTTGCATCTCTCTAATCATTAGAGATTTAGAGCATTTTTTCATATGGGAATAGATAGCTTTGGTTTCTTCATCAGAAATCTGCCTGTTCATATCCTTTGACCATTTCTCAATTGGGGAATGACTTGGATTCTTATAAATTTGATTTAATTCCCTATATATTTTAGAGATGAGGCCTTTATCAGAAGCACTGGCCTCAAAAATTGTTTCCCAGCTTTCTGCCTCCCTTCTAATTTTGGATGCATTGCTTCTGTTTGTACAAAAATTTTTTAATTTAATATAATCAAAATCATCCACTTTGCATTTTATAATATACTCTATCTCATGTTTGGTCAAAAACTGTTCTCCTTTCCAAAGATCTGATAGGTACACTATTCCTTTCTCTCCTAATTTACCTATGGTATCACCTCTTATGTCTAAATCATGTATCCATTTTGACCTTATTTTAGTATAAGGTGTAAGATGTTGGTCTAAGCCTAATTTCTGCCATACTATCTTCCAGTTTTCCCAGCAGTTTTTGTCAAATACTGAGTTCCTATCCCAGAAGCTGGAGTCTTTGGGTTTATCAAACACTACATTACTAGTGTCATTTACTACTGCATTTCCTGAGCCTAGCCTATTCCATTGATCTACCACTCTATTTTTTAGCCAGTACCAGATAGTTTTGATGACTGCCGCTTTATAGTAAAGCTCCAGGTTTGGTACCGCTAACCCACCTTCCTGTGAATTTTTTTTCATTATTTCCCTGGATATTCTTGATTTTTTGTTTTTCCAGATGAATTTTGTTATTATTTTTTCTAGCTGTATAAAATAATTTTTAGGTAGCCTGATTGGTATGGCACTGAATAAGTAAATTAATTTAGGCAGTATTGTCATTTTTACTATATTAGCTCTGCCTATCCATGAGCAATTGATATCTTTCCAATTATTTAGATCTGATTTGATTTGTGTGAAGAGTGTTTGGTAGTTGTGTTCATAGAGTTCCTGGGTTTGTCTTGGCAAGTAGACTCCCAAGTATTTTATATTACCTACCGTTACTTTAAATGGAATTTCTCTTTCTATCTCTTGCTGCTGGACTTTGTTGGTCATGTATAGAAATGCTGATGATTTATGTGGATTTATTTTATATCCTGCTACTTTGCTAAAGTTGTTAATTGTTTCAAGTAATTTTTGACTTGATTCTCGAGGATTCCTTAAGTATACCATCATATCATCTGCAAAGAGTGATAGTTTTGTTTCCTCCTTGCCTATTCTAATTCCTTTAATTCCTTTCTCTTCTCTGATTGCTAAAGCTAACATTTCTAGGACAATATTAAATAATAGGGGTGATAATGGACATCCCTGTTTCACCCCTGATCTTATTGGGAAGGCCTCTAATTTATCTCCATTGCATATAATACTTGCTGATGGCTTTAGGTAGATACTGTTTATTATTCTAAGGAAAGCTCCCCCTATTCCTAAACTCTCTAGTGTTTTTATTAGGAATGGGTGCTGTACTTTGTCAAAAGCTTTCTCTGCATCTATTGAGATAATCATATGATTTTGGTTGGTTTTCTTATTGATGTGGTTGATTATGTTAATAGTTTTCCTAATGTTGAACCAGCCCTGCATTCCTGGTATAAATCCCACCTGGTCATAGTGTATTATCCTGGTGATCACTTGCTGTAATCTCCTTGCTAATATCTTATTTAAGATTTTAGCATCAATATTCATTAGGGAGATTGGTCTATAATTTTCTTTCTCTGTTTTTGCTTTGCCTGGTTTTGGTATCACCACCATATTTGTGTCATAAAACGAATTTGGTAGAACTCCTTCTTCACCTATTTTTCCAAATAATTTGTATAATATTGGAATTAATTGTTCTTTAAATGTTTGGTAAAATTCACCCGTAAACCCATCTGGCCCTGGGGATTTTTTCTTAGGGAGTTCATTAATAGCTTGTTCAATTTCTTTTTCTAATATGGGTTTATTTAAGGATTTTATTTCCTCTTCAGTTAACCTGGGCAGTTTGTATTTTTGTAAATATTCATCCATTTCATTTAGATTGTCAAATTTATTGGCATACAGTTGGGCAAAATATTTCCTAATTATTGCTTTAATTTCCACTTCATTGGTGGTAACATCACCCTTTTCATTTTTGATACTGGTAATTTGGTTTTCTTCTTTCTTTTTTTTAATCAAATTAACCAGTATTTTATCTATTTTATTGGTTTTTTCATAAAACCAGCTCTTAGTTTTATTGATTAGTTCTATAGTTTTTTTGCTTTCAATCTTATTGATTTCTCCTTTAATTTTCAGGATCTCTAATTTAGTGTCTAATTGGGGATTTCTAATTTGTTCTTTTTCTAGCTTTTTAAGTTGCATGCCCAATTCATTAATCTCCTCTTTCTCTTTTTTATTCATGTAAGCATTTAGAGCTATAAATTTTCCCCTAAGCACTGCTTTGGCTGCATCCCATAGATTTTGGTATGTTGTCTCATTATTGTCATTCTCTTGGATAAAGTTATTGATTGTTTCTATGATTTCTTGTTTGGCCCATTCATTCTTTAGAATGAAATTATTTAGTTTCCAATTGATTTTCATTCTACTTTTCCCTGGCTCTTTCTTACATGTAATTTTTATTGCATCATGATCTGAGAAGGATGCATTTACTATTTCTGCCTTTCTACATTTGACTATGATGTTTTTGTGCCCTAATACATGGTCAATTTTTGAAAATGTGCCATGTACTGCTGAGAAAAAGGTATATTCCTTTCTATCCCCATTCAATTTTCTCCAGACATCTATCATGTCTAACTTTTCTAGTAATCTATTCACCTCTTTCACTTCTTTCTTATTTATTTTTTGGCTAGATTTATCTAATTCTGAGAGGGGGAGATTCAGATCCCCCACTAGTATAGTATTACTATCTAATTCCTCTTGTAACTCATTTAACTTCTCCTCTAAGAACTTGGATGCTATACCACTTGGCGCATACATATTCAATATTGATATTACTTCATTATCTATAGTACCTTTAAGTAAGATGTAATTTCCTTCCTTATCTCTTTTAATGAGATCTATTTTTGCCTGCACTTTGTCTGAGATAAGGATTGCTACCCCTGCCTTTTTTACTTTAGCTGAGGCATAATATATTCTGCTCCAGCCTTTTACCTTTACTCTGTGTGTATCTCTCTGCTTCAAATGTGTTTCTTGTAAACAGCATATTGTAGGGTTCTGGTTTTTAATCCACTCTGCAATTCGCTTCCGTTTTATAGCAGAGTTCATCCCATTCACATTCACAGTTATTATTACTGACTGTCTATTCCCCTCCATTCTATTTACCCCCTTTGTACTTTTCCCCCCTTCTTTCACCCTATTCCTCCTTACCGACGTTTTACTTCTTACCCCTGCCTCCCCCAATCTGCCCTCCCTTTTTATCACCCCCCTCTCTTTTCTTTACCCTTTTCTCCCTTGCTTTTGTCCTCCCTTCTCAGTCCCCCCCTTTCCCTTCCCCTTTTGTTTCCCTAAAGAGTGAGTTAAGTTTCTTTATCCCAATGAACGTATATGTTATTCCCTCTTTGAGTCAAATCTAATGAGAATAGGGTTGAAACCATGTTCCCCCCTCCTTTCTTTCCCTCTATTATAATAGGTTTTTTTCCACCTCTTCATATGATATAATTCATCCCATTCCACCTCCCCTTTCCTCTCCTCCCCATAGACTCCCTTTTTATCTCCTTAATTCTTTTGTATCATCACATCAAAGACAATTTATATTTATACCCTCTATATAAAGTCCTTCTCTCTGCCCAAATACATTTACAGTTCTTACGAGTTATGAGTATTATCTTCCTGTGTAGGGATATAAACAGTTTAACCTAATAGGGTAACTTTTTTTTTCCCCCTCTGTTTACCTTTTTAAACTTCTCTTGAGTCTTGTATGTTGAGATCAAATTTTCTATTCAGTTCTGGTCTTTTCACCAGGAAAGATTGAAAGTCCCCAATGTCATTAAATGTCCATCTTTTCCCCTGAAAGAAAATGCACATTTTTGCTGGGTAATAGATTCTCGGCTGCAATCCAATCTCCTTTGCCTTCCGGAATATCATATTCCAAGCCTTGCGGTCCTTTAATGTTGAAGCTGCCAGGTCCTGAGCAATCCTGACTGTGGCTCCATGATATTTAAATTGCTTCTTTCTGGCTGCTTGGAGTATTTTCTCCTTCACCTGATAATTCTGGAATTTGGCTACAATATTCCTTGGAGTTTTCCTTTTGGGGTCTCTTTCAGGAGGTGATCGATGGATTCTTTCAATGATGATTTTATCCTCTGATTCTATGATATCAGGGCAGTTCTCCTTAATAATTTCCTGGAATATGGTATCTAGATTCTTTTTCTGGTCATGGCTTTCAGGCAGTCCAATGATTCTCAAATTGTCTCTCCTCGATCTGTTTTCCAGATCAGTTGTCTTTCCAATGAGGTATTTCACATTTTCTTCTATTTTTTCATTTTTTTTATTCTGCTTGACCGATTCTTGGTGTCTCATGGATTCCTTTTCTTCCAACTGTCCCACTTTAATTTTTAAGGCATTGTTTTCTTCAGTGAGATTATGCACCTTTTTTTCCATTTGGCTAAGTGAATTTTTTAAGGTATTGTTTTCTTCAGTGAGATTATGTACCTTTTTTTCCGTTTGGCTAAGTGAATTTTTTAAGGTATTGTTTTCTTCAGTGAGATTATGCAGCTTTTTTTCCATTTGGCCAAATGAATTTTTTAAGGCTTTGTTTTCTTCAACTTCTTTTTCTAAGCTGCTGATTCTTTTTTCATAGTTTTTTTGTGTTGCTTTCATTTCTCTCCCCATTTTTTCTTCTACCTCTTGCAATTGATTTTTAAAATCCTTTTTGAGCTCTTCCAGGAAGGCTTTTTGTTCTTGCAACCAATTCACCTTCCCTTGTGAGGCTTCAGATGTAGACAATTTGAGGCTATTGTCCTCATCTGAGTTTGTGTTGGCTTCTTCCCTATTGATACAGAAGCTCTCAATGGAGAGGGCTCTTTTTTGCTTCTTACTCATTATTGCAGCTTATTTATTTATTCTTTAAGTTGAGGTCTGCTCTGGGGGCACCAGGGTCCCTGTTTTGGGCTTCTTGTGCAGGTGTATAGGTGCTGTGTGACCGGGCTTTTACTCTGAGGCCTTTATGGTGTGTGGAGATCCCCTGTCCTGCACTTCCTGTCTGATTGTGCTCAGCCAGCCAGGCGTCAGACCCCGGCGTCTAATCCCGCCGTTCGTGGCCCTCTCGGCCGGTGCAGGTAAGTTTTTCCACTGTCCTTCTTGGCCACCAGATTTTTGAACCAGGTTCCGGGAGCCTCAGTTGTTCGGCTGTGACCCACAGCTCCTGCTGATTTGCCCCGACCCCCTCGGCGCTGGGTTGCTGCCCTGCGCTGGGCCTCCCTTTTGCCCGAGTCAGACCGACCTTTTCCTGAAGTCTTCTAAATTATCTCTGGTTGGAGGACTGTGTCTCTCTGTCTCTTTGCAGGTTCTGTAGTTTCAGAATCCATCCAGAGGCTTGATTTAATGTTCGTTTTGAGGGAACAGAAGGAGAGCTCAGGCAGCTTGCTGCTTCCTCTCCGCCATCTTGGCTCCGCTCCTGTCTCTGAGTATTTTAAAGACTGTCCTGTGGAGAAGAACTAAACTTATTCTGTTTGGCCCCAAAGAACAGGACAAGGAATAATGGGTGAGAGTTTCAAAGAAGCAAATTTAGGCTTAATGTTAGGAAAAACTTCTTCATAACTGGATCACTACAAAAGTGGAATGAGTCATCTCAAGAAGTGATGGGTTTGGAGGTCTTCAAGTAAAGACTGGATGACCATTTGTAGAGTGTGCTATAGAAAGGATTCTTTTGTTATGGTTTCCAAGATCCTTTCCAAATATTAAACACTGTAATTCTGTGATTAATTCTTTATTTATATAATTTATATAATTCTTTATTAATGCTTTATAAGGTGCCAGGATAAGGTATTTGTTTCTGTCATTGTGATTGTCATCACCATTATTATAATATACTATGAACTGTAAATTGAAAACAAATGTTAGAGCTACGTTTATGTAAATCTAACTCATTAGAACATTATTTTGATTAATATCACCAATTAGTTTTTACTAAAAGGAGAAGAATTTAGTTTCTGTGAGCTTTTATTATGGTTTTAGAACCAATTTTGTAATAGTTAAATTGAAGTGTTTTTAACAGCATGCTCCTAATATCTTTTGATATTATTATTCTACAATTCATAAGAATAACAGAGAAACTGCCAGCCCTCTTCCTTTTAAGAGAATATGTTATTTTATAGGAGTTCTGGCTACAGGTGATATGCTTTGGTCCTGACTGATGATTTCCTCAGTTTAAGGAACTCTCTCCACCAATTCAGATCAATGACTGTTACATAACACATAGTCTTTTGGAGTTGACTGGAACAAAGAGAACGAGTGACTTGATCATGATGTATCAGACTGCTGATGTGTCAGAAAATCCTCAAGTCTTCCTGCCTCCAAGACCAGACCTCCATCCATTATGCTTCAGTCTCTTTTTTTGTTTGTTTTTTTGGGGTTTTTTTTGGCAGGGCAATGAGGGTTAAGTGACTTGCCCAGAGTCACACAGCTAGTAAGTGTCAAGTGTTTGAGGTCAGATTTGAACTCAGGTCCTCCTGAATTCAGGGCTGGTGCTCTATCCACTGTGCCACATAGCTGCCTCCTTCACTGTCTCTTTTTCACTAAGATAATTAATTCCATTAAAACTTGAGCCAAAAATTTGTAGGGTTCAGGTGTAGCTTTGAAGTTATCTTTGAATTGTGACATTATAATTAGTTTCTTATTAATTTTATTTTCATTTTATGGCCCCAGATATGTCTAGTTCCTTTCTAATTACTTCCAATGAGGAACTTGTACAATTAGTATCCACCTCCATTCTCCCCCCAGTCCCTTTAGAGAAGCCACCTTGGGTACATTAGGCTCCTAAGCCACTCTTTTCATTTAAGTGAGATAACGTCTATTATCATTACCTTATAAGATCTTCACAATGAATGTTCAGGGATTGATAGGGGAGAGAGGTTTTCTCCTGGAATGCAGTTCAGTCTTAGCTTTCAATATTGTTGTGTCTGAATTACAATCAGTAAAAAATGCAAGAGTGAGCCTAAGCTTGAATTAAGCAGTCAACTGAGTTGCCCTTTATGAAAAGTAAACAGAAACAACTTTTTGGAACCTATAATATCTTTTTCACTCCATAGCAAGTATATGGTATAATACCACAGGGGGGAAATGCCAGAAGCATACTTTTTCTTTTTTTAAAATAATAAACATTTTTATTTATAATTTTCAGTTCAAATTTTTATCCCTCTTTCCCTCCCTGCCCTCCCCCTTCCCTGAAGCAGTAAACAATCAGATATGGGTTATACATGTATGATTATGTAAAACATTACCATATTTGTCATTTTGTACAAAAAAACTTGATTAAAAGAAAAAAATGAAAGAAAGTGAAAAAGAGCATGCTTCAGTCTGTTCCATCAATATCAGTTCTTTCTTTGGAGGTGGAAAGGATGTTTCATCAATAGTCCTTTTGGATGGTCTTGGATCATTGTATTGTTGTGAATAGTCAAGTCATTCACAGTTCTTCATCAAACAGTATTGCTGTTTTCTTTTTCTTGATGAATCAATCATACTAAGAATATAAGACAGCATATATCTTACATAGTTGATCTTTAATTAACAGAGGTAGCATAGTATTGTTAATAGAGCTCTAGTTTTTGTGGTGTTGTTTCAGTTGTGCACAATTCTTCATGACCCCATTTTGGGATTTTCTTAGAAAAAATGCAAGAGTAGTAGGCCTTTTCCTTCTCCACTTCATTTTACAGATGAGGCACTGAGACACACAGGGTTAAGTGACTTACACAGGGTCACACAGCTAGTAGGGATCTGAGGCCAGATTTGAACTCAAAAAGATGAGTCTGTCTGATTCTAAGCCCAGTGTTCTATGAACCATGTCAGCTAGCTGCCCATAGAGTTCTGGACTTAGAGTCAAAAAGAACTAGACTAAAATCTTGCCCCAGGTATGTTTATCAGATATTTGACCCTGGGTAAATAACTTGACATTTAATCATCAGTAAATGGGAATAATAATAATAGCACCCATATGATTAGATAATATATGTAAAGTACTTTGTTAGCTTTAAAGCACTATATCAATGTGAGCTATTTGACTCTTCTACCACTAATTATTACTTACTTATACTGTGAGTACTCTGTCTTCCTTTATCAGGCACTACCAACCATGTCATATTCTCTTGAAATGTTATCATTTTTCATAAGCTATTTCATGCTAGGTATCCTAAAAGGGACCTTTATGTCAAATCTTTATGTAGCTACTTTGCCCTTCTGTCATATCTGACTGAACTCTAAATGGGTCCAAAAACTTTGCCTGGCTGTTGACAGTAAAAAATAAATGTGAGGATACTGAGAATTGTCATGAACTGGAAATGATAATGTAGAAGATGCTAGGATATTCTGTCTTCTTCCTTAGGATATGATGAACTAGCATGAGTGTCCTTGAGGATTCTATTGTTCAAATTTCATGTAGGAGTCTTAAATGGAAATAATCATGGAAGCTAACATTGTATTTTTCATTAGACAAATATCAGTTGGAAGGGCAAGACTTTATGTAGCACTTTTGAAGAGCAAAGCTTTTTTCTGGGTTTTAAGAATATTGAGATGTCACACCTTTGCTACTTATTTGAGTACATTTTATTGATATCAGACAATCCAGAAAGCTTCCAAGTGAGTTTTATTACCTCAAGTTTTTATAGAACCAAGTATTCTGTCATCAAGCTTCCATCTTAATTATAAATAGAATTTACCTTTTCACAGGGTGGGGGGTAGGGGGTGATGGCCTCAGGAGACAGAATGAGACATACATTTTTGGACACAGCCAATGCAGGTATTTGTTTTTTTGTTTGTTTGTTTTTTATTTTTTTTTAGTGAGGCAATTGGGGTTAAGTGACTTGCCCAGGGTCACACAGCTAGTAAGTGTTAAGTGTCTTAGGTCAGATTTGAACTCAGGTACTCCTGAATCCAGGGCCGGTGCTCTATCCACTGTGCCACCTAGCTGCCCCAGGTATTTGTTTTGCTTGACTGCATATCTCTTTTTTCCCCCTCTTTTAAAAAAATGGGGCAGGGAGAAGATGTGGCAGGAAGAAAAATATAACAATTGTTCATTGGGAAGAAAAAAGAAAAAAGTTAAAAGTATAAATAGAACAAAGAAATCTTTGCTTTCCATTGAAAACTGATACAAAGAACCAATCACATAGGCAGACCTGATGTTTTTTACCCTGGAGGTGGCTCCATTTTAGTGGCAACTGAAATGACTCTCTTAGTTCTAAACCCTGTTTAATCCCTGAGGAAGAAATGAACTGTATAAAATGTCAGCCATTATTATCAGGGTAACAGCTGCTAAGAGCTCTTCTGGCCTGCTGAGATAGAAGCCCCTTACAAATTACAGACTGCACCTTTTACTCATTCATTACTTTGCATTTCAAAGTGTTAATGGTAGGTAGGCCTAAATATGCATTAAGCCTAGATATATGGAGTTGATTGGTCTTCATGGAATCAACATTCAGAGAATTATTGATTTGTACCTGAGGCTATACTGAAGGACTTAAAAGTCTCTACCTTCACTGTCTGATGATCTCTTTAACATAAGTACTTGTCTTCAGTCATTTCTTTGTTGATAAAATTTTGTATGCTATATTCAGGTATCTATCTTATAGTTATATTAATAAATGCCTCCTTTTCCTATAATTTTGACCAAGATTGAATGACTGAGGAAATAATAATTAAATCAGTGATTCTCTCATTCATGGAATATCTGAGGGAGTACACTCAAGTAAAAATAGCATTGGGTTTGGATTTAGATTATCTTCGTTTATTTCTCAGTAGTGAAACATTAGTTAAAGTCCGTCGACCTCTCTGACACTTAGCTTTTTCAAGTGAGGAAGTTCATAGCATCAAGAGTTGGAAGGGGGCAGCTAGGTGGTGCAGCGGATAAAGCACTGGCCCTGAGTTCAAATCCAGCCTCAGACACTTGACAGTTACTAGCTGTGTGACCCTGGGCAAGTCACTTAACACCAATTGCCTCACCACCCCCCCAAAAAAAAAGAGTTGGAAGGAACCTCTGAAGTAAAATAATAATAATAATAATAATAATAACAATAACAATAATAATAGTAATAATAGCTAGCATTTTTATAGTGCTTTAAGGGTCATGAAGCATTTTACAAATATTGTATTTTATTGTTACAACAGCTCTAAGAGGTGAGTGCCATTATTATCTTCATTTCTCAAATGAGAAAACTAAGACAGAAAGAAGTTAAAAGACTTGTTCAGGGTCGTACAGTGTCTGAGGCTGGTTTTGAACTTTGGTCTTCCTAACTCCAGGTTCAGCACTCCATCAGCTGCTCCACATAGTTCCCCAACTTGTCCAACCTTCTCATTTTACAGTTCAAGTCACTGAAATCCAGAGAAAGGCATGAACTAGTTCAATTCTAAGGTCTCTTCCAGCTCAAATCCTATGAAATTATTCTCTCATTTACATAATCCACCATTTTTCTATGCACATTATTCTTTTGGCAAGTATTTAAAGATGTATAGTTTTGTTACTATGAGTAGCCATGTGTGAAAAGGTCTATGTAGATCAATGTTGGTGAACTTAATCATTATGTCTTTCAAATGTGATTAGGTATTGACTGGTCATCCTTTGGTAAAATCACATAAGCAGGGGCAGCTAGGTGGCACAGTGGATAGAGCACTGGCCCTGGAGTCAGGAGTACCTGAGTTCAAATCCAGCCTCAGACACTTAACACTTACTAGCTGCATGACCCTGGGCAAGTCACTTAACCCCAATTGCCTCACTTTAAAAAAAAGAAAGAAAGAAAAAAAATCACATAAGCATAGCTCAAAGGAAATGTAAAGGATACCTCATCCAACTCTTTACTTTATGGTTAATGAAACTGAGACCCAGAGAGGTTATATTACTTGCCAATTTTTGTTCACTTTGTTAGTGGCAGATTTGGGACACAAGCTCAAGCTTTTTGATGACTGGTTAAGATTTCAGTGTTCATTCCATTGCACTGTGCAAATAGAAAACAAAGAGGTTTAGAATTTTTCTAATCTCTTCTTCTAAATAAGAAAAAATGAGGCCCAGAGAAGGGAAGTGATTTCTCCAAAGTCTCTACCCGAAATCCATTAAAAGCAACTTCTATAAATGCAAGGTATAATGCTCAACAGTAACTTTAAAGATGTGGGCACACAAGCATTCTGACAAATGGCATTGAATTAAATTCTTTCTAGATGCCAATAGGCCTAAGGACATGAGACCACGGAGGATGCTAAAAAAAGGGATGAGGGGAAGAAGGCAAGGAGATAGACATAGAGATAGCCACTAAGATGCTAAAGGAAAGAAGAGTGCTCACTCTTTCTCTTCTAAATGGCAGAGACAGAAACAAGAACTTAAGGACCAGAAAGAACAAGCCAGGGATTCTCAATTTTTTCTGTGTCATAGAAACCTTTGGAAATCTGGTGAAGCCTATGGGTCCCTTATCATAATAATTTTTAAATGCATTAGATAAAATATATAAAAATACAAAGTAAACCAATTATGTTAACAAAAGTACGAATTAAGAAAAAAACAAACAAGTTCATGGACTCCAGGTCCTTAAGTTCCTCCCACTACTTCTGTATAAGTCACTTGACCTTGTCACAACTGTCAGGTTAGGGGGCTTTATGTCCTCAGCACTCCTAAAGGTGTGGATGCAATATCGCATAGTCTGAATCCAAGTTTTATATGCCAGCTTTCAGGAGTGAAGGTATTGGGGGAAGGAATTCAGGGTTGTCATTACATTACAAGGAACAAGACAGGAATCAAGGAATACCAATCTTGTCAACAAAAAGGTACTACCTCAAGTCTTACTGCTGTCCCTTTTTACTGAGACCTGTTGTTTTGGATGAATTAGAAAGAGATGAGTTATGATGCTCCTTATTACAAACAGGTAGAAGGTAATGAGCTATGAGTTGTTAATTATGATATTTTCAAGGATAGCTAAGCAGGCAATCTCTTAGCAATCAATGCTGGCGGTGCTGCCTCTGAAGCAGATCACAACTCTCCCATGCCTTAGTAGACTGCTTCATGAATTTCTGACCCAGAAAATGAACCATTTGTTGTCCAACCCTCTGGCAATGAACTATCATAGAATTTATTTCCAGGACTAAACTTGACCTTTCCATGTCACTTGCATCGTTTCTGATAACCCAGGCTTACCTCAGGACCAAATGAAGTGAGACTTAGTGAAACAGGTCAATGAATACAAGTAAAATAATTAGAATAATTCTAGTATTTCCAACTTTCATGGCAAATCAATATAATAGATACTCAAATAGATAATGTCAATTTGCTTATGACTATTACTATTAGGGATGGCAGGTTATATAGCTGTGGTAGCAGAGTCTCTGTTTTCTATTTCCTTCATTTTCTTCCTGATAAGCACAATTTCCATTTTAATTAATATTGGTTAAGTTGTATTCTAAGGCCATATAGCCCATGAGGATATGCATAGCATAGGAAAATGACAGCATAATCATTTTAGTTAATTAAAAAAATGGATCACAATCTTGAAGTGACATATAATGCACAATGACTCTCATCATGTGAATTTCCCAAATACATTTGTCATCTTAAGTCTACTTTATCCCCTTTCACATACTGACTTAGATCAGGTCATTTCTTGCTATTATTGCTTTGATGGTTGTCATTTTTCAGAGAAGTTGTTCCTGTGGATTAGAGTATATTTCATGGCCTTATTAAAGGTAAAAAATTATTATAATGGAATAAAATCTTGAATTTGGTCTGTGATTTTTTTTATAATTGCTGGTTTCCAAGGTACCCCCTCACCTATTATCCCAGGCTCAGAGCAGACAAAAACTGGTAGAGACAGGAAGTTCTCACCACCATTCAATATCAGGGTTCCTAGGTCGCAGGCCACTGTAACAAGATGACTCACATGCATTAAAATTTTAACCAAAGTACAATCTCCCTCCCTATTCTTTAAATAGAGGAGTTATACGATAAAGGCAAAGAATTGTGTTACATTTAGCATGAGCCAATCCCCTTGTTGGATAGAAGGTAGAAGAGAATGGGATTCTATCACCCATAAACAAAACCACGTGGGAACAAATATCTCACTCAGAAGAATGCAAAAGCTAATGTTTATGCAGAGCCAGAAAAAAGTACATTCAGGCCAGAAATCACCACCCCAAAGGCTCTCTGGAGTAACCTTCCTCTCTACACAACAGAGTAGTACTAACACTGGTCCTAGTAAGTGAGGTTAGCTGTTTTCAGGGAGGGTTGGTATACAGTCAAGCATATGAGTCTTTGATTACAGGATTGTAGAATAAAAAATTTAGGCCTAACAAGGACCTTAAAAGTCATATAGTTCAATCCCCAACATTTTACAGATGAGAAAATTGAGGCACGGAATGATTTGATGATTTGACCAAGGTCAAACAGTGGCAGAGCTAGGATTTAGACCTAGGTCCCCTGATTCTGAATCTGTCCCTCTTTCCACTCTGCCATGGAACCTGACAAAGAGATTTCCTCCCCATTATCACTTAGGAAACTATTGTTTTCCAGCATGAAGGGGAGAATGGAGCTCCTTGGCAAGTAACACTTGGAAATTTAAACTTCTCCAAGGATAGATTATTTTCATTTTTATCTGCTGCAGTTTTCAGAATGTTTTATTTTAAAGTCAAAGTCTCTTTCCACACTGCACTATCTGGAGTTTACATGTACAGCGGAAGGGTTTTTATTAATATATGCCTCATTTTTATGCTAAGCTGTCCCTATAGGTTAGACCCTTAATCAGACAATCAAGCACAAGATATTTTTTAATCTTCCCCTTTGTAATAATAATCAAGATCTGCTGCTTATTTTGTGGACAGAGAAGCACCAGCACTTGTGCTCTTATGATTCTATTTCAGGTAAATTACAAGTTGGGGAGATGGTTGTTCCAAACCAACAGAAGAAGGGAATAGCCCCAAAGTTTCATGAGCCTCAATAATGCTTTAGATGTCATTTCCTGCTTTATTTGTCTTTGGTGTTTTTCTAATACCAGGGTGACCTATGACTACCCCCACCTGCTTCTGACAGAAAGAGATCACTCAACAAAATGAAATCATTAAATCAGAAGCTGATAGGAAGGGGACTTGTGTTCATGTGTCCTGCATAGATATAAGCTCTAATTAAATATGCTTTTTTCTTCAACACAGTCAACCTGTAATCAGAATGAAGTACCTTAATTGGTACTTAAGTCCTGTAGAATTCTATTTACCTGTCAATAATAAAGGCATTCTCTACATCTGCCTTTCTATTAACTGCTACTATGTAATAATACTATAATTTTACCACTTTTATATAAGAAAAGTGAAATAGTAACACATATGCATATGTACATGCATAAATTAGCATATATTGGCTGTATTATCATGAGCAAGTTACTCAATTTCTCATTGGTCCACACAATACTCTAAATTGAAAAGAGGAGTTGCTAATCTTTATCATTGAGGACATATTGTACTCTGGATGCCTCCACTGTCCTGATTGGTGAGTGTCTCACATTGTGTACCATATCTAGTCCAACTTCAATCATGTTTTATTTTCCTACCTATCCATCTTCTCATGCTAATGCATACTTGCTCTCTGTTCCCATTTTCCAGTTCTGGATACACAATCAAATTGATACTGCCATTACCACTGCAAAGGAAATATCAGTCTATACCCCTATGCTTCCACTCACCATCCCTATAACTTTCCAAACCAAAATATTCTTCCTTGGCTACTACTCTACTATATGTATTATCTCCTATTACAATGTAAGTTTCTTGAAATCAGGAACTGTTTTGACTTTTCTATTTGTGTCCCTGAAATAGAGTCCAGTAGTTGGCACTTCATGACCATTTAATCAATACGTTTTTGTTCATTCATTGATCCATTGATTCATTTATTCATTGGAATGTATTTGATACTGGAGTTCCTCACATTTTCACAATGATAAAACCAAAGGTACTGCATGTGTAGGGGCATGTGTGTATTTACATATGTGTTTTTAGATGGAGAAAGAAGGGAGAGGGGAAATGAATATAAGGAGGTGGGGAGGGGAAAAGACAGAGAGGATGAATTGTGATAGGGAAGAATATGTAGAAGGAATGGTTTATCCCTTTTTCTTCTTGGAAAACTGGCACAGGAGGCTAGAGGCTTAGTCCAAGGATCTTTAAGAGTGAATGAGGGGGTGGCTAGGTGGCGCAGTGGATAAAGCACCGGCCCTGGATTCAGGAGTTCCTGAGTTCAAATCCGGCCTCAGACACTTGACCCTTACTAGCTGTGTGACCTTGGGCAAGTCACTTAACCCCCATTGCCCTGGCCCCCCCCCAAAAAGAGTGAATGAGCCTTATTCTGTTCATGTCATGGCACTTTTACTACACTAACAGGTAGTATAAGTTTGAGGCCATATCTGAAAATATGGAAGAAAATGACCTAAGAATGCATGCTGTATCTTTACCACTCATCAATCAATATGTGACTGCTATGTGCTGGAGATATAAAAATAACAACAAATTATCCCTACCTCAAGAAGCTTGCATCCTGTTGGGGGACATAGCACATACATAAATGGGCATGTGCCAAAAATTCCTAGGCAGAAAGGCAGCTAAATTCCTGGGGGAGGGAGAATGTCAGAAAAGGCTTAATGTTGAAGGATGTTGGAGCAGTTTCTGATTCTGAGATTCTGAGAGGTGTGTGTGTGTGTGGGGGGGGTGAATTAGGAGTACATTCCAGGCATGGGGAACAGATATTGGAAAGTTATAGAGATAGGGGGTGGATTGTCCCTTGTAAATAACAGCAATAAGGTCTGGTTAGCAAGACTTTAGAGTCTAGGAAGGAGAGTTGTGTATAATAAGGTTGGAAAGGTAAACAGAGTAGGTTGTGAAAGGCTTTAAAAGCTAAAATGAGAAGCTTATATTTGAGTCTAGATAAAACGAGGTGCCATTGGAATCTTATTGAATAAGAGGATGACACAGTGAGACATGAACTTTAGGAAAATCACTTTGACAACTGTGTAGGGGATGTATTTAAAAGGAAAGAGATTTGAGTCAAGAGAAGAAATTAGGAGGCTATTGTAGCAGGACAGTTTAGAGGTGCCAAGGGACTGAATTAGAAAGGTATCCATGTGAGAGGAGAGAACAGGACATATGTTAGAGATAGGGTGGAAGTAAAAATGATAAGATTTGGCAACTGACTGTATATATGACTGTATATATGGGATTAGGAAGAATGAAGAGTCAAAAATAACCCCAGGTTGTAAACCTGGGTAACTGGAAGGATGATGATACCTTTGCTAGAAATAAGAGAATTTGAAAGGGAAAAGGGTCTGGAGAGACAGATAATGAGTTCAATTTTGAATGTGTTGAACATTCTAGAAATGGGGAAAACAGGAAAGGAAGAAAAGAAAGAAATATTTCTAAATAGTCTTTATATATAGAAGCCCAAGTAAGGATATTAGATATTTTCCCCACAATGCACTGTTCTGCACTTCAGAAAAGCAATGCTGAAAAAACTTCAACTAAAGAGATATAGTCTAGGGGAAGCATTACGTCATGTTTTCAGAACACATTTCTTCATTCAGAGGCCTTGTGATTAAAATAATGTACGTGGTTTGGAATTTTTGAAAACTGAATTTTAGAGATAGAAAGAAGATCAAGAAAATTGAATAAAAACTCCACTTAATAGGTGTCTGTGATCTTCTCCTGGAAAACCACAAAAGAATAAGACTAAAAGGTATATATGTAACTTGTTTTTTTGTGTTCTGCTCTGCCCAAAGTGGGTATACCACATCAGCTATTCAAATCAATACAAACATTTCCTTCTGCACCTCTCAGAAGGAAAGCACTTAGTAAAAGAAATGAAGTCAATGTTCTTTTTTTAAAGATTTTCTATTTTTATAGGTTTTTATTGACATTTGCTTTTTATTACATCACCATAGTTATTGCAATTATTCCTTCCTCTTCCCTTCCCAGAGAGTCAACTTATGTAATAAATAGTATTTTTTAGAGAGGAGAAAAAAATCAAAACTGGTCAGTATGTTGAAAGAAGTCCAAAGACACTGACAATGTATAACACCTGTAGACCTCTCACCCCCACAAAAGGATAGGTTTAGGTTGTCCTCTCACATCTCTTCATTCAGGTCCTGTAAGATTTTTATAATTTGGTTACTTTTACTTTTGATTTTTTTTTGTATGTCATTCTTTCCAGTAACATTGTTTTAATTATTGTGCATATTCTTTCCTTTGTTCTATTTAGTTTATTCTGTATCAGTTCATGTATTTCTTTGCATACTTCTCTGTATTCATTACACTTTCTTCTTATAGCTCAGTATATACCACAATTTGTTAAGCCATTTTCTAATATTTTCAATTATTAGCTGAAGTCAGTGTTATTACTCATCTTGAATAAATGAATTTAAGGTTGTTTCCATGAGAAAGAGGTAAAAAGTTTTGATAAACTGTGAAGTTCCATACAAGATTTCCCCCATCAGGAGCTATCATCCCCTAACAACCTTTTACATCCTTCTAGTGAGTTTATCATGTAATATTTTAAATTACAGAGTTTTGTGTATATTCATGTCTTATCTCCATGCTATACCCTAACCTCTATGAAAGCAGTTTTATCTAAACTGTGTTACTCTCCTAGGATGACAGATCCTATGCAGTGTTTTACATACAGTAGGGACATAAGAATGTATACATGAATAAATACATGAATGAAAGAATGAATGAATGGATGAATGAATGAATACTAGAAAATATAATGAAGGTGGAAGCCATTTTCCTTTCTTCTCATAAAGAAATCCTTGTTCCTATTAGGAGCTTTTTTCACTATATTTTCTAAAGACACAGGTAAGGACTAGACCTCTGATCTTATTGCTATAAGGAGTTCTCATAAGAGGCAATCCCTTCAAATGCAAATTCAAACTTTCTTTGCCACTTATAGTATTTGAAAGTTTACTACGGCACTGAATGACTAAATGACTTGAATCCCATATATAGTTTGTGCTGGAGGAAAGACAAGCCTAGTTCTTCCTAGCTTCAGGGTGATACTTTCACATTCTTTCATGAGGATTGTATATATTTTATTTGTCAATAGCCACTTGCTTTTGGCCTTATCCTCTTTCTTTGACTATACTTTATCCTACCTTAAAGTATGAATGCAGTTCCTAGAAGAAAACACAAGATGTAATAGTGTGTGAGTGTGGGTGTGAATAGATGAAAAGAGTAACTTCAACAAAGTAAATCAAATTTGTTGTTGTTCAGTCATATCCAACTCGTGACCCTGTAGACCATAGCATGCCAATACTGTTCAAGGAGTTTTCTTGGCAAAGATAATGGAGTGGTTTGCCATTTCCTTTTCCAGTAGATTAAAGCAAACAGAGGTTAAGTGGTTATCCCAGGGTCATAGAGCTGGTATCTGAGGCCAGATTCAAACTCAGGTCTTCGTGACTCCAGGCCCAGTGCTCTATCCACTAAGCGACATAGCTACCTCCAACTACCTGAGCAAATATAAGGAATCAATCTAAAGACTATAGAAAGGCCTGCATTTAAGTATGGAGACCTAAAAGATACATATTTGACGAGATAGAAAGGATGGAGTAGAAGAGCAAAGAAAGTAGCAGAGACATGAAACTAATGTAATTTATAAGAAAAGGTGTTAAATCTTTACTTTGTAAACCTTAAAGTTTCAGATAAAATTGAATTATCAAGATGGCACCTGTTCCCATTATTTTCTCTTTTTTTCCCTTTTTTTGCAGGGCAATGGGGGTTAAGTGAATTGCCCAGGGTTACACAGCTACTAAGTGTCAAGTGTCTGAGGTCGGATTTGAACTCAGCAACCTAATTTAAATTCTAAAAAATTAAGCGTTATTTTTCTTGGTAATTTATTTTCACTCAACAGTAAGAACCAGGAACAAAATATCTTTTTTTTTTTTTTTTGGTGCAGGCCAATGAGGATTAAGTGACTTGCTCAGGGTTACACAGCTACTAAGTGTCAAGCATCTGAGGTCGGATTTGAACTCAGGTACTCCTGAATCCAGGACTGGTGCTTTATCCACTGCACCACCTAGCTGCTCCCCTGTTCCCATTATTTTCATTTTCATTATTAGAAGAGGAATAGTGAAAGTGAATGAATATAGTCTAATGAACACTGTACTATGTAGGTGTTAAGAATTTTATTTAGGGATGCTCTTTACAGTTTGAAACAGAGAGCCAAGGACTAGGATTTGCCATCCATGTATACCTCACCATGCCCACAAAAATATATCTGAGCTAATACTATATTCTCTAGATAGTCTGGGGGTGGGAGGAGACTTTGAATTTTCAAAAAGATAGAGTCCCACCTGGAGTCAGGGATACTCATCTTCTTTAAATCAAATCTGGACTCAGACACTTACTAGCTGTATGATCCTGGGCAAGTCACTTACAACCCTGTTTGTCTCAGTTCTTCCTCAGTAAAATGAACTGGAGAAAAAAATGGCAAACCATTCCAGTATCTTTGCCAAGGAAAATCCCAAATGGAGTTAAGAAGAATTAGACATGACTGAAAATGACTAAACAACAAAAATGGAGAATTTGGAAAATAAAATATGCTTTATTCATATAAACTATATAAGCTAACAAAACTTGAGATACAAAATGTGAAAGACTAAGAATCCAAGATAAATCCTTGCAAAACACAAATATGCAAACAAGTATATCATATATTTTGGGTTCTACTGCTAAAATACAAAATGGACACTATACCAAGCATTACTTAAATGTAAGTCACATAGCATATAATGTAATACATCATTAGAACAGCTCGTGGGTGACTCTACGATTGCTGTTATAATGTCATAATGCCATAGACAGAACTTGAAAACACTTGAGAAGCCATGAGGCCTGGAGAAATTAGGTGACTACCCCAAGATCATACAGTTACTAAGTATTAGGTGTCTGTTGTTGATTAATAATGTAGAATTGTAGAGTTGAAAGGGACCTTAGAGAGAAGCTAGTCCAATTCCCTCATTTTGAAGATAAAGAATGGAAGCTGAAGAAGATGAAATAGGTTGCAAAATAAGAAGCAAATAACTTGAGAGTCTTTCCTAATTAAACAAAGAATTCTCCATGGGAGTTGAAGAAAAATGGTGAAAAATTCACTCTCCATGTTCCTTAAACTTACCTTAAAGACTTAGCATTAGTTGAGCTGTTTTGCCCTTGCTTATGTCATTTCCTGTTCCCTAATAGCAGCTTCTTCCTTGCTTATCTACTCTTCTGACTGTATCTTCAACTACTGAAATCCTAACAATCCTTCAAAGCCAGCTCAAACACCCCCTCTATGTTACTTCCCCATTTAACCCAAAGTGATCACTACCTGCTCTAGATACACATAATACTTACTGTCAGCACCATTTTTATGGAACTTAGCACATTTTGTCTTGTATTATAGTTACTTGTGCAGCATCTTATATTCCTCTAGTAGGATGTTAGTACCCAGAAGGACTATGTCTTACATATAGGGTGTCCCAAAAGTTTTAATGCAGTTTTAAGCATTGAAGCCTTAAAACTGCACTATATCTTTTGGGACACTTTTTTTTTTTTGCAGGGCACTGAGGATTAAATGACTTGCCCAGGGTCACACAGATAGTAATGGTTAAGGTCTGATTTGAACTCAGGTCCTCCTGAATCCGGGGTTGATGCTTTATCCAGTGAACCACCTAACTGTCCCAGAAACACTATCTTTTCTAATTCGTCTGAGCACCTGACAGAAGTAGGTGTGTGTATGTATTCTTTTTTTTTTCCGTTACATAAAGATAATTCCATTATGTAAAGATAATTCTCAACTTTTGTTTATACTAGCTTTACAATTTCAGATTTTTCACCCTCCCTCCCCTCCCTCCCCCCTCCCCTAGATAGCAGGTAATATGATATAGGTTTTATATACATATATATATATATATATATATATATAATATTTCTGTATTAGTCATGTTATAAGAGAAAAATCAAAGCAATGACAAAAAACCTCAAAATAGAAAACCAACAGCACCAAAACCAAAAGAAATAGTATGGTTCATTCAGCATCTATACTCCACAGTTCTTTTTTTTTCCTGAATTTGGATATCCTCTTCCATCATGAGTTCCCTGGAACTCTTCTGTACCATTTCATTGGTGAGGAGAATATAGTCCATCACAGTAGATCAACACACAATGTTGATGATACTGTGTACAATGTTCTTCTGGTTCTGCTCATCTCACTCATCATCAACCCATGCAAGACCCCCCAGGTTTCTCTGAACTCCTCCTGCTCATTGTTTCTTACAGCACAATAGTATTCCATTGTATTCATATACCACAACTTGTCCAGCCATTCCCCAATTGATGGGCATCCCCTCAACTTCCAATTCCTTGCCACCACATAAAGATCAGCTATAAATATTTTTGTACATGTGGGTCCATTTCCCCTTTTCCTGATCTCCTTGGGAAAAAGACCCAAAAGTGGTATTGCTGGGTCAAAGGGTATGCACAGCTTTATAGCCCTTTGGGCATAATTCCAAAGTGCTCTCCAAAATGGTTGGATCAGTTCACAGCTCCACTAACAATGCATTAGTGTTCCAATTTTTCCACAGCTTCTCCAACATTTATTATTTTCCTTTTTTGTCCTTTTAGCCAATCTGATAGCTGTCAGGTGGTACTGCAGAGCTGTTTTAATTTGCATCTCTCTAATCATTAGAGATTTAGAGCTTTTTTCATAGGGGAATAGAAACCTTTGGTTTCTTCATCAGAAAACTGCCTGTTCATATCCTTTGACCATTTCTCAATTGGGGAATGACTTGAATTCTTATAAATTATATTTAGTTCCCAATATATTTTAGAAATGAGACCTTTATCAGAAATACTGGCCATAAAAATTGTTTCCCAGCTTTCTGCCTCCCTTCTAATTTTGGATGTATTGCTTTGGTTTGTACAAAAACTTTTTAATTTAATGTAATCAAAATCATCCATTTTACATTTTATAATATTCTCTATCTCTTGTTTGGTCATAAACTGTTTTCCTTTCCAAAGATCTGAAAGGTAGACTATTCCTTTCTCTCCTAATTTATCTATGATATCACCTCTTATGTCTAAATCATGTATCCATTTTGACCTTATTTTAGTATAAGGTGTAAAATGTTGGTCTATGCCTAATTTCTGCCATACTATCTTCCAGTTTTCCCAGCAGTTTTTGTCAAATACTGAGTTCCTATCCCAGAAGCTGGAGTCTTTGGGTTTATCAAACACTACATTACTAGTGTAATTTACCACTGTGTTTCCTGTGCCTAGCCTATTCCATTAATCCTCCACTCTATTTCTTAGCCAGTACCAGATAGTTTTGATGACTGCCACTTTATAGTAAAGCTCCAGGTTTGGTATCTCTAACCCACCTTCCTGTGCATTTTTTTTATTATTTCCCTGGATATTCTTGATTTTTTGTTTTTCCAGATGAATTTTGTCATTTTTTCTAGCTCTATAAAATAACTTTTCGGTAGTCTGATTGGTATGGCACTGAATAAGTAAATTAATTTAGGTAGAATTGTCATTTTTACTATATTAGCTCTGCCTATCCATGAGCAATTGATATCTTCCCAATTATTTAGATCTGATTTGATTTGTGTGAAGAGTGTTTGATAGTTGTGTTCATAGAGTTCCTGGGTTTGTCTTGGCAAGTAGACTCCCAAGTATTTTATATTATCTACCATTACTTTAAATGCAATTTCTCTTTCTATCTCTTGCTGCTGGACTTTGTTGGTCATGTATAGAAACACTGATGATTTCTGTGGATTTATTTTATATCCTGCTACTTTACTAAAGTTGTTAATTGTTTCAAGTAATTTTTGAGTTGATTCTCTAGGATTCTTTAAGTATACCATCATATCATCTGCAAAGAGTGATAGTTTTGTTTCCTCCTTGCCTAGTCTAATTCCTTTAATTCCTTTTTCTTCTCTGATTGCTAAAGCTAACATTTCTAGTATAATATTAAATAATAGGGGTGATAATGGGCATCCCTGTTTCACACCTGATCTTAGTGGGGAGGCCTCTAATTTATCTCCATTGCATATAATGCTTGCTGATGGTTTTAGGTAGATACTGTTTATTATTTTAAGGAAATCTCCACCTATTCCTAAGCTCTCTAGTGGTTTTATTAGGAATGGGTGCTGTATTTTGTTGAAAGCTTTCTCTGCATCTATTGAGATAATCATATGATTTTGGTTAGTTTACTTATTGATGTGGCTGATTATGTTAATAGTTTTCCTAATGTTGAACCAGCCCTGTATTCCTGGTATAAATCCCACCTGGTCATAGTGTATTATCCTGGTGATCACTTGCTGTAATCTCCTTGCTAATATCTTATTTAAGATTTTAGCATCAATGTTCATTAGGGAAATTGGTCTATAATTTTCTTTCTCTGTTTTTGCTTTGCCTGGTTTTGGTATCACCACCATATCTGTGTCATAAAACGAATTTGGTAGAACTCCTTCTTCACCTATTTTTCCAAATAATTTGTATAATATTGGAATTAATTGTTCTTTAAATATTTGGTAAAATTCACCTGCAAACCCATCTGGCCCTGTGGATTTTTTCTTAGGGAGTTCATTAATGGCTTATTCAATTTCTTTTTCTAATATGGGTTTATTTAAGGATTTTATTTCCTCTTCAGTTAACCTGGGCAGTTTGTATTTTTGTAAATATTCATCCATTTCATTTAGATTGTCCAAATTTTTGGCATACAGTTGGGCAAAATAATTCCTAATTATTGATTTAATTTCTACTTCATTGGTGGTAACATCACCCCTTTCATTTTTGATACTGGTAATTTGGTTTTCTTCTTTCTTTTTTTAATCAAAGTAACCAATATTTTATCTATTTTATTGTTTTTTTCATAAAACCAGCTCTTAGTTTTATTGATTAATTCTATACTTTTCTTGCTTTCAATCTTATTATTTTCTCCTTTAATTTTCAGGATCTCTAGTTTAGTATCTAATTGGGGATTTCTAATTTGTTCTTTTTCTACCTTTTTAAGTTGCATGCCCAATTCATTAACCTCCTCTTTCTCTTTTTTATTCATGTAAACATTTAGAGCTATAAATTTTCCCCTAAGCACTACTTTGGCTGCATCCCATAGATTTTCGTATGTTGTCTCATTATTGTCATTGTCTTGGATATAGTTATTGATTGTTTCTATGATTTGTTGTTTGACCCATGTGGAAATTCATTTTGATTTAGGCTGAGATTAGAAAGTCTTAGGCCCTCAGGGTCTCTTCTGTGTGGGAGGTGCTGGTGCCCCTCCCCCTCTGCTTCAGCTGAGCCATAAAGCCCCATGGGCTGTACAAGATGCCCAGTCAAGCAGCTGGGGGAAAAAAAGCCCCCAGCTCCCTCCGACCTGAGCGGAGCTATCTGAAAGATCCCAGATAGCCTATGCCGAGGTACGTGAGGCTGGAGCACACCCCCCCCCCCCCACCACCAGTTGTAGCCCTGGCTGGCAGATTAGCTTGGTCTGTGGGGGCACAGGAACCCCCGAGATTTGAGTGGAGAAAAGAAAGATACATATAGACCTGGAGGTTAGACTCAGGGGGTCTGACGAGAGAGGCTGAGAATAGGTTCCAACGGACGAGATGAGGTCGAGAAGAGGTCAAGCGGCGGGTGATGAGATTAGAAAGGTTGGAGTGTGGCAGACTAGAGACGGGGCTACAAGGACGCAGGAGAAGATGAGAAGGACTAGGAGCAGGGAAAAGAGAGGCCGAAGGGCAGACTGATGGAGCAGACAGACAGAAGGTCAGTGAGAGAGAAACACAGGGGTTCAGTGGTGGCAGTAAGGGGAGGAAAGTTAGAAGCAGGTGGATTGACAAAGTGAAAGGGGCTGAGTTAGAACCATTCATTCTTTAGAATGAAATTGTTTAGTTTCCACTTGATTTTCATTCTACTTTTCCATGGCTCTTTCTTATATGCAATTTTTATTGCATCATGATCTGAGAAGGATGCATTTACTATTGCTGCCTTTCTACATTTGACTATGATGTTTTTGTGCCCTAACACATGGTCAGTTTTTGAAAATGTGCCATGTACTACTGAGAAAAAGGTATATTCCTTTCTATCCCCATTCAGTTTTCTCCAGACATCTATCATATCTAACTTTTCTAGTAATCTATTCACCTCTTTCACTTCTTTCTTATTTATTTTTTGGCTAGGTTTATCTAATTCTGAGAGTGGGAGATTCAGATCCCCCACTAGTATAGTATTACTGTCTAATTCCTCTTGTAACTCATTTAACTTCTCTTCTAAGAATTTGGATGCTATACCACTTGGTGCATACATATTTAATATTGATATTACTTCATTATCTATAGTACCTTTTAGCAAGATGTAGTTCCCTTCCTTATCTCTTTTAATGAGATCTATTTTTGCCTGTGCTTTGTCTGAGATAAGGATTGCTACCCCTGCTTTTTTTACTTTAGCTGAAGCAAAATATATTCTGCTCCAGCCTTTTACCTTTACTTTTTGTGTCTCTCTCTCTGCTTCAAAAGTGTTTCTTGTAAACAGCATATTGTAGGATTCTGGTTTTTAATCCACTCTGCAATTCGGTTCCGTTTTATAGCAGAGTTCATCCCATTCACATTCTCATTTATTATTACTAACCGTCTATTCCCCTCCATTCTATTTACCCCCTTTGTACTTTTTCCCCCTTCTTTCACCCTATTCCTCTTCACCGACGTTTTGCTTCTTACCCCTGCCTCCCCCAATCTGCCCTCCCTTTTTATCACCCCCTCCCTTTTCTTTACCCTTCTCTCCCTTGCTTTTGTCCTCCCTTCTATCAGACCCCCTTTCCCTTCCCCTTTTTTCCCCTAAAGAATGAGCTGTTTCTTTATCCCAATGACCGTATATGTTATTCCCTCTTTGAATCAAATCTAATGAGAGTAGGGTTGAAACAATGTTCACCCCTCCTTTCTTTCCTTCTATTGTAATAGGGTTTTTTTTACCTCTTCATATGAGATAATTCACCCCATTCCACCTCCCCTTTCCTCTCCTCCCCATAGACTCCCTTTTTAACCCTTTAATTTTCTTTGTATCATCACATCAAACACAATTTATATTTATACCCTCTGTGTAAAGTCCTCTCTGCCCAAATACATTTACAGTTCTTAAGAGTTATGAGTATTATCTTCCTGTGTAGGGATGTAAACAGTTTAACCTAATTGAGTAACTTTTTTTTTCTTCTGTTTACCTTTTTAAACTTCTCTTGAGTCTTGTATGTTGAGATTGAATTTTCTATTCAGTTCTGGTCTTTTCATCAGGAAACATTGAAAGTCTGCAATGTCAATGAATGTCCATCTTTTCCCCTGAAAGACAATGCTCATTTTTGCTGGGTAATAGATTCTTGGCTGCAATCCAAGCCCCTTTGCCTTCCGGAATATCATGTTCCAAGCCTTGCAGTCCTTTACTGTTGAAGCTGCCAGGTCCTGAGCAATACTGACTGTGGCTCCATGATATTTAAATTGCTTCTTTTTGGCTGCTTGGAGTATTTTCTCCTTCACCTGATAATTCTGGAATTTGACTACAATATTCCTTGGAGTTTTCTTTTTGGGGTCTCTTTCAGGAGATGATTGGTGGATTCTTTCAATCATGATATTATCCTCTGATTCTAGAATATCAGGGCAGTTCTCCTTAATAATTTCCTGGAATATGGTGTCTAGATTCTTTTTCTGATCATGGCTTTCAGGCAGTCCAGTGATTCAGAAATTGTCTCTCCTGGATCTGTTTTCCAGATCAGTTGTCTTTCCAATGAGGTATTTCACATTTTCTTCTATTTTTTCATTCTTTTGATTCTGCTTGACTGATTCCTGGTATCTCATGGATTCCTTATCTTCCAACTGTCCCATTTTAATTTTTAAGGCATTGTTTTCTTCAGTGAGATTATGCACCTTTTTTTCCATTTGGATGAATTTTTTAAGGCATTGTTTTCTTCAGTGAAATTATGTGCTTCCTTTTCCAAGCTGCTGATTCTTTTTTCATAGTTTTCTTGTTTTGCTTTCATTTCTCTCCCCATTTTTTCTTCTACCTCTCTCAATTGATTTTTAAAATCCTTTTTGTGCTCTTCCAAGAAGGCTTTTTGTTCTTTAGACCAATTCACCTTCCCTTGTGAGGCTTCACATGTAGGCAATTTGAGGCTATTGTCCTTATCTGAGTTTGTGTTTGCTTCTTCCCTATTGATACATAAGCTCTCAATAGAGAGGGCTCTTTTTCACTTCTTACTCATTATTGCAGCTTATTTATTTATTTTTTAAATTGATGTCTGCTCTGGGGGCACCAGGGTCCCTGTTTTGGGCTTCTTGTGCAGGGGTATAGGTGCTGTGTCACCGACTTTTTACACTGAGGACTTTAAGTGTGTGCATTCCCCCCCTACATACACCCTGCACTTCCTATCTGTGCAAGCTAGGATCAGTGGGCCTAGTCATGCCTATCCTGTTCATGGCCCTCCAGCTGGCAACTTGCCGTCTTGGCTGGTGCAGGTAGGTTTTTCCACTGTCCTTCTTGGCCACCAGATTTTTGAGCCAGGTTCCAGGGGCCTCAGTTGTTTGGCTGTGGCCTGCAGCTTCTTGCTGACTTGCCCCGACCCCCTCAGCGCTGGGCTGCTGCCCTGCGCTGCGCCTCCCTTTTGCCCGAGTCAGATCGACCTTTTCCTGAAGTCTTCTAAATTATCTCTGGTTGGAAGACTGTGTCTCTCTGTCTCTTTGCAGGTTCTGTAGTTTCAGAATCCATCCAGAGGCTTGATTTAATGTTCTTTTTGAGGGAACAGAAGGAGAGCTCAGGCAGCTTGCTGATTCCTCTCTGCCATCTTGGCTCCGCCCCTTGTATATATTCTTTTTTTTTTTTTTTTTGCAGTGCAATGGGGGTTAAGTGACTTGCCCAGGGTCATACAGCTAGTATGTGTCAAGTGTCTGAGGCTGGATTTGAACTCAAGTACTCCTGAATCCAGGGCTGGTGCTTTATCCACTGTGCCACCTAGCAGCCGCTGTATGTATTCTTAATAAATATTTATTTAATAGTTGAAATGATAAAGGAGGGTAAAAAGAACACTGTTTGACAAGGTTTGAGTAGCTTCTGCTGGCTTGCTTTTAGTGACTCTACATAGCACTCCCAGAAGAGCTGTAACTAGTGTAGTGAAACTGGGACTTTGCCCTAGGGTGCTGAATTTATTGCATACTGACAGCAATGTGGAAACAACAGAGCTTAGTATCAAGTTATCAAGAACAATTAGTTAAAATAGAAAGCTATCAGCATGCTGAAAAAATACTCTGTGACCCCTTTGTGCTCCCACTTACACAAAGCATGACAACTGAATAAGCAATATCCTTGCACCAGTGACATATGGTATCTACCTCTATGACTTACAGTCAGTGTCCCACCATTCTATAATCACACCAAATCTGCAGCAGACATGATGCAAAAATATCTAGTTATGGTTCTTTCTCCCAGCACTTCCCAGATCAAGAACTCATCAAACCAGAGTCACTTTTTGATGCTATTGCCATGGACAGAACTTGAAAACACCTGAGAAGTCATCGAGTCCAATCTCATTATGTTACAAATACATAAATGAGGCCTAGAGAAATGAAATGACTAGCCCAAGGATACACAGTTACTAAATGACAGATTAATGGTACAAAATTTTAGAGTTGAAAGGGACATTAGAAAAAAAGCTAGCCAATTTCCTCATTTTGATGATAAGGAAAGAATATAAAATAGGTTACCCAAGATTTACCTTTCAGCTCAAAAATGGGGAAGTCTTTCCTTGTAATTCAGATATTACCCAGAATGTCTTGAGTTCCTAGAAGCTACATTTAAGATTCTAGATGTTTCAGCAATAGTTTTAAATCACCATAATTTCCCCTACAAATGACTCCACATTTCCCTTCTGATTATATATGTTACAATACTATTGATGATGGGGATGATGGTAGTGGTAAGAGGAAGATCAGGATATCTTGTGCTGGTATAATGCTTTACTCTTTTTGAAGTATTAACCCACAGTATTACCTTCCCTATCCCTAATTTAAATTCTAAAAAATTAAGCGTTATATGTCTTGGTAATTTATTTTCAGTCAACAGTAAGAACCAGGAACAAAATGTCTTTTTTTTTTTTTTTTTTGGTTCAGGCCAATGACGGTTAAGTGATTTTGCCCGGGGTTACACAGCTACTAAGTCTCAAGTGTCTGAGGCCAGATTTGAACTCATGTCCTCCTGAATCCAGGGTTGGTGCTTTATCTACTGTGCCACTTAGCTGCCCCCAACAAAATATCTTTTAAAGTTCTTTTTCTATTTGGGAAGTAAATAACTATACATACAACAACATTAGTACTAAACTTAAAGCTTTGGAGGAAGGATAGTGTTAAGAAGTAGTAATTTTTTTAAGAGATTTTTTAACACCATCTAGGTGATGCAGTGGATAGAGTACCAGGCCTGGAGTCAAGAAGCCCTGAGTCTAAATCTGGCCTCAGACACTTAGTAGCTGTGTGACCCTGGACAAGTCACCTAACCCTGTTTGCCTCAGCTTTCCCATGTATAAAATAAGCTGGAGAAGGAAATGGTAAACTGCTCCAATTATCTTTGCCAAGAAAATCCCAAATTGGTTCACAATTGGACAAGATTGAAATGACTGAACATCAACAAAAATTACTTTATACATTGTAAAAACTAAGGATAAATGGTAGTGTCATTATTCACTGGAAATAATGGTTATATTTATGATCTCAAGGCAATGTAAATAACACATTCACTGCTCAGATAGCATCAACAAGGGGGCAGCTAGGTGACACAGTGGATAAAGCACTGGCTCTGCATTCAGGAGGACCTGAGTTCAAATCCTGCCTCAGACACTTGACACTAGCTGTGTGACCCTGGGCAAGTCGCTTAACCCCCATTGCCCTGAAAAAACAAACAAACAAACAAACAAAAACAGATACCATCAACAGCATTGGTCCCAGGCAACCAGAAATGTAGTACAGTTGTAAGAGTTCTAAAGTTAGAGGACCTGAATTCAATTATTGGCTTACTGAATTCACTTACTTCCTAGCTAACCTGGGGCAAATCACTTCACCCCTCTCTAAGCCTTAGTGTTCTTATCTTTAAAATAAGGAGGATTGAATTATATAGCCAAGAAGGTCCCTTCCAACTACAAATCTATGACCCATGCACCCAAAGGTGGGATTCCAAATGATCCTACATTTTCACTACCACTTCTATTTTCTTAGAGAGTATAGGCTTTAAAATATGCTCTCGGATAAAGTAAAATCTTCCCCAAAGAAAATATTATATAGCATTTAATGGTAGCTAAGTAGGGAACAGGGAGCTCATCCAGGTATGATCATCCAGCACAGAGAGCTCAATCCTGGTATGATATTGGGATTTGACCAAGTTCTCAGTAGGTTTGCTATTCTCCCAAGCAAGGTTTCTAGCTTGGAAACCCAAGAGAGGCTGATGTCATGGTATTATTTCAGGGCCAGGAGGAGCCCAGTTGAGAACTTTTCTCTTCAGGTGTGATATCATAGCAGCACTTTTATTGCCATGGTGTAGTCCCTGAATATACATGCTCCAAAGAAATATGTTCTACATCCTATATGAAAAAGTTAAATAAAACCAGAGGATTAAGCACCATTTTTATTCAAAGTAATAAAGCATCTAGTATCTTTTTAGCCTCTCTCCTGATTTTTCTTCCTTCCCGCAATAATCATTTAAGAAACGGGATGGGTTCATAGCAAAATGGGGTAGCAGAAATCACTAAAATATTTCCTGTTTTTTCACTATTGTACATTGAAGGCATTTTTTTTTTACTTAATTCTTAAAGATATGGCAATCAATGTGATTTAATAGGGGTGTCTCCTCATGGGTCACTGAACAAATCAGAATGTTTCATGCCTTTGCTTACAACTCTGGTCATACAGCATAACAATGACTGGCTGGAATGAACCTTTAGGGAGCTCAGTTTTCTCATCTGCAAAGTAAGGAAGTCGAGTTAGCTGGTCAGCCTCTGAAGTCCCTTCCAAATCTATGTTCTTATGCTATATGTGAGTAGTCAGGAGCAATTATTATTTCCTGATGTATAAATTATTTATAATGACAAGAGTCAACAAGGAACTTTTTTGACTGGATTCTCTAGTTTTATAATGTTCTCAGTTCACACCCATAAGAATTAAATTCTGGGGACAGCCAGGTGGCACAGTCTGGCCCTGGATTCAGGAGGACCTCAGTTCAAATCCAGTCTCAGACACTTGACACTTACTAGCTATGTTTCTCTGGGCAAGTTACTTAACCCTCATTGCCCTGCAAAAAAACTAAATAAACAAACAAAAAACCCAAAAACAAAAACCAACTCTGCAAGCACGCATTAAGCAACTTTTATATGTAAAGCATAGTGCTAGGTGCATGGGATAACGAGACAAAAAATGAAATAGTGGCTGCCCTCATAGAACCTTCATTCTACCAGGGGAAAATCAATTCTCCTTATTCATATATATGTGGACAGATGCATAGTTATAAAGTTTAAAGATGTGTTGAGATATTTAGTTGCCTGTACAGTCAAACCTCTGTTCTTCTATTGTTCCTTTCTTGGATGCCCATGCCTTTGCTGAAATTTTTCCTCATGCCTAAAGGAAAGCCAATGAGGTATACGAGAAAGTAACAGATTTGGGACTGAAGGACCTACCTGGGTGACACTGGGCAACTCCTTTAAGTGCTTAATCCTTCAGTTTCTCATCTATAAGGTGGGGGGAAGTAGGGTGGGACTACATGACCTTTGAATTCCAATTTCAACTCTAAACATATGATTCTATTCTCCTAAAACACTCTTCCTTCTGTAAACCCTTTCCTTTTCTTTAAGGCTTAAAATACCTTCCCCAGGCAGCTTCCCTTAATTTGCCCCTTTTCCACCCCTCCCCAGTTGAAAGTTCCTTTTTCCCTTTCAAAAGTTTTGGAGCCCTTTATTTGACCATTCTGCCTTATTTCATAATTATATATGTGCTTCTCTCTCCCCCCAACCATGTCAATTCCAAGAGGATGGGGGCAATGTGTTATTTAAAACTTCTAAATCTCCCAGAACCTAGCTCAGTTTCAGGCATAGACATTTTTTTTTAATTATACCTCACCCACATCCATAGCCAAAAGCACTTTTCATAGATGGTAAGCTCCTTGACGGCAACTCACAATGACTCCCCTTCTCCCAGTCTAATTTTACAATATTTTAAGTACTTATTATGTGCAAAGCATTTTGCAAAGTACCATTAGGGAATAAAAATGTATGTGAGAGATATAGTCCCAGCCTTTAATACTCAATAAAATGCTCTAATGCAAAAAAAAAAAATCTTTCTAGTGCTCACTTCCTACTCTTTTTCATAAATAGTATTATAAAGTTATTTAATAGAACCTTGCATGGTTTCTAGTTGTTATGTGATGGGCCTAATTAGAATATAGTCACTTCTTATACTGCTGCCAGTTTTATTATAGCATTTGGTGCAGATATATATGTGTGTGTGTGTATACATATATACATACACATATATGTACATGGATACATGCATACATGCATATAATTTCCTCTAACATGCCTCATTGATAAGTACAGTCAGCTTGCTTTTGTCTAAGCAAACCGATTAGCCCTCTAAGGGTTAATTAGGAAGAGAGCCCCCTTCAGGGCCAGGAACTGTTTACTTCAATCCTTTTTCTTGTAAGCTGCCATGTTTCGTTTGGGTACTAATTGTGCCTGATGGACCCATTAGTTTATAATCAGAGCAGCTACTTGGCTAGCTCTCTGGGGGTTAATTAAATGGATGAGGTAGTGCCCGGATATTGCTAACAGACAGGACCACTTTAATTTTTTTTTCCCCAACTGTACTGAAGAAATTGTTGTTACTATGAACAGTCGAGTTTCTCAGCACCTGTGGTGTCTTTTAATGTTGGAGTTTATTAGACTACTGTATCAAGACAATCCAGGGTGATCCATGAGTGTATACCTCCATGGGTTGGTTCCATTACTGCTCAGAGAGGATCTCAGCCAATGAACTCCGGGAAGCTAAGCATCACTTAGGCAGACTTGTTTTCTACAGAAGATGATTCCTGCACCAGGTTAAATGTATGGCCCTAATGAAAATGTCTGGGCCTTCCACCAGGAAGCATTCAAAAGATAGACTTTGGTCTACCTTGCAGTGTACTAAACACAGCAAGAAACCAGAATGATTGGTAAGGTGACTAAATATTTCTCTGATGTTGTTATTGCCGCTGCTATGATCTGACCTTGTAATATGCCACTTTTAGATTTTTATTCTCTTTTTCCTTCCACATTGAGCCTCCAGCTTACGGTTCACTGTGCAAAATAGTTGTGTGCTATCGTACTAGTATTAAGGGGTTTTTTGTTGTTTGTTTTCTTAAGCAAGTCCACTGGGGTATGATTTACAAAGCAGGGCATTATGTCGCATGACATGAAAGGAGTGCAGTATACCCCATGGCTTTAATATCAAAGCTGTTATGATCTCGGGACTATTAGGAGTGGCAGGCAGAAGACCCAAAAGGCAAGAGAAGAAGAGATTTTTACATTGAATTTTATTTAACTAATGTCTATAATACCAATTCCAGCATAACATGTGTTTCAGGGGAAAATGTCTGGAAATACAATTACTGGTCAAATTTAGAAGACAACCCTTGAGAATTCTGAATATATTTTAAATCATTCATTCATTTATAGACTACTGTACCTAAAACAGCAGTACTGAGATGTTTCCTGAACTGAGGTAGACAATGATAAAAAGAAATTTGAAGTGCCCAGATGACATTTTGCTACTATCCTTCACTTTCCTTTACAAAAGAGGACATGTCCTCTAGCAACTACTTTCCTTCGGATGACCTTTATGTTGTTCAACCGTGCCCTCCTTCAGCAAATATAGGGAAGATAGAGATCCCCCTTAAGTAAGTGAAGCTAGTTTAGTTTTGTAGAAGCATGTTGATCAGTTCTCTTCAGTTGAAGCTAGATAGAAAACTTGGAATGCAGGTTGAATAGGCAAATAGAAAGTAAAACATAGTAGGAAATGCAATGTCCTAAACTGGTGGTCACTAGTCTACAAGCTACAGATCCCAGAGGAGTCATGAAAGCAATATAAGGGGTTCATATTCAGTCATGTATCTTCTTAATGTATGGGTACAGCTACTTTTTGCCTGATGTGAGGAGGGAGAATGATAAAGCTTTTTTTTTTGTCTTTTTTTGGGGGGGGGGGGCAGGCCAATGAGGGTTAAGTGACTTGCCCAGGGTCACACAGCTAGTGTCAGGTGTCTGAGGCTGGATTTGAACTCAGGTCCTCCTGAATCCAAGGCCAGTGTTTTGTCCACTGCGCCACCTAGCTGCCCCATGATAAAGCTTTTTGATGATTAAAATTGATCTTGCTACTAGAAAACATCAGGAACCACTATCCTAAACCAAATTTTTAAAATTCTGGATAATTCAGTAGACCTATACATATTGATGTTCAAGATTCTGATGAATATGTCTGAATTAAAGGATGCTGAATTCTGATACAGAGATGAGATGGTAAAAAAAAAAAAATGGGGCAGCTAGGTGGCACAGTGGATAGAGCACCGGCCCTGGAGTCAGGAGTACCTGAGTTCAAATCCGGCCTCAGACACTTAACATTTACTACCTCTGTGACCCTGGACAAGTCACTTAACCCCAATTGCCTCACTAAAAACAAACAAACAAACAAAAAAACAGAGATGAGATGGTGATGGTTCCAATTCAAAAGAAATACTATGCCAATTTGGTGACAGCAAAAAGTAATAACAGGGCAAGCCCTTTATGAGACTTATTGCAGAATATTTTCATTTGTCTCCAGGAAGCTGTATCATTTCCTAGGGAGCTACATGGGTATCATTACTAAATCACTATATAGCTTCCTGATATTCCTCCCCAACTTGGAGTCTTTACCTTACTCCTGATTGCTGAATTACATTAGTACTTGAACTATGTCAGATCAGTTATTTCTTCCACTTGTCTCAAGTCAAGGTTGATAGTTCACATACAATGGTGTGAGCCCATTTCATCAGGCAAAGCAGTAAATTTTCCCCCCACTGACAACCTCTGGGGACCTATTACTGCCCTTTCCCCTTTATTTGATTTGATTTGCTGTCTTCCAATAGCCATAAGACAAAAGATCCAACAAGGAACAAAATACTTATTCCCTTATAACTGTGTCCCATTCCACTGGAGATGGAGTTGAACCTAGTAAGAGTCAGAATTCTTTCACCCTGTTCTACCTAATGTATGTACAGTACCTCTGAAATGAAGTCATCAAGCTGATTATTTTTATTATTTACTGGTGTATTCAGCTGTGGTATGCATTCTTTTCCACCCAGCCATTATGGAAAAGGAATTTATATCTGGGCTCAGTGCTACATTCAAGCTTCCCCACAGCTTTTTTTTTTTTTTTTTTTTAGTGAGGCAATTGGGGTTAAGTGACTTGCCCAGGGTCACACAACTAGTAAGTGTTAAGTGTCTGAGGCCAGATTTGAACTCAGGTACTCCTGACTCCACGGCCGGTGCTCTACCCACTGAGACACCTAGCTGCCTCCCCCACAGCTCTTTTTTTTACTTTCTTTTTTTTTTGTGCCCCCAGCTCTTTTTAAAAAAATTAATTTCATTAATATCTTTTATTTGTAGAGCGTCTAAATATCCCCCTATATCTCTTCCTTTATCTCTTCCTATAAAGCGCCATATAACAAAGAATTTTGGAAAAGGAAGAGAAAAAAATCAGCAAAAACAATCTACACATTTGAAAAAATATGAAAATATATGCAAGGTTCCATACTTGCACACCCCCACCTCTGCAAGGAAGAAAGGAGAGGTGTTTTCTCATACCTCTTCTTTTAGGCCAATCTTGTTCATTGTAATTTTCAATGCTTTCTTTTTCTTTGTTTTGTGGTTGTTCTTTCCATTTACATTATGGTATTTGTGTGTATTTTATTGACTCTGCTAACTTCACTTTGTATCACTTCATGTGTGTTACCTATAACTTTTTATACTATATAAATTATACATATATATATATAAACTTATATAATATATATGTTTACCTTCAATCTGTCCTTGATGTTAACATTTTATTAGGATTCACATGTTGGCTTAATAATTTTTTCTACCACCTGTCTTCTGCACATATACCAAAATGTTAATTTAAAATGGCAGCATTGTGTAGTAGAAAAAGTTCTGGGTAGGGAGCCAGGCAAGTGTGAATCACATCAAATCAAAGTATCACTCTGTGTAAATTTGAGCAAATCGCTTCATCTCTCAGTTTTCTAATCTATAAAATGATGATAAGAATGTAGTACCTACCTCAAAGGGTTGTGCAGACTAAATGAGATATTACTTATTAAGTGTTTTGTATAGCTTAAAACACTAGATAAATGGAAGTATTTTTTTTTCTTTTGAACTACAAGCCCTAATGAGGCAACAGGTATGTGTCCAATACTTAGCATAGTGTCATATACGTGTGTATGTGTATATTTAATTATATATATACAAATAATTATGAGTATATATGTGTATATATATACTGTCTTAAAAGTCTTAGTGGAGTTTTAAGCTACTAAAACTGAAAACTCCAGTAAGACTTCAGAGACAGGCAGTATTTAACCCTGTGAGTTAGGTACCTTGCATGTGTATGTGTGTGTGTTTGTGTGTGTGTATGATTATTCCCACTGTACAGATAAAGAAACTGCAGTCAAAGGTAAGGTGATTTGGTCAAAGTCACACATCTAATAAGAATCAGTTCTGGCGTATGAAGTTTTTTGTTTGCTTGTTTTACTCCAAGTTATATGAAGTTAGATCTCTTTATTTCCACTGGGCCACACTGCCTAAACTATAAGATGAGTGTGTTATGATTTCATTTTTTTTTCAATCTCATTTTTTTACAATGAGGTTCATTTAGAAATCATAGTAGGAGGGGGCAGCTAGGTAGTGCAGTGGATAAAGCACCGGCCCTGGATTCAGGAGGACCTGAGTTCAAATGTGGCCTCAGAAACTTGAAACTTATTAACTGTGTAACCCTGGGCAAGTCACTTAACTCTCATTGCCCTGAAAAAAAAGAAATGATAGTAGGAAAAGTCAGAATTCTGCTGTTATTCTTTTATATTTAATGTTCCGTGGACTGTGTACAGGTAGATAAATAACTTGGATTCTTTGGTAATTAAATAAAAGCATTTGGACATAATTGTCTTACATTATATTTATTCTTTGTATAGTCATTCTCCATATAGTGAAAGAAACAGAGACAGAGAAAAAGAGACAGAGAAAGAGAAGATAAAGAGAGAGGGAGAGGAGAGAGAGAAAAAAAGGGAGCATCCCCCCCCCCAAGATTCCATAGTGGCTTTTAAATGACTTGCCTCTAGTCATAAAGATCTTGGTTCAAGTACTACCTTTGACATACAATGACAGTATAATCCTGGGCCATTCACTTAACCCCTCAGTGATCCAGGGAGCTCTCTAAGACTCTAAGTTGTAAACCTGAATTGTTAGAATATTCCCTTCTGGGAGTTCTCTATGTTAATGAAATCAAAGGTCTAGTCCCTCTCCCTATTTCTAGAAGTATGAAGAAACTACTAGAGTTCATTGAGTATGGAAATGACTAGTAAGACCCGTGCTTTAGGGATATCACTCCAGCAACTATGTGAAAAATTTATTAAAGAAAAGAAAGACATTGGTCCTGGTTTAATGTTGTCATTTATATCCAGGTAGACATCATAAACTTCTAATAGGATGCCTGCTTCTGCACTTCTCCAGTCTTCAATTTTTCCACATTGTTCCCATTTTACAAATGTGCAAACTGAGTAACAGAATTTAAGTGACTTGCCCAGAGTACTTTCTCCCTTGATTCCCTCTGACTTCCCAAGACAAATCCTAGAAACTATAAACACAATGACCACATTGACCATAAAGAATTTTTTTTCTATTCTACTATGTCATGGAAATGCCTGCTTTTTTTTCTTGTTCAGAATAAAATACATTTTTAAAAAAGGAAACAATGATGATGAAAGGTGATTATACATATGTGTGTATACATATATATATATGTATATAAGACTTTATGGTGTTAACAATACTTTGCACATATTATAAAACTTGGCAAATTTCATGGTCTCAACTGGTATTATTTATCTCTGTCTTACAAATGAGGAATTAGAGACCCAAAGAATTTAAATAACTAGTCCAAGATTACATTGCTAATAAGTATCAGAAGAGTAATTTGAACCCATATCTTCCTCACTCTAAATTTAACCCTATATCTGCTGATAAATGAACTACAACTAAATTATCTAGTTATGTTGTTACCATAGAATATACAGTTATAATCATATGTCAGTATATAAGCAAAATCCAGAAAGTAGAAAGAATGCTATACTTGAAAATAATAGAACCTAGTTCAAATCCTGTCTTTCATTTAGTTATTGTTTAAGTTGGGGCAAGTCATTTAACTCAGTTTCCTCATAGTTAATGAAGGAGGGAGGGAATGAGCTTATCTAACTTCTACCATGTGCCAGTCATTGTGCTAAGCATGTTTTGCAAATATTACATTTGATTCTCACAACAAAGAGCAGGGAGAGAATTCTGCTTTTATTCCCATTTTTATAGTTGAGGAAACTGAGGCAAACAGATGTTAAGTGCCCAGGGTCCCAGAGCTTTTCTGAAGCTGGAATTAAACTCAGGCCTGACTAGAGTTTCAGAACTCTATCCATTTGCATCACCTAAACAAAATAATAAACATAAAGATAAGATAGATGAATGAATGAACAAGTGAATAAGTGAGTAACACCCTGTAAGCTGTCATTATTATTTATACATGAAGATGATGCTTTTGACCCCCCCCCTCAAAAGTCATGTCTTTTAAGCTGTTAATTCCACAATGGAAAGAACTTGACACTCTTCCTCCACATATGGTCATAAGTGGCATGAGAAACACGAATGAGCACCATGCAGATTTTTCTAGAATGCCAGAGCCAGGACCATAGCACCAAAAGTTCAATTTCTCTTCTCAGGCATTACACATCAGTCAATCAATCTGCATCCATCATATTGACTGTGTAGTAGCCCCTAGTGATACATACACACACACAAAAATGACAAAATTCCCTGACCTTAAGATGCTTACATTCTAACAAGAGACAACAGCGAGAATACATCTAAGTATAGGCAAAATAAATGTAGATACAGATATCCAGTAGTTAACTGCAAGGTAGTTTGTTAGAGAAGAAACTGAGGAAGCTGAGGGATGAGAAAAACCCCATGTAGAAGATGACACTTGAGTCACAGCTTGAAGAAAGAGAGAGTGTATAAGGTGGATGTGATGAGGAAGTTAATTGCAGACAAGAGAATGATGAATGTGGAGGCATAGAAATGGAAAAGTGGAGTGTCATGGTGAGAAATAGAGAGGAGGCCAGTTTGGCCGGATTGAGCAGAGGAGAGGGAGTAAGATATAATGAGGCTGGAAAGCTACACTGGGGCAGGTCATGAAGGATTTTACAAGCTGAAGAGAGAACTATATATTTTGTCATTAAAGTAACAGAAAACTGTGGTCGTTTGTTGTCTAGGGTAGTGGCATGTTCAGAACCACACTTAGGGAAAGTCACTTTAACAGTAGTGGGAGGTCCAACCGTGGGTAGAGACTTAAGGAAGGAAAACCAATTAGGCCTGCAGTTGAGTGTTAAAGGATTTAAATTAAGGTGATAGCTTTGTGAATAGAGAGAAAAGACCCAATATGAGAAATGTTGTGGAAAGCCACTAAAAGTTTTTGTTATCCAGTCTGATTTGCCCTTACCTGCAATGTGCCTTCTTAACTCCATCCATCCTTAGCTCCATCCAGGCAAGTGTATTTGGACTGCATAGTTGGGCTCATTTTTAAAAGAAAACATTTTCACATAAATTCTTTTTAAATTGATTTCCTTCAGAGGAAGCTACTTTAAAAAAAAATGTGACAGATAACTTTCTGGGAAAAATCAATTCCTTTAAACAAAATTCTTTGGTTTCTTTCATCCCCCCAAAATCTATCTACAGACAAAAACAAAATGCTTCTTATAACACTTCACCTTCTGTGGTCCTCAGTTACCTCATTTGTAAAATGAGGGGGTTGAACTAACTGGCCCCCTAATGTCCCTTCCAGCTCTCTAAATATATGATCCTAAGCACCAAAAAATCTGAAAATGTATTAAATGCTAAGGAAAAAGTTTGCATTCCTCATCGTCCATTTCAAAGTCAAATGGGTGTTTGATCAACCCTGGGAGATGGCAGAACAGCCCAGAGGGGATACCCCACCATTTGGAAATGACTGCACTTAAACAGAAAACATACCAGAGAAGTGCGATATTATTCTCTACCCTTCAGCTCTGACCTTAAGAAAGGAGACTTACTTTAGATGCTGTCATATTTGGGGTCAGTTGTGATCACTAGTATAACACCTTCTAATCAAGGACCCAGCCCAAAACTGGATTTAAAAAAAAAATGCTGACAGTGGCTGAAATATGAAACCATAGCAACTAGAAGGAAAAAGGAGTGTGGTTCATTCCTAGAAAGCCAATCGAGATTCTCCTACTCATTTGCAAGGAAATAAAATCTAGAGTAATAACAAAAGCAAGCCAGCTCTTGACATGAAGATGAATTACCAAGGAAGGGTTAGTGTATTTGATATGAAATACCTTTCAGAAGTAAAATTCAACAAGGTTTCCAGGAACTCTGCTTGGCAATATTTCCTAATTAAAATATCTCTTCCCTCCGGGAGGTTATGCATTTCATTTGATTTTTTTTTTAATCAGAAATCAAATCAAATTTTGGTATAGCCCTTGTGAGGAGTAATGGGATGTTGGGAGGCTGAAGGAAAGAACATGTAATTTCCATTTTTAAGCAAATATGGTATGACCCTAAAAACGAAAATTCAGAATGTCTGGGAAATCAGGTTTAGATAGTTGAAAAGCATTCATTTCCCAAATACAGTATGTCAAGGTACAAATGAAAGATTCCTTAGAACAACCTCCCCGATTAAATAACCACTTTTATTTATGACTTGGCTTAAGTGTAATAGCTTTTGTTTTGGTAATTTCTTCTCTGTACCTAGAATTTTTCATGAACACTGGATGGGCAATTTTTTTCCCCACTGAAACGTTCCCTTCCTCCTCACCCGAATCAGTTGAGGAACTGCAGAAACAAACATCAACTTAAACTAATTACACTTTTACACTTCGGAGAGAGCACTTTTTTGCAGAGAGAGTATAGAGAAGCAAAGGGAACAAGAGGAAAGGAAGGAAAAAAGGAAGCAAAAGAGGACGTGGGAGAGGGTGTGGCATGAAAAAGGAAGAGACAGAGAGAATGAATGGTGGAAATAAAAGGATAAGAGAAAATGAGAGGAAGGAGGGAAAGTAACCGAGAGAAAGTCAAGAACTAAAGCTAATGATTCCTGTTTACTTATCTCCTACTCCACAGTTCTAACAAGGAAATTTCTGATCCCATTCCTATCCCTTAGCTGACAAAAAATATGACTCTTGCCAACATATGTGTCCAAAGTACAGAGAGCATATAATTGCATCCCAACAAGTCCCATGAGTCTCAACTAGGGTACCATCTGAGCCTTATGGCTGCCGCTATTGCCACCAGTTCTCCTTCCCCCATTCCAACCACAAAACCACCTGCCAGGATTTTTTCTTTGTCTTTGCTTCTGTCTCTGTCTCTCTCTTCTCTCCTTCTCTGCATCCGTCCATCCTTTCTCTCTCTTCCTCTCTCCTTTTCTTCCTCTCTCAATCTTTCACTCTCTCTCTAACATACAGACACAAACACAAACACACAACCATCTCTTGTGAAAAATTTTCTTAAAAAAAACCATGGGGCATCTAGGTGGCGCAGTGGATAAAGCACCAGCCCTGGATTCAGGAGTACCTGGGTTCAAATCCGGCCTCAGACACTTGACACTTACCAGCTGTGTAACCCTGGGCAAGTCACTTAAACCCCATTACCCTGCAAAAAAAACAAAACAAAACCAAAAAAAACCCTCTGAAGTAACTACCACCAAAATCATTATCCTCATTTCACCAATGACAAACCTGAGGCTCAGAGCAATTGTTTGTCCAAAGTCATGTGGATAATAAGTATCATAGTCAACACTCATTGTTGGGTTTTCTGACCAGAGCAATTTTTGCCACAACAACCATGCCATCTTCCCAAATACTGATCTACCACTTTCAGTGAAAAACGGTATAATTAAGGCCAGTTTTGTTTCGGGGCTTTTTTACAAAGTGTTTGAATAATTGCTCTGTTTTATTCTTTTGGTGTCAATGTGTAAACACAAGCAGTGTGACACAACTTATAACTAATGGTAGAAATGAAAAATCTCTATATTTAAACTTTGTTCATTAGATTTATAATATAACTTCCTACTCTACCTATCACCACTCATGGATGCTGTGTTCTTAGGCAAGCCAATTAATTTCTTGTCTATAAAATGGGTATAGTTATATCTTAACTCCCTGAAGGAAAGAGGCTAAATTGATCTTCTCATAAGTCTTTCTCTCTCTATGATTCTACACATGGAGCCCATATCATAATATTGGAAATGATAGTATATAGCATCTTAAGGCTTGTGAAGCACAGTGCATATGTTTGACCCTTACAACAACCTTCTAAGGCAAATTCTGTTATAAAGCCTATTTTTGAAAGGAGGAAATTGAGGCTAAAGTGGTTATGTGATTTGCCCAGAGTCATAGTTAATGAATTTGGGTCTTCAAGTTCAACACTCTTCTTTCTACACCACCTGCCACAGCAATAGTACTAGTAGTAATAAAATGTTTCTGCAGTTTGGAGATTTAAAAAAACATTGCTTATTCTGAATTCCTTTTTTATAGAAGGTTATTATAACTAGATTCTAATTCTAACTGACATATATAGGGCTTTGGTATTTGAAATATACTTTATATCATTATCTCTTTTGATCCTCACAACAATAATGATAGTTACTTTAGTTATTATAATTGCTGTTTTATAGATGAAGAGACAAAGAGTCAGAGAAGTTAAGTGATTTCCCCATAATTACTAAGTTACTAAGGGTCTGGATGGCTATGCATACACCACTATTCTTGGCTCCAGATCCAGTGGTCTTTCCACACTACCATGCTGCCTTTGACAGCCAAGTGCTGTGTGCCAAGTTTAAATGATAGCCTGGTAAACTAATTGCCTATATTACTATCTCAGTGTGGGAAGGGACACAGGAAGAGAACCTCCTGAATAACCTGTATCTGAATAGGAATACCCTCTACAGTACCCCTGATTTGGCCATACAAATTCTTCTTGACCTCCATCAATGAAGAGCCCATTACTTCCAAAGGTTGTATATTCCCATCAGACTGCTCCAATGGTCAGAAATATTTTATGTAGTACTTAAATTTCATTATTGTTTTGTTTTCATTATTAAGCATCTGATAAGATTTCTATCACTGCTTATTTTCTTTAAAAAAAAAATCAAAATCCCATGGGAATATATTTAACCTGCTTTCCTTCTTTCTCCTTTCCCTTCTTTTGAACCCAGGTCTAGTACTCTTTCCACTATGCCTTATAGGCTACATAGAGGGTCATTTGTGCTGAAAATGTTCTCTGCAGCTTAGAGTCCTAGAAAGCTTCCTCGAGCATTAGGGGTTAGATGACTTGCTCAAGGTCCTAAAGCATTTATGTGTCAGAGGTAGGACTTGAAAGCAGAACTTCCTGGTTCTAAGGCTAGCTCTTTAAACATGAAACCAGAAGTGTCCAAAAGGAGGCTCATGGGTCTCATGGTGCATTGCTATTCATAACACTCCCAAGTGGGGCTCAAACCAGATTAAAATCTAAGTAAGGAAAATTATAACCAGAAAATGCAATAGAACATAAATAATGTTAATATATGGTTTTCTAAGTCAATGTGTGCCTACTTTTTTTTCTGCAAATTGAGCCACTGTAAGTTAATGATGACTATTTCACCTAGAAGCCTGAGGCAGCACTAGCTGTGTTGGTTCTGTGGTCAATCATTGCTCAAAATTGTGCATATGAATAAAACAGACGTAAGTAGAAAATGAAGGTATTGAGAACTTGGAGAAAATCGTAAAACACTGTACCTTAACTAGCTTGAGACCTCTGGTTCTTCGCCCTGGGGCTCCAAAAGTTATTTGTTGTTGTTCAGTGCAGTCTGACTCTTTCTGACCCCATTTGGGGTTTTCTTGGCAAGGCACTGGATGCTTGAGTGGTTTAGCCATTTCCATCTCCAGCTCATTTTACAGATGAGGAAACAGAGGCAAACAGGGTTAAGTAACTTGACCAGTGCCACATAGCATAGTATCCACATAGTAAGTGTCTGAAGTAAGAGTTTAACTCTGGTCTTGACTCCAGGTCCAGTGTTCTATCTACTGTGCCACCTAGCTACCCAACACTTTTGGACCTGCTTTTTTTAAATGGCAAAGCACTACTCCATTATCCCTACCCCCAACTACCACTGGTTCCAATTTACTGGGGCACAATACTCACACACCACCTAGTCTGGGGACTGCAGTTAGTCACTTTAGTTCAGTTAGTAACTTTACTTAGTTTATTAAGGGGCAGCTAGGTGGCAAAGTGGATAAAATACCGGCCCTAGATTCAGGAGGACCTGAGTTCAAATCTGACCTCAGATACTTGACACTTATTAGCTGTGTGACCCTGGGCAAGTCACTTAACCCTCATTGCCCCACCAAAAAAAATAAGCATTTATTAAGTGCCTACTATGTTCCAGACACTGTGCTAAGTGCTAGAAATACAAAAGGAACCAAAAGAAAGTTCCTGCCCTGGAGAAGCTCACAATCTAATGGGGCAGAAAACATGCAAACAACTATACACCAAAAAAAAAGCTATATTACTGATTAAATAGGAAGGGATCAACAGAGGGAAGGCATTATAATTAAGAGGGAATGGAAAAGTCTTCCTGTAGAAGGTAGGATTTTAGTTGGGACTTCAAGGAAGCCATAAGGATCAGAAGGGAGAGCATGCCAGGCACTGGGGACAGCCAGAAAAAAATGCCTGGAGAGGAGAAATGGAGTGTCTTGTAGGAACAGCAAGGGAGGGCTAGTTACCTCAGGTCACTGGCCATAACGGTGAAGAGCAAGAGCCTCAGATGCCCTACCCCTACTCCCAACTGACTTTGACCCAGGTGCCAGAATTCACATTTAGGGCTTTAAGTATGGGTAGTACTATTGGGGGGGGGGGCAATGAGGGTTAAGTGACTTGCCCAGGGAAACTCAGCTAGTAAGTGTCAAGTGGATTTGAACTCAGGTCCTCCTGAATCCAGGACTGTTGCTTTATCCACTGCACCACCTAGCTGCCCCGGGTAGTACTGTTTTTTGTTTGACTGTTCTCTCCACATTTTTATCACTTTGAGAATGAATGAATATATTTATTCTCATCATATATATTGTCCCTCTATACAGAATATAATTCTGAGGAGTGGGGAAGAAAGAGAAAAATCTGTAAATTCAATCCCCCAATGAACTCGATGGAAATTTAAATTATTTTGATAAATAGTAATGAGATTGTTTTCGAAGCCAGATTTATTACTAGCACAAGTCTCTGAAGCTTAGCATGAGAAAGCAACTTCAAAAGGGAATGAAGTAATAACCAGTGTCAATTCCCCTGGGCACTTGAGGGGGGAGGAGAAAGGGGAAAAAAAAGATAGAAAGAGGGAGGGAAGAGGAGATGGAAAGGGAAAATGAGAGGGAGGGAAGAGAGGGAAAGAAAGAGGAGGGAGGGAGAGAGCGAAGGAGTGAGGAAAGGAGGGAGGGAGACAGACAGACAGAGAGAGAGAGAGAGAGAGAGAGAGAGAGAGAGAGAGAGAGAGAATTTTTTTCCTACTGAGGCTATTAAGCCAGCCCAAAATTGCATAGTTTGCTTCTCTCCCCCACTCGGATTTCTCTTTTATGTACTCTGATGCATCTGACAAATTCCTTTTAGATGCTAGTAGTAGTACAGTGCTTCTTCCTCCATAAGCATAAATTCCCTAGAGTCATGTATAGCTGTTATTCTGTGTTAAGTAAATTCAGCTGCTAAGTTAAAGCACCACAATCCTCTAAAATAGATGATGCCACACTCGTTATCCCACTTAGAGTGCTGTAGTTGTTTCATGTGTCTGAGAAAGTGTCTCCCCTGCCAGGCATGATAGGAATTCAGAAATAAGTGCCAGGTTCAAATGCCCTGGAGGTACATACTGATGCCCTCCACTCAGCACCAGGGAAGCAGGAAGGCAATGTATGCGAGGCTGTCCTGCAGAATATCTCATTAGCACAAAGGTCTGTGGGCAGATTGCACCAACTTAAGTCTATCCTATATTTGTACAGTGTTTTCATTCCAGTGGTGCAATATGCGCTGGAAAACCTCATTATGTCGGACTCATAAAAAAAGCTTGTTTCTGTAGAAATTTCCACACTGTGTCCTCTTCTCCCACCTCCTTGGTGCTAGTGAACCATGTAATTAGCTAACCCAGCTCCATTGAAATGACAGGTGGCAATATTTCTTTAATTAATATCCTCTTCTCAATGTTATTCAAATAGCTGTCCATGTAATTATGAAGGCTTGATGAAAAGGAAAAATGGTGGGGGAAGGAGAAGAGGACAGGAGAAGAGAAGAGAGGAGAGGAGAGATTTATTGCAGAAGGCTGTAAGTGAAGAGAGCATATTACCATCTTGAGATTCAAATGAGAACCTAAAAAGGAGAAACTGAAAAATTGATAAAAAGGGGTGATTTTTTTCTATAGGGCTCAAGAAGAAATTTAAAGGGTAAAACCTCTTCAGTTTTATTTTTGTTTTTCAGTTCAACTACAACTAATCCCAGGCCTCAGGGTAAAAGACAGTGGCCTGTACTTGTGTCTATTTTCTGAGGTTAGGACCACGAAAACTGAAAGACAAAGATATCAGAGCCCAATTCATTAATGAAACTCACATGACAATCAGCCTGTGACATATCACCCCAAACTCCCATTGAGAACCAGTGACTTTTTCATATCTCTCTTTTACCAAAAGTTAATTTGTTATGTTGCCAAGTCCTTCTGAGATGAAAATTCAGTGGTGTGCAGTCTGCTCACTGCTGGAGGGAAAGAACAAAGACTTGAAGTAGGGGGTGTTAATGGAGACTTAGATAGTGAGGAAAGAGAATTTTTCAACTGTGCTGTAAATTTAGAATTTTCCAGAGAAACTAAAAATTATTAAAGAACAAATGGAAATGTTATACAAAGAATCTCCAACCTAGCAGAATTTTCCAATTCTCACTTTCTGATTTTATAATCATCTACATGAAGCCTTTACTAATTATCTAACTGCTAGTCCCCCCAACTACCTTATTTTAGCTACCTTGTATACATACATGTGCATTTATTAACTGTATATTTATGTGGTATGTGTTTTTATATGTACTTGATTTTCCCCTCCCCGCCCCCATTAGGTTTTAAGTAGTGGTTATTTCATTCCTTGTGCTTGTATCCACTGCTTCTAAAATATTGCCCAGCACAAAGTAGGACCTTAATAAATACTTTTTGACTGACTGGTTGATCCACTGCACATGAAAAAGACTCGAAAATGTGAGGGTTGTTGTTGTCTTATGAGACCTGTCTTCACAAGTTAAAAAAGAGGGGGAGAATTTATAGTACCCCTTAGATATGATTGTGTGTTTTAAAATGTCTTGATATCCACATGTGGTAGTGAGTACTGAACCATCATAAGCCCTGAATTCTATTCCCACTTACTATATGTGTCATATTTTCATGCTCAAGCAAGTCATTAACTTCCTTTTCCAATCTGTAAAATGAAAAAATTGAACTAAATATTCTCTAAAATCTCTTCCAATTCTAAATCCTGTGACTGATTTATATTACAGCTCTGAGTTTGACAAGGTGACCTGGGACAAATTATTTAATCTCTCTGAGACTCCTCTGTAGAATGGGTGTAACTAACTTACTAACCTGATAAAAGTTGTTAAGATCAAATGAGATCATTTCTGTGAAGTGTTTTGTTACTTCAAACACACTATAGAGAGGTTAAGATCATTCATGGCATTAAAAGCTTAAAAGCAAAAAAAAAATCATTTTTCTCTGGATTTCTTTTTTCTGAAGAAAACTTTCTTTTATCTAACATTTTGCCCACCATAACCCACTATTAGGGAAGCAGTGCAGCAAAATGGATGGAGAGCCAGCTCACAACCTAGAAGATTTAGATTAAAGCCCTGCCTCTCACACATACTGACTGTGTAATCTTGGCCAAATTACATCCCATCTCAATGTCCCTAGGCACCTCTCTATGACTGAAAATTGCAAAGCAGGTGCTGACTTGCAATGGTACAAGGAATTTCCTTTCCAGAAGTTCTCAATTCAAAAAAAATCAAATCAGATGAAAACTCTAACTAGAATTTTTAACTAAAAACAAACAAAATTCTCCATTAACCAGAACTCCAAATTTTGGTTTTAGTTACTAAAACACAACACATAACTGGTCTAGTAGCAAATGCTAAATCACACACACACACACACACACACACACACACACAAACACACATATTTATAGAAATTTATCCAGAGAACTGTGGTTTATCAGAATAAAATCTCCCACCTCTTGATTTCCCCAAAGATGAATTTATCATTTTTTAGTCAATATAAAAAAAAAATCAACCTCAGGGCCTTGAGTATTTTTATGCTTCCCTCCTCTCATTATCCAGAAGGCTGGGTTTATTTCCCCAAAAATGTTAGGTTCAAGTGTCAGAGCTGGGGTTTTTTTGGCTAGGGAGAGGTGCTCCAAAGCTAGTGTTCTTATTTCTATATGGGAAAAGTCTTTCCTGGAGATCTCCAAAATCATCCTAGAAATATAGAAAAAGGAGTTTAAAAGTATCTTAGAGGGGGCAGCTAGGTGGCACAGTGGATAAAGCACCGACCCTAGATTCAGGAGGACCTGAGTTCAAATCCGGTCTCAGACACTTGACACTTATTAGCTGTGTGACCCTGGGCAAGTCACTTAACCCTCATTGCCCCACCAAAAAAATAAAAATAAAAATAAATAAAAGTACCTTAGAGCAAATGTACTCATTTAACAAACATAGACATTCATAAGGAAACTAAGGTTTATAGTGGAAGAAATAAGTATCCAAGGTCACTTGGCTTCATATTAAATTAGGTTCATTTGAGCTTTCCTATTAAATATATTTTATTTGATTCAAGTTATTTGAAAATTAATAGCCTATCTTTAGTAACTTTGTATCAATTAGAATATATTATTCAACAAAATACTCTCTCAAATATGCTAGATAATTGAACATTTATTATGATCATTTGATTTCAATTTAATAAATATTTAATAATTCACAACTTTGTGCAGAGCACTCTACTAACCTCTGCCATGACAAAAAAAAAATCATGCTAGTTCCTGCTTTAAAGGAACTTACATTCTTCAAGGGGATACAATATGAACATAGATACGTGACAGAGTTGGGAGTGAAGAGAGCAAAAGAAAGATCAGACAAAAAGCTCTAGGATATTTGAAGAGGTAGAGATCAATAAATAATAGTCTATCAGATCAAGAAAGGATCACAAGGTTAGAGTTAGAGGGAATATTTGAAAGCATTTTATTCAGCCCCTTCATCTTAGGAAAATCAGCCTCTGAGAGGGAAAGTAATTTGCCCAAAGTCACATGGAGAAAAAAAATGGAAAAACTGAGATTTGAACTCAGGCCCTCTGACTACAAATCCAGTACTGAGCTGAAGAACTTTTATCAGCTGATCAAAGATAAAGCTTCTAAAAGGTGAAGATGATGGTGTGTAAATGTAAATCACATGTCAAATCAGGGAACACCAAGTTCCAACTTGGCCAAAACAAAGAAGGGATAAAAATTAATTACTTGGATTTTCTTTTTGAGGTATCCATCTTTCCTGTCTCAGATTGGCCCAGAGTTTGAATCATTTTCCCTCACTTAAAGGGACCCAGCTCTGGATTAAAGTAGAAAAGATTCATGTAGTAGGAGAGATTGGCCCCAGTGAGAGTGCATTTGGTGCTTTTCTCACACAGCATGGTTCATTATGCACCTCCCTAAGAGCCTCAGGGCATCTAAGGACAGCTAGGTGGCACAGCTAGATCCCTCACTGGGCCTAGAGTCATGAAGACTCTTTCTGAGTTGAAATCTGGCCCCAGACACTTAGTGGACATGTGACTTGACCAAGTCACTTAACCCTATTTGCCTCGGCTTCTTCATCTATAAAATGAGCCAAAAAAAGAAATGGCAAACCACTGCACTCTCTTTGCCAAGAAGACTCCAAATGGGGGCATGGGAGAGTTGGACATGAATGAAATGAGATGTGCCTATCACAATTAATATGGATGAACTCAGCCAACTCTTTTATGAATATAGCATGGGCAACTATGCATGTAGCAGATGGTTCAGTGGATAGAGTGCTAGGCCTTGAGTCAGGAAGATTCATCTTCTCAAGTTCAAATCTGGCCTCAGATACTTACTAGCTGTATAACCCTGGACAATCACTTCACCCTGCTCCCCTCAATTATCTCATCTGTAAACTGAACTGGAGAAATAAATGGCAAACCATTTCAGTTATCTTTGCCAAGAAAACCCCAAATGAGGTCACAAAGAGTTGGACATGACTGAATGACAATAACAAAGAGCTTCAGGGGAAAATCTTTTAAAATTTGGGTTTGGCTCACAACTAGGTCCTCTCCAAAAGGAATTAGCCAGGTCACTTCTAGAAAAGCACTTGATGTACAAAGTAGATCCAGTGTAAGAAAGCTGTTTATTTTTTCCACCTCAAAGGAAATGCTTAAAACAATAAGCACACATTGACAAAGCCTTAAAAGATCACATAGTAACCCATAATTCCTACATATTCTTCAGGAGGTTAATACTGAAAACCTGAAAATATGAAGGCAGATAGAAGCAACAACTAAGTAGTGCAATGGATAGAGGGCTGGTCCTTGAGTTAGGAAGATCTGAGTTTAAATACAGCATAAAAAACCTTCTATGTTTATTACCTTGGTCAAATAACTTCATCCCATTTTTACCTCAGTATCCTTGACTGAAAATGAGGATAATAATAGCACCCACCTCCCAGGGCTGTTGTGATCAAATATGATAAATTTTGTGAAGCACTTAGCACATTGCCTGACACCCAGTAAGTGACAGATAGAGAAATAGATAGATAGACATAGACATAGATATTTTTGCTATTATTGTAAAACATTTTGTGAGACTACTGAACAAGTATTTCTCTTTTACCTAGAAACTGTATTGGATAAGCAAGGTCTATGTTTCCTGGCAAGCCTGATATATGTGGCTCATTCTCCTATCACAAGCCATCTTCTTCTCTGAGAAGTTGTAGCTATAGGTAACACCTACAGAGGAACCCAGGAATGGCCAAACCAGGCTCAAAAAGAAAACAAATACAAATTGCAAAAGGCCACCAGAGTCTTAAGATCCATTCTTAGAAACATCAGCTCCCATTGTGATGTGGAAGCCATAACCCTATCTGCAAGGCCGGGAGAGATATCTCCTCTAGCTCCTCATGGAAATCAAGTCGAGACTCATAACACCCTGACACACTCAACAGATAGGAAAATTGAGAACCATAGAAGAACTTTTCTCCTCTTATTAACCTACTAAATACTTGGGTCCTTGCCACACTACTGTCTCCTTTTTTCCCCTCCCACCACACACACACACACCCCATTAGAGTGGCTGAGACCAAAAAGAAGATGGCTTGATCCCAAACGTTCACAAGGAGTTAGGTGAAGAGGTAGTTACATTATTCCAATGTATAAGTCCTTCAGCAATGAGCCAGAGCCCATGTTTCTTGAATGCAGATCAGGAGGGCTCCCATTATTATCTTCTTTACACACATCCAAGTGTTTATCTGTACATTTTCACCTGAAGGTAGTTTACATGAAGGAAACAAGAAAAAAGCTTATGGAGGGGAGGAGAAGAGGGGGAAGGAGTTGGGGAGTGAGTGAACCTTAATATTTTCACCTGAAGTTTTCAGGTAGTAGGGCTTTTATAGCCAAGATGTACCAAACTAGTAGTATCTAGAATTCCATGTTTGCTGCTTCTAATTTTTTTTTAATTTCTTTTAAAAAGAAAATACATTTTCCCTTCTAGGGAAGGCTTTATAACCATATTTAAGGATTGGATATATTAGATTATAATGAGAATTTTTTAATATTTTTAAGAAAAGGAGTGTTGGATTTTTTTTGGTGAGGCAATTGGGCTTAAATGACTTGCCCAGGGTCACACAGCTAGTAAATGTTAAGTGTCTGAGGCCAGATTTGAACTCAGGTCCTCCTGACTCCAGCACCAGTGCTCTATCCACTGCACCAACTAGCTGCTCCTGAGTATTGGATTTTTTAAAAATTAGAGACTATTTTGGAAGTATTGGGAATCAAGCCAAAATGTACTATTCATATCCTGTCCTGCATCTCCCTTCTCACCTGTTGAATTCTTATGCATATTTTAAAGCTTACTTCAAATGCTACATGCTCCTGGAAGCATTTCCTGACCCTCTCAATTGGTACTGACTTTTTTCCATCAGCATTCACATAGTATTTGTTTATACTTCTCTAATGCATTAATATGTATTATATTATTATTTTTCCTTCATATTAAGATGGCATATCTCCCTCGTAACCTATAAGTAAGGCTAATGTCTTGCCTGAGCATTGCCTATACTTCAGGGCTCAGTACAATGCTCTGTACCTATTAGATATTTGTTAATCATTTTTGTTGAATAGAAAATAATATTTTTGATTATCATTGATCAAGGGGAAGGGCAATGATAACTTGCCCAGCATCATCTTTTTTATTTTTCTTTGAAAGGGGGAAATCCTTCTTTGATTGGGAAAAAGTCACATGACAGAAAACTGTCTCTTTTCTACCTTAAACTAAGTATCACAGAGTGCAAAGTCAATTCCTTCCTCAAAGAAACAGAGAGGGACTAGGGACTTGATGAAAGCTGAACTAGCAGAGTTTTAAAATGTGGGCCATCGAGAGTTAAAAACTGGAGTAGAAGAAAGAAAACTTTAGCTTTAAGAACTAGGAAGCTATAAGCAAAGGTGAAAATACAGGAGAAAGTGTGTTGCTCTGTGTCACAGTATGCCTGTCCCATCCCTGTTTTTTTTTAAACCCTCAAGTTCCCTAATCTTACTGGCACAGCTCAGGGAAGATAAAAGTGTGCACATTGAACTCCAGTTCTCCAATTTACTGTTCTGATATAGTCATACCTTGATGTCTTGGTCCTTCTGTGGCAATTTAGAACAAGTACACAGAGTTGAGATCATTCTGTTATCACAAAAGTGAGAAGAAACCACAAAATAAATTATTTCCAAATAATATTAGCATCAGTTACAATATTAGCCAGCTTGTTTCATCTTAGGACATCAATCTTTCTCAGTACTCCCCATGGCTTCCCCTATATTATTGATGGAGATTCTCTTGACCACTAACAGAGATCCTGGGTTCCTATTTTGGGGCTCTAGCCTCAGACTACATTTTTATTTCCTATATTTTAGACCCATCATCTGATTCTATAGCTAAAATTCTGTAGTTTGTTTGCTCTAGCTCTATCAATCCTATGAAGTCCCTTTTCTGTTAACAGAGAAAGGCTCATGGTTAAATCTAGGAAAATTAGTCTCATGGGATCCCTTTTATCTTCTCCCTATTCTCCCTAAAGTGTTGGTTTTTTATAGCAAACACTGACTCAGGACAAAACAAAAATCAGCTATCTTTACATCTGGAGACGAAACCTCTTATAAAAGTGTAGAAAGCAAATAAACAGGATGTACAAAGAACAAGAAACTCAGTTTGCCATTCAGCAATGAAGGAGGAGATTTAGGAAAGTTAGTGGAAAATAGATATATTCACCAGTTCCCACAGAATAAGGAAGATATGTTCTGGCAAACAACAAATTCTGTGGAAATGGTTTACTCCTTAAATAGGTCAGTGAGCAATGATGTCAAACTCAAAAAAGAAACTGTCTTGTCAGTTGACCTAAAAAACCACAGATTATAATTATCTATATTGTATTGTATTTTATTTGTTTTGTTCAACATTTCCCAAGTACAATTTAATCTGGTTCAGACTCATTCCTGGAGTTTTGCAGATCTTTTAAGTCACTCCTGTTAAGAATTAGATAATTCTGCTTAATGGTAGCAGCACACTTCATTTGAAATTGGCTCACCACTAGGGTGAACATACCTCATGATCTTCTCCTTTCTGAGTCCAAAAGTTCCTGGGTTTCCTTGTGGTACTTAGCTCCAGAATTCCAAGGTCCTTTCATTGCCTCCTTCCAGGTGAGAAAAAGTATGCTTCCTGTCAGTCTCCCTGATGATAAGGGGCAACTTATACCTTAAATTTAATTTCCAAAACCTCATATAAATAATGACATTGTTACTTGGTTCAACTCAGAAGTCTGCATCTTGCCATCTTTTTTCAAAGCAGCAAACTGCATTCAGAATTTCTATAAACTTCTATTAACTTCCAGTACATGTTAAAATTTCTTAACACACTGTAGTTATGGGGGCAGCTACGTGGCACAGTGGATAAAGCACAGGCCCTGGATTCAGGAGGACCTGAGTTCAAATCCAGATTCAGACACTTGACATGTACGAGTTGTGACCCTGGGCAAGTCACTTAACCCTCACTGCCCTGCAAAAAAAAAAAAGACACTGTAGTTACTTAAAAAACACAAATAACTTTTATCCCATGTATAGAAGGAGAGTCCACTCTAGGTTTATGTTATCTAATCTCAACTAGGTTTTCAATGAAACTTGGCAAACATGCTATTCCTTCTTAATTGATTCACTAACTCATTCTCCACAATTCCTTTCCCAAACTTTCTATTCTCTCTTCAAGATTCCCATAAAACTCTCTTCCCTTATCCATCCTCTTAGCCAAAGACCATGTCTCATACTTTATGAAAAAAATAAGATCATTCACCTAGTACTCTCTTCTCTTCTTCTCATTTCATTTCACCTAGACATACCCTACCACCACATTCTCCTTCAAAAAAAATTTGCTTAATCCAATCATCCCCATTAGTTATCATCCCATAGCTCTTCTTTGTGGCTAATCTCCTGACTTCTAAATCTTTTGCACTGTAGTTTACAACCTCATCAATAAACTGAGGCTTTCCATAATAACTATTGATTTCTTTTTTTTTTACACAAAATGAATAGAATTTTATTTTCCAAAATATATGTAAAAACAAATTTTAACATCAATTTTTTTAAAAAATTGTTCCAACTTCTCTTCCTCCTCCATTCCCAACCCCCACCCACTAGAACTCAAGCATTTCAAAATAAGTTGTACATGAGTAGTCATGGAAAACATTCCCACATTAGCTAGGTTGTGAGAGAAAACAGTCAAAAAACTCCCATAACTTCAGACTGAGGAATTGTCAAAGAGAAAAAAAATTTTTTTTTTTAAATGTGTTTCCAGGGGCAGCTAGGTGGTGCAGCGGATTTCTTAAGTCACTTAACCCCAATTGTCTCACCAAAAAAAAAAAAGGCTTTTAAAGACAGGAAGAAAATCTTTAGATAAAGAGGAATAAGACCATGGCATCTAGTAGTAGATATTAGGACAGTATGAGAAGTAGAGAGGAAGAGGTTGGAGCCTTCTGTTAAGGGCTAAAATTCTAGCTAAACTGTCTAAAATATCTAATGAGTGGTCGCCAATCAATTACAAGCTTTAGCAAGAGTTAGACTTTTAAGCATTTATTAAGGAGAATAAGAATTTGGTAAAGAGAGAGAGAAAGGCCTAGATTCCTATCTATTAAAGGGAGAGCACATTTCTAGCTCCCTTCTCCGCCAGCGTCCTCAGGAAAGAGCCCCAGAGTCAGCGCCAGTCTCTTCCTTCCTCCTCCCACTAGTCCGCGTCACTTCCTCCTGCCAAAGAAAAGACTCCTGGTCTTGCCCTCAAAGACCTTCACTTCATGGGCAGAACTCTTCTACAGTAAGTATCCAGCAGGTGGCGTCATTCCAATCGTTACACTTCAGACATCCTCAGGCAGGAGGATCCATTGCTCAGGCTTCTTGGGTGAAGGAGCCTGATGAACTAAGGCCTGGTGGGGATGGAAAGCAAGAAAAGAGGAGTTAGAATTAGAGGACTCTAGTACTTAACATTGCAAGTGGGAAGAGACATGAGGGTAGTGGATGAACTCCTGAGGTGAAGCTATGACTTATTGGTAACCAGGAAAAGTAAGCTCTGGATCAGGAAGTAAGAAGACAAGTAAGTTGGGGCTTAGATTAAAAGGTCTCTTCTTCCTCTGAGATTTGAAGTATTTGAGAACATACGTTCATCTGATTTAGCAATCATTGCGAACTTTTCAGAATTCAGGTATCTAGGTTAAGAAATGAGTATATGATGAAGATATGGGGATACCAAGTATCCTCTACTCTTCCTAGGAATTTGGCACTGAAAGAAGAGCAATATAGAATTATAGCCAGAGATAATAACAGGGTTTGAGGAGCAAGGGTTTTGGTTTGTATTTTTTTTAAGAATACGGCATAACTGTGTGTTTTCAGGAATTGTAGAATAGCACTGTAATCTATGTGGGGACAGAGTTCTGTTTATTGCTGTCAAATTATAAGACATCGAAGTAACTCAATGATACTTGGGAAGGAGTGATAGTTCCACACCTTGGAAGGTAATGGCCAGTGGGCTAGGACTACTTTCATATCCTTACTGAAAATTCAATGGAATGGCACAGTCTGGGAAAGTTGGAGGAATCTAGTTTCTCACTTTGAATAGGGCTGCCATGGTTCCAGCACTCTGGATGCCTCCAACCCAAACTGAGGCCCTAGAGAGGGGTTTACAGATGGGAAGAACTATGATTCCCAATGTAATCTTTTGCATAGATGATGAGCTGGGTGTCTGAGGATCCAGTGGGGGAAGAGAAAATATGGGGGTGATCCAAATCATAAAGGAGGAAGGCAGACCTGCAGTAGCAGGATTCTTTACTGTCTGGCAAAGGTTAGTCTGGAACTTCTTGCACTGTGGATAGTGAAGTAAGATATGGACAATTGCCACCTCCCACTCCCAACACTTAGTCACAGCAGAGGCACCACTGAATCTTATTGGCATTGAGGGCAGCTGCCATAAATTCCCATCCATTTTTTTGCCTCAAGATTCCATAGTGTGGGGCAGCTAACTAGTACAGTGGATAAAGCACTGGCCCTGGATTCAGGAGGACCTGAGTTCAAATCTGACCTCAAACACTTGACACTTACTAGCTGTGTGACCCTGAGCAAGTCACTTAGCCCTCATTGCCCCACCAAAAAAAAAAAAAAAGAAGATCGCATAGTTTTAGCCCTCCAGTGAGCCTCCCCAAAAAGCAGAAAGAGTAGGGAATCTTTCACTTCTTCCACCCCCAAGCATCACTGGTCCCAGACTTTGAATCTCAGTGAAGATTTCTAGCTTACTACTACCCCTTGGCTATTGCTGAGACTCAGTATCTACCACCAGTACAGGTAGACTGTGTGCCTGTCTAAATAGGAATGTTAGTGATGGGAAGGAGCTATCCTCCCTTCCATGCTTGCCATCATGGGACCTCTCTACTGAGTCAATAATGGCTTCTAGGTTCTAAGAAAAAAACAGTCTAAAATAGGAATATGGTCCTGTCTTTTCTTTCATAGCTAAATTCTGAGAATTATCTATATTCTTTGCTTCTATTTCCTCTTTTCCCATTCAACTCTGAACCCTTTAGAGTCTGGCTTCTATCCAGACCAACTGAATTTGTTCCCTTAAATCTTAGCCATTGACTTTTTTTTTTTTTTTTAGTGAGGCAATTGGGGTTAAGTGACTTGCCCAGGGTCATACAGCTAGTAAGTGTTAAGTGTCTGAGGCCGGATTTGAACTCAGGTACTCCTGACTCCAGGGCCGGTGCTCTATCCACTGCACCACCTAGCTGCCCCTAGCCATTGACTCTTAATTATTACATCTAGTGGTTTTTCCTCAGTCTTCATTCTTGTTAACTTCTTTGAGTCTTTTAACATTGTTGACCACCCCTTCCTCCTGGACACTCCCTCCATTTAGGGCTTAAGGTTTTTTTTTTTTTAATTTTCTTTTTTATTATGAACATGATCAACATCAACAAAAATATTTCCATACACAAAGAACAAATTTGTATATGTAACTGTGAACTTCTGCTACAATTTGAGTTTTTTAAGTGTATATTGAATTTTGAATTGTAGTAACAAATCTTCCTGGCAGACCTGTTACTCCCTTCTGAACCTTCTTCTCCCTTCAGTTTATTTTATTATATTTCATTGATACTTCTTTTTTATACCTCCATCACTATCACCACTCACCCTGTCTTCTCTGAAACTCTCACCCTTCATCCAAATAAAAGCCCTTCCATGTACCAAATACTGCACTTCTAAGATTTTTATAAAATGATAGCAGTATTTAATTCGACAATTATTTAACATAGATATCAACTAGAAGGGCAGCTAGGTGGTGTGGTAGATAAAAGCACTGACCCTGGATTCAGGAGGACCTGAGTTCAAATCCAGACTCAGACACTTGACACTTAACTAGATGTGTGACCCTGGGCAAGTTACTTAACCCTCATTGCCCCATGAAAGAAAGAGAATGAGAGAGAGAGAGAGAGGGAAAGAGAGAGAGAGAGAGAGAGAGAGAGAGAGAGAGAGAGAGAGAGAGAGAGAGAGATCTACTAGAAGAGAAGATGCTATTAGCTTATTTATTGCCTTCATTCTATTATTTTCTGAAACATATAGTCTTGGGATAGTACAATTTGATATACAGTGACAAGATAATTTAACACCCCCTCTTTTTGATAGTGAAATTATTAGCCATTTTTGATTACAGAAAATGGAATATTTCATTGCTATTTATGACTCAATAAGTCACTTGAAAATGAATGTTCCTACTTCCATTGACAGAAAAATTGAAGACAGAGGTACATTAAATATAAGGGATGTTTTGCTACCAAGAAGTTTTTACATTGTGTCTTCCACTAATTTAAGTCCATTTGTGGTTCTATTTATGGAGGTAACTGTGGTATAGAAGAAAGAGTACAAGAATCAGAGTTTAAAGACCTGCAGTTTAGTCCTTACTCTGCTATTAATATAGCATAAATCATGAACACTCAGCGTCAGTTTTCTCATCTATAAAATAAGACTTATTATATTAGCATCACTTCCATCACTGGATTATCATCGGGCTCAAAGGAGTTTATTTATACATGGAGTTTTACAAATCTAAAAATATTATATAAATGTTGTCTATTGTATTTAATAAAGAATTCCCTTTACCCCAAATGTGATGTTGTTAAATAATATTTGTGACTTCAGGGTGGAATCAGAGGATATATTATGAATAAGCAAAGACCTCATCTTTCTGTAGCATCACACCCCTTTTACTTCACGAATTCTATTTTCCACTAATTCTAACATGCTTAAACTTTGAATTTTAGCAAGGAGTCAACATTTTTTATTTCTCTACAAAACTGATTGCAACAATAGCTTATGGGGCCATTTATATTATACTGTGTAATAAAGTGATCATTCCTACAAGTAATTATAATATAAATTGAGTTACAATATAGAAAAAAGTAGCAGGAATGTTGTAAATAGTAATACAAAATAGAATTTTATTTAGCAGAATGCAAGGAAGGACCTTAGTTATTTTCAGCTGTACAGGAATGGCAGAATAGAATGATTTCTCCAAGAAATCATTGATTATGATCAAGCTGGACTTATACCAGGGATGGAAGGATGGTTCAATATGAGGAAAACAATCAACAATATTAATCATATTGAAAACCCAAACATCCAAAACCACAAAATCATCTCAATGAAAAGGCCTTTGAAAAGAACAACGCTCTTTTATGTTTAAAAAAAGAGAAGAAATCCTCAAAGTATAGGGATAGAGGGACCCTTTTTTAATATCATAAAAGCAACTATTTAAAGTTAAAATCAAATGTCATATCTAATGGCAAAGCCCAGAGGCAAGAATTCTCCCCATTAATAAGTGATATACTTCTAGAAGTGTTAGCAACAGCAATAAGGTAAGAGATAGGAAATAAAGGAATAAGGATAGGTAAAGAAGAAATTAAACTATCCCTGTTCACTGATGATATAATGACTTACTTGGAAAATCCTAAGGAATCAGCAAAGAGACCAATCAAGACAAATAATAGCTTCATAAAAATGGGCTACAAAACAGGATACAAAATAAATCTTCAAATATCAACAGTATTTCTATATAATAATAACAACAAACAAGAAAAATAGATGGGAAAACATCATTCCAAATAACTACAAAATGCATGAAATATCTAGGGATCAACCTCCCAAGGCATACAAAAGACTTGTATGGATTCCATTACAAATCACTCCTTTAAGAAATACAGAACAGCTAAATAGCTAGAGAAATATTCAGTGCTTGGCTAGGCCAAGCAAATATAATAAAAATGGCAGCACAACCAAAATCAATTTATACTTTTAATGCTATACCAATCAAATTCCTAGGGGCATATGCTTTAAAACTGATAAAATAATAATAAAATTCATTTGGAAAAATGAAAGATCTAGAATATTAAGAGAAATGATAATGAGAAGTAAGTATAAAAGGGTAATAGCATTTTCAGACCTCAAACTATATTGTGAAGCATCAACCAATAAAAACATCTGGTATTGATTAAAGAGGAAGAGAAGAAGGGAGGGAAGGAGAGACGGGGACAGAGACAGGAAGAGAGGCAGAGAAACCAAATTGAACAGACTAGACAAGGGAGATTCAGAAACAATAGAACTTAATAACCCAGTGTTTCATAAAGTAGAAAACATGAGTTATCTAGGGGAAAACTCCATATTTGATTTAAATAAAAAAAACTGCTGGGAAAACTGGAAAGCAGTCTGGCAGAAAATGGGCTTAGATCAACACCTTATACAACACTCCACAATACAACACTCCACAATTCTGAATGGATTTGTGATCTTCATGTTAAAAACCTTGTTATAAAACAAAAAGAGAGAGAGAGAGAGAGAGAAGCATATCATATATCTCTCTGAGTTAGAGATTTATTCTTAACCAAATGAGATATGGAAACAATTCCAAAAGATAAAACAGATAACCTCAATTACTAGAAACTGAATTTCTGCACAGACAACATTAATGTATCTAAGATAAGAAGGAAAATGATCAAATGGGGGGAAAGTCTCTGTATCAAATTTCTCTGATGAGGATTTAATATCCAATACATATAAACTATACATGTGTATACATATATGTATGTCTGTATATATAGTTGTCTCTGCATGTATAATACAAATAGCCATTCACCAATAAAAAAAAATGGTCAAAAGATATAAACAAACAGTTCTCAAAAGAATTGTAAAGTATTAACAACCACATGAAAAAAAATGTTTCAAATTACAAATGATAAGAGAAATATACATCAAAACAACCCTGAGGTTTTACATCACACCCTGCAAATTTGCAAAAATGTCCAAAAAATGGCAATAGTCAATCTTGGAGGATTTTGTAAAAAGATGGATATACTAATACATTGCTGTGTGGTACACAAGAAATGAGCTGTGATATAGTGCAATCATTTTGGAAAACAATTTGGAATTATGCAAATCAAATGACTCAAATGTCTATACCCTTTGACCTAGAGACTACATTACTGGGCTTATTGATAAAATAAGCCATCCATGAGAAAAGTCCCCATACATTCCAAAATATTTATACCAGGAATTTTTGCAGTATCTAAGAATAAGAAACAAAGCAGATGCCCATCAATTGGGTAGTAGCTAAACAAATTATATTACATGAATATAATAAAATACTACTGTGCTGTAAGAAATTATGTATGTGATCAATTCACAGAAGCATAGAAAAACCTATATAAACTGAGACAGAATGAAGTAAGCAGAGCCAAGAAAACAACATACACAGTAATTACAATAATGGAAATGTAGAAAAGAAACACCAAAAAATCAAATAAATAAAACAAAATCATAAACATCAAGTGGACTTGATTGAAAAGATATGAGAAGATGCCCCTAATATACCCCTTCAATGGTCCCCAGGTATTACACACTGAACATATTTTTGTACTCTTTCAATAAGTTGTGCTGGGTTTTCTTCTCTCTAAAATGTATTATTTTTTCATATGGGATGGCTCCCAGGAAGGGGGATTATAAGGGATACATGAGATACTATGATGATGTAAGAAACTGAAAATGTCAGGAAGGGGGCAGAGAGGTGGCACAGTGGATAAAGCACCAGCCCTGAATTCAGGAGGACCTGAGTTCAAATCTGGCCTTAGACACTTGACACTTACTACCTGTATGACCCTGGGCAAGTTACTTAACCCTCATTGCCCCATCTGCCCCCCCTCCAAATAAAGAAAATATCAGGAAAAAAAGAAAAGAAAAGAAAGCATCTAAGCAGTGCCTATCTGACCATTTGGTCAGATTCCTGACATTTGGTGAGAAGTATAACTAAATGACCTCTGAGAGTATATACCACCTTTAATATCCTATGACCCTTCAAATATCAGTATCATTTTGTCAGTTAAAAGAGCTCAAGCAATCCTCATCTCACCCTATGCTAGAATCTTTTGTGTCTATGGCACAGTGTAGAAATTCTGCTGGGAATTTGGAAAGATTTCCACTAACTTTTAATAAATCAATCGGCTTTTATAATTAAAAAAAAGAAATGGAAGCTAAAGTTAGTGTCTAAGAAGGTTAATGGTAATCATTCAATATTTGAATTACACTCTAAATGAGATACTGCAAAATAGATTTTTTAAATCTCCCTGGACAAAAATAAAATAGCTCACCTTATCTCCTGCCGATTAGCACACAACCTCTGCATGCTTTTTAATTAAGTACCTATTTTAATAGAGAGGTAACTGTATGAGGAAGAACACTGATTTCAGCTGTTTTATTACCATCAAGAATCAATATCCCAGTGGAATGAACAAGAACAATGAGGTAGGGGTGGTATTAGAACAGTGGTAAAATGACAGATGTCCCCCTTTTAATTTGTCTGGTCACAATGGAGTAAGATCCAATAAGCACATCAAGATAAATGGTGCATTAGCCATTCACAGAGGAAGCACAATGAATGGTCAAAGTATAAAATTTGCCATCCTAGTCCTGAGAAAGTCCCTTCACTTTGCAGAAGTTGTTAACTGCCTTATCCTTTGTCTGTAAAATGAAAATAGAGCCTGGTTTTCTAATTAAATTGAGACTGAGTTATGTAAAAGAGAAGTCAGATCACCCCAGCAGATGTTATGATATCTGATAGGGTACATACTCAAGTGCAGGGAATGCTCTTATTACTTCATCTTATCCCTTGACCACCATCTTAGGTAAGGAGTTGCATTAGCCAAGAAAAACCTATTTCTGAAGCTCTTTATACTGATGGCTTTAAAAGATATATTTTTTTACTTGTAACCTATATAAGATTTATATATAGATATATATACACACATACATATATGTATATATGTATATGTGTATACCTATATATGAATATACATATATGTAAAGTCAAGAAGGGTAAATCTATTATTTCATTGGCATAGAGGAAAACCTAGTATAGATTTCTTCCACTGATGCTTACTGGAAACTGCTCAGTGACTTATATTCTTTTTGTTGTTGTTTTTGTTTTGTTTGTTTTGTGTTTTGTTTTTTGTTTTTTGTTTTTTGCAGGCAATGGGGGTTAAGTGACTTTCCCAGGGTCACACAGCTAGTAAGTGTCAAGTGTCTGAGGCTGGATTTGAACTCAGGTACTCCTGAATCCAGGGCCGGTGCTTTAACCACTGCTCCATCTAGCTGCCTCAGTGACTTATATTCTTAGAGAATCACCACTGAGTAGCATAAGTGACTTGTCCAGAGTCACACAGCCAATGTGTATCTGAGGCAGGATTTGAATGCAATCTTCTTAAACTGCCTCTATCCAGTACATCAGTGGTATCAAACTCAAACAAAATTGTGAGTCACTAATCTATACATAAGGATCCCTGCAGGTTGCATATTAGCTTAGCTTTAAAATGTAATACTATCTTTTATTTATTGTATTTGTATTTATGATGTTAACTATTTCCCAATTACATTGGGGGGGGCAGGGCAATAGGGGTTAAGTGACTTGCCCAGGGTCACACAGCTAGTGTCAGGTGTCTGAGGCTGGATTTGAACTAAGGTCCTCCTGAATCCAGGGCCAGTCCTTTATCCACTGTGCTACCTACCTGCCCCCAATATCATTTTAATGGATAAATGTGAGGATTGTTTATTAGGCAGTGCAAAAAAGTATGCCTGGCCTTCAATTATATTTGAGTCATATAAAGATGACCACATGTTTTCTGTGACTTCTTAAACTACCAAGGACCCTCCAAGGAATTTTCAGTTTCTCATATGCCTTAACTGATCTTGCTCTTTCCTCTTATCCTAAAATGGTTTCCTTCTGTTTCAATCATTCCATTTCACAATGAGCCTACCAAAGGACAATGACAAATTTCTGCAATGTATATTATTATACCATTAAGTTAATTCTGTTAGAGTATGCTGAGACTAAAAAAATCCTACCATGTTGTAAAAAAGTGAAATTACAGACTCATTTTTCAGAGTCCTCTAAGAATAATCCAACATACAAAGGCATGTCAAATCTTTAATTAGACTGGAGCATTTCTTATACCATCATGTAGCACTGATGAAACAAGAACTAAATGACCTGTATACAGTCATCCAGTGAGTTATTATCAAACTAGGATTATCCTATAGTTCCTGAGTACATGCTAATCAATCCATAATGATTTAATGATGTCCAAAGAAAAGAGATCTTTGGGATAGACTCAAATAAAATATAATACTTTTGGATCATATCAGTTTTAGATATACACCCAGAATACAATCAAACAAACATTTATGTAGCATTTACTACATGGCTAAGCAGTATGCTGGGAACAAAGAGAAAAACAAAGTTTAAATAAATAAGACCCAGCCTTTGCCTTCAAGGAGTGTTTACAATCCTTTAGAGAGGATAAGACAACTATCCACAGATAATTACTAAGATAATAGATTACATTAAGTACATAGGAAAGGTACAGTTAAGTAGGAAAGGATTAAGGAAGATCTGGTCCTTCACTAGTAGCTGGAGGCATCTGGAAAAGCTTGTAGAGTATGCAGAGGCTTATTAAATGACAGAGGGCAACTGAGTGGTGCAATGGATAGAGTGCTGGGCTCTATTTGCTGTACTGCCTAGCTTTCCCCATTTTCCCCAAAACAAAAACAACTATAAGTAGCAGAGGAATAAAGAACAAAAACTGAATATCCAACTGAAAAAAATCTGTAGGCTCTTTGACTTCAGATGGAGCTGTCTTCTGAGATTCTGTCCTGAGTTTATTTATCTGCTTTTGCCGCCCCCCTCTCTCTCTCTCCCTCTCTCTTTCTCTCTCTCATCTCATATATTCAAATGGCTTTAATTATTACCTCTGTACAACTGATGCCCAAATCTATCATTTTACCACAGTTCTATTAATGCTCCAGTTCTCTATAATAGCCTGGTGAATATCTCCAACCAGATGTTCCAACTCCATATGTCTAAGTTAAGATTCATCATCTTCCCCTTTAATCTTCCCCTGTCCCAGTCTTTTCTAACTCTGCTTATGGGACAAAAGACATCCCTCTGTTGTACAAGTATATTTGTAACCCTTCCCCATAGGATCTGAAGATATAGTAGGACCTGGAGATGTAATAGGATCATAAAAACAAAGCCAAAGGGACCTTAGAAGTCATATAGTCCAACCACTTTATTTTAAAGACGATGAAACTGAGTCAGCCCAGAAAGGTTAAAATAATCTGGTCAAATTGGAGAACTAGGATTGACATTTAGATACTCTGAATCCATATCCATTTTTTTTCATATATGTAAATAAATACATTGTGAGAAATACATACACATATATATTACATGTAATATGGTGTGTTGTTTAAAATTCTAAATGTGGGTTCTAATCTTTCCCCCCCCCAGGTTTGGGGGGAAACTAGCTAAAATCACTGATAAATTCACCAAGAGTTTAGGCTTTTATGGGTTTATTAAAAGATATGATAGTAAAGAGAGAGAAAGATTGAGAACAGATTCCTTATAGCATGGAAATCCTAGCCTTCCTAACAGCCCACGTGAAGTCCTGCCACCAAGCCAATGTCTAGAACCAAAAGAGAAAGATCATCAGCCAGCCTCCGCTTCCTGTCCTCCTCCCAAAAATGGGAGGTTCTTCAAGTTGATTGGCTGAGAGCAGTCTCCTGTTGATGTTCCAGTCCATAGCCTCTGAGAACACTCCTTCTCTGGGTTGGCTAAATTTAAATTCAAGATCTAATCACCTCTAAGTGGGTACTTAGTAGTTCCTCACTCACACGAAATACAAACACTACTAAGTCAATCAAGTCAGACCCCTGGGCATCTACCAAATTCCATTACTTTACCACAATGGTATATATTTTATATAACATATTTCTCTGTGTATTCCTATATGAGTGTGTGCATATGTGTGTGTATACACACTGATGTGTGTACATACATATATGTATATTATACTCATGAGCATGTGTATATATGCATGAATGCATATATATTTAAATATGTATACACAAGGAAATATAAATTATATTTAACATATTTCAAGAGAGAGAGAGAAAGAGACAGACAGTGGGGGGGGGGATCTAAGTGACACAGTGCAAAGAGTTCTGAACTTAGGGTAAAGAAAGCCTCCTCAAACAAGTATAAGTTGTGTACTCCTGGACAGGTCACTTAATTTCTCTCATTTACCATTTCCTCATCTGTAAAATGAGGGCAACAATAACTCCTACCTCACAGGGGTTTTGTAAGGATCAAATGAGAAATCATAAGTAAAGCCCTTGTAGACCTTAAAGCATTATGTAAATGCTTGGAGCCTCTCATGCGTCTTGATAGAACATCAATCATTTCTATCTCTGTATTCCCAAAGCCTTAATGTTTATTGAATTCAGATGAAGAAAAAACACACTCTTACAGTAATTATGTGTTATATATAATAAATGGTAAGATTTGTATGTTTAGTGTATTGTTATGTCCCAGTTCAGTGCCCAGTGTCTGAATTTGATAGTAATAATTGTGATTTTCCAATTTACAGTTTTCTAAAAATTAATCTCTACAGGGCAGAAAGAAAAAAAGTAATAGTAATACAGCTGATAGATTTTTTTGTCTTGATATGCTCACTTCAAGTATGAAAATCCAGTTCACATCTGAGTCTGTATCATTTGAATCATCTATTAGTTCAAGTTTTAAGAAATGCATTGATACAATGAAAACACAGGTTCCAAGTTAATGTCATCTTAACTACTTCAGTATCTTTGCCAAGAAAATACCAAATAAGGTCACTGAGTCAGACACAACTGAAAAATACCCTGTAAACCAGTTTACAACTTTGTCCACTGTACCAAACAAATCTTTTAGTGAAAAAAAAAATGAAATAGAAAAGGAAAGTATATTAAAAGAATTGAAGTAACTAGGGAGAAACATTTTTAAAACACATTAATTCCAGATTGTTTTACCAAAGGTCCATGGGTTGAAGTTTCTAGAAAGAGCACAGATGCTAGAAGCAAATATAAGATTTTCTTTTGCTTAATTTAAATATCAAAATAGGCACATCAGCTAAGGAGCTGAATTGTTGTTTACAGTTGTGCAGTTTGGAAATATCCTCAGGGGATTATTAAGAGACATGCACCAATAACTGATATGCTCAGAAAGAAATAAAATTCTCAAATTCATTCATTTACCATTTCCAAATCTGAAACTAAAGTTTGTTAGCTCTTCCTAACTTATTCAAGTGAAATCGTGGTTTGGTGTTGCATTGAATGATTAAATCCATGTAGATAAGCAGAAAATTTGTAGATTTCTGAAAGAGTAAGGAAAGGAAGGGAATAGATTTAAGTGAGAGTTTTCAAAAGGTTTTTGAGAAGATAAGGAAAAAATGTCAATCTAATGGTTTTGGTTACTTAGAATTGAAGAGGAAAACTTGCTTTCAGCTGGGCAGAAGTTTTGAGAGCATTTATTCTAGAAGTAGCAGATATTAGCATTCCTTTATGACTAGAATTTTAAGAGCATCATACAACAACCATAAGGATCACACATGTGGAACCCTGTTTGCTATGTTAAAATCTTCATCTAATTTAACAATTATTTATAGAGCACTTACTAGGCTCAAGGACAGCTAGGTGGTACAGTGGCCTGGACTCAATAAGATTTTTCTCAGAGTTCAAATCTGATTTCAGACACCTGGCTGGCTCTGTGACCCTGGGCAAGTCATTTAATCCTGTTTGCTTCAGTTTCCTCATCTGTATAATGAGCTAGAGAAGGAAATGGCAAACTACTCTAGAGTCTTTGCCAAGAAAACCCCAAATGAGCTTACAAAGAGTCAAATGAAATGAAAAAAACAACTTAACCCTAATTCACAAGGAATACTGCTGACCACTGGGGAAAGATACAAAGACAAAACACAAAAGACTTTACATTTTATTGGGAAGATTTTCTGGCATCTTAATACAGAAACTGAAGTCTATATGCTTATAATTTGGCTTTGTGTAAACTGCGATGACAGAAGTATGGTATAGAGAATTAAACCTCATGGAATTAATGGTGGCCAACCTTGGAGTCAGAAGACTTGGATTCAAGACCTAATTCACACTTTAACAACTAACTTGCTTTGGACAAGTAACTTCCTCTAACTGAGTTTAGGGTTTTTTGTTTGTTTCTTTGGTTTTTTGTTTTTGGTTTGTTTTTCCTCTGTAAAGAAAAATGGGTAGGGGCAGCTGGCTGGCGCAGTGGTTAAAGCACTGGCCCTGGATTTGGGAGGACCTGAGTTCAAATCTAGCCTCAGACACTTGACGCTTACTAGCTGTGTGACCCTGGGCAAGTCACTTAACCCCCATTGCCTGCAAAAAAACCAAACAAACAAACAAAAAAGAAAAATGGGTTAAAACAAATTATCTCTAAGTTACCTTCAAACTCTAGCTGTCAGTGATTCTATAAGGTAACTAACAGCTTCCAATGTATATGTTTTGAAAAATGCTCAGCAAATATTTACCAAAATGAATGAATAAGTGAAAAAGCATTTATTAACCACTTACTATATACCAGGTACTGTGAAGAGTAAAGAAGATGTTAATATGAGGAGGTAAGACAACCATTGAGGGCAACTCAAGATCTGAGTTCAAAACCAAAACCAACTGTGTGAACTGGACAAGTCATTTAACCTCTGTTTGCCTCAGTTTTCTCAACTGTAATATGAAGATAAAAAAAGCAGCTATCCCCCAGGGTTGTTGTGAGACTCAAATGAGATAATATCTCATTTATAAAGCATTTTTAAGCATTTAGTAAAGCACTTAGCACAATGCCTGATACATAGTAGGCAGTTAAAAAATGCTTGTTTCCTTCCTCTACTCCTCTCTCCATTCTTCTATCCTTCCTATCCTTCCTTCCTAATAGTGGAAAACAACATATACATACATATATGTATATATGTGTGTCTCTGTGTATATGTGTATATATACATACTATACATACTCTATGCATACACATACACTTACACAAACACAAACACACACACACACAGGTTCTTGGTGTTGAAAGAGGAACTAGAGGGATAGTGACTAGAGTTGGAGGACAATTAGTCTACAGGTCCTTACCAGAAATGATCACGCTAATCTGATTGTTGGAAATATATGTAGATGGAATAGGCTTCTTGGGTAACATACAAAGTGGGAACAGGAATCCAAAGCTAAATTTTCACAAGGAAAAAAACAACTTTATTCTGCTCTTCACAGCTATCTCTCTCTTTTGTGTAATTTCAACAGATCTATACACTATACACATATACAAACATATATGTATACACACATGCATATATATGATGTGTACATATACATACACACATCAGCAAAAACTAAAACCAAACCCCCAAAAACCTTGTAACAAGGTTTCCATCAGGGATCAAAGTAGCAGCTGGTTTTCAAGCAGTAGAAACAGCCCCAGCATGCCCTGAACCTGGGAAACATAAGCCCTTAGCAGGGTTATGTGTAGCAATGGGGAGAATGAAGCTTATTAATTTAGGAGCAGCTCAGTGTACTATGGGAAGCACCAGAAACCTGTGTATTCCACTCAGGTGGTTGAAATCCCTCTAAGACTTCTTTTAGAAAGGAGATTAGCTTAAGTTATTAAAAAATTTTTGTCCCTTCACATGGAAAATTACACTGCCGACCCATGTTGTATATTTTATATACTCTTTTTTTTTTTAATGGGGGAATGGTCTTTCTAAAGTTTGGTGGGGTTTTTTGTCTGTTATGTTTTGCACGACTTCACACTACCTTATGTTGAACTGCTGGAGTTCTTAGGTGGGGGGTTGGAAGCAAGGGAGGAACAGAATTTGGAACACAAAGTTTAAAAATTGATGTGAAAATTTGTTTTTACATGCAACTTGGAAAAAGAAAAAAGGAAAAAAAGAAAAGAAAAGAAAAATGGGGGGATGGGTTTCCCTATCTCAGACTGGAAGTGGAACTGCTACATTCATTCCAGACCCTACCACTGATGCATGGGAGCTTTGATTTTAGTGTAGACACCTGATTGACTTTAGCCCTCCTACTCAAAACTCCTGAGCTCAGACAATCCACCAGCCTCAGCCTCTCTGGTAGCAAAGTTACAGGGATGCACTATCACACTAGGCCCAGTCTATTTTCTGGTAATGGATTCACTCTGATCCTTCCACATTGTCCTAATTAGCCCCCAGTAACATAAGAAAGATATCTAAGGTTTGGGGCACAGTCTATAACTTTAAGACAGAATAGAGTTTGTAGAGGCATTAAACCAATAACTTTGGCCTCATTTACACAGTGTTGCAATTTACCAACACTTCCTCCCCAACAATTAGTAGTCTTGCATCCTTTTGTTACCTTTCTCCCTGTGGATATCAGTAAATGTGAATATCAGTGGCAAGCTAAAATAAAATAATGGTATGCCTAGGACAAATGGATATCAATATGCAATGCAGAACCACCTGAGAAAATAGTATAGGGTTTGATTCTACCTACAGTCTCCATCCCCATGTCTCTACTCATACAATCTCTACCACAGTTCAGGCCTTCATCCCCTCTTGCTTGGACAATCACAATAACCTCCTAATAAGACTCCCTACTTAGAATCAATTCTCCACACCACTATCAAATTCATATTCCTAATGGGTCTAATATCAGCACTAGTGTCATATACCATTATGTAGCACTGGCAAAACAGGAAATGGGTGATGTGTAGGGAATCACTAAGAGGGTGGTTATTCTTAAAAGACCAAGGGGCAGCTAGGTGGATACTTGACACTTACTAGCTGTGTGACCCTGAGCAAGTCACTTAACCCCAATTGCCTCACCAAAAAAAAAAAAAAAAAGAAAAGTCTGAAACATGACCCTTCCCTTCTAAATTTTTTTAATCCTTTTTTTGATTCCTTCTTTCCTCCCATATAAAATACAAGGGAGGAAAAGTGCATGTTGTATGCAGACACGGTTTCAGGGACCTGGAAGACTTGAATTCAAGTCCTCTTTCAGTCAGGACTAGCTTGTGTGATCCCTGATGGACCACTTAATCTCTCCTGGCCTCCAGATAATAATAGCACTCACCTCATAGGGTTTTGTGATGATTAAATGAGATAATATATGTAAATTATTTTGCAAATTGTAAAGCTAATTGAATGCCAATTATCCTTATAAATGGGGAAGGAAAATGGGGAAGGAAATAAGTATTTATAGACCACCTACTATGTGCTAGGCCCAGTACTGTTTTCAAATAAATAGTACCTCATTTGAGATAAAGTATGAATTCTTCAACCTAGCATTAAAAAATTTCCATTTGGGGAACAGCTAGGTGGTACAGTAGATAAAGCACCAGCCCTGGATTCAGGAGGACCTGAGTTCAAATCTGGTCTCAGACACTTGACTGTGTGATCCTGGGCAAGTCACTTAACCCTCATTGCCCCACCAAAAAAAAAAAAAATCTCCAAGTAATGCCTACTGTGCATTACTCCAATCCAACAGAAATGCTAGCTGTTCCCTAAAGATGATGTTCCTTATGCCACCTCTGTGTCTTTGCCTACATGGTTCCCCATGTCTGGAAAAGCACTTAACTTCTGTTTCTTATGGTGGTCTTCTTCTTCTTCTTCTTCTTCTTCTTCTTCTTCTTCTTCTTCTTCTTCTTCTTCTGGCAATTGGGGTTAAGTGGTGCTCTATCCACTGTGCCACTTAGTTGCCCCTGTTTCTTATAGTCTTTAACTTACTTTAAAGCACATTTCAGGGGCCCCCTACTTACTATATTGAGCATTTCCTGATCCTTTCTATTGTTGGAACTTATCCCTTTCTAAAATGTGCTTTTGCATATACTTTGCATTTAACCAGCCCTATTTGTATTGTATCCCCTCAGTTGAATGTAAGTTCTTTGAGGGCAGGGCCTGTTTTCATTTTATTTGGCTTTTGTCTGTTTAGTCCCCTAAGCTTTTCTAAATAGTGAGTATTTGTTAAAAGTTGGTTGAATTGAACTGAAAATGTTGTTAAGGATGTAGTAAATCATCACTGACTAATCCTTTGGTATGTGTTAATACTGGATATTGGAGTGGGCAGCTAGATGGCACAGTGGATAGAGCACTGGCCCTGAAAGTGGAAGGACCTGACTTCAAATCTCACTTCATACACTTACAAGCTACATGACCCTGGGCAAGTCACTTAACCCCAATTGCCTTAAACATCTGGGGCCATCTCCAGTCATCCTGATATATATCTTGCCAGTGGACCCAGATGGCTCAGGAGGAGAGAATGAGGTTGGTGACCTTGCACAGCCCTCCCTTACTTAAATCCAATTTACTGCAAGTCATGACATCTGCTGTGGCCCTCTTTAAGAATGAAGGACAGGGGCGGCTAGGTGGCACAGTAGATGAAGCACCAGCCCTGGATTCAAGAGGACCTGAGTTCAAATGTGGCCTCAGACACTTGACACTTACCAGCTGTGTGACCCTGGGCAAGTCACTTAACCCTATTGCCCCACAAAAAAAAAAAAAGAAAAAAGAATGAAGGACAAACAACAACAATACCTACCGGAGTCAAAGAATCTGGATTTTAAAATCCTGGCTCATCTAACTTACTTACCACCTGTAGAAACCCGAGCCAGTTCTAACCTCTCTGGGTCTTAATTTCTCTAGCTGTAAAATGAAAGAATTGGACTAAATGCCCTCTAAATGCCCTACCACCTGTATATCTGAGCCTGTGATTTCAGATCACTTACCGCACAGCCAAATACATAATAGCTTTCCTGTGGATACAAAACAACTCATGGGAAGACAAATACAGACACAGAAGGAAAGCCACCCTAGCAACCAGACTCCCCAGAGCTATACTACCTTGTGGCAATAAGGCCTCACCTGATTTACTTTCCCTCTGTTAGCATATTCAGTTCTTTTTTTTTTTTTTAAGTGAGGCAATTGGGGTTAAGTGACTTGCTCAGGGTCACACAGCTAGTAAGTGTTAAGTGTCTGAGGCCGGATTTGAACTCAGGTACTCCTGACTCCAGGGTCGGTGTTCTATCCACTGTGTCATCTAGCTGCCCCGGCATATTCAGTTCTATAACCATAGTGCAAGAGCAAATTTAGGGAATGGACAAGGGCAGCTTTTATATTCTAGCCACACATGATCTTCTTCCTCAATTCCAAATACTGACTCTGTTCCTAATTATGTGACCCTGATTAATTCACTTAATTTCTCTGAGTCTCATTTTTCTCGTGTGTAAAATGAGAACAATAATACTTTATCCTGCCTATGTCACAGAATGCCTATGTGGCCCCAGTGAAGTGTCTCATGAATGCCCTTTGAAAAAAGTAAAAGTATAGATCTCATACAAACACACAGAGTGTTATTGTCATTATCAAGCTTTCTAAAAATTAAATCAGATCTTCAAATATTTGGATGTCCAGAGCCACAGCAACTGAGGCAGTTTTTTTTAATCGAAGTTCATTGTTGACATTAGCAAACTTTCCCCAGGTCTGTCCAGTGGAGACACTTTACAGGTCATCAGTGAACTTTCCTAACAGAAATAATCAATGCCACCTTCACATAACCACCAAGAGAAAATAACGTTGCAGAACCTGGATTTTCCCCCCCACTCTTTGGCATCTTTTAAAACTGAAATAATGTTTGTGGAGTACAGTGACTTGCCTGTACGCCAACTGATTTCATGAGAGAACAGCCAAGCAAAAATCTGTTTTCAGAGGCCATAACTATTTTTTTCCCTCAGCTCTGCAGTTTTTCCTCTCCCCTTTTCCTCCCATCAAGGTTTTTTTTTTTCCCCTTCATCCATTTGAGTCAGCAGCCTGCCTGCAACAAAGGTACCCAGCTGTTCTCTGAGGCTTAATCTCCAAACAACTTTTAATAGGTACTCCCTCCCCTCCACACAGTTGGCTGCCATAATAACACTGCAGATTGCAGGTATTTTAAGGAGGGTTTGAAGGATTACACTGAAGTATGGATTTGCCCAATAGTTTAAGAATAGAGTCCCTAATATCTCCCTTATAATGATCTTTTTTTTCTTTGATGGATGATTGCCTGTTCTGGGCAGCTTTATGATGACAGTATTGAATGAGGGCTGATATATTTCTTTCAAATAAACCTAATCAACCATGACCAAAGTGGGCAGAAAGATAGACTCCTCAGTTTTTATATGCCTGGAGACATAATTTTCAAAATAAATAAGTTTAAAAAAAAAGCTAAATAAATAAATAAATAGCTGCATAAATAAATAAATAAATTATTCTGGAATACAACCAGTTTATGGAGCACCTAGTGACTCAGATTCTCCTGGAAGCTAATGCTAAACCAACCCATTGATGTCTTCAATACACTGGAGAAATAATATTTTACATGCTGTTCCTATGACCAGAAGGATTAGTCCAGCTTCTGGTGAGGTCTAATTTATAATAAGGAACTAGCTTAAGCTCAGAGAAAAGCCACCTTTATACCTTAAATCCTTATTAAATGAGGACCACTAATTCTAAATTTGCTGTAAGGGCAAGATGCAGTTTGGTTCTGTACTGTTTCTAAAGATAGAGTTTCCAGGCAAATGAACAGTATAAGTACATTTCCTAATGAGAATGAAGTGAATATGCTGTTTTTAAACATCCATTTCCAATGCAAATTATTGGTAATCTAATGGGGGAGGAAAAAGCAGAGGGAAGGAAATAAACATTTATATGAAGCAAACTAGGTGCAAGGTACAACAGTCCTGAAAAGTAGAAAAGGGACAAGGTTATAAAGGGTTCTGATGGCCAAATGTAGCATTTTGAACTTGATCCTATAGGCAACAGGGAGCCACTAAGTTTATTGAGTAGGTAGGTGACATGATTAGAACTTCATGTTAGGAAAACCATTTTAGTAGCTGGAGGTTGGATTGCAGTGGGGAGAGACTTGAGGCAGGCAGAGCCTCTAGAAGTCTAGTACAATAGTCTAAGTGTAAGGTAATGAGGACCTACACCAGAAGGATGGCAATGTCAGAGGAGAAAAAGAAGGGAGTGTATTCAAGAGATGTTACAAAGGTGAAATCTATAGGACTTTGGCAACAATGTGAGTATGGGGGCAGTGGTGAGAGAATAAGAAATTGGGGATGACTCCCAGGTTATGAGGCTAAGGGACTGGGCGATGATGTTGCTTTCTACAGTAATAGGGAAGGGGTGAAGGAAGAGTTTGAGAGAAAGATAATGAATTAGGTTTTGAACATGTTTAGCTTAGAAATCTACTGGACGTCCAATTAGAGATGTCAGAAAGCACTTTAAGATGAAAAATTGGAGGTCAGAAAAAAAATTGGGTTAGGAAAGGTAGATTTGAGAATAGATTTGAGCATAGAGATGGAATTTTGGGGTACTGATGAGATCATCACCAAGTGAAGAAGTATAAAGGGAGAAGAGGGCTCAGCACAGAGTCTGAAAAAACACCCACTCTTTGAAGATATGATCTGGAAGAGTATCCAGCAAAAGAGAAAGAGGATGAATGATCACATAGGTAGGAAGAGAAATGGGAGAAAATAGCGTCCCAAAAACTTAAGGAAAGTATCAAGGAGGATAGAGTGATCAGCAATGCCAAAGGCTTCAGAGAGGTCAAGGAGAATGAGGACTGAGAAAAGGCCACTGGATTTGGCATCTGGTCTTTGTTGCTTGTCCTTCATTCTCTAAAAGGACCATGAAATCACGAAGGTGATCACATGACTTGCAAGTGAATTGGATTTAAGTGAAGGAGGGCTGTGCAAAGTCCTCAGCCTCACTCTCTCCTCTACAGCCATCTGAGTTCAGTGGCAAGATATAGATCAGGATGACTAGAGATGGACCCTATGTGATTTGGCAACTAAGAGAGCATTACTAACTTTGGAGAAAGCACTTTTTTTTTGTGAGGTAATTGGGGTTAAGTGACTTGTCCAGGGTCACACAGCTAGTAAGTGTCAAGTATCTGAGGCCATATTTGAACTCAGGTCCTCCTGAATCCAGGGCTGGTGCTTTCTCTACTGCACCACTTAGCTTCAAGAGAAAGCACTCTCTTGTGGAATGGTAAGGTCATAAACTGTATTGCAAAGGGTTAAAATGACCCCTTACAATAGGAGAAAAAGTGGAAGCACTTATTTTTGAGTTTAGCTACAAAAAGTAGAAGAGATATTTAGCTCGATATTTAGCAGGAATGGGAAGATCAAGTGGAGGATTTTTCCAAGTGGGAGAACATGAGCATTTTTGGAGATAGTTGACAAAGGGAGATTGAAAGACAGAGATGAGTGAAAGAGTCTAAAATGTTTAATCAATATTCATTAATAATATTGGTCCCTAGGTCTTTTTCTTTTCTTTACCATTAATTGGTTTAGATGTTAGGACTACATCTTATAAAAGAATTCTGTTAAAATGTGTTCTTTTCCAATCTTTGAGAGTAGGGGACAGCTAGGTGGCACAGTGGATAAAGCACCAGCCCTGGATTCAGGAGGACCTGAGTTCAAATATGGCCTCAGACACTTGACACTTACTAGCTGTGTGACCCTGGGCAAGTCACTTAACCCTCATTGCCCTGCAAAAAAAAGCAAAAACAATTTTTGAAAGTAATTAGAAAAATACAGGTATTATTCTTTTAAAATTTGCTAGGATCCCATAAATCCCTCTAGAACAGGTTTTTGTTTTATTTTCCTTTCATAGTTCCTTTGCATATATTTTATTTTATAAAATTTAATTTAATATCTATTTGGCATCTATTCATTTAGATATTTTGTTTTTGTAAGTAATTGTTTAATTCTCAGTTTTACTGGTATATTATTGAGTCTATTGATTTCCAAACATTTCTATATCTTTTTAGCAGTTATTATATCTTGTTAATTTTTCTATTTGGTTAATTTGATTTTTTTTCTTCTGTTTAATCAGGATAGCTAAAGACTTCTGGGGGGTGGTGGTATTATACATACAACCTTTTCTTAATGATTCATGGTCACAAATAATATTAGCTAGCATTTATATAGCATCTTAAGGTTTCCAAAGCATTTTATATGTGTTATCTCATTTGACGCCCACAGTACTATTGTTATCCCCATTATGTAGATGAGGAAACTGAACCAGAGTCAGTTTAAGTGACTTGCCTAGGGTCACATAGCTAGTAATTATCTGATTTGAACTCAGTTCTTTCTGACTCAAGTCCAACATTAAAATATCAGTTATTTCCCTGTGTCCTAAATCTGAAGATCTTTTTGATTATATCATGCTGCCTCCTAGTCTGAGGTCTTCCTTTAAACTATTATCAGGCATGAGCCTAGATATGCGCACAATGGCTTTGTTTGTTTGGCTCTCAGTCTGATTCAGTTCATTTCAACAAACCTTTTTTTATTAAACCTATTCCGTATAAGACACTGTACTGGCCATTGATGCCAAAGCACAATGTTAGCCTGGATGCTTCACTTGAGTTTACCTTCTTTCTGTCCCTACAATTTTCCTGGCTGGCTCAGATATAACTATCAGTCATCAGGTTTTATACTTAGTCCTCCTACCATGAAGCCACTAATAATTTCCATTTAATTTCCCTTTCATACCCATTCATACTTTTTTTTTACCTTTTAAGAAGAAAAAAAATCTGCTCTTCATATCAATAATAAGCTCATTCTATTGGTACAAAAAAACCTTCTTATTTTGTGCTTTGAATTTTTAAAAAATCCACTAAATTTACCATCAGATGTGCTCCTGTCATGATGAAGTCTGCATTTAAGTAAGACTCCTATTAGCTTAGAAAAGGGCGTCCACTGAGCTATGAAATGTTTATTGTAGCTAGTTCCAGGCAAGCACTGCTGAAGAGAGATAGTATTTTCAATAGCTGATAGCCACAATGCACAGGGCATGAATTATGTATGCCTATCTCTTTAAAACAAGACAGTCCATGACAGTCCTGTAAGTTTCAGGTACTGGGTGGCCCCTGGCAGAAGCATACAGCTTTGGTGAGCTCAATAGCAAACTTTTTTCAGCAGATTCACTGAATGGGAGAGGAGTAAACAAGGTCTCCAGTCTTTTTTTGCCATTGTTTAAAGGGAAGCATTAAAAATATTTTTATTAATAATAATAATATCAAATCATGTATAAAAGGCCACCATCCAATACTTCAAAAGGTACAAAATAATAACCATGACCTGAATGATGAAGTATCATCTGTAAAGGGACCAGTAATTGTTCCTTGATTATTATTCTCATCAGCCCAAAGCATGAAAGTAATTGAGTGAAAAAAAATCCTCACATTATGTAAAATGATTACTGCCTGTGAGCCATAATAAACAATGATCTCGCAATGATGATGTTAAGCAGGAGAACAAATGAGAACTGCCTACTGATTGTGCCCAGCCTAAATCATTACCAGGGGCCCATAATACCCCTGTAAGTAAATGACTTAATTAGTGGGGTTTCTGCATTATGGGCCCCTGTTCAACAGGAGTGGGAAGATTCTTAAGTCCTGTTTTTTGGATGCAGAAATGGCTGGAAACTAACCTTTCTCCCTTCTTCTACCTTCCCCAGTTTAAATCATATTCACATTCATTACTTGGCTCCCTAAGATAACACTCATATGGTACACATTCACGGGGTAACAACTACCCTTCAGGCAAGCTATACTAGGCTGAAGTAGGAGCCAGTCATGGGTCATCCTCAAGAGAGGTCAGGAAATCAAAATAGCAAGGGTTATTAATACAACTTGAAAAAAGGGCTCTCTTACTCTATCTTCTTTTAACCTATTCCTCCTCAGAGGTGTTTTACTTCTGATTATCTACTCCCTCGCTCTGCACTCCCTTTTTTCACCCTTCCTTCCTTATCCTCTTCCCCTCCTACTTTCCTGCAGGGTTAAATATATTGCTCCTCCCAATTGGGTATGAAAGATATACCCTCCATAAGCCCACTCCAATGAGATCAGGGTCCCTGAGCTAATTCTGTGTTCTAAATTTGTCTTCCTCCCTCCTCAACCCTCAAGCAATTCAATATGTCATACTGGTGCAGTAATGCAGAACATCTTCATCTTCCTTGAAAGTGTTTTGCTTTTTACTGCTCTCTCCCCCAATCTGCCCTTTCCTCCTTCCCTTCCCCCACCTTTTCTCCCTCCCCCCCCCAGGACAAAAATATAAGGGAGTAGGATGGAGGGAAATAGTTATGATGATTGATTATAATGGCAAAACATATGGTACCTACTTTGCTGGGCTTTTATGAAGAAAATTCTCTGTCAAGCTTAAGGTACTATATACAAGTTATGATGAACAGGAAATGAATCAGAAAAACCTGGAAAGACCTACATGAACTGAAGCAGAGTGAAATGTACTGTACACAAAATAACAGCAATAGTGGGGGATGATCTCCTGGGAAGCATGTGGTTATTTTCAGCAAGGCAGTGATCCAATATAACCCTGAAAGACTTATGAAGATTGCAGCCCATCTGCAGAGAAAGAACTGATAGTATCTGAAAACAGATGGAAACACACGTTAAAATTTTTTCATTTCCTCTTTGACAATTCCTTAATCTGAAGTTTTGGGGGTTTTTTGACTGTTTTCTCTCACAACTAGCTAATATGGGAATTTTTCCATGACTACTCATGTATAACTTATTTTGAATTGCTTGAGTTCTTGTGGGTGGGGGGTGGGAATAGAGGGGGGAAGAGAAGTTGGAACACAAAGTTTTTTAAAAATTGATGTTAAAATTTTGTTTTTACATATATTTTGGAAAAGAAAAATTCTATTCAAAACCAAAAAAAAGGGCTCTCTTCTCAGAATTAAGTTTAGGCCTCATCAGGACATAAGCACCACTGGTATCTGCTCTAAACAACTTGCACAAAGCAGAGGGCCCTTAGCAGAGGAGAGCAGATAACTATTAACCTCTGCTTTCCTTTCACTTCCTCTACCTATCACCAGAAACTCCTGGGAAAATTGAAAACCATCTAGAGTGATCCTAAAAGCTAAATCATAAAATGAACACCTAATTGTCCAATGGAACAGTCTGACCTCCACGATGGAGACAAATGGATCAAACACTGTACTGTTTCTGCATCACCATTCTAGGTTGTGTCTCACTTAGGTTGTGTGCATCCCTCCTTGTGCACTAGAGGGTTAGAAGCAGTGTTATTCTTCTAGGAAAAAATGCCCGAACTACACCCTTTAAAATTTAATCTGCATTATTAACAGTCTCCCCTTCACTTTCTTAAGACTAGACAATCAAAAATAAAAATCAAGCTCTGATTTGTAGCATTTGTTGATTTCTAAGGTGTAAATGCTCTCGCTGAAAATTTCTCATTGAGGTCTCACTAGCTGATTCAAGCTGGCTTCAGCATACCCCTGAAAACAAGGTTCTTTACTGGTCTTCTTTACTAGATATGAACACTGATGTATTCTTTATATTGCAACCCTGACATTCTTGTACTTTTTTTACTATATCTTCATTATGATTCAAATCCAATTAGATTATAGGTAGCTTGAAGGAATTGGGTCTTCTGATTCTTCTGTTTCCCATAGTGCCTACTAAAATTCTCAGTATATACATAACACATGCATAGAGGTGACCACCCATATTATAATAATTCACATATATCACACAGGGCATGTGGATTTCTACTCACTCTCTAATTGAGCTTCTTTACTGCCCCTTGCCCTCAAACTTGCAAGTATGTGTTTCCAGAGAAAGACGATCACCACTAGGTTATATTCAAATTCTTTCAGAGTCCTGGGGTAACCTTATTTTGGGAAGAATAGACTCTCCCTATTAACCACTTTAACTTTTGAGCCCCACTGTTGCAATTTCCATTTATTCAAACCCAGTTACTAATAATGATGATACATTTGGATCTTAAATATAATGATTTACTCATGATAAAGTAAAATAAATAACATTACATATACTCATATATTAAAGCAAATGCAAGTATAATAAGTATATTATAATACATACATAATCCTGTGACATCCTCTCCCCCATAGACACTAAATGTCTATTGTGGAGAATGAGCACACAGGTAACTCTCAGGGAAGTACACGAAGGAGGAAAACCCATGTGTTTGCAGAATTCATAACTCTGGACCATAGGTCTTGATGTCATTGATCCATTCATGAATATCTGTACCATTAATTTCTTCTTTTATAACTGCTCCACTCCTGATCCTCACCACTGTCCAACTAGACATATCCTCATCTCTTCTGATTTTGGACTGACAATGCAATTATAAGCTCTTTCAACTGGAAATTACCCTGAAAAGAATGCTTAGAAAGTGTTACCTTCTAATCTGGATATGAGCTCTCTTTAAATCCCAAACTGCAAGATTCATCATGCTAGCTTTCTCTGGGCAAACAAACAAACAAACAAGCCCAACTAGTTTTTCACTCACCATAATGCTCTGTTGTCTCTCTTGCTATATAGCAAATCAGTTTCAAAATCCATCTTTCTCCTTTCTGCTTTCCCCCTATCAAACCAGAGAAGTCAGCAAAAAGCAACGGGTATATCTGAGAGGTGAAACCTCTCTCACACTCACACTCACACTGATGAGCAGTAGATAGAACTAAATTTTTCTTCCAGTGAACTGCATTCTTTATTCAGAAAACCAGTGACTAGCAACTGAATCCTTTGTGTCCAGGACTGCTCTTGCTGCTGGTTTCTTTACTCAGCTTGAACATAGATGTTTTCCTACTGACAACTGAGTATTTTTCTACCAATTCTTGGCCATTACATCCAGACTTCTTTAACCTCTTTACTATAGTATAAAATCAATGCCCCCCCAATTTTCTCTTATGAGTTAGAAATTCACCAAATCTCATCTATTGTATAAAGAGTTCTTATTTAACCACCTCACTATCTACAAGGAGATTTTTCATTTTGTGAATTTTTATCCTCAAGTCTTAACACAATTATAATCAAATGAAAAAAGAACCCCAAATGTCCTGGAGTTACAGCCACTTATTTGTTTTCAAAGTGGTTTTTGTATATAGTCTGTGCCTTTGAAAGTTTTCTTCACACTCATTTTAGTCATTTTTAATAAAGAAATATTTTACTCTTTCCCTTTAAACCATTAACTTGTTAATAAGCAAAAGAGGCATCACTTTATATCCTTCACAAGGTGATATAAGCCTCTATATTTATGCTACAGTTCATTTTCTGTCCCTTTTTCTATTCAGCTGTGCAATGCTTATATAAAATTATGTAATTGCACATAGATTTTACTAGTTTTATTAATCCAAAGTTTTTTTCATACTCTTTTGAGGCACAAATTATTTACCTGTTAAAAAGACAATATATTGGGGCAGCTAAGTGGCGCAGTGGATAAAGCACCGGCCCTGAATTCAGGAGTACCTGAGTTCAAATCTGGCCCCAGACACTTGACACTTACTAGCTGTGTGACCCTGGGCAAGTCACTTAACCCCCATTGCCCTGCAAAAACAAAACAAACAAACAAAAAAAGACAATATATTACATCATTTACTAGTTGATTTAATTATTTTTCTTTATGAAAAAAAAACTTTTTCCATGTTTTTAAACACCAAATTATTCCACATGAGAGGGTAGTACCTCAAAGGAATAGTACTTTATGGACAGAAAAATCATAAATCTAGAGCTGGACATCAGAGGTTACTATGTCTCTCAATTTATAGATGAGAAAACTAATCCCAGAAACATTCATTGACTAACCCAAGGTCACATAATCTGTGGAAGAGCTGAGGTTGAACACCATGTGCTTCTTTGTAGTACACCAGTATCTTCTGGGTGTGCTTGTTATTGCCTTAAAGATTATAAATTATTTTTCCCCTAGGTAGTTCTCACAAGTTAGTAAACTCATAATCCAGTTTGTTGTTGCCTTTAATGGGAAATTATAGGTTTGTCAGAGTTAAACCATACCCTCTTAATCTTCTTATTCTCCACACAAACAGAAAGTCTAGAAACATTCAACTGAGAGTAAATTTTACTGTCAGTTTTGCCACTAAGTGACTGTGTTACTTTGAACAGGTCACTTCACATCTCTCTATCAGAAAAATGAAGTGACTGGGCCAAATGATCTCCACTATCCTTCCAACATTCTATAGTTTGGTGATTTTGTGCATTCCCCATCTTCCACAGGTACCAAAAACTGAGGGAAAGAATATTTTTACTATAACTGATCTTTTCCAAATTTATGGGAGTGGGCGTGAACTATGTTGGAAATGGGGTAATTATAAGCCTATCTACAAAGTTCTTCCTCATTTTCTTGTGATTGGCTTAAGTAATTTTAGGACATATTTGGATCCCCAAGCACTTATATTAAAATCTCAATAAGACAATGAGGCAGAGGAAGGACAGGAAAAAATTAAATTGGAACCAAACAAATATATAGTATTTATCACTGAGTAGGCTGATACCTTCTCCAGGCCTCATCACTCAGCATAGCAACAGTTTGTGATAATGAGGGAAGCTCACCTTGGTGATAGCTTCCCTTGGGAGAATAGAAGATACCAAGTCAAAATTTTTATAACAGCCCCAGGGTCATACTCTTGTTTGTGGAAGTCATCTTATACAATATGGATTTCTTACAATGAGGCTAGTGTATAAGTATTCTATGTTTTATATAGACCAACAATGATCAAGTTCCATTTGTATTAATATTCTATTTTTCATGGAAGAAATATTTTTGCTTTCCATTCTTGCTCCAATCCTGTCCATTGAAATGATATGTGATACTTGTTACTGACCTGTGTATCTAATGTAATGAGTCTTTCGAGAGCTGCCTTCAACCCAAGTTCCACATAGTGATTTTAGCTTTTCTAGGCATCCATAGAAATAAGGAATTTAAGAGCAGGGAGTTTCAGTTATATATAATTCACTATAATTAAGAAAATATTTATTAAGATCCCACTATATATAAGGCATGGTTCTATATATCCCTTCATTCAAGCTTTTAATCTAACACTTAGACATGGGTTTTTTATAAATGATTTCACATTTCCATTTCTTTTTTTTCACAAATATATTTCAAGATAACTACAAAGCAAAGATACCAGCTCTATAAGCCAGCCATGAAAATCAGTTTTGTGATTTTAAACAGTCATAGTTATTCTATACAGACATCCATTTTACACATGCACACACACACACACACACACACACACACACACACATACACATCATTCTAGCATAGACCAGAGTAGGAATTTTGGGGCAAAAGATAAAAGAGGTTGGTGTTTTTGTGTATTTGTGAAGAGGGCCTCTCATCTGCAGAAATAAAAAAACCTTTTTAGATTTATTCCTAAATGTTATTCTGGGAACTCTTAGGAACTCATAGAAAGAATGGTTTGGCTAAGTGATAACCTTGATTAGGTTTTCATATCCCCTTATTTTTTACTTTTTTCTTTCTTTCACTCACCTCCATATCCATTCCACCGTCAAGTCTTGTTAATTCTTCCTTTACAATATATCTTGCATTTGTCCTCTTCTCTCTACTTGGAGGACTTTCATCATCTCTTGCTTGGACTATTAAACAAACTCCTATTTGAACTCACAGCTACCAGCCGCTTCCATCTCCAATCCATCTTCTCCACAGTTGCCAAAATAAAATTCCTAAAACACATCTTGTTTTCCTTCTAACAGATCCTTCAGAGGTTTCTAAGATATTCCTTCTAGGACAAAATAGAAACTCAATTAATCATTTCAAGCCTTTTACAATCTGTCTCTAGTTGTTCTTCCCAGACTCATTTCTCCTTATTCTAACCTGCTTTCTATTGCCCAAATCCAGCCTTCTATCTCCTGCCTTCTTGCTTTTGTACAGGTTGTCCCTCACATTTGAAATACACTCCCTGCTCACCTCTACTTCCTATAATCTCTAGTATTTTTCAAGACCCAACTCGTTTGCTGAGGGACATAAAAAGACTTTCTGATAGTTAGTTGTAAGTGCTATTCCTCAAAATGTCATATATACTTCTTTGTTTACATTTTGTATTCCATGAACAGAAAAATGTAAGGCCCTTGAGGGCTTTGTATTCCTCGCACCTTAGCACAGTACCTCACACATACTAAAATAATTGTTGGACTAGATTTAAGCTAGTTGGGTTATCACTGCGACCCTGAATTTAGATTTTACAATGATATGATTTTCAGTTGCAGACCTCAAAGGGCTTTCAGCAGTTAAATTATATTCCTTATAGGCCCATGGAAGAGAATCCTGTCAATGTTTTCCTGTTGAGAAGGGGCAAAGTGAAGAGATAAGAAAAGTTTGATTTTGGTCACAATTTCTTGGCTATTATGAGATCTGGAATGTAGTTCTTGGTTAAAATTGGATGCTTATTTCAGGAACCAAAAAATAATTAAAACCAGTTTAAACCTTATATCTTTGATTTTCTTTTTTTACTTCTTGTTTATAGCCTGATAAGCTTTTCCCTGTCAGTGGTCATATCCTTTGAAAGTTGCCAATCCTTTCTCATACTCTAGATTTTGCTAATTGCTTAAATAGCTAAGTGTGCCATTGAATACTGCCTGATAAATGATCTAATCCTAGGCACTTGTCACACAATTATGTGATATTACAATATCTGCCATGTTCCAGTCTAGCTGTCTAAGCCAGAAATGGAAGGGACTAATGAATCCACGGCAGGAATTATCAAAACAATGAGCAGCACTCATTTCAAGAGACTATTACAACAATTATAATTTTAATACATTAGTTGGAATTCTTTTGAAGCCACTTTTTAAAAAAAAAACTATATATGTTTTATATTCTGCTGGCTCAATAGGCTCATTTTTGAGAATAATTGAATTTTCCAAAAGCACAGTCATGCTAACTGTATTTGTAAGCTTCTAAAAATGATTTGCTATTTAGCTGACAAGCATTTATTAAATACCTACTATGTACAAAAAAAAGGCAAAAACACTACCTGCCCTTAAGGAGCTCAAAATCTAATGGGGGAGACCACCTGCAAGTAATTATGTACAAACAAGATATATACAGAATAAATTGGACATAATCTCAGAGGGAAAGAAATACTATTAAAGGGGAAGAGGAAAAGCTTCTTGCAGAAGGTAGGATTTTAGATGGAACTTGAAGGAAACTAAAGAAGCCAGGAGATGGTAAGGAGGAGACAGAACTTGTAGGCAAGGGGTAAAGCCAGGGAAAAGACATAGCTCTTGGAAGATGAAAAGTCTTGTGTGATGAACAAGGAAGCCCATGTCGCTGAATTGTAGAGTAGTAGAGGACAATAAGGAGTAAGAGGTATGGAAAAGTAAGAAGGGGCCAATGTATGAAAGGGTTTAAAAACCAAACATGTCTTTACAGTAGATATAGATATATTGGATATATAATCATTGGATTCTGAACTGAAGGGAACATTAACAATAATCTAGTCCAATATTCTCATTTTAGAAAGTAGGAAACTGAGGAACCAGTTTAGTGTAGGAATTTACCTGAGTATACACAGTTAATAACTAGGAAATATGGGTATTTCTAACACAGAATCTATTGTTCCTTCAGAACTAGGTCTTTTGACTTCAAATCTGTCATTCTAAATTATAAGCTTCCATGTGCCTATTGTAAATTGTATTTTGTATAGGCTTTGATAAGACACTTAGCACTGTACTTTAGAGCAAAGGGGAAGTTAATCTGATTCTTTGCCCTAGCACTGCCTGCTTCCTCAGATTTTAACTGGAATGGAAGTGGAACCAAGAGGTCTACCCAAGCATCTAAGACTTATTTAACTCTATGTCATCATTCAGTTTACCTTGATACTAAAAAGATAAATGACTTAGCTCATGGATTTGAAGCTTCAAGTTTACATCAGGAGAATGGAATAAAAAGAATAGGAAATTCTTTCTCTTTTGGGAGCCTCCACAACTTATAAGTAATCTTAGACATTGCTAGAAAGTCTTCAAACAAGAAAGTCAATTGTAAAATGTAAAAAAAAACCTAAAAGCTAAAAACTAAAAGACCAGGCTAGTCTCAGATTCTCTGTCCATTTTCAACATTTTCACATTCTGCCATACTACAATAGAAAGAACACGTGTTTTGAACTCAGAAGACAGGAGTTCAAATCCTATCTTGGGTACAAGCTGACTGTGTGAATTTGGCCCTCTTGTGCCTTGGGTTCCTTAGCCCTAGAAAGGGAGAGATTTTGATTTAATAGCTTCTGGAGTCCTTTCCAATTTTAGGACTAAGTTTCTGGTAAAAGGTCGCCCAGATTTTGATTTGGAAGTGGAAAAAGGGCAGGGAGGTGATATTCTGATTCCATCTCTGTAGGGCACTCCAGGTAAAGGAATTCCCTTTACTACTGCATATCAACAACTTCTCTGTAATTATAGGGTCTTAAAGAGTTTCCTAGGGGGTACTAAAAGGTTGTGACTTTCTCATTGTCACACCACTAGTGTGTATCAGAAAGAGAACTTGAATCCTGTTTTTTCTAACTTGCTGACAATTTCCCTATCTACTATCTACTATTCTAGGTTGCCCCTCTAAATTCACTTCTTTAATGAGAGTCTAACCTCATTCGTTTAATGAAATGAGTGAATGAGCATTCTGGTTATGAAAACAGTGGCTTCCTTTTTACAATGCATATTATTACCAAGGATGATTCTTAACTACAATAAACTGGTTAATTCATTTTGGTCAGAGTAGGGAAAGAAAAGATATCATAGGTTGCCCTGTATCAGTCCTGGCTGCCCTATCCAATTCAAAGGATTTTAAATGGGAAAGAAAAGGAAAATATAAGTAAACAGTGAAGTACAAAGGAGGCCAGGAAAATATGGAAAAGAGGGGACATGGGGGAGAGAGAAGAGGCATACAATTATAGCACCATAGATTTGTAGATCTGGGGAAATATTTAGAGGATCTTACCATCTTACCTCTCTTCTATTTAGACTCAGTGCCAACATCATCTATGACAGTGGCAAGGTTGTCTGTTTTTGCATCTAGCAAGAAGTCTTATGTAATATTAACATATGCATGAAAGAGTCCATGTTGAACAAGAGCCTTAAGGATACATATTGCTCCAACAAATCAAATGTTTTTTGTTAGGAAACATGTATTCCCTGTTAGATCTTGTCATTCAGTCATCTGTGTATCTAATAAAAATGTGGTATGTTATAGAATATAGTTTGTAAAACCCTATCTGTTCCCTCTTCAAAATTATATCAAGGGTACTCTCAAAACATACACAAATTAATTTCATAAAGATATTTAGAGAGAAAGGAAACGGCTCGGCAGTTATTAATAGTTTCTCAAATGCCTTTTTTTGGTATTAATAACATCTGTGACTTCTTTTCAAGTGTTTTGTATCTTTCCTCCTCTCAGATATTTTTAAAATACCTTCCTCACCATCCTCAAAACTGTCACCTCCTACACATTCTTCTTTTATGTATGTCTGATCTGGTCAATCAACCTATCAAGAAGCATCAATTTTATACCTACCATATACACTGTGCTAGGCCCTGGGGATACAAGTACAAAGAATTAAACAATCCCTATTGATAAGAATCTAACACTAATGAGGGAGACAACAAATACAAATAGATAGATTGATTCATTGATTTACAATATAAGCATGAAGTAGTCAAATACAAATAAATGCAAAATTGTTAAATACAAGTTTCTAAGAGAGAAAACACTAATAGGGATTTCAGGAAAGGCTTCATATATATTTTGTGCCTGTGGAGCATCTTGAAGGAAATGAGAGATTCTATGAGGTAGATGTAAGGAGGGTGTGTATTACAGGCATAGGAATGACTAGTACAAATGCACATAGATGGGAGGTACAAGTTTGTGTATGAGAGAGAAAGAGGTCAGTTTGGCTATAAAGTAGAGTATGGGAAAGGGAATAATGTCCATTGAATGTGGAAAGTTTGGTTGGGTCCAAGTTGTGAAGGACTTTAAAAGTAACAGAGGAGTTTATATTGTATGCTAGGGGCCACAGGAAGCTACTGGTATTTATTAAATCACAAGATGATTTAATCATTGTTTTCTTTAGTGACATTTCCATTTCCTCATATTGGCCAGGGTGTGATGTTTGATAAGAAGCATGGTAGGCGCAACATCATTGATGGATAAAGTAGTTTGTCAAAAAAAATTTTAACAAATCAATTATTTTTCTGGTTGTCATTCTTCAGTTTAATACATAAATGCTCTTGGAATGATCTATCTTAAAGGGACTTCAAAAGAGAAAGAGAGGAGAGGGGGGGAGAACAATAGAGAAACATAGAGACATAAACAGACAAATGTGTCAAATGTGTCCTCCATCCCTAGTTGGAGATGAATCCCCTATAGTTTTTAGCAGTTGAGAGCTAATGCATACAGAAGTTCATTGTAACAGATCTGAGTGCTGGTGGTGCTGATTTTTTTTTTAACTTCCAACTACTGCTTAGTAAGTGACACCTGAGCAGAAAATATATTTCATTATCTGCCAAGCATGAGTGTGAACTGCACAGTGTGAATAGCCTTACAAATTCAGAGTGTGCCAGATGAGACCCAAGCTCCCTCTGGATGCATAGGGAACAGTTGTTGAAGTCAATGATTCACAGAAGCCTTACTGACTTATATACAAACTCATGCCCTATCTTGTACTTAGTTGGCTATCTTCCACAGTAGGCATTACTTTTTAAGAAAACTTGGGTAATTTTTCTGGCCTATTAAGTATGTCAAGAACCCTGGGCTTTATGGCTAGGTCAGTTACCACCATGCTGTTTGGGACCACAGACAAGTCAGTCAAAATCTGCTGACAATCAGCAGACAATAAACTGGCCCTCAAAAATTGAATAATAGTCAGACACCTCTGTGGTTCCTAGGTGAAATACATTTCCTTCACCTCTTGTCAATTATACACTTAATGAAGGGAGCAGTAGTATAGTCCCAAACACAACACAAGCCAATATTTGACTTTTTTTTTTTTTTTAGTGAGGCAATTGAGGTTAAGTGACTTGCCCAGGGTCACACAGCTAGTAAGTGTCAAGTGTCTGAAGCTGGATTTGAACCCAGGTACTCCTGACTCCAGGGCCGGTGCTCTATCCACTGCGCCACCTAGCTGCCCCCAATATTTGACTTTTGTTCGCACAAAATTATTAGGGTATCAATTGATCTCTTTCATTATGTTGGCGTTTTTGTTTATTTGTTTTGGTGGGAACATTATATTTCAAATGATTTTACATTCCTGCTGAGCATAGAAAGTGATGGAAACAACCCAAAGACATTCTGGTAAGTGTATGAAAATTAGACTAAACTTAAACATCTGCCAGACATTACCTATATAATGAGTAATCTAAATTCACAGATAATTGAGAATTAAGTGTTAATGACTGTCAGATTTCAATAGAGAGTTCTTCCTGTACACTTCTCCCCAAAGTAGACTGAGGTAATGTTGTTAGAAATAATATGGAATGTTTAAAGGAAGAAAATGTAATGATCCCCCAATCTCTAACTTTCAATGACATCTGACACACAAACACCTAGGAGAATAAGGAAGGGTTCAGGAGTCAGTAAGGTGTTGCTTAAATTGTGACAAAGTATATATAGGACCTTCAAAAAGTATAGACTAACATACACATAGTCCAACACAGAAGCATAGTGAAGCAACTTAGTATAGTCCAACATACAAGCCTCTTCCCAGGGACATATGTCAGGAAAATTTCTAAGTCCGATGGAGGAACAGAAAGAGCAAAGTCTCCAAGCCATAGAAAATAGGTTTATTGAGAGAAGGCCTATCTCACCAATAAAGTCAGTCAGTCAGGGTTGAGACCTGAAAGATACTGAGTTACAAAATCAACGGGTTTTTATACCCCTCCAGAGCTTGAATGTCTCTATACAATACTAATTAAAAGTATCTAAAATTAAAGCATCTTCTTAGGAAATATCAAAACTGCGTATGTGACAAATGTCAGCATTTTCCAATACTCATATCAGTCTTCTTGTGGCAACAGGGTCATAATTCTGCTGCATGACCCCTTCTAATCAAGTATATCACTATTGAGCTACAAGACCCCCTTGACTCAAGCATAACACTCGTGGTTTCTAAAATATAATATTGCTGACTATTTTATCTTGTGAAATTACTTAATGCTTGACATTGGAAAGTATCATCTGTTATTATTAAGTAGTAAGAAGAGACTTAATCTACTAATACAATTAAAATAAAATATCTAAATATAATAAATAACAATTTTCAGTTAATATGCTGATTATTATCATAATTAAATCACTTATAACTAAGGGGTGGGGAAAATCTCACTCACACATAGCACAAGGGAACATAAATAGAGAGAGAGAGATAGAAGAAGCAACCAGAGTAGCTAGATTACTCAGAACATAACTGCTTAATGTAAAAAGTTTCCATCTAAATCTGTTGTTCTGCTTCTTTCAAAATAGTCACACCTATAACATAGGAATTGTTTTTGGAATACCAACTCAGAAGTTTGACCATCTTTGATTTTATAAGTTGTTGACAGATAGTTGAGGATGGTAGGAGATGGCAGAGGCACCTGAAGAAGTACCCTCTTCAAGATTATTTACAAAAGTTTCTGTCTTCTTTTCCTAGGAATCAGTTGCCACATCTTAATAATTGTATTAACCAGTTCATTTATGTACAAAGAATGGATCTATGCATTGATATTTCTTTATTTTTTGTTTGTTTGCAGGGCAATTGGGGTTAAGTGACTTGCCCAGGGTCACACAGCTACTAAGTGTCAAGGGTCTGAGGCTGGATTTGAACTCAGGTCCTCCTGAATCCAGGACCAGTATTTTATCCACTGCACCACCTAGCTGCCCCCAATATTTTTTAAAAATAATACTTTAGTATGTTATCTTTTAATATACATAGAGATGATGATTTATTATGTTTTGTGGTTTTATTGGTATAATTTTTAAATAGGAAAAGAATACTTTCATTCAATTAAAAAAGTTGTTTGGGTGTCTAACATGTATGGAGCATTGTGTTAGGAACTGGAAGGTTAGGAAGGGCAGGGTACGAAGTTTAGATAAAATACAGTCCTTAGGGGCAGCTAGGTGGTGCAGGGGATAGAGTACCAGCTCTGGAGTCAGGAGGACCTGAGTTAAAATCCAGCCTCAGACACTTGACACTTACTAGCTGTGTGACCCTGGGCAAGTCACTTAACCCCAATTGCCTCACACACACACACACACACACACACACAAAAGATACAGTCCTTGCCTTCATGCAGCTTATAGTCTAGTAGGCAAAGGTGACAAATATACATATAGGCACAAGAAAAAATATATATCTCAAGTGCTATATTGAATGAGAAAAACAAAGCATTATGTTGGAAATTAGAAAAGTGTTATTTGTGCTGTAACTGTTATCACCATAGTGATATGTACTGATCACTACATATGGTTATAGATAGGAAGCCTAAACATCTGGGAAACATAATCATATTTCAGGCCAATATTTCCAAGATGTCAACTACCCAAATTTTAAGAGTACTGGCTTATAGTTGAGTTAGGAATATACCACTGCTCTACCATGTAAACCCTGAAGTTTCTTACATTGGTTATACTTTCCTGTCCTTACATCTGTCCCTATTACTCATGTCTCCTAATCTCTTAGTGTTTATCAATTAACCAACAAGTATTTATTATGTTTCTACTGTGTGCCAAACATTGTACTAGGTATTGGGGGAGGCACAAAGAAAAAGAATGAAATAACCCTTACTCTTAAGTAACTCACATCCTTACAAGGCAGATGACATGTCTGTTTATGTGTATACAAAATAATTTTGAAAAGAATGAAAACAAAGTAGACAGATACAAAGCAGCAAGGGAGAAGGGCTGCTAACTTTTAGAGGTCCCTAAACTATATCTTAAAGGAAGATAAGGATTTTATGAGGTCAGGGAGAAGAAGGAATGCTTTTTAGATGCATGTTTGTTGTTGTTGCTGCTGTCGTTGTTTAGTCATATCTAACTCTTAGTGACCCTTTTTGGAAGGGGTGTTTCTTAGCAAAGATACTGGAATAGTTTGCCATTTTCTTCTCCAGCTCCTTTTACACATGAGGAAACTGAAGCAAACAGTATTAAGGGACTTATTTAGGGTCACACAGCCAATAAGTGCCTGAGGTCACATTTGAACTCAGATCTTCCTGATTCCATGTCTGGTGCTCTATCCACTGTGCCACCTAGCTGAAGCTTTTCAGGTATAAAGGGGTGGTCAATTCAAAGGTACTGAGACTAGAAACAAAGTGGTGTGTGTGAGGAACAGATAGTTTAGCTGGATCAGATATTGCAGCGCAGGGACAACAGGGACTAATGGACAGGTGGGGGCACAGAGGATAGATGGGCCTTAAGTCAGGAAGACCTGAATTCATATCTGGCTTCAGACACCTACTAGCCGTGTGACCCTGAGTAAATCATTTAATTTCTCTATGTCTCAGCTTCTTCATTTGTAAAGCAGTGGTAATAATAGCAACTTCCTTACATAGTTGTGAGGATGAAATGAGATAACATATGTAAAGTACCATGCAAATTTTATAGACTTTATGAATGTTTAATGAGGATGGAAAGAAAAGTTTAGACCAGGTTGTATATACATAGAATGAGAGAGATTAAGAGGGTGAGGATAATACTGGGATTATGAACCTGAAATATAACTAGAAAATGGTGGTAGATTTGATAGAAATGAGGAAATTTGGCAGGTAGTTGGAACAGTGGATAGACTGCCAGGCCTAGAGCCAGGAAGATCTGGGTTCAAATCCAGATTCAGACATTTACTAGCTGTGTGACCATGGGCAAGTCACTTGAGTTCAAATCTGGCCTTAGACACTTAATGGGTGTGTGATCTGGGCAAGACATTTAATCCTGTTTGCCTCAATTTCCTGATCTGTAAAATGAGCTGAAGAAGGAAATGGTGAGCCACTCCAGGATCTTTGCCAAGAAACACCCCTTCCAAAAGGGATCACTAAGAGTTAGATATAGCTAAACAATTGACAACAGCAACAACAACAAACATCCATTTAAAAAGCATTCCTTCCTCTCCCTGGCCTCATAAAATCTGAGAGAAAACCCCAAAAGGGGGTCACAAAGAGTCAAACATGAGTGAAAAGGACTAAACAATCACAAAGAGAATTGGAAGAGGTGTGAGGTTAGGAACAAGATAATGAGTTCTGTGTTAGACATGATGAATTGAATTTGAGATGTCTTTGGCGTATCCAGTTTAAAATATCCAAATATGTAGTTTGATGGTACAGAGCTGAAGCTCAGGGGAGAGACTAAAGTTGGACTCCTACAACTCTTAGTCATTTGCATATAGATAATATTTAAAGTCATGGAAGCTGGTAAGTTTACCAAGAGAATAAGTATAGGTAGAAAAGAGAAGGGGGTGTAGGACATAACACCCATGGTTAGGAAGCATGATATATATATTATGAACATCAAAGGAGATGAAAAAGTAATCATATAGAGGGCAACTAGGTGGCACAGTGGATAAAGCACCAGCTCTGGATTCAGGAGTACCTGAGTTCAAATCCAGCCTCAGACACATGACACTTACTAGCTGTGTGACCTTGAACAAGTCACGTAACCCTAATTGCCCCACCCACCCCCCAAAAAAGTAATCATATGGGTAGGAAACAATCATAGTGTCATGAAAACACAAAGAGGAGAGAGTAACCAGAAAAAAAGGGTAGTCAGCAGCAACAAATGCAACAGAGACTATAAGAAGGATGAGGGCTGAGAAAAGACTATTAGCTTTGATCAGTTAAAATCCCTGGGCATTTTGCTAAGAGCAGTTTCAGTTGAATAAGGTCAGAAGCCATATTGCAAAGATTGAGGTGTGAGTACGAGCAAAAGAAGTGGAGGTAAGGAGTGTAGATGGCTTTTTAAGTGAGTTTAATTGTAAAAAGAAGGATGATATCTTGAGGAGATTGTAAAGTCTAAAGAAGGATTTTTTTTTTTAAGGACTGGGAAAAGATTGGAAAAGAACTGTTTTATAAAGAGGAAGAAGTTGAAGATTTCTGAACTCTTTGAGAAAAGAAGAATGATCAGGGGAAAGGTCCACATGATTTGGATAGGCTGGAAAACTTTAAGCAAGTGAACATTAGATGAATAAAAGTTTTTGAGTGATGGCTACCAAAGTATACTACAAAATGGCAGTAGAAACAAGAGTTATTCCAACTCCCCTTTCTGGACCAATATGTCACGGGGTGTAAATGATAGTCCAGACAGTACTGGAGAGGTTGATCTGGGGATTCAGTGTCATCTGGGGAAAATAGTGTTAGAGAAGGGTCCAGAATGAAGGAAAGTTATTTCTCTATGGAATGGGAATTCCAGCAGGCAGAGTAGAAGGAGTGGGCAGGATCAGTCAGACATGGATATGATAAGTTTGAGGAGGAGAGTGATAAGAGAGCAGAAGGTATGGATTAGGGTTAGTTTGCTCCCTTGTGGTCAGTGAGTGAATAATTCTGGAATATTGAGAGAAATGGGTGGTAGATATTTGTTAGCCATTGGGAAATCTCTTCTCAATCCTTAAAAACAGTCCTTACTCAAACAAAAATCTATAAAACTTTTGATATATTAAGTGCTTATAATAGAAAAAGTAAATTTTTATAAGATTTTTTCCCTTGGTTCCCTTAAATATGGCTTTTTCAGTCCTGGCATTGTTCCTGGGGATTGGTGGGAAGCTGAGGAAAAGAGAGGACAATCTCTGGAGGGGAATAAGCTTCTGTCATTGTAGTTTGGCCAAGTCCAATCTGTTCTGAGTCAGATTTCCCCTTGCAATGTGTTGTTGAGTCCAGTGCCATCATTAAAATAATATTTCTTACATGCTGAGTGTTGAACCAGAGAAGCATTGGATTAAAGACTGGAATTTCTCCAGAACTCACTTCTAAAAAATATTTGAAAATTCCTTAACTCACCCCTTGATAGTTTGACAAAAATTTCTATATAATGTTTCCTTTGTAATCCTAGGTATTTTATTTTATTCACTTAAAAATATTATTCTGGGGGCAGCTAGGTAGTACAGTGGATAGAGCATCAGCCCTGGAGTCAGGAGGACCTGAGTTCAAATCCGGCCTCAGACACTTAACACTTACTAGCTGTGTGACCCTGGGCAAGTCACTTAACTCCAATTGCCTCACTCAAATATATATATATATATATATATATATATATATATATATATATATATATAAAATTCAGAAAAGGGGTCAGTCCTAGGGTGAGAAACTTCCAAAACTGGAGAGACAATTATTCCCATGATACTTGGGCCATATCTGAAGTCCTGGGCACCATGTTTTAGGAAGAATATTGATGAGTTTGAGAGCATTCAAAGCATGGAGAATTTGAAGATTATGTCATATGAGGACCAGCTGAATCAACTGGAGAAAGGGGGTTTTGGAACAGGTCTGTGCTGGAGTCAGCTTGCGACAGCTCAGCAGATTGTGAAATTGTCATTGTAAGCATTTACACTTCGGAAATTGGCAAACACTACACATCAGGGCTTGATTTATTATTTTGTTGATTGTCTAGATTTAAGAAAGTGATAAAGAAAATGGTAATAGTGCAAACTGAACCTAAGCATATATGAGTTATACATTTCCCCCTCCCAGAGAACCAGATGTTAAATGCTTACCTGCACACCACTGCTCAAGGAGGAAGCTAGAAGGCATCATGCTGCAATGGAAAGAATGGGGGATTTGGATTCAGAGGACCTGGGATCAAATTCTTGCTGTCTCACTAGCTGTATGACCTTAGGCAAATCACTAAATTTTGCAGGGTCTCAGTTTTCTTCACTGTAAAATGAAGAATTTTAACTAGATGACTTTGAAATTCCCTTCCATCTCTAAATCTTTATCCCTATTATGATGGTTATATTTAAGGACACAATGATGTAGTATAGTGGTTCTCAAAGTATGGTCCAGGGAACCCTGAGGGAAGATACCCTTTCAGTGACTCTACAAAGTCAAAACTACTTTCATAAAAATTCTATCTTTTGCTGTCAACAATAATAGCTAGCATTTATATATCATTTTCAGGTTTGCAAAGTGCTTTGCTAATATTGTTTCATTTTATGTTTACAACAATTGTGAGAGGTAGGTACTATTATTACCCCCTTTTTACAGATGTAAAACCTGAGGCACAGAGTGGTTAAGTAATTTGCTCAGGGTCACACAACTCATAAATTTCCAAAGCTTTAATTTCTAACATGCTAAATTTTGATAGATATAATCCATATAAAACAAAAACTGTTTGGGAAGGTCACATAATTTTAATTGATCCTGAAACCAAAAAGGTTTAGAGATGCTGGTGTAGTAGAGCAGCACCTTACTGAGAGCCAGGAAGTCTTAGATCCAAATGCCACTTCGGGTATATTCCACCTGTGTACTCCTGGGCAAGTCACTTAACTATAGAGAGTTAGACTTGACAGCCTCTAAGAACCTTTCCAGCTCTTAATCTATGATCCTATAGAAATCTGATGAATTATCACTTGGGAGAGAGATTGAAATTAATGTTCTTAGCACCAGAGAGCAGAATTTGGAGCAATGGGTAGAAACTTCAGAAAATAGATTTGAAGAGGCTTAAGAAAAATAAAACAAAACTTCCTAATAATTATCTTAAAGTGGAATGGGCCAACTCATAAGGTATTGGGTTCCCCCTTGCTAAAAGGTCCTTAGGCAACTGTTAGGAAGGCTATTTGTCCCAAATGTTGTAGAAGGGACAGTTATTCTCATACCAGTGGAGCTTGTGTCCCCTGAGATCCATGAGATTCTTTGATCCTGTAACATCTTTAAAGCTGTAGTTTCAGATATCATTTTAGTATTTTTTTTTCCTTGCAGGAAGCATCTCTGAGTTTCTCCCTGATCATTTCCCATTTAGGGCAAGGTATACTGATAAAGAGTTCAAAGTACAGTCATCCTAATAATGCTTATAAATCTCCTGTGAATCACTGCAGGGTCTTGGGCGGGGGAGAGGAAGCAAAAAAATATCATGCATATCATGAATAAGAGAGGTTGTTCTGAATTAATATGCATCCTCATCAAATTCATTATTAAAATTGCATTTCATAGGCGACTTTAAGTCTCCCCAATAAAAGATCTCACTGAGTCCCTGGAGTTGAACTTATGTTCTATTTTTCATGGTTTTGATAACATAGAAGAGGCTTTATGCAATTCTATAAATTTCCCAGTTTGTTCTCAGTAGCTGAATACAAGCTGTACACACTCTTCTAATCTCAAATCATTTGTAAAAGCAATCTCTCCACTACTCCTTTTCATATTCTATCTCTCTTACTCTTAGGTTGTAGGTTGTTTTTTGCTTTTTGTTTTCCCCCTCTGGATAAGGGTATATACATGGGTCTGTCTGTGCACAACTCTGTGTGTGTGTGTGTGTGTGTGTGTGTGTGTGTGTGTGTGTGACTCTCAAATGGCAATTGTACTTTCTATGGCTTTTTTCTATTTAAAACTTACTTTGTGATTGTGTTTCAATTTTACTTTCAGAGATCCTCGTTTTGATTGATAAATGTTTTCAAGAAATATAATCTCCCTTATGCTTTTCTCATTTTTTTCTTTCCTTCAGAAGTAGCTTTGCATGGGCAGCAGAGCTGTCCAGATAACAGTGAAAATAAATCTTAATGTCTTTGCCCTCTGATAGGCCCAGCCCTTATCTTTTTCTCCTTTTACCCCAGTGATAATTGCTTATCAGAACATGCAGGCTTTTTTCATAAGATTCTGATGCCACCAAGGTTTACATCTCTAGCTGAGATAGAGAGTCCAGTCCACTGAATCCCATTCTGAATGGATTTAATAAAAACCAGAGAAAGATGGAATGTCGTGCCAAGTCGACTCTCCTATTTGAAGATGATAAGAACATCTATGAATTTTTGTGTGTGCGTGAACCTTTTTTTCTTTAGCTTGACTGTCCTCAAGATGTGAGGAATGGTATGATGCAGTTCCTTTAAAAGCTGCAATCAAAATAAAAGATTATATATTAAAAATATGCCCAAACCCACTGCTGTTCCTGCTTCCCTTGGTTATGGGGGTGGGGTGGGAGGAAAATAAACCTGAGAGCATTCAAACAAACCAACTCATTTGAATAAAAGATAAATAGATATCCAGGCCTGCATAGAGCAAACTGGGAACAGTCATACTCTTTGAGTCAAACGTAAAGAAAGAAATGGACTCTTAAAATTCAAGCACAGTGAACACTCCGCAGTAGAGTGGAGAGGACACAATTCTCTGAGATGTGTGGAGAGCTCATGAATGGAATATAAAAGAAAAGAAATATGTCATTTTATTCCATGGTATAGTGGAGCCAAATGAAAGATAGCTCTCTATGCCAGAGAATATGCATGAGATGGATCTATCCTGTCCTCTTTTTAAGTATATCAGAAGGGTCTCTTTATAATGTTATTTCACATATAGCATAGGCTTACATCTTGATGGAGAGGAAGTGGACTATGAGCACAGAATAAGGCAGAAATAAAGAGATGGCCAATGTTTCCTCTGTTTATTTTTGCTTACTTGTATTTATTATTTGCAGAGGAGGCTTCTATCATGGTACACTGGGAAGTCATTGGAAAGTGAAAGTAAAATTTAAAAAGATTATCTGTAAAATATTTTTAACAGGGTCACCACCTGGCTATTGAGTCACTATATTTTATTAATCTGTTTTTTATCTTTTAACATTTCATCATGGGGGAAGCTAGGTAGCACAATGGATAAAGCACTGGCCCTGGATTCAGGAGGACCTGAGTTCAAATATGACCTCACACACTTGATACTAGTTGTGTGGCCCTGGGAAAGTCACTTAACCCTTACTGCCCTGCATAAAAACAAAAACAAAAATAAAAAACAAAAAAAAATTCATTGGAGTCATTTTTCATCCTTACCTCTCAAGACCATATCCTTTCTTATGATAAATGAAAGCAAAACCAATTCATAGAAAGACTTTGTCTGACAGGGCATACAATATTCTGTTCTAATATTCTCCCATGATTCTACTATGAGAGAGAAGGTATGTTTCCTTTAGAGTTAGGATCATGGATCCAGAGCTGGAAGAAACCTCGAATGCCAATCTAGTTCAAATATTTCATTTTAGAGAAGTGGAAACTGAATTCCAAGAAAGATAAGTGACTTGATTAAGTCATTGGTTGTAAGCACCAGAGGCAGTAGTTGAACCCACATCCTGTGAATTGAGTCAATTTTCTTTCCCCAAGAATTACCAGATAAATTTCCAAACCCTGACTCTGTTGAAGGGATTTTGGAAGAATATAGACTTTCTTTCTCTAGAGATGGGATTGTGATGAAAAATGAAAGAAATGTAGACCATGAGAGTTCCATTGTAGTTCAGACAGCCTAGAGCCACTTTAGGGAACCATAGCTCTCATATCAACCTAATGTGCCTAATGAAAGGCATAGGCAAGAAAGTCTTTCTACTATGACATGCTTATTAAATCTTTTACATTTTTTATTAAAAGCTTAATAATTTCAACAAATATGAACATTTCAATAAGCACCCAATATATGTAAAAAGTATTATACATAAAACTATAAACTTATTATGTAGTTTGTGTTTTTTTGTCCTCTATGTACAACTTGTTTTGGTATTCATGTAATTCAAATTTTACATGGTACTTTCAACACTGCTCTGCTTGTCTGTCTCCTTAACTTCTGATCTTTTCTGAAACTTAAGCAATTCATTAGGATTGCTTTCTTTCTTTCTTTGGCATGACTTTTACTATCCTACAAAACCTCTCAATTCTACACACATACACACACACACACACACACACACACACACACAAAGAAATGTTTTTCTTTGAAACAAACATTTAGTTATGCATAATAAGCCCACACCTTGGCTATGTCTGAAAACATACAATTCATAATGCAAAGTTCATTACCTTTCTGCCAGAAGGTGGGAAGCATAATGTACCATAAGTCTTCTGGAGCCATAATTGGGCATTGAGTTGATCATAATTCTTAAGTCTTTTATAATTCTCTTACTTTACAGTGTTTTAGTAACTGTATAAATTGTTCTCCAGATCTTTCTCATATCACTCAGTTTCAATTCATAAAATCCTCCTGGTTTTCTCTAAATCAGTCTCTTGCTTATTGCACAATTATATTCCATTATGTTCATATCCACAATTTATCCAGCTCAGCAGTGGTCATCCATGTTGCATCTAGTGCTAAGCTGCAATGAAAAATACTTTAAAAATTTTTGTACATATGGGTCCTTTAAAAAAATTTATTGAGCATAAGCCTACTAATAATTCTAAGAGTATGGACATGTTAGTGACTTTTTTTTTTTTTTAGTGAGGCAATTGGTGTTAAGTGACTTGCCCAGGGTCACACAGCCAGTAAGTATCAAGTGTCTGAGGTCGGATTTGAACTCAGATACTCCTGACTCCAGGGCCGGTGCTCTATCCACCGTGCCATCTAGCTGCCCCATGTTAGTGACTTTTTGGATATTGCTTTTCAGAATAACTGGACTTCATAACTTCACCAACAGTGTATTAGTATATATTTTCTCTGTAAGTCTTTCTAACAATTATCATTTTACTTTTCTGTTATCTTTCCCAGTCTGATCAGTGTGAGATAGCATCTCAGAGTTCTACTAAATTGCATTTCTCCTGTTATTAGCGATCCTGAGCAGTCATTCCACAAATATTCGTTAAGTATTTAGTATGTCCCATGCGCTATGCTAAGTGTTGGGGATACAAATATAAGCAAAAGGAGTCTCTGCCCTCAAGGAGTTTATGTGGGTGGGGAGTAAACTGTGGTAGCAAAATCTGGAAAATAAGGAATGACTAATCTAGACCCTTCCCCAAAATGGAGTTTCTTAGAAGAACTCACAGTTGGGAGAAGGGGCTTTCAAGAGCAGAGCATTTTTTTCAGATGGTTGATAGCTTAGCTTTTTTTTTTTTTAAACTTCCTGTTCATATTCTTTGACCATTTACCTTTTGAGGAATGGCCCTTAATTTTATCTGTTCTTATATATCTATTGTTCTTATATGTCTATTAGTTCCCTATATATCTTCAATTTCAAATTTTTACCAGAGAAATTGACTGAAATAATTTATTCTTCAGTTAACCATTTCCCTTCCATTGTAATTGCATTGATTTTCTTTCTCCAAAATGTTTTTTAAATTTAAGTAATAAAAATTATTCATTCTATTTCCCATCACATTCTTATTGTTTTTCTGGTCAAGGACTCATCCTCATCTAATTTGTGATATAGGTCTTGTGTTAAACTTGTGATATATTATATTGGTCTAAACCTAATTTTGACCAGACCTTGGAATTATACTAACATTTTTTGTTAGTGAGTCTTTACCCAGGAAGTTAGGGCTTGGGGCTTTAACAAACACTGTATTACTATGTTAATTTCCCTCTGGATCTGGTTGATCTAATCATTTTGCTTCTCTCCCACCATTTTTCATCATTTCCCATGAAGTTCCTGACATTTTATTCCTCCAAAGATATTTTATTATTTTTTTTCTGGTTCTTTAAAGTAATGCTTTGGTACTTTGATTGGTATGGTACTGAATGTATACACTACTTTATGCAGTATTATCATTTTTATTATACTGGGTTGGTCCAACCATGAGTAGTAAATGTCTTTTCAATTATTTGTTCTATATTTATTTCTCTAAAGAGTATTTTGTAGTTGTATTCATAACATTTCTATGTCTTCGTAGCTGAACTCCCAAATACTCATATATCTTCTTTGGGTAAAATGTATTTTTTTCTATTTCTTCTGGGTTTGACACAATGATGTTTCTGGCTTTTATTTCATCTTTTGTTGATTTACTAAAGTTATTTTAATTTCTTATTTAATTCTCTAAGTCATCATGCCATCTATAAAAAACAATATTATCTTTCCTTTTTGCTCATTGCCTTGATTTCTTTTTCTTATTTTATCACTACTGCTAGTTTTTCTATACTCCTCTGTTCTTTTAAAGCCCTATACAACCTGGCCCCAACCTATCTTTCCTGTCTCCATGGATATTACCAAGCTCCCTAAACCCCATGTTCTACAATCCAGCCAGATTGGTCTTCTCTATCTTCTTCACACATAATATTCTATCTCCCACCTCTTTATCTTTGCACTGGCCATGCTGTATACCTAGAACATATTCCATCTTTACCAGCACTTCATAGAGCACCTTGTTTCATTTAAGATACTGCTTAGGCACCATATTCTTCATGAAGCATTTCCTGATTTCCCCCAATTGTTAGTTCCCTCCCTTTCAGATTACCTTTTGCTTAACTATTTTGTTTATAGTAGTATTGGTTAACTTTATATTTATGCTGTAAATATTTTTATATGTATTTGGGGGGGAGAGGAGGAAAGCATTATAATATCAGCTTATTGTGAGTAATGATTCTTTCTTTCTTTGAACTTGTATTCTAGTGGCCTAGCACAGTTCCTGGAACATAATAGGTACTTAACAAATATTAACTGATTAACCGATATATCAAATAATAGTGGTAACAAAGAGCATCTTTGCTATACCCCTGATCTTACCCAAAAGATTCCTAGCATCTCTCTATTAAAGCTAATCCTGGGGGCAGCTAGGTGGCATAGTAGATAAAGCACTGGCCCTGGATTCAGGAGGACCTGAGTTCAAGTCCGGCTTCAGACACTTGACACTTACTAGCTGTGTGACCCTGGGCAAGTCACTTAACCCCAATTGCCTCACACACACACACACACACACACACACACACACACACACACACACAAAGCTAATCCTGGCTCTAGGTTTTGATAGAAAACCAACGAAAACAATAAAACCAACAAAATGGAACAAAACCATAGCCAGACCTTGTGTTTGTCTTACATAAATTCTTGTTACCAATTAGAATTCTGAAAGGACAAATCTCTATCTCTCCACATCATGCCCCATACCAATAGAATGTCAGCACTTCAACATCATTTGAACCCTTTCAATTATTCAAATGTATGTACCTTTTTTTAAAAAAAATAAGCATTTTTAAAGTTTTGAGTTCCAAATTCTATCCCTCCTTCCCTCCTTCCCCTCCACCCTCCCTGAGGCAGTAAGCAGATATAGGTTATATATGTACAATTATGTAACACATTTTCATATTAGTCATTTTGTATAAGGAGATTCAAAAGAAAAATACTTTTTAAAAAGTCTGTGTTCATTCAATATCAGTTCTTTCTCTGGAGGTAGATAGTGTGCTTCATCATTAGATCATTATATTAATGAAAATAGCTAAGTCATTCACAGCTTTTAATCAGACTATTACACAACATTCTCTTGGTTCTGCTCACTTCACTATATATCAGGTCATGTAAATCTTTCCAGGTTTTTCTGAAATCATTCTGCTTGTCATTTCTTGTAGTACAATAATATTCCATTACAATCATATACCACAGCTTGTTTAGCCATTCCCCAATTGATGGATATCCCTGTGATTGCTAATTCTTAGCCACCACAAAAAGACCTGCTATAAATATTTTCATTAAAATATATCCTTTCCCCTTTTTTGGATGTCTTTGGGGTATTAATCTAGCACTACTATTGCTGGATCAATAGGTATTGCACAGTTTTATATCCCTTTGGGCATAGTTCTAAATTGCACTCCAGAATGGTTGGATGAGTTTACAACTCCACTAGCAGTAGATTAGTGTCCCAGCTTTCCCATATCCCCTCCATGTGTGTACCTTTCAACATTTTTCTTGACTCGAGTGCTTGAATTTCAAAGTTTTTACTTACCTCTCCTTTTTTATCAGTTTTTAAAAGTCTACTCTTCTGTTGATTAAAAATAAAATTCCCCTGTAGGATTTTACTCAGTTTTTTAAGCTAAGTTGCAATTGGTTTTAAGCCTTTAACTTTTTAATTTTGTAATATCTCATTCCAAGATTTTCTCTCCTTTTTGTAGTTCCTGCAAAGTCTTTTGTGGTCTGGAATTCTGCAACTTAGTAATCTTTCTTTCTCATACTTGTAGTTTTTTTTTTCTTTGATTTTAAAACTCTGGATTTTGGCTATGATTTCTTCAGTGTTGCTTTTCCTCTCCCCCAGAATGATTAGAGCATTATTTCTATTTTCATGTGGCTTGCTGGTTCTAAAGGATGTGAGAAATTTCCCTATATGATTTCTTAAAATATGGCATGCAGGGGTTTTGTTTGGTAATAGTTATCAAAGAGACTGCTGATGCTTAAATTACCTCTCCTTGACCCATTTTACATGACAGTTATCTTTGGTGAGTAGTACCTTATATTTTTTGTCTAATTTTTTATTCATTTCATTTAATTTTATTGTTTCTTTATTGTGTGCTTTTTGTTTCATTTTCATTTTAAGGGATTCTATTCATTGTGTAAGATTTCCCACCTTATTTTCTAAACTATTGTATTCTTCTTCCATTTCTTTTCCCCGGAATTCTCTTTTTTGTTTATGATTTCATTTTAAATCAATTGCTTTATTTCATCTATTCTTACAATTCTTATGGCTAAGCCATTTTCCCCATGGAGACTCTTCTTATAATTGTTGTGGCATTTTGTTGGAGTCACTTGACACACAATATTTATTTCTTGAATTTAGAGTTTCCTTCTATTTACTCCTATCTCCAGCTTGATTTTCTGAGTTTCTGCTATCAGCTTCTACCTCCCCTAGAGTATGTGTACTTAGGGAACCAGTAGATTTCTGTATTCCTGATCAGAACTCTATAATCTTCTCATCTCCCTGGGACATCCCTGGTCAGAGTACTTTAGTCATCCTGCTCCTCAAGGTGTCTTAAGTCAGGATACTGTGGGCTTCCAACCCCACAGAGGTGTCTCTGGTCAGGGTGATTTGGTCTTCCCTGTCACATTCACATTCAGAGAACTTCAGCCTTCTCTGTGGACAGGGTTCTGCCTTAACTTTTGGCCTGTTTGTCTGAGCTAGTATTGGCTTCCTTAACAAGACCCCTTTTCTAAAACCGATGTGTTTGTGTTTTTTGTGTATTCCTGGGTTGGGTGAGGGAGATTACATGATTTCTCTTTGGATTTTGTGACCTTTGTTTGATTGGGTGATGCTGAGTCTTGTTTTGCTTTTTGTCTTTGCTGGAGCATATGAAGTAGTGTGCTGGGTTCCTCTACACCCTTTCATAATAGCATCTTTACAAGAAGTGTCACCTCTGACCTCTGCTCTAGATGTGGAATCTGGGACTCACACTGAGACCTAGCCTGCCCCTCCCTTTACCTCTTTAGCCTTCAGGTTTGAGAAATCCCAGAATCCTTCTGGAGTAAATTTGAGCCATCCAGATCCTTCTAAAATTGTATAGCTTGGAAAGTCCTGACCCAACCCCCAGATTATGTCAGTCTTATATCAGCTCATTGTCCTTTCATAGACCTGATGGAAAATCTCTACTTGTATAAGTAAGTTAAAATGGATTTAGGGGGCATCTAGGTGGCACACCAGCAATAATGGATAAAGCACCAGACCTGTATTCAGGAGGACCTGAGTTCAAATCCAACCTCAAACACTTGACACTTAGTAGCTGTGTGAGCCTTTACCCTCAGTCACTTTACCCTCATTGCCCCACCAAAAAAAAAATGGATTTGGGGCTGTGAGGAGGCATAGTGAGCATATCAGTCTGATATATGCTAAGTATTTCATTGTTTTTGTTGTTCAGTCATGTCCAACTCTCTGTGACCCCATGTGAGGTTTTCTTGGTAAATATACCAGAATGTTTTGCCATGTCCTTCTTCAGCTCATTTTACAGGTGAGGAAATTGAGTCAGAAAGGGTTAAGTGACTTGCCCAAGCTCACGCAGTATGTGATGTCACATTTTAACTCAGGAAGATGAGTCTTCCTGACTCCAGGCTCAGCATTCTATCTACTTCATGGGGATGGCAGGGGGTCAAGGGGAAAAACAGTACATATTTTAACCCCATTTATCACAGACTCCTTTTCTTTATCCCCAATTTTCAAGTATGAAAACATTTTTTTAATGATCCAACATTCTTTAGTACCTGACCCACTCTCTTTGGGGCTATGAGGTGTAACTGAATAATCTATGAACTAATATTCCAGCCACTTGGAAGAAGGAAAGCCATGTAAGTACCCTTACTCGAGCTAGAGTAAGAGCTATTTCTACACATATCCTCACAAAACTGTGTGATTGCAATTGTCCAAGCTCTGCCAGTAATTAGCTTTGTTACATTGACCAAGTAACTTTATGTCCCTAAGCCCCAGTTTCCTCATCTATAAAATGAAGGAGTTGTACTAAATTATCCCTAAGGTCCCTTTTAGCTACTGACCCTAGATTCTGGGATCATAGATTCTATGACTTCACAGCAGAAATTCATTTTTGAAGCATCGTGAATCTCCTCTATTGCAAACAGCATTCAACTTGTAGTCAGGGAAAGAGGAAAGAAAACTACCCACATATATTTACTAAGCCAACTAGAAAATAACATGTAAGTCATGGGAAGAATATCAATAGAATGGACAAGTTGACAATAAATAGAATTTAAATAGAATAAAATTTAAATGAAAATAAATAGAATTTACAAATAATAATGTCCAATATCCATCAATAAAATCCATGGCTCCAGACGTCTATGCAACAATGCATGACATATGTGTAATAAGAAATGTAAACTAGTCTCTAAACCAAAGATACAATTTCTACTTCATTGGTCAATCAGTCAAACAACAAACATTTGTTAGGCATTTACTATGCTCAAGGCACTGTACTTTGCACTAGGGGTGCAAAGAAAGGCCAAAACACAATTCCTGCTCTCAGGGAACTCACTCTGTCAGAGGAGACAACATGAAAATAACTGTGTACATATAAAATCTTTGTACTGTGAATGGAAGATAATCTCTTAGGGAAAGAAGTAGGTGGGGTGAGGGAAGACCTCCAGGAGAGGCTGGGATTTGAGTTGACCCTTGAATGAAGTTAGTGAAACTAGGAGACAGCCAGTGTAAATGCAGAGTCAGGAGACAGGGAGTCCTATGTGAGGAACAGTAAGTAGGTCAGTATAGCAGGATCATAGAATGTTTGGAATGAGACTAATGTGTAATAACACTGGAAAGGTAGGAAGAGACCAGGTTGTGAAGGCTTTCTAGGATTTCGTGTATTAGGACTCATGAATTTAATATATTTATGGAAAGCTATGACTTATTCAAAAGGAGCAAAGTAAGTTAGAAGGTAAGCAGTGTAGCATGGTATATTAGATATATATTTATGGGAGCAAATCCAGAATACAGGATGGTCAAATTTAGGATAAAAAATAGCAAAGGCATAAACAAAAGCAATCTTATCATGGGACCATACTAAAAACAACCTGTATCATTGGAGACAATAGATGAGGAATTTGGAAAACAGTTCACAAACTTGGCATAAAGTCACGTTATACCAATGATGGGAGACTTCAATTATCTATTCAACGAGCTGAACTCTCTTTTGACCAAAAGTAGAGCACTTAGTAAATTACTGATACAACTTAATGATAATTTCATCTTTCAAAAAGTGAAGGAAGCAAGAAGGAAAACAGCTACTCTAGATCTTATTCTGAACAACTGAGCAAGAATAATTTGCTAAAATAGTATGCAAACCTTCAGAGTAAGTGGTCACTTCATTCTAGAATTCATGACAGAGAAGCAGAGGAAAGTTGGAAATAGCATATGATAGTAGTGTGATATATATATATATATATATATATCCTAGATTTTAGGAGAATATATTTCACACGGGCTAGGGAAAAGGATACATAAGACACCATGGCAGAGAATTTAACAGGAGAAGGCAAATCCAAAAGTGGTAAGAGGCTTTCAAAAATGAAATTCAAAAAAAACAAAGAGAAAAACACTTTTCCAATGAGAAAGTAAAGATCCAGGTGCTATAGGAACCACTGTGGATGAATAGGGAACTTACTGAACAACTTAACTTAAAAAAAAATGAAACATGTAGGAAAGGGAGGTGATACACATTGGATATGAAAAAGTATTTCCAATCCTGTAAGAGTAGTGATGGGAAGAGAGGGACCTGAAAGACAACTGTAAGTGCTTTTTTTAGAGATGCTGGAGCCAGAAGATCAAAGAAGGAATAGGTCCATATATAAGATGATAATAATGGAGGGCAAAGAGAATTCAGAATTATTCAATTCTTATATTGCTTTTGTCCATTGGCTTGCTTTGCTGCCACAGATAATGGTCTTTGGATTGGGAAGGCTAGAACAAACATGTTTAACAAGAAGTTGACACCCAAGATAAATAAGGAGACAATAAGAGAGCCCTTAGCTGCCTCCTGGTGAGTTTGTCTTTAGATCCAGAAAAATAAACCCCAGATTACTTTATAAAACTGATAAATGTAATTGCTAAACTACTGTCAGGTTTAAAAAAATCACAGGAAAGGTCAAGATTCAGTCTTTTGTACAGATATTTAATGCAAGTGAGCTGTTCATGACTACATAATTACATATTAATTACATAGAATTTGTTATTTTATTTAAGTTAATTTAACATAGTGATGTAGAATTTAAGAGAAGTGTGTATCATCAATTCCAACCCACCTGCTCCTTGTTTTTACAGGTGAGACACAGAGAAATAAATTAGCTTTCATAAGGTATTATCCAAATTTCTAAAAGCCAGAATAAAGATGCCCATTAAATGTCTGATTGAGTAAGCCTAGCTGAATTTATAGAGAATTAGTTAATCACATTCATCAGGGTAGCTAGAGTTATACTATACCCAAGGGAAGTCAAGTACCCTACACATTTTCAGGAGAGAAGAAAATGCAGTAGCCTGCCACTCTGGGAAATTCTGCCTTGTGGCTTAACATCATGGAAATTTCCATCCTTAATGAAGACCGTCCAACCGTGCTAATGGAAAGCATCTCTATTTTGTGTGCCTAGATTAAATATTCTTACCCTTCTCATACTAGCTCATGGAAATTATGTCAATTACATCACAAACAGTGTTCTGGAAGTGAATTCTAATGTAGACAAGCTTGCTACTAAGCCATCCAGACGCCAGCTGCAAAATGAATGAGAGATCCTCAGGGATAATCCTGATTATGCTCATTCCCTTCCCTACTTTTAAGTCTTCACCTAAAATAGATTCCCCCTACTCCCCCCAATCTTTTAAACTATATCTCTGCAATATTCAATACTCAATAGTCAGTATTGCATAGTAGATAGGTTGCAGTACTCAAGACATGTCAGAAACTTCCTCCTTGATATTTACTAGCTGTGTGACCCTGATCAAGTCATTTAAACTCAGTTTGTCTTGGGCAACTCTCTAGGATTTACCTACTTAATCATAATCAGTTTACTAGCTGCCCTTGTCTCTAGACGGAACTCCCCAGCTAAGATTGCTATCTGCCCACATGCTACCAAAATCAAATGTCCTCTCGTTGTTTGTTCAGTCATTTTTTAGTTGTGTCTGACTCTTTTTGACCCCATTTGGAGTTTTCTTGGCAAAGATAGTAGAGTGGTTTGCCATTTTTTGCTCGAGCTCATTTTACAAATGAGGAAACTGAGGCAGACAGGATTAAGTGACTTGCCCAGGGTCACACAGCTAGTGTCTGAGGCTGGATTTGAATTCAGGTCTTCCTGACTTCAGACTTGGAACTCTATCCACTGCACTTATGCACTCATATGCCCTTTACAAAGTCATCAAACACAGTTAAATTCTTTTCTACCAGAAGATCTCCTATACATAGGTGTGATATCCCAATATCATTTTTTAATGCTCAACTGACAGTACGCAAAAATGAGCATACCTAGCATAGTGATAAATTGGAAAGTCATGACATTCCAGACTCTGCTATCTTCATGTTCTACTCAGGAGACAGTTCACCCATTTTTTTTTTATTTTTTTGGTGAGGCAATTGGGGTTAAGTGACTTGCCCAGGGTCATACAGCTAGTAAGTGCCAAGTGTCTGAGGCTGAATTTGAACTCAGGTCCTCCTGACTCCAGGGCCAGTGCTCTATCCACTACTCCACCTAGCTGCCCCCAATTCACCCATTTTTAATATTACTAACATATCTTTAGCTAGTAACTTTCAAATGCTTTTTGTCAGTTTGTCAAAAAGCATTTGTTAAACACTTGCTATGTGTTAGATGCTGTACTACAGGCTGGAAAAAGGCAGAAATAGTCCCTGACCTCAAGGAGCTCACATTCTAATGAGGGAGATATGTAAATAATTAGATGCATAAAAATTATATACAAAAATATATAGGTGGATAATTTGGAAATGAAGGCACTAGCAGCTAAGAGGCCTTGGAAATGTCTCTTTCAGAAAGTAGGATTTGAGCTATCTTAAAGAAAACTAGAGAAACTTAAAGGTTGGCAATTCCAGGAATGAAGGACACATGAAGATGGGATATGGAATATCATTCCCAAGGAAGTATAAATAGTCTACTGTAGCATATTCCAACAATTGTTGAAAATTTTAAAGCACCATCACCTCAAATGATCAAATGAATCCATTAAGGGTCAGAACTTAGATGAGAAACTGGGTTAAAAAAAACACACCAACAGATTGTGCTTTACTAAACAAAGTCCAGGCATGTGTTTTTTCAGAAGCCTATTGTCATTGTGACTAGGAATGAATATAGAAATAAAGTACACCTTATCAACATTATGGGAATTTCAAAATGTTAAGAAGTAATTTCTCCTTTAGTCTTATAGAGTAATGAAGCAAACCTCAGTAGGAGTAAATTATACATCTTTTTGTTGCTACTAACATGCTACAGCACCCATTCTGTGCTCACTCCCCCAACTTGTACTTGCTTGGTCAAGTTGGGTCCCCAAATGGGAAATTGGTAACTCAAGTTACCAATCCCTATGGGGGATAGGGTTGGTGGAGAGAGAGGGAAAGCCACCATTGATGTATATCCCAAGAAGCATAAGCCAATAGACTTAATTAGCTTTTTGGAAAGACATTATTCAAATGGCAATGCAAGAATCGTAAAACATTTCTCCTCAAAACTTTAGGTACACTCTGCCATAAATAGATGCAGAGCCTATTGTGGGAAGAGGTGAAACAAACTTAAAGTACTGTGATAGAGAGACTATAAATATGGCCAAGGCTACTCACGTATCCAGAAACATAGAGCCTTGATATCCTTTCTTTATATGGAAAGGTTCACTGAGGGGCAAATATCAAGTGTTGTTGATGGATGTGTCATTATCTTGCTAGACTGAGTTGGATCTCCAAAGAGCATGGTGTCTTAGCTATACATGTGGCTGGGTTGGGTTTACTCCTTATAGGGAGCAGCATCTCTTCCAGACAGGTCAATCTACTGGACTCTCTGTGCTCAATCTTCAAATTGCAACCATAATCTCTCAGAATCAGCTGGGTGATGCTATGCTGTCAGCTACAATGTGCTTTGGAAAAAACAGACACCCTTAGCCTAGGACTAGCAAAAGCCTCTCCAGTTCAGGGCTTTGGCCTAAAATTCTTCATGTCCCAGGAAAGAGGAGGGAAAGAGATAACAACCTCTCCTATTCAACACTACTTCCTAGTTATGATCTGAGTTTCCTGGATAAGATGCTTCACCTTAATTTACAATGACCATCTTGTACATTTCCTAAATTCCTATTGGGTATATGCAAACAAAGGGATTGGTTACTAAGGTAGTCAATAGGGTAAATCCGTCGTCCCTGTTGGCCTTTTTATATGCTGTTAAACCATTCAACACTTCAGTTTTACAAAATGTGAAGTACTTTATTTATATCAGAAAAAAAAACCCACCCTAACATTGCATTGTCTTGGTTTTTGTACCTCATGACCTTATGGCTTTGCTGATGTTTAAATAGTGCACACCTTTAGTACTCTAAGCAGTAATGCTATTAATAAAAGCTCATGTTTCTATAACACCTTTTTAAGGTTGAGGGTCCTGGTAGAAAGCACAGGAAGATGTAGCCATTGCACAGATGTCTGAAATCATTAATGATCTAGATTTTTCCTTGATGCTGATGATTAAGCATGGTCACTGAGGCTATAGTATTAAACTCCAGAATGTGGAACTGTTACTAAAGAAATGAAATAAAGCCTGAGTGTGTTTGATAGAGCCTATGGTGGTTATTAAGAGAGTGAAATAGAATAAACTGATAGAGGATGGATTGATTTTACTCTTTTCATAGAAAGGCATACTCAGAAATAAATAAGAGGAAGGAAGACAATCCAAGCAGAGCCCTCCGAACCAGTGCCCTGTTTAGAATGAGAGAAAAGACAATTAGACCCAATCACATATGTGAAGGATGTGTTCAAGGATGATGCTGAATCCTATGCTAATCTCTGAGAAGCATTTTGTGGATTGTGATAATGAAGATCTGACCATATCTAAATATGATTGACTTAGCCCTGTGAACTCAGTGGTCTCTGCCCAGGAAAAGAGAGTCTCAAAATAATTGGGATTCTAGAGTGAGTGTTTGTCAGGAAAGGGAATTAAGAGAGGTGGAAGCAAAGCAATGATAATATCGGTACTTACATGTTTCTAAGAAGATTTGTGGAAAGATTTTTTTTCAGGGCAATTGAGGGTTAAGTGACTTGCCCAGGGTCACACAGCTAGTAAGTTCAAGTGTCTGAGGCTGGATTTGAACTCAGGTCCTCCTGAATCTAGGGCCAGTGCTTTATCCACTGCACCACTTAGCTGCCCCCTGCAGAAAGATTGTGTATACATTTAATTGCCCTCATCTTTCTCTCATCTTTGAAGAGATAGGACACTATAGAAGTAGAACACTTCAAATGCCGTCAGGCTTAGTTGATGTGTTGGTTGTTTCTCCCTCTCCCTTTTATATTCTTTGTTGCAAGATGATGCTCTGTGCAGGGAAGTGGAAAGGATATGTTGAGAAAGGCAGATGACATGAAATATCAAGTTATCAAGTGACATTTGTAAAAAGGATTTTCTATAATATTTGGAACACAGTAGGTTCTATATAAATGCTTATTTCTTTCTCCATATCAATACAAAGTTCATAAAAGAATATCTGTTACTAATTTTAGAAATAATACAGAAGTAGAGGGATACATCCCAGATTCAATTTCTCCATTACAGTGTCACTGATACTCATTCATTCCCTTACCCTTCAGGGAAATGATATGCTGCTGTTCCCTGGATTTTAGCAACTCTTGGCATAGTCTTCTGCTTTGTGACAAGGAGGCCTAATTGGGCCATAGCCTTGGGTTTGTCTCCCCTTTTGCCTATTCATATGAACCCTGGAAATACAACCCTTCCTCCAACTAGGTCTGGGGTATGGTGTCTTTTAGAGAAGTCTGAGACAACAGTTCTGTTACCTCTACAGTGAGCCTCATAGCTCCCTGATCAGGTGACTAGAGCTTTCCACAGTCTTCTTCATAGCCAAGTTATTATTGTGTTTTTTAAAGTAATATTTTTCCCAGAAGATTTCTCCAATGAAGAATTACAGTAATAATTTACCACACAATGGTAACCGAGTTATTAATGAGACTTCCAAAAGTACATTCCCAGAATTGTCGAATTTAAAATTTTGAAGAGACCTTAGAGGTCATCTCGTAAAGGCCCATATTTTAAATTAAAGGAAATCAAACCCCTCAAAGATTAAATAATTTATCTAAGGACAATCAAGTAATTAGTATAAGTCAGAATTAGAACTCCTGGTCCAGTGTTTTTTTGTTTTCTGTTTTTTGTTTTTTTTGTTGCCTCTCAAATTTCAAAATATTGATATCTTGCCAAAGGAAAAAAAAAAGTTCATTGGGTCAATCTCATTCAAAATTACCCAGATTTTCAAGTCAAAGAAGACAGAGGTGGAGCGTAGAGATTGGAATGGAGAGAGTGGTCAGTAGTTTTGCCTAGGGTACGATATATTCATAGCAATGTAATATTAATTTACAATCTTTGTGAGTAGATAGATAATACTATATATGATTACATACTCATTTTTGCTAAACATTCAGCTGAATTAATGAATTTTAGAATTATAAAATATTATATAAAACCACTTTAATGTATAATATTTAGTACCAAACCTACATTTTAATGTAAGCACAAAAGTTGAGATTTGAAATTTGAAAATGGTTTCATCATATCTAAACTTACCAGAATTGAACTAGGGTTAAAAAGCATTGACTTCTATAAATTCAAGGTCCTATTCAGGTACTTAAATATAGTTGAGCAAGTTGGATAGGCATTGGGCATAATCAAAATATACTACCTTTATTTTCTAAAAAAATAATAATAATAGCTGGAGTTTATATAGGACCTCCTATGTGCCATGCACTTTACAAATACTATCTCATTTGATCCTCACAACAAGCTTAGGAGGTAGGTGCTATATTATCCCCATTTTATAGTTGAGGAAATTGAGGCAAACAGAGGTTAAGTGACTTGCCCTGGGTCACACAGCTTCTAATTGTCTGATTAGATTTGAACTCAGCTCTTCCTGACTCCAAGCCAAGCTTTCTACCCTCTGCAACACCAGCTGACTCTCATTCTGCCTTTCCCTTTAGTTTTAAACATTTGTTCATAGATGAATTTTATAGGATTAGTTAAAAATATAAAAATAGCACTCCCTGAGAAAAACCTTATACATTGGAAAGGCAACATGACATAGTGGGGTCAGAAGGAACATATCTATAGGCAAGGCATTTTACCACAGACCTCAGTTGTATCAGTGAATTTGATTTAATTATACCAGTGGCTCTTGGAGTACCTTGAAGGATTATGGTGAGGATCAAATGAGTTGATCTGTGTTTAGAGCTTTGCAAATTTTAACACTCTACACAATGTAAATTACAGTTGTTATTATTATTTGAAGGCTTTTTTTTAGCCTTCAGCTTTTATTACCATTATAGTAATAACAAGTCCCTCAAGGTATCTTGAAAAGTTAGCCCTTGCTACAATTTGTCACAGGGCCTTTTTTTACACACATACTGTCTAATCACACAGAGTCGCCATATACATTCTGGAAAACGTACTTCTTTGACCTGAGAATAATAAATATTATTAAGCAATATCTTCTTCTTTAAAGAAAGAACCTAGCTAAATAGTGTGCTGAAGGTTGCTTCAAATTCTGACACCTTTAAACAAGGTTTACTTAACTGTTTTCCTTCCCAGTATTGCTATAAATGAAAGCATCTTGTAATATAATATCAGACATAGAAGATCAATACTGCACAATTATCTATGTGCACAGTCTATTGAATGTTCTGCTTCTGTGTGTAAGTGTATGAGGTTTAAATTTTTAAAGAAGGCTCTTAGGAAATAGTTTGATGAAGGATGAACCTAATACAGTTAAAATAAACATCCCAGAGGATTGTGTTACCCTTTGTTATCCAAGTTGTATGAAATGTGGTATTATGTGGTAGAAAACAAGTGATACCATATTCATTATTTCAATAAAATTCAACAAACATCTACTGAGTGTAAAGAATTAATTGTGATTTGAGGTTTTTATGACCCTATCTTTGGCTAAAGTTAGAAGCCCCGGCCCACCCTTGGCTGGCCCCAGGTGCCACCTCCATGCTGGCACAGTGCTCCACCTACCTTGCACAGATGCCTATGTGGGCCTGGCCAAATTATAATCATTGGAAGCCTGGTGAGGGCAGTCAGGTGACCTTCGGCATCTGGAAACTGGCATTTGTACAGCCGCCTGTTGATTCTGTCAGCCAGGGCTGCCAGCCAATTATCTTAGGGCTGTGTATGTGACTGCCCTGTTTCCTGTGAGAGAAGGAGTTTTCTGGGAAAGAGAAGGGGAGTGATTCTCCATTCAGGCATGTGAGAGGAAGAAAGACGGGGCACAGACTTTTTGCTCTTTGGGAACGGCTGAGTCCAGTTGGTGTGATTTTCCTTCCCCTATTCCCTTTTTCCTTTGTCCCTAGTTCTACTAATCTTACTTTTTTTTAAAAATTTGTTCCTGTTAATAAACCCTGTTTCATTTTTTTTTTTGAAAGAGGCTGTTGAGGGCAGCTAGGTGGTGCAGTGCATAGAGCACTGGCCCTGGATTCAGGAGGACCTGAGTTCAAATTCGTCCTCAGACACTTGACACTCACTAGCTGTGTGACCCTGGGCAAGTCACTTTAACCCCAATTGCCTCACCCCCCCACCAAAAAAAGAGTGATAATTTGGGGGCAGCTAGGTGGTACAGTGGATAAGCACCAACCCTGTATTCAGGAGGACCTGAGTTCAAATCCAGCCTCAGATACTTGACACTTACTAGCTGTGTGACCCTGGGCAAGTCACTTAACCCTCATTGCCCTGCAAAAATAATAACAACAACAACAAAAAGAGGCTGTTAATCTCCTTTCTTACCCCAGTATTACATTGAGCCACTTAATTAACACTCCCCAATTTAAATTTGGCCCCTACATGAGTCCCTAGTATGTGCCAGATACTGTACTAGGTGTTGGAGATAGAAAGACAAAAGTAATCAGCATATGATATTGTTCCATAAACTCTTTCTTGACTTTCTTCAAAAGTTCTCATCAAATGTTCATAAGATCATAGATTTAGAGCCAATTATTTTATAGATGAAGAAACTGAGGCCCAAAGAAGTTAAGTTACTTGATTGAACTATTACAACAGTCTGATGGTTTTCTCCCTGCCTCAAGTTTCTCTTCTCTTCAAACCATCTCCCACTCAACTATCAAAATGATTATTTTATCCTCCCATGTCATCACCCACGCCCAACTTAACCAGCCCTAGCAGCTGCCTCCAAAATCAGATAGAAAATCTTTGGTTTGGTTTTTAACGCCCTTCATAACCTAGATCCTTCCTTCCCTTACAGTTTTCTTAAACTTGATTCTCCTCCACATAATCTTAACACTGGCTTCCTTACTGTTCCTTAAACAAGACACTCTCCTGACTTGGTGTTTTTTTATTGGTTGTCTCCAAAGCCTGGAATTCTCTGCCTCCTCTTTCTGCCTCCTGGCTTTCTCTATCTTTCCAGTCCCCCTTAATGCTATTGCCATCCTTTTGAGATTATATCTAATTGATCCATTATATATTGTTATCCCTTCTACAAAGCGAGGATTAGGGGTATAGTGTCTCTCCCTGCACCCTGTGATCTGAAAAATCCATGTAAAATTTTTGTCCCTCCTTTCATACTAGAGAAGAAGTCTAAATTATTATTGTAATTAAAAGATAAAATATGTCAACATTATATAATATTATACATATATATTATTAGTTTCTACACTTTTTCTGTGTCATCTGCAGGCCTTCATGTGCCATCTGTGCCTTCTGAAAAACTCCCCAAAAACTTCTATTTAATTTCTTATGCTGTCCTGCAATATGTTGAAACCATGATGGGGAAAGTTGCAATGTGGAAGAGATATGCATAGTTGTTTACATGTTGTCTTTAAAGACTATTTTTGCTTTTTTGTTTGTTGTTATTGTTTTGTATCCCCAGAACTTAGCACAGTGAAGGCCCTTGATAAGCCATTGTTGACTTGACTGCACACAGGTCATACTTTCAAGCATTCTTTCTACTATGCTATCTCCTCATAGACAACGTATACTTTGTACTAGGATGCTCAAATATATCCACAGCCATCATCGGTATAGATATTTCCTCCACTAGTATGTTATAGCCCAGTAAGTTGAAGCCATATACTATCTTCAGGAGAATAAGTTAATATGTCCAGGACCTGTTATTTCATTTCTCCTTATGTAGGAATGCCCCTCACTTATTTAGATGCATCTGTGTATAGCTTATAGCCTTTTCCATGGTCACAACACTAGTAAACATGGGAAGAGACAGTTAAACCTACATCTTTCCATCTCCAGTTCCATCACTTTATGCATTACAAAATGCTACCTCTCTTCTAAGAATAATATTAGTGTTTAAAGAATAGACTTTTGTAACAGCTACCAGCTTGGGATCATTCAAAGTGCCATATACTGTAGTTTCTCAAATGTAATCCAGTCTGATGTCCTCTTTTTGCTCAGTTCTCAGCACATCTCATTGAATTATCTGTAGTGCCTGTCCTAGACATCTGTACTAATGGACTTGTAAGTGGTATATAATGGTACAATGTACATTCTTCATCCATTTTAATTTTCCTATGTGAATTGCTAGGAAATTTTGTGGGACTGTGTCAAAGATTTCTCTGTAGTCTTCTAGGATTCATCGTAATAAGCAAATGTCATCTACCAAAAAGGAACATCTTCATAATCTTTATGTCAATAGGAAATCTCTCTTTTGTTTGCGTTTTATACAAGATAGTCCTTATGATATGAACACCTTTGGTAAGCATGGAATTTTAATTTTTTTCGTAGGATTTTTTTTCTAACTTGTTCATGTTTGGGGCCTTTGTTCTATCCAGGTATTATCTGACTCTACCCAAGTAGTGAATTCTAAAGTGATTCCCATGTCATATATCATCATTTTTGTTTTTATAATCCTACATTCTACTTCTCCTGAATTGTTGAAGAAAAAATCCATGGTATAGCTTTTGACTTTTTTCATTTCTTCAACCCCAACAAAATTTTCATGATAGCCTTTGTCATCTTCCCACTGAAGTCACCAAATGTTAGAGTAAATGTTGACTTGGTTCTGAAAATGTCAAGTTTTTCACAGAATTTTTCAACTAGTTCACCCTTTTCAGTACATTGCATAGTCTCTAATGACCAATGATGATCTTTTTACTTTTGCTCATTTTGAACACTGCAAGACAAGATGACTAAGTGTCCCGTGAAGTTATGTTGGTTATTGCCTTTGGGTCCACAATAAAACCAACTGCTTTATTCACCTCTCTAAGGAGAAACCTTTGAGCTGCCTTTTCATTTAACTGAAACTTTTTATGTCTTCTAGTTTCATTTATACCAAAAATGTCAAAATGGAAGTGATTTATTTCCTCTAATAACACATCCACTTATTTGACATTGGACAAAGGTAGCACATTAAGAGTACCAACTGTCCAATATTAATGATTATAAGTCTTAGAACTGTGCACTTCTCATTATCTTCATCCACCTTTGCTGATGTGACCTTCATTCTGTGACCTCCCTTCCATGATGAGGAGACAGAAGGAAAATTGAGTTTCTCCCAAAAGGGGAAAGGTTCTTTTTTAAAGTACCCAATGTTCACATAAGAATTGAGTATGGACCAGATCCTGTATTCCCACAAAGAAAAAATGAATGTTAAGCATAAAAGAATTGTAACTTGTGCTATAGAATGATTAAAATGGAATTCAATAACTTATCACTATTAACAAATAAGTTGAGAAGCTAGTTTTCCAGACTTATTGCTATGTGAAATGGTTTTTGCACAGCTTCTTAACAGCCATTTCACCTTTTACCTCACTAAAGTACAGTCTGACCAAATGCCATTCTCCATCTTCTTTCTAATGGTCTCTTTATTTCTGATGCTTACTCTTGGTTGTTTTGGGCTTTGTTTTTTTTTTGGGGGGGGGGGCAGGGCAATGAGGGTTAAGTGACTTGCCCGGGGTCACACAGCTAGTAAGTGTCAAGTGTCTGAGGCTGGATTTGAACTCAGGTCCTCCTGAATCCAGGGCCGGTGCTTTATCCACTGTGCCACCTAGCTGCCCCCGTGATGCTTACTCTTACAATTACACTAGATTACTCCTTCCTCTACTTAGGCAGTCTCTCCTGGTAGCATTTGAAATGCCTGATGAAAGAACTTTTTCCTTCCATTGGCTTCTGTTACTCAAGGAGATCACACTTCTGATGGGAGATGTTGCCACTATGACAGCAGGCCACCAGCCTTCTTGAGTTATCCAAAGGCTATGTACCAAAGGAAAGAAGACACAAAAGTGAGGCAGCCTTATCCCAGGTACTGGCTTATTTGGTCAGGACATATTCACAGTTTGCAATTAAGTAGGAATTACATAGCTATGACTTGACCCTCCAGACACCTCAGAGAGTCATCCTCATGCATTGAAGCTAGAAAGTAAGAGAGTGAGCTGAAGAGTGAAACACCTCTTTAGTATATTCACAGAGCTCTGATTCCTCAGCTGTTTAGGGGACTCAGTCCAGCATATGAGTCATATATGGCTGGATTCCTACATTCACTCCCCCAACCCCTACTTGCAGCTAAGTACTGAGAATACCAAAACAAAACAAAAGAAAAAAATGAAACCGTCAGCTTATATTCTACTGGGGAGATGCAACCTATATACAGAGAAGTAAATACAAATAAAACCAAAGGAAAGATCTAAAACAAAAACAGAGAATCCTGAAACTTCCTGAACCCACATACTACAAGGTACCCATGGAGCATCTAAGAGAATGATAATTAGCTATTATTTGCACCATGAATACAGCAAGAGGCATGCCAGTTGTCAATTAACTATGCATCATAATCTTCAGTGCAGCCAAAACATCATTGTATGAAGTCTCCTTTATATAATGCTTCCTGATGGTTCCCTTCCTGAAATATTTACTGTATTTCTCTAGCTATCCTGTTCTCAAGGGAAAACAAGTACACCATAGGTAGCTTATGAAGGTCCGCATTTTTTTGTGGCTGGGAAGCTGCTGCACCTAACTCGCTTTTGGATTATGTTTTATCTTAGAGAGAAAAGCAACTAGAGGCTTAGTCACGCCTTCCTGCACAAGGCAAACAGATTCTTTAGAAAGCACGGATGCTTATGTTGCATTTTGCCCTAATAACTGCACAATGATTTATAATCAGATGTCAGAGCAGGAATGGATCTTAAAGATCATTTAGTCCAGTGCTCTCATGTCAAATGAGGAAACTGAAGCCTAGAGAAATGATGTGATTTACCCAAGGTCACACAGCTAGTCTGAGACAGAATTAGGTGTGAAACATATTTCTGATTAATTTTTCTGTTAGACCAGTATCCCTCTCATATTACTAAAGAATCACATCTCAAAATATGTTATCATCTTTAGAATGACCTCACAGAAATATGTCCAGTTGTACCTTTGCTGAATCCCACAAAGAACGACTTGACCATAGTTAAGTATCATATGCACACTTGTTAAACATCTGTTAGGTGGGTACAAGGATACATAATTAACCCTGAACTTGGGGAGCCTATTGCCATTACCAAGTTTCACAGATTGTGGTATATGGTGTGGGCATTTATTATAATTCCTACAAAAGCAGAATAGTCCATTACTGAAATAAATTGAAATAAATTATTTCAATAGGGATTAAGCTGAATATGTGTACTTATAAAAGTTAAACTCATAGGGAAAAATCTTTGGAGGATTAAAAACATATTGATAGCCTTTGTTTTTTTAATGTCACCTTAATTTCTAAATATAACCTTTCCCTTTGCCTTACCCAGGCAACCAGCCCTTGAAAGAAAATTTTTAAAAGAGAGAAAAAATAAAGCAGTTAAGTGTAACTATAATCAACCTGGCATGACAGAATATCAAAGCAGGAATAAATCTACAAGACACAGTGTTCTGGATTCAAAGTCTCCTATTTCTTCAAAGAAAGGAAGAAAGTCAATTTTCTCATTTCTTCCCTGGGGTCAAGCTTTTCATTATTATTTTTTTTTTTTTTGTGGGGCAATGGGGGTTAAGTGATTTGCCCAGGGTCACACAGCTAGTAAGTGTCAAGTGTCTGAGGCCGGATTTGAACTCAGGTACTCCTGAATCCAGGGCAGGTGCTTTATCCACTGCGCCACCTAGCCGCCCCCAAGCTTTTTCATTATAATTGTAGTTTCATTTGTTGTTGCTGTGGTTCCATTTACATTGTCATAGTCACTATGTATGTTGTTTTTCTGGTTTTGCTTATTTTACTATATGTCAGTTCACATAAGGTCCCTCTCAACACCCTTTCCCACCAAAAAAATAAAAAGAGAAAAAACAAAACTCTTGTAACAAATATGCACTCCCAAGCAAAGCAAATCTTCACACTGTGCATTGCCAGTTCTCCATCTTGTTTCTATCACCTCTCTGTCAAGAGTCATGATGGCATGAGTCATCTGGAATCATGGTTGGTCACTGCATTGGTCAGAATTCTAATTCTTTTGCTTGTATTTTTAATACTGCTGCTCTTATTTGAATTGATCTCCTAGTTCTGTTTACTTCCCTCTGTATCAGTCCACACAAGTATTACCAGGTTTCCCTGAAGCCATGCCTTTCAGCATTTCTTACAGCACAATAGTATTTCATTACATTTATGAACCATATTTTATTGAACTCTTCTCCAGTTATTGAGTAATTTTCCCACTTCAGAATAAGCTGCCATAAATATTTGCATGTAGATCTTTTTCTTCTTTCTTTGATCTTTTTGGGTTATACCTCTAGCATATAGTGGTATAGTTGGGTATACAGAGTTTAATAATTTGGGGGCAAATACTTTGAAATTTGTAGAATAGTTAGACCAATTCACAGTTCTACCAATAGTAGAAAACAGGATTACCCAGAGTCCTGTATCCCATATTCTCCAAATTTATTATTTTCCTTTTTTTTTTCATCTTTGACAATCCAATGTGAGAGTGAAACTTGGCATTGCTTTAATTTGCATTTTTCTAATTATTTCTGATTTGGAGCATTTTTTCACATTGCTTTCAAGAGCTTAGATTTCTTCTTTTAAAATTACTTTTTCATGGACTTTAGCCATTCATCAAATGGTCTGGAATGTCTTTTATTCTCATAATTTGAATAAGTCCCATATATACATATAGATGTGTGTATATGCATATATATATATATATATATATATATATAATATATATCTGAGAAATGAGATATTCATAAGAGAAACATTGAAAATATTTTCCCAATTAAATGTTTCCCTTCTAAATGTAACTACATTGGTTTTTCTATTCAAAAGTTTTTAATTTTATGTAAACAAAATTATTTCTTCTTTGATTCTCTAATCTGTCTATGATGTGATTTTTTATATGTACATCATTTATTCACCTATTTGAAGCTAGATTTGGTATATGATGTGAGGAGTTGATCTAAAAGTGGAGTTCTTAAGATGTAGGATCCATGAACATTTTATATATATACATATATATATATATATATATATGTATATATATAAAACTATTTCAATATATTTGGTTTCCTTCATAATCTTGTGAGTTTGTACATTTTAATGAGATTATGCACCTTTTTTTTCCATTTGGCCAGATGAATTTTTTAAGGTATTGTTTTCTTCAGTGAGATTATGTGCTTCCTTTTCCAAGCTGCTGATTCTTTTTTTATAGTTTTCTTGTTTTGCTTTCATTTCTCTCCCCATTTTTTCTTCTACCTCTCTCAATTGATTTTTAAAATCATTTTTGAGCTCTTCCAGGAAGGCTTTTTGTTCTTGAGACCAATTCACCTTCCCTCATGAGGCTTCAGATGTAGGCAATTTAAGGCTATTGTCCTCATCTGAGTTTGTGTTGGCTTCTTCCCTATTGATACAGAAGCTCTCAATGGAGAGGGCTCTTTTTTGCTTCTTACTCATTATTGCAGCTTATTTATTTATTTTTTAAGTTGAGGTCTGCTCTGGGGGCACCAGGGTCCCTGTTTTGGGCTTCTTGTGCAGGGGTATAGGTGCTGTGTGACCGGGTTTTTACCCTGAGGCCTTTATGGTGTGTGGAGATCCCCCGCCCTGCACTTCCTGTCTGATTGTGCTCGGCCAGCCAGGCGCCGGACCCCGGCGTCTGATCCAGCCTGACCCGTTCGTGGCCCTCTCGGCCAGTGAAGGTAGGTTTTTCCACTGTCCTTCTTGGCCACCAGATTTTTGAACCAGGTTCCAGAGGCCTCAGTTGTTTGGCTGTGGCCCGCAGCTCCTGCTGACTTGCCCCAACCCCCTCGGCGCTGGGTTGCTGCCCTGCGCTGGGCCTCCCTTTTGCCCGAGTCAGACCAACCTTTTCCTGAAGTCTTCTAAATTATCTCTGGTTGCAGGACTGTGTCTCTCTGTCTCTTTGCAGGTTCTGTAGTTTCAGAATCCGTCCAGAGGCTTGATTTAATGTTTGTTTTGAGGGAACAGAAGGAGAGCTCAGGCAGCTTGCTGCTTCCTCTCCGCCATCTTGGCTCCCGAGTTTGTGCATTTTAAAATATTATTTTGAGAAGAAGTGAATGACACAAAACAAGATTTAGAACTTCTAGTCTAAACCCAATTTCTTTCACCATTTTCCAGTTTTCCAAGGAGTTTGTCAAATAGTAAATCCTTACCACTGTAGTTTGGGAGTTTATCAAACATTAAAGCTATTGGTTTATTTGTTTCTATATGTTACATGCTATATGTATGCATTTTCCCATGCTTCTTTAAATTCTTCATATTTATCATTATTTGTGGCAAATAATATTCTATTACATAAATCTACCACAGTTTGTTTAGCCATAACATCTACTTTGATTCCAATTCATTGCTAGCCCAAAAGTACAATATGAATATTTTGATATAGATGGAAATTTTCTTACTGGCTTTGATCTATTTAGAGTATATATGTCTAATAGTGGGATCTCTAGGTCATAGAGCATGAACATTTTGGTTACTTCTTTAGCAAAATTCCAAATTATTTTCCCAAATTATTCAAATCTTTTATCCTCTGACAATTTGGGGAACGTGAGTTGAAGTTTCAGTTTTGTTTCACTCTGAATATCCCTTTTTAGTGATTTGGAGCAGTCTTTTATATGACAGTTAATAGCTTGTAATTCTTCTTTTGATAACTGTTTATCCTTTTACTACTTACCTATTGGGGAATGGTTCTTGGTACCATAAATTTGTGCTATTTCCCTGGATATCAGCTATCAGAGATATTTTTATGAAGATTTTCTTTTCCCCAAACAACAACTTCCTTGTAGAATCATAAAACAATATGAAACTCCAAGAGGTTCCTAGAAACATATGCAAACTAAAGTTAATCGACTCTATGCAGTGACAATATGAGATAAAGGTACTTTTACACATGTATACATCATTCAAAATCCTATTTATTATCCATTAAATCAAAACATATCCTTTTTTCTCTTTCTTTTTTTTTAAATCAAAACATATCTTATAATTGTATGGAACTTTATACATTAGAAAGTATATTTTCACAAATATCACATTTGACTCACACAAAAACCCTGTAATTAGGGAAAGTAGTACACTTCAATATCTCCACCACATATAATGCCTCTAAATCTTCGTACACAATCCTTGAATGTGTGACCTAGGTAAAAAAAATTATAAATTTGACTGTTAACAACAAACATGCTCTGGTGAACCTGTGGTATAACTTCCAATTTGCAGAATAGTAAACTGTGGCTCAAGAAAGTTGTGACTTTCCTGAGTTAATAATGTATTTAGAGCTAGAAGGGACCTTAAATTAATTTAGTCCAATTCTTTAATTTTACACCTAAAGAGAATGAGGCCAGAAAGGTTAAATGACTTACCCAGTGTCACACAATTATTAAGTGAATGAGATGAGATTTAAAACCAGGTCCCCTAACTTCAAATTCAGTGTTCTTTCCACTACATCATACTGCACTTCATTAACCAGTATTTCATTCAGTATAAAGGAAATCTTTGGTTCTGTGTCAAGTTCATGAATGGAAGGGAACATTGGGCAAAAAAAAAAAAAATGTGCATTTGCAATTATAGGACCCAGGTTCAAATTCCATCTGTATTTTTTATGACTCCTAGTTTACTTGTGTGATCTTCAGGTCTTTGAACACATGTAGTAGCACTTTCTTTTTATTCATCTGTAGAGTACCTTCCAGATCTAAGTATATAATGCTATGATGTCAATATTATTTCACTAATTGTTTGTATTTCCATGATCTGCCACTCACTAAATACTTGTGGATAAAATTATTGATTATATGCTATTTGTTTACTAAATAACATCTGGACCATTATTAATATTACGACTACTTATCATCCATGGGGTGTTTAAGCATCTTAATTTGTTTACTGCAACAGCTTTCACAAACTATTCCATTTTACCAGTTAAGTCCCTGGGGTTAATTTTTAATTAAAGTTCAAAAAAATCAGGGATAGAAATAATGTAGAAAATAAATGCATAAAATTTGAAGGCCAAAGTAGAGTTGAAAAATATACTTTTCTTCTATTTTTGTGGGTAATGAAATATACCATATATTTGTCAGATATAGTTAATGTGTTTGTTTTGCTGAGCTAATTTTTTTTCTCTTTCTTTTAAAATCTTTGTTAAAAGGAATGGATTTCTAAGTACAACAGGGGGAGGGGCATATCTGGAAAGAAATGTTGTGTAAAAACAAAATGCATCAATAAAAATAAGATAATTTTTAATGAACTATCAAAAATCAAATAGGAGAGGAGACAGAAGTTTTCCCTCAAGTACTCCTCTAACTGATTTCCATCTTTGTCCCCTTTGTCAGTGCCTCAAAATACAGAACCAGAATGAGATTTTTCAGACATCTAGAGTTAAGCAGCAAATTGAAATTTACAGCTTAGAGATGTTTAAGGAATTAGGCAACCTGTGAAAGTTCAGAAGCATATGAGAAAGAAAAGTCAGAGGACAAAACTGAATTTCTGAGATGGCAAATGGGAGAAGCGAGGAAAGGGACAGAACATAACTTGCTGGAATTCTACTGATGGTGGAGGGGCTGTGGTAAGACAGGCATGTTCTGTAAGTGAAGTGAATTATTCCAACAATGCTGGGAAGCAGTTCATGGGAGAGCACAACCTACTATCACTTTCTTTCACATCAATAATAGTGTGCTTCAGTTTCATATCTTTCAAGATAGTACTGTTGCCCTTGGGGCCTCAGTGGTATGAGACACTCTCAATAGGAACTGGAGCTACTATGCAAGTGGCAGATACTTTAGGTATTTTGCTGACCTAATGCATGGTTTCAAATCAGCCTTTTGCTTCTTTTCCTCTCTATATCCTCTTCAGTGAAAACTGAATCCCCCTAGATCAAAATGATAGTGTCTGAACACCTGGCAATTACCAAATTGCTACTTTTGCAAACTGTTGTCATTAAGGTGTTCTGGATATTTTGATAGCAGGCCAGAGGCTATTTTAAGGCAAGAATATCCTGAGCCATCATTTCTTGGTTTGATTTGTCATGTAAACAGCTTTTGAAGGCTCTTGGGAAAGGTCACACATTCCATTTTCCCTGTTTGAAGCAATACCATCCCTGAAACTTCCCATAGAAATAAACAACCCTCCAATTTTTAAAAGATCTTCAGAGAAAGCAGTCCTGCAGTTTTTCTCCATCACCATAGCAGTGTTTAGCAGACCAAATTTTCCCCTAAGTCTCACCAAATACCCTTACGCTACAGCTTAAGCTCTTCAATGTAAGCATACTAACTAAAATACACTTGAGTATTTACTTAATCCCTGATTAATTCTTGGACCATTTTTTCCTCCAAATTTTTTTCATCTCCTAAGATCTAGTGTAATCTGTTGGCTTAGATACGGAAGGTGAAATCTGTTCATGGTTAATGTATTCTGTCCTGCTTTGTTTGGTGAGAAACTCCCCTGTGTTTTGCTAAGGATACTTGTTATATCTGAGTTCCATTGACAGGCATCTCTAGCATATTCAATTTAGCCCTTTACATTTAAACAAGGTAGGAGAAACAGGATGCCAAGTAGCTTACCTAGTGTGATTTCTTTCCCACAGAACCTTAACTTCTCTGGCCTTCTTTGCTTCACAAAATGTCCTTGGTTCTTTGTTTGAATTTGTTTGTTTATTTGTTTGTAGAAATGCTTGCTCTTACTGGTATCTTTTGTCAAAACTCCTTAGTTCCACCTTTCTGAAGTGTGTTACCTCAGTAACACACCTGCCTATGACTAGCACATCCAAAACACATTAAATTAACTGTAAAGGGAGAGAATATACTGTCAAAAGAGGAGAGAAATGGAGACTCCAAGACAGGATCAAAGGCTATGAGAGACCTGGAACTCTGCTAAGTTACAATATTTTTGTTGGGTTTTTTTTATTGAAATCATTCAATATTCTGAGGAATAAAACAATAACCCTAACCTCTGACTGCATCTATTCTAAAATAGATTTAAGCCCCCATCCCCAACAACAAAATTAGTTGAACACTGTAAAATTAATCCTGAACTAAGCTTTGGCAATAAAAGAGACCTAAGAAATAATCTCTGCCCTCTAGCTAGGGAAACATTTTGTGCAAATAAGAGTTTATAGAAGGATCAGGACTGAACCAATGATTTCATTGGTATATGGAACTGCCAAATGAAAAACTTCCTTTATCAATGGTGAGTTAATACCTTCTCTGCTCCTTACAAAGTCCTAGAGAATTGCCTAGAACATTGAGAGATTAAGTGACTTGCCCAGAGCCATACAAACAGTATGGGTCAGAGATAGAACGTAAACCTAGGTCTTCTAACCCTCAAGGTTGACTCTCTTTCCACTATACTGATATGTCACTCATAATAAATGTATTGAAATAAAATTCCTAATAGCCCAGAGTAGTCATCGAGAATGGGATATCAGAGTATTCCTGAGCCTTGAGAAAGATCTAGAAAGAAAGATGAGACTTAGAAAAGCATAGAGGAAAAGGTGGTCTCCAAGTATGTCATGAGCAAAAGTGGAGAGTAGGAAAGAAGATAGCTGTATTTGGGGAACAAGTAGAGCAATTGACTGAAAGAAAAGGCTTCATATAGGAGAATAGTAGAGATGAGGTTGGAAAGGAAGATAGAGTGGAATTAGAGATAGAGATAAATGTCATATTGAAAAGTTTCAATTTCATCTTTTAGGCAATGCCCAAATCTATTGGAAGTTATTGAGAGAATCATTTGTATAAATAAGGGTTTTAAGAAAGTTGATATGAAAGTAGCATACGGGATTGTTGAATGGAATTTCTGAGGCATATTACATTGATCTAGACATGAGGATGTGAAAACCTGGGTTTATGATGGTGGCAATGGAAATGGATTCCCATGACCTCTATCTTTACTCTACCTCAACCATGGTCACAACTTAGACCTTACCATTGCCTCAGTGTCCTGGATTCTGAAATTCAACTCTCTGGTCATGATATCCTTTTCTTTCATCTCTCCTTCTATCTCATTCTTCCGGAACTTATTCTTCACACTTATGTCATCCCCAGTTCCACAATTCCACCCTTGTTTCCCTGACCATTATCCTATTCCCTTTGATCATTTTAGTTTTTTACCTTGTCCATAGTCAGGCATGTCAACAAAGGACAGTCCTTGAGCCCTGACTTCCTTGTTCCCTTGTCCTTCCATTGTCCTCTATATAACTTTGTGTCACTCTTACTTACTCTTACCCTAGAACCACAAATAAATGCTAGATGAAATCACAAAATGGTGTTGAATTGCAAATTCATATTCTCTGACCTTAATTAGACACAATAGACACACAACTACCATTTGATTAATTTCTGATCATTTCAATTTCTCGCCTGAAAACCCCAATATTACCTTAGCCCACTTTAATGAGAAGACTGAAGTCATCTAGTGTGATCTCCTTCCCAGCCTCTTGTCTATACCTTAAATCCAATTTGTCATCATCCACTCTCTCATTCATCAGCTACATGATGCAATAAATAGAGCACTGGACCCGGAGTCAAGAAGACCTGAGTTCAAATCCAACCTCAAACACTAGTTGCATGACCCTAGGCAAGTCATTTAACCCTGTTTGCCTCAATTTCCTCATCTAGAAAATGAGCTGGAGAAGAAAATGGCAAACTACTCCAGTACCTTTGCCAGGAAAACTCCAAATGCAGTTACAGATTTGGACCCAACTGAACAACAACCCTCTCATTCCCTTTAGTTTTGAACCTTAGTTTTCCTTCTTTCCAATTCTGTCATACATGCACATCCCAATTTTCCCCTAAATCCTATCTCCTCTTCACTAGAACTCTGCATTATTTTTTAATCATAAAAGTATTTTATGATTTTCTAGTTCCATGTAGAGATAGTTTTCAACATTTGCTTTTATAAGATTTCTAGTTTCAAATTTTTCTCCCTCCCTCCCCAAGACAGCAAGCAATCTGATATAGGTTATATATGCATAATCACATTAAGCATATTTCTACTTTAGTCATGCTGTGAAAAAAGAATTAGAGCAAAAGGGAAAAACCTCAAAAAAGAAAAACAAAAAAAAAGCATCTAGATTCCACAGTTCGTTTGTTTTTTGTTTTTTTTTTTCTGGATTTGGAAAGCATTTTCCATCATGAGTCCTTTGGAACTATCTTGGACCTGTGATGTTTAAAATCTAATTGCTATGATTAAAATCTAATGTGTGGTTGCCTTAAATTAGAAGTGTACAGAATCAGTCTTTGGGGCATTAACCACTCATTAAAGTATAATAGGGGTTAGTAAAGAGAAGATGTGGAATTCAGAAGGAAAGACCCTAGCTCCCTGCACCTGCTGCTCCTTCCATGACCTCCAACAGAAAAAAGAATCCCCTGTTCTCCTGAGTGGAAGCTCCCTGTGGGCCTGCCCAGGTGTGGTCCCTACACACAGCTCTAAGCTAATTGGCTGGTAGCATTGATTGACATGACTTACAGGTGTTTCTATGAATAGATATAATGGTTCCATGAATAGATGTAACTTCTGGATACTAGTCACATGCTTTCTCCTCAGGGTGGTGCTGCCCTAGTTCTCACAATGTCTTTCTCAGTGGGGGCGGGGGGGGGGGGGGGGGGAGTACTCTGATTCTCACAGACGACTGTATCACTGAGAAGAGTCAAGTCTAGATCAACACACGATGTTCTTGATACTGTATACAATGTTCTCCTGGTTCTGCTCATCTCATTCAGCATCAGTTCATATAAGTCCTTCCAGGTTTCTCTGAAATCTGCCTGATCATCATTTCTTACAGCACAATAGTATTCCATTACATTCATATACCACAACTGGTTCAGACATTCCCCAGTTGATGGGCATCCCCTCAATTTCCAATTCCTTGCCACCACAAAAAGAGCAGCTATAAATATTTTTGTACAGGTGGGTCCTTTTACCTTTTTTAATGATCTCTTTGGGAAAGAGACCTAATAGTGGTATTGCTGGGTCAAACGGTATGAAAAGCTTTATAGCCCTTTGGGCAATTGCTCTCCAGAATGCTTGGATTAGTTCACAGCTCCACCAACGATGCAATAGTGTTCCAACTTCTCCAACATTTATTATTTTCCTTTTTTTGTCATATTAGCCAATCTGATAGGTGTGAGGTGGTACCTCAGAGTTGTTTTAATTTGCATTTCTCTAATCAATAGTGATTTAGGGCATTTTTTCATGTGGCAATAGATAGCTTTGATTTCTTCATCTGAAAACTGCCTGTTCATATCCTTTGAGCATTTCTCAATTGGGGAATGATTTGGATTCTTATAAATTTGATTTAGTTCCCAATATATTTTAGAAATGAGGCCTTTATCAGAAGTACTGGCCATAAAAATTGTTTCCCAGCTTTCTGCCTCCCTTCTAATTTTGGCTGCATTGCATTGTACAAAACCTTTTTAATTTAATGTAATCAAAATCATCCATTTTGAATTAATAATATTCTCTATCTCTTGTTTGGTCATAAACTGTTCTCCTTTTCATAAATCTGAGAGGCAAACTTTTCCTTCCTCTCCTAATTTACCTATGGTATCACTTTTTTTTTTTTTTTTTAGTGAGGCAATTGGGGTTAAGTAACTTGCCCAGGGTCATACAGCTAATAAGTGTTAAGTGTCTGAGGCCAGATTTGAACTCAGGTACTCCTGACTCCAGGGCTGGTGCTCTATCCACTGCGCCACCTAGCTGCCCCTATGGTATCACTTTTAATGTCTAAACCATGTACCCATTTTGACCTTATTTTAGTATAAGGTATAAGATGTTGGTCTAAGCCTAGTTTCTGCCATACTATCTTCCAGTTTTCCCAGCAGTTTTAGAACTCTGCATTCTTGATCATGAGCTATCTCCCTTTGTCTTCAGTATTCCCACTACTATTGACTCCAATCTAAGGAGCTAGGTGCCACAGTGCAAAGAGTCTCAGGAGGACCTAAATTGAAATTTGTCCTAAGATACTTATGGCTCTGTGATCCTGAGCAAGTCACTTAACCTCTATTTACTTCAGTTTCCTCATATGTAAAGTGGGGATAATAATAACACCTACTTCCAAGGGGTTTTACAAGGATCAAAAGATAATTGTAAATGGCTTAACACAGTGTCTGGAACATAGCAGTCACTATATAAATGTTAGCTATTATGTACAATCATACTTAGTATCCCTATGCTTAAAAAAAAGGACAAAGACAAACTGTGCCTTTGACACAGAAACCCACTCAACTTATTATTCTATATATTTTCTCTATTTTATTGGTAAACTTCTAGATAAAATGGGGGGAACTAGGTTGTCCAATGGATAGAGTGCCAGACCAACCTGAGTTCAACTTTGACCTCAGATATTTACTACTTGTGTGCCTCAGTTTCCTCATATGAGTTGGCAACCCATTCCAGTATCTTTGCCAAGAAAATCTAAAATCGGGATCACAAAGAGTTAGATAAGATGCAAATGACTGAATGGAGATAAAGGAGCTTACAAGAACAACCTCCTTAAATAATAAATGTTGGAGAAGCTGTGGAAAAATTGGAACACTAATGCATTGTTGGTGGAGCTATGAACTGATCCAACCATTCTGGAGAGTAGTTTGGAACTATGCCCAAAGGGCTTATAAAGCTTTGCATACCCTTTGACCCAGCAACACCACTATTAGGACTTTTTCCCAAAGAGATTATTAAAAAAGGGAAAATGACCCTCATATACAAAAATATTTATAGCTGCTCTTTTTGTGGTGGCAAGGAATTGGAAATTGAGGGAATGCCCATCAATTGGGGAATGGCTGAACAAGTTGTGGTCTACGGATATAATGGAATACTATTGTGCTATAAGAAATGGTGAGTAGGCAAATTTCAGAGAAACCTGGAAGGACTTACATCAACTGATGATAAGTGAGATGAGCAGAACCAGCAGAACATTGTACGCAGTATCAACAACATTGTGTGTTGATTAACTGTGATAGACTTGATTCTTCTCAGCAATACAATGGTCCAAGATAGTTCCAAAGGACTCATAATGGAAAATGCTCTCCAAATCCAGAAAAAAAAGAACTGTTGAATCTGGATGTAGATCGAACCATACTATATCTATTGTTTCTGTTGTTGTTGTTTTTCTTTTTAGAGGTTTTTCCTTTTTGCTCTGATTCTTCTCTCATTACATGACTAATGCAGAAATATGTTTAATGTGATTGTACATATATAACCTATATCAGATTACTTGCTGTCTTGGGGAGGGGGAAGGGAGGGGAGGGAGGGAGAAAAATTTGAAACAAGAAATCTTGTAAAAACAAATATTGAAAACTATCTCTACATGTAACTAGAAAATAATAAAATATTTATATGGGAAAAAAATAAAAGATTTTTAAAAAAGAATAACCTCCTTTCCTCAGTATCCCCAACTTCTGAACCCCTGTAGTCTTTCATCCCCCTATAATTCTATTAGAATCACAATCTAGAAGGTCAGCAATGACCTTACAAAAGATAACATAAGGGAAGACTTGCTGGAATTTGGCAACTGATTACAAGGGAGAGGTTAAAGAGAGGGTGATTCTGAAGTGTCAGCCTATGTGACTAGCAGGACAGAGGTACCATCGATACAAATAGGGAATTTGAGAGGAGAGAGGAAATTTTAAGAGAAAGAGGAGTTCACTTTTCCACAAGTTGAATCTGAAGTTTCAGCAGAGATGTAAACAATGGTGTCAAAACTTAGCTCTGCTACTAACTAATTGTATGACATTGGACAAGTCACTTAGCCTATCCAGAACTCATTTTCCTCATCCGTAAGATGAAGGGTATGAATTTGATGACCTCTATGGTATCTTCTAGGATTCTATTTCTCTTGGTTTGACTCTCCTCATCTGTAAATGTGATGGCTATAAATATGTTAAATGATGTGGCTTAACTAGATAATGTATTGGGTCCCTTTTAGCTCCAATAAATCTATGCACATAAGAAAATTCTCAAACTAAAAAGGAAGCTGGGAAGGACCTTTTCTAATTCAAACCTCTCAATTGTAGTGAAGCATAGCAATGTGGCACATTTATATACCACATTTAGGTAGCAATGTGGTCAGAAGACTTTCCATTTCTGGCCAAGTATCAGGAAACCTAGATTAGACTTTTCTAGCTCTATCACTAACTAGCTGTGTGGCCTTGGAAAAAACACCCATTCTCTCACCTCATCTTTAAAATGACGAATACTTGTCCTATTTTGTTTGATAGAATTGTTGTGAAGAAGCAAACGTGTTGTAAACTATAGATTTATGGGTAAATTGGGCTTTGATTATCATCATCTGTTTCTCTGCCTTTATCACAAAGCAATTCTTTTATATTCTTCCTATGCTTCATAACAATAACTCATATTTATATAGTATTTTAAGCCCTATATCTCATTTAAGCATCACAATACCTTTTGAAATAGTTAACACAGGTATCATTACTCTCCACTTTACAGATAAGGAAACTGAGACTTAGTTGGCAAGTGAATCACTTAGGTTCACACAGCTAAAAAGTATCAGAGCAAATTGTGAAATTAGATCTTTCCAAGTCTGGCACTTTTTTCATTATACCAAAATATGCTGACTGCCATTTTGCCAACCTGTTCATATGGAGCAGAAATGAAGAGTAATGGAATATACCCAGGGGATTTCACTTATGATGTCATCATCACATAATCTCTGCAGCCCAGAACTATCATTGTCTTTGTATTAAAATTAAATTTCTTATCTTTTACAGTTCCTGTCTAGCCCCTGATGGCCTATCCTCCTCCATGTTTTCCAAAGCCTCCGTCTAACCCATGTTGTTGTTTAGGGATTAGTGGAATCATGCCAGATTATAATAAAAAGTAGGAGTATTCTTGACATAAATTTACCAGGGTTGGACTAAAGATTTCTCTGCAGATTTGAAGAGCTAGAGTTATAAATTAGCATAAGAATAATAATAAGCAAGCATTGATATGGCATTTTAAGTTTTGCAAAGCACTTTACATATTATTAAGTCATTAGATCCTCACAACAACCCTGTGAGATAAGTATAATTGTTATAATTCCTCTTTTACAGATGAGCAAACTGAAGCACAGAGAAGTTAAGTGATTCACTTGGGATCACACAGTTAGTAAGTGTCTGAGGGGCAAGATTCAAACTCAGGTCTTCCTGACTCCAAATCCTGCCATTTACTGTGCTGCCTACTCTAGACAGTGACATGCCCATATGATTGGTCTGTACTCGTGAGAGACAGTGTGGTATATGGTATATAAAGAGTCAATATCTGAGTCAGGAAGAACTAAGTACAAGTTAGGTGTTTGATAAAGGGCAAGTCACTTAACTTATCAGTACACCAAGATAAGATCCTGAGCAGTTGCTGATCTGCATTGACAGAAGGAGTGCTTTATACCAATGAAATCATAGATGCATGTGATAGTGGCAGGGGAAAAGGAAACATGAATTTTATGCTCTAGGCTCTATGCATAGTAAGTGAACTTTATGCAAAATTTGAGAATTTTATAGTTGAGACTATAGATACCTTGAATTTTAAAAAACTTACCCAAAAAAGCTCATACTTTCAAATTAAAGCTGTTTCAGGCTCAAAAATAAGAGGAAAAAAGAAATAGATGTGGTGCATACACAGGGCATCATGTTTGATGTATTATGACATTAATCTTGATGAGTGAGAAGTGATTTGTTAGTTATTCTTTTGCTCCTCATTCAGAAAGAGAAATGTCATAACGGATCTGTCATCTATTTTTCATGTATTTATATAACACCCAAACCAATGATATTCTCATTCTCTCTCTCTCTCTCTCTCTCTCTCTCTCTCTCTCTTTCTCTCTCTCTCTCTCTAATATTATTCTTTGCTATGAGGAGGAATACTGAGGCAATGTTAGGAAGCTCCTGCCTGGTTATAAATGCCATCATCAGAGACATGGCCAGCCAATTGCAAATGTAAATTCCATGCAATTCATGACACACTTATGCAACCTCTGGGCATTTTACTATGCCACCCTTTGAGAATTGTTGACCTAAACTGTCAAACAAAAATTATACATTCTAATAAATGTCCTCTTCTTTTTTCTCTCATGTATACCAATATTTCTAAATGTAATGTTAATATTAGGAGTTTAGAAAATATCAGGGCCCCTAATCCTTTGGGAATGCAATAATTTCCCTATCTTCCCAGCTGATTGTATTAGAAAAGATACAGGCCATGCTAAATCACCAGGGCCCTTCCCCCCTCACACAAAAAGTAAATTCCCCAATATCAGTTTGTCTCAAAAATGAAGTCAAGGTAGAGGCTAGAGATGAAAATATAGATTTTAGAATCATTAAAATAGAATGCGGATGAGGAAGAGAGTGGAGAAAGAGAAGAGTATTGGGGAATGTCTGCAATTTAGGCAACAGGTGATTTTTGGAGTACTTTAGAATAGACTTAAGATGGAAGATTTACATGGTAAATCTCTCTACCAGTGCAGACTGAGCTGATAAGTCCTGAGTGACATATTAGTTAAGTGACTTACTCAGGATCACACAGGTTATTAGTGTCAGATATGAGTTTTGAATAAGGTCTTCCTGATTCCAAGCTTGATACCCTATTATGTCACTTGTGCCTTTCCATGTTCATATGGGCCTCTACGATGATTGAATCTAACATGACTCTACCAGAGTATATTCCTCCATTGGAATTATTTCAGTCTTACTTGCAGCAAGCTGCAGAGTTCATTTATTAAAAAATTTATTTATTTTCAATATCTTAATTACTCAAGAAATTTCAAGCATCTCTAAGAGATTTTACTCAGGAACTGTTATTTTTAAGAGTGACTCTTGTGTGTTCATCTATGATTTGGTGGGGAGAGATGCAGTGTAGGAAAACCAGTGCATATAATGGGAAATAGGGGTTCATATTGAAGGCAATAAGGTATCTGGATTTCTGAAAAATGTTAATACATTTCAACTAGAATTAACTTAATTTCCTTTTCCAGGAAGAGATACTTCCTGGCGACAGCATAACAATAAGACGTTTGAGTAGTGTTTATTTGCAGAGAGAATATTGTGAATATGCATCAGGGAACAGGATACTGAATATGTGAAGGAAGAGGAAGATGGGACTGCAAAACCCTGACCTCTAATGTAATCTTAATTAAAAACTTTCTTGGTTAAAATCCCAGTTCCTCCATGAGCTGATTGCCAAACAAATCTGGCATCCCACTTAACATCAGTGAAACTGTAATTTACAAATATGATGCAAGAGGGAAAGGTGATCTTTATGGGGAGCTTGCAGAACATACACACACACACTAGCATGCATGTTGTCACATAACACCTTCTCAGTGTATGAAGCAGGGAGCATGCAGCAATGGCTTTGGTTTGGCTGCAAGAAGCTCTCAATTTTCTTAGTTAAACCTCAAACTATCAAATGCAGTGCATGCTCTTAGATGTCTAAATACAGAAGAATCTTAATCCATCATCCAGGTAGAAGCAGATCTCAAGAAATTTCTGCTTTTCCCTTGCAGAAACTGTGAAGCCTCAGTGACCCGCAAAAGGTTTAGTTATTTGTCAGGGCCTACAGGTGACACTTGGCTTGGAGGACCACATTTGACTTGGAGCCCCCAAGTTCTGTTTTTGATGCATTTAAATTCTGAATAGGCTGGAATCTTTCTTCCCCTTCCTCCCATTTTGAAATAGTTTCTCATGAGTTTCAGGGCTGCCAAAACAGCCACATTCCTCTAGGGCTTGGCCATTTGTTCTTATTAACAAAGAGCTCAGAAGGCTTAGATGAAGTCCCAGATCTCTGACCTTGGGTATTCAGTTTTTTATATCTGTAAAATAAAGATATTAGACTGGCCGATCTCTAACATCCTTCCTTGCTCTGCTGCATGTGTGTGTGTTAGTAAGTTTGTGTTATTAAACAACTGTAATGTGTCTCAAAGAGAAATCAGTGATAGGGACATCAACTGCTTTTTTGAGGGAGTTAAAAGTTTCCAGGGACAGATGGGTGTCAAGATAGTCAATAAAATTTAAATTTGACTAGAACGTGAATCTAACACAATCAGTAATATATACCAACAGCAAACAAATTTGGTCATCTCAATAAAATCCTAGTAGGATCATTTCCTTTCATTAAAGAGCAATATAAATATTGACCAGCTGTCCTAATTGACAGTTTGTTTTTCATACATTAAATTTATGTTTTATACAGAGTAAAGGTCAATCCATAAGACCATCTAATCCAACCACCTCATTTTACAATGAGGAACCTAAGAATCAAAAACAAGGATTACTTGCCCCAAAGTGAAATCTCTCCTATGTGACAGAGCTGGGATTCAAACCCAGATCTCCCTATCCAAAATCAAGTGCTCTTTCCACTGCAACATGGCTAGCTTTTGTTCACAGCTAATCTTGCCACTGCTCTAGTGATCACTGATCTTTTTGGTATGTTTCGACTGGTATAGATCATAAATCACCTACTTGCTTTCTCATCCTGTGTTAGTTTTGTCCATAGATGGTTTACCTTATATGGTTTTGGCCTTCTCCAGATTCTTTTTCAATATTTTTGTGGATACCAATAGGCCTGGATTCCTAGCTTCTTGATGTAGATGATGCAGCTATGGAAATGAAAGTCTCAAGACAGCACCATCCCAGGGCTCCTTATTTGTTTATGTCTTTTGAACTTGACTTTCTGCAACTGATTTTGGAAATGTCTTGGAGAAGCTGGAAAGAGAGTTTCTTCTTCATCATCCATGCTGGCAGCCAGGATTGAGTGGTGCATATGATTTTGGGGGGAGGAGGGGGCATTAAGCATTTTTTCCATATAAATATTGTATTATTTTCAAGTTACATTTAGAGATAGTTTTCAACATTTGTTTTTGTAAGATTTCTGGTTTCAAATTTTTCTCCCTGCCTCCCCTCTCTCCCCCCTCCCCAAGACAGCAAGTAATCGAATATAGGTTATATGGTGCATATGATCTTTTGATACCTACTCCCCTCCACACTCTTTCCAAGAATTTGGTGGGCTGCTGTTCCTAGATAGAGAAATAAGAGTTGTCTCCATCTCCTATGCACAAGCTCTCTCTTAATCCACTTCCCAGGTCCGTGAGTGGATTAAAGAGACATCCACTTATTCCAAATCTTGAGAGTTTAGCCTTACTGACAAGTCCTAGGTAACTCCACCTTCACCACGCCCCAAGAATTTGATTACTGAGATAACTTTATCATCCTGTAGGATGTCATCAGCCTTGGTACTCTCCCTCATCACTTCTCTCTGCCTGTCTGATTGGAGGGGGTGGGGCATAAACACCAAACTTGTATTTAAGTAGAGAGCTCAGCTCAGACATCTCATTTCTTACCTGGCTCCTGTACTTTGAAACTTCTCTCACTGACTTCTCCACCATGCCTCCCTCCTCAGGTATCTTTCCTTCCCCCTACTTTTCATCTTCCTTTTATATTTTGTCTTGTCCCATTAGACTGTAAGCTTCTTGAAGTGAGGAACTATCTTGTTTTTTATGTTTGCATTTCCAGCACTTAGCATAGTGCCTGGTACATAGTAGGTGCTTAATAAATGTTTCTTGACCAGAAACAGTAATGTTTTTAAAAGCTCCTGTGTCTGGCTTCATCTTCGAGAAGTATTTTACAGTATCTCTCCAGCTTAAATGAATGAGTACCATAGGAATCCCTCCTCTAAGCTTTTACTATTTGATCTCTAGGAAGATTCCTTCCAGCGAGCACAATGCAAGCAATGCACTCTTAAAAGCTTGTGCTGAAAATAGATATCCTGTCCATTAGACAGAGTACATTTCACATTTCAAATAAGACAGTGAATGAAGCATGAAGGACTTAAATACATGACAGAGGAATTTCTAGAGTCGAATGGGATCTGTTCCCTCCTTTCAATTAGATAAGTCTCAAAGTGACAAAGCAAAGTGGATCCTTATGGTCACTCATTTGCATTGACAGGAAACCTGAGTTTTGTTTATCCTAAGCAGAAGGCACTTTTAGCTTATCCATGTGCTTTTCTTTCTTTTCATTTGAGATGATTGCTGGAAAAGGGAGAATATATAATAATGCCATGGTAATTTAGAGGAGAGAGGGTAGCAACACCCTCCTGCCGCTGACAAGACGTTTTTAAAACATGAATATAAATATTATATGTGTAGCACATGTTAAATGTAAATATAATACTCATAAGCCATAAGAAAATGTAATACAAGTCACCTGTCATGAATATTCAAAAGGGAAATAAACAAAATCTGTAGATGCCTTTCATCTTTTTTCCCCCTAAGGAAAGTTAGGGGACATCTGCTCCAGATAACAAATAGAGTCATAGGCATAGGTACAATATTCAACCTGAGATGTGTTTGGCAGGGGCCTCCTTTAGAAACCTGACCTAGCTCTTTTAAATCCTTCTCTCTTTGCTCCAGCAGTGGCCTGAATATTTCTTCCAGTGTGGTTGCTGCATCAAAGTAGCAACCTGAGCTAAAGCAGTTCATCTGGAATTGCTGCAATGCAAAAGATTTCAAAGCAGTCCAGGTGAAATCATGACCGGAAAGAAAATCCGAGTTGAAGGGATCTACAGTTATGCTTTCTAGAGCGATAGATGAAGCAGCAAGGACTAATCCCCTAGGAACTAGAATTTAGAGGGTGTTGACAACACTTCTTTTTTCCTTTTAGCCAGTAGAAACAAGCAAGATCTTAGCACCTAGTTAGTAAGAACAATTATTTAAGATAGGAAGCAACCAAATGGCCCACTTCCTTCCCTCTACTACTTACCCAGGGACCCAGGTGAGCTCCTCCCTACTCTGCTCCCTCCCTCAGGAGAAGTGTGCTCACATTTCCTAAGGATGCCTGATCCTTAAGAAGGCTTTGGTATATTCCCACCCCATTCCTCATGCAGACTATGAGCAGGGAACAGGCACCATTGATTAAGTCCACCTCCAAGTGCAGTAGCATCAGAAAGAGCCTTTCCATACCCATCCAGGAAAAGAAAACCAAAAATCCAGCCAGGCACACCACTTACTAAGCCTTTAAATCTCCTGGGGCTTGTTTGGCAGTATTTGAATCTAGGGCAAACAACTTGCTGTAGCTGTAATGCCTCGTCTCAGCACTTATTTAATTTGAGTCTATTCTCTGTCTTTATTATTAAGAATAAAAACACAATTGCATTACTCTTCAACTTGGGATTGTTTTCCATAAGATACTGTGCCAACATGAGATTGTCAGACAGTTATATTGGATGCTGACATATTCAGGCTCCCATATGACAGGGGAATAGTTTAGATAATGGCTTTAAATTTTTCACAAATGCAGCAGTAAGATATTAAAAATTCTATAGTCACAGTGCTTTTTACCATGCACACTCTTGTTTTTTTAGGGAATTTTTCTTTTGAGGATATACAGTTAAGAGGTCTCCCTAGAATATTATTTGTAATTTGTACTCCTAAAATGTTTACTTTTATTTATACTAGTAGCCAGGGAACCATGGTAACCTAGGGAAGTGTGAAAGCGACAAACAATTTTCTATTGAAGAGATAAGGATGTGCTGGAGAAAAATTCTTGGACTGTTCCATTTCTCTATCTCCTAAAGTAATGAATTAGTCATCCAGAAGAGTGTAAATATTCCCAGGAGCCAGCTACTCACCAGTTGTTAGTCTTAGTGCTAAAGTATTTGCCATTAGCAGTTACCATGGGATTATTCATCCTATTGTCACCGATAGTGCCTGGGGCAAAAATCGGCATGGTATATTGAAAAGGGCACTGGACCTGGACTCAGAAAGACCTAGGTTAAAGTCCAACCTTGATACTTAATAGCTGTATGAGCCTGGCCAAATCATTTAACTGCTTAGATCCTTGACCTGTAAAATTGTTCTTTGAGGTTAAATTTGTACCTTTCAATTTTCAGTGGAAGCATTTACATCTCAGAAATAATTGGCAAATGCTACAAATCAAGGCTTGATTTATTGTTTTGTTAATTATCTAGACTTAAGAAAGTGAAAGAAATAATAATGTGTATTAAAGAGAAATACAATATTGTATATTAAATTTAAAAGTATCACGTATATATTTTTTCTTTTTTCTGGAAATCCTGTTGTTATTTACTAGTATACCAGCTCTAAATCCTATGATGTCTTCTTACCATATACTTTCTGAAAGAGCAGAGGGGAGGAGCAATTAAAGATATAGGAATTGGTGGCATTTTCATGTGATGGGAGTCTTTTCTGATTAGCATAGCCAAAGTAATGACAGACAGTATCTTGATAATCACTCGGGTATTTCTTTCTAACTCTTAGTTTTCTACCAGTTGCCTAGATTATGACAAAAGAACTTCTCAACTGTTGAAAGGGCAGGTGGGGAGGTACTTCTCCTTTTGTTTTATGAATGGGGCAAAATCTTTGCACAGCACTTTTCCAAGATTTTCTATGTGCTTGGACCATACTGAAACAAATACACAAAGAGCTCTGGCAAAAATATCACTAAACCAACACAAGTATTCTTTTCCTGTCATACAAATAACTTATTTTGGCAAGGCTTACTGCTTAATACAGAATCTGTGAGGTTCCTACAACAAATCAACTTCCCCAACCCATGACCTATCATCCCATCTCAGGGAAGACAGAGAGAAAGACAGAGAGACAAAAATCCTCATTGCCCAGACCCTCTAAGTGATAGATGATCCTTCCTCCCCACCTTATTTAGTTTTGGAACCATAATAATCATAGATCTAGCGCTGGAAGGGATCTTAGAGGCTATTAATTCTAACTCCCATTTTATAGATAAAGAAACTGAGGCCCCAGGAGGTTAAGTGACTTTCCCAGGGTCCCACAGATAGAGTCTAAGGCAGGATTTATGTTCACATCTTTATGCCAAGCCTCCACTGAGCCTCCTAACTGCCTCATTTTGTTATTTTCTTAAATGTTATTCCTGTTGATCAGTCTCTTGCTTTTATATCACATTAATTTTCATGCACCCCACCCCCATCCAGTGAGTCCTTCTTTTGTAACAAAGAAAAACAGGTGAACAAAATCAAATGACAAAGGGGCTGTATCTATTACTGAATGCACCATTCCACACCCATAATCTTCTCCTTTCTCCTGTTTAGATTGAAAATTGGTCATTACATTTATTCAACATTTTACTTCCTTTTCGTGTTTGTTTTACATTGCAGTAGTCCTGTTGCATGTTGTTTTCTTGGTTCTGCTTCTGGTCCTTTGTACATGAGATGTTTGATTCAACTGCAGTTGCTGGCACAGTCCAAGTGATGGCATAATCTTCCTGTGGAAGCAACAAAGCAACTATAATTTTTTTCCCCCAAAGGAGAGAGAGCAGTGGTGTCACTACTTAAAGGAGTCTGGCAAGCTTGTGGGAAAGTTATCAATGTCCCACAAGGCGGGTAGATTACTGCCTTTCAAGCAGAGGTCATGGGTACAGTGGCACATGTGCCAGAACTGAATGAGTCTGTGCAAAAAGAAAAAAAAAATCCACACCTGGATGCATCCTTCATTATTCTATATAACAAAAGAGTGGCAATGCAGACCACAGTTTCATATTAGAAGAAGAAAAATTGCCTTGTCCCCATTTGTTTTATTTCATCTCTTAGACCATCACTTCATTTACTTGCCCCTGACTTCAGAGCAGGTGCACATCTGGCAATTTCACAGCCTGTGGGAAGCTAATTAATAATAATTCAGATAAAGCTAATGCCTCTCTTTGGCAAGGATTCTATAGATCAATTTTAGGTTGAATGTGACTAGTTATGTTAGAATAATGAAGCCTTTCTTATTATAAAAGATATTGTAGAAGTAGGTTCAACCCTAGTATGGTTGTACAACCTGAATGCAATTAGTGTAAGTCAATTAATCTTTTCTATAGTTTCTTAGAAAAAATAAGTCTTCAAATTTCTTACCTATCTTGTGAAAAATGAGAATTTATTCATAACCCCATGCCCCATTGACTACATGAGGGCTCTACCCTTGAGTATGCCCCAACTAAATCTAAAATGTCACAATATCTAAGTTTCTAAGGTAAGTGTTTTGAACTTTTCATATTGCTTTTACAGCTATTATCTCATCTAAGTCTCAAAAAAGTATTATTGAAAGACAGTATATTTAGTAGATAAAAGGCTACTCTGTGGAGTTAGGAAAACCTGGGTTCAACTGAAGCTTCTGACAGAAATTCTGGGAAACTTATGATCCTCAAATTCTCTCTACAATCCTGTTTTTGAGGTTAATGTTTTGCACGTATAAAGACCATGTGTTCTGTTAATGTGTCTCTTCTTCCAAATTGCCCTTCACATGTATTACCAATTAATTGTTCTCTTTGTTTCTTTGGAAAGACTTGCTACTTTAGATTCATTCCTCCCCCTCCTTTGCCAATTATTTCTGCTGTAGAAGCCATAAATTCTGCTTTCATGATTCTTATTTGTCTCTTGAACCATTCAGGAACATCCTATTGTGGTACCAGATTCTCTTGGGAAAACATAAGCCATCTTCCTCAAATGTAGATTCATTTTCCTTTGCTTCACAATACTTACTCAGAGATGCTTGAGCTAGTTTAGATGTCTTGGAGACCATCTTCCTTTCAGTTGTATCTTCTCAGTTGATCTGTCTGTGCTCATGGTTTTTAATTGAATTTTCTTCCTTCTGAAATCTTTGGTAATATTAGTATCTTTTCCTTATATTATCTTACTTACTTTATATTACTTTATATTATCTCACTTACTTTATGACTCTTCCCTTTTTTGATGGAGAATTCCCTGAGGGCTGAACCTTAAATGTTTCAACCTCTTTCTATATTAAGGAATTCACTTTTCACCAGCCTCAATCCCTGCCGCACATGACTTCTAGGGGGATAGATTTGGTCCCAGGTAGATGTCAGGCCCCTTTCTTTCAACACTGATGGAGACCCACATACACATTGGTGTCCTGTTTTAGTTTCTTTAGTTCATTGGATAAGCACTCTTATAGTACAGCATCCGTTCTGCCATGCCAGACTGAACATATTTCCACTTTCCTATATCTCTCCCTGTTCCTGCATAGGGTGGGTTGCAGAGTTGAGTTCTATTTTTTGCTGCCAAGAGTGGTAGTGTGAGGGCAGGGGCAAGGTGGTGTGCTGGCAGAGACTACTGCAACAGCAAGGGAATTGCTAAATAGATCCTATTGTTCAGCTCAGGCTGAGCTCTTGGGTTGGGAGGGGGTGGATTGATGCTGAATGTATTCAGATTAGGGATTAGTTTTCTTTGATATTAATTCTTTAGGTTGTTAACTCACTCTAGGAGTCTTGGTTTCTTAATGTAGAGATACCATCAATTCCTGTACATCTTGTCCTCTATCTTATTGGTCAGGTGACCATCCTTCTTTATTGTTATTAATCAAAACATACAATTGTACCAGAGCTTTGACTTGCAGATGCTTGTATGTCATTGTTCTTTTTAATGTCAGGCTCAAATAAGATCATATATTGTGAGAAATAAAAATACTGGACTTTCTTTTTTGGTGAATATATGAAGGCTTTATTACATTCTTGCAAAAATAGGCATGCACTCTGGAAGGGTGGCATGCTTTGCCACAGCAAACTTCCCTTTTTATCCCTAAATCTAATGCAAAGTTCCTTTGCCTGTTTTGCCTGTTGGCTGGCTACTCCAGATGCACACTTTTCATGACACTCCTACTTCATATTAACTCCTGAGCATGTACCCAACCCTGATCATACGATGCATGTCTAATTATAATGTTATTTACTAAGCAAGCACAGTACAATTTGGGGTTTACTAGAGGACACAGAGGAGCCAGTTTGAGCTAGTATCCTTATCTCCCTGATTCCGGGGAGAAATCATCCTTGTGGGACAACTTCTGATTGGACAGGGATGTTGGGGCCTTCTTGTTATCTGCCCTAGGCAACTGTAACTGCCAGCTCAGTAGAAAGGGGAAAAGGGAGGAGAAAGGGCCCTGGAGGTTGGCCTACTTACCAAGAGAGCGCATTTCCCTTATTTCTCTCATATATGTGAAGTGCTTTGAAAATCTGAAAAAAGTCTAGTCACAAGTGCTTCTTAAGTATGAGGTAATTATAAATGCTAACCATTGTTATTCTTGTTTTTTTTAAATATAATCAAGAAAGAGATTAGACTTCAGATTAATTATCAGAAAAGGAGGGTTGTTTTAGGGGCCAGCACATAATAGGAGCTAGATATTATCAGTGAATAACCTGTGCCTACAAGTAATCAGGAAGATGGCACCCATCGAGTTGGGTAGGACACCCAGTCATAGATTTTGGGGAGGCCAAAGACAAGAGTTGCATGGGAAGGGCAGTCATAGATGAGTAGCAGTCTGCATTATCAAAGGGCATTCCCACAATGACACAAACAAAAATCTTCCTAAATATTAAAATATGAAAAGTAACATAAATAGTATACCCAACTCAATGGTGTAAAACAGCATAACATCTTAAAAAGTAACCTCGATTTGGAATCAGAGGGCTTGGGTTTGAATCCCAACTCTGCTATCCTGGGCAAATGACTTCACTTTTTGGATCTTCAGTTTCATCCTCTATAATATGAAAGGTTTGGACTAAACAACCTCTGAGGATCTTTCTAGAGCTATAGCTTATGAATTGAAACTGAAATATCACAAAAACAGAAGTATCTTTTTTTTCGGGGGGGGGGGGTGAGGCAATGAGGGTTAAGTGACTTACCCAGGGTCACACAGCTAGTAAGTGTCAAGTGTCTAAGGTTGAATTTGAACTCAAATCCTCCTGAATCCAGGGCTGGTGCTTTATTCACTGCACCACCTAGCTGCCCCCGGAATTACTTACCAAAGGTAACATGAGTGGTTAGTGGCAAAAGAACATGGATTTCTTGAATCCTTGCTCTAAACTCTTTTCACATTGCCTCATAATATCATTTACAACTATAATAATAATACCATATAATCTATTGCTTATAACATAAATTGAGAATTTGCCCTACAAGTTTCAAGATGAGTTCTGTTGTTGGAGTAAAGACTGTTTTATAGCATTAAAAACATGATTCCAAAATCATTAGAGGGGTCTGCTTTCAAAAGGGCAGTTTTCCACATCTGGGCTATGATACTTACAAAGCTAATTGTCCTATATGGAAATCTTGTGACTCAAAATAACAATCATTTGTGCATTTTCTTTTTTAAAAAACCATTTCTTCCAATCATCTTATATGACATTAAAGATGATTTAATTCCCATTTGGATGAAAGTTCTCTGTAATGTCACTAGAACAACCTCTCCCAGAGATTAGGACTTAAGAGAATGGAATTTAAGAAATGCATTATGATACTGCATAAGCTTTTTACCTGGATGGATTTATGCAAATTCTCACTACGGTTAAATAAAAAATCATATATGTTTGAAAATGAAAGTCATCCCAAAAAGAGAATGGGGGATATAGGAAGATAGAACCAATTTAACTCCTACAACCAAGCAAATTTTCTCCATTCTCTTTCTTGGTGTTTTTTAAAAGAAAAGAATGGAATGCACAGACTCATAAGCAACCCCAGTAGGGTACACCAAGTGCTTGTTTTTTTAAAAAATCTTATTTTTATTGATATCTGTGGTTTTTAAATCTCTTTAATGTTCAAATATATCCTCCTCCCTTGACTAATCTAAAGCTTCTATATGTTTTCCCTTATTAAAAAAAAAAATTTTTTAAGGTAAAGAAAAGCAGTTCCTCAAAATCAATCAACACTTCAGTCATGTCTGATGATATACAGTAAATGGCTCTTATAAAATCAAAATAAAATCTTGCTATCAATAAATATGATTTATTTTATTGAGCACTCTTACTATTACACATACATTCACCCCTTTGTGAGAGTATCATTGTCCGGGAAGCACAGAAAACAAGTTTTTTATGAGGCTTTAAGACTTAAGATATATTGTGCCCCTTTCCCCCACTCTCAATGTGGAGCCTGTTCCCTTTCCTGTTCTCTATCAAAAATCATATACTCAAAATCAAGATCATTTCCCCAACTTTTTTGAGACCTAACATCCCACTTTCATCTAAAGAATAACTGCAAGACAATTAACATACTGTCAGAAACCTTTCACTGATCTAGGGTTTCCCATTGCCCCTGAAAACAAATGAATGGATAGAAGAAAATAAACATCATGGTAGAATAAGACCAATGGACTTAGGAAACCAGGAGCCCAAGATACCCTAATTAGCTGCATCACCTTGGCAAAATCTCGGCATTCCTGGGGCTCTGTTTCTTTGTCTATAAAATAAGAGGAGTTAGGCTAGAAAATCTCAAAAATCCCTGTCAGTGCTAAAGTGCTATAATTTTTTTTTTAAGGCAATGGGGGTTAAGTGACTTGCCCAGGGTCACACAGCTTGTAAGTGTCAAGTGTCTGAGGTTGGATTTGATCCAGGGCTGGTGCTTTAACCACTGCGCCATCTAGCTGCCCCATATATATATATATATATATATATATATATATATATATATATATATATTTTAATAAAGTACATTGGGAATACTTCTGGGTTTTGATTGGGCCTCTAGAATCTTTGATGGATTAAACTAAATGGTTGTTCTTCCCATAGAGCTCAGGAAAAATGGAAGCTTCTTTAAATAAGACTTACGGAAAGAAACAGGAATTGTTAGTTTAATAGAGAGAACTCAAGCATTTCCCTGAAAAATTATTTGTATTCTATTGGGAAAGGATGCATTTAACATAAAACAAGATGACTTTGTAAGATGTGATTCAACATCTAGAACAAGCCACTTACTAATAAAATCAATAATTATTTGGCTTTACCTAAGTCCATTTCCCAAGCAAGAATTCCAGGGCTGTGTTTTTTAATTGGTGGTAAATTGATCTTGGTTACATATGGCATTTGTCATAAAGGGCAATAGAGAATCAAGGCTAAATCTTCTTATCAATAGGCATGAAATTTGGAAAATACTCTTAACTTCCAAATCACATGAATGCTATTCAGTGATCTGAAGCAGTACTTGACTAAGTGCTAACTGGTACAGAAGAGTTAAAACTCCTTAACTTTATGTAAGATACTTAGAAATAGGATACAATGAAAGGTTTCATCACTAAATACTGGCACATTTATTCCTTCAACAACAGTAGTTTAGTAGCCTTCACCTGCTATGTACAAGGCATTGTGCTAGGCCCTGGAAAAGACATTAAGATAAATTAGACACAGTCCCTGCACATACATACACATACCCTTAAAATCTGGTAGATAAAATTAAAAATGTGCAGATAAAGCTAATACAAAGTAGAACATGACTGAATGATGGCAAAGTGGATAGAAAACCAGCCTCAGAGTCAGTTGTGAAAGACAGCTTAGCACATGTACTTCTATTTGAAAACTGTCCACTATTAGGCTCGAAATAAGGGAACACATACTATTGTTTCTCTCACTTGCCTTTATAATCACAAGGTGCTCCAGTTTTCTGTGCCCCCAGCAAGGTATAAACCCAATTGTAGAAGCCAGTTTAACTTGTGACCCTTGGATGGTGCTTATCTTAGCAATTATCTATTTTTCCCTTGCTTCAGCAACTCCAAGATGTCCCAACTTTGATACTCAAGAAAGTCTAAACTTAGCAGATATCTTATCCCCTTTCACATGCAATGTCTTCTCTTCCTAATTGATTCTAATGAAAAACAGATACCTTGAGCCTTTCAAATATTGAAGGCTTTTCCTAAACTTTTTTTTTTTTTTTGCATCATGGCAACCTGGCAAAGTCTATGGCCCTCGTCTCAAAATAATGTTTTTGAATGCATAAAATAAAATGCATAGGATTAAAAAGGAAACCAAAGCTTGGTGAAAATAAAGATGTAACTTTTTCCCCTCCAAGTTCATGTGTCAGCCAAAAATATGACTATGTACTAGTTGAGGTTCCATGAACCCCAGCTTTAGAAGCTCCCTCCTTAGCTGACTAGCTGTTTAATAAAGTTTTGGGCAACTTGATTTGCCAACAAAAAATGATCTTTATTCCACAAAGAGCTAGATTCTATTCCTGCTTCTGAAGCATAATTCCCGTATGGTCCTTAGCAAGTCATTTAACGTTTTAGTGCCCTTGAGATAATCTGCATTAGTAGAGAAACTCCTCATTAGGAATTTCCTACACTTACATAACCACGAAACAAAGCAAATTTACATACCCATATATAGAGAGCATAAGTGTGTATGATGAATACAAAATGATATGATATCAATTGAGGAAGAGAACTCTTCCAGATTAGAGATCAGATTTGATTTCAAGAGTGGTTTAATAGAAGTGGCATTTGAGCTAGATCTTGAAGGGTACATCAACAGGTGTGGTTTGAGAAGAGCATCCTAGAAGTAAGGAAAAGCAGAAATAAAGGCACAGAATTGGGAAAGTAGTTTTGCTACATCTAAATTGTGTTTCAGTTTGCACAACCCAGGTAAAGTGAAGCATATCTATATTCAGAAACAGGATAAAATTTTTTAAAGCTCCATAAATTGCTACCAAATTTGAGTACATAGAAATTTTGTATAAGCAGAACCTTTGTTAAAACAATGCTATGGGGGCAGGGGATAAAGCACTGGTCCTAGATTCAGAAGGACCTGAGTTCAAATCTGGCCTCAGACACTTGGCACTTACTAGCTGTGTGACCCTGGGCTAGTCACTTAACCCTCATTGCCCCACAAACAACAACAAACAAACAAAAACAAAACTCAATGCTATGCTGTTTAATCAAAGATACTGGAGTACAATGACTCAGTTGCCAGATGCATACATATACACTTTAATGGATACTTTAAAAAGCAAATCAAGTAGTACATTACTAAACCTGGCACACTAAACAAAATGGCTAATGATATTATTAATCTTTTAATTTTAACCATTGATTTCTTGTCAGTAACCAAAAATGTAGATAAGATGCACTGAATTTATCTTCCCTCCCATTGTTATTAAGTACCTAAATAATTATTCCTACAATTAAATTTACAAAAGCACAAAACAAGACAATGACTATCCTGGAATGTAAATTCAAATTGTTTTTTTTTAATAACTCTCTGGTTATTAAATGAGCAAGGTATATCTTGAGGCAGGCTCAGCTATGAAACTGTCATATTGGTTATATATGTGAATACATAATATTAACATATGTAATTATAATATGTATATATAATTATATTTATATATAATGTATGCACATTTGTATATGCATACATAAACAGGAAAGATAGGTGTTATAGTAAATATAGTGCTAGACTTAGGGACAAGAAGACCTGAATTCAAATCCTACCTCAGACATTTATTAGCTGTCTGACCCCTGGGCAAGTTACTTAACCGTTGTCTGCTTTTCACTTCTTCATCTGTAGAATGGGGGTAATAAAAGTACCTACCTTGCAGGGTTGTTAGGAAGATCAAATAAGATAACATATTTAAAGTGTTTGGGGGTTTTGGGGTTTTTTTTTTTACAGGGCTATGGGGGTTAAGTGACTTGCCCAGGGTCACACAGCTAGTAAGTGTCAAGTGTCTGAGGCCGGATTTGAACTCAGGTACTCCTGAATCCAGGGCCGGTGCTTTATCCACTGTGCCACCTAGCTGCCCCCTAAAGTGTTTTGTAAACCCTATATGAATGGTAGTGATTATTGTTACCTCTTCTCCAACCTAATACAAAGCTTCTTTTAAAACTGAATGTAGGGCAGCTAGGTGGCGCAGTGGATAAAGCACCCGCCCTGGAGTCAGGAGTACCTGAGTTCAAATCAGGCCTCAGACACTTGACACTTACTAGATGTGTGACCCTGGGCAAGTCACTTAACCCCAATTGCCTCACAAAAAAAAAATAAATAAAATTAAAAAAAAAAACTGAATGTAGGGGCAGGTAGGTGGCACAGTGGATAGAGCACCGGCCCTGGATTCAGGAGGACCTGAGTTCAAATGTGGCTTCAGACACTTAACACTTACTAGCTGTGTTACCCTGGGCAAGTCACTTAACACCAATTGCCTCACCAAAAAAGAAAAAAAAAACTGAATGTAGGGCAGCTAGGTTGCACAGTGGATAGAGCACTGACCCTGGAGTCAGGAGGACCTGAGTTCAAATGTGGCCTCAGTCACTTAACACTTACTGTCTGTTTGACCCTGGGCAAGTCACTTAACCCCAATTGCCTCACCAAAAAAACAAAAACAAAAACAAAAACAAACCTGAATGTAACTTTTTGATCCCCCTCCTCAAGGCCACATGTCATAAATTCATCCCATGTGATTAGATTAAGATTGTATATAAATGTATCCCTATGCATCTTTTTTTTAAATTAATTTACAAAGTAGAAGAAGCCTTTTCCCTCACCTTAGTGATCATCATAGTTTTACTCAAAAGCTTCAGTGGAGCTACTATTTGATATTCAAAGGCTTTCTTGTTCTGACTCTAGCCTACCTATCTAGGTGGATTATAAATTAGTCTCTCACAAATCCTATTTTCCTACTGAACTATCCTCCTTTCTGTTTTCCATACACTCTTTTTTCCTCCTGTCTCCATGGCTCTGGACAGGAGGTCCTTCAGAGCTGGAATGTTTTCCCTTCTCATTTCTGCATATTCAATCCCTTGGTTTCCTTCATGGTTTAGTCCAAAATTGCTTCCTTCAAAAGCCTTTTCCCAACCACCAACTTAGTTCTTGATTGTATTGTGACTTATATCATCCCTCATAACATTTATGCAAATCCCCTAAATTCTAATAATATTAATTACTTTTATTTCAATATAAAATGGAAGTTGAAGGTTGTACCCCAGGGAGCATGAGTAGAAATGAACCTTATAGGGGTCATTCTAGGGAGCATGGACTGGAAGCTTCATGGGATGTCAGGGACATCTGTGACAATGTTCATGGGCTTTAGTGCTTAAGGGATGACAGAGCAAATCCTTGCTTGAGCACTGCAAAGAAGACTCAATGTCCCTCTCTGCTCTCTCTACTTGAGATCATGTGAGTACCATAGTTGTCTTTTCTGCTAAGGGTAATGATAGAAGGATGTGCCCAGTGATAGAAGCAGGCTTGGTGAGTTCAAGAGGTTCAGAGAGTCTGAGTTCTTTCACTGCAGCTGAATGATTGGGGGGGGGGGGGAGAGGTGGTATTCTTGATCAGAGATTATATCACTCTCTAGGGAAAGAGGCAAAGTATATGTCCCTGGAGACTCAAGATGTTCCAGGGAAGCTTTAGTGCATGTTTCTATAGGACCTACTCTATAGACCCATTCCCTGGACTGTGAGCTCCAATTGAATGCCACTACAAATGTTTAATTGTTTACACCTACTTATATGGTAAATAAATTATTATTTTTTGTCAAAAGTATGGTATATTAGAACTATATTTTTACATGCTATGTGTATGGTTTTGTGATTAATTGGGCCATTTTTATAGAGATTTGGGGAAGAGGGTTTTGTATAGCCAATTTATGCCATTTGAAGGACTAGAACTGGGGGCAGCTAGGTGGCACAGTGGATAAAGCACCGGGCCAGGATTCAGAAGGACCTGAGTTCAAATCCGGCCTGAGACACTTGACATTTACCAGCTGTGTGACCCTGGGCAAGTCACTTAACCCTTATTGCCCTACCAAAAAATGAAAACAAACCAAAAAAAAAAGAGTGAAGGACTAGAACTTAATTTTCTTATTTTAAATTACTGTGAAGGTTTTTATCTCTTATATCTTTGTTTTCATGATGTTGTTGATCAAAGCTTTAAGTACTTGGGTATATAACCAATGAAAAGGAATGTGACCTCAATTATAATATTATTCCTATAGGATAGTATGTTCATTTGTGTTGTCACTGAACAAATATTTGTTAAGCATTTTCTGGGTACCAGGTTTTGGTCATACAAAGACAAAAATGAAAGAGTCCCCACCCTTAAGGAACTTATATTCTATAGAAGTATGTATCCCTATAAATAAACAAATAAATAGATAAATAAATATAATTATTTATAATAATTATATATTAATATATAAATATGTGAAAAACCAATTCAAGATCATTTCTGGGAGGGCAGATTGGGAAATACTTCATATGAGAGAGCATTTGACCTCAGAATTGAAGGAAATGAGAATTCTGAGACAGTTATGATAGTATATATTAATAAAGTCTCTTTGGTTCTTTTTGAGCCCCCACCTGGGGAAATCTTGGCAATTTAGAGTTTCCTTCTAGCTCTCTTTGTAGCCAACCATAATCTCCTTTCAACTGCCCTTGAGCAGAGGAAATGCATACAAATCAATAAATAATGCATTCGGGTAAATGCCATTTTATTTTAATACCACCTTTTAAAGATTAGGTGACCAGCAATGTAAAATATAAACTTTACAGAAGAGGAAATAAACTTGAGAAGGCATACACTTTACCCAATAGGAAGTGGGGAAAGGGGAGTTTCATCATTGGTATTCCTCAGCAAACTAAGACAGTCTGTTTCAACCAGTGGCTCTGAATGGCCTCACAATTCACCCCCAGTCATGGCAGTGGCATGAGCAACAGCAGCAGCCACTGTAGCATTCATTCCTAGGAGCTCCTCCCATCTGTCATGATAAAGAGAAACTAAAGACCCTTCAATCTTTGGCTGTTCCCCATTGTTGGAATGACTTGAGTATGAAGCAGGGGAGAATGAAGAGAGCATCCTTAGCTTCATACACTATTATTACTACATTCTCTCATTGCAGTGGCAGCTCACTCTTTGACTCCTGACCACCTTTGGCATATTTGCCTGATTCTCATCCCTCACCAGATTTGAGTTTCCCCAACTTTCTCTAGGATGGAGGGAAAAAGAAATTATCTTTGAAGATGAAGTCACAGCCCTAGAATTCCCAAGGGTTTGTATAGACAAGTATTAGGGACTTTATGTCTGCCAACAGACACAACTACAATGTCCTCCAACAACTATCTTTTTTTTCCTATATCTATCACATTTTTTTTTTTTGGCGGGGCAATGGGGGTTAAGTGACTTGCCCAGGGTCACACAGCCAGTAAGTGTTAGGTGTCTGAGGCTGGATCCGAACTGAGGTACTCCTGAATCCAGGGCCAGTGCTTTAACCACTGTGCCATCTAGCTGCCCCTATCACATTTTTATAACAAAATAGATGTAGTAAACTACATTCACTTTGATGTTACTCCTCAGCCTTCCTCAACTCATTCTCCTATTTAATTTTATCACAACTCCAGAATCATCTAGGGACATGTTTGCAAATTTTCTAGCTGATTAATAAGATCAGAAACATCTTTCTAATTAGTTAATTTGCTTAATCCTTACCCAATTCATTAAATACCATTTAGTAAACTGGAGAAACTTCCTTTAAAATCCTTTTGTTAATAATATGATTTTTAATAAATAAAAGCAATAAAAAGCAAAAAAAATAGGAAATTATTTACCACATAAGAAAGATCAAATCCAATATTACTTCAAACCCTCAGTATAATGGTAGATGACTTTCTTCACTTCTCACACAATCCAAAATTCTAACTCTCTTCTCAAAATTCCTCTTTGCAAGATCAAAGTAAAATGGTTTGTTCATAAAAGATTACTCTATCTCCCTGTATTCTACAGTTTTTCTCAAGACATAATAGGAAATCAATCTCTTATGTATCTCTTAAGCTATAATTCTTTTTTAATCTCTGTGTTTAGAATTTTATTTTCCAAATCACATGTAAAAACAAATTTTGACATTTTTTTTAAAACTTTGTGCTCCAACTTCCCTTCCTCCCTCCCTTCCCACTCCCCACCCCCAAGAACTCAAGCAATTCAATATAAGTTATACATGAGTAGTCATGGAAAACATCTCCACATTAGCTAGGCTGTGAGAGAAAACAGATAAAAACAAAACTTCAGATTAAGAAACTGGCCAAAAGAAAATTATGCTTCAATCTGTTTTCAGATACCATGGGTTCTTTCTCTTTAGATTGATTGCAATTTTCTTAAGTCCTTCAGAGTTATATTGGATCGTTGCATTGCCAAAAATAACCACATCCTTCCCAGCAGAACATCTTACACTATTGCTGTTATTTTATATACAGTACATTTCACTCTGCTTCAGTTCATGTAGGTCTTTCCAGGTTTTTCTGATAGCATCCTGTTCAACATAACTTTTATATAGTACCTTAAACTTGACAAAGAATTTTCTTCACAATATCCCAGCAAAGTAGGTACCATATGTTTTGCCTTTATAATCAATCATCATAACTGTTTCCCTCCATCCTATTCCATTCCCATGATATTTACTCTATTTTTTAATCTTCTTTTACCCTGTTCCTCCTCAAAAGTGTTTTGCTTCTGATTGTCCCCTCCCCCACTCTGCCCTCCCTTCTTTCACCCTTTCCTCCTTATTCACTTCCCCTCCTACTTTCCTGTAGGGTTAGATAGATTACTCCTCCCAATTATTTAAGCTATAATTCTTTTTGTTTGTTTGTTTGTTTGTTTTGGGTTTTTTGGTTTTTTGTTTTGTTTTGTTTTTTGCAGGACAGTGAGGGTTAAGTGATTTACCCAGGGTCACAAAGCTAATAAGTGTCAAGTATCTGAGGCTGGATTTGAACTCAGGTCCTCTTGAATCCAAGGCCAGTGTATTAACCACTGCTCCACCTAGCTGCCCCTTAAGCTATAATTCTTAATAGTGTTTCTCTCTCTCTCTCTCTCTCTCTCACACACACACACACACACACACACACACACACAGACACACACACAGTTCACATCATTGCTAGGGAGAAGCATCTCGTAATAAGATATCTTTCAAATTAACTGCATTTTCCCCAACATTCCAGTACCTATAATCTCTATGAGAGTAGCATTTGGAGTTACATTTATATATTCACATGGTGTCTTCCCCATGGAATGTAAGTTGATTGTGTGTAGAGACAATTTTATTTTTCATTTTTCCCAGAATTCTCCACAATGTTTGGCATATAATAGGTGCTTAATAAATACTTAACAATTAATTGATCTTCACTGGCCTGTACTATCCTATGGTGCAATCACCATATCTGGATTCTGTCACAATGTTGCCCCTCACATGGGATCTATATATCATGAACATTCATGGGGGCTAGTGTCAGACTGTCTGAGGGAGGAGCTACCTCTGCCACGGTGACTAACGTAGAACAGCCAGACCCAAGTGAATTTCCCAGGCTCAAATAATAATTCAGTTAATACTGTGATAGAAATTACCAAATATATAAGACAATATTAGCTAATATAGAGCCATGGAAGATAGCCAGAGACTGGGACATAACCACAAGGGCCGACAGGTACATTCAGACATGGATTGTTAGAGAAATTCATTCCTTAAGGTGCCTAATTTCATTACTTAGCAGTTTAAGCTCAGGGATCAGCTAGCTTTTAAAATTCTTGAGCAGATGGTCTCTTAATGAACACAACCTGTGTTCGACTCATGAAAAGGCTAAGGTTTCACCCTAAAAGATAATAGTTTCCCTCAATTAAGCTGATATTGCTCAGAGGTCATTTGTTTGATCTTTTTTTTTTTCTTTCTCTCTCTCTTGCTAACATCTGAGTTTGCTAAACCATCACTTTTATTTAAAGATAATTTACCTAGATGAAGATAATTAGCACATATTAATATGTAAAAGGCAAACATAATATTTAACATAATGCAGTTTCCCTATGATTTCAACAATGTTTATCAAAATAAAAATATATTAAAATGTATATAAAAAGAAAAAAGTAAGCTCTTAAACATGGTACAGATTATTAAAAGAAATAAATATCAACCCCACAAAGTGGATTAAGATATGATCTTTTTAGATAATGTCTTTATTCTCTAACAAAATAATAATCTTATAGAGGAAGAAAATAAAATTAGTTAATATGATATGTCAAGTTACAGACTGAAACAGAGATGCCCAAATCATTTTAAGGGAAAAATGTTAATAGGTCTCATAACTTTTTGGGGTTAAAATTATCAAAATATCCTCATTTATAAAATGGAAATCATGATATTGTGGTATAGTTTGGAGGTTTCAAACACATAGGATACATGCAGCAGAACCAGAGAAATATGGTTTTTGTTTGTTTTTTCTTTGTGTGTGTGTTTTTTAATACAATAAAACAGATAGTTTTAAGGTGTGATTTGCTAAGTCATAATGCATTCCACAGGGATCCTTATGTATGATTTAGTGGCCCCTGTTTAGATTTCTGCTTGACACTACTGAAGTAGTGGAAAGAAAATAGATTTAAAGTTGGGGAATCTGGATTCAAAACCCAGTTTTGATATGTACTACTACCACTTTTGGGAGCAAGCAATTTCCTCATCTGTAAAATAAGGGTATTAGACCAGATGTCACATAAATTTGGAGGTTTCTTTAAACTCTAATCTACAATACTATGATAATTAACTATTGTTCTAATTTATACAGGTGTGGCAGTTTTTGATGCTCTCACTATGAGAGAGAAGTATTAAGCTTTTATAGCAAACATGAGATGTTTACCTCTAATCCTGCTACTTGACTCATCAATATATTCATTCTCATCATCCCATATTCTAAAATAATCCAGGGGTATGTTTGGACATTCCTGTATTAATTGCAAAAGATTTCAACATCGTTCTCATTCATTAAACAATTAGCTTGGAGCTTCCACGCTAGTTAAATAATGTTAAATAAACATTATTTGTTTAATAAACTGAAGAAACTTCATTTTCCATATTTCCTCTCTTTATATGTGTGTACATATATACACATACACCCCCATTCTCTTAGGCTTAAATAAACATTTAAGCTACTGTCTATGCTATTAATTAGCAGTGTAATCAATCAACAATAAAACAAAAACATAATTAATGATTCATAATATACAAATATCACCTTTATCCATGACTATAACTGCTGATGAGGCAGCTGTTTGCTCAATGGATAGAGTTATTAGTTCTATTATATAGTTATTACCTGTAAATGTCCTGAAGTCAGGAAGACCTGAGTTCAAATCAAGCCTCAGGCACTTCCTAACTATGTGGCCCCAGGCACCTCACTTAACCTCTGATTGCCTGACAAAAGGACTCTTTGGAGAAGGAAATGGCAAGGCATTCCAGTATCTTTGCCAAGAAAATCCCATTGACAGCTATGATTGATACAAGGGTTCACGAAGAGCCAGATATGACTGAACAATGTAACTGCTGACCTCTCTCAGTTTTAGGAACATGGCCCCACCATTCAGCTCTCAGGGTAGCAAACAGAATACCTCTAGATCCTCTCATAAGGATTATACATAACATAAAAGAATTTTCTTATATATTTGAAATATAAAGGTTAAACTCAGTCCTTTTAATCCCTCCCCAGTCTTGACATGTAACTCTTCATAATAACAACTAAATCTTTAGAATCTTCACAAATTAAAACTAAAATAATACTCAAAACCTTGTATCTCTTCACAGATTCCTCCAGGAATGTTCATTAAAATGTCAGTGTTTAGGATTCCACAGCCTCTTAAAAATAAAATAATAGTGGGGCAGCTAGGTAGTACAGTGGATAGGGCACTGGCCCTGGATTCAGGAGGACCTGAGTTCAAATCCAGCCTTAGACACTTGACACTTACTATCTCTGTGACCCTGGGCAAGTCACTTAAATCCCATTGCCCCTGGGGAAAAAAGAACACATGCAAAAAAATACAATAATAGCACCTAAAATCTCTGTAGGAAGGGGCAGCTAGGTGGTGCAGTGGATAGAACACCGGCCCTGGAGTCAGGAGGACTTGAGTTCAAATCCGGCCTCAGACACTTAACACTTACTAGCTGTGTGACCCTGGGCAAGTCACTTAACCCCAATTGCCTCACTTAAAAAAAAATCTCTGTAGAAAAATATCATTGAATCTGGTGTTACCTAAAAAAGAAAACTGCCTCTATCTGCACAGCTTCGAATAAGACATTTGAAACCATCAGCTAACTCCTTCTAATAGGGGAGCAAATCAAACACCATCATATAAACTTGTAGGGAAAAATTACTTAAATTACTAAATTATTTCATTGGATCCATGACCTTAATGTGAGTTCTCCTTCCATTAGTGAACTCATTCATTGTGGAGTTCTTATCCATATCCTCCCACAAAACTTCCATAGAGGATTTGTACCACACACTGTTGAAAGCCTTCCTCTTCATTTCTGAACTTTCCATGTATACCAGAGCAACACTTGGGCTTTCTATCTTTTTGAACTGTGTTATATCACTCAGATATCCCACTAAAATCTCAATGAATTTTCTTTTAGAAATGTTGAATTTATTTTTCCCACTAAAACCATCCTTTCTCCTAATTTCTTCTTTCTGTCAAGGGAACAATCCTTCCAGGCATGCAGGTTTACAACTTCAGAGACATCCTTGACTCCCTTTCCCTCACTACCCATATCTATCCATAACAGCACTCATATAGGCCTCTCTCTCTCTCCACTCACACAATCATTTTTCTCTTTAACTATTGCAGTTCACTCTAATTTGGTATCCTTATGTCCAGGCTTTCTAATCTATCTACTTTCCAATCTATTCTCCACTAAATTGCCAAATTAATATTTGTAACATTAAGTCTAACCACGTAACTCACAAGCGCCAAAAATTTCCATTTTTTTTTTTCCTCTAGGATAAAACATAAAGTCTTCAGACTGCAATTTAAAGGCTTCTATAATCTGGCTTCCACCTGTCCTTTCAGATTTGTTTCATATTTCTTCCCTTCACACACTCAAAGTTCCGGGTAAACAAGCCTACTAGCAGTTCCCCAAACTTATACTTCCTTCTCTCCTTTCCAAGTCTCTGCACAGGCTGCCCCCATCCTGGAAATGCCCTCCTGAGCTTACTCTTAGCTTCCTGCAAGGTTCAATTCAGGTACTATCACTTTCACTAAATATTTTCTTGATTCCTCCCATCTTCTGTGCTCTCACTCTCCGCAGATTACATATCTTTGTCAGTCCCCATTACAATGTTAACTCCCTAGAGGCCATGGGATGCTATGCTTTTGTTTTTGTATTTCCAGGATTTCACATAGTGCCTAGCACTGAGTAGGTGCCCTCTAAATGCTTAATGGAATTGAATTCTCAGTTCCTAGGTAAGTGCAGTCGTGTGTTCTACATTCCACTCAGGCAATCATTTCTACTCCCTCCCCATACCAGCCTCATTGTAACAGCCTCAGGTATTCATATAGCACCTCCTATGTGCCCAGCACTGTGTTAAGTACTTTATCAATATCTCATTTGATCCTCACAACAACCCTTCAAGGGAGGCGCTATTTTTATCCCCATTTTACAGTTGAAGAAATCGATACAAATAGAGGTTAAGTGACTTGCCCAGGGTCACATAGTTAATAAATGTCTGAGGCTGGATTTAAACTCGGATCTTCCTGACTCCATGCCCAGGGCTCTATCCACTGTACCAACTAGGTCTGCCAAGGTACCTACTACCTAAGCATAGTTTTGTGACCCTAGAGCCACCCTATGTTTTGATAGATCAGCTTTGAACTTATCTTTGCTCAGTTCTAGGCTTCCACCCCAACTTCTTGGATATCTCCAGTCATGCCAATGGACACATACATCTCCTTCCACCCCCACCAACTTTCCATATTCTCTTTTTGTGTTGTTTTCCCCATTAGTATATAAGCTCCCTGAGGTCAGGGATTGCTTCTATTTGTGTCCCTAGTGATAGTACCTACCTACTAATCTATTGTTTTATCCATTTTTCTATCTCATCCCAGTGAAGTAACTAAAATGGGTATTCTTATTCCCATCTTAGCAGATACCCTGCTAAGAGTTGGGATACAAAGAGAGGCCAAAACTCTCCCTGCTCTCAAGGAGTTCACAGTCTGATGGGGGAGATAAAATATAAACACCTATGCAAATTATACATATATGTGTGTGTATTCATACACAGAGACAACATATGCATACATGTATACACACAGAGAGGATAAACTAGAGATAAATTCAGGAGGAAGACAATAGCATTAAAGGAAATCAGGAAAGGCTTCTTGCAGAAAGTGGAATCTGAGTTGAGATATGAAGGAAGCCAGGAGATGGAAATGAAGAAAATTTCAGGTTGGGCGGGGGAATTGTCAGTAAAAATGCACAGAGTTTTGGGTGAGTGAGGAACAGCAAAAAGTCTATTATGACTAAATAGTAAAGTATATGGAGGAGGACTAGAAGGGCTGATGATGAAGAAAGTGAGTCTTGGAGACTCAAATTAATTAAAGCAAATCACTTACTAACAGAGCTACAAACTCAAACTCAGGTCTTCTGACTCCAGATCCAGTATTTTGTCCAATATAATTTTGATATGGATTTCTGTCCCATAATGTCTCATAACCAAACAAATCCAAAATTATTCCTTCTCTCTCTGCACCCATTTCCCCCTCAAAGAGCCTTAGCCTTACAGGGCTAACTGATCTTTTACATATAATATCCATTAGTAGCATTCTTCATCTTGTACCCTCCAAGAAACTGAAAATGCATCTTTTGTAAAGTGTTTTACAGATCTGAAAACCCATCAGACATCTGGGGTATACTACCCTTTAATTAATAATGCCAAATTTAAAGAAACATGTTTCAATACTGGACCAAAAAAAACCCCACATCTTTAGAAGGCTAAATAGGTTAGGTTCTGTGTCGTTTGAAATTTTATGAAATTTTATGGGGGTACCTATCTCTGTCCCAAGTTTTAGGGAATTTAGCTGGGGTTTCTAATATATTGCTACTTAGAAATTAGAGGCTATAGCACCAGTTTGGGGCATTAAGTATTTATTAAAGCATATTAAATATTATTAAAAAGAGAGCACATAGCTCTGAAAGTTCAGAAGCTCTACATTCCTAGGATGGAGGGGAGAGTCAATAGAGTGGCTGCCTCCTTCTGTGTCCCAGGCCAAGAGAGAGTGAGAGATTATAAGCTCCCTGTGGTCCAGAGGAGAGGTGGCCCTTACACGCTGGTCCAAGGTAATTGGCTAGTATCATTCAAATCTATTGGTTTACTGGACTTGAGCTTGGTCCATGAGCAGTATGTGCTAAGGTCCAGAGGACAGACCTGCTGGGAGAAAAGGCTTTCAGGTAGGTGTGGTTTTTTTGTTTGTTTGTTTTTTGGTGTTTTTTTTTTGTTTTTTGTTTTTTGCAGGGCAATGAGGGTTAAGTGACTTGCCCAGGGTCACACAGCTAGTAAGTGTCAAGTGTCTGAGGCCGGATTTGAACTCAGGTACTCCTGAATCCAGGGCCGGTGCTTTACCACTGCGCTATCTAGCTGCCCCGGGTAGGTGTGGTTTTAATCTCTATTGTCTCTATTCACAGTCCAAGGTCCAACTTGACTGACTCTGGGCTGGCCTTAAAAATGTCAGTCAGTTAGGTCCTTCAGTGGGGTGCCCTGTGGCCTTCCCCAAAACCCATTATTTTCTAAGGTCCAAGCATTTCCACCTAGCCAAAAAGTTTCCAGAGCAGTTGGAACTGAACTAGTCATTTGTATTTCAAAGAGATCAAAATAAACAAAAGAACAGAGATCTCTCCAGTGTATCAGCAAAGATTAAACAGAACTATTAATTAATGACTTAGGACAAGCTTTGCTAATTGTCCATCAGTTGGTTGGACAAGTAGTAATCTATCTGACCCAGAACCCTGGGAAGAGATTTCAGAGTATAACATAGCAAGAAAATCCTGACAATTGAGTTATTTTCTTATTTTAAAAAGGAAATTTTGCTGTAAAAATATCTAAGCATTGATTTTTTATGATAGCCTTTAGAGATACATATAATCACAGGTAGACAATTATAGCTATTACCTATAAATGAAGTATCTAAACTGGTATTTCAAGATTCAGAGATGAATTAAATGAAGGCACTTATTGGTACAAATAGGGAAAAGCAGTTATGTGGAAAATCTAAAACAGTGAATTTGCACAAATACTTTGTGCCAGGCAATATGGATACATAGCTATATAGCAGTGTAGATAAAATGAACACATCTATGTGATATATTTAAAATAAGGAAATTGAACTAAATTATTTCTAAATATCCTGCAAGCTCTAACTCATATGATTTATGATAAATGATCTATGATACTTACCCGGTTGACTATATACATGAATATGTGGATTGCCTGCAGCAAAATATTTATCCCAGACTGCTTCAGTTGATCTAAGCAAGAAATACATGTATCCGTTAATCTTAACTTAAAATATAATTACCATCACATGTTTACATATAACTACATCTATATGTATATATATATATATATATATATATATATATATGTATCATATATAGGTAGCACTGTGGATAGGGCATTGGGCCTGGACTCAGGAAGACCTGAATTCAAATCCAGCCTCAAAGACTGCCAAAGGGATTGTTGACCAAAACAAAAGAGGGGGGGTAGGGTGGAATAAGAACCTCTCTTATAGGTGGATAAAATCTAAAAAAGGTAGAGTGACTTGCCCAAAGTTACTCACCACTTCTCCTTCACCTCTTGAAATCCCTATTCTTAAGGCTGACTTTAATTGTCACATCCTTTAAGAGCTCTTTCCTGAAGTGCCCTTCTCTCTCTCTGCCCATACCATCCCAAAATTACTTTTTCTTTATTTCTTTCTACATTGTGTGTGTGTGTGTGAATGTGTGTGTGTGTATGTAAGTGTAGTTTTCAATATTAATTTTCATAAGATTTAGAATTCCAAAATTTTCTCCCTCCCTCCCTTTCCTCCTCCCTCCATAAGACAGCAACCAGGTTATATATGTACAATCCACAAGTGTTCTTTTTATCAGTTCTTTCTATGGGGTGGATAGTAAGTTTCATCATTAGTCCCTTGGGACCGTCTTGGATCATTGTATTTCTGAGAGTAGCTGTCATTCCCAGGTGCTCATTGAACAACAATACTGCTGTCACTATGCACAATGTACTCCCAGTTCTGCTGAATTCACTATACATCAGTTCATGAGTCTTTCCAGGTTTTTCTGGCATCATCCTGTTTGTCATTTTCTATAGCACAATACCATTCCACTACAATCATATACCACAGCTTCTTCTGTCATTCCTCAATTGATGGACATTCCCTTGATTCTTAATTCTTAGCCACCACAAAGAATTGCTATAAATATTTTTTGTACAATTTTCCCCCTTTTCTCTTTTTCATGATTACTATTGTTAACTGTTTCCTTTCCATCCTATTCCCTCCCACATGATATTTATTCTATTATCCATCTTCTTTGATCCTATCCCTCTTCAAAAGGGATTTGCTTCTGTCTGTCCCCTCCCCCAGTCTGCCCTTCCTTTTTTGCCCCTCTCTCTTTATCCCCTTCCCCTCCTATTTTCCCGCAGGGTTAGAGAGATTACTCCAACCAATTGAGTGTATATGTTATTCCCTCCTTAAGCCAATTCTGATGAGTGTTAGGCTCATTTACTGCCCAGATTAAATAGATTACTCCACCCTATTGTGTGTGTGTGTGTGTTTGTGTGTGTTTGTTAATCCCTCCTTGAGGCAACTCTGATGGGTTTAAGGTCTTTGAGCCTTTTTTGATGAGTGTAAAATTCATTTACTACCCTGCTCCTTTTCCATATCTTCCCCCACTCCATAAGCCCTTTTCTGTTTCTTTCATGTAGGATTTCACCTCTGCCCTTCCCCCTCCCCCAGGGCATTCCCTTCACCCCTCAATTTAAACCTAAAGATGTTATCATGGGGCAGCTAGGTGGAAAAAACAACCACCCTGGACCCAGGGGGATCCCAGCCAAAACCCAGCCTCAAACACAAGACAGTCACCCACTGCACAACCCCAGGTATGTCCCCCGAGTCCATTTTTATATGGTTCTCTAGGGTCTTGTATTTCAAAGTGAAATTTGACATTCAGTTCAGGTCTTTTCCTCATGAATACCTAAAAGTCCTCTTTTTTACTAATGTCCCATTTTTTTCCTCTGAAAGGTTATGCTGAGTTTTGCAGGACACATAATTCTTGGTTGTAATCCCAATTCCTTTGCCCTCTGGAATATCATATTCCATGCCCTTCATTCCTTTAATGTAGAAGCTGCTAGATCTTGTGCTATCCTGACTGGGGCTCCACAGTACTTGAATTCTTTCTTTTTGGCACCTTGCAATATTTCCTCCTTGACCTTAGAGCTCTGGAGTTTGGCTATTATATTCCAAGGAGTTTTCCTTTTGAGATCTCTTTTTGGAGGTGATTGGTAGATTCTTTCAATTTCTATTTTACCTTCTGCTTCTAGAATATCAGGACAATTTTCCCTGAGAATATCTTCAAAGATGATGTCTAAGTTCTTTCCCTGATCATGCTTTTCAGGTAGACCAATAATTTTCAAATTATCTCTCCTGGTCCTATTTTCCAGGTCAGCAGTTTTTCCCAGGAGATATTTCACATTGCCCTCTATTTTTTTATTCATTTGGATTTGCTTTATTTTGTCTTGGTTTCTCATAAAGTCACTAGCTTCAATTTATTCAATCCTAATTCATAGGCAATTATTTTCATCAGAGAGATTTTGTACTTCCCTTTCCATTTGGCCAATTTGACTTTTCAAGCTGTTGACTTTTTTCTCATGACTTTCCTGCATCACCTTCATTTCTCTTTCCATTTTTTCCTCTACCTCTTTAACTTTATCTTCAAAGTCCTTTTTGAGAACCTCTATGGCCTGAGACCAATTCATATTTTTCTTGGGAACTTTAGATACAGGGGCCCTGATGTTGACATCTTCCTCTGAGGGTGCACCTCGGTCTTCCTTGTTACTGAAGAAAGTTTCTATGGTCCTCACCTTTCTCTGTCTACTCATTTTGCCTTTCTTTTACTTGACTTTTAGCTCCTTAAAGTGGGGCATGGTTTCCAGACTGTAGTATCCCAAGTTTCAGAAGTCCCAGGGGGTATGATTTAAGGAGGATCAGGTTCTTCACTCACCTGGTCTGTCCCCTGGTCCATAGATGACCCCAAACCAACTTGCTAATCAACCAGCTTTGTGTGTTGTGGTTGTCAACTCTGATGAGCCTGTGCCCCTCCCCCACCTGGGCCACTGCTACTCAATTCTCCCTCCTGGTTCCCAGCAGGGGTGAAAAATCCAAGTTCTGCCTCAGCATTAGCACAGACACCATAGTCTCCCCCCTGCCCAGGTCTCAGCCCTCTCACCAGACTGTGAGCTTAGTTCCAGATGACACTGGCGCTTCAGTTGATTCAGAGGCTCTGGGGGTCTCCTTCTCTGGTGAGGCCTTCCTAGGACTGGATCTGTCTCAGGGTGACTGTGGGGTTGGGCTCCACTCCTGTCTCAGCACAGCAGTTCCCTCCTTTTGACCTTCCAAGCTGTCCTTGGTTAGAAGATGATTTCAGCACATTCTTCTGCGGGTTTTGCTTCTCCAGGCATTGTCCTATGGCATTATTTCAATATATTTTGGCGTGATCATGTCATGAGTTCAGGAGCTCACTGCCTTTCCTCCACCATCTTGGCTCTGCCCCAGAAGTCTATCATAACATCTACATTTCATATTTGACCCCTGTTTACATCCCATTGATTGTAAGCCCCTTGAGAGAAAAGAGTGTTTCTTTTTTGTCTTACTCACCTTATTGCACTTAGCACAATGCCTGGCATATACTACACTTAAGAAACTCTTATTGAATTGAATTAAATAAAATTCAACTGAAATAGCATAGCCAGGATTCAAAGTCCAGTCTTCAGGCTCCAAATCCAGTATTCTTATTACTCCTCTTAAAATAAGAATCAACTGTGTTAATAAACTGTACTATCTGTGACCTCAGATGTCATGATATGAAACATTACCCTTGGGGAAATGATATTTTACTTTTCAAATTTATAACACATTTTAATGCCTTCCCTTGAAGATAATAATAATAGTAATAAATTTCATTTACATATGGCACAAAGCTGATAGGAACTGCAAGTGCAGTTATCCCTATTTTTACAGGTGGGGATACTGAGGCATTTAAACTTACCAAAAGATAACTTGACATAAGAGGGTCAAGTCTTAAACTTAGAAGATTAGTGATGAAGGAAGAATCCTCCCTTTATATAGCATGTTCCAAATAAATGCAACTTAGCCAAATGTTGAGGCTTTGGGTTGAATCCAAGTTTCCCTTGGGTTCCTAAAGAACTTGCTGATCCATGGCAAGGTTCAAAGTCACTATCAAATCTGAAATCAGACCAACTCCCTACCAGATTACAACAATTCCTTTGGAGGTAATTCCAGTGGAGATTAACATTTCATAAAACCATAGGATTTAGATCTGGAAGGAGCCTTAGAGATCATCTTGTTCAAACCTTTCCTTGTGCAGATGAGAAAACTGAGGCACAGAAGTGGCTTACCCAAAGGTAAATACATAGAAAGTAGCAAAACCAGGAATTAAACCTCAGGCCTTTGACTCCAAATACTCTTTCAGCTGTACAAAATTGTCTTCTTAAGTTTACTCTCATCTAGATTTAGAAATGATTCAAATGCTGTGCTTTCAGTACTTTAATTATATATTTACTTTTTTTTCCATTAGGAAGGAAAGCCCAACTCACATATCCTTGTAATGCTTATCATTGTAAGAGTGAGGGTTTAAGTAGTTTTCTGCACCAGCCATTTATTGTTTTATACCTTTGTTCAGTTGCCAGTCAGTGAATTAAATTAATCATAGAATCCCATGGCTAAGCACATTTATTATTACTGTGTCATCCATCAAGGCTGTTGTCTCCTCTCCCCCTTTCTTTCTTCTTAAACACACACACACACACACACACACACACACACACACACACTTTTTTCCTCTAACTCATTTTCAAAAAAGTGAAAACCACTTGAAACTCTCCTAAACCAACAAAACAAAACAACCTCCTCTCTTTTCTTTTTCTTCATATTGTCAAAGTCATGAAAATCCTTCTCCAGTTTCTTTTCAATCTGTCTTGAGAGGGAATTTGTGTGACTCCTTGGCATGGATTCCAGACCTGGAGCACCTCACTCCTTAACAAACCAAACCAGTTCTCCAGGGCAGTCCTCCTGCTGAATCTGTTTGTTTTGTGGCTCTAACATTAGCAGAATGAGTTAGAAAATGAATACCCAGCACACCAGAAACATCAGTATGAAAATAGCCAGGCTCACAGACTGAGTTCAAAAAGGTAATAATCAGAGGGATTGAAAGGGACCTTTGATGAGAATTCAATGAAAGGACTGAAGTCAGCTCCCTAAAGATTTTCAGTTCCAACTTCTCTCCTAATGAAGCAAAGTTTATCTTGTCAAACCCTGGTCACAGTTGGACATAATAGGCAGTCTTTGCTTGCAAGGCTTCTGCTGATGGTGAAAGCTAAATGATTCCCAGCAGTTTGTCCTTCCAGACTAGAACTGAAACATACTTTGTGACAAGAATAACAAAAGCGTGCTCTTCATCCATATTATCCAGGCTGCATCACAAAACTATGATATACTTTGGTACAAAATTACTTAGGTCTGCCTTGGAGAAGCCTAGCAGCAGAATAGGTGAGGCGTTCCAGAGAAGAAATTAGAGTAGCAGACTCACTCACTACAGCAGCTAAGCCTATATGGCTCCCTCTTGTATAGATAATGCCCTCATTTACTTTAGTAGTCCCTTCCTTTTCCAGGAACTAAAAGAACTAATAAATAATTTTACTTTAAGAAAAAATACTGTATACATTAGTTAGCTAGATAATTAGATTCAGTCAAGGAGATTGAATACAGCTGTAACCTTTAGTAGGTCACTTAAGCTCTGCCTCAGTTTTTTTCATCTGTAAAATGAAGAAGCTGGGAAGAGTGGGACATACCTATAATCCCAACTACCTGAAAAACTGGGGCAGTTGGATCTCAAGAGAACTCCTAAATTCTTTAATTCTGAGTTGCAGTGGGCCATGTTGATCAAGTGTCTACACTAACTTTAGCATTAAAATGGTGAGATGAGAGGGGGATATTAGATTGCCTAAGGAAGGGCAAAATGACCTAGGTTAAAAATGGTCAAAGGTCCTGTGCCAACCAGTAGTAGGATTGGACCTATGACTAGCCCCTGAATTTTCAAATCTGGGTGAAATTAGGAGATGGAATATTTTTTTTAAAAATGAGAGAATCAGACAGACAGATGGAGATTATAATAGCATCTACCTCAGAGCATTGTTGTGAGGATCAAGTAAAATAATATATGGGAAAATGTTTTTAAACCTTAAAGTGGTATATGAGGTAATGATTATTATTATTGTTGTTGTTAAAAATCTGCTCTTGATTACTTGATGACCTGATGTCTACTATTTCTGTAATAGAGTTTTGAGAATGTTTAACAAAATATTAACAAAGAGGCTTTGGGGAGGATGACTTTACACAGTTTATCACATATAACTGGCACACGCCTATCCTCACCTCTGCTATTTTCAACTATATGCAAACTATTTCCTAGTCTCTTTAATTGCTAATAATTTCAAATTATCGTGTATATTATTTATATACTTATCTGTTTACATGTCTTATTCCCCACCCCCAAAGAGAATGAAAGCTCCCTGAGGTCAGACAGTAAATGCTTCCAGGATTAGATTAGGTTGGGTTAGATTAGAAGGTACTTTTGATTCCTCATTCCCATTAGTCATCTGCTTCTCTCACTGCTATCAATGATTAGTCCACATGACATATCACAAACACTATCTCTGTCTCCCCTACTAAATATACTGGGAAGGTATGTGGCTGCCTTCTGATTTGCCTCAAGGAATAAAATATCTTCATGAAGGAAGAAACATTTTTATAAGTATATCTTTATTCTTCATTGAATTTCTAATGAGGTAGAATCATTACATTAAAGGTACATCTAGTAGAAATCTGTGTGTGTATAAATAATGGTAATTAGCATATGGGGAAAAAAAAACCTCCTTGACATGAATTTTTTTCTGCTTTAACTACAGAGTTAGAAGCCTGGGAGCCTAAAAGGAAACAAAGCAGCTCACTGGGTTTTAACACCATGTAGAATCCTAGAGGGGAATTCCCCAGATAGATTTGTAAACCAGGAAATTGATGCAAACTGAAACTTTATTTCCCTGTAAAGGAAGTTTTTTTTCCATTTTTTATTGTGAATAGAGGCCAATTGGGAAATAGACCACTAAGCTGCACCAGGAGATTTCCTTTGCCTGTGAACTAACCCTTTACCTATCTTCTTGTTTCCCTTTCTTCTGCAGGCCCCTGACCAAGGTGTAGACCATAGAGGTGGAGTCATGCTTCACACGGCCATATCATGTTGGCAGCCATTCCTAGGTTTGGCTGTTGTGTTAATCTTCATGGGCTCTACCATAGGCTGCCCAGCCCGCTGTGACTGTTTACCTCACAACAAGTCTGTCTCTTGTCATCGGAAGAGGTTAATTGCAATCCCAGAGGGTATTCCCATTGAGACCAAAATCCTAGACCTCAGCAAAAACCGGTTAAAAAGTGTCAACCCTGAGGAATTTATGTCTTACCCTCTGTTGGAGGAAATAGACCTGAGTGACAACATCATTGCCAATGTAGAGCCGGGAGCATTTAATAATCTTTTCAATCTGCGATCCCTTCGATTGAAAGGAAATCGCCTAAAACTGGTCCCCCTGGGGGTATTTACAGGACTGTCCAATCTCACCAAACTTGACATTAGTGAAAACAAAATTGTCATTTTGCTGGACTATATGTTCCAGGATTTGCATAACCTGAAATCCCTGGAAGTAGGGGACAATGATTTGGTTTATATATCACATAGGGCCTTCAGTGGGCTGCTCAGCCTGGAACAACTCACGCTGGAGAAATGCAACTTAACAGCCGTACCAACAGAAGCCCTCTCCCATCTGCGCAACCTCATCAGCCTGCATCTAAGATATCTCAACATCAATGTGATGCCTGTTTATGCCTTTAAAAGACTGTTCCACCTGAAGCATCTCGAGATCGACTACTGGCCTCTATTGGACATGATGCCTGCCAATAGCCTATATGGTCTTAACCTCACATCCCTCTCTATCACCAACACCAATCTATCTACTATACCCTACCCAGCCTTTAAACACTTGGTTTACCTGACTCACCTCAACCTTTCTTACAATCCCATCAGCGCCATTGAAACCGGAATGTTTGCTGATTTAATCCGGCTTCAGGAGCTGCATATAGTCGGGGCTCAGCTCCGTACCATTGAACCACACGCTTTCCAAGGGCTCCGGTTCCTTCGTGTGCTTAATGTTTCCCAGAACCTGTTGGAAACACTGGAAGAAAATGTGTTCTACTCACCCAAAGCCCTCGAGGTACTGAGCATTAGCAACAATCCCCTGGCTTGTGACTGCCGCCTCCTTTGGATTCTGCAGAGGCAGCCCCTCTTGCAGTTTGGGGGCCAGCAGCCTATGTGTGCTGGCCCAGACAGCATCCGAGAGAGACCATTCAAGGATTTCCACAGTACTGCCCTTTCCTTTTATTTTACCTGCAAAAAGCCCAAGATCCGTGACAAAAAGATGCAGTACCTGCTGGTAGATGAAGGGCAGACAGTCCAGCTGGTCTGCAATGCTGATGGTGACCCACAGCCAGTAATTTCCTGGGCAACCCCTCGAAGGCGTCTGATCACCACTAAATCTAATGGAAGAGTTACAGTGCTTGGAGATGGCACCCTAGAAATACGTTTTGCCCAGGACCAAGACACAGGAATCTATGTTTGCATTGCTAGCAATGCTGCGGGGAATGACACTTTCACAGCCTCCCTTACAGTGAAAGGATTTGCTTCAGATCGTTTCCTTTATGCTAACAGGACCCCTATGTATATGACAGACAGCAATGACACTAGTTCTAATGGCACCAATGCAAATACTTTCTCTCTGGACCTTAAGACCATACTGGTGTCCACAGCCATGGGCTGTTTCACATTCCTTGGAGTGGTTTTATTTTGCTTCCTCCTCCTCTTTGTATGGAGTCGAGGAAAAGGAAAGCACAAAAACAGCATCGACCTTGAGTATGTCCCCCGAAAAAACAATGGTGCTGTCGTGGAAGGGGAGGTGGCTGGACCTAGGAGGTTCAACATGAAAATGATCTGAGGTTCTACCACTAGCAGTGCTTTTTCTTTTCTGTGGCATTGTTTGTATCCAATAAACCAGCCTGGCAAATCAAATTGCTGGGTAGAGGGGCAGCTTGACATAGCTTCCCCTTTGTTCAAATGGGGTATATAGGAAACAGGAAAACTTATTTGTGGTTGTGCAACGGGGCCTCTCCACTAAGAGGCAGGTGTGTGTGTCAGGGCCTTTCACAGAGTTGGTTTTACTAATTGTTTGCATTGCAAATATTGGCATTCTGGGGATCTCAGTAATGAACCTGTTGGCTCATGTTCATGGACAATTGCTCAACATTTTCTACCACTACAAAAAGAAAAAGAAAAAAAAAAGAACAACCTACAGTGTAGGATTTACATATTAAAGACACATTTGTCTAAAACATACTATACAGTTAAAAAAGAAAGAGAATTTGTATCTATGATTATCATTTGTTAAAGCCTTGCACCATACCTATTGTTGGTTCAGCACCACAAAGAAATTGATATATTCTTTTCTTTTTCTTTTCTTTTCATGATTAAAACAACATATATACTGTGTACATTTTAAAGCAATACGAATGAGAGGTTGTGCTTTTAGTTACCACCACTGACCCAAGTGTGATGTCACCATCTTTTAACTGCAAATAGCAAACATCGCAAAAATAGATCCCTGTAGTTACCTGAGGAAAGATATATGGAGGAAGAGATGAATGTCTGATTCTAGGAATCCAGGTTACACTACCCAAGGCAAAATTGTTTTAACTCTGTTATCTTCTGTTAATATAAATAAAGGCATGTGCCTAGTTTTGATACAGAATGGAATATTTTTTATACTTGTGATATCACACTGGACCAGTTTACTGTAACAAACCCTTGGATTCACCCAAAAAAGAGGGTAAACCACAAGTTGTGGTTAAAACTATGAAAAAAGGCAAGGTAGGTGTTAACCATGAAAATGAACCATTTTATCATAGTTTGGTTTAAATTTCATAAACCACTGTTAATGTGTTAATAGACAATGGTAAAGGAAAGAAAAGGAGGTAATGGTTTTTCTGTATTCATAAGAAAACTGACACTTTATGGTAGTTAAGAAAGAGAAGTCAGACTACAAAAGCTCTTTGGAAAGGAATGAGCTCTTCTCAGATGCCAATAAACCAGGTTCATCCATGCATAACAGGAGGATTATGCAACTAAAGACATGCTTAAAATGCGATGGTCTCCTTATGTTCTAACTGCTGCCAATTAAAAAGACTTGCTCTCCACTGTCACTATTTAATACTGCATCTTCCAAGAACTACTTATAGATCTCAAAGTTAATTTCTATAAGCATACAGTTTCAGCTTTTCTCCTTTCTACCTTACAGATTATATAATGCTTGTTTTTTCTCAATCAATGGTAGACAAGAGAAATCTTATTCTGATTTTTAAAGGGGTGAGCAAAGTTGTATTGAATATAACTAAGTTACTGTTTGATTTGCTGGCTGATCAAGGGGGAGGGAAAGGCTTAATTCTGGAAGTGTGGAAAGCTGTACTGATCCCCTTCTCCTTTTTGCCAATCATAGCTAATACAAAATTAATACAAAATGTTCCAAGATGCTGGCATCATTAAGTGTTGCCTAAGGATTTTAAATGACAAATATTTTCCATTCTTAAGAAGAATTGACATCACCACAAATGAGTTAGTCCAGATGAGGCTCAAAATTTTCCTTAAATGTTTAGTTAATGGCTCTTCAAACAGACTGAATATTACTAGTAATCAATGAATAGAAATAATATTTGATGAGTGATTATTTAGCTAGAATGGAAGAGAAATGAAAATGCTGCACAGTTCACATTTTGAGATGGAGCCAAACTGGTGTCCCATGATATGATAAATTATAAAAGAGTTTAGCTCTGTGTTGTGAAATGCTAGAACGAGAATCTTCCTTTCAAGGGAATTCTCTTTTTTGGTCTTTGAATTTTGTGAAACTTAAATAAAATGGCCCCTAACATTAAAAAAAATTAATGACAAATGGAGATTATTCCTGCCAGTTGAACTACAACCCAGCTGAAAATCTTATTCTTCCTTCAATAAGAAAAGTAAAATAAAGAAATGAGATGGAAAGATTATTGAACTCTCAGTTGGATTCATTTTCACTTGTTCCTGATAATGGTCACAAATCTCATAAGCAATCCATTTTGTTGGGGGGCGAGGGGTGGGAAGAGGATGACTTTATTTATACCAAAACAATATATATTTTAGTTCTGGTATAAATTCAGGGACATCCCAGTGTAATCTAATGGAATATCTTCTTTTAAATTTTCAAAGTGATCTTTTAAAAGTTAATCCAAAATGAAGGACAGGGTAAGTTAACTTTTAACATTGTAAGGAAGCAAGGAGTAAGCTAATTGCTAAAGGAAAAAATGGGAAATATGACTGAGACCAGTTTGCCATTGAGATACCCCTGAATGATATATGAGAAGGGTTAGGAATCATCCTGTTTGGATTAGTCATTATGAAGGACATTAAAGTCCTGATGAGTCCATAAAGAGCATATTTATCATCTAATCTTACAGATGAGTCAGCTAGCCTCTAGAGGAGGCACCAAAGTACAAGCCCAAATGCTGTTAACTAACATGGTATAATTGAAGGTACACTCAGGTAGGAGTGAAGAGGTCTAAATACTGATCCTGGTCCTGGATCTATTATTTACTTGTGTAACCTTAAGTAGGTTATTTCACCAGACCTAAAATTCTGTTTTAGAGCATCTACAAAGCTATGAGGCACACAAATAAGATGACATCTGTATGACTATTATATACTAAGGCAACAATGCTCTACCATTTTTTTAAATTGAATAGCTCCTTACCTTGTTGCATTCCTCTGGCTGAACCAATCACCATCAAGCTTCTTGAGCTTAAGGCTGTATTCAACACAGCCCTGGGGGGATGGGAAGGAATTTGAGGAGGCAGGAACCAAACATAGTCCATGTTTATCTCAAGTGTAAAGGACCCTGATGATACCAAGTTGGTTCAGGTTGCTATAAGGATTGAAGCATGATCCCAGAATAGTCTAGATAGCAATCCAAACAAAAAAGTGATAGCACTGAAGTAGGAATAAGACCTATGTACAAATCTAGGCTCTCTTCTACTTAAGACTTGTGTGATCTTAGCCAATCGTTTAATTTCTCTTAGCCATCTGTGATTTGACAGGGGTGGACTAAATGTTCTCTAAAGGCTCTTCAGATTTTAAATCCTATGACCTTCTGAGAATTAATCTATTTCCTTGAAGGTTGGGGGGATAGGAGGTTTCTTCTGGGTAAATTTGGATGATTTAAACCTTCAGAGGTTTTCTCTTTTGCTTATGCATTGGTCAGCTTTCTTAATACTTTTGAAGGAAAAGTATATCCTTCAAATGGCACTCCAGAATTAGTTATTAACTGGTGTCCCAGTGTCCAGAAAACAGCAGGTGCCTGCCCTACCATGGGTAACATAAATATCCTCAATGGATTCAGTGCCTCATCCATAGAATTTGGACCATTAAATGTCAAGTAAGAAACGTGCTGTTTTTCTAAACTCTTGTTTTACCCATTTTTCATACCAAGAGGGCTATATCTTGTTGGTACACTTCAGCACTCCCTATTATCTGACTAGCTGAAAATCTAAGCAAAAAATTTCCTAGATTTATACTTCCAATTCACTAACAGTTGTGCAGAATTCTGGTTTTGCAGAAATTTCACCAAGTCCAACATATCCATCAAAGGTTGTGAGTCCAGGTAAATTTGTTACTTCTGTGTTCTGCTGTCTACTTCACAAGGTGCTCTACATTGCTTATGGCAATATACTGGAGATTTTTCTGATAAATGTTCTCATTTTCTTCAATTTACAGCTAAGTCCTGAAGCTTACAATTATCCAGTTTCTGTGTGTTTTTAAAGGAATTCCTTAAATTTCTCCAAAATGAAGTCCTCACTTTTTTTTAACTTACTTTAAGTGAGTAAAAATACAATCTTTTTTTACCCTTCAAAAACATGGAAAGTTAGTTGTGACCATTGGTCAGTAAAAGGAGACAACCTCCTAGAAATTAATTTACCCCTGCTAGAACCCTATCATTTTCCATGTCAGGGAGGAGTGTGTGTGTGTGTGTGTGTGTGTGTGTGTGTGTGTGTGTGTGTTCTAAACATTTGAGTGAGCTCAGAAGCTATTACACAACCCAGACCATGTTTCTGATTTTTCAGACAAGAACGACAACAAAAAGTATCATTTTCTGCTTTTGAAGGCTGCAGTCTGAGATAAGCAAAGAATGTCAAGGATAAAAAAGAAATGAAAGCCACTTGGATCCATTTCCATCCTTTGATACAGCCCCTTTGCTCCAACTACTCAGTTATAATAATCAAAACTAGAAAAAGAAAGCCTGGATTATACAGGTGATGTCTGTTGTTTGGCTTACCCACTAGATGTGAACAATAATTATTATACCCTTCTGTAACTTCTAAAATACCATTTTAGTTGCTTTCCTTTATTTCTCTATTCACTTTATACATGGTTTATATGAACTAATTCAAATGGAAACAATAGCAGGAAAATTAAAAGATAGTAGCATGGGACCAAACTTTACCATTTTCCTTAGTCCTTAAGATATCCCCAAGAAGGAATGTGTTATTTTACTTTTCAACTGCTGGGTAGCATACTTTGGATAGGGAAGAGACAACATTTTTAAATGACCATCCTAGTACAGGAGGAAGCACCTAATGTGAATCTACCATTCTGAACTGAAAGGACAGCTGAAAGTTTCTGACTTTGCAAAACACATCCTCTTGTGTCATCAAAATGATTAAAAAATAATTTGGAGGGAGAAGGGAAGAGATAGAGAAAGATGTGTGAAGAGAGAAAAAGCAATAAATTTCACCAAGTAATTCAGAAGGTTAAGAGCTCACCCTCAGGAAAAAAAAAAAAGCTCACCCTCACCTAGTTCTATATTGGCAAACATTTCCCACTCCCCCCCCCCCCACCTAAAATGTAGGGTTTTTTTTTTTGTTGTTGTTGTTAACAGCTCAAAGACAGTTTTCCAAAGCTAAAGTTATTTTTTTCCCATGGAACACTTTTAAATGAGGTTTTATTTAATTACTAAAGCAAGACAAAACATGGCTTAATGCTTTCACAGACATTAATTTAGTCTAGAAACAATTGGTCTACAAAGAGAACTAACCTCAAAGCCAAAAACAAAGGCATTCAAGTCCCATCTCTGACACCATACTACAGCCTATATAAACCTTGGCAAAACACTTAATTTCTCAATGCTCAAAGACTATAAATTGCAGAGAAGGTGCCAACCTGCTTCAGTAAGGGAAGATCCCTCTCTCAATTCCCTTTATGTTTTTGTCTTCTCCAATTGTGTAAATCTTCCCACTGAATGACTTTCCTATCAATCATTGCCCAGCAGGACCGTTTTTAAAATATTGATTTTGTTAGGATGGCCCCAGGCTATCTAACTATACTGTGTATATGTATGTGTGTATGTATATATTATGTAGTACATATGTGTACCTATATACTTATACATTGTGTGCCATGTATAATTTTGTGCATGGTAAGCATACATGTGTGTTTTATGTTGTTAGGATTTTTGTTTGTTTCTGGTGGGGGTTTTACCCAAAGAAGTCTCAAATAGATTCCTCTTTCAAAAAAATCTTAATCTCTTTGGAGGACTCTTAGGTGTTTCCCAAGTTTTTCTTCTTGTGGTTTCTTAGGCTGGTAACACTTTTTCCTTTCTTCCTCTCATGAGAGGATCTAATTAGTGAACCATTCCCTAGGCAGGAGGCAGTGGCTCTGCAAATTCCCTTCTGAAAGGATCCAGAGACCAGCAACCCTCTCCTAGGCATTCCTTTACAGACACAGAGCCTTCACATGTAGCGCAAAGAAAATTATCCTCTTTTTGCCTTGCTCTGTTTTACCACTGTCACCCAGGAGCAACTGTTATCCTTCAACAGTAGATGGCTTCTCTAGAAAAACTTTCTTTTCACTGGTACATCAAAAATCCTGAGGAATTATTAAATTGGGATTTTTTAAATCTTTCCCAATTTAACTCACAAAATATTCTTTAATTTTTAAAGATTTACTATTCACATAAAGCTGGTAACAACATCCAGGTTGAATGATTCTGATTTTTTTCCACCTTTCTAAAAGCAGGGGGGTTGGTTAAATAGACAACTTTATTTATAGCCTTAACAGAATAAGAAAAGCATTGGCATAATCAAAAAAGTTTTCTGCACTATAAGACTGTATCCTAAATATGCAAAATGGTTTTAAAAAGATAATACAAACACATTTTTTTAAATCTTCTAACTAACTTGCCTAACCTCATTAATTCAAGTCAGGATAATAATATCTATCCACACTGAAAATGGGTCAGAGTAAAATCACTTTTTGTTCCTACTTTAAAGGGACCCTTGAGAAAATTTTGCTGAAAGTTTCCTATTGCAAGGGCTCTTTACATATTGTTGCACACCTCCTATTCCAAATTGCTTTAATATCTCAAAAATATAACAACATTTATATGATTGGACTACGCTGATAAAGCAGATTTCTACAATCTGTATAATATTATGTGTCACGTGAAATTGAGTAGTATATATGCATGTGTGCTGCCTAGAAATTGGCAATGGGTAATATAATGGAATGTAAGGGCTTGAGTTGATCAGCTTTCAGAAGGGAGTACATTTATCTTGCTTTTCAAAGGATAAAATCAGGTTTGCTGCCTATAGAAGAATTGCCTAATACACACACACACACACACACACACACATCTATGATTATCAGTTTTCTATTGTTTTTGCCATGACATGTACATCCCATGCCCTTCATTAATGCAACAGTTATAGTATATATATATATATATATATATATATATATAGAGAGAGAGAGAGAGAGAGAGAGAGAGAGAACATATATAATAAATATGTGAGGTGGGTAGTTTGTTTTCTTAAAAGTGTTTCAAATTTAATTGCTTTAAAATTCGACAAGAACAAACAGGGGGGAAAAGACCGTGTTGCGTGTCTGTGGATTTTTTTAGTGTATTTGATCACAATCTGGCTTTGGGGAAATAGCCCACGAATGCAAGCCAAGCATCAAATTACAAAGCTTTCTTTGCCTGATAACTTTTCTCTGTGCATGCATGTGCATGCACATGCACACACACACACACACACACACAATTACAAATGACAAAGGTAATGTTATTTTAATTTATGTCTCATTGCAAACCATTGTTGATTTGTTATTGTTTAGGCTGCATTTTTTCTTTTCTTTCTAAGACTTTTATGAACAAGTTATTCAGTAACAGAAAGGGCTTAACCAGCTAACATTTCAGTGAAGTTGATGGGGTATTACTAAAATCAATGAGATAAAGATTTTTTTTTTAAGATCATTGGAGTCAGATATCCAGAAATATTTCCAAAAGGAGAGAAAGGTAGAGATCCTATCAAAGTGGAACTCTAACAAAGGATATGTCTTGGCCTTAGTTAACACTAAGCAATCAATTAAGTATAGTAATATTGTCTGCATTGCTAGAGAGGAAAGAGGCAAAATGGGACTCTGTTTATCAAGTTGATGTAAGGAAGTAGGATGAAACTAACAGGAGTGTCAGGGGACAGACAGCCTATCTCAATTATTCTGTATGTTATCATCACACAAATGCCAGGGATGATTTGATTCTTATATATATGAATCTATGTGGTACTGAATTTTGCTATAAAAGAATTCTGCTGTTATCTAAAGGATTTTAGAAGGGAAGAGGAAAGAAAGAAAAAGTTCTACAATACCATACTTAAATTAATTCAACTTGGTATATGGGTAGGTAATATTATGGAAGCAAAGGACACTAAAAATATGTGCACCTGAAGAAATCACAATGATTATGCATCATCTAGATAAATTATACCATTTCCTCAGTTATCATCTAGGCAATGTTGAGAGGAGAGGGCCAAGGGAAAGGAAGAGGACAAAAATCTCTTCTTTTCAGGACAATCTGTTTATAAAAAGGGACTGTAGATTATCTAGTCTTTAAAAGAAAAAGAATCGACTGCTGAAAAATGTGTACTTCAATAGACTTTCTCTAGTGAGGTAATAATCTTTCCTTTACTGGAGAAAAATAAATTTTAGCTGACATGAACCAGTAGCTGCTCTTACAAGTGGCATCCTCTCTCTTCCCTCCCACACTTAAATGCCCATACCAGTGAACCACTCTAAATAAAAACAAGACGAGGAGCACCATTTGGTGAACATCTTAGTATTAACACAACTATAGAATTTTAAAGCTGATTGATAGCTTAAGTGATCAGTTAGTCCAATTCCCCCAATTTACAGATGATGAAAATAAGGGCCAGAGAAGTGAAATTGACTTTGCCACCATCACACACAACCTTCATGCTACTTAATCAGTTGTTCACACTTTTTTACCTCATTTAGCCAACATTGCAAAAAACAAAAAAAAACAAAAAACACAAACACAAAAGTTCCCATACATGCTAGTTTTCATTAAATATTATTGCTGTAAGCCAAAGTTCATAGGTTAATATGAACAAAACCACTTATATCATAAGAAAGAAATTCCAGTACAAACCCAATACTGAAGGCCTGATTGGAAGGGAAAATAAGCTGAAGTTTATGATTTTTAAGAGTATTTCTGCAATGCATATGCCTTTGATTGAGTTCTCAAGCTTTTGCAATAATCTCTAAAAACATTTAACTTAAAAATTAAATTAGGATTCATCAAAAGTTTTTGTTCTCTGATTTACTCCCTCCCCTTCTCCATCCCAGTTATGATACTCCTCTCCAGTTGTTTTGATGGCCCTTGTCTTTCAGTAAGGTAGATATTTGACTTATTAGCTTCCTAGCAAATCCCTTCTGGGCAGGTAATTTCATTCTGAAATCCACCCTAAACTTTAGTGTGTGTGTGTGTATATATATATATATATATATATATATATATATATATATATATGTTCCACCACTTAATTTGGGTTGCACCCTACAAAGGGCCAAAGACTGAATCTAAAAAGAACTCCAAATGAAGTTGAAAGTACAAAGGCATTGCTAAAGGGAACTCACCCAACTCAACAACGACAGGTACCCAGAAAATCTGAGAGTTTGTCAAATTGGTGCCTTTCATCATGTCTTAAGAACAACTGGATTTTGTGAATATATAAAATTAATTTCGTGTATGCACGTGTGTGTGTGTGTGTGTGTGTGTGTGTGTGTGCGCGCGCGCGCACACGCCTGGATCCATGGTATAGTAGCAGATAGAGAGAAAGACTTGAGTTCACATCCCACATCTAACACATCCTGAGCTCTGTGACTCTGGGCCGGTCACTTAACTTCCCATTGCTCTCTAGGCGATTTTCTACTGATCATTGATCCAGATTTGGAAGACACTTAGAGAAGGTCATCAAATCCAACCCCTTTTTTATGGATAAGGAAATTGAGGTCCAGAGAAGTTACATGATTTGCTGAAGGTCATACAGCTAGTAGTTATCTCAGGCTGGATTCAAATTCAGTTGTTTCTAAATCAAAGTCTGGAGCATTATCCATTGTGCCTCCTATAATTTGTACAGCTGACATTACTTTGCAAGAGTAGAGTGAGTTTATTCATTGGGAATAGCCAACACTGATGAAATCACAGACTTTTCCAAATACATACACACAAGTATACATATATACATATGTATACATGCATACACACATATACATACATATCTACTGTGTATATATGCATGTGCATACAAGTTTTGTGTATACACATACACATATATGTCCAAATACATTTATCACATTGGTATAAAGAAGAATTTCAAGTTTGGATCCAATACTGAAGGCCTATCTAGGGTGAGGGAGATAATCTAATGTTTTATGATTTTTTAAAAGAGTAGAGTGATAAAAGTGATATATTTGGAGCCAGAAGTAGTTTGGATCCCAGCTCTCTCACTTGGGTGATATTGAGCAATTCTCTTCTCCCTGCACTTCAATTTCCATTGAACTAGATAATCCTTAAGATGTCTTCATGCTCCAAATTTATGAGCCTATGAACCATAATCCTATTCTCCCTCATATTGCATATATATGTATAATGCATATATAAAAATGTACTCACATATGTATACATAAACATATTTATGTGAAATCCAAAAAATTGAATTATGAAGGAAATACTTTATAGCAGTCTAGCTAGCAGTTTCAAGACAGAGTTGACTGAGGCTTGGCATATTTCTATCAGGACAAATGAATGAATCTTTTAAGAACAGGCATATTTTGATGCTAGAATTTACTCCACATATAAATTTATATATTAAAAATCACCTATGGAAGGGGGGAATAAGGAAAAGGGAGAAAAGGATAAAGTAGTCATGAGACTCATTAATGAAAATACCCTAATTTGGCTCCTGATAATGGAAACAAAACAAAGCTAAATCACTGATTATCAAAGGTTAAAGAGGTGGAAAGTGAAGTGAAGCCTTCTAAAAGACATACACTCTCTGCAGTTTAACACTTTGCCAGAGGGCCCTGCATCTTGCCAAAGGTTTTGGGGGTTAAACCTATAATGATCCCTTCCAGGATTAGTTTTTGCCACCTAGGAAGATGAGTCTATTTACCTGATTTCCTTACTGAGGGGGAGGCAGCATTTCTGAGAGTCATTTTCCAATCACAGCCTCCGCATTTATATTCTTCAGAAGCATAAGAGATCAAGCGTGCTGCTATTATTATTGCACAGAAACAATTCCACTAAATTTAATCCATTCCTTTAGCTATGGGCTATTAACTGAATGTACAAAAAGACTAATAGGTTACATCCATTATATGAAGTATAGCTCTCTCACCAAAGCCAAACAAAAGCTTCTTCAAAAAAAAAAAAAAAAGGCAGTCAGTTTCTTCAAGGCTGCACAATGAATCAGTTCAAAGATGCTATTGGGAATTAATTTGCCAAGCACAGAACATGTGTGCATTGCAAAGAGGTTAGGGCATCAAACCTAGGATTTTGATTTCTGTAAGCACTTGCATTTTTTAGTCACACTCATGGAATCCAGCTGCTTTTGCTTTAGTGGATTCAACAATATTCCAAGGCACTATTCCAAGAAACCTTCTTGTTTTCACTCTAGAATTGGGAATGATAGCTTGTTCCGTTATTTCCTGCTCTAAGTCTTATGGGGGGGGGATGGGTCAATAGAAAAACAAATAATTGGAAAGTCATCCTACTTTGTACTACAGAGGAGAAAATTGGTTTGTCCACAGAGGAAGCTTTGGGAATTAAAAAGAGGATTGGAAGCCAGAGTAGCTAAATCTGAATCCAGGATCTGGTATTTACAACCTGTGTGATGTTAGGCAAGTCATATAACATCTCTAGGCTTTAATTTCCTCATTCTGTAAAATAGGAGGGTTAAACTAGATTGCCTCTAAGCTCTTTCCTTGATATAAATCCTTTAATAAGTTATTTGACAGTAACATTGAGTCTTACTGTAGCTTTTCCAATGGCAGCAAGCAGGTGACAGGTGAATAGAAAAGGATATCATTTTGGAGAAAAAAAAAAAGTGGATACACCGTTCTGCTTCAAATACTTAACTTTGTGGTGGTGGTTGCAAGCTGATGATTCAATACATTCAGTTTTTAAATTTCATCTTAAAACTCTGTGTACTTATTTCCTTTAAATGCTGCTAACATTAATCCAAACTGTCCATATAGACATACATGCATGTGCATATTCATACAACAGAAATAATCAACTATGTCTGCTCTTCCTCACCTCACCACCAAATATTAGGCATCCAAAAATAGATTTTTCAGGCTTCTGTCTATAAAAACACAGAAATTTGAGTTTTTAATTTATCTAAATTGAATCTTCCTTTTCAAAGTCCCAAATTTCACCATCACAATAACAATAACTACAATAACTACCAAATGCCCAGAATGTTTTCCCCATGTCTCCAATTCAACTACAGTTAATTGTGTTCGTATTTCTATTGCAAAAAAAAAAATCACTTGGAACCTGGAAACTCATATGTTTCCCATTATTTCATATAGAATGGTTGAATTAGAGATTAGCCTTTGTCTCACCGGCCAATCTCCATTCTGGTTTTAAGGACCTACCTACTTAAAGGAGCCACTCTCAGGGAGTCAGTCTAGTTAAGTGTTAAGTAAATAAGGGTCTGGGATTCAGAGAGCCAGTGTTTAATTTATGGCTCTGCCATCAGATTCACTTTGTTCTTGTGGGCAAGCTCCATCAAGCATCTCTGCATCCCCACCTCTCAACATGGGCATAACACTACCTACCTCACAAGGGTGCTGTGAGGCTTAACTGAAAAGCATACTGAAATGGGATTCAATTGAAATGGTGCCACACAGTGTCTGGAAGGAGTAATCTGAAGTGAGAGTCCCCTTTAAGCAATTTCAGGGGTCCCAGATACGCTGGGATATATCCATTCTTGGTACTGCTGAATTCCAATATGATGTTGAAATGGCTTGGCTTACCCCTAACTTTAATGACCTCTGCAAAATTCATAATAACCCCAACTCCCCCATGCCCAGAGAACACTGGATAATGAAAAACAATCCAACTAGTTAAAACAAAAAAATAGAAGTGCTTCACTTTCAAGTCATGGGGGAACAGTTTGGGGAGGGCTATATTTATTAAAATATGGATCAAGAGTTAGATCATCTAGGGGATGCATTTTACTGGAGGAATTTATTGCCTAGGGCTTTTTGTTGTTTTCAGTCTGACTCCCCAATTTTCTGTACTATTGTTTGAATATAAAATCCTTCTCTTACATTGGGAAGGGAAGCTATAACCCACCTCATTTCATTATGATTCTTTTCATCCAGTCTGTTCTGCTCAAAGGACAAACTCTTTTCACCAACTATTGTAATTATTTTTCATAGAAGGCCATTTTAATTGTCATATTGTTATGCTAAGCCCTATTGTCTCTGTGTCCTTCAAATCTGTCAATTACTTTAAAAAGTGGGAGGGTGGGGGGGGGTGAAAAGCACATTGTTGTAATTGATTTGTATGTTTGAATTGTCTTATCAGAAAACAAGGTTATGAATTTCATCTGTTGAGACACAAAAATAAAATACTTTCCTAAAAAAAACTTGTACTTGATTTGTGATATTTGAATCCTCTAAAAGAATACTTTCCCCCTCATCTACCCCCTTTTTATATTTTATTAATATTGATTGTATATTTATTCATCCACTAGCTGGAGATAACATGGTTCAATAGAAAGATCACTCATTCTGGATATGGAAGATCTGTGTTCAAATTCTACTTCAGACATTTACAACCTGTATAAACTTGAGCAAGTTATTTAACTTATTTGTCCCTCAATTTTCTCATCTGTAAAATGATGAAGCTAGATGAAATGGCTCTTGGGATCCCTTCCAGCTCTATACTTGTGACCCTATGATACCTGGATGCTTTCCATTCAATGGTGTTACCTAATCATTTACTTGTGATGTCAAATGGGAGGGATGCTAAGTGATTATTTAATTTAAAGCTGAAAGTAACTATTGGGGAGGGGGGCAGAGATCATTCTACAAATGTGTAAGAGAGGACCCTTTCTGAAATGGCTGGAAATATAGATATCATTACCCAGGAAGTAGATCTGTATCCTAAAGGAAATAGTAGAAGGATCTTAAGAATCAAAAGGAAAATGATTTTGGGGTAGAATCATAACCCCAGTATCTTAATTCAGTAAAAAAAAATTAAGTAGTAACAAATAGTCTAGAGCAGTAGTCTCTAAATCATTTTAATAATGTGCCCCTATCAGGAAAGCATACCACATATGAGCATACTATATCTATATCTTCATATCTATTTATATATACATATATGTTTTATATATACATTAAATTTGTACTACTTATTAGTACTCTGTACTAATTATGCATTGTACTAATTAATACTGTACTCTACTAATCATGGATGTTATAAAATGTGCACAACAGAAATTTTTAAAAGACATGCTAAAGATGAAATGGCATTTGGTCAATTTGTTTTTGTTCAGTCATTTTATTCATGTCTGACTCTTTGTAACCCCATGTGGAGTTTTCTTGGCAAAGATACTAGTTTACCATTTCTTTCTCTAGCTAATTTTACAGATGAGGAAACTGAGGCAAACAGGGTTAAGTGACTTGCCCAGGGTCATACAGCTAGTAAGTGTCTGAGGTCAGATTTGAAATCAGAAAGAAGTCTTCCTGACTCCAGGCCCCCAGCTTTCTATCCACTGTACCATGTAGTTCTCCCCTAGAGTCAACAGGGAACTACCAAAGATTACTGGGTAGGAGAAAGACATTGTGAGTCATATATTTTAGGGAGGCATTTTGTCAGATATATGTGGAATAGATTGCAGAAAAGAGAGCAGTTAGGAAATAATTTCAATAAGGGAGATGATGAGGAACTAAAGTGGGTGTTTGATCTGTGAGTAGTGAGAAAGGGATAGATATGATGAAGGAGGTTGGAGAGATAAAAATGACATGATTTGGCAACTGATCACCTGGGAGGACCTGGGAGACTAGAAGGATGATAATGCCCTTGGTGGAAATATGAAATGCCAGAAGAGGTGGGTGTTTGGGATGAGGGAAGAGACACTAATTATCCATGCTTCCATATTGTATGCTACTTACTCTTTCCCACAGAAAAATGAAGAATACATGTAGGGTGGGGGGAAAGGAGGGAAAGTGGAGCATTTTAAAGGTACTTCTCACCAGTCACCATCACCTGAGCAGTGTACAGTCTCCCAGTGATAGGAAATGGGGTGGGAATGCTGGGGTAGAGAGTAGGGGAATTATGCCTGTGTAAGTGCTGCAGGTGCCTCTGGTGTTTAGGTTTCCCACATGGGAAATCAGCAGTGACAGGGGATTTAGTAGTAAATAAGTTTTGAAGGGGAAAGTGTAGTTGAGTTGGAGACAAGCTCAGGATTGACTACAGGTAGAGTAGGATAGACCCATCTGCCAACGTTATAATTGGTTGATCCTCAACCTTTAGTACAATTCCATGGCCCAAATTTTGGAGGCCACTGGTCAAGAGGTATAATTCACATTTGTGATGTTTAAAATCTAAATTGTGGGGCAGCTAGGTGGCACAGTGGATAGAGCACCGGTCCTGGAGTCAGGAGGACCTGAGTTCAAATCCGGCCTCAGACACTTGACAACTTACTAGCTGTGTGACCCTGGGCAAGTCACTTAACCCCAACTGCCTCACCAAAAAAACAAAAAAAAAAACAAAACAAAATCTAAATTGTGGTCGCCTTAAATTAGAAGCTTTAGTACCAGTCCTTGGGCATTAAACATTTATTAAAGCATACAGATATTCCCATGGAGTTCAGAAAGTTAAGAAAAAAGCCTATTTAGCCTAGAGTTCCAGCCTGGTCTGGTTCTTCCTCAAGTCCTCTGCCACAAGCCTGCTTCAATCACGAACTCTTTCCAGCAAACTGGTTGTGGAAGCTTTTTATAGGTCTGGAACAGAGTCGGTCTTTACACACTGTTTCAAGCTGATTGGTTGGCATCATCCAAGTCCATTGGTTCTGAAGGTGTTCTCAAGGTGTGATTACAATCCAGTTAACTTGAAGTAGGATAATCAGCAGTTAATCACTCTCACCTGATTCAATCAGTCTAGATTAATCTCCAAGGGGGTCTTTGAGTATTTGCTAAATCTCATTATTTCATCACACATTAGTCATTCATTCACTTAACAAGCATTTACCAAGTGGCCATTAGGTGCCAAGAACTGTACTAAGGAATGGGGATAGAAAAACAAAAAATAAAGCAGTCCTTACCATCAAGAGAATGTATATTCTATTGGTGAGAAACAATATTGTCAGTACAAAATATACATCAAACAAATACAAAGTAATTTTAGACACTAAATTGAGAGATTAAGGAAAGATTTCCTAAAGAAGATAGTGCTTGAGCTGCACCCTGAAGAAAGTTAGATAATCTTAAAGATAAATATAAAAAGAGAGGGCCTTTGTAGATGGAATAGTCTTTCTAAAGACATAATAATAATAATAACAATAACAATAATTGATATTTACATAGCACCTACTATGTGGCAAACACTTTACAATTACTATGTGCTGGGGGCAGCTAGGTGGCACAGTGGATAGAGCACTGGACCTGGATTCAGAAGGACCTGAGTTCAAATCTGGCCTCAGACACTTGGCACTTACTAGATGTGTGACCACTGGCAAGTCATTTAACCTTCGTTGCCCGAAAACAGACAAACAAACAAACAAAAAAAAACTACTATGTGCTAATGACTTTATAATTATTTGTCTCATTTGAGCCTCACAATACTCTGGGAGATAGGTCAAATTATAATGTACATTTTACAGATGAGGAAACTAAGACAAACAGAAGTTAGTCATTTGCCCAAGGTCATACAGCTAGTTAAATGTTGGACTGAAGAGTCGAACTATGTCTTCCTGACTCCAGGCCTAGCACTCTATCCACTGTGCCACTTCCATGGAGTAGGAGACAAAATGCCATGTCCAGGAAACAGCAAATAAGTCAATTTAGCTGGAGTGTAGAATGTGTGAGAAGTAATACAAAACCAACAACAAAAAATAGGTTGGAGCCAATTTGTGAAGGACTTAAAAACCAAACAGAAAAGTTTGAATTTTATACCAGAGGCAATAGGAAGCCAACAAAGCTTCTTAAGCAGGAGAAAGTTGATCAGACCTGTGGTTTAGGAATATCAATTTTGCAAATAGATGAAGGAGGTATTACAGAGGTCAGAGCATGGAGGCAGGATGACCAGTTGGGAAGTTATTCCTGGAGTCCAGATAAAAGGAGTAATGAGAGACTGATCATTGTGGTGGCTATGTGAGTAGAGAAAAGGGAGCAGATGCTGGAGATGTTACACAAGTAGTCAGGGAACTGAGAGAAATGAAATCCAAAGATAGAATTATCTTGCATTCTTTTGTATAACTGAAAGGTAAATCTTAGTTGATATTTGAAATAATAACCAAAACATCGTTTTAATTTTCACGACTTGATTTTTCCCTAGGCTTTTTTCTTATAGATCACAATAGAATGGCAGGATAGAGAAGTCTATTACAAAGACAATTAAAAAGGAAAGCAAAATAATTTCCAACTATAATTAGAAAGCAATCTTTATCCTGGTTTTTGTTACTGATTGACTGGATCACCTATCTAGTTATCATTAAATCACCTCAATAGTATTAGACTTACCTATATCATCAAACTAATCTGATGCTTCCTTGATCAGTTTTAGCATACCATCTCTCTTTCTCTCTCTTCTTTGTATGACTATGAAGATGAAAGATTTTAAAGCCTAAACAGAAGAGTTTGTATCTCATATAAGAGGCCATAGGTAGCCAATGGATTTAGTCTTATTTTTTTTCTGTCACACTGACCTATCTTTCATCTGATAGTTTTCCCATATGTTTTATAAAGTTCTATTTTGACTAGCTCTCCAAGTAACTACAACTGACTCAAATGTTTTATTCAAAGATATGCTCAACATTTGTCTACATTTGGCAACAACATGTTTTTAAAGTACAAAAAATATACATTTTAGGGGGGATCAACTACATGCAGGAAATGATCGTGCACCCTTTTAGGGTTCTGAGTAAATTCTGAACAATGTTAATGTTTCTTGCGATGCCTAAATTAAATCATAGCCAGGAGTTCCCTTTAGGGAGGGCTGATCTCACTCTGCTTGACAGTCAGTGACCCTGCTAGATGGCAGGTGGAGAAATAAATGGAAATGGTGAAACCAATTTGGCTGTCAGTATTATTGTATCCTTTTCTATATTTGGTGAAAAGAATACAGGCCTCCTAATAACCACCTAAATCATCCATCCTTCCCTTTTCAAAATACTCTGGTGTTGTCAAGACACATTTTTACTTATTTGATCACTGAGTCTGGTCCAATCATAGCATATTGATAGCATACAAACCACTAATGAAAAGGTTTCAAACTCATATCCAGGGCAGCCCTAACTAGATAAAAATGTAATTGGGGGGGGGGGGGGACACGGCTAGGTGGCACAGTGGATAAAGCACCGGCCCTGGATTCAGGAGTACCTGAGTTCAAATCCAGCCTCAGACACTTGACACTTACTAGCTGTGTGACCCTGGGCAAGTCACTTAACCCCCATTGCCCCACAAAAAAAAAAATGTAATTGGGAAATGTTTAACAAAATAAATAAAAATACAATGCAACATAGATAGTGTTAATTTGTGTTTATTCAAGTCAATATGTAGCCCCACAAGGATGTGTTTCAATTTGTTTGACTTCACTGAACTAATGTAACAATCCCAAGGATACAAGGTAACATGTGCTTCCACTTCCTCATCCTTCTTAGTCAGGCTCTGGGGGATTTAGCGGTATATATAGCCATAGCTTCCTCTAGACTGCAGACCAATTCTTGGTGCCCTGAAACTTTGTGCTTTTAAAATGCAGTAGACACAAGGAGTTGGAGACTTTTATGGATGCACCAATCTAGAGTAAGCATATCCCTGTTTTTAATATACTAATCATAAGTAGGTCAAAGAATAACACAGCCAAGTCAAGTCAATCAAGTAGCATTTATCAAGTACCTACACTGTGCTAAATACTATACACTGAGGATAAAAAGGCAAGAACAATTCCTTGCTCTCTGGGAGTTGTAATTGGAAAAACAACTAGCAAAGAAATATATACACACACACACACACACACACACACACACACACATATGTATGTATACAGGAGAAATTAGAGATAATCAAAAGAGGGAAGACACTCTCATTAAGTGGGATCAGGAAAGGTTAGTAGAATCCTTCTGGTGCCAATGATTCCACCTACCTTACTAGATCCACAAGTAATCCCAACTATTGCTTTCTATCATGCCCCATCCTCATGTCTATCTCAACCCCAGGGCCTTACTCAAGTGAGATAATGTAAGAAAAATGCTTTGTAAAACAAAGCATTATTAGGCATTGTTATTTAAAGAGCAGGAATTAAAAGTATCCCCACTCCATTTTAGCCTTCCTAGGAAAGAATAAGAATGCATCTCAAACAATGAACCATAGGATGAAGGGGAACTTCTTGAGCACATCACAAATAAGAGATTTTCAGTTGCCAGGGATTTTGAGTTCTCTTTGCCACATGTGCTCTCTAAACTGGAATCCACTTTACCCTGGATTCTGTAAGCTCTTGTGGAGGAATATATCACAGACTTGGAGGAGGGGGCAGATATTTTGTATCAACTGTTCATACTGTACCATCTTAGTAAAGTTCTCTCTCTAAAAGCTCCTTAAGATTGGCTGACTACATTGATTCTCAACTGACAATCTTGGGGGAAATAGAGAGAATTCTTCAAGCTCATGATGTTTGAGAATCACCCTTGAAGAGTCAGAAGTACTCTAAGAACTTCTAGGGCCTGATGTAGCCTTGCTCCAGGAACTGAGACTCATTTGGGAAAGCAGGATTTAGGATCAGGACGCCTCAGAGATCCTATGGGATACATTATTATTTCTGTAAAAATCAATGGAAGTTGAAGTCCCATCTCAAAGTTCCCTTAACAATGGTTACCCTGGGGCAGCTAGGTGGCGCAGTGGATAGAGCACCGGCCCTGGAGTCAGGAGTACCTGAGTTCAAATCCGGCCTCAGACACTTAATACTTACTAGCTGTGTGATCCTGGGCAAGTCACTTAACCCCAATTGCCTCACTAAAAACAAAAAAAAACAAAAAAAAAACAAAAAAAAAACAATGGTTACCCTTAGTTTGGATAGCCTTCCCTTCCTTAATCTTGGTTCTGGCTTTATCCTTTCCTTCAATTAAATCCAACAAGCATTTGTTAAGTATTTTTACTGTGTGCAAAGTGCTTTACTAGATGCAGAGGGAAGGTGAAAAGTATTTAGATAGTGCCTACTCTATGCCAGATACTGTCCTAATACAAATATTTCTTTGATTTGCTTTATAAATACCCCCATTTGAGCCTCACAACAATCCTGCAAAGTAGGTTCTGTTATTTTCCCTATTTTACAAACTGAGGAAACTGAGGCAGATAGAGGTTAAGTGACTTGCCCAAGGTCACACAACTAGTTCATATCTGAGGCTATATTTGAACTCAAGTCTTCCTGACTCCAGGCCCAGCATTTTAGCTGCCTCCATTTAATCTATCACATAGATTACCAAAACACAAAACAACTGACTCCAAGCCTGGCATGGCACTCTATCTATTCTACTACCTCACTTCCTCAGGGAGATATAAATTTGAAATAAGATACAACCCTTGCCTTTATGGAACTAATAGTCTGATAGGAAAGATATTATTCACATAGAAGTTACAATTTTAAATGATACATGAAAAGTTGTACACAGTAACATCAACATTGAGTGTTGATCTACTGTGATGGACTATATTCTTCTCACCAATGCAATGGCACAGAAGAGTTCCAGGGAACTCGTGATGGAAGAGGACCTCCAAATCCAGGGGGGAAAAAAAAAAGAACTGTGGAGTATAGATGCTAAATGAACCATACTATTTCTTTTGGTTTTGATGCTGTTTTTTTTTCTATTTTGAGGTTTTCCATCATTGCTCTGATTTTTTTTCTCTTATAACATGACTAATGCAGAAATAGGATTAATGTTATTATGTGTGTGTGTGTGTGTGTGTGTGTATATATATATATATATATATATATATATATATATATATATAACCTATATCAGATTACCTGCTGTCTAGGGAGGGGGGAGGGAGTCGAGGGAGGGAGAAAAATCTGAAATTGTAAAGCTTGTATAAACAAAGGTTGAGAACTATCTTTACATGTAACGGAAAAAAATAAAATACTTTATTAATTAACAAAAAAAATTATACATGAAAAGTAAGTAGAAGAGGTACAAAGTGCTTTGTGAGATCTATCTATCTATCTATCTATCTATCTATCTATCTATCTATCTATCTATCTATCTTTCTTTCTTTCTTTCTTTGGTGAGGCAATTGGAGTTAAGCAGGGTCACACAGTTAGTATGTCTCAACATCTGAGGCTGGATTTGAACCCAGGTCCTCCTGAATCCAGGGCCAGTGCTTTATCCACTGCACCACCTAGCTGCCCCTGCTTTCTGAGATCTTAAAGAGCATTGGTATTAGATAGGGGGTCAAAGGAAGGGTTCATGGGCAAGATTCTATTTCATTTGGCCTATAAATGATAAGTATTTCAACAGATGGAAATGGGAGGCAGAACCAAGTGGGAAAACATATATAAAACTCCTTACATAGCTGTGCAAGGGGCCAGTTAGACTAGAGATGACCCAAAGTCCAGCTGACCTGTTAGGAAGCTGTTAGTAGAGGAAGACAGTAATGCAAAACTACTATATGGCGGAAGTGACATGTGAGGTAGAAGACAGATGAAAAGACATATCACAGGAAGATTTGACAGCCAATGATGAGAAAAGAGAATCCAAGCAATCAAAGGAAGAAGAAACCGAGGTTTCAAAAACTAATTAACCCCTTAATATTTTAACAATCCTATTATTATTCTCCTATTGTGTAGCCCAAGTGATAAACCTGACAAATTTCATCATAGAAAAATGGGGACCAGTTCCCAAATAAAGGAAAAAAAACATACAGGAAAAAGTATAATAAGGTATGAAATAAAAAAGCTAAATAATTTCAAGGTCCTTTAGAAAGAAGAAAAGTTCCCTCACCTTCGTGAGTTTTACAGTCATTTCTGACAAGGAAAAATTTCATTCTGTTTGGAGGCCACAGTTTTTTTAATCCCATCTGACTTCCCCGCAAAGACCTGGTGGATGAAGCATGTGTGGAGTGTGTGTAGTCCCTAACTGTCTGTCTGAAGGAGATAACCACCTATGCTAAATGCTTCTTCAAGGAGCTCACAAGTTTCACTGGGGTTGTGCCAACAGACATGGGCTATTTAGAATCCTGTGCTTCCTTCTAATTCATTTACAGATAACACAGAAACAAGGGTTAAAGACTAAATACAATTAGCCAGGAATCATTCAAAGGTTGGTCACCATAGTTACTAAAGCACAGGAACAGTCTCAAAGCGCCCCAAATTGAAGGTAACAGAGAACACAGAATTTCAGTTTAAATACAGATCTCAAATCTAATGCTGGAAGGAATCTCACAGGTCATGGAGTCCAACTCTCTAAGTTTACAGATGAGGAATCTAAGGTCCATAAAGGTTATCACTCTCCAGCTACAGAATGGAGGCTTCAATCAGTGTGAATAAAGGGGAGGGAGCAGGAAAAGATAATAGGTCCAAGTATAAGGAAACCCTCATGGAAAACTGTTTTGTTTTATGGTTTTTATCCATTACTCTTGATAATGCAGTGGAATCTATGGGAACATAATTTTTAAGAGTTAGAAGGGACCTTGGAGTTTATGTAGTTCAATTGCCTCATTTTACCAGTAATGAAACTGATACCTGGACAGATTGAAAGAATTGTCCAAAATCAGTCCACGGACATACTGGAACCAGCTTGTGAGCTCATTTTTACACCATGGGAAACCAACTGCTACAAATCAAGGCATGATTTTGTAGATTGTCTAAATGTAAAGTATGGAGAAAATGCTCATGTAGATTAATTATCAATGTGTGCCATGAGTACATTTCTTTTGTTTTGGTTGTTGTTGGAGAAACTAGTGGTTACACAATTAACAACACATTCCTGATCTAAACCCAACTATTTTAAACTAAGAATACTGTGCTCTTTGCATTTCCCTAGGATAGTTTGTTAACTAGGAAGTTAGAGGTTTTTCCTGATATTATAATTTAAATACAATTGTTCCTTAATAATTCTTATCACATTGTCTTCCCCCCCCACACACACACACACAATTTGCCTTCAGTTACAAAAATTTCCTATAATTTACTCTGGGATAAAACCCAGAACAAATTAGAAAAACAAAAATGAGATTTCATATGGTTTATCTCCTCACTCCCCCAGGCACATCCCACTGCTTCTACCTGTCATTCTCCCTTTGCAAAAGGTACAGGCAGGATTGTGCCAATAAATGTTTAACAAGTAGCTTTCCATGAAAAAAAATGTAGGTAGCACAAATTATGGGTCCCTCTATTTTTGAGGCAACTAGAGTTAAGTGACTTGCCCAGGGCCACATAGCTAGTGTCAGAGGTTGGATATGAACTTGGGCCTCCTGATTCCTGGGCTCATACTCTATAAGCTGAGCCACCTAGCTGACCCTAGAATGCATTTTTGTTTTATTTGCATTGAAATTTTCTCCATGGCTTTCTTAAGTCTAAATAATCAACAAAACAATACATGCAGCCCTGATTTTGTTTGCTAATTTCTGTGTTATCAAGCACACTCATCCACTTTTTTTTGTTTATGTTTTGTTTTGTTTTTGCAGGGAATTGAGAGTTAAGTGACTTGCCCAGGTTCACACAGCTAATACGCGTCAAGTATCTGAGATCGCATTTGAACTCAGGTCCTCCTGAATCCAAGGCTGGTGCTTTATCCACTGCACCACTTAGCTGGCCCCACTCATCCACTTTTTAGAGCTGCTTGGAGCTGGCTCCAGCACACTCCTACTTATAATCCAAGAAGATGAAAGAGGGAAAGCACCTGTATGTACAAAAATATTTATAGCCATTCTTTTTGTGGTGGTAAAGAAGTGGAAACTAAAGGGGTGCCCACTATGTAATGACTGAACAAATTATGTCATATAAACGTAATGGATTAATGACAAATGGGATGAGCTCGGAGAAAACTGGGAAGGTTTGTATGAACTCATGCAGAATGAAGTGATCAGAACCAGGAGGCCAGGTGACATGATGACATAAACATATTTTAGACAATTTTGAAAGACTTGGGAACTCTGATCAATGCAAAAAACAATCAGGATTCCAGAGGAATACCAAGAACTATGCTACCTACTATGCAGGTGTCTATGATGCTATTAGCTCTGACCTCAAATCGTCCAGCTATGACTCTAGCCATGGCCTCAGAGGACAGCAAGCAAGGCAACATATGATGAGTTGCATTCAATTTGTTTTTAATTTCAACTTACCTTATAAGGTAGAGAGAGGGATGGTCTATTCATAGGTAAATAAGTTGGCAGCAGGTGAGAAGACTCCCTCAACCTATGCAGGCTGACACTCCTACAATTTGTAGTCAATTACCTAGTACACTAAAAAAGGTTAAATGATTTGCCAAGAGTACATATCCAGTTTGTATCTGAGGCAGGATTTGAATACAGGACTTCTTGGCATAAAAGCTAGTTCTTTCTATGAATTAGGCCTCCCTTAAATTTGGACCAATATACTACTTGTCCACTTTGAAGATCTGTCGATCCAAACACTTCAAATACCTTGATTATTCTTTCAAGCTCTGCCAAGTGAAACAAAACCTCAAGATTTATTTGTTTGTTGGCTCAATAAGGGTTAAGTGGCCTTCCCATGGTCACACACCTAGAAAGTGTCAAGTATCTGAGGCTACATTTGAACTCAGGTCCTCCTCAATCCAGGACCAGTGCTTTATCCACTGTGCCACGTAGCTGACCCCTAAAATCTCAAGATTTTTAAGTGAACAAGCCTTTGATTATTAACATTTCTATTTCACCAGAACTCTTTTCAGGGTCATTTTTCTATTAAAAGGGAATCATTTCTTCTTTGAATTTCCCCTTTACAGCAGGCTTGGAGCAGCTTTAAACTCCCTGGGCATCGATTACAATCACAGTTCTCCAGGTGAATTGTAACTGAATGTGGACCTAACAGGAATTCTCAGAAAATGTAATTGTGATTTGGTATCAATTAAAAAAAAACCGACAACAAGTTTATACGGATTTCTTTTGTTTCCTCCAAATAAGAATCTATCTTAAATGGGGCTGGGGGGAGGGGCAGAACGGGCAGAGGGTAGTTCTATTTTTTTTTTGTACTAATGTTATTAGTCTAAGAGTACCACAGATACCAGTAGAAAAGTTTGTCTACATCAATGGTGTCAAACTCAAATGGAAACATTGATCATTAAACTATATATAAAGATCCCTGTAAGCTGTACATGACTTAGAAAACTACATGATAATATTATCTATGTTTTATTGTGTATTTTGGTGGCAGCTAAGTGGTACAGTGGATAGAGCACCAGGTCTGGAGTCAGAAAGACCTGAATTCAAATCCAGCTTCAGACAGTTACCACCTAAACAAGTCACTTAACTCTGTTTGCCTCCATTTCCTCCTGTGTAAAATGAGGAGAAGGAAATGGCAAATGACTCCAGTATCTTTGCCAAGAAAACCTCAAATGGTGTCATGAAGAGCCAGACAGAACTGAAAAATGACTAAAAAACAATTGTACTTTCATTTGTTTTGTTGAATATTTCCCAATTACATTTTAATCTGATTTGGGCCGCACTTGTAAACGTTGTGGGCCATGTGTTTGACACCTTTGCTCTACACCTCCTGCAAAATATGTCTCCCTTGCTAATAAAGCCATCATGGCTTAGTATATTGGATAATATAACCAAAGAACAACAATACAGCTTCTTTTTTCCTATGGCATAGTTTTATTGATTTGAATGGTATTTCTTATTTCCTAGAATTAAAGCCAATAGGGTTGCTATGGTTAAAAATACCCACTAGAGCCATAACTAGTAATGTTGGCGCCTGGGGCAAGCAGTAGGAAATGGACTCCCAAATCAATTTAGTAATTCATGGTGTGAAAATTGTACAAGAAGTAATCTAGAAAATTCAGTTAAGTGGAAAGAAGAATTAGTCATTATAGTGGTTTACAGAAAGGTATTATTAAGAAAGTTTATGTATTAGTTAGCTTATTGTTTTAAGTAATTATTCTTGTTAACCAGGTGTTAAGCTTATTTTTGTTGTTTCTATGTTTCTACAGCTGAAAGAATACTAGGGCTGGCAGAGAATGACCATACCCTAGAAGAAAGCCAATTTGTCCCACACTATTTATGACTGATGATCTTGTTGCTCATGGAGTATCACAATCTTAATTTTTTTTTAATTATAAATAGCATAATAAACCCAAAGATCCAAGCTTTTGGGACAAAAACCCATTATTTGATAAAAACTGCTGCATATGATTGCAGATAGCTTTGATTTCTCTTTCTGAAAATTGTTTATATCCTTTGATCATTTATCAGTTGAGGAATGACTTATATTCTTATAAATTTCACTCATTTCTCTATATATTTGAAAAATGAGGCCTTTCTCAGAGATATTGCTTGCAATCCTCCCCACCCCCCCACCATTTTCTGCTTTTCTTCTAATTTTGGTTGTATTGGTTGTGTTTGTGCAAAAACTTTTAAATTGTATATAATCAAAATTTTCTATTTTCTATGTTATAATGAGTCCTATATATTGTTTGGTTTTAAATTTTTCCCTTATCCATAGATCTGACAGGTAAACTATTTTCATGCTCTCCTAATTTGCTTATGCATCACCCTTTTTTTGCAAATCATGAACTTGTAATAACAAAAATAGTTTTATGATTATTTTCACTCCTCTCAGTGGGGGGGGGGGCAGTACTAGATTCCTTTCCCCGTTCCTTTTCAGCATTGAGTTTGACCTGACACCATTCCTCTTTAATGTCTTTAGAGTATCCTCAGCATTATCTTTGTTGATACTAAGAACCATGGAAAGAGTCATGGGAACCAATACAGAGTGAAATATGTAGCACAAAGAAAACAATATATGAAAGGACTTCAACAATGGAAATGGAAAGAAAAACCACAAAAATAATGAAAAGTGAATGTTGAAAGAACTTCCAGGTCATATGAGCAATGGGATGGCAGACTAAACAATTTCTCTGATCCTCACAATTTCTCAAACCTCTCAAAACCAGAAAATATCCATCAATAATAAAGCAACCTCAGCTCAACCAAGGCATAGGACACTCAGAATCAAAAAGGTTTGAAAAAAAAACCACTAAAATCCATGAACTGATGTTTTTACTCACCCTGAGCTCACTTAACACCCTGCCTACACCTCCCATACTACTAGCAGAAAGGCTATACTAATACATGGCACATACATACATGGCACAGGTTTTCACAAAACCCACCTCCACCCTTTGGACCTTATCCCTCTTTCCAGTCCCAGTTCCAAGACATAGAAATATTCCCTGGCCACAATAGTCAGACAGTGATGCCACAGCTGTTCAGCAACAGATAGGTACCACAATCCTGTAGCACCAGAACTGCAAAGCTCTGAAGTGTCAGTGCCAAAGTGGGCAATCCTATAAAAATCAACAGAATTAGCACTGAGGAAATTAATCCCATAGCACTGGTGCTCCAAAGCTCCAAATTGCTGATACAGGGTCATAGAACTAAGGAATGTAGGAAGCAAGACAGCACACAAGAACAGGACACTGTATATAGGGTACAGTATACAGTACTCCAATAAGCCTCAAGGAAAGAGCATTGAATCTAGCTGGGTTGACTTCTGACCACCCAAAAGTCACTTGAAGCAGAGATCTACGCTGATAAACCCTAAATTACCCAGTGTAATTCCCCCCAAGGAAATTATAGGGAAAAGGAGTCAATAATTAAGTGATGGGGAAAACGAAAGGGGGGAGGGCTGAAATTACAAAAGATTTAGGGAAGAAGAAAGCTCAAAGACCTTGAACATAAGCAGATAAATCATCAAGGAAAACAGTAATAATGGAAGGAAACAAAGCCTCCAGATCTAGTAACAAATTTAGGCATCTATGAATAAATACAGCAAAACCAAGAAAAATGATACAACTTTTTGATTAGAAAAAGGTCCCTGTGGAATGTGAGAATATGGAATGATAAGATATTCTTGAGTGTTTCAAAAGAGAAATGAGAATTATGAAAGTAGGAATTGATGTCTGGCACAGCAGAAATAATGGGTACCAAAGAGATCATAAAATTGGAAAAGAACCCGCATATACAAAAATATTTATAGCAGCTCTTTTTGTGGTGGCAAAGAATTAGAAAACTGAGGGTATACCCATCAACTGGGGAATGGCTGAATAAGTTGTGGTATATGAATGTGATGGAATACCAATGTTCTATAAGAAAAGATGAGTAAACAGATTTCAGATAATAAGATAAATAGATAGATGATAGAAGGATAGAGGGAATTTTTATAATGTCATAAAAAGTATCTATCTAAAACCAAAAGCAATAATAATATAAAATGAGGATACATTAGTACCTTTTCTTTTTTTTTCTTTTTTCTTTTTTTATAGTGAGGCAATTGGGGCCAAGTGACTTGCCCAGGGTCACACAGCTAGTGTTAAGTGTCTGAGGCCGGATTTGAACTCAGGTACTCCTGACTCCAGGGCCAGTGCTCTATCCACTGCGCCACCTAGCTGCCCCATTAGTACCTTTTCTAATAATTATGGAATGAAGCAAAGATGCCCATTCTCCCCCACTATTTGTATATAGTTCTAGAAATGTTAGCAATAGCAATTAGATGAAAGAAGGGAATTAAAGGAAAAAAAGACAGGTGAACAGTGATCCCTTTTCACTGATGATATTATAGTGTACCAGGAAAACCCCAGGGAACCAACAAAGATACTTAGACAATTTATAGATTCAGCAAAGTTATATGCAACAAAATAAATATTCATAAATCAAACCCAAAAAGCAATAACAGGGAAATTCTATTCTAATAGTTACAAAGTGAATAAAATATCAAAGGACCAATCTCCCAATTACAAAGCAATCCTTTAAGAAACAAAAAGCAACTTAAATAGTTGGAAGACTATTCAGTGTTTATGGCTAGGCCATGCCAATATAAGAAAAATGATAACACTAACAAAATTTGTTTGAATCCAAGGCAAATCATTCATCACAATAATAGATGTCTATGTTCCAGCCACTGATGTTGAAGAAGTCAAAGTTATTCAATTCTATGAAGACCTTCAACACCTTCTAGAAATAACTCCAAAAACACGTCACATTTATCACAGGATACTGCAATGCTAAAGTAAGAATTCAAATGATAATTGGAATAACAGTCAAATGTGGCCTTGGAGTGCAAAATGGAACAGGGCAGAGAGTAATAGAGTTCTGTAAAGATAACTCACTGGTCATGGAAAACACTCTTTTAAACAAACTAAAAAGTGACTCTATACATGTACATCACCAGGTTGTCCATATGAAAATCAAATGGATTATATACTTTGCAGCCAAAGGTGGAGAAGCTCTATACATTCAGATAAAACAAGACCTGGAGACAACCATGGCTCAAATCATAAGCTTCTTAATGCAAAACTCATACTTAAATTGAAGAAAGTAGGGAAAACCATCAGTCTATATAGGTATGACCTACATAACATCCCTTATGAATATAAAGTGGTAGTGATGAATAGATAGATACAAGGGATTAGATGTGATAGAGTGTTTGACATACTACGGACAGAGGTTTGAAACACTGCGCAGGAGGCAACAACAAAAAATATTCCAAAGAAAAAGAAGAGTAAGAAAATAAAATGGCTGTATGATAAGGCTTTACAAATAACTGAAGAAAGAAGGAAAGCAAAAGGGAAAGGAAAAAGGGAAAGATGTACACAACTAAATGCAGAATTTCAGAAAATAGCAAGGAGAGATAAGTTGTTGTTGGGTTTTTTGTTTTGTTTTGTTTTGTTTTGCTTATTTAAGAAAAAGAAAGAAATAGAATAGGAAAGAAGAAATCTCTTCAAGAAAATTAGAGATATATGGTGAACCTTTCATGCAAAAATGGGCATGACAAAAGACCAAAATTGTAGGGACTTAACAGAACTAGGAGAGATTGAGAAGTAGTGGCAAGAATATATAGAAGAACTATACAAGGAAGATCTTAACATCACTGATAACCATAATGGTGTGGTTATTGATATAGAGTCAGACATGCTGGAGAATGAAGTCTCATGAGCATTTGGAAGCATTGCTAACAATTAGACTACCTGAGGGGATGGAATTTCAGCTGAGCTATTTAAAATCCTAAAACCTGATTCTGTTAAAGTTCTGCACTCAATGTGCTAGCAAAGTTGGAAAACTGAACAGTGACCAATTGATTGGAAAAGATCAATTTACATCCCAGTCATAAAGGACAATAACGAAGAAAGTTCAAATTACTAAACAATTGGATTCATTTCACATGCCATTAAGGCTATGCCTAAGATTCTTCAAGCTAGGTTTCAGCAATATGTGAATCAAGAATTACCAGAAGGGTAGGCTGGCTTTCAAAGAGGCAGAGGAACTAGAAACCAAATTTCCAACATTCACTGGATTATGGAGAAAGCAAGGGAGTTCGAGAAAAAAACATTTAACTCTGCTTAATTGACTACACTAAAGCCTTTGACTGTGTGGATCACTACAAAATGTGCCAAGTCCTCAAAGAGATGGAAGTATCAAATCATCTTACTTGTCCCCTGAGGAACCTGTATGCAGGTGAACAAGCAACAGTTAGAACCAAACATATAACAATAGATTGGTCTAAGATTAGAAAAGGATTATGACAAGACTATATATTGTCACCTTATTTAACTTATATGCAGAGTACATTATGTGAAATGCCATATTGGATGAATCAAAATCCTGAATTAAGGTTTCTGAGAGAAATGTTAACCATCTCAGATAGGCAGATGAAATGACTCTGACGGCAGAAAGTGAAGAATTAAGAAACCTCTTCACAAGGGTGAGAGAAGAGAATTTAAAAGCTAACTTGAAGTCAACATAAAAAAAAACTAAGATCATGGCAACTGGTCCCATCACTTTCTGGCACATAGATGGAGAAGAAATGGAAACAGTATCAGATGTTATATTCTTGGGCTCAAGGATCACTGCATATGGTGGCTGTAGCCATGAAATTTATTTAAACACTTGCTTCCTGGCAGGAAAGCTAAGGCAAATCTGGACAGAATACTAAAAAGCAGAGATGTTACCTTGCCAACAAAGGTCCATGTAGTCAAAGCTATGTGTGGCTCTGAGAGTAAGACTGTGAGGAAAGTTGAGTGCTACAGAATTGACAATTTTGAATTGTGGTGCTGGAAAATACTTTTGAGAGTCCCTCATACAGAAAAAAGGTCAAATCAGTCAATACTTAAAGAAATGAATTCAGACTATTCAGTGGAAGGAAATCTTGTACCTGAAGCTTAAATACTTTGGCCACATAATGAGAAGACAGGACTCATTGGAAAAGACTCTGATGCTGGGAAAGATTGAAGGCAAAAAGAGAAGGTGATGGCAGAGGATGAGATAGATAGATTGTGTCATGGAAGCAATGAAAATGAGCTTGGACAGACTCCAAGAGATAGTGGAAAATAGACTGGCCTGGTGTTCTATAGTCCATGGGATGATAAAGAGTTGCATACAACTGAATGAACAATAACAAAAAAACAAAATTAATTTACAATTTAATGCTATACCAATCAAATTACCAAGGGAATACTTCACAGAACTTGGCAAAGTAATAACAAAATTCTCTAGGAAACACTAAAGATCTAGAATATCAAGGGAAATGTTAAAAAGTAGTAAGGACAAAGGGGAAATAGCACTTCTCAACCTCAAACTATATTATAAAACAACAGTTGTCAAAACCATCTGGTATTGGTTAAAGAATAGAGAGACAGATCAATAGAACAAACAAGACAAGGGAGAATCAGAAGTGATAGAGCTCAATAACCCAGTGTTTGATAGAGTGGAAAACAAATTAGTAAGGATAAACTCCTTATTTGACAAAAATTGCTCAGAAAATGTAAAGCAGCCTGACAGAAATTAAGCTTAGATCAACACCTTATACCATATTCCACAATACATTCTAAATGGATATGTGATCTTAATATTAAAGATCATATTTTTTAAAATTTAGAAGAGAAACAGATCATATACCTTGAACAGCTATAGGTAAGAAATATATTCTTAATGATATAAGAGATAGAGACAATTACCAAAGATAAAACTTGGATTAATTGAAACTGAAAAGCTTCTTCACAGACAAAATTAATGTACTTAGGATAAGAAGGGAAGTGGTCAAATGAGGAAAAAAAACATTTTATCAGCTCTCTCTCTGATAATTGTTTGGTATCCGAGATATATAAATAATTAATAAATATGTATAAGATTAATAGCCATTCCTCAATAGATAGTCAAAGGATATGAACAAACAGTTCTCAAAAGAATTGCAAAATATTCACAGCCACATAAAAAATTCCCCAAGTCACTAATAAGAGAAATTCGAATCAAAATAACCCTTAGGTTCCACCTCACAACTTTCAAATTGATTAAAAAAAAAAACTAGAAAAATGGCCACAATTCATATTGGGGGAATTATGGAAGGATAGGCACACTAATATAATGTTGGTGGAACTACGAAATAGTACAAATATTTTGGAAAACAATTTGGAATTAGGCAAATAAAGTGACTAAAATATCCATACCCTTTGAACCTGATACTCCATTACTGGCCTTATAATGCAAGGAAGCCTTTGATAAATAAAAAAGTCCCCACATACTCAAAAATATTTATAGTAGCACTTTTTATAATAGCAAAGATTCAGAAACAATGTAGATGCCCATCCAAGTGAAGGAAGCAGGACCAAGTAAGCAACATACATAGAAATAAAGCAATGTTAACGGAAAGAGCAACTATACACCAAAAAATCAAAGTAAGAGTAATAAAATTATAAAGATCAACCAGGACTCAAATGAAGAGTGATGAGAAGTCACTACCCCAATATAATCAAGCAACAAGCATTTATTAAGCACCTGCCTATACTAAGTGCTGGAGATTCAAATATAAAAATTAAAGTCCCTACCCAAGGAAAATTTACTTTAGAGTAGAGGAGAGAACATGAATAAATATAAATTAAATAAAAGGTAAGTTGGTGGAAAGTAGGAGAAGCTAGAAGTAGAAGGGAAGTAGAAGGTGTCATTTATATAGATTTTTTTTAAGAAAACGAGATTTTAAGAAGCAAAGATAAGGAGGAAGTGCATTCTGGGCATTGAGAACAGCCAGTACAAAGCTTCAGAGATCTGAGATAGAATGCTATGTATATGCCTGGATTACCATGTGAAGGAAAGTGAATAATGAGGTTGGAAAGGTATATCAATGCTTAGTATATTTAAATGCCAATCAAAGGTACTTAGTTGATCCTAGAGGCATGAGGGAGCTAATAGGGAGCTAAATTAGTTTATTGAGTAAGGGAATGACAGGAGCAGCCCAGAACTTTAGGAAAATCACTTTGGCACCTTTATAAAGGTTGATTTGGAGAGTGTAGACACTTGAGGCAGCAAGATGGGCTTTGTGCACAAAGAGAAAGAGACGGACAGAAGGAAAGGCATGGAGATATAACCAAAAGAATTGGTGACTGATCAGATATGTGAGGCTGAGGGGAGTGAAGAATCAAGGATAATACCTGAAGGACTTGAAGGAAGGTGGTGTCCCCTACAGAAATATGGAAGTTCACAGAAGGGCTGGATTTGGGTGGGAAAGATATTAAGTTCAGTTTTGGAAATGCAGACGCAATGAGATATTTGTAAAGTGCTTAGTAGTGTAGCAGGTGTTTAATAACTGCTTTTTTATTTCCTCACCTCCTTCCTTCCCTTCCCCTGCTGAGTATGAGATGTCTATGACACATCCAATTTGAAATTTCTAATAACAGTTGGAGATAGACAGCCAGAGCCAAAGGAAGAAACAAGGGTAAAATGTAGAGAAAGATGAGTGTCATGAAAACCCAGCAAGAAGAGAGGAGAGAATACAGAGTATCCAGGTGAATGTGGTGAACAAGATTGAATCCTATATAGAGAGAATTTGAAGGATGAGGTCTGAGAAATGGCTATCCTTTGGCAATTAGCTGGTTAATTAATTTACAGACCACTTCGGAGAAAGATGTTTCGGCTAAATATTAAGTTCAGAATCCTGGATGAAAAGGGTTAAGAAACAAGTAAGAAAAAGTAAAATGGGTGTAGACAGCTGTTTCTCAGAATTTGATTATGACAGAAAAGAGAAATAGAGACCAATAGTTTGGGGAGGAAATGGTGGGATCTGTGAGAATTTTTTTTTTCTTTCCAGTGTGGAAAAGTTGAGTAAGCAAAGTAAGTTGAGTGTGTAAAGTTGAGTAAGGTAAGAACTAAGTAGATAAGAAGAGAATGAAGATCAGGGTGGGGGGTAGGGAGGAGAATTATTATAGCATTGATCTTCAGGAGGAGATGGGAGTAAGTGTAGATCTGAGGGGATTGCCCTTGACAAGAAGGGTCACCTCTTCATCAGAGCCAAGTCTAAAGAAAAAGATACGGAGGAATAGTTTCAAAGTTTTTTGAGATGTAGAGGAGAAGAGTAAACACAGCAAATAGTCTCTCTATGCAGCAAGAGCCTCAGCTAAAATGATGGGAATAGAAAACACAGTGGAGGAGGCTTATAGAAAAAAGAGGTTTGGAATAGTCTTTGTGAGAAATGGGAAAAAGAAGTAGCCAGGAAGGAGTAAATGTATTTTCTTGCTGAGGTAAGACCCTTGTTAAGATTCAACTAATTTGTACAGGACCCTATTGACTCATTTTCATTATTTCCTCTCTCTATTAGGCAACACATGAGTAGGAGCAGAAGAAGCAGATTAAAGTAAGATTGGCATTCATCAAGGGATAAGCATCAATAGGACAGGATTTCAAGGAGTTCAAGAGTAGAAAGCAGTATACAATAGAAATGGTTAACTATATAGGGTCAAGATAGGGAAATAAGGAAGATGAATCTAGATTGGGGTGATGGTGTGGGTGTGGGACATGATGAAAGGACAGAGGCCTGGAGGGCTTTTGAAGGTAAAAAAAAATTAAGTTTAGGAGAGATGAAATAATTGGGGGTTATGATATGATAAAGGGATCTTGGTGGTTTTTTTATAACTAAAATGGAATATTAGTGGCTGATGGTAACATCAGCCTGTGTGTAGCTGACATGGAGGGGAGGAGCAGGTAATAGAAGATGAGAAGACTGTGAAATTGGGAGGTTATGGTATTTGTGGAAATATCAACATATGTAAAAATGTTTATAACAGCTCATTGTGGTAGTAAAAAAAAACACACCAAGAAACTAAGAGTATGAAATGACTGAACAAATCATGGTATAGGAATGTAATAGAATAATATTATGCTGTAAAAAACAAGGAAATAGATTATTTGAGAGGTAGAACTGATACATTCAGGTAAACAGAACCAGAAGTAAAATTTATACTATAACATCAATAATAATAAAAAATGAAAAATTTCAAAAACTGTAAGAATGCTGATCAATACAATAACTATTCATAATTTTAGAGGACCAATGATAAAACCTGCTATCAATCTCCTGACAGAGAAGTGATGAACTAAGTGTGCAGAATAAGACATTTTTTTTGGACACAGCTGATGAGGGAACATGTTTTGCTTAACTATGTATATCTTTTGCAATGATTTTGTTTTTCTTTTTTCTAATAAGGTGAGGAGTGGGAAAGAGGGAAAATAGATTTCTATTCATTAAAAAAAATTAAGTTTATTTTTACAAAAAAATAAGCAAAGGCATCAAGGTGGAGAAGAAGCCTATAAGAAAGAAAAGAAATTGACATATGGAGGAGAACAATAGATAACCACTACCCAGGTGGTGTAGTAAATTTGAATGGAATTAACCTCAAAAGAAGAAAGGTTGCTGTGTGATACAGGAAAAGGGAAAGTCCAGAAGGGGCAGTGGAAAGAAAGAAAAGCACAGCCAGTACAATAGAGTAGGAATACGGTATCATCTGGGTGGGGAAGGAGCCTGAGAGGCCCAAATTGAGGGAAGTTTGTTATCTATAGAATGGGAGTTCCAGAGGCACAGATGAAGGAGCAGCCAAGGTTGAGGGGGCTATGAGAGGTGCACAGATTGAGGTGGACGGGAATGAGAGAATGAGAGTTTTAAGTTGAAAAGAAGATGTACTTACTTTAGGTAACCAATGTGGGGTTTGAGAAGGAAATTACATGAGTTCATTAGACATAGGGGTTGTGTTTGGCCAAAGGAAATAGAAGGTTATGAAATATTACCTACCTCAGCTCTACCTGGTGTACTATAGGCTCCAATGAAAAGTTTTTGCTTTATCCCCATTTGAGATAGAAAAGAAAGTAATTCTATTGTTAAGAAAATATTCTGAAATTTTTTTTCTTTTTTTTTTTTTTAGTGAGGCAATTGGGGTTATGTGACTTGCCCAGGATCACACAGCTAGTAAGTGTTAAGTGTCTGAGGCTGGATTTGAACTCAGGTACTCCTGACTCCAGGGCTGGTACTGTATCCACAGCACCACCTAGCTGCCCTGAAAATATTATTTTTTATAAAGCTCTCTGTTAAAATTCCATAGTATCAATGAATGTATTTTTTTCAAAATCCTTAAATGTCCAACAATAAAGGAATTTTTAAAATAAAACACACTAGTGTTTTTAATATGATAAATTAAAATTAAGCAAGCATGAGGAATATTTTTAAAGTATAAAATACATTATAAAATGATCTTTTAACAGATCCATCATATGAACATGTGAATGTTTCCTCCTAACTCTTGTCCATTTCTTCCAGTAAGTCCAAAGGGGGTCCAAAGAAAAGCAGAACCCAAAGAATGGAGCACACACTGTGGCCATATAGGATAAGTGATTAAGAATGAATAAAGAATCTCAATGAAGACCAAATGACTGAAAATGTTTCATATTTTATACCTTGAAATGAATCCATTTAAATGTAAATAATTGCTAAACCAGTTTATTTGATTGTTTTGATGTTCAGAGTTAGGTTTTTAATAAAAAACAATTTTACAAAGGAAAATAAGGTATGTGGTACAATCTCCCTCTTGGAAATTGGAGATTGGTCATACAGGGCAATGAAACAATGAGTAACAGGGGCAGCTAGGTGGCGCAGTGGATAGAGCACCGGCCCTGGAGTCAGGAGCACCTGAGTTCAGATCCGGCCTCAGACACTTAACACTAGCTGTGTGACCCTGGGCAAGTCACTTGGCCCCAATTGCCTCACTAAAAAAAAAACAAAAACAAAAACAATGAGTAACAGCAGTAAAACAAAAGCTCACAAGCATTGACAAAGGTTCTAGAATAAATATCCACATTTTGCTTCTGGGATCCTCCGTCCCCCATAGGGCCCACATCTAATTGATGTTAACAGGGTAGATAACCCAAGTGATATCTGTCTTTGTCTTACTGCATGTCTATCTTCAGGTCTAACTAAAAATTCAACATCCCCAATTGACCTTGGAAACATAGCTGATGTTAATTTGAAAATTATGAAGAAATTTCTGGAGGGATAAGAATCTTTGAACCTAAAACATTATTCTTCTGCTGCAGCAAGAGAGCCTAAAGAAGTGTCAGGAACAAAATTAGAAAACCTCAAGTGTAAGGTCATAGAATATTCCCTAGTGTTAATATGGTCCTGGTGGTAGTGTGCTCAATAAAGGGTGTATTTGGATAACTTGGGCAGGGGGAGAGAAACAGTAAGTCTATCAGATTTTCAGGTAATACAAAACTGGGGAAAATAGCTAACACATTGGGTAACAGTGTCAGAATTCAAAAAGATCTTAATGGACTAGAAACAATGGATTGATTGGAATTCAAAGCCCTTCATAACCTAGCCCCTTGCTACCAAGGAAGGAAGAAAGGGGGCAGGGAGGGAGGGAGAGAGACAGGAAAGGAGAGAGAAATGGGATGGAGAAGGGAGGGAGAAAAGAGAGAGAGGGAAAGAGGGAGAAAAGAGAGGGAAAGGAGAGGGAAGGAAGGGAGGAAAGTGTGGATGGGATGAAAGGAAAGAAGGAGGGAGCAAAGGAGTAAAATAAAGGAAGGAAAGGAGGGAGGAAGAAAATGGAGGGAGTAAGAAAGGGAGGGGAGAAGGAAGAGAGGAAGAATGGAAAGGGGAGGTGGGAAAAGGGAGAAGGAAAAGGGAGAGAAGGAGCTGCATAATTTGAAAGTAAGAGAAAAGTACCAACATTGCCCTTCATTGGCCTTGGCATACTTCCCTCTAAGTTTTGGTGAAATGTCTGCTGCAAAGAATAAAGCAGTGTCTCTCTTCCCAATGGAGCACTCAAATGTTTCCCACTCAAATCTCCAGCTTGTTCTTACTGCTTTGCACAGTTTTTTGTTCATGTGCATTCACTGAGTTGTCAGCTATCTTTGCCTGGTCCCAGTAAGTTCAATGAGTGGTCATATCCAGAACCTTGGATGCCATGCAGACAATATGTAGACAAGAAAGCATGTAAATCAGTCTTTTGAAGAACTGAATCTATACCTCCAACCCAACATGAAAATAAGCACTGGCTCAGAGCCTAAAGGAAATCAGGATGTGATTAAAAGGAATTCGAAAGCCAGTGCCTCTGATTTCTATTGCCTTTCACTTCCGATTTTCTGAGAATCTGTGTCTGTGGGGGAATTACAGGAGATTAATGGGGACTGAGGGAACTCATATCTTAGATGAGTGTAATGAAAGCTTAAAGGGATCCAATACCACTTATTGCACAGAAGTGCTACATCAGCCCTACTAGTCATGTAGTGCTTATGCCCTGCAGGGTTAGGCAAAATAGCTGAGCAGCCTGTTATTCCACCTGTCTTTTAGATATGATGAGATGGGTTGTGAGGAAGAGGATTCTGAATAGGATCTTTTTCACTGACATAACTTCTCTCTTGCCACAATACAGACTAGGGCTTGGAATAGAGCTTTTGGTCAAGGACAGTCTTCTTCTTCTTCTTCTTTTTTTAGTGAGGCAATTGGGGTTAAGTGACTTGCCCAGGGTCACACAACTAGTAAATGTTAAGTGTCTGAGGTCGGATTTGAACTCAGGTACTCCTGACTCCAGGGCTGGTGCTCTATCCACTGCGCCATCTAGCTGCCCCCAAGGACAGTCTTCTAACATAGGTCTAATTCAGAGTTAGACCTTGAAGCACTTCTCTTATGTCTCTTATAGTGGGAGCCCCTAGTCCAGGTTCTTTGCAATCCTAGGGAGACTCTTACCCACCAGCAGGTCTGCAAGACTGTGGTCAAATAAAGTGAGTAGCCACACTAAAAAGAAAAAAAAAAGAAACTTATTAGCAAGCTTAAGGAGGACTATTTCAGCCAGTATCAGCTTAAACATCTTTCAGTACAGATTGGGTTTTGATAGTTTTTTGGTTTTGCTTAGAGTATATCAGTATACAACTGATTAGTGGCATTCTGCAGCAGAAAGGAAATGAGGAAAAAATGTGAAAGCCTGGGACTCAAGGAACTTGATAAAGATCAGGTTTATTCTCATGAGAAAATGCATTTGTCTGTGGTTAGTAATCTCTGAGGATAGTGAACGTCTCCTAAAAGAAGACTCCTGGTTTTTGCAGTTGTAGACATTAAGGTGGAGAATAAAGCACAGCCTGACAGTCTCTATTGGCATAGTTCCACAGCTCAGTTTCTCTGGTTTCAGAGATCTCTTTATCTGGGGAGATTTTTCCTGGAAACTAAGGGTACTCAGGTTCATCTTCCTATTCCACATCATCACTGTTAGGAATTCAATTCAGCAAATACTTAAGTTGCCTACTATGTGCAAAGAGAAAGACAGGCAAGCAAAAAACATTTATTACTATGTGCCAGACACTGTATTAAGCAATGGGGATACAAATATAAGCAAAAAAGACAAGCCTTACCCTCAAGAAGCTTAATTCTAATACGGGACGACAAGACAAAAACAGGGAGTTGAAAAGGATGAGTGCCAAGGAATACTTGATGAAGTGCAGAAAAAAGTTCTTAAGGGAATTCATTAGCTGTGCACCTTCGAAGCCCTTGAAGAGTTAATGAAGGGTAAGGGCCCACACTGAAGGAAATCCTTATTCTTGAGAATAAGATATTTTTGGTTGGAGGGTTTGTTCTGATTTGGGCCTTCTTATTTAAAAAAAAAAATGTCAGGGATGATCTTGTTCTCTTAAGAATTGTTAAATTTTTATAGTATGTGGAAGTTGATAACCCTGACTCAGGTAGATTTATAAACCAGGACCCACAGTTATAGTGATTCTGCACCGAGGAGTATTTACAAAATGTTTCCTACTTATTCCTCTGTTAATTATTTCCTATTAATCTTTATCCTGCATATAGTTCACTTTGTATATATTTGTTTGCATATTGTGAGCTCCTTGAGGGGAGAGACTGTCTTTTGCCTCTTTTTCTATCCCCAGAACTTAGCTTAGTGCCAAGCATATAGTAGGCATGTAATAAATGTTAACTGATTAACTGATTTGATCATTCACCCCTTTATCTCCACACACACACACACACACACACATACACACACACACACACACACACACCCCTTAGAAAGCAAAATTTCCTAACAACAGGCTGGGAACTAGTACTAGGGAAGGTCACTCTCTCCTGGACTGATTCCCATGGAGCCCGCATGGCAACAAAGAAACACCAAGCAACATAAGGATAGGATCAACCATAGGTATTTATGACAAATAATATTAAATCTGGCAAGTGTATTCTTTGGGAGGGCTGGACTGTCCTGCTACTGGGCAAGCACCCAAGATAAAGTGCACACACACATAGTCACAGGTCCCTTCCAATTTGTCCATTTAGATAGGTCATCTCTCTAGACATGCAGATGTGGAAGGGAGTGGCACTGCTACATGGGGAGGCCTTTCATATGCCATCTTTCCCTTCTACCCTCCTCCTCCAGAGTGCACCAAAACTCTCACCCTTGCCCTGCTTAAAAAAGCTTTTCCATGACCCCATCCCCACCTGTGGGCTGATTGCCCATGACTTTCTTCTTTCTCTTCCCTAACTGGGAAGAATTACAGATCTCTGGGGATTTTGTGACCAGCCAGACCTTTGCCAGGAGGTGTTAAACTATAATTTGAGCTTTCTCTTAAAATCACAGCCTTCTCTATTTCTCTGGATTCTACTCCCCCAGAACTTGCCCAAAGCAAGAGGAAGGAGAGACCCAAAGTGGCTAGGTCTGTGTGCATCCTTTAATTTTTCCTGATGTCGTGAATTTGTAATACAGAGACTCTATGCTAATGAAGAATGTGTCCAGAAGATGTATAATGCATGCCTTTTAATTAGCTCTGCTGCTATAATTGATTAACATTTTGCCTGTGCGGTTCTATTACAAAGAATCAGCAGTGTAACACTTTATGCATCAAGTCCCCGTAGGACAAAAGCACTGAACAGAGGCATTGTGTAACATCTGCACTGGCAAAAGCAACCTCAATATTCCTATTGAAAGTCTGCTGGGAGCAGCCTGAAGCAGCATAGAAAGAAACAGAAATAAAGGACAAAATGAAAGGGCAAAAGGCCCAAAGAAGTGGATGAGTATAAGGGGAGGAAAAGAGAGTAGGATGAACACAGAGATACAGAGACAGAGACAGAAAGACAGACAGACAGAATTTCAAAAAGAATGCAACCAAGTCTCAATAAAGAATCTTGGGCAAATGAAACAGCAGTTGATATGACTATCTATGAGTGTGACAACTGGAACACTAAAATGTGTCAAGGGCTTAGCCTTGATAGCATATTGCCCTAGACTTATCTGTAAACCAACCCTGGAAAGTGTCCACTCAATTCAATAGATATTTATTAAGTGCCTACTATGTGCTTGGCACTGTGTTAAGTGCTGGGGATACAAAGAGAGGCAAAAGACACTCCCTGCCCTAAAGGAACTTACAGTTTAATGGTGAAGACAGCTTGAAAACAAATGTATACAAAACAAGCTATATGCAAAATCAGTGAGATAATTAACAGAGGGAAGGCACTGGAATTAAGAGGGGTTGGGGAAGGCTTCCTGGAGAAGATGGGATTACAGTTGAGATTTAAAGGAAACCAGGGAGGTCAGTAGTTGAAGTAGAGTGGGGAGAGCATTCCAGGCATTGGGAGAAAACCAGAGAAAATGCTCAGAGTCTTAGAGATGGAGCATTTTGGTTGTGGAACTTTCAAGAGGCTGGTGTCACTGGATTAAAGAGTACACATCCAGGGAATAAGGTGTAAGAAGATTGAAAAGATAGAAGAGGGCTAGGTTATGAAGGACTTTGAATGCCTAATTGAACAAGCAAAGGTATGTCATGGAGTGTTGGGTGGGGGGAGGAGGGAAGGGAGATAATATTCCTTTTTATCCATATTCATCTATATACATATAAATGTGCCTCTAAACATATACATATACAGAAACATGTATGTGCCTGTTTTCTTCACTGAAGTATTACTCTGATTAGTGACCTTGTGTTCTCAAAGATAAGTGCTAAGAGCACAAATTCTAGCAGATGTAAATACATAGGAAAGTATGTCTGTTGTCTAAGAAAAAGACTAAGCTTGGAAAGATCCATTAACAGGGAAGCAGAAATGAAGGGATGGACATTTTTGGCCATAGCAACTCATGAAAAGTATTAAGACCTAGAGGAGTTATGATTAGGAGCTACTTATACATCAATGAACTAGTGAGTCTTAGAATATTGCATAGCCTCCCAAGTGATATGTGGGATCACTTCAAAAGAATTTGGCATAACTATCCACATAGGAAAAATCTAAGTGGATGAATAATGTCTATGTCCAAACTATAGTGTTACTCCATCTATATCCTTATGAATACTGCATAAAGGACCATGAAACTGGTCCCAGAATTAAACTGGATGTGGAGAGTGGGCTGAATTGACTTTGGAAAATTGTCCAGCCCAAACCTCTCCATCTTTCTTAAACACCAATATTCTATTTTTTGTTTTTGGCTTTTGGTGAGGCAATTGGGGTTAAGTGACTAGCCCAGGGTGACACAACTAGTAAGTGTTAAGTGTCTGAGGCTGGGTTTGAACTCAGGTACTCCTGAATACAGGGCCATTGCTCTATCCACTTCGCCACCTAGCTGCCCCCCCCACCAATATTCTTCTAATAACATTGCATGGCTGTCATGTAATATTGTAAGTTGTAAAGCATGTGTGTACATGTGAGGCACACACACATATAGTGCCTATATGTGTATATGCTTATATAGGCAAGAGAGCATGACATACTGGATTGAAGGCCAACTTTAGAAGCAGGATGATGTACCTTTAAATCCTGCTTCTGACCCATATGAGTTATGTGAGCATGATCATGGGCACGTCATCTCATTTCTCAATGCCTTCCATAGAGCTCTCTATTGCAGTAAGTTGCGGATAAGTATTTACACCATTCTGGTGAAAGTTCAGATCCAGACTTTTGAAAGTATCTATAAATATACACACACACATGTGGATGTGGACATAAAATACCTATCAACCTACATACATATGCACATATGTATACAGTACATATACATACATGTACTTTTTTTCATACACACACATCTTTGGGAGGGTGACAGACTAGTGACTAAACTCCTTCTACTAATGAAGATTTGTACCTGCTCTACCATGTCACCTGGGGCAAAAAGAAATTAAGACTCATGGTCTCACAATCAGTGTATATTAGAGATGGGACTTCAACTCAAACCTTTCTGGCTCTGGGGTTGGCTCTCATGATAGACTTCATTTATATAAGGCATATTATGAAAGGAAGACCAGATTCTAATGGAAAAATAAGTTGGATAGACATCATATTCCTGGGACTTGGTAACCACTGGTTATAATTTACAAGATTCCCACAATGAGGCCTGAAAAAATAAAATACAGAAAAATAATGGCTTGAAATGATATCGTTCAGCCAGGAGGCCCCAGGACAAAAAAATAATTACCACAAAATGAAGTAATTAGTCTTGACTGATCTTTATGCTTCATATCAACTTAGCCAACAATATCATAGCACAGTGTAAGGGAAGCTAAGCAGTATAAATGCAGTGAGGTTGTTCTACATTGACCCTTTCTGTGGAAACTCAACCATTAACTCTAGAAAGCGCAGGAAAGGGATATTTAGCTGAGTCTTTACCCCCATAAGGACTCAGTTTAAATTTTTCCCAAAAAGAGAAAACTTTTGATATACATAATACTCAGGAACAAGGAAAGTTGTTCTGTTTACCCTATTTCTTGGTGAACCAGCTGTTCTTGTTTCAGTTAATTGTGTTTTCCTTTCTATGTACCTATGCAACAAAGTTAATTCTTCCATTTTATTTTTCCTGTTTATATAAATGAGAAAATTGAGACCCTAGGAGGCACTACACAGATGGTGTGTAGGTGAAAGATGAGTTAGAATCCCAACTTAGACACTTATTAGTTGTGTGACCCTGGGCAAGTCACTTAAACTCTCAACTTCAGTTACCTCATCCTTAAAATGGGGATAATAACAGTTCCTAATTTACAGGGTTGCTGTGTGGTTCAAATAATATATGCAAAACACTATGCAAACCTCAAAATACTATATAAATGTTTAGCTATTTTTAATTTAACAGTTTAAATTCCAATCCCAACTTTTAAAGAAGAGTATCAATTACTCTTAGGGACAACATGTTTTAAGGAAAGAAAACAGAATTGAGTCATATGAAACATGAGGGGAATAGGCTAACTGACTTTTGAGATTCCTTCTAGCTCCAAAATTCTGAGTCTATTTCCAATTGAGTGTTTTATTCATTAATTTAATGCACCCAGAGAGCAATATCTGCTTTATATATATTTACATATATTTGTATATTTGTGTATGTATATAATATATCTGATTTATGTCTGGCTCACAGCTGAAACTTTCTATAGACAACTTTATCGTTAGAATATGAGTTCCTTAAGAGCAATGATTGTCTTTCCTTTCTATTTGCATTCGAAGCACTTTAGCACAGTGCTTTGCATATAGTAAGTGCATAATAAATACTTTGTTTATTCACTCAAGGAGAAAGAGGGCAAGAGCTAGAGAGGCAGACATTTAAGTGTCTAATGAATTGATCATATCATAGCCAGAAGATGATTGAACATCATAAGCCACAGCCCAGTGTCCCAGATGCCATTTAGGGGTCAGAAAAGACCACCCAGGGGGAAGCTAGGTGGCACAGTGGATAAAGCACTGGCCTTGGATTCAGGAGCACCTGAGTTCAAATCCAGCCTCAGACACTTGACACTTACTAGCTGTGTGACTGTGGGCAAATCACTTTGATGTGGGATGGAAAGAATTACAAGACTCAGTGACTCAGTTTCCCAAGTTTTGTTGTATGGATAAATTGATTATCAGTCTCATTATAATAATCTCCACCTTTGGGAGGTACAGGGGAGGGCATATCCTAATTTGGAGTTCCTGGGGTCCTAAGACAAACCCCGAGGCAGGTACCTTTTCCTGTGGAGGTGTGTTTTTGGGATTTACATGTCATAAGGTGAATCTGGGGACAAATTTGGCCTTTTTTGCTCATGTCTCTTTCTGATTCCCATGGTTAGTTTCAAAATATCTTCATTTATCATTTATTCCTACTTTGAGTTTCTTTAGCCTGTCAGGTTTGTCATTGTTATAGTCTTAGGCCTTCATGGCCTAGCTCTCTCTGTTCCTGTTATGGGTACTGAATACTGTGAGTAAGAAAACTTAGCATCCTGCCGGGCGGAGCCAAGATGGTAGAGGAAAGGCAGTGAGCTCCCGAACTCATGACATGCTCCAAAAAACACCGAAAAGAAAACTTAGCATCCTGACTTGTAAGTTATCCATTAACTGGCGACTAAATCCCTCTTAGAGCTCATATCGGAATTAGAGCTTGGGTCTTGGGTTTTTCTATTAACCACTTTTTGCCTCCTATATTACTTGGAAAACTAGCAGAATTCAAGTCTGACCCACAACACTGATGACCACAGTGGGGTTTCCTTTTTTTGAATTTACTCTTGATTCTGCCAGTCCAAATGTTAAAGACCCTGAGTGGGACTTTGCTTTTTTCTTTCTCTTTTTTTTAATGGCATTTTGAATCAACTAACTGAGAATCTGAATCTGAATCTTCCTCCCTTTAAAAAGGGGTGGGGGGGGAGGAAAATCAATTTTTGATACGACATTTTATCCCTCAGAAAAAGTTCTAATTTTTTAAGGAAAAAGACCAATTAATTTGGCTCAAATTAATAGGTCTTTGATGATAGAGGAGGACTTACTTGATTTGTGCATGCTAAATTATCTTAAGAATCTTTACCATTATTGTTTTTGTGTCTGTCCTTGTAGAATGCTATTTGCATTAAAATGTTCTATATGTGTATATGTGTGTCCCTTGCTATTCAAGCCGAGTCCTTTATCTTGTACTCAGTTAGCAAATTCGCCACTCAAAGTAGAATTGTCAGAAAGGTAATTTACACAGAGAGGCAGAGAATAACTATAGCTTCTTTTTACCTGTTTTTAAGAAATTTGTTAAAACTTTAAATCCAGGTTTTATGAAGCCCCAAAATTAAGGTTAATCAGGTTCTTTTTAAATTTGGGAAACTGTCTTCTCAGTCACCAGTGTTTATCACCATGTAAAAATGCATTTATTGATAATCATGGTCTGATATTTAAGTGCTAGTAAATGGGCTTCAGATAAAATTGAGAATTTTACCATTTGGGAATAGTTCCAGTTGTAATTGAATTTTATTCATGTGAGGGAAAACAATCCTCTTCTCAATAATTCTCCGGAACTCAGCAGCAATGTGACAAAGGCTCATTTATTTCCTTCTCCAAAGGAGCACCCTAGTGTGCAGCTAGTGGGTGCCAAGAATGGAGGCTCGAAGGGTCTGTTTTAAATCCTAGTCTCTAATGCGAATGGACCCTCCCCTTTTTCATCATTCGTCTGATAACTCAAGGGTTACAATCTGCACTAGCTAATCAGATTCTTCCTTATATGGACATAAATCAGGAACTGACCTTATTCTTCCTTATACAGACACAACTCAGGAGCTGTCCTTATTGAGACCAACTCAGGGCTCCTTGAACCATGTGATTTTGTTAGCCAGAGGGGGAGGAGGGGATTTGAGACCTTTGTCCTAAAAACAGGTCAGGAGGAGTATGATTGACTGTTATATCCTCATTGAGAGGAGACTATTACCCATTTTCTCACAATTCCTCTTATTTTTAATTAAATATGTCTTCTAATAAGATGTGTGGGTTTTCAAGTCAAGGTTTATTTTGAGATTTGCATTAAGATAAAGTGTTTGAAAAATTTTGATCTGGAAATTTAATTGTATGATCTTAAAGCAAGTTACTTTAGTGTACTTATCTGTAATGTGGAAATTTGATAATTATAGAGTATTCTTTTAGGATATAAATTGTTATCAATACAACTGTTAAAAGAATGTCAAATACTTGAAACTGTTTGTTTAGAAATATAGTATTACTGTGAATTCACAAAGAAGTAATCTCAAAGTCAGGAACATCTAGGTTCAAGCTTTTCCTCTGGGATACTCCATATCTAGGTTTAATGAATGTATGCCTGGGAAATTTTACTTGGCTTCTAGGTGTTACTAGCATGAACAAATTTTAAAATTCTGAAAACTGGAGGTTTCCCTAATATGACAGAGAAACTTGTTATATTTAGCAGTGGTACTGTTTCATAACTTTTCTCAATAACTCTGCTAAGCAGTTACTATTGAAATCATTACACACATTAATAATGGTGTGGTAGTTAAAAATAACTTTGTTTTAACTTTCTTAAACTTTTTTTTTTTAAGTGGGGCAATGAGGGTTAAGTGACTTGCCCAGGGTCACACAGCTAGTAAGTGTCAAGTGTCTGAGGCCGGATTTGGACGCAGGTACTCCTGAATCTAGGGCCAGTGCTTTATCCACTGTGCCACCTAGCCGGCCCACTTTCTTAAACTTTTACTGTTTTCTTCAAGCTTCACAAGTATTTCAAGTTTTCATAACCCTAGCAATTCAAATATGATGGTTTTGTATGTTTAATAACTTTTAATTGATAGAAGCTTGAGTAAGTTTTATTTCAAAATAGGATATTCAATTGGAATTTGTTTTACTATCTGGTGTTTGTTAAAACATTTATGCTGGGGGCGGCTACGTGGCACAGTGGATAAAGCACCAGCCTTGGATTCAAGAGTACCTGAGTTCAAATCTGACCTCAGACACTTGACACTTACTAGCTGTGTGACCTTGGGCAAGTCACAACCCCCATTGCCCCACAAAAACAAAACAAAACAAAACAAAAACATTTATGCTGTTTAACCTTGTTCTTTCCCTTAATATTCTATTTCATTGCCAGGATTACAAACTTCCATAGCATTCATCTACTTTTTAAATGTTGTCCTAACTATTAATGGTATTTTTAGGCAAAAAGTGTGAATTATCAGAGCCAACCTTAATGAAGTATCATCTATTTTTTTTTTCCATAAAGATATGATTACTGTTACAATTAATTTCTGGGGGCAGCTAGGTGGTGCAGTGGATAAAGCACTGGCCCTGGATTCAGGAGGACCTGAGTTCAAATATGACCTCAGACATTTGACACTAGCTGTGTGACCCTGGGCAAATCACTTAACCCTCATTGCCCTGCAAAAAAAATAAAATCTATAAAAAAATTCTACAATTAATTTCTAATGAAAATGTAAAAAAGATGTGCTTCCACACCTTCTAAGCCATGACTTTCACTAGATATACAGAACCATGATTTAGTTCTCTCCCCAAAATGATAGCCAGTTCTCCCTATTTTCCCCCATACCCTGACAGCTCTGATCTTTTTTTTTTTTTTTTTTTTTTTTTAGTGAGGCAACTGAGGTTAAGTGACTTGCCCAGGGTCATACAGCTAGTAAATGTTAAGTGTCTGAGGCTGGATTTGAACTCAGGTACTCCTGATTCCAGGGCTGGTGCTCTATCCACTGCGCCACCTAGCTGCCCTGACAGCTCCGGTCTTAATCTGTTCTTCTCCACCCCTGGAAGTACCATCCAGTTAACTCTTCTAACATTGGAAAGGTTCTTAGTGCCTCTCCAATTGAGATTCCACTGGACCCTCTAAACCTCTTCCTTGAGTCTCACAGTATTTCCTTTCCAGAGGCAATTGAGGACATTAGGCTTCTCATTAAGGACCACCTATCCTCTGGTCTTTTAGTTCCCTGCACTAGGTTTTGATCCTTCCTGTTTGCGAGCTCATGTGACTGCTGGTCCAAGACTTGAGCAGTGAATGTTCCTGTGATTCCTAGAACACTTGTGGTACCTAATCCCTATACTATCCTGAATATAATTCCCCACAATTCTACTATTTTCACCTTTGATTTCTCTAGTGCCTTTTTCAGTGGGTCCTTTTGCTGTGAATTTGCCAGTTTTTACTTTTTACTTTACCTTTACCTGGGAGGGCCTGCAGTACACTTGGACTGTTCTGCTTCAGAGAGCCCCTCCTACTTTTCACAAATTTTTAAAGCTGATCTTAAATTCCCTATAGTCTCCACCCTCTCCAGTATGTGGATGAATTACTCCTTTGCTCTCTGGATCTCCAATTTTCAAAATCTGATTCCATTTTTCTCACCTCAAATGCCATAAAATATCTTGTTCTCAGGTTTTAAGTTTTTAGGACATCTGATATTAACCAATAATCTCTGTCTTGAAGGATTAGAGATCTCTACTATCCAAAACTGATATAGAAAACCCGGATTATTCCTGGTGCATTGATGATTCCTGTCTCAGATGATGCTGGGTATTCTATTACCACCACAGAAGAGGTCATTGACCCCTTCCTTTGGTTTCCTCAGCATGAGGCTGAATTTGAAGCCCTGACTTGAGCTTATGAATTAGCAAAAGGAAAACTAGTGAACATTTACACAGATAGCAGGTATGTGTTTGGAGTGTCACATGATTTCAGGATATTATGGAAATATAAAGGGTTCCTGATGTCCTCTGGCAGTACCACATATCTAGAGACTGCTTGACTCCCTTTTGTTGCTAGCAATAGTGATTGTTAAAATGCCAGGACACTCCCATGAAGAGTCTCCCCATGCCTTGAGCAATGCCCTTGCTGATCTGCAAGCCAAGTAGGCTCTTAGAAAACCCTAAACTCCAATCCCTAATAATCTGTCTTCCTTTAACATACCCTGGACCTGACCCCAAGTTAACTGACCCCAGCAAAGCTTACTGTAGTCCAAAGGACCATGTCCAATCCCATTCAAGACAGGCTAAGACTAAAGAAAAAGAAAAGATAAAAAGAATAAGAATAAGATAAAAAGATAAGAAAAAAAGGATAAACTCTGGGCTCTGGTATGAGTCAAATAGATGCCCAATCCTCCCAAACACTCCAGTTATCATTGTATTAGTTATGGTGTGCATGTTCTCCCACTGGGTAGAGGCTTTCCCTTGCAGGCAAGCCACTGCAACAGCTGTACCCAAGTACTTATTAGAAAAGATTTTTCCCACCTGGGGAATTCTTTCTTTTTTTTTTTTTGGAGGGAGGGTTGTTTTGGTTTTTGGTTGGGCAATTGGGTTTAAGTGACTTGCCTAAGGTCACACAGCTAGTAAGTGTCAAGTGTCTGAGGCTGGATTTGAACTCAGGTCCTCCTGACTCCAGGGTCAGTGCTCTATCCACTGTGCCACCTAGCTGCCCCCACCTGGGGAATTCTTAAAGAAGTTCACAGTGATAAAGGTACTCCTTTTACTGGTCCAATTGTCTCCCAATTGTTAGCTTCCTAGCCAATCCTTCAATATTTACACTGTGCTTACCACCCCCAATCCTCAGGTTTGGTAGAACATATAAATGGGATCATTAAGGTTCATCTTGGAAAGTTTATGGATGATTTGCATCTGCCATGGCCAAAAGCCCTTTCCTCTAGTTTTTCTGAACCTTACAGTACCCTTTTGGTAAATATTCTCTTTCACTTTTTGAAATCATCTCTGCCTCTCTTTTTTTTTTTCCTCAAGTGACTCACTCTGCATCAAAGCCTCGCTTCTGTCCTATTGTAAAGGGCTCACACAAACTCTTCATCTCAATCTTGTCTCTCAGTCATTTTCTAGTGGCTCAACCTTAATTCAGTCTATCCTATGAGACTAGGTCTATTGGAAAAGGCATCTATGCAAGGATTCCCTACCAAGTCCTGTTGACCAACCCCTCTGCTACAAAACAAAGGAATTGACAGCTGGATCCACTTATCACATCTGAAGAAGTCTCCACTTCCTGAATGGACTGCCAGACATACCAGAGATACTAGTAGGCTTCCACCAGTCTTGGATGACCATGGATCAGCACCTTGAAGAGCCACAAGCCACAGTGTGGCTGTGCAGTCCTATACAGGAGCCACAGCTCCTGCCGCAACGAGGACATCAGAAAACTGTGCTCTCTGTTGCCAGTCGGTTCCTGCGTCTCATTTTGTTTCTCTTCCTCCCAAGCTTGAAGGCCCATCTCAGCTGCGTGCAAGCTGCTCCTGAGTACTGAACTCCATCGGTTGCGGTCTTTGCTCATCTCCTCCCAGCTGTCTATTCCCGGAGCCCTCAAGTCTTGCTTGAATGCATCTCTGTAGTGAAGCTGGGGGCGTCCAGTAGGTCTTTTGCCTGAGGCTAACTTGCCATAGAGTAGGATTTTAGGAATGGGCCCCTCTTGCATGCAGTGCACATGACTGAACTAGCGCAGCTGTCTTTGTTTCAGTAGCATGTAGATGCTCAGAAGTTGCACGTTGGAGCACTCTGTGTTGGTGATCCTATCTGACCAAGACATGCCAAGGATACGCCAAAGGCTATGCATGTGGAAGCTGTTAAGCTTCTTCTCTTGTCTAGTATATGTAGTCTATGTTTTGCTGCCATAGAGTAAGGTACTCAGGACGCATGCTCTATAGACAGCAAATTTGGTTCATCTTGTCAGTTTACTATTTGCCCAGACATGCTTGGCAAGCTTAGCCATGGTTGAAGTAGCTTTCCCAATCCTCTGATTGATCTCAGAATCAAGTGACAAATTGTCACTGACAATAGAGCCAAGATACGAGAATTGGTTTATGACATCCAACTGTTAGCTAACGATGTGTATCAATGGAGGTGGCATAGCACTCTGACACATGACTTTCATCTTTTTAAGATTTATGATTAGGCCAAAGTCTGTGCAAGCTTGGGAGAAGCAAACCATTGAGGTCTGCAATTCACGCTCCGAGTGACAGGCAAGTGCGGCATCATCGGCAAAAAGCAGCTCTAAGGGTGCTACCTCTCATTTTTCTGACCAAGAAAAAGAAGCAGACAACATCAGTGTAGAATACTGCTCCAAGATGTATGGATGTGGCTTGAGAATCCTGTTCCATGCCCCAACACTATTTTTGGTCATCAGTGAATTCCAGAATTCCTCTTGACCAAAAGGAGGGAATGATAACTACAAAATTTACTGAGAACTGATTCCCCACCCAGTCCCCTTACCCAGCCAGGTGAATTGCCTGGAGCTAACCAATCTTTATCAATTCCAGACTCTTGATTGATTTGTGGATCTCCCTCAAGAAAACTATCCCCTCCCAAAGATTCCCCACCTGGACTTTGTTATTATGTAAAAGGACCTACCTATATTAAGTAGTTTCTATTTAGAGTTGGTAGCTTCTATACTTAACTCATGAACAGTTCTATAGTGTCTTTTGTCAAAGGTTCATTTACATTAAATAGTTGTATGTGACTCTGGATCAGTCTTTTGGTTCCTTTTTGTTCTGTTACTGCATAAAAACCCTGTCCTCAGTTCCCATCTTTGGGTATTCCTAGCTTCCACAAGCTATAGTTTCTCTGCCCCGATTAAAGACCTTATTTCTCCTATATTGATTGTTTCCTTAATTTACAGGTTAACAATTACTATGTGTCATGGGTTCCTGGTGGAGTCTTCCATGACAAGAAGGTCTGAGATAATTACTCTGATTAAATACAGTCCAACCCTAACCAGTAAAGAATGATTCCTAGAAAAATTGTGCTGATAGCTACAGTCAACTTGGTTCAAAAGGTAGGCTTTCCCTGAAGTCGGAGGAAATTGGCTCAACTTAATGTGGCTACAAAATATACCCAATCACAGCAGTTATTTTCCACCAATGTTGAGAAATTAAAGATAGGTAATTTCTCTATAATTTATTCCTTTCCAAAATAATTTGGAGGTCTCTTCTTTGGAAGAAGGATTAGATTTCCTCTGCCTGGCCCTAGGGGACAGAACTGGGAATAACAGATTGCACAAAAGTAGATTTAGGCTGTATTTAAAAAACAAAAACACATTCCTAATCATTAGAGTTGTCCAAAAGTAGGATGGGAGATAGTGAGATCCATGTTACTTTTAGGTCTCTTAGGAAAGGATAAATGACCTCTTTTCAGAGGTGTTGTAAAAGAGTTTCCTACTTTGGTGTGGCTTAGACTAGACAGCCTCTGAAATTCTGTCCAGTTCTGAGATTCTGTGGCTGATAATGTGAGATGATATAAAATTAGATCTAAAGAGTTATCCATGAAATCTAGCCATCTAGCTAAGTCTATTCATTCACTTAATAATAGCACTGATCTAAAATCAATCTTATTTACCATATACTATTAAATCATCATGGTGATTTGGATCATTCTGGAATGGGAAGGCTTTCCCTTTGGATTTGAAATGATTGAGATCACTAACAAGCTGTAGCAATGAACATTTTATCTCCTTTGCTATTATAGCCCCAATTTGCACTGGCATTTTCATTATTGTGACCTTGAAGCAGTAAGGATAAGAACCTTTACAATGTATAATTAAATTTCTGTTCTTTTAAATCACTGCCATCATTATGTAACTGGTACATACTCTTTCAGTCACTGAGTACTTTATAATATGGTATTTCTTTGGAAGGCAGAAGAAAGAATCAGGGTAGACTATCATGCTTATGACCATCACAAATGGAAATACACACATCTTTGGTGGGCAATAGGAGTTTTTCTGCAGATGGAGTCATGTGTGGGATTGATTAATTCCCCCGAAACAAAGCCTCTGTGTTCTCCATGTGTCTAAAGGCAATGCCATTTGGGCAGCAGGATTTTTTTTTTTGCATAAATGTTTCATCCTTACAAACCAAATGCTAGTGGTTGTCTTGCTGTTGCAGCTGGTATACTGGAGTTCCAAAGGGAAAAGTCTGTTTGTTGGCAGATGCTGACGGTAGTACAATTCAACTCTTCCAGGGAATGCTGATCTTCTAACCAGAAGGTGCTCCTTCCTAGCACAACTGACTGGAGTCTGCATAGTCACTTTTACCACAAGTTAAAGAAGAGGAGGAGATGCATTTTTTAAGTGCAAACATACTTGATTGACCATTTCCGTAATCTTGGAGTAAGCAGAAGTATCAAACTAGGAGTAAGGAGGAAATAATAGGAAAATTCCCAAATGCAGTGGAACTAGATTAAAATGTAAATGGAAAATTCTTAACAAAATAAAAATACAATACAATATAGACATGGATAATTTATGGCTTTCCAAATCTTTATATAGCCATTCCTTTATATGTTTGATGCCACTAATAAGAATCAGAATAGACCCTAGGCAGCCCAGTACTAAGACCCTGCACCCAGAATCATGAAAACCTAAGCTCAAATCTGAACTCAAAAACTTAGTAGCTGTTAGAACCTGAACAAGGCATTGAACCTGTCTGTCTCAGTTTCCTCATCTGTAAAATGGGGCTAATAATAGCACCTTCCTCCCAATGGTATGAGGATTAAATGAGATTTTTAAAGTGCTTTGTAAATAGTCAGCTAATGAACATTTGTTAGGTGCCTACTATACAACACACACTCTGGAGAAATGAAAAGAAAGAGAAGACAGTCCCTGTCCTCAGGGAGCTCACAATATAATGTGTGAGACAACAAGCAAACAAATGTGTACAACCAAGCTAGATACAGAATAATAGGAAATAATAAAAGGAAGTCACTAGAACAAAGAGTGATTGACTTTCTGTCAAAGACTGTGTTTTAGTTGGGACTTAATGGAAGCCAGTGAAGTCGGTAGGCAAAGATGAGAAGGGAGAGCCTTCAAAGCATGAGGGACAGTCGGAGATAATGCCAGGAACAGAAAGATGGAATATCTTATTGACAGAAGAGCCAGGAGGTCCGTGTCACTGGATCGAAAGTACATGTAGTCAGCTAGATGGTGCAGTGGTAAAGCACCGGCCCTGGATGCAGGAGGACCTGAGTTCAAATCCGGCCTCAGACACTTGACACTTACTAGCTGTGTGACCCTTGGCAAGTCACTTAACCCCCATTGCCCAGCCCCCCCAAAAAAAGAAAAGAAAAGTACATGTAGTGAGGTGAAATAATACTCAAAGGGGGGGAAGGGGTAGGGAGTCCAATAGAAAAATTCTAGTTAATATGATCTAGGCAGTCTGCATGATTTGCCAGCGCCAAAAAAACCCCATTAATAACCTATTGGCTAACTATCTAGTCATCAGATTCTCTGACACAGATCCTCATATAATACAAACATATATTCAAAGCCTTTCCAGCTTGGCAAAACTGAGAGCCCTTGTGCTCTTCTGGCAAGGACCCATGGTCATCTCCATACCAACATGAGGCATTAGATTAGGAAGACATAAGGAAAACATGGAGATCACACATTCAGCTCTGTGAAAGTGGGATAGGGGACACTCAAAAGAATGAAAAGCTTCTAATAATCATATAATCAGGATTTTGAGCTGGATCTTAGAGGCTAAATAGGCCAACCTCACCATCATATCAGGGATCCTCAAATTTCATCCATATGAGGATTTCCTTCATTAATGTGGGAATGGAGACAGCTTTGCTACTATTGCAAAAGACAAGTCTTAAAAAATTGCCTGAGGCTCAGAGGTGTTAATTGATTTGTTGATGTGTTTGTATGGTCTATAACATGCTACAAGTAGTATATATGTGTATATATGCATATATGTGTGTGTATTTATATAGATTTAAAGATATATATAGATGATAGATGGGTGGATGGATGGATGGACAAATAGATAGGAAGGAAGGAAGGAAGGAAGGAAGGAAGGAAGGAAGGAAGGAAGGAACACAGACACACACATATATCCCAGAGATGCCAGGGGAAGAATTTAAACCCATTTACTCCTAAGTCCAAATCTAGCATGTTATCCCCTATGCCAGTGGTGACAAACTCAATTAGAAACAGATCCCTATGGCCTACTCATTTAAAAAGTACATATTACATTATAAATTATCATTATCTATGTTGAATTATATTCTTATTTATTTTGTTAAACATTTCCCAATTATATTTTAATCTAGTTCTATTTCACTCTGGAGTTTTACAAGTGTGAATTGGACACCTCTGCTCTACACTTATTGCTTCATCTGTGAAACAAACTAAAAATGTTGTGGGAGATCAATGGCCACAGAGATCAGGGAGGGCTATAATGAGGGAAGACTTCAGGGAGGATATGACCCTTAACCTGGGCTTTGAAGTATGTATTGGTTTTGATAGCAGAGTGGGGAACAAGAAAATAATTTTAGGTGAAGATAACAATAGAAATGAAGAGAGAGGCTGGACTATTCCGTCATGCTTTTGTTGTTTTCCATATTACACAGTAGAAACACAAATAGGAACTGATGATGAAGTATAATTATCAGAGGACAAGATATGGATAGAACATAGATGCTTTTTTGTCTGTCATAAAAACACCATCCCCTGGCAATTACCAATGACTGTAGGTAGTTGTGTGAGCCAGACATCTGGTTTGGAAGCCACCCTGTGTGGGATGTACTTTGCTCCACATATGGGATACTTTTGCAGAAGGTCCTCTCCCTATTATAGTGGACTGGCAGCAATGTCACAAGAACAGAGTAAAATGGCAACCTTTCTGAAAACTGGCTCCCACAGAAGCTCCAAACCATTCAGACCATGGCTGTTCAGCTCCATTACCTCAGAGAAAACTCTTGGAAGAGCAGAAGCAGAAAGATAAGCAGCATATAGTTAAACTTTCATTGGTTCCTCAAAAAGAGCAACAGAGTCTGAAAGTATAAAGTCATAGAGTTTGATGGGGCTTTAGATGGCATTAAGTTCAATATCCCAACCCATGCAGAAATCTCCTCTGCAACATGCCTAACAGGTGGTCACCCAGACACTGCTAGAACTCCAATGCCTCTTAAAGAAGTAACCTGGTCCATTTTGAATACTTATGTGAAGCAATAAGAGACAACAGGATTTAGAGGAGAGACCCATCCCTGGGTTCAGGCAGACATGGGTTCAAGTCCCGCTTTGGACTATGTGACCTCAGTTAAGTCAACCAACCTGTGGGTGCTTTACTTAACTCTAATGCTACAAGTAGTAAAGAAGGGGCCTATCAGCACTGGCAATGGGGAGCTCTTCAGCAAGATCTCCATATGTCAATGAAAGCACAGTTATAGTCCTTATAAAGATGTGAGGCCCAGTGATGTTAGAATGCAAGACTTGAACTCAGGAAGACCTGAGTTCAAATCCTGCCTCAGATACTTACGATTTATGTGATCCTGGACAAGTCTACAGATGATAATAGTATCTATCCAGTTCAGAGGGTTGTTGTAAGGATCAAGCGAGTTAACATGCATAAATCACTTTGCAAATCTGTGTGTGTATATAAAAGCTATTATGAGGAAGTAGAAAGAAGAATGAATTTGAAGTCAAAAGACATAGATTTATACCTCTGTCCTGTTGCTTATTAAGCAGCTAAGTGCCACAGTATATACAACAGGCCTGGAGTCAGGAAAAGGGCCATTCAAATCCAGCCTCTGACACTTACTAGTCACTTAACCCTGTTTACCTCAGTTTCCTCATCCATAAAATGAACTGGATAAGAAAATGACAAATTATTCCAGTATCTTTGCCAAGAAAACCCCAAATGGGATTACTAAGAGTTGGACACAACTGAAATAACTCAAGAAAAACCTATTCCTTATTATTTCTATGACCTTGGAAAGTCACAATCTTTCTGATCTTTAATTGTCTCATCTATAAAATGATAGGATTGAACTGGTTTGGCTCTTATTTCCCTTCTAGCTTAAAAGAGTATGAGCTTATGATTTATTATTTAAAATAAATTTTCATTGATATCTCTTAGTTTTCTATGACCTAGCATTCCTTCTGTATCCCTGAGTCTTATAAATATTCTTTTCACTGAACTATGGTAACCCCTCATCCCCGCATTGAAAGTGGCATCTATAAGATTTCTTGGTGTCTTTCTCATCTGCATCCTCATGTTTCCATGGAGATGACCAGAGATATTGAATATTCACACACAAAGTCTGAGAGTTCTAGCAAGCCAGAAAGGCTGGCCCCACAGCATTTTGTGTATCTAATGTCCAAAGACCCATGTAAGTAAATTCAAAAAGGCTCATCACCAGAGGTGATCCCAGGGAAATTCTTTTTTTTCATTTTACCCCAGAAACTCATGAAGATTTTCTCCTAAGGTATGAGGAAAAGCACCCTGAATACATGGAAGAGGTACCCACACAAATGACATTGGATCCTTGAAATACTGGCATAGATATCTTTCCAAACAACTGGAGTCAAAGTTTGTCCTCTCAAAGTCTCCAATTTTAGCACAACTGCACCAAAATATATTTTAGAAAAAGAGAAGAAGATTGCAGGTGATCCTGCTGCTGGAGTAGGCAGGTGCCTAACTATTGGCTAAAATGTTAAAATACTGGAGCTATTCAGTTTTACAATTTGCAGCAATGCCAGCAACCCAGGAAATACCAAAGACCTGCATATATCAGCAAACAGCTGAAGATCATTTTCAGCCCAAAGCAGAGAAAGGAGCCCTAAAGATCTCATTAAACCTTTCGAGCCTGAATGTTCAACTGATTTCATTATAAGCCACAGATTCTGCCTCCTGCACTTACCAAAGCTTCTCTCAAATCAACATTTTCCCCATTTTGTTGGAGACAATGTGCCGCAGTGAGCAACTTTACTTTTTTAGGACTTGTAAAATCAGTTCATACTGTTTCAGTCTGGGGGGTCTGAAGGAGCTAGTCTTCTTTTTATCCTGTTTAATATTTAATGGTTTTTAAGTTGTGTTATTCATAAAAGGGAACCTCTTTGGCTATCATATACAATTTCTTTGGATGTTAGCTTTGTAGTGTGTTGCAGTGGAAAGAACCCTGTATTGGGTTCAGGAAAGGACTTGAGTTCAAACCATGTGTCCTTCATTTTATTATCTCTGTAACCTTGGACAAGTCACTTAATTTCCTTGGGCCTCTGTTTTATCATCCATAAAGTAAGTAATTATACTAAGTGACCTCTAAGATCTCTCCCATCTCAAAATCTGCAGTCTTAAGAATCTAGGTAATGTGATGTGTCTAACTTATAGGAGGAAGAGGATGAAACCTGGGTTCTTCTACCAAATCATCCTGTGATCAAAAAGATAGTAACACTCTCTATGCCTCTGTGTCTTTGCCAAATAAAGATGATAGCATCAACCTTACGTGGCAGCTAGGTGGTTTATCGGATAAAGCACAAGGTATGGAGTCAGTAAGACTCCTCTTCCTGAGATTAAAGCTGGGCTCAGACACTTGCTAGCTGTGTGACCCTGGGCAAGTCACTTAGCCCCACTTGCCTCACTTTCCTCAATTGTAAAATGAGCTGGAAAAGGAAATGGCAAATCACTCCAGTATTTTTGCCAAGAAAACCCCAAATGGGGTCATGAAAAGTCAGACAAGATTGAAACAACTGAACAACAACAATCTTCTTCATGTGGAAATTAGAAGAGTTTAGAGAATGAATATGAATTTGTCAGGGAAATGGGAATTCATTACTCATTTCCTTTGTAGTGGTGTTAATTTTCAACACAGTAGCATATAGATTGCCTTTCAGCAAATAACTTCTTCCAATCCCCATGGCCTTATATTTAATAGTGTTCCTCCAAAGGCTGAGTAATCTTTGCTCTTCTCATATCTAATATCAAATGCTTCAAGCTCCTACATTTTTCTTTTTATTGTCTGGATATTGTTCTTAATGATATTGGCTCCAAAAAGAGAAAGTGTCCCTAGGTCCTATAAATGTCTATGAACAGAGAACAGGATACCAGCTTCCTACCAAGCTGTGGCATAAAGAAGCTTTGTTGCTTTTCCTGCTATTTAGCAAAACTCAATTTCTTCCAGATCACCTAAGTTTGATGACATAAAATATTCTTTTAATTTCTAGCAGCTGAGCATAGAAAGTAGTTAGCAGTGGCCCTGTCCCAATAGCAACCATCACTTATGACTTCCCAAATGTTATAGTTTGCCACCTTCTTTATTGAGAAATATTTAATATCTTCATCCATAAAAAGGAATGGTATATACTAGGAGATCTCTAAGGTCTCTTCCAATTCTAAGCCCAATGATTCTGTTACCCCCTAACAAGTCCTAACAGTTTTATTATACTGGATAGTTCAAATGGGATCCCAGTTAACCCCTTAAGAAATTGGTTCTGTCATAGTTCCTTAAACTTATTCCTGTTCTAAAAGTTGTTTTAAGGTATATGAATGAATGAATGAATGAATGAATGAATGAATGAATGAATGAATGAATGAAAAAGCATTTGTGAACTGCTTGTTATGTGCTAGGTACCTGCTAATCATTGAGGATACAAATTCAAAATAAAATGAATTTTCTTCTCTTAGAGGCCTTATACTCTAAGGGAAATATGCCACATATAAAGGGGTAGTGACAAGAGGGAAGTATATTGAACTGGGAAGTCAGTGATAGTGAGTGAAGGAGCCCTACTACAATTGATTGACATGTCCTTCCTAGGAATAGTCATTTGGATTTAATCTCTTAGCTAGAAGTAAAAGGAGAGAGGGAGAGGAGAAAAGAATAGGTCCCAGGGTTGGAAACTAAGAACAGGTTTGAAGCAGGCAGCATTTGCATGAAAATAGCAGAAAAGGAACAGGAGCTATAGGTCTGGGTTGTACTATTTGTGGAAAACTCTCCTCAAGCTGGAGCCTAGGACCCCAGGATAGGAAGTAGAGAACCAAAAGGCAAACATGGAATGAAGAGGGATAGAGAGCAGCAGAATGGTGGGTCTGGATCAGGTACAAAGGTATGAAAACAGAAGAATAGGGCTGTCTATTTTTTTTAATTAACAAAATTGATTAAATTGACAAATTAACAAAAAAATTGATTTAAAAAATAAAGAAAAACCTGGGAATAAGTAATTATAGTCAAGTAAAAGAAATCCCCACATTGGCCATTTACTAAAAAATAAGTTTTTCTGAGGTATCACCTCACACCTATCAATCAGAATAGCTAATATAACAAAAGGGGGAAATGTTGGATGTTGGAGGAGGTGTGATAAAACTGAAAGGTAATCCACTGTTGGAGTTGTGAACTGATCCAACCATTCTGGAGAACCATTTGGAATTATGTCCAAATGGCTATCAAACTGTGTATACCCTTCAATTTAGTGATAACACTGCTAGGTTTATATCCTAAAGACAGCACAAAAAAAGGGGAAAAGGCCTATTTGTACAAAATATTTATAGCAGCTCTTTTTGTGATGGTTAAAAATTGGAAATTAAAGGGAGGCCCATCAATTGGGGAATGACAAAATAAACTGTGGTATATGGTTTTGATGGAATATTATCATGCTATAAGAAATGACAAGCAGCACAATTTCAAAAAGGTCTGGAAAGACTTATATGAACGGATGTATAGTGACATGAGCAGAACCAAGAGAAAGAATGTTGACAGAAATATTATTTGATGAAGAACTGTGAACAACTTAACTATTCTCAGCAATAAAATAACCCAAGACAATCCCAAAGAACTAATGATGAAGCATAGTAACCACCTCCAATGAAAGAACTGATATTGATTGAACACAGACTGAAGCATGCTTTCACTTTCTTTCTTTCACAATTTTTCTTTTATTGGAGTTTCCTTATACAAAATGACTAAGATGGTGATGCTTTACATAATTGCACATGTATATCCTATATCTCATTGTTTATTGCCTCAGGGAGGGTGTGAGAGAGGAAGGGAGGGGGGATAGAATTTGGAACTTGAAACTTGAAGTAAAAAATGTTTATTTAAAAAATAAATAAATCGACAACCCCACCAAAAAGAAAAAAAAAATAAGTCTCATTCTGTGCCCTGAATCCATAACCTCTCAGTCAGAAAGAAAGTACCATAGGTGTCTAACCTATGAGCCAAGGGCCCAGGGATACAAATAAACATAGGATTCTTTCCAGGGAACAATCAACCTAGGATATGAAAGGTACAATTTCTATCTGAAGTATAACAAAGGCCTCATCTGCCCATCCACACTACTTATCTCCAGCCATTTTCATGCCATGAAATAGCTGCCCTCCTCCAGGTATTCTGAGTGAATGGCAACCATTGTTTTTTCTTCCCCAGTTATCATTCAGAAGCCAGCTGACAGATCCCAAGGGCCAACATTAGTCTTGGAAATCAGGATTTATTTACTAATTCATAAAGAAATTCCCATATCTGGAATGCATCTCCTCCTGTCTTCTGCCTTGTAGAATCCTGTTTCTTCAAAGAACAGTCAGCTAACTTCCACACAAGAACTATGTTGATCCTCCAAGTTATTAGTGCTTTCTTTCTCTTCAAATTATATTACTTTAATATTTACCTGCTTGTGGGGGCAGCTAGGTGGTACAGTGGATAAAGCACCAGTCCTGGATTCAGGAGAACCTGAGTTCAAATCTGGACTCAGACACTTGACACTCACTAGCTGAGTAACCTCAGGCAAGTCCCTTAACCCCCATTGTCATGGGGGAAAAAAAAACCAAAACCATATTTACTTGCTTGTGTTCTTACTGTATCCTTCTGCAACCCCACCCCCAGTGGAATATAAGCTGCTTAAGGGTAGGAAATGTTTTGTTATTTGTAATCATCCTTTCCCTGGGGTCTGGTCCATTGCCTTGCACAGATCAAATCTTTTTTTTTGTTTTGTTTTGTTAATTTTTGGTAAATTAAATTGAATCTTCTTTCTTCCTTGTACCCCATTCACTCAGAAACTCTCCTCAGTTTCAGTCTAAAAGGATAGTGATTTATAAGACAAAATAACTTATCTCCACCAAACAATATTTAAAGATGCTCTGTTCAATGAAGCATGGAGAAAGTTCCCATAATGAGAATTGTTTCTTGTCCTCCATCAACAATACAGTGAGCATAAAATGGAAGTTTTTAATTAAAATTAGTATTTCTGCACTTTTTTTCTGCTCCAGGCACTGTCGCCATGTTCACAGACAATTGACTTTATTCACATTGGCGCCATCTTGACGCACCCTCAAAGATAACGATGTCATAAAGGTGAAGAGGAAGCAATAAACACTGAAGTTTCATTTGTGGTGGCTATTGGATGAATGAACATGTTTACAAGTGCTGCAAACTGAAATTCATCTAAACATCCATAGGACACCAAATATCTACTGCTTGCATCTCTGATGGTTTAGAAATGAAGGAATAAGAATCTTCACATATGGAAATATAGATGGATATATAGATATGGATATGTAAATAGATATATATATACATATATACATAACACTTATTGTTTTAATAACATGCACATCATATTTATGTGCGTATGTGTATATATAAATATATACATATACATGCATATATGTATATAAAGAAAGCAAACCCATAAATCTCTTTTTTTTTTTTTTTTAGTGAGGCAATTGGGGTTAAGTGACTTGCCCAGGGTCACACAGTTAGTAAGTGTTAAGTGTCTGAGGCCGGATCTGAACTCAGGTCCTCCTGACTCCAGGGCCGGTGCTCTATCCACTTCGCCATCTAGCTGCCCCAACAAACCCATAAATCTCAATCTCAGGTGAAAAGAGAATTCTGACCTGACTTGACTATACTCCAAATCAAGCTTGTCATTTTCAAGGCCCCAAGACATAAAGCTTTCATTCTTGATTTAGTTTTATGGATATCCGAAAGAAATGCTGGCTCCAAAATCAATATTCAGATAAGCATATGACCATGCTGAGAAAACAGAAGCTTTTTTGGATTACCCTTCATGGACCTGTTCCCTAAAAGGAAATATCCTAGTTTTATAGAATTCAGAGTTAAGCCCTTAAACTAAGTGATCAGACAGTTCTGTCCTTTCAAAATAAGCAGTCCAGAGTCCACTGGCTTTTTTAAGTTCTGAAGGAGAGTTGAAATACTCAGCTTAGTGTGAACTTTAAAGAATCTGTTCGATTAAACTGTCTCAGTAAGAATAAAGCAATCCTAATCCAAATTCAGGATAGCCAGCTGTAAACTTTGAGTCAAGTAAGAGCTCAGATGATTCCTCCTGAGTATTAGTTTACTAGACATCTCATCAAAGCACAACTTATTTTTGACAAGGTAAAACACTGGGGGGAAAATGATATTTTTCCTCCTGAACTCAGTGCTGTTGCCCTTCTGTGTTAATTGCATGAATAGGAGAGAATTTCCTTCTCAGTCTAGTCAGAGAAAAATGATATTAGTAAAGAAATAAGATCATGGAATATTAGATTGAGAGGTGAGAGAGACGTTAGATGTTATTTAGTCCAAATTCCCTCAGTTTACAAACAAGGAAACCAAAGCCACTGGAGATGAAGTAACTTACTTGAGGTGACACAGACGGAGGTCTAATAACCTAAAAGTCAGCTCTTTTTCCACCATGCAGGAGATGGATTGGTCATTCTTTGCTCCATTAGTTAAGAATGTTGAAATTTCTTTGTCCACACAAACGTTTATCATCTCAACTTGGAAGCAGTGTAGTAAAGGGGGAAAAGGGTCACAGAGGAAACTAGTTCCTTCACATATACTCTAGAAATGATCTAAATAAGGTAACAGATCAAACAATGATCAAGAAATACAAAGAGAAATAATAAGCTCTTTTACCCAGCCCAGGACTGCACAAAAAGACAACCAGAAGCCTGCAAGACCATGTCACCAGTGAAGCCACACTAGTACAGGCAAACAAACCCATTTATATAGCTGCTGAAAGCTTGTATTCCATCTTTTGAGAAGTAACAGTTCAAATCTTTTTCTGTTTTTCTATTGGGGAATGGTTTTTGTTCTTATATATTAGAATCAATTACCTATAAATTTTGAGTTTTTTTTTAAGTTAGACCTTCATAAGGGAAGATCACTGCCAACATTTTACCCTTTTGTCTACCTTATAATTTTAACTGCATTTTTGTACAAACCTTCTCAATTTTATGTAATCAAAATCATTCATTTTATCTCTCATGGATCTTCTCTGTTCTCTATTTGGTAAAGATCTCTTCACCTAATCACATTTGTAACAAATATCTCCTTCTTTACACGTCTAATTTTATATATACATATAGATATGTATATATGTGTGTGTATGTATGTATAACACATACATATATACATATACACATATATATATATGTGTGTGTATGTGTGTGTATATGTATATGTGGTGAGAGAGAGAGAGAGAGAGTCACATTATGTATAGGTTATATATAAATTTGGAGTTTATTGTGCCAAATAGTGTGAGATATTTGCCTAACCTAATTCCTGCCATATGACTTTCCATTTTCCCAGAAGTTTCTGTTGAATAGTACATCCTTAATCAAATAGTTAGGGTCTTTGTCTTTTACATTATTTTGTTCATTTGCTTCTGGATCTTGTTACCTAATCCAGTCCACTGATCAACAATTTTGATGATTATTGCATCGTAGTATAGTTTAAAATCTGGTATTGCTAGCCCTCCTTCCTTCCTTCTTTCTTTCTTTCTTTCTTTCTTTCTTTCTTTCTTTCTTTCTTTCTTTCTTTTTGTGAGGCATTTGGGTTAAGTGACTTGCTCGGGGTCACACGGCCAATAAGTGTCAAGTGTCTGAGGCCGGATTTGAACTCAGGTCCTCCTGAATCCAGGGCCAGTGCTCTATCCACTGCACCACCTAGCTGTCCCCCTTCTTTCTTACTAATTATTTTCATTATAGCCCTTGGGATTATTGACCTTTTGTTACTTCAGAATTTTCTTACTGTTATTCTAATTACATAAATTAACCCTTTTATGGTTTGATTACAAATTGATTAATATTATATTTCAAATACCAAATATTTTAATTAAGTTAATATTGTCATATTTATTGTATTGACCTAACTCAATCATGGACTATTAATTATCTCTCCAATTATTTATATTCATAATTATTACTGTAAGGAGTGTTTCTTGAGAACTGTACTGTACTAAAAATATTTCATATAATTTGCAATTATTTTGAATGAAATTTCTTTTTCTTACTCTTCCTGAGTTTTATTGTTAATAAATTGACTTCCTGATAGTTTTGTGGGTTTATATGTATCCTGCTAATTTGCTGAATTTGTTCCTCTTTTCAGTTAATTTTTAGTTGACTTTAAGATTCTCTGAGTAAAGCATCACATTTTCTACAAACAAAACCCAACAACAATAATTTTGTTTTGTCTTTGCTCATGCTTCTTCCCTTAATTTATTTAAGTTTTCTTATTGTAAGAGCCAGAATTTCTACAACATAGAACATGGCATCAACAAAAAAATATTCTTGCTTTACTCCTGATCTTACTGGAAGTACTCTAGCAATGTTCAATTACAATAATGCTGGTTCATGGCTTTAGACAGATTTTGTTTATGATATTCATAATCAATTATTATCAATGCTTTTAACATAAATGGGTATTGTATTTTTGTCAAAATTATTTTCTGTATCTTGATATAATCACGTGATTTTTATTTGTTTTGGTCATTAATATGGTCTGTTATGTTTATAGTTTTTCTCATATTGAACAAACTATGCATTCTTGGTATAAATCCAACCCGGTCATAGCTTGGTGATGTTGTTGTTCAGGTGTTTCAGTCATGACCCCATTTGGATTTGGACAAAGATACTGGAATGATTTGTCAGGTCCTTCTTTGGCTTATTTTACAGATGAGAAAACTAAGGCAAACAAGGTTAAGTGACTTGCCCAAAGTCATACAGTTAGTATATCTGAGGCCAGATTTGGACTCAGGAAGATGGGTCTTCCTGACTCTAGGTCATGCACTTTATCTACCACCTAATTGCCCTGGTCATAGTTTATAATCCTTTAAATATTGTTCCTATAGTTTCTTCACTAATATTTTATTGAATATATTTCCTTCTATATTCATTAGGGATTTGGATCTATAGTCTTCTATCTCTGCTTTATGCCTCCCTTAATTAGGTATCAAAATCATTTTTGTCACATAGAAACAGTTTAGTAGGATCCTTCTTTCCCTCTATTATTACCAAAAATTCTATAATATTGAGATTAATTGTTCTTTGAATGTTTGACATTATTTCATTTGTAAATCAATTTAGTCCTGCCCTCCACACCCTTATCCTTTGGAAGTTCATACATGACTTTTTCAATATTTTTCCCCGACATTATATTACTTATAGTTTAATCCTTGTTCTATTAATATATAGTTTGTATTTTTATAAATATTCACCCATTTTATTTAATTCAATAGTTATTGTTGACATGTAATTGGGCAAGGAAATGTCTAATAATTTCTTAAATTTCTATTTTTGTTGATTCTCTAGAAATTTTTATTTTGCTGCTTATCCAATTAATTGATTGATTTCTTTCTTTTGTTGATGAAAGTGTTGAAACATAAATTTTAGTCCTAAAGATTACAGTGATATAGTCTTACTATTGTTATTTTTGATGAAATTATAATTTCTATGGGGGCAGAGTCAAGATGGCAGAAGAAAGGCTGTGACTTTCAGAGCTCCCAACTGATCAGTCCATATACCTCCAAAAAATGCCATTAGACAGCTCCTGGAGAAGCAGAACCCACAAAAGAACAGGATGAGACCATTTTCCAATCAAAGATAGCTTAAAAAGGTGGCAGGAAAGGTCAGCGGTACTGGGGTAAGAGGGGAGCACAGCACATGGTGCATATCCAGCCCTAGGCAGGCCACGCATCCAGAGCCTCAAAATCATCAGTGTCAGTAGTTACATCTAGAAGTCAGCTCACAGACAGGTGAGGGGGTCCACTGGTTGGCTGGGAAGAAATAGTAGGGCATCTCTGCTGGAGCAGAGGCATAAGTGCTGTAGTGTTACTCAGGAAATGGACTTAAATGCCAGCAGCCCAGGGGATGGACACAGGCACAACAAGCTTTCAACCATAGAGAATCATATTTCAATCAGATTTCTGCTTTCAGGTTAAAGAGCAAACAGGCCCATGGTTACTTACAGGACATACAGACTGAGAAAGAGCTTCTCCTTAAATTGAAACATCTGGGACCCCCTGAAGCTTGGGACAGTGCATGCTGGAAGCAGTGCTCTACTTTAAGGAGGAGTTAAAAGCCAAGAAATAGACAGGCAAGATGAGCAGGAAAAAAGCAGATCATTAAAAGTTTCTTTGGTGATGAGGTAGATCAAAATACATGCTCAGAAGAAGATAACAAATTCAAAGCTCCTATATCCAAAACTTCCAAGAAAAAATATGAATTGGTTTCAGACCATAGAAGCACTCAAAAAGGACTTTGAAGATAAAGTAAGAGATGTAGAGGAAAAAATGGAAAGAGAAATGAGAGAGATGCAGGAGGGTCATTAAAAAAAAGTCAAAAGCTTGAAAAGCCAAATTGGCCAAATGGAAGAGGAGGTACATAAACTCTCTGAAGAAAATAATTTCTTAAGATTTAGGATAGAACAAATAGAAGCTAATGACTTTAGGAGAAATCAAGACCCAATAAATCAAATCCAAATAAAAAAAAAGAGGGCAATGTGAAATATCTCTTTGGAAAAACAGTTGACCTGGAAAATAGATCCAGGAGAGATAATCTGAAAATCTAGTAGCTTCTACATTAAAGGATTGGAGGGCATGGGATATAATATTTTGGAGGGCAAAGGAACTGGGATTACAACCAAGAATCACCTACCCAGCAAAACTAAGTATAATCTTTCAGGAGAAAAATAGGACTTCATTAAAAAAAGAGGACTTTAAGTTATTTGTGATGAAAAGACCTGAACTGAATAGAAAATTTGACTTTCAAATATAAGACCCTACTGAAGAATAAAAAGGTAAGCAGGAAAAAGAAATCTTGAGAGATATTAAAAGGTTTAACTGTTTACATTCCTACATGGAAAGATGATACTTCTAACTCAAAAACTTTCTCAGTATTAGGGCAGCTGAAAGGAATATACTTCGACAGAGGGCACAAATGGTAATTGAATATAAAAGGATGATATCTTTAATGCATTTCTTTTTTGTTTATCTTTTGGGGGGGCAGGCAGGGTAGGGTGGCTTTTGTCTGGGGCCAGATTTGGGCTCAGGACCTCCTGGGTCCAGAGCTGGTGCTTTGTCCACTGTGTCACCTTGCTGACCCATGATGACATTTTCAAAATAAAGTTAAGGGGTAAGAGGAATGCACTAGAAGAAAGGGAAAGGGAGAGGTAGAGTGGGGTAAAGTAGCTCCCGTAAAAGAAACCAGACAAAGCTTATGGAGTGGAGGGGAAGATGGGGAAGGAGCAGGGGAGTGAGTGAGCCTAACTCTCATCAGAATTGGATCAAAGAGGGAATAACATACACATTCAAGTTAGTATAGTAATATATCTTGCTCTAAGGGAAAATGGGAGGGGAAGCGAGGACAGGTTGGGGGAGGGGAAAGTAAAAAGCAAAACACTTGAGGAGGGACAGGATGAAAGAAGATAGAAAATAGAGTAAATATCAAGGGGAGGGAATAGGATGGAGGGTAATACAGTTAGCAATAGTAATTGTGAAAGAAATGATGAATAGCATGCTATCAGGATGTATGAAATATGAAGTCCATCTACAGAGAAAAAACTGATAGTATCTGAATACAGATTGAAGTATAATTTTTTTTTGTTAGTTCCTCTTTCCAAAGTTATTTTGTCCATTTTTTTTCCACAATTTGACTAATGTGGAGATGTTTTGCATGACCACACATGTATATCTTATATTGAATTGCTTGATTTCTTAGGGAGGGATGAGGTGAGAGGGAGGAAGAAAATTTGGAACACAGTTTTAAAAAATCTATGTGGTACCCTTTGACCCAGCAGTACCACTTTTGGGCCTTTTTCCGAAAGAGATCATGGAAAATGGAAAAGGACCCACATGTACAAAAATATTTATAGCTGCTCTTTTTGTGGTGGCAAGGAATTGGAAGTTGAAGGGGTGCCCATCAATTGGGGAATGGCTGGACAAATTGTGGTGTATGAATGTAATGGAATACTATTGTGCTATAAGAAACAATGAGTGGGCAGCTAGGTGGCGCAGTGGATAAAGCACCAGCCCTGGATTCAGGAGTACCTGAGTTCAAAGCCAGCCTCAGACACTTGACACTTACTAGCTGTGTGACCCTGGGCAAGTCACTTAACCCTCATTGCCCTGCAAAAAAAAAAAAAAAAAAAGAAAAGAAAAGAAACAATGAGCAGGAGGAGTTCAGATAAACCTAGAGGGTCTTGCATAGGCTGATGATGAGTGAGATGAACAGAACGAGAACATTGTACACAGTATCATAAACATTGTGTGTTGATCAACTGTGATAGACTAGATTCTTTTCACCAATCCTATGGTACAAAAAAGTTCCAAAGAACTCATGATGGAAAAGACTCTCCAAATCCAGATTTAAAAAAAAAAAGAAACTGTGGAATATGGACGTTGATTGGACCATACTATCTCTTTGTTTTTGGTGCTATTGTTTTTCTTTTTTGAGGTTTTTCCTTCTTGCTCTGATTCTTCTTGTATAACTTAACTAATGTAGAAATATCTTTAATGTTATATATTAGATTACCTGCTGTCTAGGGGAGGGGTTAAGGGAGGGGAGGGAGGGAGAAAAAATTTGAAATTGGAAATCTTATCTAAACAAAGGTTGAAAACAAACAAATAAATAAATGAAAATTATTTTTTAAAAAAATCTATGTGGGGGGCAGCTAGGTGGCACAGTGGATAAAGCACTGGCCCTGGATTTAGGAGGAGCTGAGTTCAAATCTGACCTCAGACACTTGACTCTTACTAGCTGTGTGACCCTGGGCAAGTCACTTAACCGTCAGTGCCCCGAAAAAAAATAAAAGAAAGGAAAAAAACTATGTGAAATATTTTTTCTTTATGTGTAACTTGGTAAAAATTATAAATTAATTATTTTTTTAATATTTTAAAATTATCGTTTCTATGATCTGATTTTTTATCCATCGATTCTTTAGGATAAAATTATTTTGGTTCAATTTAAGTTTTGATCCTTTCTCCAAATGTCTTTTATTAAACCTAATTGTTATTGTATTGTGGTCATTAAAGGATGAGTTGAATATTTCTGCTTTTCTGTATTTATTCATGTGTTTTTTTATGCTCTAGCACATGGCCATCATTTTTAAGGTGCCATATGACATTGAGAAATACACAGACATATGCAGACACACATATAAATTCATTTCTATTCCTGTCCAGAAATTGCCAGATTTATAGTATATCTAACTTTTCTTTAAGAAAATTCATTTCCTTAACTATTTTCTTATTTATTATTTTGTTAGAAATTTCTAGTCCAAGAGGAGTACATTCAGACCCCCAAGTTACTTGTTCATTAATTTTGCAACATCCACTTTTGATTTTTTGTGGTTGTTAGGCTTCTGACTTACATTGTTGTAGTCAATTTGTATATTGTTTTCTTGGCACTGCTTACTTCATTCTGTATCAGTTCATACAGCTCTCTCCATGGTTTTCTATATTCATCACATTCCTGATTTCTACTATGCTTTAGCATTGTAATATTCTATTAATTTATGTACCATAATTTGTTTAGCCATTTCTTTATCAATGACTATTTATTTTATTTCTAATTCTTTACTTATCACAAAAAAATCCTGCTCAAAGTATTTTGGTCTCTGTGGGGAATTTCTCATCAGTAGTTTCTTTGGGATATAAGCCAAGAAATACAGTGTCTGAGTCAAAGGGGAAGAATATTTTAGTCACTTTACTTGCATGATTCCAAATTGTTTACCAAAATGTTTGTACTAATTCACAGCCCCACCAACAATAAAATATTAGTATATCTATCTTCCTACAACCCCTCAAAGGTATTCCCATCTTTATCTACTTAACCAATTTCCAGAGTGTGAGATGAAATTTCAGGTTTCTTTGATTTGAATTTCTCTTATTAGTGATTTGGAGCCTTGTTTAACATAAGGTAGTTAATAGTTTGAAATCCTTTTGATAATTCTGTTCATTTCCTTTGACCACTGTTCTATTGGAGACCTTTTCTCCCTTTCAAGATAGTAGGAAGACATGGTGATTTCTGCTCAGTGGAGGTACTATGAAGGGTACAATTAGTGAATGAAATTCAAGTGGGACAGGCTTTTTATGACAGCAAGAGGCTTAACAACATTCTTTTATACAGAATGTTTAAGTACAAGTTTTTCTGGCAGACAAGGGGGGAACAGATATTCTGTTGAATACCCATCTGGCCTAATGACTTTTTCCTATATTGTAACTTGCCTTCTGAATAATATTAATGCTCATGGCTGTTTTCTACACTGTGGGATAGATTGCCCAATTTTATTTGGTAAACACCCTGCAGGCAAAGTTGGCTCTGAAATATATACTATGTGAGTGGCAGAAGGCAAAGGGGCTATTCTGCAAATCAATATGTTTTAGTTCAAACTTCAGGAACCATCACAGTGGACCCACATAGCCTTTTAATAATGGTTAGCAGGTGATAGCTTTGCCAGCCTTCTCTCTTAAAATACTGGCAATTAATGGGGAAACTGGTATTAGAAAAAAAAATCTCAGTAAACTAATGGATATAGATAGACAGAGCTGAATAGGTTTGAGAAGGTCAAGAAATAGGGGGAGAGAACTTCTCTTCTTCCTTCATTATTAAAAAATACTACTCACATTTGTATGTGTTTCATAATACTGAGATGTTTAAATTTAACCTCTAAAAGCTTTTACTTTTTACTCATTCCTCCATTTGGTGCAAAACATGGAGGGGGAGGGAAATACTGGATCTGTCTTCATATTCTTTCTACTATGAAAGATCTGTTCCATTTATTCATTCAACAGGTATGTAATGAATGTCCACTGTGGACATAGCACTATGCTAGTCATAGTGTTACTAAGTATCCTTGGATATTTAGTGATGGCATAGTTAGTAACTAATAGTTTCTAGATGTCTGAGTAGGAAAGGAACTAGCTCTCCAGTACAGTTTTATTCTCAAAACAGATCCCAAGCTGGAGGGAGAGGATTTCCATGATGGCAAAAGGCCACTAAGCAGTCATGTGGACTGGATTGAGGACAACTTTCTGTTCAGTCAATAGGGGTCAGAGAGTCCTCATTCTAAACCTAATACTTCTGATGGCAGAATTTCCAGTGTAGATAAGCATTGCTGGGTGGAATAAATGAAGAACCCTTTGGTCCTAGCAATGGAGCACATGACTAGAAGTGTATGAACTAGATTAACAAGAGATAGTAGGCAGGGTCTCTGTAACATTTATTTTCAATCTTATATCCATATCTCTCTGTCCCCTTCTGTAAACAGAAGAGCAAGCACTAGGTGGCTCTCCAACATTTCCTTTCTATTTCCCAGCTAATTGAGCAAAAGGTCATGGATCTACTCCAACTGGACTCCTCTTCTCTTTAGGCTGGGAATGGGAGAGCAGCTTCCTGGCACTGTTCCTGCCTTTCCCTTCCCCTTTCCATTAAAGAAAAGCCTCTCGGCTTTGTTTCCATCCATGCTTTCCCTCCATACTGAGCAGAGGAGCAGCAGCTTCAAAAGTTTTTCCCCTTATCTAAGGTTGAGGAGAAGATCAAAGGCTTGGTCATGCTCTCCTCAGGTTCTCCCCCTTCTCTTTATTTCTGGCTCTATTTCTGACTCTGTCTCTCTTGCTATCTATGTCTTTTCTTTTTCTGTCATTGTGTCTCTGTGTTTCCATGTCTTTGTCTGTCTGTCTGTCTGTCTGTCTCTGTCTCTTTTTGTCTCTCTATGTGTGTGTCTCTGTATGGGTGTCCTCTCTCTGTGTCTCTGTGTGTACATGTGTGTGTGTGTGTGTGTGTGTGTGTGTGTGCCTGTCTGTCTGTCTCTCTGTGTGTCTGTCTGTCTCTGTCTCTGTGTCTCTGTCTATCTGTCTATCTGTCTCTCTCTGGATCTGTCTCTCTCATCCAAGTCATCTCATGCAATACTGGGCCTAGGATAGTTATTGACTATAACTAAATCTACAGCCATCCTCTTTTTAGGAATAACTGCATTTTAGACATTTGGGACTCTTGTTAAGAATTCTATTTTCATTATATAGAAGTTGTTTTGGTAGATTTTTATGTTCTATAGTGAATAGTTACCTTTAAAAAACTCATATGCTTAGTAGTTCAACTATTACTAGATTGTTATGTTTACTAATGTTTTGATCATTTATATGTGCCTATTAACATTGATTTAGAAATCTGTAGAGGCCATAACATGATTCCAAGAGTGTTGTGGCCTGACTCCTAAAGGGTGTATAATCCACCAATTGGAGGGTAATAATATGGGTTATATCCCACCCTCCCTATGATATTCAGAGATAGGATTTGCCTCTGGCACATCCATAGCTATTCTTTACCTGTTATGATTCAATACTCCCCCATTCAACTCCCTCTCACATGCTACAAAACCTCCCAAACTCCTCCCTTCAGCCTAGTAGATGTCATTATCAAAATACTACTCCAATCCCCAGAATATCACCCCATTTCCCCCAGTATACTTTGTGTCTGCTGCAGACACCCTTGAGCTCTGTACTCTGGGACAGTGACAAATAAGACATCAATTTACCCTTTTCATTTTGGGTGGTTACAGAGTGAATTGTATAATAGTAGATGCATATCATTTATTATAATGCCTTTCTTGCCATTGCATTCTATGATTTTTCAAACTTTGGAAGAAAAGACATATTATAAACACAGTTAAGTGGGAACATAAAGCATTCTATTATTAAACCGCTATAATTATCATAATCATAAAGGTTATGATAAAGATCTAACATTTATATGGCACTTACCATGTGCCAGGCACTGTGCTAAGCACTTTATAATTATCATCTCATTTGAGCTTCACAACAACTCTGGGAAGTAAGTTCTATTATTATTCCCATTTTACAGATGAGGAAACTGAGATAAACAGAGATTACGTGATTTGCTCAGGGTCACACAGCTAGGAAGTGTTTGTGGTCAATTTGAACTCAGGTCTTTCTCACTCCAGGACCAGTATTCTATCCACTGCACCATCTAATTGTCATGAGCCCAGACCTGTTCTAGGCAACAAGGTTGGTGAAAGGACCACAAAATATATGGTCTCTACCCTCAAGGAAATTCCAGTCTAGTTGATTTAGCTTTTTGCTTCCTTCTCAGATTTTCAGTTACTACAGTATCCAGGTTTCCTGTGGTATCAGCATCTTCTCTAGACAACATATGTACTAGAATGGGGACTCTGTCTTGCATCCCTTTTTTCTGGTCTTGCTGCTTTAAGGAATCTCTTCCTTCTACTTAATCTTGGGAGGGAAAACTGACCCACTAGCAAATCCTACCTCTCCATGTGCACACTTTCCCCAAGGCAGTTTTTGCACTCTGTTTTTGATACCTCAGAATAGCTCAGCCTTCATACTTTCTGGTCTCTGAAGCTGCTAATGCAACATGCTGTCCTTGGCCCACGGGGGCACTTTTGTTCTCAGTGTGCTAACAGGGCACAACAGGGCAGCTGGCTGAAAGCTTGGCCTACTTCATGGGGCTGTGGTAAAGAATGACTAATAAAAAGATAATTGTTAATCCCAAAGAAAGCATAAAGGGTTATGTAAATGATAAATAGTAATAATGTAAAGTGCCCATGGACAACAGCTCTGTGTAAATGCTGAATCAGATACAAGGGAGAGTATTTTAACAGAGTGGGCAGGGAAACATCTCTTACAAGTCACTTGCAGGTATGACAAAGGCAAGGTATTCAATACCTTAAGCACTACCAGGACACTGGCACTATTGTGGTTTTGTAAATGTCTGTCACCTATATTTAAACACTTGGGTACATTTAGATGACCACATGGAGACTTTTTTAAATTTAGAAAGTGGGGTTCAATTTCATCTAAAAATTTAACACAGCTGGCATAGCCAAGGCAGTGGAGTAAACAGTGAGATTCACCTGAGATCCCCCAAATTCACCTCAAAACAGCATTAAAATAATGCCTCAAAAAGAATTCTGGAGCAGCAGAACCAACAAAAGGATGGGATGAAACAATTTTCCACCCCAAGACAAAGACAGCAGGAAAGGTCTATCTCACTGTGGTTAAAGAGTAGAACACAAGTCAATGCAGGCCTTGAGGGAAATGGTCAATCCATCAATGATAAGGAAGTTGGACAACTAGTCAGAAAAAGATTATCTCTCTCTTTTGGGTTCCTGACTTGATGGTGGTGGTGGCAGCAGAGGACTTCACAGGAAATTTGAGGAAAGATAGGAATGCCAGGCTGTTGGAATTCTGTTCTCAATCTTTTTATTTCTATTTTTCAATAAACCCTTAAAAATCTAAACTTGTTTTATCAGTGATTTTAGTCAGTTTTCCCCAAAACTGGGGGAACAGATTAGAATCCATATTTAGAATCTTAAATTACACAAATACAAAAGACCTTTCTCTGACAATGGGAGCAGAACTATGTTGAAAATTTAACATGGCCATTCCTGGAAGTAAAATAGGACTTGGAAAGATTATGTTTAGGATATATTTCCAATCCTCTGGGAAACTATTCTGCCTTGATAAGTCATAAGTCTAATCTCAGAACCCTGCAAAAGTCATTTAATAATAACAACAATTATTATAGCAAGCATTCCTATAGCACTTTAAGGTTTTCAAAACACTTTATAAATATTTCATTTGATGCTCACAACAACCCTGGAAAATAGGGGTTATTGTTATCCTCACTTTACAGATGAGGAAACTGGTGACCTACCCAAGGTCTCACAGCCACTAAATGTCAGACTGGATTATTACTCAAGACTTCCTGAGTCTAAGTACAATGTTCTATCTACTATGATACCTAGCTTCTGTCTGTAGAATGTTTAATGTGGATGAAAGAGGAAAGAACAAAGAAATCCTGGCATTTTTAGAGATAAGGCAAAATAATCCATAGGGCTAGAAAAGACCTTGAGAATTCATCTCATTTTGTCCACCTATTCCCAGGCAACACCATATATAAATTATCCCAGAGTGACAAATAGAGATCCCCTTCTTTAAAATCTTGACAGAAGGGGATTCTGTAAGCTCAGAGCATCACACACTGGCAAAGCTAGAAGGGACTTAAGATCAATACCTTTTGGCACTTCAAGTTACTAGTAATAATGAAGTTTCTTTATTTTTTTAAGGTGGCAAGTCATTGTGAAAAGGAAGGAAAGGATCTGAAGAAGAAGAAGAAGGAAATCCTGACCTCCACCAGGAGGCTGGAAAATGGAAGAATATCGCACAGGGGAACAAGGAAAGAAAAAAAGATCACAGATCACTTGGACATAAAACCCTGTACATTTGAAGCTCTTTCAGAAGAGGAGGGAGCTGTGTGCCTTAAGGAGGAAGCGGCTGCCCATCCTCCAAGGAATGATCAATCAGACACACATGCCATCAGGTCAGAGACTATTCAAAGAAAAAGACTTAGTGGGGGTTGGTGACTAGTACTACTTGCTGAGGAGTACTAAGGAAGTTATCTCTTGCTTTAAAAACAGTGAGTAGCACATAGTATAGCTAGAGAGCCTTATTGTGAGGATGCTTTTGAGTCTTGTCTCTGAAACCTACTGGGGATGTGACTTTAACCAAATCACTTAACCTCTCAGTTCCTCAGGCAACTCTCCAAGAGTATAAATTGCGGATAGGTTACTGATCTGCATTAATGGAGAGGAATTTCTTCCCTCAAAGTTTCTGATACCAATAAAATAATAGTCTTGGGCCAAAAAATATTAACATTAACAAAAATAATTAAGGCTGTTACATTCCTGAGGCATGTATACAAAACACAAGGGGCAGCTTCCCAAAACTTGTAAAAAGAAATAACTATTAAATTCTTTGGGTACTTTTTTTTAGTGCAAATGATTATATCAGAAAGAACTTAGAAAGCATTACAAAATACTGAAGTCCGGGCCAAGAAACTGCAGTTTTTAGGTGCATAGTAGAAGTTTTCATTCCTGCTACCCATGAAAGGCAAGAGTTTCAGAAGAGAAAAGCAGATTTAAGACCTGTATAAGTGCTTAAGAAGATCATAGACTAATGGGTCTAGTAAGAAAATGTAGGGGGCAGCTAGGTGATGTAGTGGATAAAGCATTGGCCCTGGATTCAGGAGGACCTGAGTTCAAATCCAGCCTCAGACACTTGACACTTACTAGCTTTGTGACCCTGGGCAAGTCACTTAACGCTCATTGCCCTGCCACAAAAGAAAGAAAAAGATGTATTTATGTGAGGAAATCTAGAACCAGATTTGGGTGGAGATCAATGAAAATGAAATGGAAATCAATACAGAAATGATTTTGCCACTGGAATATACTATATGGAATTTGCCATTGGAATATACTATATTTTCTGTCCATGTAAACAGAAAGAGGAGATTGATGTACTCAGGAAACAAATACAAACCTGATACAGCGGCACAATATAGTAGTAATGAGAGACTTCAATTATTTGGGTATTTGTTATAGATGTCTCTGCCAAAAGCAGAACAGGTAATAAATTATTTTAGGTGAATCTTTAAAAATTTGTGAGAGGATATAAAGGAATGAATGATCTGGTTGTTCTTTTAATGACATTTAATTCAATAGAGCAGATACTTTGCTCTCATTTCCCCACTCATGAGGAGGTACATAACTTTTGTGAACACCCCTTTCTATCCTGCCTTCCTATCTTTCCCTTCCCTATCTCCAAACCACTCTACTGTTTCTCTTCCTATCATTCTCATTTTTAAAGCTACGGTTATCATGGGGGATACTGTTACATTTGTCCTACCTCAAGCCTCTCAAAACTTTGAAAGAATTCTATATATGTCCATCCAAATTTGATTGGCCACACAACATTGTTAACTTTGTGGATTCTAAACTTGTGAAAAAATGGCTCTATTTGGCCATGACAGCATGGATCTAGAAACCATAGGTCTATCAGGAATGCCCCATGGGAGGGACGGCCTTGTCAACATGCCATGATAAATGGTTCAGGCCAAAACTTCTGGTCACAGTTGGTTTGCCTGTGTTCATAGATTTGTAGCCTGAATCAGAATAAAACTCCAGATTAAACCAGGGAGTTTATGACAGATGACCTACCCTAATCAACAGTATAGCTTTCAATGCATGGAAGCTCTTGACCTCATATTTAACTTATGAAGTTATCTGTTATATTTACATGCTCTGATTCGGATCAAACATCAGGCCTATATTTGGAGGGTATATTATTGAAACCACCTTAGTGATCATTTGGATGATTAGTTATATGGTTAGCAAATCTGAAGTTATCTCAAGCTCTATAATTTGACATGTTTAAAGGTAGGCAAATCTCACAGATTGCAATAGATAATAAAACAAGGTGAGAGGCAGTGGGGTGCAAGGAATAGAGGGCAGGGCCAGCCTTGAAATCAGAGAGACCTGGAGTTCACATTCTGATTCCAGCACATCCTTGCTATCTCCATGGGGAAATCACTTAACCTTAGTGTATCAAGCAGTTCTCTAGGACTATAAGTCACAGAGGAATCATCAATCTATATCAGAGTTGCCAAGTGGGGAGTCCACTAAACTGATGAAATCACATCTGGATTAAAAAGAAAACCTGGGCCATAAAAGTTCTGAAAATGCATTCTTCACTCTAGATTGATACAAGACTTTTTATCCCTGGGTAGCAGTTCTCTAAGTGCCAACCTTTCTTAAAAATACAAATTTATTCAAATACTCTAAATAAGCAAATTGATCAGTGATTTCCTAAATGTGCATATTTCCTCTAGTAGTGAAATTCAAATTGCAACCTTTTTGCCTTATGCAATTCTTCCTCATCTTATTAACTTCCTTATCTTATTATATCTTCCTTTCCTTATTAACTCTTTCATGTCCTTCCATAAATTAACCAAAAGGGGTCCACCCAATATTCCAAGGCATTACTCATTTTTTTAGCTATACTTAATGAAATCACATTCTCTAGAAGGTTATAGGTAGTGTGGTACAATTCAGAGAATCTTGAACTGAGAATAAAGAGGCCTAGAGGTTTATTCCTGTGCTAATAACTAGCCATGAGAACATACTCAAGACATTTAATCTTCCTTGAACTCCCACTTCCTCATCTGTAAAACAAAGCAATGAGGATATGAATTCTAAGGGTCCTTCTTGTTTTAAAATTCTATTCCACCAATGTCATAGATCGAATAAGAAATGAAAAAAATTGAGAGCTTTATTCAGATACACATATTCTACATTTTCTCTTTGATGTTAACCTACTATATTTAGCCTGGTCCAAAGAAAAACAACAATTTAAAAAATTAATTGGTATAGTTGTAGACTTAGCCCTTGAAAATTATGTCTGCATTTTTCTAATAAATAGAGGCTCTCAGAGATTTAACCCTTTAACTGTCTGATTAATTTGAAGGCAGTTAATGGCAATGAATGATATACAGACAAATTTGAGTACAGCAATTAAAGGGTTTTGCATATGCATCATGGAATAAGTTAGTTTACATTTCCGGCATAATATATTTCTTTTATCAAGTACAGTTGATATTAATAACCTGGCATTATATATGATATTGGATTAGTCAACAACAATAACAAATATGTTAAATTAACTTCTCATAAATGTAGTTTTAAACAGATTGGGAATCAATGGATTTATTTGCATTTAAAATTCACTGATAGTAATGTGCCGTACAGAACAGATAAAGCACAAGGGAAGAAAACCTTCTGACAGGAAAGAAACAAACAAAATGGTCTATTTCTCTCAGTATAATAGATGTTGTTCTTATAATGGGGGAAAGATGTATTTTTTTTATTCCCATATAAAGTTCCTGAAACAATTTCTCATGCAAAATTCAGACAGAAGAATCAAGATTTTGTATTGGTTAATCTTGTTCTTAATTTCTCTTCCTGACTCTGTAGGCCACAACATTAGAATCCCATTACTTGGGGCAGCTAGGTGGCACAGTGAGTAGAGCACCAGCCCTGAATTCAGGAGGACCTGAGTTCAAATCCGGCCTCAGACACTTAACACTTACTAGCTGTGTGACCCTGGGCAAGTCACAACCCCAATTGCCCCACCACAAAAAAAAAAAAAAGAATCCAATTACTTTCCATAATGTTGAGTAGTTCCAGGCTCCTACTTTTTGTAGATGTATACTGACAAAGGGATTACTTTGGTAATATTTTCTAATTATGAACTAAGTCATGTGACAAAACATCATATATTGGTATGCTCAGATATCAGTGTAAAAAGGAGGGAAGAGATATAGGGGTGTATAACCAGGCTAATTGTTATATCCTTTCTCATACTGGATTATGGGGGGGACCATCAAATCATTACACCTTGCTGTGTCTTGGTGTCTTTTAAAAAGACAATAATAATGAAGCCTGCTCTTAGTTTTTGCTGATGATTTTTACCATTGAAATGAAAAATACTTTGGGGATTTAGGGGCTAGGAACAGTACTTTAAGAGAGGAGGCAAAGAAGACACGGAGATATTGGGCAAGGTATTCAATCACAACAACCAGGATGTCTCAAGATCACACCAAAATGGACTGTCTTGAATTAGTGATGTTTAGCTTGAAGAAGAAATTATTTGCAAGGTGCATGACAGCTGTATTTAAGTAACTGAAGGACTAACGTGTGAAAGAAGCATTAGACTTACTCCAAAGGGTAGAATTAGAGACAAATATATAAAAACTGCAAAAAAGGGGGGGGGGGGCAGCAAATTTATTCTTTTTATTTTTTGGGCCGGGCAATGAGGGTTAAGTGACTCACCCAGGGTCACACAGCTAGTGTCAAGTGTCTGAGGTCAGATTTGAACTCAGGTCCTCCTGAATCCAGGGTCAGTGCTTTATCCACTGTGCCACCTAGCTGCCCCCTAATTAAGTTGGTCGATAGACTCTTTTTTTTTTTTTCTGGTGAGGCAACTGGGGTTAAGTGACTTGCCTAGGGTCACACAGCTAGTAAGTGTTAAGTGTCTGAGGCCGGATTTGAACTCAGGTCCTCCTGAATCCAGGGCCAGTGTTCTATCCATTGCACCACCTAGCTGCCCCTGAAATTTATTCTTGATAATAGGAAAAGTTTCCTGACATTAAGACCTATCCAAGGTTCTTTCAGGATGTAGAAGGTTCCCTTCACTGAAGATTTTTAAGCAAAGGCAGATGACCACCTTCAAGAATAGTATAAAGGTGATCCTAATTGAGGTATGGTTGGACTAGATAAAACCTCTGAGATCCTTTCTAATTCTGAGATTATGTGATTCTGTTTTCCCCTGAGATCATTAGGCACATTTGCATGGTGAAGGCAAGTACTTAAGAATGTATTTGTGGGGCAGCTAGATGGCGCAGTGGATAGAGCACTGGCCCTGGATTCAGGAGGACCTGAGTTCAAATCCAGCCTCAGACACTTAACACTTACTAGCTGTGTGACCCTGAGCAAGTCACTTAACCCCATTTGCCTCACTAAAAAAAAAATGTATTTGTATAATATTTTGCAGTATTTTAGAATCCACATTCTGTATGACCATGGCAAAGTGACAACTTCTCTATGTGACATTTGACATTTCCTCATCCATAAAAGTGAGCCTTGCATAAGAAGAAGGTATGAGGGACATTGAGATGCAAGCATGGACCCCATTCATTCTTGGTTGATTTAATTTGCACTTTGTAAAGGATGCTAGCTAACATATAAATAGTACTTACTATGTATGCCAAGCACTGGGCTAAAAGCATTTTCCAATTACTATTTCATTTGATCTTCACAACAACCCTAGGAAGTAGGTGCTATTATTATCCTTCTTTTACAGAGAACAAAACTGAGGCAAAGAGGTGAATTAACTTGCCCAGGGTCACATGACTAGTATTCGAAGATACATTTGAACTCAGGTTTTCTTGATTCCAGGCTCATTATTCTATCCACTGTGCCACCTAGCTGCCCACCTTTCAAAATGTTTAGTGTATCATTTTATATTGAACAAAGAGTACAAAGCTTTAAATCTGCTTATTTGTATCTGCTAAAGGGTATAAGAATTTGAATAGATAACTTAATTAGGGCAGTAAAAGACTGAAGAGCCAATAAACTTGCCACCAAAGCATGTTTACTTTTTTCCAAATGTCCTTCTTTTCATGGACATTATTTATCAGGCAAATGGTCATTAGTCATAACCTAACATACAGAGATGAGACTTGACTGTATAGTCACCATAAGTTCAGATGAGGTCCCTAACTGAAGGGGCCCAGTGCTATAGAAGAAAGGGCTCTCAAAATGAAAAACTAAGCTTGGGGTCATTTGTTTGCCAAGGTTCCTCTGTTCTCTGACCTCCTACCTATTAGATAGTAAGCATCACAGATAAGACCATGAGGGAGGAGAACTGAAGAGACTTCTGTTAGTCTTGACCTGTGTCCCTGCACTTTTTAAATCAATTTTTCTGATATTTTCTGTTTCTCACATCACCATAGTTATCCCAACTATCCCTCACAGAGAGGCATCTACTTTATTTCTAATTCTTAGTCATCACAAAAGTACTGATCTAAATATTTTGGAGTATGTGGAGACTTATCAATGGCCTCCTTCAGGTATAAGGCCAGTAATGGAGTCTTTGGTTTAAAAGGTATGGGTGATTTAGTCATTTTACTTGCATAATTCCAAATTGCTTTCCAAAATGGCTGTACCATGTCACAACTTCACCAACCATATAGGTTAGAGTTGATTTATCCTTACTCTTTTTGCAAAAGCATAGCAGTATCTCAGCCAAGTAAGTATTGTAGCTGAGCTGGAAGCTGGAGATAATGAAGACTACAAATGCCCACTGAGAAGCAAGCCAGGGATTCCAGCCTGGTAATCTGTCTAGCATAAGTGCCATGTCCTGTAAAGGAGCAAGCAAGAAAACATAATGGGAAGTTGAAAGTCCTTGGAGCCCTCCAACATACATACAACATGTAAGCTACTTTGTCTTTATAGACTCTCTAAGTCTGTATCTCTATTTGTATACTCATTGAATTTACTAACTCTTCCTGTTCATACTATAATTGTTGGAGAGTACACTCTAAAATCATGGAGGAAATGTTTTGTATTGCTATTGTTCTTACTATGCCATTACAACAAATACTGGTTTTTTGAGCTAATTATATCCTCTAGTTGACTAATGAAGGTAAATCCATTGGTGAGGGCTCACAAACTATAATTTTTGGACTAGAGGCCTAACTCTACCTTAAACCTGGAGTAGTTATCCCCCTACAGGATCCAACTGGCAAATGTGAATTATGGGGGTGGTAGCCTTGGAAAGATTCCCTATACTATCTACTCCATAGGGTTATATAGGGAAAATGTTTTATAAACCTTCAAGCACTCAAAAAATATTTTGTCCTTTTTGTTTACATCTTAACATAGAAACAACCTTTCCACTGCTCCTCCCCCCCTTGGTCTGTTTCTGTTTCAAAATACATTTGTTTAACAAGAATTTACTGAGTTCTTACTATAGAAAAAGCATTATATACATAAACAGTTTTGGAAAATGGAATCTTTTGATGCAAATAGAGATATTATTTCATATATATACATATGTGTGCATGCTCATATATATACACACACTAAATTAAACACATTTATTAAGTACTTGTTGTGTACAGATCATTGTATTTGATGATAGGAGAGAAGTACAATATAGATAAGATACTGTCCCTACCCTGAAGACACTTACAGTTTAATGGGGGAGATGATAAAAACAGTGCAGATAATTATAAGATTTACATGAGATTCTAGAGGAAGGTCATTAACAAGACAAATAGGAAAAGTTTCCTGGATGTTGTGGCATTTGAGTTAAGCTTTAATGAGTGAGAATTCAGTAGGCAAAAGATTGGAAGAAGGGATTTCAGAGCTAGGAAAGAGCCTGAACACAGTGACTTTCAATGGGCATGAGAGTTTCTACTGTTTGGATGGAATAAAGAATACATGGAATGGAGTAATATGAGCTTTGGTTGGAAAGGAAAGGAGGCTGAAAATTATGAAGGGCCTTAACAGATAAAGGTGTTTACGTTTGCTTGATAGTTAGCTGTAATCCTCTGAAGACTTTTCAGTAAAGGAGTAACATAAGCAGCTAGGTGATTCAGGAGATAGAGCAGTGGCCCTGAAGTTGGGAGGACTTGAATTCAAATCTCACCTCAGGCACCTACTAGCTGTGTGACCCTGAGCAAGTCATTTACCCCCCCATTGCCTTAAACATCCAAGGCTATCTTGCCTCTGCACCCAGATGGCTCTGGAGGAGAGAATGAGGTTGGTGACACAGCCCTCTCTCATTTAAATCCAATTCACTAAAAGTCATAACATTGCCCTGATGTCATGGTCCTCTTTGAGAATGAATGACAAACAATAACAACATAAGCATAGCTCTATATAAGCAAGATTATTCTGGTAGTCATAAGATTAAAAAAAAAGTTAGGAAGATCCACAAGAATGTTATTTCAGTATTATAAGTGGGTGGTAATGAGGGTCTGCCTTAAGATAGTGGAAATGAAAATAGAGGGAGGGGAATGATTATGAGACAGGTTGGGGTGAGGGAAGGAGAGAAAAGAAAATTTTAAAACAGAGATAAAGTCCCCAGGACTCTTTGTGACCCCATTTGGGGTTTTCTTGACAAAGATATTAGAGTATTTTGCTATTTCTCTCTCTAACTCATTTTACAAATAAAGAATTGGGACAAACAGGGTTAAGTGACTTGCCTAGGGCCACACAGTGTCCGAGGCCAAATTTGAACTCAGAAAGATAAGTCTTCCTTCTTCCAGGACCAGCTCTCTATGCACTGCACCACTGAGAGTAGCCTAAGTAAATTATGCTGCTACAGTTAGAAATAATGAAATTAAGCAGAAGAGGAAGAAGAGGTTTAATAAATAGAGAATATAATTATTTCAACTTTGGATGTGTTGTGTAATAGGGATGTCCTATAAACAGTTGGAGATTGGGAAGGAGACAAAGAGGGGAAATGTATTTTCATGGACTTTGACTGGCATGATGGAGTTGAAAGAAATTTTAGCTTCATACAAGTAGCAGACTAAATTCAGAGAGTGGCAGCTCTGAGAGAATCAAAGAAGTTCAAAATACATATTTGCTGAACCTGAGGGTTTCTCCTGGTTATAGCTCTGGCATTTATAACACATATGAGTGAAATAACCACAGAGGCTATGTGCCAAAAGAGCTGATAATTTTGTACATTAATAGGAAATGCCACATAGTCTTTTTTTTTTTTAATGCAGGGCAGAGGGGGTTAAGTGACTTGCCCAGGGTCACACAGCTAGTGTCAAGTGTCTGAGGCCAGATTTGAACTCAGGTACTCCTGAATCCAGGGCCGGTGCTTTATCCACTGCGCCACCTAGCTGCCCCGCCACATAGTCTTTTAATGAAACTCGGTGTGTAACAGTGAGCAGCAGAGGACCCACCAAGCAAGGAAGGGGCAGAGGAATGAGAGGAGGCAAAGAAGCAGAGATAAGAGCCAAGCCTTGAGTACCAAAAGCCTCACACACCTCACAGTTAGATATCACCTAAACAGAAAATAACACACAAAGCTTTGTTGGGAAAACAGAAAGTTGAAGTAACATAGGTAGAAAGAGGTTTTAGCCTGGGGATCCCAGGTGAGATACAGACAGCCCCAGGAATGAGAGTTACCCTGGCTAACATGTTCCTTATGTGCTTTATCACATACTTGTTCTTTGGTCACATGTATTCCTCATACGTGTTCCCTCCACCCCCACTAGCTATAGAAATCTGAGGAAAGAATATATCCATGCATGTATGGAGATGGAGGTAGGGCAATGTAATTTCTCATTTATCTTGCTACATAATATTCATTTAAATATCTTTCTCTTTAAACAGTATCCATGTTGTTCAATCAAATGTCTTTTTATTTTAATTAATAGTGACATGTAGTTCAAATAAACATTTTTTGTTTTGAACTAGTGCAAGAAGTATCATGATATAGGTGATAAAATGCTAGACCTGAAGTCAGGAAGACTTGGGTTTGAATCCTGGCTTAGAAACTACCTGGACAACCTTGAACAAGTCACTTAACCTCTCTGGATGTTTTCTCATCTAAAAAATGGGGGGGGGGGGTTGGAATTGCTATACAAGGTCTTATCCAACTTATACATTGGTAATGCTAGGACCTCAGTTTTCTCTAAAATAAGGGTCCAGATGCCCTCTAATATTTTTTTCCAACTCTATACCTATGATCTCATGGTCTTTTTGCTTGTCTTATAAACAGTATTCAAAGGGGAATGGGGTCTCTGAGCTATGCTTTTAAAGAAAGGCTCACCCCAAACATGAACCTGGGCTAGTTTTTCAGGGGAGGCCATGTGCAATAACAACCTGAGGATCCATATGACACTTGGAATTCAGAAAGCCAGAGAAATGAGGGGCGAGAACTAGCAATCTTCAAAGGAGACGTGTGTACATGATAACTGTTTCCTCAAGTAAAAATTGGGACATGTGGCCTGACCAGAGGTATGCCTCTTGGAAATCCCTATTATAGGTATATTTTCTTTTCTCAAAATGGTGGTTTCACTGTACATATGTCCCTGCTTGGGGTGCTAGGAGAATGCTAGAAGGAGAGAAAGAAGTGGGAAGATATTACCCAGAACTGATCAGTTGAGTTTTAAAAATAAAAGCTGCTTTTCCAAGGTCTGGACACACAGTTTGAGTGACTCCATCTTCAAGGAAAAACTTGCTCATTAGAATGGAATAAGTTAAAGAAAAGCTTGACAGATTTTATATGCATTCAATTCACCCTGTCTGTCTGTTGATGCTTCATAACTCAATTAGAGATTTTTTAATCTATTTTTATTTTTTTAAGTGTGATTATATACCTGTAAGCATTTAGACTATACGCTTTGCTGCTTTCCAATTCTATTTAGTGTTGCCATTTTACTCAGGAGTTCAGAACCCAGATTAAATCGGTATAATAATTCTCTACTGCCACCTGGTGGTTAGTAGCATATATTGTAGGGGATAACAAAAGCCATGGGAAAACAACTTGATTTTCACTTAACCCCCAAATCAAGTGGGGAAGTGATGCTAATAGAACTTCTGACACTTACTGTATTGTAATTTCAGAGAATGCTTAGCTTATAGCACTGTACACATGATTCCCCATTGTCTTCCTGACGATCCCCCTTGCATTACCTGATTGTAACATCAGGTAACAAGAATATTTCTTTGACCAAACTGGAACTAGGGTGGAGCAATCAGGTCATTGTCCTAAGACACTGAAATGTAGAGGGCATAGTGGGTAAAGTACTGAACTTGGAGTCAAGTTCCACCTCTGATCCTGGACAAGTTAATTTCCTCAAATGTAAAATAATTGTATTCAATGGTCTCTTGGGTCCCTCTCTGCTCCAAAACTATGACTTTGTGACACTATGAATACTTTCAGTCTTTCAGCTGCAAAGAACCAAATTTAATATCTAGCTGGACAAAATTAGAATAGGAAATGACCAGACAGAATACTTCTTACCTTGATGTAATCATGCCCAAGTTGAGCTACTGCCCTGCAACAGCATCCTTGGTAGTGTCCTAGTGTCATCAATGCCACCAACACCATTCCACTCAGATGAAATGAATTAAAAGCAGTTTCATGCCACTTAATTGCCTGGGCAAATTTTGTGCTATGTTCTCTAGACACAGAAATTACTAGTTATGACTCTTTCACAAGTGTATCAAAACCTATAATTTCTCTCATCCATATTAATTACCTTGGGAATCACATAGTTTATGTTTCCATTACTCAAAATATTTTTGGAATTCCTCTTTTGGAATTGTCTTCAGAGCTTGCATCACATTATTTGGAATATACTTAATTAGTGGCAAATTCATGTCCCTTGGCTATAGATTTGATTTTTGGATAGAACTGAAAGTCTTTCTGCAACAAATCTTGTGAGTTAGGTAAGTGATCAAACTCCATTTTCTGAGTAAAAATGAAATGTTACTGTAAACTAATGGGCCTGATTTTGTCATGTGGTTTATAACTGGGTATATAAAGTCTGTCAACAACATAAGAAAAAAGTAATTTTTAAAAGGCATTACAAGAAGGATTTGAGCAAGGTAACATCTCTAGAATAAGCATATAATCTCTGAATGTGATTATGTCAAATTAAATAAATCAACAAACTTTTATCAAGTACCTATGAGTTTCATGGCTATTTGATAGACATTTGAGATAAAAAGATAAAGACAAAACAGTCCCTACTTTCAAAGAGCTTACATTCTACTGAGGGATAGAAAGTGTATCCCTCCCCAAAAAGACAGAAAATACTAACTGGAGTAGTCTGGAAAGGCTTCACAGAGGAGACAACACCTAACTTGAGCCTTGAAGGAAGTCAAGGGTAATAACAACTGATCAAAGTACCTAGTTAGTTAGAATAATAATCTAGAATAAGAAACTACTAGCTGGAATACTCCCCCCAAGAAAGCTCCAGAGAGCGATACTAAAGAATGTTTTATAATTGCTTTCCATAGTGCTATCCTCAAAAGTTAGGAATATATCTTAAACATCCTTAACTTCCCCAAGGGATTCTAACAACCAAAAATGTGTATCTACTCTCCATCATTTTGTTTTTATTGTGTTGCGGGGGGGGGGGGGGCACTAGAACTGATTCTTCAGCTAGCCATAATTTGTGAATTATACCTAATGTTGCTTTGTAATTACAACCTGTTATGCGATTCATATACTTTGCATGTTTCACTATGCAATAAATTATTTCTATTACAACATTTGGCATTTACATTTCCCATGATACATATATATATGTGTGTGTGTATGTATGTATGTATATTCAATGTTATATATATTGTAATTCATATGAGCTATTAATAGTATTATTGAAAATCTTGCATTGCTTTTTCTGACTTTATTGTGATTTCATTGACGATTTTATATTATGAATATTAATATACTTTGCATTATGCGTACATGTATTATGCCACGTTCTTTTTGTTGTTGCTTGCCCTTTGATTTACAAGAAGACCAATGACATTATTGGGAAGATGTCTTAACTTGAGCACAAATTGGATTAAAGTGAGGCGGAGTTGCACAAAGTCATCAGCCTCACTCTTTCAGAGTCATCAAAGTCCAATGGCAAGACAAAAGTCAAGATGACTACCAATGGCCCAGGATGTAGTAGATAACCTTGGAGACTCCAATGTCTCTCCAAGTTTTAAACACTACATAGCACCTGCTTTAGCCACCTTCATAGCCTGGAACAAATTCTTCTCATTCCCCCATTCCACCAGATGAAGTCTTCATATGCATATTGGTTACCCTCAACCTGATTTAGACCATCTGCCCAGACTACTGTGAGGTATACATATATTATGCCCTGTATATTATGTACACATTTAGTCATCCTCTGTCAAGGGGATGCTTTGCATTCTGTTTTTTATATAATATTAATGTGTATTTAATGCTGCTCAAATGATTTTTCATGCACTAAAAGTATTGATCAGAGATGTTACCACGGATTAAATAGTTCCTTTTGCCAAAACTGTGGTTATTGTTACTGTACCATTGAGGGAAGGGAACAAAATCTTAAGGACAGGAAATTTAATATCATTCTTTAAGGCATCTTATGAGAAACTAAAACTGAGATACATATCTGTCATGTTATGAGACACCATAAGTGAAGAATTAACTTAACCAAGAGAGCCTGGATAAAGTATCCCATGGTGAAAACATGTCATGGAGAAGATGTCTTAAGGAGAATTCTTGAGAGACTTTGGCTTTCATCCTTTTCTCTGTTGATTATCTCGAATTTATCCTGTCCATATCTTGTTTATATGTAATTGTTTTCATGTTGTCTCCCATTAAACTGAACTCTTTGAGAGCAGAGACTGTCTTTTGCCTTTCTTAATATTCCTATTATATTCTTGTACAGTTCCTGGAACATAAAAGGTTCTTAATAAACTCTTGTTGATTTGACTTGAGACAGCTGAATGGTGAGATTGAATGTGGTTCTGCTATCTGTGAAAGAGGCAGTAGTTGCAGTTAATAGAGGTAACTCTAGATGTAAAAGCTGATTAATAATTGAAATATTTAAATATGCCTTTGCCTTTTACACTGTCAACAAATTAAATAGTAACATTTATGACCAAGGTCAGATATTGAAAGTGGAGAGAAAACCAATGGGTAAAGAGTTGGGGGTTTTTTGTTTGTTTTTTAAATTAAAAAATGAGGGGCAGCTAGGTGTCCGAATGGATAGAGCACTGCCCCTGGATTCAGGAGGATCTGAGTTCAAATTCGACCTCAGACACTTGACACTTACTAGCTGTGTGACCCTGGGCAAGTCATTTAACCCCAATTGCCTCACCAAAAAAAAAAAAAATTAGTGGACATTTAGAGCTAATTGATATACTTTCTATATTCATAGTAATTATGAGCTGATATCAGAACATACTGATTTTATTTGAAATGATATAAGGAAATTAATATGATCATGAGTCAAGGAACAAGATGAAGGGTAGGGATATACTTTTCTCCAAGAGTACCCAAAGTATATTACTCTCACCTTACATCATCAAAATACCTCCACACCTCATGGGATTGCTACATGTGGGTGATCAAAAGCTCACTATATGTGAAGCTCACCTCAAAGTTCTACTGCATGAGCAGTGTTATACAAGTGATTCAGGATCAGGTATGAGTTGAACTAGAGTATCACTGAAGTCCTTTCTAATTCTGAAATTCTGTGCTTTTTTGCCAAAGCCACAATGGAAACATAAGCACCCTCTGTTATTATTTGCAAGTAGGTCTCAAGCAGAAATTTAATTTCTATCTTCTTCTTTCTTCTCACTGATAAGGCTTCAGATTCTCATTTATTTTGTTGCTCCTCTGTTAAAGTGACCCATATTTCTGTGGATTTGTAACCAAGCTTTCCTAAACTGTCTCAGAAGGACCAATGTAAAAATGGATCATAAAGGTTTTAGAGTAAGCTAGAGAAGGTATACACACATATATTTCCCAGAATTCTTTAGCTTGTTTCCTTTCCCCTTAGAGAAACTTTCACTAAGATGTTTTCAAGGGATGTGAAATGGAGGAAGAAGTTTCTGTGAGCTCCCAAGAATTCTTTATTATGCAGCAGGAGGTGGATAGTGGGCACTCTGCCCTTGTGACCCTGAACAAGGGAAAGCAAAGCATAACCTGATATCCTTTTGTGAAGCTATTTATGAAGGCAGGGCACATGTTGAGCTGATGCATTATGTGTACCATACAGAAGAGGACCAGCAACACCCAGAGGAAGCAGCCCAGAAAAGCAGTCCAGATCAGATCAAGAAAAAACTAACATCTGTTATCAGTGAAATCAAGTGAAATTCCAGTCTGCGTTTTCTTTTCATTCTTGCTTCCTCACCCGAGCAAGCTCTACTTTTAAATCTACTCATTCACTTCCTTTTTCATTTCCCACAGACCACTTGAGATGAGGAGGGATGAAAGAAAAATGGAAAATCAACTCAAGCTGCAAAATGTTTGCTGCCTGATATTTAAACACTGTTTTAATGTTTAGTTGTGTTTCTTATATGTTATCAAATCACATGGTCATTAACAGTGAATTGTCAAATTCCATGGTAAGAAACAACTATAAAAAATTACTGTCAACTCGTTGTAAAGAGAGAGGATTTACATTTTGGGTAAGTTCTACTATTCCAGACTACACTTTATAAAATCCATTAAACCTTTGGGTAGAGGAAGAGTTTAGCCAGGTCCCAAGCTAACCAAAAGGGCTAAGCTATGAGGACTTAAGGTGTGTAAGTAGGCTACTCAAAGATATTCAGAGAGCTATCTTATAGCCAAATAATATATTACAGTCCTTCAATTGGAATTGAAAAGTCACATAACAGCAAAGAGCAAGGGAAGGAGACAGAGTGGTTCTGGTTATCACTAAGAGTACATTTTAGGATTGAACATTATTACAAAATAAATATTGAGATAGTTTATATATAAGACTTCCTCATCTAATATCTTTTAATAAGACTTCCTTATGAAGAGCCATGGTCAGCAACCTTGTAAGTTGGGGAATTAATACCAGCCTCTCTATTAGTCAATAGAGATATTTTCTCAGATTTCAGGGAATCACTTGCCTCTTAAGTAACCTAAACCCATCATGCCATGAACATCTGACACAAAAGTTATATCCTAAATTGACTCTAAGAGTAAACAAAACTGAAAAATTTAAGTGTGTTCAAATATATAATAAAAAGATATATAGAGACATGCATGTAACACATATATAAATGTATGCACATACATAAACATATAAACACATGTTCCTTTAAGGTTCATATAAGTACTTTACACATATCTTATTTTATTCACAAAACTGAGAAGTTGTTGCCCTAGCTACTTCATTTTTACAAATGAGGAAACTGAGAGCTCAGAGAAATTATGTGACTTACCCATGGTTACACAGCTAGCATCAGAGACAGGATTTGAACCCAGTTTTTCCTGACTCTATATTCATCACTTTATCCTTCATGCCATTCTGCCTCTTAAATATTGAGTGGGTAGATGACATTTCCCTCAGAACATACACTTTTATTTATAACCAAGTAAGAAGCAAATGTTTTGTTCACAAATATGACATTTTACAAGCTATTCTAGTTCTCTGGGAAACAGTTTCCTTATGGATAAACAAAGGGTTGGACTTGATGACCTTGAAGATCCCTTACGGCTTGGAAAGTGTTGAGGGGGAGTGCTGACTCAGGCCCGTACGCTGTTAGTTCAAGTTTGATGTTGGAACAAAATATAGATCATTCAACATTTAATAAAAATGACTTTTACTTAGCTAAGGTATTAAAAAGATATCTAACAAGGATACTGCAGCCCTTAGCATGGGTAGACATAGCCCCCTTATCATGAAAACATTTCTCATCATCAGGAGACAGTGTGGTAACTTGGGCATCCAAGGATGCTGACTTCATTTGGGTGAGATTTTTTTTATGCTCTTAGGTGACCAGGAAGGCATATAAACATGGCCAGAAGCAAGGGAGAAGCAGTCGTAGTCTTCTGGACTAATCAAGAGAGTTTTGAGTCCTTTCAGTTTAAAAACAAACAAACAAAACCTAGCCTAGGTTGCTTAGGGGAAGGTGTTAGGCTACTGCTCCCAATACAGAAAGTCTTGTTCCAAAAATGCATGTTTTTCTTTTTAATTTTTGTAAGAGAAAGTTAGTAAGGCTTGTTGTTTTAGTTTTTATTCTGACACCTTCAAGTTAATATATCAGTATTTCAAGAATATTAATATTGCCAGCGATTGTACTCATTTCGGTTCTTATACATCTTTATTTGCACTGCTATTGAACATTTAAGAATACTAAAGGATGAAGGACAAGGGACTATGTCTATGAAGCAACTTGCTCAAGGTCTGAGCAGAGGGTTATGTTTATTTTCCATGTATGGGGAGGCTAAATTGTACCAATATTCATGATGGCCAGACATGTTCTGACAACCACTTGTACAAATTCATCTTTCTTCAAAAACTCTCCACCTCTACATACCACATTGTGTCACAATCTTCACGACCTTATAAAATCATTGTTCAATGTGTGCATCCACTGTAATCCTATCCTTTACGAGGGATTTTACAAAGCACTCAACAGATTGAGGAAATTTGTCTGATCAGTCACAGAAACAGAACTAGTATCCTTGAAGATTCGGCTTGAATTTACATAGTCATGTACAAAAATTGTTCCTTAAAAAGAAAAAGGGGAGGGAGGAAAGGAGGGAAAGAGTATTTATTAAGCACTTATTCTGAACTAGACATTGGACTAAGCCCTGGGGAAAATAAATACAAGCAAAACGAAAGACAGTCCCTCCTCCTCAAGTTTACATTTTAATGAAACAATACAACTCACAAAAGGGAGCTTAAGAAGGAGGAAGAGGGACCTTCAGAAAATGGAGGCTCCAGGAGGAACTGTGAGAAATAATTAATAATAATATCTTGGGGAACTCAGGGATCTCCCCTTCTTTATTAGTCCTTTCTCCCCTCCTCCCCCCACTCCAAAGTCTAGTTCTCCTTGAAAGTAGGATTCATCTGTGCCAAGCCCAACCTGAGCTTACAAAGAATCCCAGGTAGAAACAAATCCATTCATCTAGATGACTGAAGGACTTTACTGATGAGATTCAGCCTGCAAGAATCACACCTAGGTGAAAACTATTGTCCTCCAATCAGTTTGGGAGGAGGTATACATTCTTTCTCTGATGTTGTTCTTACCAAGATTTGAGTGACTTAAGTCAGTATCCCCAGACTTCATTTAAATATAACACACCTTCAAATCATGTCAACCAATTAGATTTAATCCCTATGTGATGAACCTCCTACAGTTAGAAGAGTATATAAACTGTGACCCCCCCCACCCCCATTAGTGGTCTTTGGTCTGAGATGGCCAATGATCATCCTCTTAGTAAGAACCTGCCAGCCTATTAATAATGATTAAATTACCCAGAAACCATGTCTCTCATATTTTTAATCACAGAGCTCACCAATGGGAGAAGGAGGACTGGCCTTGAGGAGGGATATTTATATGAAGAACAAGAGTAATAGGATGTATGTGTGTATATGTGTATATAGTATACATGCATGTCTCTGTGTGTGTGTGTGTGTGTGTGTGTAGGGCAGAGAGAGAATTATTTTCTCCTGCCCCCAGCAAGTTTTCTTTTTTCTCCAAAGTTAATCAAAGTTTTTTTTTCAAAAGCTGCTGTTTAACTCTCAGTATTCTATGGTATATGATGATGAAAAGCCTATTGTCCTAATTACAATAACTACACTGTAGGTAATTATAATTATAATTTATTGTGCAGTACCTTTTATCTTGTGCTACTGTTTAACATACTGTTAGTTCTTAGGCATTCATGGTGCTTATCTCTCCTTAGATTCTCTAGAATCAACTTCCTCCTGGTCTGCTACATTGCACCCCTGGGAAACTTTCACTTTGGAGACCTCTACTTATTGGTAACTCTCTCCCTGGGACCACTATTTTAGGAAGCACCTCAGCCATATTTCATCTCACTGTTACCTCTACCCTCTCTGTCACCTTCTCCTGGCCTCCCTCTGATTACCATTTTCTGGTTCTCCTTTATGCATTTTCTTACTCTATTGTGAGGGCCAAAATTTGATATACGGAGTGTATTAGGGTGACTCGCCTTAATATTGGGGTCCCGGAAATATGAGGGACTCTCTTAGGTTTAATTTCTCCTTTGAACTTCACTTTTTATATATTCCTCCCAGGCCAATAAGAAAAGGAGACTCTGAACTTTAGTTCATAAAGGATCAGGTTTTATTGCTTGGGAATTAATTAGACCACAAAGGTGAAACCAATTAGGGAAATAAGGAAGTAGAAATTCAGATGGACAGTCTTAACTCTTAGCTTAGCCTATGGGATCCCAGAGATTAAGCTAGTTCAAAGGAATTTAGGGTTTTCCTTCATAAAATTCACCAATTCCAAACTGCCCACCAGGCCGAGAACCAGTGCACCCAAGACCAAGCACGAAACACCCCATCACCGAGCCGAGCGCCACCAGCCTGCTTTTCAGGCTGAAAGAGACCAAACTTTTTCAATGCCCTGCCCACCAGAAGTTGTCTCCATTCCAGTGGAGTTTTCCTCCCCAAAAAGGGAGGTCTGGCATTTTTCCTCCCCAAAAGGGGAGGTCCTTCAAAAGCTGCTTAGTAGCATGTGCAATCTCAGGGTGGGCCAGATGTGGCCCCTCCCAAATGATTCAGCTAAAACTTTTGATATTAATCTTCACCACAGATAATTTTTACCACACTATTAATATGTAAACTCTTTAAGGCTAAGGACTGTCTCATTTGCTTTATTTGTATTCCCAAAGATTAGCACAGTGTCTAGCACATGGTAGTCACTACTTAATAACTGCTTTATCTATCTAGGAAAAGGAAGAGAAGCATTTATATGGTTCCTACTATGTGCTGAACACTGTGATAAGGTCATTTTACAAATATTCTCTCATCTGATCCTCAGAGCAACCTATTATAATTATCACCACCATTGTATAGTGGAGGAAACTGAGACAAACTAAGGTTAAGTGATTTGCCCAGGGTCACACAGCTGGTGTCTGAGGCCACATTTGAACTGGGGTCTTCCTGACTCCAGTCCCAGCAGTCTACCCACTGGACAGCTGCCTCTAATCAATCTATTTCATCTACCTCATCAAGTGTTTTCACTCCTCTTCCAAAACACGAAACAACTGCCTGCTTATGAGCTATTTTATAGTGATCCATGACATTTACTGGGTGCCTGGAGGGGACTTAAAAGAGAGTATATACATGGTAAGTAGAGTCATGATGCATGGTTACAAAGCATATCACATGATCTCATTTGAATTTTGCCAGAAGCTTGAGTGTAATGTTATCCCACATCACCCCACCCCCATTTTACTGATAAAGAAACTGAGGTTTAAAGAACTGTTTAAATTGATTATCTGAAATAAAAAGAACCAGGACAAAGTCACTGAGCCATCTATGATTTAATTTGCAAAGTTAATATATGCATATTAAACTAGGTCACCTGATTCCTCAGAGGTCAGAGGCAAGGAGTGATTTACAGAAATGGTTTTTATAACAAAAAAAAATTGGAAAAAATGACAGAAGTTTGTTTAGAACATAATTCAATTTGACAGGGCAGGTCACTTTCCCCAGATTTTCTTAATCCTTTCTTCCAGATGACACCTTTTATAACCAGAAAATGTACTGGGAAGAGGAACTTGTGGTCATTGGTTAGCAGTCACACCACCCACCTTCCATTTTCCTTAGGAGTCCTTTGCTCAACTTAGACTTAGCTTAAGGGGGGAAAAAAGGAGAAGGTTTATCCACTATGACTGGAAAAAATTAACTCTGGTTAATCTTTCTCCAGCTGCCTGAAAGGGGAATTTAGCCTCTGACCAACTCCCCCCTTTAGAAAAAGAAATTTAGCCTTTTGAAACTCTTATGATTATTTTATTCTTATAATTATTTTATGATTATTTTATTCTTCTGAATTACCTGTTACTAAATGATAAAGTCCCTCAATCTATCTATTCACTAAACTGATAGGTAATTTAGACGTGAGAGACTATCTGTATTAGTCTGGTTTAGCTGTTAAGGTTAGTTTTTCCTGAAGTATGGAGTATAATCCTATAATTAAACTAAACGTGATCTTAAACCTATGTGAAGAAGATAACATGGCTAGAAAGTGTAAGAGGGAAGTTTTTAATTCAGGCATTGTTTCCAAGGCCAACACTCTTTCCACTATACCCTACTCTCTCCATCAATCTAAACTCTCATTTTAACAGCCATCAGTGAAATTCATTGATTAGTGGCTTAGCTGATGCCCTGTGTTTGTGCTTCAATGGACCAAAGAAAGCATGAGATATTACCCCTGCCTTTAAAGAGCTAGTTGTTTTAGCAGAATGAGTACCCAACTTAAATGCGCATGCTTTAATGGACACCCCACCCCCCAAAAAAAAGGTAAGATATGACCCTTCCTTTAAGGAACATACTGTTTGGGTAGACAATTAAAAGAAAAAAATAAATGCAACTTGATATGTACTCAGCAAAAAAAAATAATATGTTAAAAATGGTGCTTGAGATAAATTATACAACAAACTATATGAGATAGATTCAAATAAGAAAGTACTGGAGATGATGAAAGTCCATCTACGAAACTGTTGTAGCAATTTGAGTAAGAGATGAATACTTAGACCAAGGTCATAACCAAAAAGGTAAAAAGGAAGACCCAGTTGCAGAGAGGTGAAAAGAAAAATATTTTTCAGATTTGGGCCATAAGTCAATGTAACTGTCACACCAAATCCAAGTCCTTCTTCCCAAACTGGAATGGTATAATCAGCTCCTGGTTGCATTCCTTTGATGATGGAGAGCTCACTATCTCATAAGGAAATGCATTCCATTTTTTTTTTAACAGCTCTTCTTAGGAAATTCTTCCTCTTGCTTTGCCAAAATCTACCCTTTTAAAATTTTTGCCCATGGATCTGATCACTCCCTTTGGAGTGACACAAAATAAGTCTAATCTGTCTTCTTCATGACAGGCTTTCAAATATTTGAAGACAACGACCATATTCTTACCAAGAATTACTGTCTTCAAACTAAAATATTACTAGTTCATTCAAACAGTTTTTCACATGGCATGATGATGTTCCCATCCCTTATCATTTTATTACCTTCCTCTGAATGTCTGTCAGTGTCCCTTTTTATTTAGATCGTTATGCTCAGTTCCAAGAACCAGTTTTAGTCTGAGCAGTACAGAGTATGATGAAACTAACACCTCTCTAATTCTGGACTCTATACTTGTATTAACAAAAAAGGTGATCCAGTGGAGAAGGAATAGCAAACCACTATGCTACCTTTGCAAAACCCCATGGACAGTATGAAGGACAGAGAGCCAGAGGTCCACAGGGTCACAAAGAATCTGACTTGACTCAATGACTCAACCACCACAACAAAGATTGCATTAGCTATTTTGGCAACCAAATCATGATTGTCTCTTGAAGCTTTATGATTAAACTATTTAGAGCTACAGGTAATTGAGAGACTAAGTCCTCCCCATTATGTCAGAGGAAACTGAGGACCAAAGAAGTTAAACAAATTGTACAAAGTCACACAGGTAATAAGTAGCAAAGCCAGGATTTTTATTTTGGTCCCCAATACTCCAAATGCAGTGCTCTTGCCACTATGTCATTTAGAATCAACTATAACCCTGGATCTCTCTTGAAAAGAATTATACCAACTAACTTTTTCCTGAGATATTTTTTTAATTCTAGGGTGGGACACAATAATTATTTGTCTCACTTTTTTTTTTTCTTTTAGTTTATGTAGTTTTAGCTTGGTGTTATAATTTATCAAGGTCTTTTGAAACCTGATTCCAGCATCCAATGTATTAGCTACATGCTACCACTTTGAGAAGTATTCATCTGGTAATTATACCTTCGGTTCATTTTTCTAGATTCTTGATTTAAAATGTTGAACAATTCAGAGCTGAGAACAGATCCCCATGGTTTAATTAATCAGCACTCTAGGAATGGTTGTTCAATTCACCTGAGCCCCATTTGCCTCTATCTTGTCCATAAGTATATTATGAGAGACTTTTTCCAAGTGTATTGCTTATAAATGTAGATAAACACAAAAATATGTGCCATGGCTCTGACATTAACCTAATCTAATAAAATTGTCTAAAAAAAAAAAGTTGGGTTACTCTAGAACAACATCCTTAGTAAACCTATATTTCCTTCTGTCTATCACTTTATTTTTTAAGTATTTTATTTTAACAATACTTCCTGTATTTTGCTTGGGAATTGATGTCAATATTCACTAATTTGTAGTTTCTAGAATTCATATTCCCTCCCCTTTTTTAAATTAAGAAAAAATTGCTTAAAATTCAAGTCTTCTGACATTTCTCAGTCTCTGTGATTAGTAGGATCATAGATTTAGAATTAGAAGGGACCTCAGAGGCCACCTAACTCAACCCCCTTATTTTATATTTGAGGAAAATGGGACACAAGCAAACTAGATGATTTGTCCATGGTCACACGTGGAATAAACAGCAAATACATGATTTGAACCCAGGACCTCTGATTCCTAAGCTGCTGATCTTTCTGCCATTGCCTGGTTGCTCAAATTAGTACATATAATGGTTCCTTTTATTCTTCAAAGAGGATTCATTTATTCTGTTCTACAAATACTTTCTAAAATATAACCTCATTTCACCCACTTCCCTTAAAACTCTACATAATTATCGGTATTTGTCATGCTGTTTTGGCATTTGATAGACTTTGAAATATGGGGGCCTAATAATTATCATTTAATAATATTACACTTCTAGCACTTCTTCAATAAGTAATGAGTTTGTACCAAACCTAACTTTTACTCCTACTATTGCCTTACCCAGAATAGTGGTTATAAAGCCTATCATGAATTAATGCAATTCACAAGTAGGGTATAGGGAGTGGGTGTTCCTTGCCCACACTTCAGTTAATGCAATGTAATCAATACAGTGATATGTTGACATTTTAAATGTGCAAACATATGATTCCCTTTGTTTTCTCTTTATGAAATGTGCATTTCTTTGATTGGGTTAGGAAGAGAATAGCCAATTGGCTTACCAAATTAGCTAACCATGCCACTGCTGGCTTTAAGTAACTGGAGGAATTTCAACATAAGAGAGGTCAGCAGTGGTAGGGTCAACCTATGGAAGAGTATAGCCTCAGAAGAACTTTAAGGAAGTATACCCTTTCACCTTTAGCAAAAGGCAACAAGAAGGGTGAAGAATGGATACAAAAAGAATGTTGTACTCTCTTTCTCCAAAAAATGACCATATTGTTTGGAGAAAATAGACCAGTAGCAGATATTAAATCAAAGCAAAAGATACACAGAACAGAGACACAAACAGGGTTTACAAGGTAACTTCTCTCCACATATATTCCCTATGTATGTTCCTCACTACATTTTAGCTGGCGAGGAGTTGAGATTCAAGTGCCACAGACCCCATTTACTCTTTTTTTTTTCTTTTCGGGGCAATGAGGGTTGTGACTTGCCCAGGATCACACAGCCAGTATGTGTCATGTGTCTGGGGTCGGATTTGAACTCAGGTCCTCCTGAATCCAGGGCCAGTGCTTTATCCACTGTGCCACCTAGCTGCCCAACCACATTTACTATAGAGACTCTCCTAAGGACTCTCCTTCATGAGGGTTGGATCATGGATTAACCTGTGTAGGAGCATATAAGGAGGTGAGTTTAGGCCAGAAGCCTGCCTACCTACAGTGGAAGCCACACCAGAACTGTGAGATAACCCTCATTTTCCACATAACAATGGAAATGTCTCCATGTTGTACAATAGAACAGAGTGGTCTGGACATCCTAGTTAGGAAGCACTATACTAAGTCATCTTGTCTTTAAGGAAATTGATATTTTGAAATGCCTACATATGTTTAGCCAGCCATTTATAATCCTTAATAGCATGCAAGAATACAGTTTGGGAGTCAGGCCATCTGGATTATATCCATTCTGTTTTGCCAGTAATTTAACATGGGGCTCTTGACTTGGGCACTCAACCTTTATCGGCCTCAACCCCCTCATCTGTAAAATTAAGGAGATGGAATAGATAGATACCTAGATTATCAGGAGCTTTGCTAAGTGCACAAGATACAAATAAATGTAGGTTAGGCTGGGGATAAGAAAGATTGCCTCTTCCCTCAAGAGTTTTTATACTAATGGGAGAACAGTCACACTTATAGAAAATAAGAATAAATTTTTAAAAAAAGAATAAATGTATCTCTCCTGTCCATCCTTCTCCTTCAGTATTACTGGCTATTAAGATTTTTATAAGAATTTTAGATAACACAAACAATGAAAGGGTAGAAGGAGGGGAGCAGCTAGGTGGCACAGTGGATAGAGTACCAGCCCTGGAGTCAGGAGGACCTGAATTCAAATCTGACTCAGACACTTAACATTTACTAGCTGTGTGACCCTGGGCAAGTCACATAACCTCAATTGCCTCACAAAAAAAAAGGGTAGAAGGATTTAGGGTCTCTTGCACTCACTTGTAGTTCACCTCTCAGTCTCCTACTCAATTCCTTCCTTTATTTAATCTACTTTATCAATCCAAACTCTAGGGTAAATCCAGGGATACACTTGGATATTTTCTCAATTAACAAAATTATAGTCTCTTTAAGTAATCAATTCATTCCTCTACCTTAGTTCACTAAATATTATTTATTCAATGAATGCAAGAAAACTGCATTCCCAATCATAGCTGATCATAGCTCTCTATATCTCAATAAGTACTCCACAGTACCTGCTTCAGCTGTCTTCATGATCATTGGAACAAATTGTTCTCATCCACCCATTCCACTGGGGGAAGTCTTCACATGCATGGGGTAGACATTTTCCCTAATTCACCAATGGTTTTGAGGCTTGCTGGTTATCCTCAACCTGGTTTAACCCATTAGCTGAGATGGTTTTACCAGGGTGTGGCCACATGGACCCCAAAGATGGATGAGAAGCCCTGAAAAGGGCTTGTCAAGTTCTCACACCAGAAGTGCTAGTCCTCCCTGAATTAGATAAGCTCTCATGGACTAAAATGCTTGAGGGGAAGTCAAGCCAGGAGGCCAAGAGAAGATGCCAAGGTCTTCCACTGCACTTTAAGCTATTGCCAGTCATCTTAACTTTTGTTCTGACACTGGACTTTGATGACTTTGGAAGAGAGTGTGAGGTTGATGTTTTTGTGCAACTCTGCCTCATTTGAATCCAATTCACACACAAGTCAAGATATCACCTCATGAGGTCATTGGTCCTCTTCAAAAACAAAATACAAACAACAGCAATAACTTTAAGTCTGAAACTCTCCAGGAACCTTGTATGTGTAGGGGAAGAAGGTCCCTTGGTTTGGGGAAAATATTTTATACTAACCTTTCTCACTATTGCATTTTATTAACTTACTTTAGCTAAAACCTAATTGGGGCTACTAAGGATCAATGGGAAATATATCATGAATGGGGCTCGTGACTGCAGCATTAGAAACTCAGTCCTTGAGGGTTGCCTTAAGAATAAGGTACCTTAAGAATAATAAATAGTAGGAGGGGCCTCAGAGGAGACATTAAAGCTTTTACTCTGCATTCGTTAACTATTCTATCAGTCTTTGAACTAGTTTGTTATGATTTTGTGCTAAGAATGGCAACAAACATTCATTAAGAATTTACTTAGCACCTGACATAGTGTGTTGCACAAAGAATACAAGGACAAAACAAGAAACGTTCCCCACCCTCAAGATGCTTACATTCTATTAGGTGAAACAATATGTAGATTGGTTGCTAAATGAGTTCTCCAAGGTCCCCACCACAATACTATAACAATAAGAATACAATAAAATAAGAATGAATTGGGTCCTCTCCTACCTAGCTGTTAGCCTTACCCTTCCCCCAAAACATCATAATAATAACAATGGTTATCCAGGTGTCTAAACTTAAAAGAAGCCTTTTTTTCCCTGATGTGACTACCCTTTGGCACAGTGGATAGAACACTGGCCCTGGAGTCAAGAGGATGTGAGTTCAAATCTAGCCTTAGACACTTGACACTTACTTAGCTGTGTGACCCTGGGCAAGTCACTTAACCCTGATTTCCTCAAACATCTGGGTCCATCTCCAATTGTCCTGATGTATATCTTGCCCCTGGACTAAAATGGCTCTAGAGGCTGGTGACTTTGCACAACCATTTAAATCCACTTCATTGCTGTGCTCAATTAGTAACTCATCTGTAGGTTTGACTCGAGTTTGTTATGCCACTAAAATCACAACAAAATCTGTCAAAAAATCTGATACTTATCATACCACAGGTGTGCTCCATACCTCAGCTCTACCTGAAATACTGTGACATACCTGAAATAAATAACATGCTACATTGGGATTTTAACAGTTTCCCTAATATCACCGGGAGGACTCCCAAATAATACAGGAGAAAGAGCAGCAACCCAGAAATAATGGGGGTGTAGGGGAAGGATTTTTAATGTCTCCTAATCCCTTCTAAAAGCAATAAAAATTCATTCCCATGACAAATGATAATGAAAACAACGCAGGTAACTAGTAGACTTAGATGATGTTGACGATAAACATTCATTAGGAAATCATTAGCTGTCTTATTTTTTTAAACAAGTAAATCCAACTCTGAGAGATTATGACCCAAAGTAAAGTGATCTTTAAAGAAAGCCAGGTCAGTAATAATTTTTTAATCACCCATAGCTTAGCACTTTGATGAAGATAGGAAGTAATAGACAACAGAGATCAGGAACATATTATTGAAGTTGAATAATTATGAAAATAATGCCAAGCTAATTTGATTTTATTTTCAGAGAACTCATTGTTAAAGAAAAAACAATTTTTGAAAAAAGTAAATAAAATATGTTGAAATATTGTCTATATCTTCTAAGTCTTATTTTGGGGGCCAGCTCCTCAATTAAAGTCTTCCTAATCCCAATAGCTAAATGTGATCCCTCCCAAGGTTAAAGTGTCAATCTGAGCTCAGTATTTGTCAGAGGCAGGATTTGAACAAGTCATTAATTCAGGGTCCAGACTTTCATTCACTATGCCATGCTGCATCTCACTGAGCCAGTGCTCAATTTACACATGAAGTATAAATGTGTGATTCTAGCATTCAAGTCTCTCCACAATTTGGCTCCACTATACACTTCCAGCCTCACCACCTACTACTTCATTCCATGTGCTGAACATTCAAACACCAAAAGAGCTAGTCTGTTCACCCCCATTCTTGTCTTGACCTCTGGCATTTTTATGCCTTATCTCACCTCCTTCCTTTATGCCTTAAATAGACTCCCCCACTTTTTAGCTGCTCGGCTCAGGTGCCATGTCATATATGAAGCTTTCCTTGATACTGACAAAGGAATGTGATCTTTCCCCTACTTAAGTTTCCTCTTCTCCTACCTCACACCTTCCTATGAACTCCCCAATATCCCTTATATCACTGTTATTTGTGCATGTGTCATCTGCCACTATTTTACTGCAAGTTCAACACTTTTAAGGTAAAAGAAAGATCTGAGGATCTGTCAACTATTTTTTGCCTCCCCAGTAATTCACTCATAGCAGGCACTTAACAAATGTTTAGTGAAGTCTGATTTGAACTTTTAATTTATAAAAATAAAATGATAAAATAAAAAAGACTGGCTCACCTTAATTCATCTCATGTCCTTGCCCATCAAGTCACTCCCACTTTACTACAGTGGTATAAAATAGATACCTAGTGCTTCAGAAGCAGCTTAGGGAACATACAGGGCCCAGGAAATGAAATCAGAAAAATCTGGGCCTGAATCCTGCCTCAGATCTTACCAGCTATTTGACCCTGGGCAAGTAACCTAATGTCTCTGAGGTCCATTCTCTTCATCCAATAGAATGCTGATAATAGCAGCAACTATATCATAGTATTGTGGTGAAGATCAAATGAGAATGTATGTAAAACTTTTATGATTATTAGCCAAATAACATTATAAAGCATAATGTGCTTTGACTAAAGAACTAATAATGATATTTTTAAGATCAGATGACTAATGGCAACGACATAGCTTAGTATCATTTTTCAAAAATCTCGTAGTTCTTGTTTATATTAGAGATTAGCCAATTAATCTATGCTACTACTTTAATACTATATTATTAAACATGATATATACACCACTAGAGCTATTTATTGACATTCTCTTAATAGAACAATAATAACATACTAAAGAATTTACATAGCAAAACAATTACCAAGCATGCATTCACTGAAGCAGTATGAGTGATATCAACTGGAGAATCACCTGTTGTGGAGGAAAACACAGAGTTCATAGCCACTTGAGGTATTTTAATACATTTAATTAGAACCAGTGCTGGAGAAACTGATTACAAATGCAGAGAGTGTTGAAACATTTGTGAGATAAGAGTGCTGCTGCCTGCAGGCGCCGTCTGTGAAGAAAAGCCCATAGCAGATAAAAGCACCCAGGAACGAGCTCCAAAAGAAATGTGTCAAGGTGACAGGGCCTATACCAGTCACTGTGAACTCTTGTAGAGAGACAGGAATTCAAAAAAAAATCCCAGTCTATGTTTTATGTTAAGAGGTTCCCTCATCTTTTGAAAAGATGCGACCAGTTTATCCATAAGACTAAAGGGAACCTTAGAGATATTTAGGTCAGCCACCTCATTTTTATAGATGGAGGAAATGAGGCCAAGACAGGTGCAGCAACCTGCTCCAAAGAGCATAGCTACTTAGTGTCAGTGCTGAGCCTAGAATCTGATTTCCAGATTCTTAGTCTGGTCCTTCTTCCACATTACCTACAGGTCCTTTGTGAAGCTCAAATGAGATAATAACTATAAAGCACTTTACAAACCTCAAGGTACTATGTAGATGCCAGCTATTGTTATTATTGTTATTATTATTAGTCTATGGTCAACAGTACATGGAGATAACTTCATTCTCTAAGCCTCCTACTGAACTCCAAATGAGCCCAAGAAATGTTTATAGAGCAAAACAGGTTTGCTTGAGGGTTGGGGGCGGGGGATGGGGATGGGGTTTGAGGGTGGAGGAAGGGAGTATGACCAAACCCTTTTAAATTTGATCTTCACTTATTAACACTTTAAGTCTAGACAGTCAAAAAAATAATAAATCAAGCAGTGATTTGTAGTATTTGCCAATTTCTGAGGTGTAAATGCTCACAATGAAAATTTAACAATGTGATTTCCTCAGAGCTAGCTCTAGCACACCCCTGACTACTTCTCCTTCCAAATCTTAAATGAAATCTTCATCTGTGATGTAGTTATCATACCACAGTTTACCCATGGACCTAGCATCTTTTCCTGCTCAATGATTCTCAAGAAGCAGTGTGATGAATGGAACAGTGATCAGAGGACCTGCACTCTAAGTCCTGCTTAGCCACTAAGTAGCTATGTAACTTCAATATCTCCCTAGAGGGGTTGAGGAGAAGGCAGCAATCCCAGAATGCTTGGGCAAGGAGGACTCAATAGGTCCAGGAATCCACACTATGATCACTCTTACTGTTGATACAGAACTGGGAGTCATTAGCACTCTGAATGGTATGCCCCCAAGGGGTGGAAAGTCCATATCAATCTAACTTGAGCTTCTCCAAAAGGTCCTAAAGAATTAAGGACTTTTGGCCCAAATGATCCACCGGGGTACTTAAATTTGCCAACATTCTTTATGCCAAGCACACCAGGTGAAGTAGAAATCTTATGAAGGAAGCCAGCATATTGAATTCAGGACAAAACAAGGCCTTACCATTCCATCCAAACGTTCAGGAGTATGAAAACCTGAATCTAGTACAAAGTCCTAAATCAGGAACTAACATTAAAGATAAGAGTAAATAAAGGATATAATTAGAAGGAGACTATATAGATTAGAACAGAAGGCAGTAAACCTTACCCAAATGATGGAGTTCCTCAAAATTATAATAGAGGATACAGAATTCAATGACTCAATGAAACTATAATATCAGAACAAAACCAAATGGCTGCAAAATTACAAGACAATGTAAAGCATTTGTTATAAAACAAAATAACCTGAATAAAAGAACAAGGAAAGATAATTTAAGAATCATCTAATGTCCTGAAATCTGTGACCCAATAAAAAACCTGGATACTATATTTAATGAAATCATAAATTAAAACTACATATATATATATTTGTACGTATATATGTATGTATTTGTGTCTATATCTATTGTTAATATGAGTGTATGGATAACCTGGATTTGATGAAGTTGCCTTATTATTCAAATGGATTTTATGAGACCCTGGATTAATAGGAGAAAAAAAAAGTGCCCTTTGACTAAAGCTCCAAATTGAACCCAGATAGTTAGCAGGTAAGTCCCTATTTACTAACTTCTTTCCCCAAGAAATAGGCAAATAGGTCTTATTGTTTTTAGCAAATATCTAGGCACCCTTGTCCTTGGTAAACCCTTCCTGTGTCTTTAAGCTGACTGTTCTAATATTTGCTTTAGGTTAATTTGTATCATGCTAATAAAACTGACATTACCCTGTAACCAGTGAGCAAAGAAACCTTACATGCCGTCAGAAAGAGGGAGTATCTCAGCCGCTTTGGAAGGGCTCTCTAGCATGATTTCATTTATTTCTTCTTGGGACAAAATATGTATCATGTTTTTCCTGTCTGTCTCTGATTTGGTTTTTCCTGTAGGAGACATTATGTTCTCTGATCTGTTTTGTTCACAGGAGGACAGGTATGGAAACAAATTGTAGGAGGTATTATAAAAATGATTTCTCTGATCTGTTTATTAATTTTTTATAAGAGACAGGCAAATAAAAACTATATTTGATTTTTGACACTATATATAGATATATGAGAGAAAACTAAAGGTCAAATTGAAAATAGAAAGAATGAGTGATTATTTATATCTATAATCCATGCTAAAAGGGAGGCTGAGGTTAGGGAATTGCTTCAGCTCAGAAGTTGTATAGACACCAAATCTGACACCAATACACAGAGGTCTGGGAATGAGAAGCCACCAAGTTGCCTAAATAGAGATCTCTGGTCAGAAATGGAGAAGATCAAACCTTTGATTCAATCAGTAGTGGGAGTGGGCTCCATAAGTGTCTATTGCAATTCCAGCCTGGGGGAGGTAGGGAGACTCAATTGGAGAGAACTGGAAAAGGTGGAACTGAGGAGAGAGGAAGAAAAGAATGGGGAATGCGGAGGGGAAAAAAAGACAAAAGGAGAAAGAATCCATAGGTCACTTCTTGAATGAAATACCAAATTAAAAATTGCCAGGAGTACTGTAGCTAAAATTCAGAGCTTCTGGAGAAAAGAAAAAAAAATACAACAAACAATCATTAAAGAAAGTGTTCATTGAGCAATGAGTCCTATCAAGATCATATAAAATTTGGTGGGTACTGCTACAAAAGAGAAAATGTGGGAATATAGTATTCTAAAAGGCAAAAAGCAAAGGCTTACAAAAAAGAATGACTTATCCTATGAAACTGAGTAAAATCCTACAGGGGGAAATGGATTTTTTATGGATTGGAGGATATTCAAGCATTCTTGATGAAAATAAAAGGTTAGAAGTCAAGAAAACATAGGAAGATAAATTTAAACAATTGGAAGTGATAAGTGCTTACATTCTGAGAAGGGGGAAATATTCAAAGGAAATAAAAGGTATTAAATAAGACAGAGGATTTGGGGTACTGGTGTTCTGTTTTGATATTCCTGAGAAGATAGAAAATGAACTATACTAGGTGAGAAAGAAGGCAAAACTATTTAGTGTTTCTCAAAATTGTGTTATGTAGGAAGAATAAATAAACACAGGGGAAGAGTTGGGATTAATGGGAATAACATGAATTTATTCTTATCTAAATTGGACAAAAGGGGATTGAACACACAGAGATACAAAGGGATCAGGAAGAGGGCATCTTAAGAGATAGGGTAGAGAAGGGGAGAAAATAGTTTCTAGAAAAGTAAAATTAAATTTCCTAGGGTGAATTGCAAAAGGGGAATTACAAGAAAAGAAAGAAAGGGTAAAAATCAATGATAGAAATATGAGTCAGAAATAGTGAAGAAGGGGAAACCAATAGTTTCAATTAAAGATATCTGGTATTGAACACATTCCTTATCTTTTACAACTTTCTTTATATAGAGAAGAGGGAGGAAAAGAGAGGGAAAAGTATAAAAGGATATGGTGGAGAGAGATATACAATTACTAATAATAACCATGAACTTAAATGTGATGACTTCATCCATATAATGGCAGAACATAGCAGAATGAATTAGCAGAAGAATACAGATATGTTGTTTACAAGCAACATACTTGAAACATAAGTATTCATAATATACATGAAAGAAAAGGCCGAAGCAAAATTTATCATGATTTAGGCAAACAAAATCAGGGCTAACAATCATGATCTCCAAGAAGGCAGGAGTAAAAACAGATGCTGTTTAAAAAAAAAAAAGGATGAACAGGGAAACTATCACAGATAATTAACAACAATTTCTGGTATATATTCACTGAATAGTTGAGAGACTCAACATAATTCTTTCAGACCTAAACAAATCTAACCAAAAAAAAGATAAATAAGAAAGAAGTTCTAAGCTTCAGTAGAATTTTAGAAAAATGAGATACAAGAGATAATAGATAATTAGTTAGAAATAGAGGTGTGTGTGTATGTACAGCAATACAAAGCCCCTTCATAAAAATTGACCGTGTGCTACAACATAAAAACCTCACATACAAATGTAGAAAAACAGATATTAAACACTTTCTTTACTAAACACAATGGAATTAAAAACTATGAACAATAAGGGCCTTTAAAGAAATTATTCAAACTTTAATGTAGATCAAATAATTAAATCCTGAAGAATTGGTAAGCAAAAGAACAAAGCACAGCAACAGTTTATAATTTCATCCAATAAATGATGATAATGAAGAAACATACTAAAAAATCTGGGATACAGCCAAAGAATTCTTAGGAGAAATTTTATATTTCCTCCATTAACAAAAAAAAGTAAAAGAACAAATAATAATTTGGGATACTATTTTTTTTAAGCAACAAATTAAAAACCAAAAGACAAAATAAAAATTCCAAAAAAATCAGAGATTAATAAAATTGAGAATAAAAACCACTGAATTAATAAAATAGATATTATTTTTAAACTATTAAAATATATAAAACTATAGGTCTTTGATCATTGATAGAGGCCATTGATCCAATTTATTGGTTATTGCTAGGCTGACTAATTGATCATGCTCCAGTTCCTGCAGCCAACATGACCCATTTTACTAAGAGTTTACACGTCACTGTTAATAAAATGTTGTCTTGCCTTAGGGGGTGGGACTTATTTTATGTATGTGCATGTGCATGTCCATATGTATATATAGACACATACATTTGTGTATATATACATATATGTGTTTATATAGAGAGAGAGAGCCTAATTTTTAAAAAGAGAGAATGTTAAGTTGTGAATTGAAAAAAAGGAAAGCAGATCCACAACAAATGAAGAAGAAATAAAAGAAATTATTAGAAACAATTTTGCACAATTATATGACAGCAAAAGAGAAAAATGCAATGTATGGATATTTACAAAACTATAAAATACCCAGATTAGCAAAATAAGAAATAGAAAGAACATTTAAATAACCAAATCTAAAGAAACTGAGCAAGCCACAAAGAACTACCAAACTGGAGAAAGGAAAAAAAACTAGGATTCGACAAATTTATAAATGAATTTTATCAAATATTCAGAGTCCTTAATTCCAATATTACAGAAATTGTTCAAAGGGAAGCAGACAAGCAGAACAGATTTTAAAGCAATTCTTTGGTATGCATATAATTTTACCATTTATTAAAGATGAAAGCAAATTTGCATACTAATGAGGTAGATATGTTCATAAAGAATTAAATCTTGGTAAGATATTTGATACTATAGGACATAGAGCATCTTCATTGTTTTTCAGAGTTGATTGATATTTTGATTTTATAATCATCAATGCTGAGAACACTGCTTTGTGCAAATATGTAGTACAAAATGGCAGAAGTATGTTTAGAGCCACTTCAGAAATTGTTAGAAATCCTGTCCTAATCCCAAGCCAAAATTCATTTAATGGTTTTCAAAGAAACTCAAGTTTCAAACCTGTATCACTTGATAATGGTAAATTCTTCTTGAACATGACAGATGACTGTTGTTTGTTATTTCAATTGAATATGCTTTATGAACTCAACTTATGGAATCAAAATTTGAAGGGAAGCATTTCTGAAACTGTGTCTATAAGCCCTTCAGATGGTCACCTATAACTCTTACAATTAAATCTTTGGGAAGGTTATTTTCAATTATAAATTCATCTGCAGCTGCAAACATTTCTAAAGAACCATTTTCCACCCTATTCTTCCATATGTTAACTTTTTAGTAAAACTTTCCATTTTATCTTTAACATAAATATGTCACAATTTTTTCCTTGAAGTGATATGTTTAAATCATTGTTTTTCAAACAAATCAGTTTTGAAAGTCATACATCATTATGAAAAAATTAACGAAATTGGATTTCTGTTCAGTCAAAAAATATCACAACTTCATCTTTCAATTTCAAAAATCTGTTTAAATTTCATCCTCTTGAGAGCCACCTTATCTCTGCATGTAGTAAGAAGCTTTTGTAATCAGAGTCCGTGTCTCTGAAAAGGTTTGAAAACAAACAGATGTTAAGGGCACAGCTTTTAATGAAGTTAATGATGTTGATAGTATTGCAAAGCACAACATCTAACTCCAGTTATAAGGTTTTTGGCTATGAGTGCTTCCCAATGGATCATGCAGTGAATAAAAGTGATATGTTCATTGCCACCAGCTTTAACTTTTGCTACAAATCCAACATTCTCGTCCATCATTGCTCCAGCACCATCTGTACAGAGTCCAATGCAATTTTTCCACTGTAAACCTTCATTTGTGAAAAATTTAACTTTAAGATATATTTATCTTCCCTTCTTGTGTGCCCTCCCAAAGGGCAATAAGACAATAATTCCTTATGTATGCTTCCTTTATAAACATATCTTACATAAAGTAACAACTGTGCCATGTTAAAAACATCAGTTGTTCCAGCTAACTGAATTGCAAACTTTGGGCAGCCCATAAACCTGGTAATAAGATGCTGGAATTGGTCACTAATTTCAAAAATTCCTTTGGAAACAGCATCATTCAATAAAGGAATGTTATGAATTTCATCCTCATACTTTCTCCCCCATGAACTATTTCTAACATTTTAATAGCAAGTAACATGGGATCTTCTCCTATAACATAGGGCTTTTTAGTTTTTTGCAATTAAATCAGAAGTTTCATAAGATGCAAATAAATACTTTTTATTGACAGTAACAAATTTCTCAAAGCATTGTTTCTCTTTATTCGAAGACTTTAAAAGTCGTTCAAAATATGCCTTTGGTTTACTGCAGTACACTGCATGCCTGGTATTAAGATGTCATTTTAGTTTGGCTGGTTTCGTTCTCTCCACAGCCAAAACTTCATTGCAAATTAAGAAAAGAGGTTTTTCCACACCATTATCATTATTAGAAGTAAATCCATATTGCAAAAATTATTTGACATATTTTCTTTTTCTTCTCAATTTAGGTATACTACAACCTGGTAGCAAAGACTCTGATTCATTGTCTTCTGTATTTTTACCTCTTTTGTCTATCCAGAACCAAAAAATATTTTTGTCCTAAAAATATAAATAAATATGGCTAATATTTTCTCAAATAAGTATTAGATTTAGTTTATGAAATTACATGTTTGTGCTTAATTTCAAAAATTGATGTTCACACTTATGTTTCTGTAAAAGAAGGAGATAATAGCAATTTTTAAAGTCAAACATTCTAACACAAAACAATCCAAAGCTACACTAATTTGATACTTACATGCTGAGGAATGATAATAGGAAAATATTAAAAGTCTTTGTTTTCTGTAACTAAACTATTGTTTCTGTAAGAGCAGAAAACTTTGTGCTGTAAAAACATTGCAATTCATAGCATACAGCAGTCTCAAATCTGAGTCGAAGTGTTTTTGGCAGCATTCATCAGAGTTGTGTGGCAAGACACATACAGAGCCAAGGCTGCAGGGAAGTCACAGGATGCAGCACAGGTACGTGCTGCCAGAAACACCTCCAATTCATTACGCATTTGATTTTGAAATATTTTTGGTCGATGCACATTCAGAGGCCTTTCAACTGTTGCTAAATTTTTCCCAATCCCTACATTCAGTTGCACGACCCCGTCTGGGGGTCACCACCCAGAGTTTAAGAAGCTTTGTCCTGCACTACCTCCGACTTAGCTCAGTTCCTACATAGTTATAGTCCCGATCAAATTCGTATCCAAATGCAGCATTACCGTTAAATGAGTACTAGTCTCAGTTCCTGCTGAACTGGGTCCAAAAGGTCGCTCCTTGCTCCTTGGAGCACTTAAGAGTTGTCTCTCCCCAGATGCCATGAACAAAGGAGTCAAAACAAGAGCAGGGGTCTAGTGAGCATGCCTTTTGAAGAAACCTCCAGTTCTAGTTTTATAAATGAAGCTAATAAAAGAAGCTGCTATCTACCACATAGTCAAGAGACCTAAACCAGGTACAGAATGTCTTATGCATGCTCCACACAGTCTCTGCAAGGTACTCCCATTACATGTCATCCCTCCCTTCTAGAAGCAGGTTCTCCAGCCTCTTTCATGTGGGGGATCTATTTCAGCCTAGAACACTGCTACACTGAATATGACAGCTATTGATATAAATGTGAAAGTGACCTGCCCTCAGTCATTTTCTCCTCTTCTGTCCATAGATCACATCAGGACTATCCCAGCCTCTCCTGAGATGGGAGAGAGGAGGAGCAGCACCCTTTTCTTCCCAGCCCCTCAGGGGGATCTTAAGCTTGTGCTCCTGACAACCTCTTCTCCTTTGTTCTTTGCCCAATAGAATAGCCATCCCAAGATGAACGTATCCCATCCTGGATGCCTCATGAATCTTAAAGGTCAAAAGCTCCTGGGTCCCTTAGTCAAAGCTGACTAGAAGCAGGAGTGTCTGCATCTCTGCATTGGGAAAGATGACCACTGACAAGAAGAGGCATCTAAGCCCTGGCCTGACTTCTTAGAAGATATCTATTTTGAGAGAGTACAGAACAAAGTAAAATGTAAAGTGACTATTCAGCAGGCCCACAAACTGCTTCATGTTTTGCTGTTTCAATCCCAACCATCCAGGAGAGCATAACAGTGGTTATGTTACTGAATCCTGTTTTAAGTCTTCCTGTAAATGCATACTTATGAGTTTTTCATATGTTAAGCATTTCATTTGTGTAAAATAAATAATTAACTATCTCATACCTTATTTATATTGTACATTAAATACCTTTCTAGTCCCCTCATTGGGAAGTTCTTAGAAATTCCCCAAAACCAAACTTTGAGAAATTTACTTCTCCCAAGACAACGGGATGGGTATTTGATGAGCCAGAGGGTGAGAAAAGGAGTCTCCTCTTCTTGTTAGAGTCCAGGCTTCTCCATAACTAAACCTGGTTTAGCTATGGGTATGGGTCCAAAGCAGATGGACCCCTTAGTGGAAAGGAAAAAAAAAACAATGTCCCAGTCCCTCTAGGTCCAACAGCATTTATTGTCATCTTTGCTTTAGAGTTACAAAGCATCTGCCTCACAACAACCCTTGAAGTAGGTGGCATGAGTATTATATCCATTTTATATATTAGGAAACTGAGTCTCAGAAAGGCTAAATAACTTGCCCAAGGTAACCCAGCTAGTGTTTTAGCAGCATTTAGATTCAAACCCAAGCCTCCTCAGAACAAGTCCCCTGCTCTTTCCATAGTATTATGTTGCCTTATCATCAGTAAGAGTGTTTAATAGGGGCAGCTAGGTGGCACAGTGGATAGAGCACTGGCCCTGGAGTCAGGAGGACCTGAGTTCAAATCTGACCTCAGACACTTAACACTTAACTAGCTGTGTGACCCTAGGCAAGTCACTTAACCCCAATTGCCTCACCAAAAAAAAAGAAAAAAAAAGAGTGTTTAATAGATAGATGATGATGGTGGAGATGGTGGTGGTGGTGATGATGAGAAACATCTCAAATGTCTATAGTGCTTTATAGTTTGTGAAGTACATCCTTCTATGTGATTCTCTGACTAACTCTATGATGTAGGTGAGTGGAATTTTATTAACCTCCATTTTACAAATGAGAGAACAGGTTTATTGAAGTTCAATGATTTGCCATCAGTTTCAGAGTATAATGGGAACTTGGGCCGGCTCCTAGGGCTATCACAGCTGTTGTGGCCACAGCTAGTCCTTGGAACCACCCTTTGGCTCAACCCCTCCTGATGCTTTGTAGGTCTGGTAGTTTGAATTATAAAAGAATTGGCCTCATGAGGTAGGGAAAATGATCAGAAATGCTTTATAGTGTTTGAATTGCCTTTAGGGTACTTCCAGCCGGTGTAGAGTTGTGATTTATATCTTTTCAAAATTCTTGTATTATGTTTTTAAAGTTTAATTATTAAAATAGTTTTAATTGTATTTTCATGATTCAAAAATGCCTGAACCTCTTGAACTATGCCAAATTTAGGCTAGCTTCAAACTGATAGAACTGAACCAAGAACTTATGACACCAAATCCAATACCATGGACTTACATGTTAAGCATAAATTTAGCAAATGTTATTGCCTTGTGGTGATAGTTTCTCACCAGGGACCCTTTAAAAACTTGACAAACTCAAATTCTCAATGCAGGTGACAAGCATACCCTTCTAATTATATGGATGTGATTCCTTCTATGAAAAGACAAAATAGTTTCAAAAGAGGTTAAAGTTGACCCCAATCCCTCCTAACCTCTACCTGTTAGAATCTTTGCCTTCCTTTGAGTTTCAGGTCAGGTGGTACCTCCTACAAGCAGCCCTTTCCTAGTACCTTAGTTGGTAAAAAATGTTGTCTCAAATTATCTTGTATTTGTAAGCCTCTTTCCAGTTGTATCCCTCAGTAGAATGAAAACTCCTTGAGAGCAAGAATTGTTTTAAATTTTTTTTCTTTCTATCCCAACACCCAGCACATTACCTTAAACATAGTAGATCCTTAATGCTTGTTGAATTAAGCGGAGAGCAGAAGGAAGAGAAACTAAAGCCTTTTGCCCATATAAAGACAACATATGGCTTTTTAAATCATGTTCTCTAAAGTTGTTATGCTCAGCCAAATTAAGCCTGTTCATCATTTCCATCATGAATAGAATATGAAACAAATGGGTTTATACCATGAAATGTACCCAAGAGAAAGCATTATTAAAATACTAGAATATATTCCAAGAAATTTTTTAATTTCCTTCTTATGCAGATTTTATTTTTCTCCCTAACAGGAGCTTCTTCAGTCTGGGTTGATTTAGATGTAATTTGGCACAGAAATAAGGAGACAGACATGATTTCTTAAAATCCCACCAGACCGGGGCAGCTAGGTGATGCAGTGGATAGAGCACCAGCCCTGGAGTCAGGAGTACCTGAGTTCAAATCCGGCCTCAGACACTTAACACTTACTAGCTGTGTGACCCTGGGCAAGTCACTTAACCCCAATTGCCTCACTTAAACAAAAAAAAAATCCCACCAGACCCCATCATAGGAAATCAGAAGGAAAACAAGAACGAAGGGTATTGGACATAAGTACTCTGCTATTGGGGAGTAGAGGAGGTTCTAGTTAGAAACAGAGAGCACACTGAAGTCAATTAAAGTCACGTGAAACAATGGGATGTAGACATATCACTACCAAAAGAGGAAGAAGAATACCAACGTTGAAAGTAGGGGAACATGGTGAAGAGCCAAAGTGAGGGATAGATAAATGGCTCTTTCAAATTATTCTCTCTCTATTCATCCCTATTATGCCCCTTCCTCCCCTCCCCGCATAAGATACATGTGTCCTGAAACAAGAACAGTGGTCTTAGAGAGCTTACAACTGGGATATTAAATGGACATGCTTTTGTGTGTGTGTGTATGTGTACCCTGGATTTCCATCATTTGGGAATTACGGTGAGGAAACACCTTAACTATCAGATATGCTCAGGAGAATGCTTAGTATTGTGCCTATCACATTTTTTGTAGTTGTTGTTAAGTGATATTCAACTCTCATGATCCCATTCATGGATACTGGAGTGGTTTTGTCATTTCTTTCTCCAGTTCATTTAACAGATGAGGAAACTGAGGCAAACAGGCTTAAGTGACTTACCCAGAGTCACAGAGATAGTGTCTGAGGACAGATTTGAACTCATGAAAATGAGTCTTCCTAACTCCAGACCCTATACTTTACCTACTGCCACATAGCAGGCCTTTAATAAATACTTATTCCCTTTCAATTCCCTAACTTTAACCAATGTAGATAGGTACTTTCCTTGCCTTAACCAATTCAGATAGGTAGGTCCTTGTTGTGCAATTTACATCTACCTGGGGCAATGGGTTGTTAAATGGCTTGCCAAGGATCTGACAGCCAGTTATGGGTCCAAAGCAGGATTTGGAATGTAGTTCTTCCTGACTCGGAGGCTCTGCATCACTGACTCTCAGGAAGGAGGAAAACTTGCTAACATTAAGACAATGACACAATGAATTATAGATGGGTTTTTTGGCAGAGCTTTCTGGTGCCTTCTTAATGTCCCTTGCTCTTTTCATCCATTTGGCCTAACTTAATATTTTAACAAAGAGGCCATGTCGCACAGTACAAAGAGTGTTGAATTTGGAAACAAGAAGACCTGAGTTCGCTTAAACAGGTAACTATGTGCAAGACAATCTCTCTGAGCCCGAGTTCTCTCACTTGGGTAGCTAGGTTGCAAAGAAAAGAGCCCTGGATCTTGGAGTCAGTAAGACCTGAGTTCAAATCCAGATTCAGACACTTAGCAGCTATGTGACCCAGAGCAAGTCAATCAGCCTCTATTCGTCTCAGTTTTTTCATCTGTAAAATGGGGATAACAATAGCACTTACTTCCCAGGGTTGTTATGAGGATCAAATCAAATAATATTTGTGCTATGTGTTATGTAAATGCCATTTGTTGTTGTTGTTAAACTTAGAGTTATACTTTACAGGATTAGAAAGTAAAGAAATGGGGCAGCTAGGTGGCACAGAGGATAAAGCACCAGCCCTGGATTCAGGAGGACCTGAGTTCAAATCCAACCTTAGATACTTGATACTTACTAGGTGAGACCCTAGGCAAGTCATTTAACCCTCATTTCCCTGCAAGAAAGAAAGTAAAGAAATAAGGTTATTGTCTAGGACTGGATAAGCTTTGGATGCTTACCTCAGAGAGTGAAATGAAGACTGAACTGAATAGTATCTCCCTTTATCAAGAGGGAGATCAGCTACTGGTATTCTTTTGTAGACAAAAGTTAAACCCCTTTTTTCTCTTACCATGGATTTCCAGAATTAACTCTCTGATAGTATTTGTATTACGAGCATTTAGCAGGGCCTGGTACATAAAACGTCCTTATTAATGCTTGTCGTTTTTCTTATTTTTTTAGGTTGATGCTGAGGGACAGGAAGTCAGTGTAATCATAACTCTCTGGTCAGAATTAACTCTCATCTCATTTTATTTGTTAAATATATTCATGTGTGTGTGTTATACATGTGTTATACGGTGCATGTGTTATACAGTAGCCATATATGCAAAAATATATCATCTTTCATTGTCCTTTAGCCCAGACACTATTATGGGTAAACCGAAATTATTATTACAATGGAACAAAATTGACATCATACCAATTTCTCATGGTAATTTTATCATAAATATTTAAAATCCATTAGAACAGTTTTTATTCTTAGATATGTTGATTGCAATGATAAAGTAATTTACTATAGAAAGCCAAGGATTTTTTGTGCATAATAACTACAATGATAAAACTTCCGATTCGAGATATTTATAGGTAGTATTTTTTAACTTGCCAGTGTATTATATCTTCCAATAACCAGAAAATAAATGAAAAGGAGATATTTCTCACATATTGCACATGTAGTCGACTATTGACTAACAGAGAGAACTCAAGAGAAAATATTAGAACAGTGACTGAAATATTAAACTTGGTCAGAAGAAATTTGTGAGGATTTTTGTACAACAGTTGTATAACGAAATGTCAGCTATAAATAGAAAAATAGCAAAGTTGCTTTGTTTTGGGGTTTTTTCCACACCTCTGCCTCTCTGCTTTCAATTTAATTCAACAAACATTTGTTTAGGACCTAAAGGTATGATGTGCTTTACTAGGTGCTGCAGATACAAAGACAAAAATGAAAAGCGACCTTTTCCCTCAAGAATCTTACTTTCCCCAAGGGGTTTACATGTAGAGATAAGTAAACACAATATTATTTCAGGAGGAGAAAAGGCACTAATAATTAGGGTGCTAGGGGCCAGGAAGCTGGAGAGGCATGAGTCCCCTTCAGCTTCCTTAATTCATTTTCCCCTACACATTTTTCTTTCTGTATTGCTTTAATGTAATTCTATTCTTTAGATTGTTTTCTCTACTCTCTATTATTTCATCAACTTCTACCCAGAGTTCTTTCTATTTTTCCTAGTTATCAATCTTAATTTCATCATGTTTCTACACATTAATAAATGAAAGGTAAATCAATCACTTTCCAGTGTGGGGACATTTAGAAGTTACATTTTAAGGAAGAGGCAGGTCAACCATTTCTTCATTGCTCTCCAAGCTGTACTCCTCACTCAGGACTTTGTCCGCCGTGCCATCGTGGAAGCTCCCTCCATCCCTGTACTGCTTTTCATATTGGAAGTATCCTCTTCCTCTCCCTTTGATTGGCTGGCTCCTCTGAGACCCTCAATTTTAAGGAGGAAGTCCGGGCCAATTGTATCTTCATTCCTCTCCCTGCTCTCCCTCTCCACTCTCCACAGGACCTTGTCTACTATACCCAGTGCTGAGTACCTTCATTCTTGTCCTCCCCTACCCATGTCTCCCCCAATTAGAAGGTAAGCACCTTGAGGGCAGGGACTGTCTCTTTCTGCTTGTATGGTCAGGGCTGCTCTAAAGCAGCATGCATTCCCAAAAAGCATTTCTCTGTGCAAAAATAATGTAATAAAAATCACATGACTTGGGAAAATGGGGCTAGGGACACAACACTTGAGGGCATGGACGGTCTCTTTCTGCTTGTATGGTCAGGGCTGCTCTAAAGCAGCATGCATTCCCAAAAGGCATTTCTCTGTGCAAAATCATGAAATAAAAATTACATGATTTGTGGGGAAAACAATTTCATCAGTGACATAAAAAAAAGATAGGAACCTAATGAAAATGGTTGCACAATTTGATTCATGTTAAATGGTTAAGAAATATATAAATACCACAATAAATAGTGGTGGTGTCCATGGCCTTAGGGTGCTATCAGCCTGAGCCCCAGTTTTCCTGGGGACCAAGTTGGCAGTCTCTCCAAATTTGGGCAGACTGCAACTCCAGGCCTCAAGACCTCAGCAGGAGGCCATGTTAGAAGGTGAGGGACAGTACAAGCCAGCCTTCCTCTCAGCTCCTGCTGCACCAGAAGACTTATACTCCATATGCCACTTTACCTTGACAAAGACTTTAAGTTTGTCTGTGAGCATGCCCATCAGAAAAGTTTCAGCTTGTGAATTATGAAGAAGTTTTCTGCATTCTCTCTCTGTGCAGCTAATAAACAAACTAGAAACTCCAATTATGTTCAAATTGTTACTACATATATCAGTCACATTGGAACAAATTTTTGTTTTCACAAGCATTGTAACAGAACTGATAGTATTTGTATTACGAGCATTTAGCAGGGCCTGGTACATAAAACGTCCTTATTAATGCTTGTCGTTTTTCTTATTTTTTTAGGTTGGTGCTGAGGGACAGGAAGTCAGTGTAATCATAAGTGTAGCTATAAATATCTTTGAACAGATCACTCTTTTGTTTGTTTGTTTATTTGCTTGCTTGCAAGGCAAAAGAGGGTTAAGTGACTTGGCCAGGGTCACACAGCTAGTAAGTGTCGAGTGTCTGAGGCTGCATTTGAACTCAGGTTCTCCTGAATCCAGGACTAGTGCTTTATCTACTGCGCCACATAGCTTCCCCCATCAATCACTCTTTTTTCACATAATGCCCTCAAAATATATTCCCAATACTGGTATTACTGGGTCATGAATAGGAACTCATGTAATTTTTGCAATTTTCTGTCACATTTCTTTCCAAAGGGATTCCATCAATATGTAATTCTAAATTTAAGATCCTAATTTCTGTAATATTTGTAGAAAATACTTTCCCCAATATTTTTATCTTCATTATATCATAAATTATTTAATTATTCTTCAATCAAGTAATCTCCCTTGTCCCCAGTACTGTTTTCTGTTTGTTTAATGAATACAAATTTATCTATTCTCCAAAAGGTAGAATCATACATTAGAAAAGAATACTGAATTTAGAATCAGAGGGCCTGGGTTCAAATCCCACCAGTCACAGATGTAATCTTAGACAATTTAACATCTCTGAGCCTCAACTTCTTGTCTATAAAATGGATGAGTTGGACTAGATGACATCTAAGGTTCCTCACATCTCTGAATCTTTAAGCTCTGGAAAATGAGATAAATATTTTTTTTTCTTTCAGCTTTTATAACTTGCTTTTTATTGTTTACATATAGGATCTAGGTAGAATTTTTTGTAGTAGGTAACATGAGATATAGATGCATATTTATGTTTTGCCGTACTATAAATTGTATTACCAACTACATTTGTATTACAACTACATATTACTAGAGGCAGCTAGGTGACACAGTGGATAAAGCACTGGCCCTGGATTCAGGAGGACCCGAGTTCAAATTCGAGCCTCAGACACTTGACACTTACTAGCTGTGTAACCCTGGGCAAGTCACATAACCCTCATTGTCCTGCAGATAGATAGATAGATAGATAGATAGATAGATAGATAGATAGATAGATAGATAGATAGATAGATAGATAGATAGATAGATAAAACCCAAATACATATTACCAACTACAAGAATGAATATTTTCCCTAATTTTTTTATTTCCCATACGTCTCCCAAACACTAATTATCTGTACACAGTTAGCTTAGTCTGGAATAGTGATTGTGTTCTATTGACCAATTTTTCTATGTTTTGTCCAATACCAAATAAATTTGGTGATAACTATTTTATAATGTTTTAAAGTCTTAAAGTACCTATCCACCTTCATTGGTTTTGTTGTCTTTGTTTTGTTTTGTTTTCAACATGGTTTTCAAAATGGTCCTTGGTAATATTATAAATTTCATTGAGATTAATTAGCATTGGACTTCAAATTGGGTAGTTTGTGTAAAATCCTCTATTACTTACATTTAGAACTTCTGGAAAGTCACTTGATCTTTCTAAATCTCAGTTTTCCCTTCTCTACAATGGGAGTAATACTTGCCTCATGAGTTTGCTGCAGGAAAAATGACTTCTAAAACTTAAAGCATTTTATTAATGTGTTTCTATTGACCTTTGAATGAGCCCTGTTTTTTCATGCCTTAGTATCTGTGCTCACACTGTGGATCCCTTGTAACCCCCCACCCCCACTTCCTCTGTTTTACTGTTCCAATTCCAACCTATTCCTTAAGATCCTTCTCAAGTATAAGATCCCCTTGGAGGTCTCCTCTGATCTCCCTTGTCAGTATCCTCTCCCCTCAAGCCTCATGTACTGCTTTGTTTAACAATACTGTACTGTGCTTATATGATAGATACCGTGTACTGTGGCTCTCTGAATTTTTGTCAGGGATCTGTGTTTCATCCAGACTTTATAACTCCCTAGGTGTCTAATAGTACATGATAAGTGTTTGACCAAAGTCTATTGAATTCAGTTGGTCAGATAACACAGTTAGCAACGTTCAAGTCCAAACTTTGGTCTCTCTCAAGGTCATTGACCCTGACAACATGAGATGTCTGTGTAGCATTCCTGAATGATTTTGTAACTATTTTATATTGTAACTGTTGGTCAAATATTTTTACACCCAATTCTAAGTGACAGTCTTCACTTTTAATTTACCAGAAGGCTGATGCTTTAGGATATAACTCAAAATATATGGCTCATCAAGTGAACCTTGGTAGTCCATTTGTGAACTCAAGTGCCATTGAGTTAGAGCCAAAAAGAACCTTAGAAGGCCACCAAGTCAAACCACCTCATAGTACAGTGGAGGAAACTGAGGCCCAGAGAGATTAAGCGGTTTACCCTGGCTCACACAGCTAGTAAGAATCAAAGGTGGAATTTAACAAAGTATTTCCTTTTTTGATCCCTCAATCAGAAATGACATTCTCTCCTGTGATTCCCCTATAGCCCCATGTAAAGCTTGCCTGACAGTCTACCTTTTTATTATATCTTATTTTCTTTATTTGATTGTAAACTCCTAGAAAGCTGGGGCTGTCTTATTCATCATTTTTAACTTCCTCTTAAAGAATGCACAGAGAATTATCCTTTTCAGCAATAATATAGATAGCTAGATCAGACTGGAAGAAGGCTCCTGAGGCCTCCTGTGGTTAGGAGGGAAAGAAAATTGATGAATCAGTAGGGTTTTAGTTTCTAATGCCCTACAGGGGAGAAAAATGTTTTTGGTTAGTGAAGGATGAGCAAAGAACAAGTATTAGCCAAGAATATCTGCTCTTATTTCAGAGTACAGGTAATGTGAATAATTATGCTAGCAAAAATTGCCTTACCTCCTGGAAAGTTACCTATCAGAAGGTTGTTGTGTTGTGGACATGATACGCCTGATTACTTGAATATCATTTTCTGTTTTCTTCTGTGTGGCTTAGGGGATAAGGTGCTGGACTTGGAGTTAGGGAGACCTGGATTCAAATCCTACCTCAGATACTTACTAGCTACGTGACCCTAGACAAATCATTCAACCTCTCTGTACCTCCATTTCTTCATATACAAATTAAGGGAGGTGGACTTGATGACTTTTCAATTGGGCCTTCCAGCTCTAAATTTCTGGTCTTTTGAAATCTCTACTGATTTGATGTTGTAGAAAGGACAACAGACTCAAGAGACAGAGTCATGTAATGAATAGAGCAGTGGATTTGCAATCAGAAGATTCCAGTTCATAGCCTGCCTCTGTCATTAACTACATAGCCCTGGACAAATCCTCATTTGTAAAATGAAGCAGTTGTATTAGATGATCTCTAAGGTCCATTTCAGCTCTAAATCCTTAGTCCTATAGTATTTTCATTGGAATTGCATTAAATTGATATAAAATTTTGATTTGTATTCCAGCAAATAAATTTGGGAAGGATAGTTCATTTTACTTTTTTTAAAAAGCCTTTACATTGAAATTATATTCTAATATAGATATTACATAACATTTTGATAGTCTACTATATTTATTTATTTATTTATTTATTTTTAATTGAGGCAATTGGGGTTAAGTGACTTGCCCAGGGTCACGCAGCTAGTAAGTGTTAAGTGTCTGAGGCCGGATTTGAACTCAGGTACTCCTGACTCCAGGGCTGGTACTCTATCCACTGCTCCACCTAGCCGCCCCGATAGTCTACTATAGAAAAGAATAGTTGAATAACACATAGAAATTATATGCTAATAGTCCTAAGCCTCTCCCTAAACAAATACCAATATCCTTCTGGTGATGTTGTATAGCTATGGGTCATGGAACTCTTCTATCCAAAGAATTAAAATTGAGTAACACACAAAGAATAATAGGGAAAACCATGATGAGTATGAGCAGGCTGTGGGTTAGAAACATTAGAAACAGGAATTTTGAAGGATAAATGATGACATCAAAGAAATATATGAATAAAAGAGAAAGAAAAGGAAGGTTAATCCCTTGACAGATGATGACTAATGGGCAGCCTGCATACTCCATGAGAACCCTTGCAATGTTAAGAGAAGACATTGAGAAAAAGACCCATAACATGTTAGGTTAGCCCCCTAAATTACACTTATGAGAAAACATGGATAAGAATTACACATAATATACAGGCATGGATTGATTTATCCCTGTATTGCCAAGATCACAGATCCATTTGAGTATTCATTTATTCTTTTTTTATTTTTTGCAGGACAGTGAGGGTTAAGTGACTTGACCAGGGTTACACAGCTAGTAAGTGTCAAGTTGTCTGAGGGCGAATTTGAACTCAGGTCCTCCTGAGTCCAGGGCCAGTGCTTTATCCACTGTGCCATCTAGCTGCTCCCCATTTATTCTTACTATATTTATCTGATACACCCAAGAGCAGTGAGTGTCTTTCTAATTATCTAGATCTTCCTTTATTTCTCTAATTCAGTTATCCATATAAAAATCATTTGTGCATGATCCTGAGGACCTAGAAAAAAACAGTGATTACTGTCATAAAGCACCCCTATGATATTAAATAACTTTGTGAACTTTGGTTTTATCTTTAGGAATGCACAGCCTCCTTATTTTATAATCAGGGAAAACAGGAGTGCCAATAGATGAAAGAGTATATGAAAGAACACAGAAAAGTTCATTACACACCAATAAGAGGGAAGCAAAAGGCACAAAGACCATATCAATATAGCCAGAAGAGTCACCAAAGTGCAAGAACTTTAGAGTCCATATCCTGGCGGAAACTTTAACTCTGGATCACCTGTCTTGGAGTATGGCTATCCTGATTCTTTGTCACATAGCACACTATATTGATTGCACCCAGACAACCTTTAAAAATTTCCCTGGCCATCTTCTTGCCATTCTCCCTTGCCTGCCACCATGCCTTCTGGACTAATAGAGCTCCAAAGTCCATGAATTAGGGGACTTAACCCTCTAAGTGTTAAAAAGCCCTAACCTGTGGTCCAGATGTCCTGATAGTAGTATTTTATATGGTCCACTGTGGGTAATGGAGGGCAATCATATTTCACATTCTAGTCTATTCATCCTGTCATCTACCTTGCTACTATACATTTACTCTTCCCCTTTTTCCTGCTTTCCAGTTCTAGAATTATAATCATTACATTATAATGCCATTACTACTAGAAGGAACATGTTAAGTGATTCACCTATGTCTCTACTCATCCCTCTGTTCCCAAAACAAAACGCCCCTCCCAGGCCACCACTCCTCTATGTGATTTATTTTCTCTTATCAGAATGTACGTAGGAACTTTCTCATTTTCCTTAATTATTCAATCAATAATCATTTTATAGCATATTTTATGTGTCAGTACTGTACTAAATGCTGAGAATACAAAAAGAGGGAAAAGACAGCAACTACCCTCAAGGAGCTCACAGTCTAATGGCAGAGAGAAGAAGCAAACAAATACCTATGAATTATATGCAGAATGGATAAAAATAGAAAATAATAGGAAGACACTAGAATTAAGAGGGAATTAATTGGGAAAGGGCTCCTGTAGAAGATGGCATTTTAGTTGGAGCTTGAAGGAACTCAAGGAAGTCTTTCCTCCAGGGAAGAAAATGGGGATGAGGAGGGAGAGCATTCCAGGCATGGTGGACAGATGATAATTAAATTCACAGGAGCTAATGAGATCACCAAGTGAAGTAATATAGAAGGATATGGTTCAGTCAAATAGGTAGAAGGAGAAGTGGGAAAGATGATGTACTAGAAATCTAGAAAGAAGAAAATATTTAGTACAAAAGGTTGATTGATGACATCAATGACTGCAGAGAGGTCAAGAAGAATGATGATTGAGAATCAGCCATTGGATTCAACACCTAGAAGGTCACCAGTAACTTTAGAGAAAGTACTTTTGGTAGAATAATGAGACCAGATGCAAGATAGTTAAGAAAAGTGGGAAGAGAGGAAGGCACCCATTGTATACAACCTTCTTAAGAAGGTTTGCCACAAAGGGCAAAAGAAATATAGGATCATAGTTAACTGGAATGGCAGAATCTAGGGAGTATTTTTTAAGTTTGAGGGTTTCATGAGCATGTCTGTAGGCAGCAAGGAAGGAGACCAGATAAGAGGGGAGGCTGAAGATAAGTGAGAGAGAGTAGGGATGACAAGGAAATCTGTTAGAGTCAAGATGGAATGAGATCACTTGTGTAGGTGGAGGGGTTTGCCTTGGCAAGAAGTAGGGGCACCTCTTCATGTAAAGTGGGTGAAGGAAGAAATAGAGGTAGAAGGCATCTGAGTGATATGAGATGAGAAAGAGGGAAAGAATGAACTCTCATCATGACATGGGTTCAATTAAAAAAAAAATGAGATGGTTCTCCACTGAGAGGGAATGGGGAAGAGGGGAACAAGAGATTTGAGGATGAATAAAAAAAGTTTGGAAGAGCATCTGTGGAAAGTAAGATAGTAGATTAATAAGGGAAGTATACAAAGATTATCTAGGAGCAGTTAGTATTTATATCCTCAATGCTTAACACATAGTAAGCAATTATGAAATATTTCATTATGGATAAAGGAACTAGCTCTGAGAGCTGTCCATGATCACAGTTAGCAAGCTTCAAACACAGGATTCAAACCCTAGTCACCCTTTTGTCCAAGTCCAGTGCTCAATCTTCTATTTCATACTAATTTATTTAAAAACTTCTAAAATTTTCTAATTTCTGCCACTTATATGATGCCCTTAGTAGGAAAACAAGATAAGCTACATGCATATGGGAAAGATCTGATTTTCCTCAGTCTGAGAAATTCCAGTGTAGCAAGTTTAACCATCTATGGCTAAGTAAATAAATACCCAAACAGGTAACTGAGGCACACAGAAGTTAAGTAACTTGTCTGGAGTCACATAGTTAATAAATATCAAAGGCAGGATTTGAACATCCATCTTCATGGCTCCAAAGATAACTTTTTATCCATTACCCCATGCTACATCTACTGATAAGCTCCACATATTTGCATAGATATACATAGAACTTAAGAAAGGAACATTTGTTTTTTGCCCTGCTTCTTACCCAAGTTTCACTGCCTGATTGTCTTATATCTTATCTCAGTTTCAGTAAGTCTACTTGCCTTTAAAGGAAATCCATTTTGCCTAGCAAATCTCCTCCCCGATTTATTACTACTTGCTTGAAGAAGATTGAGCCATTCACCTCCAAGGATGTGATAATCCCAAAGGTTACATTTGAAATGTAGTTTTCTATTCCCAAGTAATGCATTAAGCAAATCATTTCAGCCTGTGAGTTATCCTAATTAGGGATAGATAACAAGCAATTTACTCAGGCAAAATGGTAAGTATATTATTACCTTACAGAAGGGCCAAAAAGGTTTAGTAAAGGGGCAGAAAAAGTCCTTCAATATAAACATTTGGGACTTGGTGACTAATCATCCAGTTACTTGCTGAATACTTTTTCTCATGTAAATTCATTCTATGTGACTGCCTCCTCTTCCTCCTGGGAAGTAGCATAGGCCTCTGAGGCATTTGGTATTCGTTTCAATTAGCTAATAATCCAATTTGGGCATAATCAAAGTATAATAGGCAAATTTAAGAAGCATGAAGATTTACCTGTAGTGTAATAGCTGGTTATCAAAGATATTATTATTTTTGTCCTTTTCAAAATGAAATTACAAGATTTGCCCTGAGGAGCCCAGAAAATAGTGCCAATATGCTGCATCTATACCTTATTTTTTCTTTAGGATACATGGTAATATATAGGCCTGAATGAATCCTCTTAGCAAACCAAGGAGCTGAGACTATTGCTGCTTTCTCCACTAGCCTTTTTAGGGGCTTTCACACATAACATTCAATAACCTGCAACATATCAAAGATGTGTCACCTCTGCACAGCCTGGGCCCTCATAACTACAATGCACTCCCTCCCTACCTGTGCAACTCAAATACCACTCACTACACAAAGCCTTTCCTAATGCCCTCACCTATTTGTTTCTGTCCATCTTGAAATTATCCCCCTTGTCATCATTATACTGGATCTCCCTATCTTTTTTGTGATATATAATTAAATTGTATACATATATCAAACATAGATGTAATATATATATACACATATATGACATATAATAGATATTTTCTGTGTTTCTATACATTTAGATATATTCTAGTACATATAACTTAGTATTTTGAATCCTTCCTCTTCCCTTTTTTTTTTAAAAATAAATAAGGCAGGGCTATTTTGGCTTTTTATACAGGTAAATAACTCTTTTATAAATAACATATAGATATAGGGGGCGGCTAGGTGGCGCAGTGGATAAAGCACCAGCCCTGGATTCAGGAGTACCCGAGTTCAAATCCGGCCTCAGACACTTGACACTTACTAGCTGTGTGACCCTGGGCAAGTCACTTAACCCCCACTGCCCCGCAAAAAAAAAAACCCAAAAAACACAACAAAAATAAATAAATAACATATATATATATATAAATTTATATAAATACTATGTATGACAAATTTGCTTAAGTATAATTGCTATATAAATAAGACCTAAATAACTCATATATGCACAACATATATATTTATGTGTATGTATATAGATACATATATACATCCTGTACCCTTCCTAGCACATCCTCCCCTGCTTTCTTTTTTTTTTCCCGGTTAAACATTTTTATCTATATTTTTCTGTTCCAATCTCTCTCCCTCCTTCCTTCCCTCCCTTCCCGCTTCCCAAGGCAGCAAATAATCTGATATGGGTTATAAATATATGATCATACAAAACATCACCATATTTGTCACTTAATGAAAGAATGTGAAAAATAGCATGAAAAAATAGTCTGTTCCATCAATATCAGTTCTTTCTTTGGAAAAGGATAATATGTTTCATCAATATTCTTTTGGGATTGTCTTGGATTATTGTATTGTTGAGAATAGTCAAGTCATTCACAGTTCTTCATCAAACAATATTGTCTCTATCTTGCCAAGATTAGAAGTACAATGGTTACTCACAGACTGATCTCTGTTTCACTTTGATCAACATAGGAACTTTGATTCTCTTTTCCAACCTGGACCAGTTTGCCCTTCTTTAGATAATCTGTTGCCCTCCCTCTCCCAGCCCCCCGGGGGGAGGGGGGTTCATCATATTGATTCTAAACTTAGTGTACATACCATATTGACTTTGCCCATTATAGCTTATAACTCCAAAGCTCAAAGAGGCCTGCCAGTCTCCACCTCTCAGATAGTAGGGATTATAGGCGTGTACTACCATGCCTATGCTTGCAATTATTTTGCACATAGTTTGTATGTATTCATATGTGTGTGTGTGTTGTCTGCTGTGATAGAATGGAATCTTAAAGGCAAGGGCTCTTTAAATTTTTGTATTTGTATCCCTGGAACCAAGCACAGGGCCTAGAACATGTTAGACACTAAATAAATACTTGTTCATTGATTGATCAATTGATTCATTTACCAGATAGGGTAACAGAAACATAACTATTACATTGAGGTGACTATATTGTAGGCTGAAAATTCTAATTTTCGAACAATGTATATAGCATGGAATGTTACATACAATTTGGCTAGAACTAGAAATGTCTAGTTCTTTGGTAATGGTATTGAAATTTTAACAAGAAAACCTACCAAAATATGGAAGTCATAAACTTCTGAATGGAAACAGGTACTAGATGCATAATCAACAACATGGAATTGAAGAAGGTAAAAATGTTTTTGCCCAAGAGTAATGACATTACCTGGGTGAGATAGGGAGAACCACCTGTTAAATAAATTAGTTAACAGAGAAATAAATAAATAGTCAATAAAAATTCAATATCATTCAAAACCTTTTCTTTTTTTTTCAATCCTCTAGTACTCAGAGGTAAATGAGAACTACCATATGAGGAAGATATAGCAAATTTCCAGTGGTCCCCATGGTCTTAAGTAATCCAAGATGGATTAAATGAGAAATAGAATTCACATGCAGTATTAATATAATTGTCAAAGAAAAATATTAATACTATTCTCTGCATTCTGGAGACAAGCCTGCCAAAAACAACTTAATTTATAAACATTTTAGTACTATTCTATTCTACTCTCCAAACATTTCTAGCTTAGAGAGAGAAATGTCCAAATTGGCATAGTTTCCCATACACACACACATATATGTGTGTGTGTATATATATATATATATACACACACACATATATACATATATATCCTGCAAGATGATAAGAACTAACATTTTTAGTAATCTTGAAGAAGAAAAATCCCAATACGTTAAAATACAGTTTTGGTTAATATTTCAGAATAAATCACTTAATCTTCAACTAGAATTATTTCATTCCTTCCAAGTCCTCTCAATGATTCACAAAGTTCTCTCTGAGATCAGCATAAAGCTATCCTTCCTAGAAGATGGTACTTCCCTCTGATATAAAAGGGAACACTTTCCTTGAAAGATTCATAGGCCATTCAATTTGGGGTATGGGAAGGCAAGGATTTTAATAAGATTAAGTGGTATTCATTGTTCAAAGTTTGATTTTTATCCTTAATCTGTGTCCTTAAGAAAGGCCTTTTGTTCTCAACCTATTACCTACCTCTCTAAGGGAGGCAAGTCTGTAAATATCTGGGTTTTGTTTGTTTGTTTAGACCAGAGAAATGTTTATTTCTTAATGTATCTGGAGAAAGATAGGAGTGTTTTAAAAAACTTCAACAACTCCTTCTGATAGCTTCATATCAAATTATTGTGCACAGTGCAACTGGATGGTTGTAAAAGTCAGAAAATCCATTAATTCCTTATTCCATACCTAAAATGAGGCATTATTCCAGGAGCAATTACTAGGGATTGTCTAGGCTTTCCTGGGGAGATTGAGCTCCCACATATCAGATATCCTTCTCAGTCTCACATGTATTCTTTTCAGTATTGCCGAATTGGGGGCCAGACTCACTTCACAGAGCCATCAGTTTAGAAGTCACCTCCCAAGTGGCTTTACTTCTAACCTGAGACAAAAGGGCGTGCTGGAGCTAGTTCATACTGGCTCACAATAGCCAATTGTTAAATTGTTTTTAGTATGAGCATTTATACCTCAATATTAGCAAATGCCACAAATCAGGGCTTGATCTATTGTTTTGTTGATTGTCTGGATTTAATAAAGTGATGAAGATGTTAATAATACAGATTACACTTAAAAGAGTGTTGTGCATGCATTTCCCCACCCCTAACCCCCATCAGTTGTTAAACACTGAGCAGCAAGCTCAGAACATCCTGAGAACATCCAGGAATAACTCCACATCCATAAGTCTGAAAGGAATTCTCAATTCCTTGAAGTATTTGGAAAGTTTTGATAAATGCAGTCACTAGTTATGTCCCACCTCTGGTCATTCATAAAGTTCTGTACCTCAGAACCTGCTCATTAGAGTATTTTAGCCTCCTATTTTAGATTTCAATCATTAACAAGGGGAGATCTCCTTTCACTGTCTAATGCAGATATGGTCTAGTGTTCCCCCAATGCCATCTGGGATTGACTCAATAGACTCCTTTCATAAGGAGAGTAGCTTTCCTAATTATACCAGCTAGAGCTCACCAGCTAGTGGGCTCTTTGTAGGCCTTCATATACAATCCAGAGTAAAACTGCCATTTGGGATTTAGCATGAAAGTGATATCTCTCCTAGGCAAGAAGACATGAGAGTGCTTGTCAGGTCTCTAAATTATGTCAGACAGATGTGGTTCTAGATTATTGGTGGTAGTGGTGGTGGTGTGGAACAAGGAGTTGTCAAAGAAAGGGTCATTTTTTAAATCCTCAGTATAGTGTTTCCAAACATCTACCTTGTTTCCCAGTTTTAGGTTTTGTGAAGAAATAGTAATTTGGTCACATTTTTAGATCAACAATGCCAGAAATTATGGCTATAACAAAATGCAGTGAGTGATATAACTTTAAAGAAGAGTATAGTCAGTAACTGTCTGGTAGTAATAGTAACAGCCTGTACCTCAATCATTACTGATAGGTTGCGTACCAATATTAAGTCTCTTCTTAAAAAAGGAGGGGCTACACTGTCCACTGAAATAGGAAGCAACAAGTACAGAATATTAAATGCCGCTTGCTTTTCTACATAGAATGTCTCAGGTTCCCAGATAAAACTTTCACAGATCCTTTCAGAAAGGCATCATCAGGAATTAATGTATGGTCTTTTATGCTAAAGCTGGTAGACACAGGACCACAAGACAGTTTCTTTGTTCTGGGGTGCCACACTCTTCACCATTTCCTTTTGCCTCAAACTTCATAGAAGCAAAAATTCAGCAGCCATTTGGTGGTTAAGAGGCAATCTGGTTATAAAAATCTCTCAGCAGTTTCCCTTGTGTCTGCTTTGGAGTTTACTTTAGCGGTAGGAAGCTTTCCCCAACCTTTCTTAATTCCAGTGCTGTGAACTACTTCGTATTTATCCTGTATATAGCCTACTTTGTATCTATTTGTTTACATGTTGTCTCCTCCATTATCTTACAAACTCCTTGAGGGCAGGGACTGTATTTTGCCACCCTTTGTATCCCCAGCACTTAGCACAGTGCCTGGTACATAGTAGGTGCTTAATAAATGTTTATTGATTGATTGGATATACTTCAATTTATCCTAAAAATCTATATACCATAACAAGAACATATTCTATCATTTAGTCATTTGAATATGATAAAAGAAAAACGTCATATCTGCTATTCTTTGTACCTTAAAGGTTAGCATTTGCATAGCTATTAAGGTTTGCATATATTCACATGTATATGCATTATCTGTGGCCTGATTTAAACTCGGTCTTCCTGACCCTAAGGCCGGCACTATCCACCATGCCACCTAGCTGGCTTCTTAGTCCATTTTCCCAAAATATTGTTGGGCTTTTAGAGAAAAACTTTTAGCCAAAATTTTGTACCTCAGCAACACCAACAGTAAATCTTTCAACAGATAATTATTAGCTGTATGATCCTAGTCAGGTAAATAATTTTAACTTCTCAGCCTTAGTTTCCTTAGCTTTGAAATGTGGGTAATAATAATAATATTCTTTGGGTTATTGCAAGGATCTTGTTGTTCATTCTTTGTTTTTGAAGATCAATGACATCATGGGGTGATGTCTTGACTTTAGCATGAATTGGATTTAAATGAGGCAGTTATACAAAGTTGTCAGCCTCACTCTGTCTTCCAGAGTTATCAAAGTTCAATGGCAAGACAAAATTCAGGACAACTGTCGATGTGCAATAACCTTGGTGTCTTCAGTGTCTGACCCTAAGCTCTCCATGGCACCAGTTCCAGTCATCTTCATAGCTGCTGGAATAAATTGTTTTCAAAAACCCATTCCTTTGGGGGAATTCTTCACATGCTTGAGGTCAACCCCCTACCTTAACGATGGATTTGAGGCTTGCGGCCCGTTACCCTCAACCTGGTTTAGCTTGTCTGTCAACATGGCTTTACTGGAGTGCACATGCTACAGATTCTTGTAGCCACAGGTGAGAGTTGGGTGACAAGTGGGGCTGCTCATACAAACTTTAATAGTTACACAAATGCTAGCCACAAATGTATTATGCCAAGCCCTGGAGCAAGGTAAGAATCACTTCTAGGATTTCTAATAAAAGCTGAAAAGGAGTTAAGATGAAGTCACAATTGTTCTGCCTGAGGGGTAAAAAGGACATCAGATATTAACTATGGAGTGATCCTCAGCCTAGACCTTATTCTAAATTGTCTAGTCATTCCCAGGATGCCCTCTGCATAGACTTTGCAAAATCTACAAAAATAAGGATGCCAAAGTTTGTTTATAGCCTGAATATTCCATTTAACTTTTTACTTTCCTGAACCAGTCACCTGCTGTAAACATGTTTTACACTCACTCTCAGAGGGACCTTCATAATACTTCACATGTTGCAATGTCTTATTTCCCAGAGAAGAGGCCTGCAGGCAGTTGCCTGGGGTTCTAAATTACCAGACTTGTATCAACATCTCTTGATACAAGTACAATGTCAAAAATAAGATACAGGTCAACTGAATAGGCTACATTGGTATGGTTTGGATTCTTAAGGAAAAATAACAAAATTTCTCATTTAAATACATTATAGATAGCCTATTTGACATTTTGATTACATTCCAAATATTCCTAGTTGTTAAGAACTTTACTGTTTCCATGATGTGCTCTCAAACAGGATTTCTACCTTTGCTGTACTATTTACCAATCCCAGATTAACTCCTGGACAACCTCTGAAGGCTTGAGACTATCATTAATCATAGGAAGAGCACTGTCTTCCAGATAAAAATCTGTGCTAGATAGCCCTCATCCACGTCAGTCAGATTAAAGAGGACCTAACCTCCTAATGTAACATATGCATTAAATTAGATACCATTGAAAAAAAAATAACAGCATTTGTACATTTCCAAATTTACAATGTGAGAAACTTATATTGCTTTGTGTTTTGTATTTTGGGCAGGGTAGTAAGGGTTAAAGTGACTTGCCCAGGGTCACACAGCTCGGAAATGTCAAGTGTCTGATGCCAGATTTGAACTCAGGTCCTTCTGAATCCAGGGCCAGTGCTTTATCCACTGCACCACCTAGCTGCCCCAATGTGAGAAAGTTATAAACATATCACTAATATAAAAGAATCTCATGAACCTAAAACATAAAACAAAATTTATTACCAGTCTTCACTCAGTCAGCTAGCACTTATTAAGCACCTACTATGGTCTTTGTCCTAAGTGCTAGGGATACAATGAAAGATTTTTTAAAAAGTCTCTGTTCACAAGGAGCAATTGGATGTATCTCTAGATCATCTATACAGAAAACCCGGTTCCATTTATCTAGATTGTGTTATTCTTTACCAGTAGCAGTCGGAAACTAGTATAGAATAATTATCACTTTTTTTTCTCAGAGTATAAAGATATGGTGCCAACAATTACTATCCAGAGGACAGATTACTATATTATGAATAATTGTCTCCAATTAATTTATCTGACCTGATATAAATCTAAATTTTAAATTGATTAATTATTTAAGGTTGCTCCATGGTTTCAGAATAGTTATATTTGTGAAATTATGTCAAAAATCATTACAAATCTGAAAACTCCTACTCCCTAGGGAGGAAATTATCATTACTACAAGTGTAGTTCACAGTTCTATAGACAATCTCCTCTGATCTCAATGAAAGTTCCTTAAAGTTGCATAACTACTTTCTGCAATCCTGGGCTTTTTCCCCCTCTACTGTTAGGGAATCCAAATTTTAAGTTGCTTTTGGACTTCAAATATGATCCTCTGTATAAAAGAGTTGCATTTTAATTTTTTTCTGGGAAATAATGTAGTTATTAAAGTTAGTTTGGGGCAATGTTATGGAAAGCCTTAGATCTCAAAAAGAGATGTAATATCTGGTCCTGGAGGCAAAAGGGAGTCACTGGAGTTTTCTGAGTAGTTGAATGACTTGCACTTTAGGAAAATCATTTTGACAGCTATGAGGAAACTGTACTGATTTAAGAGACTTGAGGAAGGAAAACCAATTAGGATGCTGTAGCAATACTTCAGGTGAGAGGTAGAAATGATCTAAACTAGGATGATGGTTGTCGGAAAAGAAAAACAAAGATAAAATGAATAAATGAAGCATTTACTAAGTGTCAAATACTATAATAAGTGCTAAAACATACAAATACATAAAGCTAAGACAGTGCCTACCCTCAAGGAGCTTGTATTCTAATAAGAAAGATGATACACAAAGAGTAATGATGGCCTGGGAGATACACTGTGGTATAGAAAATTAAAGGAATGCTTAAGTGGGGCCTTTGGGGAATAGACTGACACAGGATTTTGAGGAATAATGGCAGAGTTGATTTGATCATTGTATGGTTCCAGGAAAGGAGGGAGTGGAGGAAATGGTGCCCTTTTAAGGGCAAAATGACTGAGTGGCAAGGCTATGGAAGAAATTACTAGAGACTAGAGGGAAATGAAACATGGGTGGGGCTTTTCCTGAAATAGTGGTAGAAGAAAGGCCTCCACCAATCATCAGAGACAACCCCAGGACAGAAGTTTCTCATGGGTTGGAAAGTGACTGGATTTAAGAGATATTGTCAAGGTAGAAGCTACAAAATTTGGCAACTGATTGGAGATATAGGTATGGGCGTGGGTGTGGGCATGGGCGAGGGCATATGTATGAATGTGTGTGTGTGTATGCACATATGTATGTACATGTGTGTATTATAATGAGGGAAAGTGAAAATCAAAGATGAAGCCAAGGTTGTAACTCTAGGTGACTGGAAAAATGGAAGTGTCTTCATAGTGTTCGCTATATGCCAGGCCCTGTGTAAAGTGCTAAGAATATAAGAGAGAGTGACTGTCCTTAAGGAGCTTACATTATAATGGGAAAAGCAATAAATAAAAAGGACCAAGAAAGGTGAGACAGTATAAGATGTGGAAATATCCAGAAAGTGATGTGGTGACCTGGATCTGGGCAAAATAAGTGAAAACTGACCTATTAGAACTGGGGAACCTAGAGACATAATCCAAGGTTGAAGTGGGGGAGAAGATAATTCCCAGAGTGGTGACATCATGGAGCAAAAATAGTTGAAAAGTACCCAAATGTCCTTTCTCCTCCTGATTTGCTTTTGCTGATCCCTGCTCAATGAAGTGTCTCCACTGGATGGAACACTCATCTGGGTTCCCTGGGTGTGCACATTTTTATGTTTCAACTCTTGATTTCCAGGAGCCAGTTCTCTCTTGATTCTATAGTCAGCTCTTTTCTCTGCTGCCAGAGGTCACTCTCCTTAAATCTGTTTCCTGTTGACAACTCCATTTCTGCCTCTCTCTGCTCCTCAACATATGCAATATCTCCTACTGGGCAATTAGTTCTCTTAAGTAAGGCCTTGCCCCTATCCTGATCTCTACCTCACTTCTGGACTATCTTCAATCCATGCCACCTCCACCCTGGTCTTCATCCCTATATCCTCCCCACTGGAAACCTAAAATCCAAACTGGAACCACCAAGGTATGAAAGATTTTCTCCCTATTAAATTAGAAGACCCTGAAAGATACCATAGCCGATATGGATGGAGAGAAGAAGAAAAATTCTCCTTTCCTTCTTCTCTCCTCCCAAATCCCTGACATCTGGTGAAAGGATAGGGATCCTGCTCCACAAAGCTGTTCCTTGACTTTAATGTTTCTAGGACTGTCATTTCTAGCTTTTTAAAGGCCACCAGGAGTATTGTTGATTTTTTATTTTTATTTTTTTTTTGCGGGGCAATGAGGGTTAAGTGACTTGCCCAGGGTCACACAGCTAGTAAGTAAGTGTCAAGTGTCTGAGGCCGGATTTGAGCTCAGGTCCTCCTGAATCCAGGGCTGGTGCTTTATCCACTGTGCCACCTAGCTGCCCCTAAGTATTGTTGATTTTTAACCTACCAACTTCCTATTCCAACTCAGTCAGAGAAATGTTTTCATACCAGGGGGGTCTCAGGTATGGAATCCAAATTTCCAGTGGGGAGAAAGTGGTTATAAAGGACAAAGTGGAGGCAACATCACTTGGAAATGACCTGGAAGTGAAGTCGAGATCACCTATCAGAGTCCAGGGTGATTGCTGGGGCAGAATCTAAGTTTCTGGGGGGAAGAGGTAGAAATGATGGCCAATGTGGAGGCAGTATACTTTGGAGATGTCTGAGAAAAATAGGGAAATTCAAAAAGGGAGTGGATTTGTTAGGAAAAAATGTTTTGGTAGGGTTTTGTGTTTTGTTTTGTTTTTTGATGTGTTGAGTTTAAGATGTCCACAAGACATCCAGTTTGGCATGTCCAATAGTTATTTGGTAATGGGAGTCATCTGCATAGAGACATTTTAAACTGATAACATCACCAAGAGAATGCAAAGAGAGAAGAGATTTCAGATACTTCAGGTAAAAACCCATAGTTAGGGTATAGGCTATGGATGATAATCCAGCAAAGGAGACAAAGCAGAAGCAACCAGAAAGATAAAACAAACAGAATAGAATCAAGTCATTTAATTTCAGAGAAGAGAATCCATCCAGATGGAGAGGGTGGTCAGTAGTATCACATATAGCAAACATCAGAAAGGATGAGGACTAAGGAAAGATTATAAGATTTGGCTATTAAGAGATCACTTATAACTTTAGAGAAAGCATTTCAGTTGAGTCAGGCAACTTTACAACACTATAAGTTGCAGAGAAATTGCTATTAGGAACTGGTACAGTGACTTAATAGGAGGGACTTTACATCACTGAAAACACAGGTCCAGTCAAAACAAAAACCTAAGACCTAATCTAATACCTGATTCTTAAATATATTAGAACATATGAACATAAGGAAAAATATGGCCTGTCCAAAAAGTCTTAGTGCAGTTTAAAGTTACTGAAGCTTCTAAACTGGTAAGGGAATGAGCTAAATGGTTTCAAGCTTCACCCTAGAAACCCACCTTCATAATTAACCCATAAACTGGATGTGAAGGAGGATGGTAGAGTTTACATTGTTGCAGTTGATGATAGAGATGATCCTAATCTGTTTATGCGGCCCTCCTGAATTTTGGTCTCACCATAAATCCTACTAATGCTCCACAGTTCACTTGTATGTGAAGCCCAAGCAAAGAGTTGTTCATTTTTAAGGCAAAGTCATCTTAGTACTAAAGTTTTAGTGCAATTTTAGGCTCATGAAAACAGAACTAAGACTTTTGGGATATCCTGTGTACAAAAGTTAAATAGAATCAAAGAGAACTGCACCATTGTATGCTTTACATTATATCTCCACTTTATGTAAAATACTATATGAATTGTGCTCAATGAGGCAGCTAAGTGGCTCAGTAGATAGAGCACTGGGTCTGAAGTCAGGAAGACCTGAGTTCAAGTCTGGATTCTGACATTTATTAGCTGTGTGACACCGGGCAACTCACTTAACCTCTGTTTGCCTTAATCCACTGGAGAAGGAAATGGCAAATCACTCCATTATCTTTTCCAAGAAAACCCCATGGACAGTATGTATGGTCCACAGGGTCACAAAGAGTTGCGTATGACTAAACAACAAAATTTCACGCATGATTAGTAGTTATTAAAGTTGATTATTCTCTTTCTGATTACTCATTTAAAAGGAATATAGAAAGCCCCATTCTCCTTCCAACTTATGTAATATGTCAAATAGCTTACAACCTCTATTCTTTACCCTGTCTTATTTTACATTATTGGATTTGTGATGAATCAAGAAAGACATAATTTAAAAAAAAATTCAGAACACTCATAAAACACTGCATGTTTATTATACTTTGGGAATCTAAGGGGTTTGGTCAAATTGGAACATTTCTTGTCTCTCCATTTTGAGTTGAAAATGACAAGCACAGTAATTACTAGGAACTGTGAAATTGATCCTTGGAGAAGTGGTATCTTGAGAGACACAAAATGAGAGGGCACAGAGAACATGAAACCTGTGCCTCTGAGTCAATGCATTAGCAAATCTCTGACCAACAAGAGATCATCCTCAGCCAAGTTTGAGAGAGGAAGGGGAGGGAACTGGAGCCCAATTACTAATAAAAGCTTTGTAGTACAGACCAGAAGAATTATTTTAAGGTTCTTTGAGTGGCATCTGATTGTAAATCCACATGAAGTAGCAGTAGGAATGATTCACATTTCCTAGTAACCAAAGAGGTCATAACTTGACCAGTTAGTAACCTGTTATCTAAGAGCCTTTAAAATACCATATTTAAAGTCAACAAAATTTTCTAAGCTTTATAGTTATTCTAATCCAAGGAATAAATCTCTCTAATTAAAGATACATAAAAACTTTGGTGGCCTTTAAAAGACTGTTAAAATCTAATATGTGGGGGAAGCTAGGTGGCACAGTGGATAAAGCATTGGATTCAGGAGGATTTGAGTTCAAATCCGACCTCCGGCGCTTGATGCTTACTAGCTGTGTGACCCTGGGCAAGTCACTTAACCCTCATTGCCCCGCCCTGCCCCCCCCAATCTAATATATAATTTATTTTTTCACATGAGAGGACAATCCTAATAATATGGACAACAAGTTTATGCTACATCACTGTTTTTACCCCTGTTGTGAATATGTCTTTAATTTCCACTTGGTGAAAGCCCAGCAGAGATTTAGAGTCATTTAGCTTTCAGCTGATCAAAATTATTTGAACATCTATAGTAATTCCTTAATAATACCACCCAATTTGTATCAAGAAGGCAACCCTGCCTTAGAATGAACAGTCTCTTAGTTTCATCATAGATGAACTGGCTAGAACAGTAAGGAGATGCCTTAGGAGTGAAGTTAAAATCTTAATAGGCAATGCCGGGTACGCTTCACTACTCTAGTCACCAACACATCATATTAGCAATGGACTCTTCCCTCTTTCAAGAAAAGATGGCAGCCCTATTCCTCTGTGTCAATAATCTAATCTTACTGATGTCACAGGGAAATGCTATTGCACAGGAGGACCACATAAATGGATTAGAGCCATTTCCATCACCAAATGCCATATCAATGCAAACTTTGACTTCTTCCTTTGCATCTAGTTTGTGGACTAATTACAAACATGGGATTCTAGTGTGAAACTTAAACCCATTCAGTTCATTCCCTTGCCTGTTTAAAATGACTCTCGACATTTCTCCTGGTGTTTTGTGCTAGACTTTTGTCTTTAATGAAATAATTTTTACAAGTCAATTCTACTCTTTACTTATATCTGTTTTTCAGGTTACAGTTGAGGCTTTACACAAAACTACTTCAAATGTCCCTACATTTTCTTACCTCTGTGGTATAGTGGAAATATTACTAACCCTAAGTCAGAAGATGTGGTGAAACCTATCTGCAATTTTCCCTTAATCCCTTGCTGCCTTTTGCCCATTACTTCTAGAAATACATTGTATGGCACTAGAAACCTGAGCTGGAAGAAATCAGGGGAAGATATAGTAGTAAGGATAACCTAGGTGCAACTCTTCCCTCCCCTCAATCTCAAATAAACCATTAAAAGACCCTGATATGCAGGAAATGGCAAGAGTAATAGCAACAGATACTGAAAACCGGAAGAACACACTGTAAGGAACTTCTTGCAGAAAATTACATCCAAAAACTAATGACTCACCGTTCTATTTTTTCCCAGCACTCTCACCATTTCTGGCCTTCCTTCTCCTTCCTCCAACTCTACCTCAAACCTTTTACAATTTTAGGCACCCATAGTTTGAAGTCTTTACCTCAGTGTCATCCCATCCCTAGAATGGGTAAAAGTACTCCCCTTGCTTTTGTCCTCCTTCTACCTCCTTCCTCCCACTGTCTGAGTGCTGCTCTGGATTAGCTCCCAAATTCTTAGGGCTATTGTAATTTGGGACACCTAGTTTTGGAAACTGCTTATTTTACAAGGTCCCAGGAAGAGCCCCAATACTATGGTGAATTGAGGCCTGTGAATGTGAAGCCCTGGGAGCAAGAAAATGAAAGAAAAAGGAAAGCACAAATGCACAGTTAATAAAATGTAAGTCATATACATCAGAAAAAATAGGCAGCTGGTAAAAGGAAGAGAAGAAGGGTAAAGAAATGGTCCAAGTGCAAAGCTTTTTCAGGCCATCCCCTCTTAGCAGTATCCTCAGGGATCCTGCTCCAACCCATTCATGACCATCTTTCAGTGGCCATTATAGGATATGAAAAAAGTGATTTCAGAAAATACAGTGTCATATAGAAGAATGGGACAGGCAAAATTGGAGAATAACTGCCATGACAGTAGTTGCTCAGTATCCCTGTAGCAGTGTCTGAACTGACCATCCTCACACTCAGAAGGATATAGACAACCAATCTAAGGGTTTCTGCAAAAATACAAAATATGCAACAAGTACTGTGGGAGGGTAATAGTAGCATTAGATCTTTGGAAGAGAAAAGATTGTTGGTAAGCTCAGAATTCACAAGGATATCATGGAAAATCAGTACAATGATTGATTGAAACAGTGAAAAACCAAATAAGTTAGAGAAATGAGCAAGCATTTAAAGAAAAGATTCATATCAGTAGGCAGGTTCTTCACGCAAAAAAGGCAAAACTCCCAGAAAGAAGAAAAGAAAGTGTATCAGTTGGGTTTTTTTTAATGCACAAAAGAGAATAAAGGAAGTTCAGGGAGAGACATAAATAAACAGGGCAGTTTTGGAATGAACAACTTCATATTCAATTATCTTTTTCTTATCAAGGAAATCTTGTATCTTTTTCCTCTCTCTTCCTGTCTTGATTCTCTTTTTTCAAAAAAACAAATTGAAAGATAGTGAGAATCAATGGGCATCCCTTCAAATTATTATATTTTTTCTCCTTATGCATGATATTACTGGGCAGCTAGGTAGTTCAGTGGATAGAGTACCAGGCCTGGGGTCAGGAAGACACATATTTCCGAGTTCAAATCCAGCCTCAGACACTTAGTTATGTGACTCTGGCCAAGTCACTTAACCCTGTTTGCCTCAGTTCCTCATCTGTAAAATGAACTGGCAGGAAATGGCAAACCACTCCCGTATATTTGCCAAGGAAACCCCAGATCAGGTCATGAAAAGTTGGACACAAATAAAAAACTACTGATCAACAACAACATTCTCTATTTACTCTCTGATTTTTCCAATTATACCTTTTATTCTATAGATAGTTTAAACATTTTGGCTGGAAAATAGTGCATAAGGGGAAGTAATGTGAAATAAATCTATGAAGATAGGGTGGAACCAGATTATAAAAAAGTTTTATATGCCAAATAGATGAGTTCACATTTTGTCCTAGAGGTCACAAGCTTTTTGTGAGCCAGGGAGTGATATAGTCAGGTCTGTGCCTTACCAATATTAATTTTGCAGTGATGTAGGGGGTGAGGCAGGAATCAAAGAGACTTGATAAAATGAAATCAATTAAGGGATTATAACAATAATCTGAGGAAGAGATGATGAGGGTCTGAAAAGAATGGTGGCTATTGTAATAGAGACAGAGGGACAGATGAAAGAAGCGTTGTGAGGATAAAATAGAAGACTTGACAACTAGGCTGGCTATACACAAACCAATTCTCAGAGAACAGAAACAAGTGAGTTGTTTCTTCCCTTCACTATGCCTGAAATTTCTTGTAATTCATACTCCCTTCTTCATTGACAATTAAAGCTTAATTATTTCAAGTTTTCAGCTTGCAATTTACAAAAATACTGAGTTGCAACTTTTTCTCTAGCTCCCCCTAAAAATTAGAAGTAATAATATGAAGCAATCATAAATTGAATTTTTTTCAAAAGGTGTTGGGGGTGACAGTGTAAGTGTTTTAAGCTCCATAAGATCATTCCTCTGAAATTATGTTTTCCCTGCTGATTTCAATTTCACCTAAAAAGGAAATCTAAGAATATATGGTTTCCAATTCTTTGTCCAATCAGCAAAGTGGTTTGCTGAACCAAGAAATGAATGGTTGTATAAATAGTGCAAACATCATCAGATCAAGGTTGATAAAATGAGATTTGGGAGGAAAGAAGAAATGCTTCTCTATTCTAATTTGCTGTGTAATTTCTAGTTGGTCAATTAAAAAAAAATCCTTACAAGGTCAGTCCTTACTAAAAACAAAGCAAACAACAACAAAAAAAAACTTGGTAGTAAAGACACAGATAATAATACTTGCAGAGATTTTAACCCCTTCATAAGTATAACACTCCAGGGCACAACAATTTAGAATTTATTTTAAAATATCATTTATTACTCTATTTGGCTCCATTTTATTTATCAAGCCTCTTTCTTCTGAAAAAAATAAAATTGATTCTACTTCATAATTGATTTCATTCTGCATTACCACTGACATTTTTGTAACTGCCTAAGTCACATTTTATTATTTCTTAGCGAAATTTAGAAGTTCAGCTTTCCTGTCAATTATTCATTGTCTCTAAATTAAGTTTAGAAGTTCAGTTTTTTGGTGAAATCAGTGATCTATTCTTATGTCAAAGAAATCTGTTATCTCTATCCCATTAATTGTCCTTCAAGGAAATCTGGTCTGTTTTCTCTGTCCTTCAAGGAAGTCTGGTTTGTTATCCACACCATTAATTCACCTTGCAGGTCTATACAATCAATTAGCAATAAGATGGAAGGAGGGGTAGTTTCTAGCCCTACATATCCCATCTCCAGCCAATCATATTGTTTTCCCCATCTGTGATGCTACTGTCTCCTGTAGATTTTCTTCCTTTTATCTATAAAAATTATCTATAAGTCCCACCTTGGGGTGTTAGTTATTGATGAGACAGATCCTGTTGATAGGTAAATTTGTGCTTTGTTAATAAACTATGCTAGGAACTTTGTGCCGCAATTTACCTTAATTTCTTTTTTTCTCTCTTTTGTTTTTTGGCAGGGCAGTGAAGGTTAAGTGACATGCCCAGGGTCACACAGCTGATAAGTGTCAAGTGTCTGAGGTCGAATTTGAACTCAGGTTCTCCTGAATCCAGGCCTGGTGCTTTATCCACTGCGCCACCTAGCTGCCCCCAATTTACCTTAATTTCAATTGTGACACTGGCAAGGAATTAGAAATTGAGGGGATGCCCATCAGTTGGGGAATGGCTGAACAAATTGTGGTACATGAATGTAATGGAGTACTATTGTGCTGTAAGAAACGATGAGCAAGTGGATTTCAGAGAAACCTGGAAGGACTTACATGAACTGATGCTAAGTGAGATGAGCAGAACGAAAAGAACATTGTACACAGTATCAACAACATTGTATGTTGATCAACTGTGATAGAGTTGCCTCTTCTTAGCAATACAATGGTCCAAGATAGGACTCATGATGGAAAATGCTCTCCAAATCTAGAAAAGAAAAAAAAATGAACTATGGAATCTAGATGCAGATTGAACCATACTATCTCTATTTTTTTTTTTGGTTTTTGTTTTTTGAGGTTTTCCCTTTTTGTTCTGATTCTTCTTGCACAGCATGACTTATGCAGAAATATGTTTAATGTGATTGTACATATATAACCTATATCGGATTGCTTGTTGTCTTGGGGAGGGGGGAGGGAGGGAGAAAAAATTGAAACTAGAAATTTTATAAAAAACAAATGCTGTGAACTATCTCTACATGTAACTATAAATTAATAAAATACTTTTAGGGAAAAAAATTAAATCAATTGTGACACTTCCCAGAACTCCTTAAGCCCTATTTCTTTTATCTTTATAATAATCCTATCCTTAACAAATTTCTCCTTTAGCAGAGTACAAAAGTGCTATGTACCCCATGGGTTCTCAATGCATTCTTAACTGTCTTGATGACCATGAATCTGTGCAAAACACTTTTCTCCAATGTACTCCAGTGGTATTATCTATAAAACTGTCCGGTTCTAATGCATCAAGGTTTTCATATACCCTTAGAGAATAAAAGGATATCCAACATTTCAGTCTCTGTACCCTATTGGACTCAATTCTCTGACATAACTTGATCTGAACTTCCTTTCTAGGGGACTAGAAATGACGGGAAGAAGAACTAAGGAGTGCTTTCTGTCTACTTTATAGGCAGCCTACTTTATGTCTGTAACCCTGATTACAATTAAGCTCTTATCTCAGATTGATTTTTTTTAATTGCCCAAGCCCATAGTAATTCTGAGCATGGTAGTGAAGTCATGAAATGGCCTGTTATTATGCCCACAGTTGGAAAGTAAAATTTTCTATAAATGTGCTAGGAAGTTAAGAACCCTATTCTAACCTAGGAAAGATCACTCTCTTGGGTGTGGCTCCCAGAGTTGATTCTCCCTCACATGCCATGAACAAAGGGGCACCAGGTAATTTTAAGGACAGAGTCAAACAAAAGAATTTATGAAGAATAAGATTAAATTTGCCAAATACATTATCAGAATTTTTAAAAATAATTAAGCAGAAGTAAGACAGAGGCCAGATAAAGACCCTTGTTCTTCTTGTCTATTTTTCTCTCACTATTCCATCTGGGTACCAAAAATAGTCACATACACACACAGCCTCTTGCATTCCTGCTAGGCTTTCATGAGCAAAATAACAGCTTTCCAACTTTCAATGTAATATAATAAATATTTATTAAGCACCTACTTAATAAATGGGTCAGGAACTATGCTAAGCACTCAGAACAAAATTAATAAAAAGCACTCAAGGAGTTTACAATCTAATGGGGGAGTAAATGCAAAAAAGGATTAAGGCGTGAAATATGTGTGTGTGTCTATATATACCTATATGTATACACACATATATGAAATTGGAGGTATACACAGAGACATCTGTATCTTACGAAAGTCTACCTCTGCAAAGAATGAAAGGGGGTACAGTTTCTCATGTCTTCTTTAGGGCCAGACAGTCATTAAAATGAAATAGTATTCACTTTCTTTTTTGTTGTTATTTTCATTTAGATTGTTCTAATCATCGTCTAAATTGTTTTCCTGGTCCTACTAATTTCTCTCTGCATCAGTTCATATAAGTCTTACCATGCTTCTCTGAATTATTCATATATATCATTTCTTATAGGATAGTAGTATCCCATTATATTCATGAGTCTCAATTTATTTAGGCATCCCCTCATTAATTGGAATCTACTTTATTTCCAGTTCTTTGCTACTATTTTTTAAAAAGTACTGCTGTAAATATTGCGGTCTGTAGGTAATCTTTCTTTCTGTCTTTAATCACCTTGGAGTATAACTAACAGTGGGAGTCCTGGGTAAAAGGGTTTAGATATTTCAGTCATTATTTTAGTACAATTTCTAATTGTTTTTCAAAATAGTTGGGTCAATTCATACTTGAACCAATGGCATATTAGTGATGTAAGTAACTTGGTGAAGCAACAGTATCTTCTTCTATAAAATGGGAATAATAATTCTTGCCCAGTCTAATATACAAGATTTATTATAAGGATCAAATTAAACTATATCCATGAAACTGCTTTACAAATGGTGAAGATCTACAAAAATGGAAGACAGAATTATTAAATGTTTGCATAATCATGTGTTCCCACTTTTAAAAATCATTGAAAACAATGCAAAATGTGTTGTTGTTATATTATTTTCAGTTTCTGAACTAGGACCAAATGGCTATTATTCCTTGGAAATTTTCTGGCTCAACAAAACAGGAAATACTAGAAATCTTGATCACTAATCAAGAATTCCCCTGAATCATAGTTTGGGATCAGATGAATACTCAGAATTTCGGGGTTCATCTATTCATTATATTTCATTTTTCATAGAAAGATTAAGGCTTTCAGAAAGAAAACAATATACAATAACACCAACTATGATTTTGAATTAATTCTTTTTTTAAAAAGTCCTTACACTCACTTGTAATGATTCAATAAGGTATTATTAAATTATTAACAAAGTTAACTATTATGTCAAATTCTAAATTTCCCTGTTTCTTTTTGAAGCTTGGTAGAGGGGAGAGTGACTTCTTTAAAAATAATTTAAAAGGCTAGATTTTATTTAATTCGATGCTCAATAAGCTCCTCCTAGCAGTGATAAATGGAAGTTGCCAAGAGTCAGATTTTATCTTGATTCAGACATGAAACTACTTGACAATCAAAGTTAGCCAGAAGTACAATGGATTGCCCAAGAAAGGTAATGAACTCTACAATAGTAGAGGTCTCTAAGTATAAGCTATAACTAGCTTATACTGGTTAACACCAGTTGATATGGAAGGGACTTGTTCATGTATGAGTGAGACCTCTGATGATCCTTCTAACTTTGACAGTCTAGTATTCTAAAGCAGTGCTTTTTTTTTTTTTTTTTTAGTGAGGCAATTGGGGTTAAGTGACTTGCCCAGGGTCACACAGCTAGTAAGTGTTAAGTGTCTGAGGCCGGATTTGAACTCAGGTACTCCTGAATCCAGGGCCCGTGCTCTATCCACTGCGCCACCTAGCTGCCCACAGTCTAGTATTCTAAAACACTCCGGTCAGCATTGGAGAAACAAAGAAAGCATAGCCCCTGGTCTCCAGGAGTTAATATTCTGCCAGCACTGCTGTCACTGTCACCACCAAGTAACAAGAGTACATCATAGAAGCTTCATGATATAATCATTTAATAACCAACCAATATAGATTGGTTACATATAAAATGTACCATATATGTGCCATATATGCCATATGTATTAGTTATATATAAAATGTGTCAGGCACTGTTCTTGGTTCTAGTAATACTATTACAAAAAAAGAAAGTCTATTCTCAAGCAACTTATATTCTAACAGGGAAGGCACCATGTACATATACACACAAAATATATGCAAAATGAACATAAAGTAATTTGGGGAAGGAGGATATTAGCAGCTAAGCAATCAGGTAAGGTTTCATGTAGAAGTTGGAACCTGAGCTGAGTTTTGAAGAAAACTAAGGATCCTAAAAGTAGAAGATAGAAAGGAAAGCACAGAGGATGGGCAGGCCAAATATAGGGAGACAGCCGATGGAGCACTGTGTATAAGGAACATTGGCCAGTCCAATACAAGTCTATCATAGATTTTATAGAGGGAAGTAATGTGGAAGAAGCATGGAAACATAAGAATGGGCAAGATTGTGAAGAGTTTGGGATGTCAGAGGAGACAGGGAACCAGTGTATATTGACTTGGAGAAAGGAAGGAGGAAGGGAAAGGGTGACATGGTCATACCGGACCTTTAGGAAAATCACTTTGGCACTGGTATGAAGTGGCACTTGTATGAAGGGTAGATTGAGGGTGGGATGAGAATTGTGGCCAAATGAATCAGTACATAATACAGACCCTAAATTCAACTTGGTCATCCATAAAGATAATTATCTAGCAATAAATATCAGCCCCAGGTGTTTGTGGCTACCCATTCATCATTCCTTTCCTCATGTCTCCTTTGACTCAATTTACCCAAGATAGATCCAGTTTCCTCACAAGATAAAATTTATTTTTAAGAATTAAATTTCCAGCTAATCAGTGAATATCCTTTAGCTATATAATTAAGATTAAGCCCTCCCAAGATGGGCAAGGAAAGAAAGAGTATAGAGCTAGCCTCTCTCTTGTCTTTGTTCCTTTTGTTTTGCATTGAAGACTTCACCCACTCCATCCTTAGAGTCCCCAAACAGAAAGGTCAATTTGTCAATATTTCTACATTATTAGAAAGGGAAGAGATAACAGGAATATAGTTCAATGCACTTACTTTTTCTTGTGTATTACCATGATTCCAAATTGGAAGCAGATACAGCAGGTAGGAATAGCTAGGAATCAAAGGAAGTGATAATCACCATCTATGTGGACAAGACCACTGCAGACGTTTCCAGTTGCAAAACCAGCTTAAAGGAGCATAAACTCTACTTGAAAGGCAATTTAATATTGCATGACCTGGGTTACCCCTTTCTTTTACTTTGTGATACTGTAAATACTAATTTACAAAAGCAAAGAAGCTAACATCCAATATTTATTGGATTTATTGGATTTAACAAATAATACTTACTTCCTTTCTAAAAGTTACTATCAAATGATAAAGTCATACCAAATAAGATTATCAAATGAATTATAAAGGTTGAAAACCATTCAAACTTCTCTATACTAACTCATCTCTGGTATGCAAATTACATTTCTTCTCCAAAATCATGTGAAATAATATATGGAAATTCATATGGGATATTTTTTTCTAAAACTTGGGCATGCTAAATATACATGGGAAATGTTATATAACTATATTTGGCATGGAGACAATGTGGTACAATGGAGAGAGCATTAACTTGACTGTCATAGGACCTGACTTTGAATCCTGATTCTGCTCTGTGTGACCCTGGGCAAAGCACTTAACCTCTCTGGCCCTCAGTTTTCTGATTTGCAAAGTGAGGGGGTTGAACTACATAACCCCAAGATTCTTTCCTTTTCTTTCCTCTGAGTTTCTCTCCAGATCTATAAATCTCTAATTTGTCCAAATGTCTACACTAATATGAAAAAATTGCTTCAACTAAAGTCTTACTCTGGTACATGGTCCAGAGTTCTCAAAGATCATACCAGTTGAGTATGAGTCCTGATAAGTTTTAGCAAGACAGAAAACAGGCCAGAATAGGCTTTCACTATTTGCTATGTGTTTCTGTTTCCTGAGGACCAGCCTGGTTTAGTATGGAGAGGCTCAGCCTCAGAAGAATGGCTACCAGATGATTTGGAGGACAGGATGGAAGGCAACTGCACATGTCTACTAAAGTGTTGGAGGAATTGTTATCACATAAAGTAAAAAGAGTACCCTGGATTATTCAATTCAGTTTGCACTGAGTAAGGTGTTCTTTGAAGTGCTAAGGATTCAAGGACAAAAAAAAAAAAAATCACAGTCCCTTCTAGTGATTAACAATGACTGACACATGACAACGATCTAGGCCATTAATTACATTTGCATGGGAAATTCCCAAAAATGGAAATTTCCTCCACTAATATAGATCAGCCCCTGGTCTATATAGTGTTTGTCAGAAGCCAGACTTGAATCTGGGTCTTCCTTGACTCCAAGGCCAATCTCCTCCCTATCCACCACCAGCCATACCCAGCTTACTTTTTAAATAATAAAAATTCACAGTCACATAACCCTTGGGGGGTTATAAAGTACTTTATATGCATCATCTCATTTGAGCTTCACAAAACCATGTGAGGGAGGTGCTATTATTATCTCCATTTTACAATTAAGAAAATGAGGCTGGGGAAATTTAAGTGATATGCCAAAGGTCATACAACTACTGTGGGAGGCAATATTCTGATGAAATTCCAGATCTTTTAAAATATCACAGTTTTATTTTAAAAGATAACTAATGTTTTCAATATTGGTCAATTTTGGCTGTGTCTGAATTGAATCATTAAATCAATTATTTATTAATGATTTAGGGCAGGAGTATAGTTCTCTGTGTGACATCAAGAGACAAAATTTTTTTTTTTAAGTTTTCAGGGGACAAATATGCTATAGACCTTTCAAACCATATTTTCCAACAAATTCCTATATTAATTCTTGGCTTAACCAAAATGATCTATTCACTTGACCCTCAATCCATAAATCAACAAGCCTTTATTAAATGTCTTCTATGTGTCAGGAACTGTGCTAGGCGCTGGCAATACAAATACAAAGAATAAAACAATCCCTATTCATGAGGAGCTTACGTTTTGATGGGGAGAGACAAGTAAATAACAATAACATCTATCATTTATATAGTGCTTTAAAGTTTGCAAAGTGCTTTTTTAAAAACATCTCACTTTGTCCTCACAACAACTCTGGGAGATAGATGATATTATTATCTCCATTTTATAGATGAGTAAACCGAAGTATATAGAGGTTAAGTGACTTTCCCAGAGTCACAGTAAGGATGTGTTTGAGGCTGGATTTGAACTTGGGACTTCCTAACTCCATCCAGTATAAATACAAAATTAATAAATACAAATTATATGAAGTAGTTAAATACACTATGCATATTCTTACCTATTCACCCTTCCATTCACTACTCTACTTCATTTAGTCCTCCTCTCCATTGTACCCACTGTTCAAGGGCCATTTAAATTTCTAACTTCTTTTAAATCCATCCTTCCCACACCTAAAAGGGTAGCATAAGAGAAGGAACAATTGGGCTCAGAATCAGGAAAGACTTGGATCCAAAATCTAACCCTCAGGTTTACTAGCTGTGTGGCTTTGGGCAAAATCGCTTAACCACTCTGAGCCAGAGTTTACTTTTCCATAAAGTGGGCATAATCACACAGGCCATTCCTACTTCAGAAGGTTGAGTGTGGCAAATGAGACACCATATGTTCAGCACTTTGTAAAACTTAAAATGCTATGCTAGTGTCATCTTTTATTAACTCAGCTGGATGTCACAAAATCTCAGTTAGAGGGTTCCTCAGAAGTCATCTAGTCTTAAAGTACCTGAACAGAAAATCCCTCTACAAAAATCTCTGACGCGTAGACATACAGCCCCCTGTGATTATTCTCTCATCTTACGTTGGAAACTTTGAGCTAGAAAGGATCTTAGATATTCTAATACAACTCATATTTTAAAAATGAAGAAATAAAAGTCCAGAATGATTAATTAACTTGTCAAATATCACACAAAACGGAACGAGCAGAGGTATTTATACCCTAGGGTCCTGGTCTCTTGATTCCAGGTTGAGAACTCTCATAATTATTCTATAGCAAATATTGTCTACCACTAATTTGGCACTTCTCTGAATTGGTAATAATCTTAGAGCCCCAACAATATTAAAGGGGGGGGGGAATTGTCTTACTGTTGTTTTTATGCCATTCCCTCTTAGTATCTAGAGAAGTAAACCATTTTTAGAGTGCCAATACAATGATAACAACAAAGTCATCATAGCATTGGTCACAAGAGGAACCCTGGCAATAGTCAGGGAAGAGTATCCTACCTAGATTTTCTCTAGGAACCATCACAATGAGGTTGTTTTAGAGGGCCTCAATAGGTTACTCTAGGACTTCACCCAGCAGGGGTTGGTTCCAAATGGAATTTCTCTGAGCAATGGCCCAAGAGTTGTTTCCAAATAACCTCACTTCATAGCAACCTAAGTTCCATGGGAGCAAGCCTGACACCACTATAATTGCCAGTCTACCCCAAACCAGAGCCATTTGGGCAGAAATGATGGGGTGCATAAGCAAAGGTGTGAGATCTAACCGTTTTATGTCTAAGAACCTATTTCTGGATGAATTTTGTCTATATTTGTATTTTATCCCTCTATAAAGTAAGATTTATTTTTATTTAAATTCACTGCTTTTGTAGATGCATTTTATTGATGCATTTTCAAAACTAAAGACTAAAATTAAAGGTAGGTAGTTGTCTTAAAGTTGTTTTTCACTATCCCCTCAATTCTCAATCCCCAGCAGAGTAAGTCATTTTCCATAGTAAAAAAAAAAAAATTCATGTTAGTGTTCATGTTAAGAGGGACTATGGCAAAGGTCAGAACAAAATATCCTACATGGGCTTTCTCTAGGAATTGTCACAATGAGGTTGTTATGGAATGTCTCAGTAGGTTATTCTAGAAATTTCCTCATCAGGAATGCTCTTCAGGTGGTTTCCGTGTAATTACCATACGGATATAAAAATGTACAAATTACCTCACATTACCCAATCTTAACACTAACTTTAAGGCTTACAAAACAACAACTGACCTAACAACTATGTGAGAGAGTAGAAATATTAACCCAGTTTCCTTAAGTAAGAAAAGAACATTCAGAGATTTGGAAATGATTTACCCAAAATCAGATGTGCTTCCTCTTAATTACATTTAAAACTTGTTTCCCACAAGTCTCTAAAACTCTAAAGCAGATTCTTAGCAAAACACCCTTTGTACTCATTTATTTTTAGGTGTAACATAAGTTTATTCACTAGGTAACACAAGCCTAGTGTTTGAATCCTTCAAATTCAAAAAGATTTCAAGGAGTCTTTTCTACCTCTGTCCTCAAAACCTACAAAGGCCCTAGGAAGTCAGCAAAAGGGAAAGGGAGAATTTTGGCTAGTCCATAAGCTCATCTTTTATAGAGTCAGCCTGGAACATTCTCTCTGATAATTATTTCTCAACTTCCCTTTTATTCTTCACTCAGTTTTGTTGAGAAAGATAATATATATCTTCATAGGTATATGTGTGTATATGTGAATATAAATATATATGTATATAAATATATACATACACACATATATTTCATTGATATGTTTTATATACTATACAGTTCTAGTTAACTTATTCTTCTATATGTAACTAGCTCTAAAGAAATTTACCCAGGGACTTAACCTCATTAAATTTCTACACAAATACTGTGACAATTTTCACTCCATGCATCTAGTCTAACAATTGACACAAGAGGTGTCAACAATTTACTGCCCAACAAACATCAGCTGCCATGTAATACTGAGTTTTTCAGAGTGACTGCTCCATAGCAGCTTGAGCAAAACCACCACGTTTCCAGACTCAGTAAAACAACTCATGGCTATGCTAAGCTCCTGGGGATAGAGCTTACAACTGTGACATTATTAATATGGAAGACTCTTAGATGAGGAATGTCTCTCTACCAATGCTGATGAGTACGTACTCTATAACACGTAGCCTTATAGTGACCCAGGGCAAACATAGCCCACAACACTCCTGAGTGCAAGTTGAACCAGATTAAAATGTAGTTCCTTATCTGATTTTAATGTGTTGATAAATTTTAAAAAAGATATACATATATATGTAAACATGTGATTTTCTGATTCAATATACAGCCCTCAGGGAATCCTTACATTTAGTTTAATGGCCCCTTTGTAATCATTTTGACATATTTTGAATTAGTAATGATGGCTGTACATAACCATTTCCTTGGAATTTATCTTTAATCAATTCTGTATCCAGGTATTGCTAAGCATCTCTCCTAAGGAGAAGAAAATATAATAATAATAAAGTGAAGCAAGAAAATAGCTCATTGGAAAAGGCATTAGATTTAGAGTCAGAAAACCTCAGCTGGACCCAAGATCTACCTCCAGCTAGTGTGAGGGAAGATTTAATCCCTTCCTCCCACCTTATCCCACAATTAAGTTGATGTAATCACAGGATTTAATTACACAGGATGAGGTTTTAATTTGTTAACAACTCCTATGGACTAGCTAGGGTTGTCACTTAAAATTCACTGATCCTCAGTTTCCTCAACTAAAATATAAGCAAAGATACTTATATTACCAATCTCACAGAGTTTTTTGCAGATGATGGAGGGAGGGTATCATAAACTATAAAGCTGTATATAAATATGAGCTACTATACTCCTAACCCTAATTTTTTCCCCTACAAACAAAGAGATTTTCAGGATGAAAATATAGGCTGTCAACACTTGAGGAAAATGGAGGGTTTTTTCCTTTGTCAAAGTTTTGCAGGGTAGAAAATTAACTTTTTTCTAATGCTATTATTTTGATAATTTTGTAGCATTTATATTAGAAATACAGGTTAACATTCCCAGAATTCTCATTTCAAGTAGTAATTCTTACCTAAAAATTAAAATCACAGACTTTTGTGATTTCCTCTTTCGACACCACTTTTCAAGAATAATCCTCTACTTGCTCCTCTGGAATTTCACTGACCAAAGAATCATCCATTTCATGCAGTAATATCCCACTAGTCCCTCCTTGCCATCTCATGGGGCTGTGCGTGCTAGCTAACAGGTGGAGGTTGTGGTAGTGAATCACTATTGGGAGGGGGGAGTAACTAGTCCAGGCCTGGCTAATTAGCCATTCCTAGTTCAGGCAAGATTTCATCTGAAAGGAAGGTAAAGAGATATACTGGGTGGTAGAAGCCATATTTTTTAAAGGGTTAGAAGCCAGTTGAAGTTGTTCATAAAATAACTAGATAACAACTAGATAAGGCTTAATTGACTGAAGAGCAGAGGGGATACCAGAATCCCTGAGAAAAATCAGTTGTCATCAGGTTGGCAATTAGGCCCTGTTACTGATTCATCAGATGCTTATGTAACACTGACTCTTGCCCACACAGTTTAGGCAGTTCCCTGAAGGACTGCCCTGTGATGCTTCCAGAGATATGCCTCCTGATTGGTTGAGATACCTCTGAGTTGAGGATGAAAGGAGTTCAAAAGAATCCAATGCAAACTTTTTTTTTTTTTAGTGAGGCAATTGGGGTTAAATGACTTGCCCAGGGTCACACAGCTAGTAAGTGTTAAGTGTCTGAGGCCGGATTTGAACTCAGGTAGTCCTGACTCCAGGGCCGGTGCTCTATCCACTGTGCCACCTAGCTACCCCCAATGCAAACTTTTAAATGGTGGACTGGCTATCTCCCCAGTTGTGAATATAAGTAAGCTGACCCCAAACATGCCCTTTCATTCCCCATACCTGTAACCCAAGAGACTTCCAAGAGCACACTCCCTTCAGTAAAAATGGCAATTAGATGATTTGGTCAAGGCTGAAATGGGCAAGTTTTGGTACCTTTAACTACCACATTGATTGCAGTAATGTTTTTGTTTTGGGTTTTTTTTGGTTAGGCAATTGGGGTTAAGTGACTTGCCAAGGGTCACACAGCTAGTAAGTGTCAAGTGTCTGAGGCCATATTTGAACTCAAGTCCTCCTGACTCCAGGGCTGGTGCTCTACCTATTGTGCCACCTAGCTGCCCCCACAGGACTGTTTTTTAATGTTTGTTTTCTGCTTGTCACTTTCAAGATAAGATTTGGCTAGGGGTTTAAACTATCTATGTTTTTATTTTTTAAAAGGCACCTAGGTGGCACAGTGGATAGAGCACCAGCCCTAGAAGCAGGAGGACCCAGGTTCAAATCCAGCCTCAGTCACTAGCTGTGTGACCCAGGGTAAGTCACTTAACCTTGTTTGCCTCAATTTCCTAATCTGTAAAATGAGCTAGAGAAGAAAATGATAAACCACTCCAATATTTTTGCCAAAACCCTAAATGGTGTCACAAATGGTCAGACATTACTGAAATGACTGAGCAACAACAAGAGCTCCTAATGATTATTATTTTATTGGTTTATTTAATTTGGGGGGCTGCTAAGTGGCACAGTGGATAGAGTGCTAGGCCTAGAGTCAGGAAGACTCATCTTCCTATTTCAAATTCAGCTTTAGACATTTACTAGCTGTGTGACCATGGACAAGTCACTTAACCCCGTTTGTCTCAGTTCCTCATCTATAAAATGAGCTGGAGAGGGAAATGGAAAACGACTCCAGTATCTTTGCCAAGAAAACCCCAAATGAGATCGTGAAAATTAAGACATATCTGAAAGAACAACAAAACATGTTTTTACTCATTTATCTATTGACATAAAAATACAAGGTTACATTAAATATCACCAGTAGCTATTAAGAACTTCAATTACACAAATGCCAATATGAAATGTGAAATGAAGGTCTTATGCTGTTAAAGACTGCTGAGTTTTTATATAAAGTAAATGATTCAATGAGAGTATTGCAGAAACAACATGCAATTGTCAAAAGTACCCATAGATAAAGAATAGGAAGATTCTGGACTTAGAGTCGAAGGATGTTCATTCAAATCCAGGCTCTGCCTCTTACTACCTGTGTGACCTTAGGCAGATTTATAAATCTCTCTGAGCTTCACTCATTGTCCTCCACCCTAAAACAAGTGGGTTGGTCTAGACAATAGAGGAGCTCTCTTTAAGCTTGAAATCTATGTTATAATATTTGCCTTTTCTTCTATGGGCATAAAAAGAACTAACAGTAAAATAATATAAGATTCGATTTGCAGAATTCATAGTAGAATTCTTAGATGCCTTCCCTGCAAATTTAAGAGGATCAATTTTGTTCCTGTCTATCAAACTTCTTCCTATTTTATTCTTTACTAATGTACTGCTCAGCTGTATGGCAACGAGGTAACCTGGGTTCTATCCAATAGACCAGACACCGAATAAGCTTTCTGCTTATGGGAAAACATTGCTAACAATGGGAAGGATGAAATGTACAAGAGAGGGCTTGTAATCTATATCAGAGGCAGAGGTACCCACAACATGGAGTCATGTATGCAGCAAGCATAGTATTTTATATCTAGTTAAATCTATCATTTGTTGTTGTTGTTCAGGTGTGTCTGACTCTTTGTGACCTCATTTGGGCTTTTCTCAGTAAAGATACTGGAGGGGTTTGCCATTTCCTCCTCCAGCTCATTTTATAGATGAGGAAACTGAGGCAAACAAGATTGAGTGACTTACACAGGGTCACACAGCTAGTAAGTGTGTGGGGCTGAATTTGAACTCGGGTCTTCCTGACTCCAGGCCCAGCTCTCTATCCACCCACAAATCTACAACGCATATGTATATAAGTATATCGACATATATATATATATATTATAAGCCTTTGCTATCAAGGATTTTAAAAAATTAAGCCTTAACTCTTCTGCTAGTGCTTTTAAATTTAGAAAAGCCTATGACTTGTACATAGCTCCCTGATTACTTGAAGATAAAGTGCCACTACATCCTTACTTGCTGCTGAATTAAATGAGCCCTTCAATGGCCTGGATTTTCTCACTATTTATTAGCCATGCTCCACTATTACCCATTTCTGTTTTATTACATGAGAAAGATTATTTGATAGGACCCATGCAACTTTCTTCCCCACCTAGCTTGTCAATTTGAAGAAAAAAGAAAAAAAAAAAAAACAGTGATATTACAACCAGAGCCAGGAACAGAGTAACCTAAACCAGTTTTAAAATTGAACCTCACTGAGTTTGAAAATTATACCTACTCTGTTCACTGGAGGCTGTGAGATTTTACTGTATGTAGCACATGTGAATTGATTTACTGAAATATGAATAGCTATGTGCAAAGAAGAAAGCAATTTTCTGGGATTAAAAATATGTAAATGTCTAAAAATTCCATTTTAAAAGGGTGCTTTGTTACATCCCCTATGTATCTAGCCCTAGGAAGTTATTTAGTTTCTCCCTGGTCTTGACATCATTATGTATGTTTCTCCTTTTCCCAATGAAGACATTTCTTTTCCATAGGTCCCTGCTCTGCACCTGCATTTAATTAGTTACAGAGCCTTGCCTGAGCATTTGGATTACCTAACATGGAAGGTCCCTCCATCCCCTACCACAAAAGTGAGTGGTAGACAATCTTTGATTGAATGCTTAATAGAAATAGGCCATGTCTTTTAAAATTGCTAGACTGAGACAGTCTCATGCTCTTTCCTGTTCAAATTTTCCTGCTGTAAACAAAGTATGAAGGTTACAGTTCACCCAGAGTAGGAGATGGGGGAGGAATATAAACTGAATGAGAGGAAAAGGACTTCCTTCCCCTGATCTTCTTTCTCCTCTCTTCAAGAAATGGACCCGGAGTTGTCTGTTTCCATATTATGTTGTTTGTCCCCCATGGTTTCAAATTCAAATGGTGTCCCATTGGACCCAGGAGTTTGAGCCATGGAAACCTTAGAGCCAGGATTCCAGATAGGATATTGGTCATACATGTAGGAGAACCACAGCAGAGCATTGTCATTAAAGCCCAAAGAGAAGAGGCCAGGAGGGTCAAATAGTACCAAGCTCTTCAGAGGAGTCAGAAATGATGAGGAGCCACCAATAAAGAGATCATTGATAAACTGGGAGAGAATAGTTTCAATTGAACTATAGGAACTGAAACCAGATTGTAAACAATTGAGAAGTGAGTTAGGAGGTGAGAAAGTATAGGCAAAAAGCTTAAAGACCTTTTTCTAGTTTAGTTATAAAAAGGAGGAGCAACATAGATAGGATAATAACCTGAGAAGTTTGTAGGAACATCTGAACTGTTTTGGGGTTTTATTTGTCAGGATGAGACAGTTCTGGGCATGTCGGAAGGATAAACAAAATTTAGATAAGCATAAACAAAAAGTTAGAAGGGTGACCAAAGGGGAAAATTCTCAGAGTAGGCTGCCTCTTTTTCCAAGACTGGAACAAAGTATAAGAGAGAGAATTCTGAACAAGAGGGAGTTTCCAATGGATGACCTCATTTGTTTCAGGAAAGTGCAAAGGTCTTCTGTTGGGAGGGAAGAAGGAGTTGTGTAAGTGATTTAGGAAAGGAACAAATGCTGTGAAGAGTAAGATAGAGAGCCAGTCAGAGAAGAGTACGAGGATTGTCTTGCAGCAGTAACAGCCCGGTTGAGATAAGAATAAATTTATACTAGGCCCATCCATCGTGGAGATTTGACTCTTTCCAGCACTCCAGGAGAGGTAGACATGTTAAATGATGGGAGTTATCCAGGGTTGGGTATCTGAAAGGGATGCAAGTGATAGAACAAGAGGACAAGGCACTCAAGGTAAGAGATAGTATAAAGTTGAATTAGTTACCTATAAAGTTAAAACTTCAAAGTGAGGAAAGTTCTAGAGCCTAAGAAAGTAGGGAGAGGGTAGGGAGGGGATGAGATAAGCCTATTTAGAGAGGTGAGGGAGAATAGTTGGTTATAGTCAGATACAAGCATTCCTTCCAGAGTCATTAATTATAGGGGTAGAACTTAAAGGGATGATGGTAAAATCCTTTATGTGGCTAGGGAAAAGGTACAGATAATAATAATAATTAACATGTATATAGCATCTACAATGTGCCAGGCACTGTGCTAAGGGCTTTACAATTATTTTATCCTCACTACAATCTTAGGAGGTAGGTACTATTATTATCCCCATTTTATAGATAAGGAAAGTGAGGTAAAAAGGGGCTAAGTGACTTGCTCAGGATCACAGAGCTAGTAAGTGTCTAAGGCCAGATCTGAACTTAAGTGTTCTTGACTCAAGATCCAACACTCCATTGCACCATCATATTGTTCCTGGGAGTTATAGAAGTTAATAAAATAGGAAGCAAGGGTATCTGAGGAAACATCAATGTGAAACTTGAGGACTTAAAGTATAAAGGCAAGAAGCTCTTTTTTTGTGGTGGCTAAGAATTGGAAATCAAAGGAATGCCCATCAGTTAGGGAATGGCTGAACAAGCTGTGGTATATGATAGCGATGGAATATTATTGTGCTATAAGAAATGACAGGAAGGACAATTTCAGAAAGACCTGGAAAGATTTATAGTGAAGTGAGTAGAACCAGGAGAATGTTGTGCACAGTGACAGCAATATTGTTTGATGAAGAATTGTGAATGACTTAACTATTCTCAGCAATACAATGAACCGAGACAATCCCAAAGGACTAATGATGAAGTATACTATCCACCCCCCAAGAAAGAACTGATATTGACTGAGCACAGACTGAAGTATGATATTTCTCACTTTCTTTTATTTGTCTTGTATGAAATGACTAATATGGTAATGTTTTACATAATTGCAAATGTATAAGCTATATCTTATCTGATTCCTTACCACCTCAGGGAGGGGAGGGGGATGTAGGGAAGGAGGGATAGAATTTGGAACTCAAAACAAAATAAACATAAAAATGTTTATTATCAAAAAAAATATATAAAGGCAAGAGTTATAATGGAGAGGAAAATGGTGAGCCAGGTACTGAACTCCTTCAAAAAGAAAGGAGAATAACCTGAAATCTTTACCAAGATCTAAATAGAATCTAAATAAAATGAACAGAAATAGAGTATGAAAGAGACAACAAGGATCAGGAAGAGTGCTTCATTCTTCTCCTGGCCTATGGGAGCATGCATGAGGTGGGAGAAATCCAAAACTATGTTGGTAAATGTTTCACAACCATCTCTTCAAAAATTGCACAACACATTTTTAAAGTTTAATTCTGTGTTAACTTTTTCTCTATCACTTTCCTAGTTTAGACAATCAACAAAACAATAATCAAGCCCTTATTTGTAGCCAATTTCTATAAAGGCTCACACTGAAAATTTACAGTTGGCTCATGCTAGCCAGTAGGAGCTGGCTCCAGCACACCCTTGGCAAAAATAACCTTCATCATATGTCAGAGATGTAATTCTTGTATCAGGAATAACTGAAGAGCCATTTTTATGCCACCATATCTCACAAATGGATCTAAGAATCCTGGCACCTTTTAGCATCAAAGATTGATGTAAGGCTTGCTCTCTAAACTTATAGGAAGATGCATTCTTCCTAAAAACACCTGATGGAAAAATCTCTAATGCAGTCCATGACCTTTGATTATTATCCTCAGTAAAATATCTCAATAACGTTCACTAGAATATATATATATATATATATATACATACATATATATATGCATATATATGTATATACATATATGTGTGTGTATATATATGTTTGTTTTTTGCAGGGCAATGAGGGATAAGTTACTTGCCCAGGGTCACACAGCTAGTAAGTGTCATGTGTCTGAGGCCAGATTTGAACTGAGGTCCTCCTGAATCCAGGGCTGGTGCTTTATGCACTGTGCAACCTAGCTGCCCCTAGAATATATTTTTAAATGGAGACCAAGGTTGTGGGGAAAGGGGCTCCAATAACAGCAGCAGAGTTAGAAGCAGTGAAGAGGAATATTCCAAAAGAATGGGGAGTTGCTGCTGCTACCCCACTAGAATGGTCCTGTGCATGATCAGGGGATATGTAGTAGAGTGGAAATTAAACATAAAATCAATTTTTAAAAAAAGAGCTCTGAATTCTGTCATAGTACCTGAGTTCAAATCCCAACAGTCACTTTCAATCTTTCTGGGCCTCATTTTCCTGATTTATACAATGAAGAGATTGAACTAGATAACTTCTAAGACCCCTTCCAGCTCTAGATATGCTGTCCATAGTGTATGTAAGTCATTGTAACATGCCGAAAAGAGTGCTTTACATGGAATCTGGAAAAAAAAAAAAAAACCCTAATCCCCTCAAGCCTCTATTTCCTACCTGTAAAATGGGAATAATCCTACCAATGTTGTTGTTATTCAATTGTTTCATGACCCCATCTGGGTTTTTCTTGGCAAAGATACTGGAGTGGTTTGCCATTTCCTTCTCTGGCACATTTTGCAGATAAAGAACTGAGCAAACGGATTAGTGATTTGCCTAGGGTCATATATGTTATTATAGGCTGGCCTTAAATCTTTAAACTGCCCCAAGACCCAGTATGAGGGTCTATAAATTATCATTGAGGTTCAAGGATGGGAAATGACTTATTTAGTGTTGCATAGGTGACACTGGTCCTATGATCCCTAATCCAGCCATCTTTCCCCAGCCCCAGAAAATAGGGGGTGAGAGGGGATGAGATAATTGTTCTAAAACCTTCTTGTCCCATAAACATATAGCTCAGTTGACATTAATAAAATCAAAATATTTGGTGTAAATCATCACCTTTCTTCACAACTATATCCAAGTATAGGTACTCTAAAAACATTCTTTATGGGTATTCACAATGTTCTTGTTAATAGCTGGGATAGTTGGGATGCTTGCATTTCTGAATGGGAGGCCAAGTATTTAGCCAACAGTAATAGTGATGTCTTCTAAAGCATATTAGTTTGTCTACATGCAAACTAATTTTTCAAAAGCATAACCTGATGCTTGAAGAACACTCCAAGTGACGGTTAGAGCTAAAGTCTAAGTCTATGACAGAGGGGTTTTTTAATTATTAAATTTATATTATTACATTATGTATTTTTATTTATTTTGTTAAACATTTACCAATTACATTTTAATCTGGTTCCGTTGCACTTGGCTTTCACTGCCCAGAGTATGACACCTCTGGCCTAGAGCACTAAGAAATCAAGTGACCTGCTCAGGGTCACATAGTTAGTATGTCAGAAAAGAGGCTTGAACCCAGTTTTTCTTCCAGGTCTGAGGCCAACTCTCTATCCACCATGTCCCACTTCCTCTTAGCCAAGTTAAAAGCACACACACACACACACACACACACACACACACACAAATACAGTACTTCTTCAGTACCTTCTATCACTCTGGAAGCTAAGAAAGAAAACTGACAACGCCTTTGAGTTGGAAACAATAAGAGACTAGGACAGTTGGGATTTAGTATATTACATAAAGACACTTGCAACATGCAGAGGAATTGATTCAAGAGTGGAATCAGGGTCAAAAGAATGGTTTACTTTAATTGTTTAGTCAACAAGCCAATGGCCATTTATAGAACTTTAAATCTCTTTAGGATTAATTATTCATTTTACTGTGTGTCTGAGGCTGGCCTGTTTCCAACCAAACCCATAAGGTTCTGAGGACAAATGTTATGCCTAGTTTATTCCTGCTACTGAAATGTTAATGAAATTGGGTGAGTTCTTACCTCCATCCCAAAAGGGATCGCAGATTCCTCATTATGTAACAGCTAATGCTGTTCAAAGTAGAACGGGATATCTCAAGAGGAGGGGTGCGTTCCACTTCCTTAAAATTCTTGAAGCAGAGACTGGATGACCACTTGTCAGGAATATTTTATCAGGAATTCCTTTGGGGAGCTTGATTCAAATGGCCCCAGGGCAACCCAACTAACTCCTGGAGGTAGGAAGGGGAGGGTGGCAGTGCCCAAATCAATCTGCTCTCTCAGATTCCTGAATATTTAGCTTATAACTAAGGAATAATTGAGCCAGAAGACTGTAATATCATCATTCTCAATAAGTGAAAGTATTTCACCACCATCTCACACTGTTTTCAAAAATAAAAAAGTAAAGAGGAAAAAAGAAATGAGAAGTAATAATAACAGCTAGCACTTTTGTACCATTTTAAGGTTTGTAAAGCACAAATAATATCTTATTTGACCTGTGAGGTAAATGCTATTATTATCCCTATTTTATAGATGGAGAAACTGAGACTGAAAGAGGTCAAGGAACTTGGTGTAAGGGTCATAGCGATAACTGTCTGAAGAAGGATCCAAATTCAGATCTTCCTGACTGCAATCATGCACTCCATCCACTGTACCACAAAGCTGCCTATATTATTACAGTTTTTCTACCTCTACCATTCCCCCCAACCAAGCAGACCATTGTTGAGAAATCTATTTTATATTAGGTTTAAGAGCAAGAGAAGGAAGCAGCTTCAAGAAGGTGTGTACGCTGTGACCCTGCTGTTCAGCAAACTCAGATAAACACCAAAAGGAACAAAACTTGATTGGAGCCATTTTGGAGATAACAGAAGGTTGGCAGGGATGTTGAGCAATATCTCAATGGCAATGTTAAGCAGAGGAGACAATAATGAGAGCTACCATGTCAGGAAGTGTTTCTTCAAAGGAGGGTCAAAGCAACACAAAGAATAAATAGGCAGTGGGGAAGAAGAGAATGAATGGACTTTTCATCATCATTCTCTCTCTAGCTTGTGGGGAGGTAAATATCTTCTGAGATAACAGGATCATCTCCCAGTGAGCTAAGGAAAAAGTGATTGCTGTATAGATAGTTCCCTAGAAAAAGCCTTGGAAGTTTGATCAAATGGCACAATAAGAGCCCACTTTTATATAATGCTTTAACATTTACACAACCTACATTTTCTCATTTAAACTAATCAACAACCCTGAAAAGCAGTTGCTATTAATACCCCCATTTTATAAATGAGGGAAATTGAAGCTCAGAGAGGTCAGATTAACCAGCCTTTACTAAGTGCATACTATGTACCAAGCATTGTGCCAAGCACTGGGAATGCAAATAGAAGCAAAAAGAAAGATAGTTCTTGCCCTTGAAGAGCTCACATTGTTATTGTTTTCAATTTTTAAACATTATTATTTAAAGTTTAGAGCTCCAAATTCTATCCTCTCTCTCCTCACTCCCAGAGACAGCAAGCAATCAGATATAGGTAACATATGTGAAATTATGTAAAACATTTCTATATTAGTCATATGAATTTAAAAAATGAAAGAAAGTGAAAAATAGCATGCTTCATTCTGTATATAAGTTCTTTTCTTAACGATAGCTACATGGTGCAGTAGATAAAGCACAGGCTCTGGATTCAGGAGGACCTGAGTTCAAATCTAACCTCAGACACTTGATGGAGAAATATACACAGAGTAAAGGTAAAAGACTGGAGCTTCAGCTAAAGTAAAAAAAAGCAGGGGGTAGCAATCCTTATCTCAGACAATGCACAGCAAAATAGATCTCATTAAAAACATAAGGAAGGAAACTACATCTTGCTAAAAGGTACTATAGATAATGAAGTAATATCATATTAAATATGTATGCACCAAGTGGTTATAACATCCAAATTCTTAGAGGAGAAGTTAAATGAGTTACAAGAGGAATTAGACAGTAATACTATACTAGTGGGGGATCTGAATCTCCCCCTCTCAGAATTAGATTAATCTAGTCAAAAAATAAACAAGAAAGAAGTGAAAGAGGTCAATAGATTACTAGAAAAGTTAGACATGATAGATGTCTGGAGAAAAATTGAATGGGGACAGAAAGGAATATACCTTCTCAGCAGTACATGGCACATTTCAAAATTGACCATGTATTAGGGTACAAAAACCTAATAGTCAAATGTAGAAAGGCAGAAATACTAAATGCATCCTTCTCAGATCATGATGCAATAAAAATTACATGTAAGAAAGAGCTAGGGAAAAGTAGAATGAAAATCAATTGGAAACTAAATAATTTCAATCTAAAGAATGAATGGGTCAAACAACAAATCATAAAAACAGTCAATAACTATATCCAAGAGAATGACAATAATGAGACAACATACCAATATCTATGGGATGCAGTCAAAGCAGTGCTTAGGGGAAAATTTATAGTTCTAAATGCTTACATAAATAAAAAAAAGAGAAAGAGGAGATTAATGAATTGGGCATGCAACTTAAAAAGCTAGAAAAAGAACAAATTAGAAATCCCCAATTAGATACGAAACTAGAGATCCTGAAAATCAAAGGAGAAATTAATAAGATTGAAAGCAAGAAAACTATAGAATTAATCAATAAAACTAAGAGCTGGTTTTATGAAAAAATAATAAAATAGATAAAATATTGGTTAATTTGATTAAAAAGAAAGAAAGAAGAAAAGCAAATTACCAGTATCAAAAATGAAAAGGGTGATCTTACCACCAATGAAGTGGAAATTAAATCAATAATTAGGAACTATTTTGCCCAACTGTATGCCAATAAATTTGACAATCTAAATGAAATGGATGAATGTTTACAAAAATAAAAACTGCCCAGGTAAACTGAAGAGGAAACAAAATCCTTAAATAAAACCATATTAGAAAAAGAAATTGAACAAACCATTAATGAACTCCCTAAGAAAAATGTTTTACCAAACATTTAAAAGAACAATTAATTCCAATATTATTACAAATTATTTGGGAAAATAGCTGAAGAAGGAGTTCTACCAAATTTTCGTTTTATAATACAAATATGATGGTGATACCAAACCAAGCAAAGCAAAAAAACAGAGAAAGAAAATTATAGACCAATTTCCCTAATGAATATTGATGCTAAAATCTTAAATAAGATATTAGCAAGGAGATTACAGCAAGTGATCACCAGGATAATATACTATGACCAGGTGGGATTTATACCAGGAATACAGGGCTGGTTCAACATTAGGAAAAACTATTAACATAATCAACCACATCAATAAGAAAACTAACCAAAATCATATGATTATCTCAATAGATACAGAGAAAGCTTTTGACAAAATACAGCACCCATTCCTAATGAAAATACTAGAGAGTTTAGGAATAGGTGGAAGCTTTCCTTAAAATAATAAACAGTATCTACCTAAAACCATCAGCAAGCATTGTATGCAATGGAGATAAATTAGAGGCCTTCCCAATAAGATCAGGGGTGAAACAGGGATGTCCATTATCACCCCTGTTAATTTAATATTGTACTAGAAATGTTAGCTTTAGCAATCAGAGAAGAAAAAGGAAATTAAAGGAATTAGAATAGGCAAGGAGGAAACAAAACAATCACTCTTTGCAGAGATATGATGGTATACTTAAAGAATCCTAGAGAATCAACTCAAAAATTACTTGAAACAATTAACAACTTTAGCAAAGTAGCAGGATATAAAATAAATCCACATAAATCATCAGCATTTCTATACATGACCAACAAAGGTCCAGCAGCAAGAGATAGAAAGAGAAATTCCATTTAAAGTAACGGGTAGATAATATAAAATACTTGGGATTCTACTTGCCAAGACAAACCCAGGAACTCTATGAACCAATTACCAAACACTCTTCATACAAGTCAAATCAGATCTAAATAATTGGAAAGATATCAATTGCTCATGGATAGGCAGAGCTAATATAGTAAAAATGACAATTCTACCTAAATTAATTGACTTATTCAGTGCCATACCAATCAGACTACCTAAAATTATTTTATAGAGCTAGAAAAAATAATGACAAAATTCATCTGGAAGAACAAAAAAATCAAGAATATCCAGGGAAATAATGAAAAAAAAAAATTCACAGGAGGTGGGTTAGTGGTACCAAACCTGGAGCTTTACTATAAAGTGGCAGTCATCAAAACTATCTGTTACTGGCTAAGAAATAGAGAGGAGGATCAATGGAATAGGCTAGGCACAGGAAACATAGTAGTAAATGACACTAGTAATGTATTGTTTGATAAACCCAAAGACTCCAGCTTCTGGGATAGGAACTCAGTATTTGACAAAAACTGCTGGGAAAACTCAAAGATAGTATGGTAGAAATAAGGCATAGACCAATATCTTACACCTTATGCTAAAATAAGATCAAAATGGATACATGATTTAGACATAAGAGGTGATACCATAGGTAATTAGGAGAGAAGGAATAGTCTACCTTTCTGATCTTTGGAAAGGAAAACAGTTTATGACCAAACAAGAGATAGAGAATATCATAAAATGCAAAATGGATGATTTTAATTACATTAAATTTTAAAAAAAATTGTACAAACAGAAGCAATGCATCCAAAATTAGAAGGGAGGCAGAAAGCTGGGAAACAATTTTTATGGCCAGTACTTCTGATAAAGGCCTCATTTCTAAAACATATAGGGAACTAAATCAAATTTATAAGAATCTAAGTCATTCCCCAATTGAGAAATGGTCAAAGGATATGAACAGGCAGTTTTCTGATGAAGAAACCAAAGCTTTCTATTCCCCTATGAAAAAATGCTCTAAATCTCTAATGATTAGAGAGGTGCAAATTAAAACAACTCTGAGGTACCACCTGACACCTATCAGATTGGTTAAAATGACAAAAAAGGAAAATAATAAATGTTGGAGAAGCTGTGGAAAAATTGGAACACTAATGCATTGTTGGTGGAGCTGTGAATGGATCCAACCATTCTGGAAAGCAATTTGGAATTATGCCCAAAGGGCTATAAAGCTGTGCATACCCTTTGACCCAGCAATACCACTTTTGGGTCTTTTTCCCAAAGAGATCAGGGAAAGGGCAAAAGGACCCACATGTACAAAAATATTTATAGCTGCTCTTTATGTGGTGGCAAAGAATTGGAAGTTGAAGGGATGCCCATCAATTGGGGAATGGCTGGACAAGTTGTGGTATATGAATACAACAGAATACTATTGTGCTGTAAGAAACGATGTGCAGGAGAAGTTCAGAGAATGCTGGAGGGTCTTGCATTGACTGATGATGAGTGAGATGAGCAGAACCAGAAGAACATTGTACACAGTATCATCAACATTGTGTGTTGATCTACTGTGATGGACTAGATTCTTCTCACCAATGGAAGGATACAGAAGAGTTCCAGGTAACTCATGATGGAAGAGGATCTCTAAAGTCAGGGGAAAAAAAAGAACTGTGGAGTATAGATGCTGAAATGAACCATAGTATTTCTTTTGTTTTTTTGGTGCTGTTGTTTTTCTATTTTGAGGTTTTTCCTCATTGCTCTGATTTTTCTCTTATAAGACATGACTAATGCAGAAATAGGTTTAATGTTATTATATAATAACCTATATCAGATTACCTGCTGTCTAGGGGAGGGGGAGGGGAGGGAGGGAGAAAAAATCTGAAATTGGAAAGCTTGTGTAAACAAAAGTGAGAACTATCTTTACATGTAATGGGAAAAAATAATAAAATACTTTATTAATTTAAAAAAAAGAAAGTTGAATGTTGAATTGATGGATGCAATAAGTAAAAAGCAAGCTTCATAAAAGGGAAATTCTCAGTGTCTTTTTTTCTGTTCTACATTACATATGGGCATGACAAAGTCTCTCGATCAGTTCTCAATAGACATCCAGTTCATCTAATGACTTTCATGGACTTTATACACTGAGCTAGGTATTTTGTCTTTCAGTCTAAAAGTTTTTGGTTGATACAATGGACATGTCTAGGCCTTGCTGACACCTAGTTCATATGTCTGATCATTTAATTCAGTAGATGTTTTCTCATGCAGGTATCAGGGCATAGTACCTTGTCATTTACTTTAAATGGAGTGAGATGGTTTGGTTGATTGACTTAACCCTGACCCTTAAACTTGCTTGAGGTAAAACCCCTAGTCCTTTATCCTTTATACTTCTCTTGACTAACTCTTGTGAATAAATTCTATGACAAACTTTACCACATATTCTTGACCTTTCTGCAGCTTTTGACACTGTTGACAATCCTTTCCTCCTAAATACTCTTTCCTCTATAGGTCTCCATGACACTTCTCTCTTCTGTTCCTCTTCCTCATATCCGATCACTGTTCAGCCTCCTTTGTTTATTCATAATCACTGCACTAACTGTAGGTATACTCCAAGGCTGTGCACTGAGTTATCTTGCCTTTTTTTCCTACACTCTTTTACTCATTTCTCATGAGTTCATTTACTATTTCTACACCACAGTCTCTCAGATCCTGAAACCTGCCCCTTTTCCAAACTTTCCTATTACTGTTGAAGGTACTTCCATCCTTCTAGTCTCCCAGGTTTGTAACTTCATCATTTTATGAGACTCTTTACTTTCCTTTACCCTACGTATACAATCTGTTGGCAGATCTTTCCATTCTTCCTTTTCAGTATCTCTCATATCTGACAAGTTTTCTCTACTCACAGTGTTAGCATCTTAGTTTATGGCTTCCTTACCCTTGTATGTCTAGTATTTATCATGATGCCTGAAACAAACTATATGCTTCATAAATGGTTATTAACTCTCACCTTGATTATTGAAAGAACTTCCTAAATGAACAACTCCTTTCCTCAAGTTGTTCCGTGCCCCTGTCCATTCTCCACACTACTGCCTAAGTGATTTTTCCTAAGTGCAGATATAACCATAGAACTCCACTACTCTCCATAGTTACTAAAATATGGATTCTTCTTGTTTATAATCTGACCCCAAACTATCTTTCCAGCTTCCTTGGACATTGCCCCTCCTCTCAAATTCTATGATACAGCCAAATTGACCTGGTCCTCTCTGCTCTGTAGATATGACATCATATTGCTCAACTCAAAACTTTAGTACTTTGTGGTCTCTATCTATGGAATGTTCTTACACTTCAGATCCCTGGCAAATAATCCCTGGTTTCTTTTAAGACTCAGCTCAAATACATATACATGAAGTCTTTACTGATTCCTCAACAACTAGTGGACCCCCTCCCCTAGGATTGTCATGAGGACCTTTGGGATAATAATTATAAAATGCTTAACACAGTACTTGGCACATAGTAGGCACTATATAAATGTTAGTTATTATTATTATTAGCCTAGAAAACCATTTCCTACCACTCCCCATTATATACTGTACATTCTAGTCAGGCTAGTGCCCCACCCCTTCCCACAATCACTCACTGCTCATGTTTACCTCTATGCCATAATTCTTGTTTTTGTCCTCACCTAGGTTGCCTTCCCTGATCCAGTTCTTTCAAGATGAAGGGTAGGGCTGGCAAAACATGTCCCAATTCTGTTAAAAGGAAGACAGAAAAGCCATTCTAGGTTTAAAGACACTCTGTCTTCCTAGTCACATTGTTTGAGTGCCTGTCATCCCTCATAAGAGATCTTAAGCACCAAGAGGACAGGGACCATACTTTAGTCATCTTACCTTCTTGCAGGAACTTAGTACCAAGCATAAATCATTATACATAGTAAGCATGCAATAATAACTTGAAGCAAATTAAAACAGCACCATAGGAATAAGGGAATCATGATTCTATAAGCTAGAGTTGATTCAATCCAGAGAAAAATTCATCAGGCACAAGAATTTGGGAAGCAAAACCCTAAAGTTATTATTATCCTGTTATTCCTGTTCTTGAGAGGAGCAATTTTAGCAGGTAGAGGCCACAATGACAAATAATATTTCCAGGAAAGAGACAGGATTATGCTGGTGCCCTCAAAGATACATAAATTTCTGAGATGGAGGACACAACCAGAATGATTCAAAATAAGAGGAGCAACTGCAAAAATTACAAAGAAAAAACTTGGCCTCAAAGACAAAATATGAGATGACTTCAACCCTCTGACTCTTTGGCTGTGGTGGAGGGTCCATGATATGGAACACTATAGTTGGATATTTTTCAACTTCCCGGTTGGTTTTTGATGATTTTTTTCTTTTATTCTTTTTCTCTCTTAAAAAATAAGCTCTTTGTTATATGAGATAACTGTCTGGAAAGCAGAGGGATAGAAGGGGGAATTTCGGTGATATAAAAACAAAATAATTCAATAAAATTATTTCAAATTTTTTTAACGATTTAGAGAAGTAATTGCAGTCATCTCCTAGTTCTTATCCTAGCTACCAACAAATGTGTTCAAGTTACTCCATTTAAAAAAGATAAATCCCTTGACAATGCCATCTGCTCAAGTGATCTTTATGTATCTCTCTACTTTCATGCTAAACTCTTAGAAAGGGTAATCTTCTATCTACTGCCTCCACCTTCTCACCAACCTGTTCATATCTCATGTTGCAATCCAACTTCTGAGCTCACCATTGTACTGAAATTACTCTCTCAAGCTCAGATATTACCTCTGAATTGATATTAAAAACAAAAACCTGTTCTTAGTCCTCTCCTTCTGACTCTTTGTGCAAGATTTCTACCTGTGGGAATGTCCCCCCCCCCCCCCCCCCCCCCCCCCCCCCCCCACCCCCCCCCCCGCCAAAGTTGAAAATGCTAATATCCACAAACTGGGGCTGGGCTCCTCCCAGTCTAAAAGGGGCTGCCTACCTTCCCCCTCCCAAGTGAACTGAATCACATGATGAGGGAGAACCAAGGCTGGCCATGTGGGGGAAGGAGTTTAGAGGGCTGTCTCTGTGTTGCCTCCTCCATTGGCTACACTGTGTTCTGATTGGCTAGATCCTGGCACCAGTGTCTTGGCTCACAGATTGTAACTGGGGAATAAAGGAGGGGCCAGCTGTATTAAAGGATAAAAGGGCTCAGGGGCCCATGTTCTGCTGCCATTCCATTAAGGAATAGGCCCATTCTCCAGAGAATGTAAAGACCTTTGATACTTCTCCAACACTGAGTCCCAGAAATTTTTTAATAGGGTTTCTCATGCTACCCTATCAACTGGAGCCTCTCTGTTCCTCTAAACTTGCTATGATAATGCTCATTCCTGATTCTCTTACCATCTGTTCTAACTTGGTCTCCTTTGCCGGTTCTTTGTATTTGCCCATTTCTAGGTGGTAATACCAAGTAAACTCTGATTGTTGAAGCTTTTTCAACAATATCTGGTGCATATAACCTTGTCCATAATGCAGGTAAAGATATGTTTGTTATTTGGGATTTTTAAAATTTTGAATGTTGTCCTTCCTTTAAGTGAATGAATTGACATTGATTCCTAGAAATATGTCTGAGAGCAGTAACTACTTAAGGTAAAAGCTCTATTGTCCTTTCACCAAAGTGAACATGCCTCAAGGCCATGACCAGGTGGATTCCTTGCCAATGGACAAGTTATTTAGAGATAAAACAACTCTGCAGCCCACTTCCTACAAATGGTTTATTTTGCTCACCTGTGTAATCTATTTCTTGTCACTACTTTGCCCGAGCACATAAAACTACTCTTGCCAAAATTGGAACAATGTTCCTTTCATCCCAAATAAAGTACATTTTGTTACCGTAATAGTGTTATATAACATTTATATTGTGTTTGCAAATATGAGGAAGGTAGGTTCTATCATCATCCACATTTTACAGAAGAAGCAAACAGGGGTGAAGTGACTTGCCCAGGGTCACACAGCTAGTATCAGAGGCCACGTTTGAACTCAGGTCTTGCAGTTCCAGTGCTCTATTATGCCACCTAGCTGTCTTTTATAGTGCCCCAGTTCCTAGAACTGGGCAACCAGGTAGCACAGTAGATAGAATATAGGGCTTAGAGTCAGGAAGATTCATCTTCCTGAGTTCAAATTTGACCTCAGACACTTACTTTGTAACTCTGGGCAAGTCACTTAATCCTGTTTGATTAAGGATACAAAATCACTTTCTATGTCTGAGTGTCTCCCAAGGCTCTGTTTTAGCTCTCTTGTTTGTTTTTATATAATCTCGCAAGGGTTAAAATAGAAACTTTCTATAGATGGCACCCAAATCTATATACATTATTTAAACCTAATCTCTCACCTGAAATCCAATTCCACGTCTCTAGCTGTCTACTGTATATTTTTATCTTCATATACTACTGGCACCTCAAATTCAATATTTTGAATCTTGAACTTATACTTTTCCTGAGCCTTCCTCTCCTCCCAACTCTTTTATTTTTGTTGATGGTATGACTGTGTGATAATATTTGTAGCTTCATAATGACAACTGTGACCTACAGTTTTTATTTTCCAAATGCTGACTTGCATAAAGAGATGACCAATTGACAATTGAGGCTGTTATTATTTTTAAAAGTAGGTAAAAATTATAGAAGACATACAGAGAAGGGAGAATTGGGAAGCAGAAAGAATTAAAGGGGGTTCTGGTTCTCTCTGACTATAGTATACTAAATTTACTGGAGAAAAGGCCAATGAATTCCAGTGTAGCAGAATACTGGAGACCAGTCTCAGCTGACAAGCACAGTCCTCAGCACCTGGCTACATGAACCTCTGAGAGATGTAAGTAGGAACTGAGAGAGTCTTCAGGAAATAGACTTCCCCTTACCTTCAAGGAAATCTCACAGGGAGTGGAGAGTGAGCTAAGAAGCTCCTGCTTGCTTATTTGGAAGTAAAGGAGAGCAAGCAATTAAGGGAGTAACAGAAGGATGGAGATGAGAAGGAGGGAGGGATAGGCAAGAAGGTATAAAGATAATGGTTGGCATTGAGCCCCAATTTTGAACTCGATGGCAGCTGCCTCTAGGAATGTCCAAAACAGCCTAATCATAGCTTGGACTTATCCTTGGAAATAAGTGATTCTTTCTTTCCTTCCTTCTCCCCCTTTCTTCCTTCCTTCCTTCCTTCCTTCCTTCCTTCCTTCCTTCCTTCCTTCCTTCCTTCCTTCCTTCCTTCCTTCCTTCCTTCCTTCCTTCCTTCCTTTCCTTGTTCCTCCTTTCCTCCCTTTCCCTATACTGCTTACAATAAGTTTAAAATTTACCCATTCTTTAGTTTTTTTATATTTGTATAGAATGTTGTCTTATACAAAATGATTGGTTATAGATGCTTCTGGTATGTATGCTACATTATTATGAATGAGTACAGAGGGCAGAGTGGGGGAAAGGAGTTGGTCTGGCATGATATGCAGAGAGGAGACAAAGCAAACTGAATTGTTGAGAACCAACATATTGCTCTTATATTTTATAAAACCACCAAAGAAGGACTTAAAAAAAAAAAAAAGACTTGAATCCAGTTTCTATTTTCCCTTAGGTAAAATGTAAAGTTAAAATTGCAGTGTCCATGAAGGGGTACTGAGCTGCCATCTTCAAGACATCTTGCCCTCCCTATTGTTCTACTCCATGAATGCTCAGAAAAAACTTTCCCTCTGTTCAGTAGAGTTGAGGGCAGTGACTACTAAGTCTCATGGAAGTGGGGGGGGGTGCGGCGGTGAGGAAAATAGCAAGATAACCTGGCAAAAGTAGAGGTAGAGGGGGGCAGCTAGGTGGTTGCAGTGGATAAAAAAACCGGCCATGGATTTAGGAATACCTGAGTTCAAATCCAGCCTCAGACACTTGACACGTACTAGCTGTGTGACCCTGGGCAAGTCACTTAACCCCCAATGCCCCACAAAAAAAAAAAAAGTAGAGGTAGAGGAGAAGTGAAATTTCTACCCCTCCCTCCAGCAGTAGTTTAGCAGGTAAACTTTTCTACTTTCCAGAATCTATCCCTCATAGACACACTGGTCGCAACAACCAGGTTGAAATTTCTGACAAATGGAAGTAAAGAAAGTTCTCTAAACAACAATTCTTAAGGAAAAAGGATTTGGCGGCATCTCTGATGTACACATAGTTGAGGTGGAACAAAAGTAAAATACACTTAGGCTGTGCTTCCCAAACTTGTTTATTTTGTGGTACATAAATTTCTAAGCTTCCCATAAGGCAATGAGAAATGAATGCAGAAGACAGTTGGAAAAAGGGTTGGCTTAAAAAAACAAAAAACAAAACCCAGAGACTTGCACTTTTTGTCTTTGTATACCAAGTACCCAAAACCTTTTAGGCACTTGGTAACTGTTGAATGAATGAATCAATCAATGAATGAACATGTTTGACTATGACAAACAAAAAAAGATGAAGAAACTGAAAGAAAATGAGTAGTAACAATCAATCACAGCTACTTCAGGGAAATTCAAATTAGATGCAGATTTCCCCTGACTATGGCAAGCTTTTAAATTGAATCCTAGTTAAAGAAGGCACAAGAATGGACATATTGATAGGAGGGTAGGAGGAAAAGAATATATTTAGGATATGCCATCAGGCTTGGTCCCAGTAGCAAACTATGCAAAGTTTCAGAGAAAGTCTGCCAAAATCTACTGGCATATCTGGGCCTGATAGTTGGGGCTTCCACACTAGCACATATGGTTAATGGAAGAATAATGGAATAACACTATGCAACACAACGCATTGCTTCCCTCTGATCTGGAATAGGCTATTGAGCACTTGAGTCTATTTTCCTACAACCACCTAAATTAATGGGCAAATATCCCAAACTTGGCTATTTTCCCTGCTGATTTGATGTGAATAATATAGAAATGCCAGTACTGTACAGCTGTGCAAAGTGCCTTGGTTTTTTACTGAGTAAACAGGAGAATCTATAGAGCTGAAAATCCTTCACAAACTAATGATTGTCACAGGGTTTTGTTCCCAGAATTGACTGGAGAGTCCTGTGCAAAGAAAAATGGGGCTCATTTGAATTGGGAAGCTGACTGAGAATAGGTGTTAACTGAAGAAGAAAATAACATGAGAGCTAGGAAAAACAAGTTTAAAAATATGAGGAAATATCCTTCCCATTCAATCAGTCAGTATATGCATTGGACCAACTATGTCCTTTGGTAACTTGGTAGCTGTCGAATGAATGAATGTTGCTTGTGTGTGTGTGTGTGTGTGTGTGTGTGTGTGCGCGCACGCGCACGCGCACATGTGCCTATTTGATATCTGTTGATGCTTTAAAAAAATATATTACCCAATGACTCCTCCAACATCCACTCATAAAACCCTCCCTTGTAATAAAAAAGTACAATTAAGCAAAGTTAATCAAATCATTCAGCATGTCTGATAATGTATGCCTCATCTTTCAGCTAGAGTCTACCACTTCTTTACTGAGAGGCAGGCATGTTTCATGATCAGTCTAAAGAAAATCACAATTAGTCACTGCAGTGATCAAAGTTCTGTTGTTTTTTTAGAGTAATTTTCTTTTAAAGAGAATGATCAATCAAAGACAATAGTGAGGGGGCAGCTAGGTGGCAGAGTGGATAAAGCACCAGCCCTGGATTCAGGAAGACCTGAGTTCAAATCTGACCTCAGTCACTTGATACTTACTAGCTGAGTGACCCTGGGCAAGTCACTTAACCCCCATTGCCCTGGAAAAAAAAAAAAAGAAAAGGCAATAGTGTATAGTGGACGCATACATTTGATTTGGAGTTGGAACTTTAAATCCTGCTTAGACACTTAGTTGTTGTATGACCCTTGGAAATGCATTCACCCTCTGGGCCTCAATTTCCTCTTCTATAAAAAAGAGGAGATTAGCTAGATCAGTGGTGTCAAACTCAAATAGGACTACTGTGGGCACTTATTGACTTAGAAAATCACAAATAAACATTACCTATATTGTATTATATGTTTATTTATTTTGTTAAACCTTTCCAAATTATTTTTCAATTTGGTTCCAACTTCACTCCTAGAATCATGTAAATTATTCTCCTGGTTCTGTTAACATCAGTGTATAACACCTTCTCCTTGGGGTCTTCTTACCCAATTCATACCAACACTGGCTGGCTGAGTCCCCAGAGAGTTAGCTATCCTCCTAACTGGATCATGAGGCCCAACCAGTGTCCTTTCCCTTAATCAGCCTATAGCTTTAGTGCATTACCAAAAGCGATTACTCTAATGGCATAAATAGGACAATAATTACAAAACATCACCCACAAACATCGAGGATATACTCTCCTACCAATACACATGGAGTTCCAGAGGGGAGAAGAGTAGACATGAACTTAAAATACAGCATCAGTGAAGCACGTGTACAAGATATAAATGGCCAAGGCATCTCACAACTACAGGACTGCATGGCCTTGATGTCCTTTTTCTCTTCACAGGTTCTCACACAATTATAATTCATTTTGACATTCAACTAGGCTGACTCTTTGCAGGGCATGTTATCTGGACTGGACTGCAAGCTCAGCTGCATTTGCTCCTTATTTTAAGGTATAGTACCTCAGTTGATCAAGCCAGTTTACTGCTGGGCTGAGTTGAGCATCAATTGTTAGCTTTGATAGGTCCTCATCAAGCCCCATCCCTGCTGTCTGGGCCAGAGAGGCTGCTTCTTTGCTCTTCTCAAGGTATGGTGTCTCTTCTGGTAAGATCTGCTGGTCTCTTGGACTCACTCTTCAGTGGAAAGATGTGGTCTTTTTTCACCTTCAGCCCACTGGCTGGACTAGGGGTCAACTGGAATATTACTGAATTCTATCAGCTAGGGCAAAGATCCTTAGCTTTTCCATAAATTCTTCCTGTAATAGGGGCTAGAGAAAGTACGAAGATAAGTCAGTCACAGTTCTTTCACTCCATAAATTAAAGATTAGCAGTACTATAATGGGCTAATTATGGAGAATAGACAATAAATGCAAAAGAAGAATTTCTTAAAAAGACTAAATATAGAAAAACCTGACAAGCAAAGGTTTTAAAGTGAAGTCAATACTTGAAATGCAGTAAGCCTTGAATGATGAGTAAGAAAACAGTCTGTACTTCAATCTTTTACAGGAAACAGACTTTAAAAAAAAACCTACATAAAATAAAAATGAGAGACTAGAACAAAATTTGTCATGCATTAAATTAATCCAAAAAAGGCAGAAATTGCAATAAGGCTATCAGACAAAGCAAAAACCAAAATTCACAACATAGAGATAAACTACATTATTATCAAATAAATCAAAGACAATAAATCAAAATATATATTAAACTTATATGCTCAAAACATAAAACATCTAAATTCATAAAGGATAAGTTAACTGAATTATAAAACACGATATAGATAGTAGCAGAGTAATAGTAGAAGATTTTAATATCTCTCTTTGATTTGGACAAATTTAATAAAGACAAAGAAAATCACAAAGATAGAATTGAAGAAATGGGGAGGGGAATAGTGCTTAAAGACTTATGGTGTCTTCTAACTGAAACTGTTAATGAATATACTTATTGTTCCGCATGGAATTTTTACAAAAAATTGACTCTATTTTAGGAAATAGAAATGTTGCACCCCCCCCCAAATCAAAAAGGCAAAAAAGGTAAACATATCCTTTAATGATCATAATGCAATAAAAAAATTAAATCAGTCCAGAAAATGTGAGTGTGCATGCACACATAAACACACACACACACACACACACACACACACACACGACGGACACAAATGGAGACTTAGCAATGAAACACTAAGTAATGTGTGGGTCAAAGAACAAAAGATAGAAACAAATAATAATTACATGAAAATCAACAATTGGGAAACAAACATGCCAAATTTTTGGAATTCAGCTAAAGCAGTCCTCTGAAGAAAAGCATAAATAAAAAAATACAATAAAAAATTCAAAAGGAAAGGATTAATGAACTAAAGATAGAATTTTTAAGAAAATTGGAAAGTTAATGAATAAACTCAAGCATAAAAGAGGGGATATTGAAAATTAAAGGTGAAATATATAAACTGGACATGAAAAAAGACTTGTAGAAACGATAAACAAAACTAAAAACTGGTTCTTTGAAAAGACAAAGAAAACTGATCAAAAAGGAAGAAGAAAATCAAGTCAATTAAATAGCAAATGAGCAAAATTAAATCACAACCAAGTCAGAAGAAATAAAAAATATTGAAACCTACTTAAGTTAACAAAAATGAAAATAAAAGAAATAGAGAATTAACTTGAAAGATTTAATAAAGTAGCAAAAAATTAAATAGAGATCTTAAATAATCCAATCTCAGAAAGGGAAATAGAACTAGCTATAAAGAATTACAAAAGAAAAAGAACTCCTGGTCCTCATGGATTCAGTATAATTCTACCAAACTTTTAAAGAACAAGTAGTACTAACTGTTATGGAGGAAATTGATGGGAGTTTGGGGTAGGGGTTCTTAGGAATTCCTCTTTAAAGAATTATACCCTCTTGCACACAAATCCAATTAGAATAAAATAATATTTTATTTGGGTGCTAAGGAAAGGAAACCAAGAGAGAAGTCCTTGGACTCCTCATGGGGAGAAGGCCAGGCACAGAGGCATGGCTCTCTGAGATAACTATCTCCTTGAGCAGGAGAGAGGCAAATCCTTTCATAGAGGACCATGGGGTGATCATCTGACTGTGGAAAGTTCCCTTACTGGGGAAGGACCATCCTCTACTGGTGATGGCTGGAGGAAGTTGGGTGAGGGGTGGCTCTGGATCTCTCAAGCCATCTCTCCCCCTCTCATGCCACAAAGGCAGCAGCCACACCTAATCATATCTCCCAGGGAGGGGGCGGGGGGGGGGGGGAGGCTGGAATGAAGGGTAGTGGTGCTGGAGCTAACGCAGTTTGGATCCACTGCCACTTATCTTTTTAGGTGTGTCTGTCGATTGATTTAGTTTCTCAAAGAGAAGGTTGTTTGATTTACCCCAGAAAACTTCTGAAGTGCCCTGGGCCCATAACACGAACATTACATAACAATCTCAATAAATGATAACACCTAGTATTTATATAGAGTTTTACAGTTTGCAAAGCATTCCACCTATTTCATTTTAAACTCACATTAAGGCAATGAGGTAGATGCTATGATTGTCCACATTTTACAGAAAAGAAAACTAAGGCTCATAAAAGTTAAGTGCCTTACCCAGAGTTACCTACTATCTAGTCTGAGGTGGGATTTTAACTCCAGGCTTCCTATTCCAAGTTCAGCACTCAACCATTGTACCACTTAGCAACCTCATCTCAAAACTGAGAATGAAAGTATTCTACCAGACTCTGTTTATGAGATAGAGACCTAATACCTAATACCTAAACCAAGGAAGGATAAAACAAAGAAGAACTATAGACTAATGTCATTTCATGAATATCCAAAAATTTCAATAAAATTCTGTCAGACTACAGCAGCTCATCCAAGAAAGCATTTACTATGACCCCATTGGATATTATGAATGCAAGCATGGGTTAGCATTAGGCAAACAATCAACATAAGTAATTCTATTAAAAACTAAAACATCCCAAATCATATAATTATCCCAATAGATGCAGAAAAAATAATTTGACAAAATATAACACCCATTTTTTGCTTAAAACTAATATAAAGGCATACCTAATTCTTTTTAATATGATAAAAAGTATCTAAAGCCAAAAGCAAGCCTTATATGCAATGGGAATGTTATAGAAGCTATCCAATAAATAAAGGAGTAAACCAAGGACACTTACTCCACCCACTATTATTTAATATAATTCTAGAAATGCTAGCAATTGCAGTAAGAAGCAAAAGAAATTAAAGGTGTAAAGGTAGTCAAAGAGAAGATAAAGCTATTCCTATATTACTGATGACATGATGGTTTACTTAGAAAATTGCAGAGAATCAGCAAAAATATTAATTCGGACAGTTAATAGCTTTAGCAAAGTTGCAAATCACAAAATAAACCTTAAAAAATCAATAGCATCTCTATAGAATAAAAACAAAATTCAAGTAAGAACCATAGAAAGAAAACTATTCAAAAAAACTAAAAAGTGCATAAAATATTTTGGGATCCATCTGCGAAGGCACACAAAATACTTGGATATATTCAATTACAAAGTATTCCTAAAAGGAATAAATAATAACTTAGGTAGATGGAGGGATAGTACATGTTCATGAATGGGTTATGACATTATAATAATAGCAGTACTACCAAAGTAAATTTACAGTTTTAATGCAGAACCAACCAAGTTATCGAAAGAATACTTTACAGAATTTGATAAAATAACAAAATTCATTTGGAGGAACAAAGATCTCAAATATCAATAAAAAGAATAGGAAAAGCAGATATCACTTCTAGACCTCAAACTATATTATAAAGCAGCACTTATCAAAAGCATTAAGAGTTGGTTAAAAAATAGAGTAATAGATTAATGGAACAGGCTAAACCAGAGAGAAACAGAAACAATGGAACACAATAACCCAATGTTTGATAAACCGGAAAACATAAATTACTTAGAAAAAAATTCCTTCTTTCCTAAAAAACCAAAAACAACAAAACAAAACAAAAAACCTCCTAAGAACATTAGAAAATAGTCTGGCAGAATTTAGGCTTATACCAACATCTTAAGTCACATTCTGCAATTAATTCTAAATGGATGTGATTTTAATATTAAAGTTTATATCATAAAAAGAAGAGAAGCAGATCATATATATTTCACAACTTAGGGTAGGACATATATGTATTTTGGGGGAGGGGCTGGGGAATGAGGGTTAAGGGACTTGCCCAGGGTCACACAGCTAGTAAGTGTCAAGTGTCTGAGGCCGGATTTGAACCCAGGTCCTCCTGAATCCGGGGCCGGTACTTTATCCACTGCATCACCTAGCTACCCCCCCCCCATATATTAATTTTCACAACCACCAAAGGGGGCAGCTAGGTGATGCAGTGGATAAAGTACCGGCCCCGGATTCAGGAGGACCTGGGTTCAAATCCGGCCTCAGACACTTGACACTTACTAGCTGTGTGACCCTGGGCAAGTCCCTTAACCCTCATTGCCCCATGAAAAACAAACAGCAACAAAAACCCCCCAAAACAAACAAAAAACCCACCAAAAAAAGAGGATAAATTCAATTACAAAAGATAAAATGGATAATTTTGATTCTATGAAATTTTAAAGCTTCTGTACAATATTAATGCATCTAAAATATGACACATATGTATATATACACATAAATGTGTGTATATATAAATATTAATATGAATGTTTGTATAATCAAAAGTCTTTCCTCAATGGATAAGTGATCAAAGGATATTAATAAACAGTTCAGTTGTAATTTGTAAAGAAATTGCATATTAACAACTGTAGGAAAGCAAGATCTAGATGACTAATAATAAGAGAAATACACAGCAAAACAAATTGGCAAAGATGACAAAAGTGAGAATAGTCAATGTTGGAAGGGTCGTGGGAAGGTAGACATACTAGGACAGTATTTGTGAAATTTTGAATTAGTACAACTATTTTGGAAAGGGATTTGGAATTATACAAATAAAATGGCAAATATGTCCATATTCTTTGACCCAGAGATTCCACTACTAGGAATATACCCCAAAGTGGATCAGTGATAAGAAGAAAATCCCAATATACACCAAAAAATTTAGAACCACACTTTTTGTGGTAGCAAAGAATTGGAAACAAAGTAGATGCCCATTGGTTGGCAACGGACTAAACAAGTTGTGGTATATGAATGTAATGCAATGTCACTATGCTCTAAGAAATGACAAATATGATGACTAGAGAGAAGCATAGAAAGATTTATATGAAGTGATATAGAGTGAAGTAAAGAGAACCAGGAAAACAGCATACAAGGTAAATGGAAAGAACAACAATTATAAAAAGCAATTGAAAGTAATGTTGCAGAATTGCTAAGAATTACATGGCACAAAGAAGAAAAATGAGAACATATTCCCACCCCATTCCTTTACAAAGATGAAATGTCTATAGGTGGACCTGTATGTATAGTAGAATATTGAATATGTTTTCAGACATTTTAGAATTTTTTTAATGTGTTGAATAGTTTTGCTGATTTTTCTCCCTCTTTTTCTTTAAAAAAAATACTTTGTTATATGGGATGGCTCTCCAGGAGAGGAGAAGGAAGGAATTGTGAGGTGATATAAAAACAAAATATATCAATAAAATTTTTTTTAGTCTTAAAGAAATACATGCAGGCCATTATTTCATGGGATTCAGACCTGAAAGGGACTTTCTAGAATCTCTCATTTAATATTTAAAGAAAGTGAAGCCCATAGAAAAGAAGTGACTCATCCAAGGTCACAGAGGTAGTATAAGTTCAAGAACCTTGAACTCAGATTTTCTGTCTCCAAATCCAATCAATGCTCGTTCTACTACACTGTGATATATTTAGAAAAACTACTACTCCCATCTCATTAATAGCTAGCCATTAGTTAGATACAGCAAGTAAAAATTCAGTACACTTGAATCTCTGCACTCAGAAGGCAAGAATATTTGTTCCAGTAATTTCATTTTGTGCATGCTCTAGTGCTGTGCAAATTCCTGAACATCAATCCCTCAGGCTATTTTTTTCAGAACACAAAGTGGAGGTGATATCAGGCAATTTATCCCGATGATGTGAGCAATGTAGACAGGCAAATGGGACAATTGTGGCTCAGAAATTCATTTTGGGTCCTGTCGATATTGATCAAATTTAATTAAGAAATTGCCAGGTCTCTGCTTCAGTTAGTACTCTTCAGGCACAGCCAAAAGGTAAAAAAGTCTCAAACTGTTCAAAATATTTGTGGTCTTTATCCTTTCATATGTGTGTGTGTGTGTGTGTATGTTCAGTCATTTTTTTAGTCATGTCCAAATCTTTGTGACCCCATTTGGGGTTTTCTAGGGAAAAATACTGGAATGTTTTGTCATTTCCTTCTCCGGAGCTCATTTTACAGATGAGAAAACTGAGGTAAACAGTGTTATGTAACTTTTCCAGGGTCAAACAGCTAGTAAGTATATGAGGTCAGATTTGAATTCAGGGATATTTCTTCCCAACTCCAGGCCCAACACTCTCTCTACTGTGTCATCTCTCTATTAAAATGAATCCTCTCTCTCCAATGTTTATCCATTTCTCTTAAACTACCTTGTATTTAACTGCTTTGTATACATATGTATTTATTAACTTTATATTTATCCTATGTATATATTTTATTTGTATTTGGCAATTCCCCTATTGGAATCAAAACTCCTTTTGAGTAGGAATTGTTTCATTATTTGCACATATATCCTCAGTGCCTAACACAGTGCCCCACTTTTTATGTGTAGGGCTAGAGTCCCATTGATTGTCTCACCTCACTTAAAAGTAATTACCTTTGTTGGTAAGAACTTTTCTTGATCAAATCAACCAAAACTGAGTGTAAATAGCATCTATACACCTGCTTTGTTGTCGTCATTCAGTCATTTTAGTCAGGTATGACTCTTTGTGACCCCATTTGGGGTTTTCTTGGCAAAGATACTGAAGCAATTTGCCACTTCCTTCTCTAGCTCATTTTTACAGATGAGGAATTAAGGCAAACAGGGTTAAGTGACTTGTCCAGGGTCACAGAGCTAGTAAGTACCATAGGCCAGATTTGAACTCAGGAAGATGATTCTTGCTAACTGCTGACCCAGCACTCTATTCACTGTGCCACCTAATTGCCCCTAACATTGGCAGACACCTTTGGTGAGCATACATCTCCCCATTTTATGTCTCGCTTTAAATTCATAATTTGAGGGTTATCAGATTATTTATATTTTTATACCTTTTGTAACGATTGGAATGACGCCACCTGCTGGAGACTTACTGTAGAAGAGTTCTGCCCATGAAGCGAAGGTCTTTGAGGGCAAGACCAGGAGTCAGGAAGTGACGCGGGCTAGTGGGAGGAGGAAGGAAGAGACTGGCGCTCGTGGCTCTTTCCTCTGGACTCTGGCGGAGAAGGGAGCTAGAAATGTGCTCTCCCTTTAATAGATAGGAATCTAGGTCTTTCTCTCTCTTTACCAAATTCTTATTCTCCTTAATAAATGCTTAAAAGTCTAACTCTTGCTAAAGCTTATAATTTATTGGCGACCACTCATTAGATATTTTAGACAGACTAGCTAGAATTTTAGTCCCTTAACAGATGGCGACCACGAAGGGACTCTTTAAAGCATTTCCCTGGCAAATTGTTTGCCATGGCAAGTGTAAATTGATTCTAGAAGTATTATTTTTGATAAGCATATTCCAAAAAAAAAAAAAGAGGGGAACATTTGTAAAAGTTGTCTTTGAGATTGTGTTGTGCTTTAACTTGTATTTAAATATGTTCAGATTTTTCAAAAAAGTAATTGTATACTAAGTTAAGAGGATAATTAGGCAGATGATGCAAAAAGTGATGAAACAAAGATAAAAATTATTTTTAAAAATTAATATCGCAGCAATTGTCTTCTCAATTACCCTCCATAAGGGGGGGGACTATAATAGTATTATAATTTTAAAGAATGGTTCAATTTTTGTTTTATTATATGTTTCATGTGTAACAACTAAGATTCTGAATTCCCTTAGACATGTTTTTGAGAACTTTCATTGTTTGATGTGATTATTGGCAAAGCTATTTTAAAGTTGTGTTAAGCTCAATGTTGTAGGAAATTTTCCTGGCTGATTACCAGCATCTACACATCAACCCCTGAAAAGACTTCCATTCCATGACTACACCTAGAGGACATCTGAAAAAAGACTTTCAGAGACTTTAAATGAACAGTTTTGTTTTGTTTTTGTTGTTTTTTTTTTTTCTTTTCTCTTTCTGTTATAATATACACCATCTGTAACATGTATTCTCTGCAGAGGCCCTCCCTTTGCAAGACTATGTCAAAGCGTCGGTTCATGAGGACAAAAAATCGCCCCTCTGGACAAAACTTTCCTCTCTTCCTTTTCTATATTGTTGTTCACATATTATTAGTTAGCAATAGTTATTATATTGTTTTTACTGTTCCGTCAAGGAAACATTTTGTTTCTTGAGGAACAACAGGGGGGACTGTAACGATTGGAATGACGCCACCTGCTGGAGACTTACTGTAGAAGAGTTCTGCCCATGAAGCGAAGGTCTTTGAGGGCAAGACCAGGAGTCAGGAAGTGACGCGGGCTAGTGGGAGGAGGAAGGAAGAGACTGGCGCTCAGTCTCGTGGCTCTTTCCTCTGGACTCTGGCAGAGAAGGGAGCTAGAAATGTGCTCTCCCTTTAATAGATAGGAATCTAGGCCTTTCTCTCTCTTTACCAAATTCTTATTCTCCTTAATAAATGCTTAAAAGTCTAACTCTTGCTAAAGCTTATAATTTATTGGCGACCACTCATTAGATATTTTAGACAGACTAGCTAGAATTTTAGTCCCTTAACACTTTCAAGGAGTCTTGAAAGATCATGAAGAATGTATTAAAAGAGAAGAAACAAGCTTCACAAATGCTATTCCAAAGTAGACAACATCTTTATAATCACACAATTAATTGGAAGATGTGGGAAATAAAAGCATCCCCCTGTGCTTATTGCTTGCTGACTATATTTTTTTAAAGCATTTGATTCAGGAGAACAAAACTTTGCCTTAAAGGCTTTCCTTAAACAAGGTATCTTCTTTGCATATGTCAAAGTTTTCAAAGTATATGCAAATTTAATTTGGAAGAGTTTATGAAGTTCTATATAGAATTTCTCTACTTCATCATTCTACAGAACAGATGTTGATACATAATTTTCAAGGTAGTTTTTTTGCAAATGCTTATTGTGCTCATTGACATATAAGATGACCAAATGTCCCACAACATGATGTTTTTTATTGCCTCAAAACTTAAGATAAAACCAATTCCTTTGCCTCTTCAAGGGACACCTGTGAGCCATCCTTCCTTTTAACTGCAACTTCCTTTGGTCTTTCTGTTTTGTTTAAAGTAAAAAGGTCAAGATTGATATCATTAAGTCTCTCCAGGAAAATGTTCCCTCACTGGCCATTGGACAAGGAACTTGCATTTAGAAGACATTCTTAACAACCTCTAATTTCTGTAAACATCATTCTGGAAGTGGCAGGTTATTGAACAACAACTGAAGGCTATATCGTATTTTTCTTTGTTTCAAAGAAAACACGTTTGCCACGGCTAAAGAATTCATGGCCAGGGGCAGCTAGGTAGTGCAGTGGATTAAGCACCGGCCCTGGATTCAGAAGTACTTGAGTTCAAATCTGGCCTCAGACACTTGACACTTACTAGCTGTGTGACCCTGGGCAAGTCACTTAACCCTCATTGCCTCGCGGGGAAAAAAAAAATTCATGGCCAAATAGTCATGCTACTTTTGATGATTCACTATGTACTTAGCTAGTGAGGCTGATTCTCTGAGAGGAGAGATCGTGTATTGACCTGACTAAATGAATTTTAACTTTGTATTTCTCTTGGTACTAAGCAAAGTGCAGGTGCTTAATAAGTATTCATTGAAGTTTCACATTCTGTGGATAATGCTGGTAAGTACAGATATTGGCAAACCATCCCTACATGTAAGTTCAGTTGATATCGAACAATAAGTTAAGCTTAGCTTAACACAAGGTCAATGCTTAACTGAAAGCCTGGCACGTGGCAGTCACTTAATAAATGCTTGGTGATCTGATAGCTTTAAAAACTAGAAGAATTTTGAATGGAAATAAAATAAACTAGAATTTTTCATTATCTTTAATAGTTATACAATACAGATAAAAAAAACTGAAGGAGACATTTTTACAAAGAGGAATGGATTTTTTCTCGATCACATGTTTCAGAAACTAAATTTAATTGAAGACAGCAAGGAAAACTGTCTATTCAAGCTATATCCTGGGTGACAAAAACAAGCATTCAGTCAAGAAAACAAATACAATTTATTGAGTGATTTTTGAGTTAGATCTAGGTACCACAGACAGAAATGATGCAAAGGTCACAACTTTTATTCTTTCCTTGTGGGAAAAAAAAAAGACATTTGTTCTGTAATGGTGGAGGGAACAGTATAGATATATTCCTGTTTATTTTCATAGTTATTTTTAAGCAATTATGTGCCTGTATATATGGAAGTCAGAATGAGTAATGGAAGAGAGAACGGATTTTTTTTTTTAAATAAAAATGTGTGGGGGCAGAGAAGGGATAGAATTTCATACCAGATCTTAAATGACCTAAACATTTTCCCTGATTGGAGTGGGAGTTTTGCTTCCTCACTTTACTATCCTCAATCCTAAATCGTCTAGACAATGTCATTTCTCCACTAATAGATTTGTATGTTAAAAATACATTCCATCATTTAGCTCAGAAAACAGAAGTAATCACAACCTGAGACAAAAGGGAAAAGAGGACATTCCTTTGTTCCTCTATTGGAATTCATTTAAAACAAAAAACAAAAACTTGGCTATGAGAATCAAATTCATTAGGTTTGATTCACCATTTGTATTTCCTTAGAGGTCTGATTTGAGGCCAGGGTTTTTACATACATGTTTGCTTGTTTTTTTGTTTTTGTTTGTTGTTTGTTTGTTTTTTGCTGAAGGGTATTTTGAATCCACTTGGCTTCTTAGTTTCTTTTTCTTTTTTCTTTTTTTGGCTTCTTAGTTTCAAATTAATTTTTAAACTGTTTCTGAAGTTGGCTTAACTTTTCCATAAATTGTGCTTTGCTCAAGTTTGAGTCCATTCACTAATTGAAATAGATCTAAACTTCAGCTTATCTTTTAATCTGTACTAGTTGCTTGCTTTCCTGGTTAGAATTCTATGGTCATGTGTTGTGTGTTGTTTTTTTTTTTCCACATTTGCTTATGTAACCCAGGCTTTGTCTGGGCATGCCCAGATCATCCAATATGGAGCCCTCTATGCCCTTTACCATGTGGGTGTGAGAAATGCTTCATTTGGACCTCTACTCTACTCTAATAAGTATTAATCAGTTTGATATGATTCCATAGGATGAGTGATTCTAAGTTCTATATATTAAGCTCCAGAGCTGTGAACTACAGATTGTAAATTCACTTGTTTAACCATAAGAAACTAACTAAAGAACCTCCACCCTTGTTTTTTCTTGTTATAGTGACCAGACCCAGCGTGGTAGAAGTGACTCACTTACATGAAAAGTCCTCCAGCTATTTTTGTTGCCACTGTATCCCTTGTCAACCCTCTATTGCTCAACGTGGAGAGATAACTGTGAGTACATGACAACAAGTGGTGCTGATTGCCAGCCTGGGTGTGCTAATCAGGACCTCCTAAAAATTTAAGATAGGTGTGTGAAGGTCTGCTCAAGAGCATGGTCACTCAGCAAATGAGATTCTGTATTTTACTATCTAATCTGCTGAGTGGGGTATCAAACCCTATTAAAAAAACAAAGTCCAAGGGCATCTCAGATCATGAAAGAGATCTGAGGTTCACTTTATTAGAGAGGACCATGGACCCCTTAATAAAAATGACATTGGCTCACAGTTCTGCCTCAGTTTCTTTTATTTTAGATTGGATAGTTTTAAATTCTACAAGGGTAGGTAATAGCTTCCTTTGATTGGCTATGCAACCAGAAAGGTTGGGTCTTTAAAACTAGTGCGACTAGGTGCAGCTAGGTGGTGCAGTGGATAAAGCACCAGCCCTGGATTCAGGAGTACCTGAGTTCAAATCTGGCCTCGGACACTTGACACTTACTAGCTGTTTGACCTTGAGCAAGTCACTTAACCCTCATTGCCTCACCCAAAAAATAAAGAAAGAAAGAAAGAAAGAAATGCATACATAAATACATAAAATAAAACTAGTGAGACTGGTGCTCACTCTTTTTCTACTGCTCTCTTTCTGGCTCACAAAGTGATCATCACATTTCATGAACAGCATGGGTGCTGTGAACTGAAACAGTGAGAGAAAAGGACTTACTTCCCTTGCTCTCCCTCAGTTTTATCCCTGGCTCTGAGAAACAGGCCTGGGGGTGTTTGGTTCTGTTTCATTTGTCCTCAATCTTAGGTGCCAGTGATCCCCATCAGACCTGAGAGTTTGAGCCACGGAGACCTTGGAGATTTTTAGGGGGGGATGTGGTAGGCAGGAAGCCCAGAAAAGTCAGGATGCCTAAGACTCAAGCCCAAGACAGATTTTGGACTTAGAACTGGACCTGTGTTCTATGATGAGAGTATGTGTGTGTGTGTGTGTGTGTGTGTGTGTGTGTGTGTGTGTGTGTGTGTGTGTGTGTGTGTGAGGCAGACTTCTTTCACAGTTTGGTACCTTGAACCCAATCCTTCCCCCTGTTAACGGCTAAAATTAAAATTCTAGCTAGTCTGTCTAAAATATTTAATGAGTGGTCGCCAATAAATTATAAGCTTTAGCAAGAGTTAGACTTTTAAGCATTTATTAAGGAGAATAAGAATTTGGTAAAGAGAGAGAAAGGCCTAGATTCCTATCTATTAAAGGGAGAGCACATTTCTAGCTCCCTTCTCCGCCAGCGTCCTCCAGAAAGAGCCCCAGACTGAGCACCGGTCTCTTCCTTCCTCCTCCCACTAGTCCGCGTCACGTCCTGATACCAAAGAAAAGACTCCTGGTCTTGCCCTCAAAGACCTTCACTTCATGGGTCTTCTACAGTTAGTATCCAGCAGGTGGAGTTATTCCAATCGTTACAGTCCCCCCTGTTGTTCCTCAAGAAACAAAATGTTTCCTTGACGGAACAGTAAAAAGAATATAATAACTATTGCTAACTAATAATATGTGAACAACAATATAGAAAAGGAAGAGAGGAAAGTTTTGTCCAGAGGGGCGATTTTTTTTGTCCTCATGAACCGACGCTTTGACATTAGTCTTGCAAAGGGAGGGCCTCTGCAGAGAATACATGTTACAGATGGTGTATATTATAACAGAAAGAGAAAAAAAACAACAAAAACAACAAATCAAAACTGTTCATTTAAAGTCTCTGAAAGTCTTTTCTCAGATGTCCTCTAGGTGTAGTCGTGGAATGGAAGTCTTTTCAGGGGTTGATGTGTGGATACTGGTAATCAGCCAGGAAATTTCCTACAAAATTGAGCTTAACACAACTTTAAAATAGCTTTGTCAATAATCAAATCAAACAATGAAAGTTCTCAAAAATATGTCTAAGGGAATTCAGAATCTTAGTTGTTAACACGTGAAACATACAATAAAACAAAAATTGAACCATTCTTTAAAATTATATTATTATTATAGTCCCCCCTTATGGAGGGTAATTGAGAAGACAATTGCTGCAATATTAAGTAATAAAAATAATTTTTATCTTTGTTTTATCACTTTTTGCATCATCTGCCTAATTGTCCTCATGCCATTATGAGAAATTTTAAAATCTAATATAATTGGTAACAGGTGTCAAGGCCAAATTCAACACTGTATTTATCATGACACCTGAGATAATTATGGGGGTTACCATAAAAGAACAGAGAAATGATGGGATATGAGCATTCCCACACTTGAGCAATATGTACTGTCCATGCAGTATGCCAGGCTTAAAATAGGTGGATGGAATATATGTCCATGCCACCGAACATATTGGAGGAAACTGAGTCAGACTTAATCAGATGCATGGGATTGAGATGTCCATGGCATCAGGCATATAGGAGGGAGCATAGAAGCCAGGTGTAGAAGTGAGATGGGTGGGATGAATACTTCCAGCCATCTGTACAATATTGTGGGGAAAAATAAAATAAAATATTAAACCAAGAGAATCCAACCTCAACATTAGTCAAAAGCCGTTCCCTCGGCCATACCTTGACTTCATGCATGTCTCTCCCCTCATGTGACAGTTCAGTGTCTGCTCTTGCATGTATTCCTCTTGTGATTGGATGGCATCTTGGCCAACTGGCATCTGATAACTCAGAATAAAGGCAATTAATATCTTAAATGATAAATTCCCATAATCCAAGTCTCATATGGATTTAAAAATTGAGGATAATAAATGATTGCAAAAAATGTGAATACATCTTGACTCAGAACACAATATATAATTATGCAACAATTTCAAATAATACCCCTTTTTTTACTTAGTATACAATTACTTTTTTGAAAAATCTGAACATATTTAAATACAAGTTAAAGCACAACACAATCTCAAAGACAACTTTTACAAATGTTCCTCTCTTTTTTTTTTTTTTTGGAATATGCTTATCAAAAATAATACTTCTAGAATCAATTTACACTTGCCATGGCAACCAATTTGCCAGGGAAATGCTTTAAAGAGTTTGATCAAATAATCAGTTGAGAAAAATAACAAAAACAAATAACTCAGAATATGGGAGCACAATACTCCTAGAATTAACATTGTATTATGAAATCAAAACCATCTTGCAATGTTTCAAAATTAGAGATGAATAAATAGAAAAAAAATACACATGGAACAATAAAAGACAATGAAACTCAAACTAGGGAAATCTAAATGAATATGAACTTAATATTAATAAGAGTATTATAAAATATACTTGATCACATGACTATAAAAAACTTTTACAGATATTCTCCTTGTTTTAGAAACTAAGTATAAGACCCAATCTCAAAAGCATGAAAATCTCTATGAAAATAAACCCATACCATTAATTTCAAAATGTATATGTAATGGCATAGAAATCCTATGTAACCTCTGAACTGACCTTAATACTCTGAGTAAAGTTAGAACACTTTTGATTCCGATATCTAAAATCCCCAATACTCATATCAATACCTTGCTGCTTACTTCTACATTTCTCTAAAATATATACCCTTCCATGGCAAAAGAAGCAGAGTCTTGAACTATGTTGATGGTTGTCATTCTTATTCAGCTTAAGTTTTTCTTCTTTAACCCCTCTATATTGTCTGTCAGTCTTTTCACCATACAAATGCTTTATAAGATTACTAATTAAAGACAAAAGCAGGTTAGCAAAATTATGAACAAAACGAGCATATCTGGAATTTAAAGGGTTTTCTAAGGTTGTCTCAGAAGCACAGTCAGGCTGGGGAAGGGCTGAGCCTGAAGCTGCAAATGCAGGTAGAAAAAGTTGAGCATGCGCATCAGATCTCTGGACTTCCCAGGCAGGGGAAGCTATGGGCTTGGCCATAGGAGGAGTAGAGGGTGGGGTCTGGAGAGGAGGGGAGGGACCAGCACAATTTGAATCAGACTTGATTTTGAACTCAGGCCTGTATTCCTCTTCCCCCACTTTGCCTCCAGGTGCTAGGGAATTAAAAGCTTCTAGAGGGTGGGTCATTGCCTCCAGGCATGCAAAATTAGAGCAACAATTAGTGTTAGAATTGGGAAAAGCTGCAGGAATCTCTTCAGGTTTCTCTGAAAAAGCATGGTTGGGAGAGGGAGAGATATTTCCTTGTGTGAGTAAGTTGCTGGCTCTTTTAACAAAAATAAAAGAAAAATAGAAAATCCACAAAAACAAAGCATTAACATGATCTTATCTCCCATTTGTCTGGTTAAACAGACTAAAATCAAAAATAGGATAATTAGGGAGTTTAAAAGGTCCATTCGAAAAAATTTAAAGGAAAACACAGCCAGTACACCAGTACTTAGCAGTTAAAGGGAGAGGGAGGGGAAATTTCTTACCCAACTAGAAGATCAGAAGAAGACTGAGGGTTAGCTTTCCTCTTCGTGGTCAGCCATCTGTTAAGGCTAAAATTCTAGCTAGTCTGTCTAAAATATTTAATGAGTGGTCGCCAATAAATTATAAGCTTTAGCAAGAGTTAGACTTTTAAGCATTTATTAAGGAGAATAAGAATTTGGTAAAGAGAGAGAAAGGCCTAGATTCCTATCTATTAAAGGGAGAGCACATTTCTAGCTCCCTTCTCCACCAGCGTCCTCCGGAAAGAGCCCCAGACTGAGCGCCGGTCTCTTCCTTCCTCCTCCCACTAGTCCGCGTCACGTCCTAATACCAAAGAAAAGACTCCTGGTCTTGCCCTCAAAGACCTTCGCTTCATGGGCAGAACTCTTCTACAGTTAGTATCCAGCAGGTGGCATTATTCCAATCGTTACACCCCCCCACCCCCCACTCCCAGACTGAAGTGGTATAAAGGGAGAGGAGGATTATTCCTCCCATGTGTTGTGGAAATAAGTTTGTGTATTTGTGATTATACCTTTTGAAGCAGATATTAGTTGGTAACAGCTAATTTGACTATTAGTGGTTAAATTGAACTATAGTGCAAGGGAAAAAACATTGGTTGGAGCTGGAGCCAGTTGCAGGGAGCATAGACATTGCCAAACCCTTAAGGGTACCAGAGAACCCTGGGTGTGGAGTGCGACTTAACACACCTGGTCTTCAGGGAGTGGGGGCCATAGTAGTCAGTGTTACACATACAAAGAGACATTTTTAGTCCATTTTATTTTGACTTGTCCATCAACAATAATCAAAAAACATTTATTAAGTTCTTAATAAGTCCCTGGCACTATGGTAAGCACTAGGGATCAAAGAAAGTCCTTGCCCTCAAGGAACTTACATTCTAAGGGGGAAGCCAACATACAAATAACTAGTCATGTACAACATATAGTAGATGAAAAATAATCTGTGAGAGAAGGTACTAGCAATTTGGGGGAATGGGGAAAAGCCTCTTACAGAAGGTGAAATTTCAGCTGTCTTGTAAGAAGACAGGAAAAATAAGAGGCAAAGGGGAAGAGGCAACATTCCTCCACCTTTGTCAACCCTGAGTGTGGAATGGACATGCCTGAATCATAGACCATTAGAGTTAAAAGTAATACTAGAGGGGCAGCTAGGTGGCGCAGTGGATAGAGCACCAGCCCTGGAGTCAGGAGTACCTGAGTTCAAATCTGGCCTCAGACACTTTACACTTACTAGCTGTGTGACCTTAGGCAAGTCACTTAACCCCAACTGCCTCACTAAAAAAAAAAAAAAAAAAGTAATACTAGAGACCACCTAGAGTCCACTTTTATTCTTGACCCCTTTGGCAGAGACATTTTTTTTTCCATCCCTAGATCAGACTAGGGAGAGAGCAGATATTTGTCTTTTTAATACTCCACCAGTCAAGGTCCCTTACATTAGGTGTACTTCCTGGTCTAAATTCCTTATATCATTTATCTCCTATATGTATAAGGCCTCCACGGATTACCCATCTGGAACCTTATCTCTCCTTACCCCCATTAGTACCCTATACTGTCCTTTCCCCTACAGAAATTTAAATTATCTTTTATTTTATCTCCTTTTGAATTCAAATATTACAATTAACTGCTGTGATGAACAAATGTGCCAAGTAGATGAGGTAGATTGGCCATAGTTATACTAACCAGGGAGAATAGTGGACAAAATAAATTTCCTAAAACTCCCTCTGCCTGAATTCTTTGTTATTTACCTACCTAATCTCTCAGATAACATAAATGCTTGTTTAAGTGGCTTTTGGGAAAGGGTCCTCCATTGTCTAATCTAAAGAAGGAGTTAAAAAAGTGGGAATTTCGGGGCAGATGAGTCAAGTGGTATTGGATACCCTGAGGTGTCCATCTGATTTAAGAGCCATTTTCTATCTCTGAGATTTTTTTTTTCTTTACTGACATTTAAAGTGAGGATCTCCATTAAATTTATTCACCCATATCACTAATGTTGGTTCTCAAGTAGAAGCTGAAGGCCCAATAGATATGTGTTTTAGCTTTCAGCTGAACTTAAAAAAAAACAACAACAAAGTCCATGTGGCATTATCACCCCATACTGAGAACTCATGCTTTGTCAAATATGTTTAGATGTCTGTCATGGGTGTGCAATTTTAATTTCATGGTATAATTTGCTTGGATCTCCATCAGGTCTCTTTAAATCTATTTCTACCTCTTCCTGCCTCTCTATCTTTCTTCTCTGACATATGTTATATTAGTGATCACACAATGTGAACACAAAGGCCTATTTTGAGGAATAATGGATAATCTATCAGCAGCCTTAGGTGAACAAATTTCAGATAATCAGGAGCATACCTGAATAATGCTATTTGAAGTAGAAAATTTGGCACCTTTTGTAGGCAAAGAAGAAGCATCACATCCAAAGGTGATTATAGATCTTAGCTACATATTTCAAGCATAGACAAAGGTCAATAGTTAAGCAAATGGAGAGGGAAGAAGATAAGATAAACAGCAGAAACAAAACTGGACAAACAGAAAAGAAAAATCAATTAATCAATCCAATGATCATAGATCTAGAGTTGTAAGGGACCTCAGAGACAATTAAGTCTTCATTTTACAGATGAAAAAGCTGTGGCTCAGGGAGTTTACATGACTTGTCCAAGGTCACAATCAATCAACAATTATTTATTATTACTTACTATGAACAATGCTAAACTCTAAGGCAGAGGTTCTTAACCTGCGTCCATGGACATAGATTTTAGGGGTCTGTGAACTTGGAAGATAAAAATGGTGCATTTTATGTACCATTTTTATTTTCACAGATCTCTGAAATATAGCATTTCATTTTTCTACGTATTTTGAGAAAAGGCCCATAGGCTTCACCCTGCTGTGAAAGGAGTCTATCTCACTCACTCACTCTCACACACACACACACACACACACACACACACACACACACACACACACATACATATACATTCACTCACTCTCTAGGTTTAAAAAGACAAAACTGGGGGGTGGGGGGGAGCAGCCAGGTGGAGCAGTGGATAATGCACCAGCCTTGGATTCAGGAGGACCTGAGTTCAAATTTGACCTCAGACACTTGACACTTACTAGCTATGTAACCTTGGGCAAGTCACTTAACCCTCATTGCCCCACCAAAAAAAAAGAAAGAAAGAAAGAAGACAAAACTCAGGTTAAATAAGACAAAAGAGGAATAGTCCCCGCCTTCAAGAAACTTATATTCTATGAATTCTAATAAAAGCATTAGCACATTTGTTCATCACATTGGCTAACTGGAACATTTGAATTCAAATGAAGATGAAATACAAGATAGTTTGAATTCATATATGGATTAGGACAACATGGGGAGCTGTTGAGGGTAAGGAGAGATCAGGTTCCAAATGGGGTAACCATGTGGAGGTCTTAGGCAGCTGGGAGGGGATAGATAATATAAAAAAACATCATTATTTATGAAATATATACAAAATAAACATAGGTAATTTATGGATTTAGCAGCTAGAATGAATTGTGGGGGAGGGAGAGGCAGAAGTCCTAGTATAGAAGTTGATCTTTGATCAGAATTTTGAAGGAAACTCAAAGAGGGTTCTATGAGGAAGAAGAGTGTAAGAAGCACATTCCAGGCATGGAGATCATTCTATGCAAAGACAGGCAGATGTTGGAAATGGGACAATACTAAAGAACGACCAGAGGGGCAACTAGGTGGTGCAGTGGATAGAGCACCGGCCCTGGAATCAGGAGGACCTGAGTTCAAATCCATCCTCAGACACTTAAAACTTACTAGCTGTGTGACCCTAGGCAAGTCACTTAACCCTAACTGCCTCATCAAAAAAAAAAAAAAAAGACCAATGGATTTGGAATCAAAGGACACTGGGTAAAATGTCAGCTCCTGCATTTACTTAACTTCTATAGACCTCAGTCTCTTATCTGTAAAATGAGTAGATTGAACTTGATGGTTTCCAAGCTTCCTTCTGATGCAAAATCTTTGACTCTATGTCCTGTCTGAAGGCCAGGTTGGCTAAACCAAAGGACATTGAAGGGGTGAGTATGATAAAGCTAGAAATAACATTAAACAGAAAAGGCCAGTTCTCAGGGATCACCTTTAGTTAGGAGTGGAATGTGGGATCTGAAACACTAAGTTACAGTATCAAAAAATAAGGACAAAAAAATAGAGTGTTTGCTCCTTTGGCGGAAGCTAACTGCAAGGCATTTACAATTTGTCCAGAAGAGGCAGATTATCATAAGGGAAAACCTTCCCTGTCCTTTCATAGAGTTCAAATATAAAAGTGGGTAAAAGTCAGTGTATGTAAACAACAGCCAAGCAGCCCCTACAGTGGAGAAGGTACAAAAGGTGAAGAGTTCCTAGGAATACATGATAAAGATATTCTTTGTTGTGACAAAAGAGAAATGAGGACAGGGTAGGGACCCTTTGGTAAATCTCTCCAAAGACCAAAATGTTACTCTGGTAGAATCTCACCTGACTGAACAAAACCAAAAATTTCCCAGAGGTGGAATAATGAGTATGCCCTACATTTTATTAAGCTTTATAATTTGCATATTGATTTCTTATTCCTTAGAGTCTGAATAGTCTGATTTATAGGATTAAGTCTGGGTCCAGATGGCAAGTGAGGATAATCTACCAAATGTTTTTTCTTTACCCATAAAAAAAAAAATCACCCAATCAATGATTCAACAATTCCAGTATGTACCAGGCACCGTATTAGATACTGGGGCTAGTTAAAAAGGAAAAAAACAATTAACCAATCCTTCCCCTCAAGGAGTTTATACTATCAGTGTAAACAACATAAACATGTATATACAAAATAAATAAAGGTGTTTTCTGTGTCTGGTGAAATGGGGATCATGTCAATGATTTGTGAAAAATTTCAAGAAGGCCAGTTTGGCTAGACTAGAGAAAACAGGAAGAGAAATCATGTGTAATAGGGTTGGAAAAGTAGCTTGTGGTCAGCTTGTAGAGAAGAGCCTTATAAGCAGAACAGAAGAGCTCACATTTGATCCTAAATAAAGTAGGGAGCTATTACAATTTGTTGTGCGGGAGAGTGATGTGGTTACACATAAACCTTAGAAAAATCACTTCAGTAGCTATTGGAGAAGATGGATTGAAGAAGGGAGAGAAATTCTGTGGTTACTGCAATAGTCAAGGTGAGAGTTGATAAGGGCCTTAACTAGGGTGGTAACCCCGTGAATAGAAAAAAAGGAAGACCACCAATATGAAGGTCCTGGTGATCATCTCATTCTCCATCATTTCTTAAATAGAAAGGGAAGGGCTAGTGGTTTTAACCATAATTTTTCAACCCTCCTTTTCTTATAGAAAAACAACAACAACAACAACAAAAAAAACGTTAAGGACATTCCTGCTTCACATTTTAGGATAGTCTACATGATTTGGTATCTTAGAATCTCAGAAGATAGAAAGGATCTCAGAGGCCATTTAATTTAAATCCTATCTGAAGAATGAATCTCTTCTTCAGCATCCAATATAGTAGCTCAACATAGTAGTTATCTAACTTCTGTCTCAAGACTTCTAATGATGGAAAACAAACTACTTCCCAAAGCAGCCAATTCTACTTTTAGACAGTGCCCACAATGAAGGAATTTTTTCTCCTCATTTATCTTTCTCATAATTCATCCCTGTGCCCCCACCCATTAACACACACATTGGTCCTAGTTATGCCCTTCAGGAGGAGAGAGATTATGCCATTTTCACATTTAAATAGCACCTAGAACAGTTCATTAGAGTATAGTGTCTCATCATGAATAAAGACCACTATATTTGGAGTCAAAAGACTTGAATTCATATTTTGGTTCTAACACCTAGTACCTGTGTGAATGTGCACAGGTGACCTCACTTCTCTGGACTTAAGTCTCCTCATCAGGTAAATGAAGGGGGTAAGTGTTTGTTGAAGTGAATCAAATCAGAACAAGTCTGATTCTTCTTCCACATTATGTGGAAGAAATTCTTTCAAGAATTTGAAGAACTGCCATGACTGGGACTGAGGCTTCTTATATCCAGCCTAAACACCTCACCTTAGCATCTTCATTTGTCAAATGGGGACAGCTGCCCTCCTAGTCACAAGATAATTATCTGAATGCTTTTGAAAGAATTGAAAAGAACAACTTTTTATACTTTATAGTTCCCCCTTTAGAAAAAAGCAAGTAGGATTCAGTAGGACTGGGACCATATGATGAAACAATGGGAATAGAACCAATAACTGTCTTAAACACCAGATGCTAAAACAATAAACCTCATTAAAGATCTAAATTTTGTTGAATTCTACATTTTCTATTAAATAAAAATAGCAGCAGGGAAAATAAGGAACATAAATGTGTCACTGTTACTCTTTCCCACCCACTCATGAAACCATGCTTTCTAACCACATGGAGATGACTTGTCTTCTCAGAAGTTTTGGGAATTTTAAGTTTAAATCTGTGCCAAGAGTACATGAAGATTTTATCAAATACAATTGGTTTGTTATGCTTTTACTTTAAGAAAAAGGATGGGGTAATGATGGTGATAACAAATGCAAGTCAAGACCAACCTCTCTAGAATAGGGATTCATGACTGTGTCCATAAACCCAGTTGTTTTTAATATTCTGATAACAATATTTCAACGTGATTTTTTCTTTTGTACTCCTTTGTATTTTAAAACATTTTTCTGTTGTTTCAATTTTGTTATTGTTGCTGTTCTTTCCATTTTCATTTCTGTAGTTTCATTATATGTTTTCCTAGTTCTGCTTACTTCAGTTTTCCATCATTTATAAGTCTCCCCATGTTTTTCTGAATTCTTCACATTCATCACATTCATCACATTACTATGCCATTTCATCCATGGGCCACAATTTGTTTAGTCATTCTCCATTCTATTACATCTATTTTAGTTCCAATTCTTTAGTACTAACCAAAAGTATTGGTGTAAATATTTTGTTGTACATGGGATCTTTGATCCCTTTGGCATATTTGCATAGTACAGGAATATTTCTAACACTGGATCAAAGTATATAGACTTTTAAGCCATTGTCTTAGCATAATTCCAAATTACTTTGTAAATTGGTTGAACCAATTTACAACCTCATAACTCTGCCAACATGTGTAATATTGCTCTGCTTTTCAGTTACTGCTTCAGCATTTAATATTCCCATTTTTGTCATCTTTGCCAATTTGCTGGGTGTGAAGTGAAACTTTGAATTTATTTCAATTTGCATTTTGCTAACTGGTAATTTAGAACAATCTTTCATGTGTTTGTTCAAACTTTTCCATTCTTCTTTTGAGAACTATTTATTCACATTGTAGTGGTTCTTAGGTATTCCTTAATAAAGAATTCTAGTACACAGTCCAAATAGATTTAAAATGGTCTTTTATTTGGCACTAGACCACCCTTTGGGGAGGAGGGTTTAGAAACATTCTCCTCCTAGAACAGAAGGAAGGCAAAAGCTTTTATAGAGGATAGATGGGGTGTCCACTTGAAAACTGGAAAGTTTCCATTTGGGGTGGGGAAAGCTTGGATACTTGTCATATTCCTGAGAGTCAAGGGGGACTTTTTTGAAATGATGGTTCTGACCTTTGGGATTACCTGTCTCCTAGCTCTGGTCAGGTAGTAGCCACACCTAATTGATTCTCCTGCTTCCCTTACATCTAAGGTATATCTGTACTGATATCTAGTTGGCCAATATAAACTTTAATAGTCCCTTGATTCCTTCATATGTCTATCTTGTTATCTGGTCATCTTTGGTTTTGCTTCTTACAGTGGAAACTTCTAATTTATCCCAAGCCTCATGTCAACCTCCTCCTTGTCTCTTGGGGAATAGCTCTTAGAGTTTTACCCATCTGTATGTTCCATATATATCATGCTCTTATCAAAGATATGTTACAGATTTTCTCCAATTGATATCTTCCTTTATTATTCTAACTTAAGTTTTGTTACTTTGAAAAACATTTGCACTTACAAATCAATTATCAAATTTATCATCTCTTTTCCATGCTCAAATTTCTTTTCTTTGTAAGCAAAATCCTCCTACTCTTGCCTCATTGCTCCATAAACCAAACTTTGGGTCCTCAAAGGTGATTCCAGTGAAATAGTACCACCCAGAGGATCTACCAAGCAGGGAAAAGTTTCAAATGTAGACCCAAATGGGGTCACAAAGAGTAGAAAACACTTGAAACAATTGAACAATAGGCCCAATGATGGATTTTATATCCATAGATGAATTTGAGGGGAAAGAGATCTGAGTTCAGTCACATGTATGTAGGATAAAGCCCATATTTCCTACTGCCTGACTAAATGGATCTAGGATGCTTGTTGAAGCTCAAGTAATTTGCATGGTGTTAGTACTAGGAACATGATAGGATTTGAAAGGATTTTTTCTGCCCAGAAGAGAATGTAGGTGGCCTCAGACACTTACTAGCTGTGTGGCCCTTGGCAAGTCACTTAACCCTGTTTGCCTCAATTTCTTATCTGTAAAAATGAACTGGAGAAGGAAATGGCAAACCACTCCAGTATCTCTGCCAAGAAAACCCCAAATGGGGTCCCTAAGATTCAGACACAACTGAACAACAGCAACATTCCCATAATCTAGCATAATAACATGCCTTACACACTGTAAGTGCTTCATAAATACTATATTCATGGAATTTAATTGACTAACAAAAGGAAATTAAACTGTACTGTTTCACCTTATGCACATTTTGGGGGGCAAGTACTCCTACAAATGATCATTAGCACTATTTTTGATAACAATGAAGATCCTGCCACAGAAGGCAGCTACAACTCAGAAGCAGCAGCTTAGTGGAGAAGTCAAACAGAAAAGACAACAGCAGCTCTTCAGGGAGAAAAAGGGAAGCTTTGAAGACAGAAAACCATGGAAGTAGAAAACAGCAGAGAGACACAGCTAGTGGATAGAAGATAATACCATGAGAGTTGTTCCAGCTAGGATTGCTAATTATTCCCTTTCTCAGCTGGGAAAAATCTATGGAATTCTGTACCCCTTCCTAGAGTGCTGGACTTATAATCAGGAAGATCCTACTTCAAAGCCTGCCTTGGATGCCTATGAACTGTGTAAACCTGAGCAAAGTAGTTAACCTCTCTGTCTCAGTTTCCTCATTTATAAAATGAGGGAGTTGGGTTTGATAGTCACTGAAGTCCCTTATGTCTCTAAATCTATGATCCAATGATTTTATAATGTAGGGAAAACTTTTTATTCCTATTTTATTTTCTTTTTACTCCTAGTTAAAAGCTTTATTATTTGATTTATGGCTCATCATCCAATCATAGATAATGCACTTAAAGTTCAAGCTTTATTTGCCTAAGATTACCCCCAAATACCTCTAACTGAATTTTGAGATAGAAAAGGATACCAGACATGTATGAGACCTGAGATATGAAGATCAGTTTACCTAAATTTGGAAAAACATCACCAGGTTGATCATAGCATCATATCTGACATGGGGCTAAATTAGGATATTAGGATGTGAGGAATATCACTCCGACAATAAGTTTCTGGAACTCAGCGGTGGTGATGTGTCAAAGACTAATTTATTATCATTCTTGGGAGAATGGGCCACCCCGTGTGCAGCTGGTAGGTGACCAAAAATAGGGGCTTTCTTTTATCCCCTAATCCCTAATGCAAATGGATCTTCCCCTTTTTCATCATTGGTCCAATTACTCAAGGGTTACAATCTATGCACAAAAACTAGCTAATCAGAATGCAGTATTTCTTAGCCAACAGGGGAGGTGATACAGGGACAATTCTTCTGTGAGAAGCAAAACCAAAGGTGACCAGATAACAGAACAGACATATTGAGGAATTAAGGGGCTATTGGTCAACTACATATCAGGACAGACACACCTAAGAAGTAAGGGGAGATAAAATTCTATAGCAGGAAAGGCAATTAGGTATGGCTACTACCTGAGCTAGGAGACAGATAACTCCAGACATCAAGACAATCATTCCCCCTCCCCCCAAAAAAATCCCCTTGACTCTCAGGAATCTTCCCCCCCCCAAAGAACTTTCCATTGTCAGGTGGTCACACATCTATCTTCTATAAAAGCTTTGGCCTTCCTTCTGTTCTGTGAGGAGAATGTTGCTAAGCCATCTCTTCCCCTTGAGGCTGTCTTTGACTGCCCTCTTGGTCTCTTTCTCCTGTGCCTAATAAAAGACCATTTTAATTCAAGAGTGTAATTCTTTACAGAGGAATACCTAAGGACTCCTACCACCTTTTCCATGACAATATCAATTCTTGACAAGTTTTATATAGTGGCTGACCTTGTAGTCAAGAACTGGATTCAAATTTCACCTAAGACACATACTGACTGTGTGACCCTGAGCAAATCATTCGGCCTCTTTTCAGAGCCCCCAGGCTATTCTTTAAGTCTTTAAGTGGTAAGGGCAGCTAGGTGGTGCAGTGGATAAAGCACTGGCCTTGGATTCAGGAGGACCTGAGTTCAAATCCAGCCTCAGACACTTGATACTTAACTAGTTGTGTGACCCTTGCCAAGTCACTTAACCCTCATTGCCCTGTAAAAAACAAACAAACAAAAAAAGTCTTTAAGTGGTAGAAAAGGGGCCCATATGCTGTGAAGGAAGAAATTCCTCAACAGGAGCTAGCTATACCAAAGAAAACAGAAGCCCAATCTAAAAAGAATAAATTCTCAAAAACTTAATTATAAAGCTGTTACAATCCAGTCATTGAAGAGAGTACATTGATGAGATTATAGACCCTAGATCTAGGGAAACAAGAGTGTTAATTGTGCCTGATTTTTCTTTTTTAAAATATGAAACCTGGAAAATGATGCATGAATTTATTTGAAGAAAGTTATAGGTTTTTCTGAAGTCACTTTGTAAATTTTTTTGTATAAATGTAGAAACATTTTAATTCTAAAAAAGCATTTGTTTAAAAAATGTTAGGTTCTCGTCTAGACTCTTAATGAGTAAGAACTTTGAAATTTCTGCTGCAGCTGGTGGTTTCTTCAATTTAGTATGAACTAGTTCTATATTAGAACTTAAAATTATTTTTAACAGAATCAGATTGTGCCTCTAGCCTTTTGCACATAATGTAGATACATTCTGTGTGACATGTTAAAACTGATCTGAGTTCTAGTATTGCTAAGGAAGGAAATGTATGTGTCATAACTATCCTCTACTAAATTCTTGTTTTAAAATGTATTATTTATTTTAAACGTTCTTTTCTTTCCAAATCCTTTGTGTTCCTCCCACACCCTCCTTCTCCCACTGAGAAAGCAAGCAATATGATATCATGTGTACATGCTCTCTTAATCCCTCTACTGAATTCTAACTTCAGCATGGGAGAATGAATTTAGAGTGAGAGCAAATCCTGAGAGAGAAATCACTTTCTACCTATGTGACCTCGGGAAAGTAATTTCACTTTCCTGCCTCAGACTCCTCATGTGTAAAATAGGGGTTATATTTTAAAAGCCAAAATAAGATAAAATTAAAAGGGCTAATAATTGTACTTACCTCTCAGGGTAGTTGTGGATAAAAGGAGATAATATTTGTAAAGTGCTTTGCAAACCCTAAAATGCTATATAAATTCTAGCTGTGACTATTATTTAAATGTTAAGCATAAAAGACTATTTTGATCCTAGAGGAAATAGGGAGCACTGAAAAATCATAGTCAGATTTGAACTTTAGTATGAATTGGTGTTGGAAGACATTTTAGGAAGAAAACCCAATAGAAGGTTATTAGAAAGGTCCAAGGGAAAAGCTTTTCAAAATAGTTGGATCATTTCACAATTCTACCAACAATGGATTAGTGTGCCAGTTTTAAGGATGACACTGTTTTGTTTTGTTTTGTTTTGTTTTGTTTTGTTTTTTAGTGAGGCAATTGGGGTTAAGTGACTTGCCCAGGGTCAGACAGCTAGTGAGTGTTAAGTGTCTGAGGCCAGATTTGAACTCAGGTCCTCCTGACTCCAGGGCCAGTGCTCTATCCACTGCACCACCTAGCTGCCCAAAACTATGGAACGCTTCATGAATTTGCGTGTCATCCTTGCGCAGGGGCCATGCTAATCTTCTCTGTATCGTTCCAATTTTAGTATATGTGCTGCCGAAGTGAGCACAAGAATGACACTGTTAAAGTTCAGAAGAGGTATGAGTTTGGGGAAAAATAATGATCTCTGTTTTTGATCCAAGGCCCTTGACCATCTTGGTTTGTTCTCTAGATATTCTTCAGCTTACAAAAAATATATAATTTTTTTAATGCATCATACTAATTTAATTCAAATCAATAAACATTTGTCAAGTTTTTATTATGTGTAAGGCATTGTGCTAAATACTACACATGTAAGAAAGGTATGGTCTTATACCTCGAGAAATTTATATTCTAGTGGGGGAATGAAAGTGGATGGGGGATATAGCATGGACACAAATAAAAGATTGAGGGAGAGAAGTTTAGGGGTGAGGTCCAGAAAAATTTATTGCAGGAAGGGGGCAAGTTGTAAACTGATATGCAAATTATCTATCTAGCTATCTCTCTATTATCTATTATCTGTGACTATGTATGTATGACAGCATGCATATATATACACACACACATGCATTTACATAGTGAATGTATATATGGCTTATAGAGTATGTGTGTAGTGTTTTTATACATACAAGTATGTATATGTATATATATGTATATGTATGTGTGTGTATACACATATTGCCTGAATTTTAGAGAATAAACTCTAGTTGTTGTTAGCATCCTGTCCATTTTTAAAACAAAATTCCAGATGTGCTCTGACCAGTAAAGTCTACCTCCTTATTCCTGGAAGCTAAGCTGCTCTTTCTTTATTCAGTTCAAGATTATTTTTGGGTCATTGGATTTTTTATTTTGTTTTTGACTGCCATATCAAATTGTTTGTACATATTAAGCTTACAGTGTATTAAAACCACCAGAAATTTTCAGACAAACCTGTGCAACCATATTCTTCTCCCCCATGTGGGTATGAAGCTGATTTTTGACCCATAAATATTTACCCTTTCCCCTGTTGAATTTCATCTTGTAAGGGGCTAAAATTCTAGCTATACTGTCTAAAATATCTAATGAGTGGTTGCCAATAAATTATAAGCTTTAGCAAGAGTTAGACTTTTAAGCATTTATTAAGGAGAATAAGAATTTTGTAAAGAGAGAGAGAAAGGCCTAGATTCCTCTATCTATTAAAGGGAGAGAGCATTCCTAGCTCCGCTCTCCGCCAGAGTCCACAGGAAAGAGAGTGAGTCAGAGCGCCAGCCTCTCCCTTCTTCCTCCCACAAGCAATTGTCACTTCCTGATGCCAAAGAAAAGACGCACGGTCTTGCCCTCAGAGACCTTCACCTCATGGCGGAGCTTTTCTACAGTAAGTCTCCAGCAGGTGGAGTAATTTCATTCATTACAATCTTATTCAATTTAGTCCAGAATTCTAGCCTAATAAGATCTTTTTGGATCCTGACTATCATTTGGTATATTATTTATCCTTCTTCACCAGTGTCATTTGCAAATTTGGTGAGCATGCCCTCTATGCCCTTATTTCTAAGTCATTAATAAAAATGATAAAAGCATAGGGACAACCCAACCACAGATCCCTGAGACACTCCCCTGGACAACCACTGTCACATACTGACACTGAACCATTAACAGCTACGCTTTGAGTCTGGCCATTCAATAAGTTTTGAATAAATCTAATTCATATCTCTCCTTCTTTTACACAAAAATGAGATATTTTATCAAAACCTTAACAAAGAACTGAGTAATCTACAATATTCTTCTGTTCTACTACGTTAGTATTCCTATCAAAAAATAGAAATTAAGTTAGTATGGAGTAACCTGTTCTTGATGAAGCCAAGATGACTCTGTAATCACTGCCTCCTTTTCTAGATCTTCATTGAAAATCTCTTGATAATACAGTTTAGAATTTTCCCAGGAATTAAAGTTATGGTCATAGGCCTAGAATTTGTAGCCTCTTTTCTCTTTCCTTGAAAAATTAAGTCAACATTTGCCCCTTTCCGGTCTTATGGTGCCTTTCTGGTTCTTCACAGTCTTTCAGATGCCACATGCAATAGCTCAGGTACCACATCATTCAGTTCTTTCAGCACCCAAAAGTGTAGTTCATTTAGGCCAAGTGATTTGAATCCACAGGGGCAAATAGGAGCTCCTTTATTATCTCTTCACTTATCTTAGGTATCAACTCCCTGGCAGCAATTTTTTTTCTGTCATTTCCATCCCAAAGGTCAGTTATTCTCCTTAGCAGAGAAAACAGAAGCAAAATAAAAATTTAGCTGCTCTTCTTTCTATTGTCAGTAATTATCATTCTGACTTCCTTCTGCAGTGCCCTTCTTTGATGGTCATCTTTTCCCAATATAGCTAAAAACAAACAAAAAAACAACACCCCCCCCACACACACACACACAACCTTTTTGTTGTTCTTAACTGCCCACACCAACCTTCAACGATTTGGAACTTTAACACTCCTGAAAGTATTTGTCTAGAACTGTGCCTATGTTCTCACATTTATCTTCCATTACACATGTGACCTTGCTTTCTTTTTCTATATAAACCTTCTTTAAAATCAAAGTTAGTTAGTGATTTCCCTGAGTTCTTGGTCTTATCCCACAAATCCCATTTTTCTTCTTCACTGAAATTGTTCCCTTTTTGCTTTCAGAATTTTATGCTTCAGAGTTTACCATCCCTACTAGACTGACTTCTCCTTGTGTATATTAGTCTACAGCATTCAATCTATTCTTCTTCTGAATAGACAGTATACCCTCAAAAATTTTAGGGTGCAAGTAACACTTTGCCCATCGTTCCTCTCCCTGATCACAAACTCTAGCAGGGAGTGAATACTTCCTTGTTATACTTCCCTGCAGTGTTCTCATCATTTACAACCCAGAATCCAAGTTTGGATTCTTAGTAAGAATTCCAGAGGACCAAAATGGAATCCTGGGGATACCATCTAGAACATAGTAACAGAGAAGTGAAGTAAAGGTGGAGCCCCAACCTGTTCCCAAAACCATAAACAGTAAATTTTGCTCCAAGGACAAGCATCAAGGAAAGCTTCTGGACAAGTAGCTCCCTCAAATCAACTTTTCAAAAAAAATTAAGTGGGAGAGAAGGGTCCCCAGGGTTCCTTCTCATGGAAAGGAAATATGGACCCCAAGACAGTAGGGCAGTTCTTGGTCAGGTCAGGGAGCAGCTCTAACAAGGGAAAGGAAGCACACAATCTGGCAGTTTCCTTTTTTAACCAATTAATCTTGATAACTAGCAACTAAGCTCAGTTGCTTCTAAATGTCATCAACACACTCTAAATGTCAATGCCCTAGGAAACACCCCAGTAAACACCCCAGTTTCCTTATTCTAGTTACAACTCTGCTTATACCATCCTTTCACCTCCCCTTTTCTCCCAGTCTACCTCTGTTAATGAGAAGGAACTACGGACATCCCTGGACACATGAATGTTAATTAATTTTAATTAATTAATGTTAATTAATGATAATTAAGTGCCCAATTAGTTTTCTTAGCAGCAACACTGCCACCCTGATCTGACCTTCAATATAATTTCTTGACCCTAATCTGAGATCATTTTATGTACATAAAACTTTAAGTGCTCCATTGCTTGCAGAATCCTTTTCCTTACATATCAATCTGTTCATATTGTCGGGACCGGGTTTTCTAACTTTCTTCCACGTCTTGGAAAAAATGCAGGAAAACTTTTCTACATTTGCTTTTGGCCCTTCTCTCTGCCTCTAATTTTATAATAATCTTGGGGATAGTTTTTTGTTTTTTGGTTTTTTGGTTTTTTTTAGTGAGGCAATTGGGGTTAAGTGACTTGCCCAGGGTCACACAGCTAGTAAGTGTTTAGTGTCTGAGGCCGGATTTGAACTCAGGTACTCCTGACTCCAGGGCTGGTGCTCTATCCACTGCGCCACCTAGCTGCCCGTCTTGGGGATAGTTTTAAAGCTTCAATAACAAATGTTTAGGAATTTCAAATGGCACTTAATGAGATTGTATCAAATGTCCTTTTCTCACTTCAGAAGGGAAGAAAAATTGATTATTAAAACTATAAAAACAATGGCATGTGTCTAATTTGAGTTTACAAAGAATAATTAGGTATTGCTCCAGGTACTTATTACATTTGTAAGGCACTTACTATAAAGAATATAATCTCATTCTGTTTACATGGTATATTCTTTGCAATAAACATAGTGTGATCAATTTAAATTCTTCAGTAGCATTTTAATATAGGACTTGAGCCTGGAAAGCATTACATAAATACTAATGGTCCTTTTATATGAGCCTTGCCTTTGGAGGAAATCTTAATCTTTTTTGGTTTATAATAATTTCTGGACCAATAATAATTTCAAAATGAACATTGGAATCTTATTGATAGTTAATTATTCACTCCTAATTTGCTCTTCATTGCCACAAAGCTAATGGGATTTATGTTTTGTAAATATCATGTGCTCAGTCTCCACATTGAAGGTGATTATTTTTCTTTATTGCTCATTTAATATTTATCGGATTAAAAGGACATAGCTAGAACTTTTCACAAATGTGGTATAGTGGAAAGAGCACTGAATTAAGAATTAGGAGACCTGGATTCAGTCCTGGTTCCGATACTTATTAGCTGTATGACAGTGATCAGGTCACTTCACCTCTCTAAACCTCATCTGTAAAATGGAGATAAGCATACTCACCTTACCTCTCTCACAGGCCTATTGTTAGGCAAATACCTTGGAGTGATATGTAAATATTAATTATTATCAAGGAAATAAAGTGATGCCCTCAGTCGTGTTGTTGCTTATTTAAAGAATCCAAATGATAGGAAAAAAAACCTTGCCTTTATTAACTCATTCACTTTTTTATGCTCTCATAGACTTTTTTCTTTTCTTTTTTTCTTTTTTTTTTGCAGGGCAAGGAGGGTTATGTGATTTTTCTAGGGTCACACAGCTAGTGTCAAGTGTCTGAGGCCAGATTTGAACTCAGGTACTCCTGAATCCAGGGCCGGTGCTTTATCCACTGTACCACCTAGCTGCCCCCTCTTTCTGACTTTCAGCCAGTAATCACCTATAATTAAAGTCTCCTGTTAAGCTGGATGAGCCCTAAGTTCTTACCAAATATTAAATAACTTCTATTGGGTGAAAATCAGTAAAATAACTCTAAACTTAACTAATATTTTAGAGAGAAAGATACTTTCCCCCCATCTTCCATCCCTGACAATGCTTTATATGAAGAGACAAAGTGGAGCAATCTACCAACCCCTTATCAAAGTTTGTTAAAGCCCTGTTTAAAAATTGGTTTCAAAGCAAAAAGATTGTACACTTCTATAACAGACTTTTCTACTTATGGTGAGAGACATGTACAATCTTTCAGTGGATGTAGTGGACCCTCAATAAAACTTAGTCTATTATCAAATGAATCAGTTTAATTAGAATTTTATTGTACTTAATGATTAGCATGGGCTTGGTGACAGGCCAATAAAAATAGCTCAAACTTAGATAACATTCCACACATATAATCTCTTTTGATGCTTGCAAGGTAGTTGTTACTATTATGCCTATTTCACAGATGAGAAAATTGAGGTTCAGGGAAGTTGTTAGTAAGTATCTGAGGGATTTTGAATTTGTTCCTTTTGATCTCAGATCCATTGCTCTGTTCACTTGGATTGGATAGATGTGGAAGGAACGAAGGAAGGAAAGAAGGGAGAGAGGAAGGGAGGGAGGAAGAATTTACTATTCACTTATGGGCCAGGCAACTAAGTGCTATGCACATACACAGAGTATGCTCCTAACAAATGTTTATTGACTGACCAATACTCATTAGACTTAAGCACAAGACTGAACTCCCCACTTCCTATATCTCCATCCCTAGAACAACCTATTGAATCCCTTGCCTCCCACTAAAGTTGATTTGTGTTTCATCTGCTTCTTTCTATTTGGGGGAAATTCATCAGTGGTCAGTAACATGTCTTGGGGATGACTAGATTTTGGGGACTTGAAATTTGGTAGACTAATTTTTTAATCAATCAATCAATAAACATTTATTAAGCACATACTATGTGCCAGACACTGTGCTAAACTTTAGGAATACAAAAAAGGCAAAAGACAATTCCTTCCCTAAAGGAGTTTATAATCTCATTGGGGAGACAACGTACAAACAAATATATACACAACAAGCTATATGCAAGATTAATAGGAGATAATTAACAGGAAAAAAAACCACCAGAACTAAAAGGAGTTGGGGAAGTATTTCTGAAGGAGGTAGGATTTTAGTTGGCACTAAATGCCTTCCTGGGAAGCAGCATACTAGACAAGTGATGTCCAGGATTTAATTTATTCAGCTCTAAAGTTTTCCCACTAACTTTTTTGTTTTTGAGGCAATCAGGGTTAAATGACTTGCCTGGGTGACATAGCTAGTAAGTGTCTGAGGTCAGATATGAAGTCAGGTCCTCCTGACTCCAGGGCTCTATCCACTGTGTCACCTGGCTGCCTCCCATCCAACTTTCTTCATGATTGCTTAACCTAAGAAGATTCATAATTTTTTTTATTATTAATATATCCAGCAGTGGCCTATCAAACTGGGGCTTCCTACTAGCTCAGTTTTCAAGGCTCTCTATCCTCAGCAAAAGTGCTGAATTGAATTTAAGAGTCTACTGCAGCATCACCCCTGGCTGTGCATACTTGTTAGTTTGATGTGAAAGTGATTAAAATGCTAAGTACTACCCATTGAAGACATTTCTTTTATTTTTAAATGAAGAAAAAAAAGCCTATGTTTCAGGAATGATTTTTCAATGGAAAGTTGTTATGAATGGATTTGATCTTTTCAGAACAAATGCGGGAATTAACAGGGTGAGAATATAAGAAAATAACTCTTAGATGTCAACATAAAGATTCCAACTCCTCCATTTCAAAGGTGGAAAATCAGACTAGCTGATTGTCCCCTAATCACTAAAATATCTATAACCAACCACTGAAATTTCTCAAGTCCATCTATTTAAATTTATTTCAATTAAACACTGGGAGTTGGGTTTTTTGTTTGTTGTTTTTTTTTTCATTATCCACTAAATCAGCAGATTCCATTAAGGCAGGACTATAGAGACCACAATCTTTGGTTTGTTTTAGTAGTTGGCCACAATGTACTTTTTTTCAAAGGAAACTATTCAATCTCATGCTCTCTAATGGATAATAGTCCCTTGAAGACAATAATTCTAAGACAATGGATGTACTTTCTCTGTAACTAAGACACAAATTATGTCAATAACATGACAAAATCTATATAGTACTCTAAATACAATACTCCTTTTTTTCTTTTGGAAGAGAAAATTAGCTATTTGGGGTGATTATATATCCCCAGAGGAGCTCTTGTAAAACTATTGGAGAGTTCAGTCTTGTGCTTAAGCCTAATGATTGTTTCAATACCTATAACCTACACCCCTGATATTCCCTTCTTTGGAACTAACAAGATCACTTACAGAACTATACATGTTAATTTAGAATTAAGACTGAGAAAGCTAACCATATAATGGGAAAAGACAGCAGTTTTCAATAAATTGCATACAGATCTATGTATTTTTTTATTTTTGTCTTTTTCTACCTCCAGCAAATGTATTATTAAATTTGAACCCTACTCCCAAAGTTTTGAATAGAAAACCCTTCCTTAAAGGCAGGGACTAACAAAAACTGCTTGGAAAACTAGAAAACAGTATGGCAGAAACTAGGTATAGACCAACACCTCACACTGTATACTAAAATAAGGTTGAAATGGGTACATGATTTACACATAAAGGGTGATACCATAAGCAAATTAAGAGAGCAGGGAATAGTTTATCTGACAGATTTATAAATAGGGGAAGAATTTAAGACCAAAGAAGTTATAAAGAGCACTACAAAATATAAAATAGATCATTTTGATTATATAAAATTAAAAAGCTTTTGCACAAAGCTAATATAACTAAAATTATAAGGAAAGCAGAAAAAAATTTATAACAAGTATTACTGATAAAGGCCTCATTTCTCAAATACATAGAAAACTGAGTCAAATTTATAAAAATGCAAGTCATCCCCCAATTGATAAATAGTCAAAGGATATGAACAGGAAGTTTTCAGACAAAGAAATATATATAGTGCTGGGCAATGAGGGTTAAGTGACTTGCCCAGAGTCACACAGCTAGTAAGTGTCAAGTGTCTGAAGTAGGATTTGAACTCCAGTCCTCCTGAATCCAGGGCTGGTGCTTTATCCAGTGTGCCACCTAGCTGCCCCCAAAGAAATCAAAGCTATCTATGATCATATGAAAAAATTGCTCTAAATCACTATAGATCAGAGAAGTGCAAATTAAAACAACTCTGAGGTACCACTTCACACCTAACAGAGTGTCTAATATAACAACAACAAAAAGGAAAATGTTGGATGTTGGACCACTATTGGTGGAGTTGCAAATGGATCCAACCATTCTGGAGATCAATTTGGAATTATGCCCAAAAGGCTATAAAACTGTGCATTCCCTCTGATTCAGCAATACTACTGCTAGGTTTATATGCCAAAGACATCCCAAAAAGGGAAAAAGACCTATTTGTACAAAAATATTTATATTGTGGTGGCCAAGAATTAGAAATCAAAGGGATGCCCATCAATTGGGAAATAGTTAGACAAGCTATATGGCATATGATTGTAATGGAATAGTATTATGGTATAAGAAATGACAAGCAGGATGATTTCAGAAAGACTTGGAAAGACTTATATGAACTGATGTATAGTTAAATGAACAGAACCAGGAGAATGTTCTGTATAGTGACACCAACATTGGTTGATGAAGAACTGTGAATGATTTAATTATTCTCAACAATACAATGATCCAAGACAATCCCCAAATACTATCCACCTCCAAAGAAAGAACTGATATTGATTGAAAAGAGACTGAAGCATGCTATTTTTTACCTTCTTTCATTTTTTTCTTTTATTTTTGTAGTTTTCTTATACAAAAGGACTACTATGGTAACATTTTACATAATTTATAATTTACATTACCCATGTATAACCTATATCTAATTGCTTACCACCTCAGGGAGGGGGAAGAGAGAAAAGGAGGGATGGAATTTGGAACTCAAAACTTTAAATAAAAATGTATATTATACTTTTAAATAAATCAATAAGGGAAGGGACTATTCAATGTAATTAATTTAATTAAAATATATAAATTAAATTAATTTCTTGCTTCTCTCTCTTCTACCTTAGGTATCAAGGAAGTACCATAGGGCTTCCACCTTCCAGCCATCCTAGAGAAGAAAAATTAAAAAAAAAAATAACCCCCCCAAACCCCCAAATTGAAACAGCTAAGCTGTAGAACTCATGTGCACAACCCTCCTTCTCAAAGGGAATAGGAGGGTGTATGTATCTATCTCAGGATTTGGTTTGATTGGTTGAGTAGTTTGTGAGTTGGATAAGTAAGTTGGGGTTTGCTTATGGAAGACCTTGAGGATTCTATATCTCTATGTTAAATCTCCTTTCTTTTTGTTTTGAAGCATCTGATTTCTCCTGGCTTCTCCTTAGTGTCATTCTTTGAAGAGTGGTAAGTGATGACTTCACTGCTCTTACTGTATATTCCAAAATGACTTGAACCTGACTTCTTTATTTTGCTTTGTAACTTCTACAAATCTATGATTTTATTGATGTTGGTACTCCGTCCACTAATGCAAATAACCTACCCATTGTGCCCCATCTTATGTGTTTCTTATCTATATCCATAAATCTTTAATCATGCATAGGAAACTCAAATGGGCCTCTGGTGATGGTCATTTTGTGGGATGATTCATATCAAAGAACTGTGACGTCTTTTGTGTCTCTGGTGAAGCTAACAAGTTGAAGTCAAGGGGGGAAAAATCTCACTCTCAGTTCAGGGGTAAGACAGCCATGGGATATGGGATCCTTCGGATCTTTTGCTAGTATATTTGACTTTCAGCCACTTTAGAAGTGGTAGCTCTAAAATCTCAAACCTTTAGACCTTTTTATTTTACCCCTTAGTGAAAGGCTTAATTAGGAGCACAAAATGTTTATGCATCATAAACACATTTTAAAAGTTAAGAGGAATCTCTGCCCCTGATAAACACTAACCAAAACATGTTCAAATCAGCAGTTTGATGGTGCCCACAGAGACAGCTGGAGAAGGGGGGTAAATCTCACAGCTGGAGAAAGCAGCAGGAAATTACACTATTGGAAGCTTGTGAATAAACAAACAGCAACAAAGAAAATGTTGTGAAACTAGACAGTTTGCTGAACTGGTAAGATGATACAAATTGAAGGACATGACCTGCCTCAAAAAACTATAATTTACTATGCAAGGGTTTCCTGCAATTTCATTATTATAAATTAAAACTAAAATCACCCAAGTGGTTATTGCTATGGTCCCTTGACATGTAACCATTTAAAAATATTTTTTAAAAAAAGACTTCTCTCTTAAATACTTAGCCCAAATTTCATTTAAAAAGATGTTCCTTTATATATACAAAAGTATGCATAATTGCAGCTTTGTAATGCCCATCAATTGGGGAATGGCTAAACAATCTGTGGTATGTGATTGTGATGGAATATTATTGTGCCATAAGAAATGATAAGCAGGATGATTTCAGAAAGGCCTGGAAAGACTTGTATGAACCGATGTATAGAGAAGTGAGCAGAACCAAGAGGACATTGTGCACAGAGACAGCAATATTGTTTGATGAAGAACTGTGAATGACTTTACTATTCTCAGCAATACAAAGATCCAAGATAATCCCAAAGGACTAATGATGATGCATACTATCCACTTCAAAGAAATAATTGATCTTGATTGAATATGGATTATAGCATGCTATTTTTCACTTTCTTTCATTTTTTTTCTTTTATTCAAGTTTTCTTATACAAAATGACTAATATGGTAACATTTTATATAATTACACAGGTATCACCCATATCTGATTGCTTACTGCCTCACAGAGGGGGAGGGAAGGGAGAAAAGGAGGGATAGAATTTGGAACTCAAAACTATAAAAAAATATGTTTATTATTAAAAAATAATAATTGCACCTCTGTAGTAGCAAATAACTCCTACAAAGAAAATAGGTATCAGCCCACTAGAGAGTCGTTGAACAAATTGTGATATGTGAAAGTAACAGAAAATAATTAGTAAATAAAGTAATAGAAACTATGAAATCAAGAAATTTAGAGAAACACAGACTTATTCGAATAGCTTCAAAGTGAAATAAATAGAACTAGTATTAGATAGATAGATGATAGATATTGATAGATACATAGATATAATTATTATACTAATATAAATGGAAAAGAACAATGAACAAATCCAAATACTATGTACGTATATTGACCAATCTTGGCCCTGGAGAAGAGATGAGGCAATTTATTTCTTTTCATGGAAAATGTAGGAAGCTATGCGCTCAGAATACTGCAAATGCTATCAAACACTATGGTTTTGTTGGTTAGTTTTGCTTAACTGCTTTTGTTCATTGGAATGGATGAAGAATGGTATATTTTTAAATGACTGTGATACCATTCAACCAAAATTTCCTGGATAACTGGAAAGCAGTTTTTCTGAAATTAGGTGTAGAACATCTAATAACATATGCCAATATAATCTCCCACTGGGTATATTATTTACATATGAAAAATCAAATAAAAAGAAATTAGAGGAATAAGGAATAAAGTGCCTTTTGCATCTATGGAAAGGGGAGGAGTTTAAGACCAGACATGGGAAAAATAGGATCTTAGAACATAAAATGTCATTTTTGATTACATTTATTTTAAATGTTTTTACACAAAGAAAACCAATTTTGCTAAAATTAGAAAGGAATCCTTTAACTGGGTAAAAATTTTTACATCATTTCTCTTATTAAGGTTTCATTTCCAAGATATACAAAGACTTGATAAATATTTATTAGAATGAGTTATTTCCCAATTGATAAATGGTCAAAGGACATGAACAGGCAGTTTCAAAGGAAGAAATATAAGCTATCAATAGACATATAAAAATGTTCCAAATCACTATTAATTAGAGAAATGCAAATAAAAAAGCTCTGATGTTCCCCTGCACACGCATCAAGTTATCACACTTAACAAAAAAAAATGAAAATTATGAATGTGAGGGGAACTGTGAGAAAACTAGCATATTAATACACTGTTGGTAGAGCTCTGAATTGGTATAGTCCTTCTGGAAAGCAGTTTGGAACTATGTCCCAAAAGCTACCAAACCACATATCTTTGACCTAGCAATACCACTGGTACATCTATACCCCCCAAAAGATCAAAGAAAGAAGAAAAGTATCCATCCAAAGTAGAGGCAATTTAGAAGCTGAAAACTAACGGGGACCTCATCAATTAGGGAATGGCTAAACAAATTATGGTGTACAGTTGGAATGGAATAATATTGTGCTATGAGAAATAAAGAAGGATACAAAAAGAATCACAGATAAGCAGGACAGCTTTGAAAGTTATAAATTGAATTTAATTCAATTAATAAATGTTTAAAACAAAAAGCAAGCTGCACATAATAGGAAACTGTAGTTTTAAGTATAATTCTATTTTTCTTATCCTTTATATATGAGTATCCCCATTTTATTTTTTGTTTGTTAAATTCAGAATAAGTAAAAATTTATTTTTAAAATAACTGATGTAAAATAGAGCATCAATAAAACTTTTAACTAATAAAATTAACTAAAAGTAAAATCTTGAACAAAGAAAAGGTAGTTTCCAAGGTCACTAATGGATAGAACATATTAATAAGTACATTGAAGCAAATGTCAATTTTTGAGATGTGCTAATGAGATTCCTGATTTTCTCCAGCAATTATCCTGCTACCAACACCCTTCCATTAGAAACTGTTAACAAAGCTGTAATATCCCAAATGTATTAATGGCCAATACTCTTTTCACCTAGAGATCTTTGCTGGAGATGACCAATGGATCACCTGGAAGACCAAGGCACATCGAACAAACATGCATAATTTGCTTGAGATTGGTATTTAATTGGGATATCACATACAAGGCATCATCAAAGGCCATTTGTTCTTAGTATAAACATAAATCTATATTTTAAAAATTATTCACAATGAAAATAAAAATCCTTAATAATAGTCACAAAAATATAAGGCACATAATTTTTTTCTGAAAGGAAATTAGCCAGGGGGTACCTCTTCTAGATTCAGTTGGACTTAACTATCTATGAGATCCTACAAAATTCCCAACTACTAACAAAGTAAAGGAGAAAAAGGCTATGGGTTTTTTTCACTAATGACTTCTGTGGAAAGAGCAGGAGAATAAAGAAGAATTTGAGTCAAATGGGGGGGAAGGAAATAATATAGGTTATTTAGAAGGGATTATCTTCATGAAGCAAATCAGAGGTTAATATTGGGAGGAAAAATTTGGTGAATTTTAAGAGAAATTGAGGAAAAATTAATGGAGAAAAATCTCCAGGCCCAGATATTGGTCCAAATTCTACTTCAAAGTTGAAAGGGGAATAGGATAAACAATGTTAAAGGAAAATTTAAATAACTAAGAAGGATCATGAAAGATTATGGAATAGTATCTGATTCAAAGGATAAAGGGAATCTAAATCTGGTAGTTGGCAAGACACACCACAATTTCAAAGGACTCATGATTGAAAATGTTCTCCATCTCCAGATAGAGAACCAATCAACTCAGAATACAAATTGAATCTTATTTTTTCCTCTTCCTTATTTTTTTAACATAGCTAATGTGAAAATTATATGTATATATACTTATAACACACACACACACACACACATATATATATATATACTGGGTTTTATGTTTTTTACCTTAAAATAGGTGAGGAAGTTAGTGGTAGGAGGGAGATAAATTGGCATTGAAAATAAAATAAAATAAAATTTTTTAAAAAGAAAGAGGAGGGGCAGCTAGGTGGTGACACTAACTAGCTGTGTGACCTTGGGCAAGCTACTTAACTCCCATTGCCCTGCCAAAAAAAAGAAAGAGAAGAGAAGAGAAGAGAAGAGAAGAGAAGAGAAGAGAAGAGAAGAGAAGAGAAGAGAAGAGAAGAGAAGAGAAGAGAAGAGAAGAGAAGAGAGAGGTTTAGGGAAGACTAAGTGGTCACAACGTATTAGATGGGCCAGTTTTTTTCTTCTTTTTTGAGGATGGACACAATAGAAGACAAAAGGGTAACCTTAACATTGTCTTTTACAGTTAATTAGCTTTACAATATATTGATATTACTATGTAAATTGTTCTCCTGGTTCTGCTCACTTCACTTTGTATCAGTTCATGTAAGTCTTCCCAGACTTTTCTGTAATAATCCCCTTCATCATTTCTTTCAGCACAAGATTATTCCATCACATTCATTTATGATAGTTTGTTAAGTCATTCCCCAAATGATAGGCATACCCTCAATTTCCAATTAATTGCCACAACAACAAAAAAGTTTTTATAAATGTTTTTGTATATATAGGTCCTTTTGGTGTTTCTTTGATCTCTTTGGAGTAAAAACATTAGCAGTATTGCTGGGTCAAAGGATATGCAGTTTTATAGCCCTTTGGGCATAGTTCCAAATTGCTTTCCAGAATAGTTGGCCTGTCCTTTTCCCCAGGGTTTGTGCTAATACCACTACTAGAGAGCAGAAACTACTCACTTTTCTCAGATCCAGTTGGCAAATTCTAATGACTCTATCCCCATAAAATCTCCTACACTGAAGCTCTTCTCTACATACACCAATAACATTCTTGCTCATGTCCTTATCACCTCATGCCTAAGGTAATGTAATAACCTCCTAATTTGGTACCTTCTTTCCATTTCTCTACCCTCCAATCAGGCTTCCACACACCTGCCAAAAGAACCTTTCTAGGTCACAAGCTTGACCCAAAGTCACTCTCCTATTCAAATGGTTCCCTATTAATAGTAGGATAAAATATAAATTCCTTGAAATGGCACTTAAGGCCCCCATAAACTGGATCCAAACTACTTTTTCAACCTTATTTCACATCACTCCCCTTCATGAATTCTATGTTCCAGCCAAATTAAACTACTGGTTGTTACCAAATTTGACATCACATCTCATAAACAGGCTCCCCAGTTAAATAAAAGGGGAAAAATAAAAGTCCCTGAGAGGTTGAGGTTAAATTCAGGTTACCCTGGTTCAGAGTGGAAGGTTTATGTACCCTGCTTTGCATTTCCTTAGTCAGACAGAGCACCAAGTAGAGAGTGAGTATTCTGTGCATATAACCAAACTGGCAAGAAACCATATGTAAATACAGATAATCTCCTGATAGCTTTTAACCATCCATTACAGAGAGGGGAAAAAAAGTCAGTGAAACTTCCTGGCAGGTACACTAATGCATACAACCTGAACAACTATTGGAGATAAAAAAAACTATTACTTGACGGTCAGATGAGGCGGAAGGCTGAATCTTACTGATTACATTACACTTTTCATGCCTCCTTGTTGATGCATAGAGCAAAAACAAATTTCTTCTCTATTGGAATAGAAGCCATTTCTGTTCTGAGAAGTTTTCTCTGCATTTTCCATTTCAATGAAAAGCATGCTGAAATAAACTGAGCGAGTAATATCAGGTGGTACCGCATTTGGGAACCCTATATTCCTCTCTCACTCTCCTTATCCCACAGCACAAACACCCTTCTCAATCATTTCCCCTTCCAGCAAGAAATGATGAGCAAAGTAGTTTGAGCTCCTAGGGAACTCATTCTCAGTAGTGTCAGGGCTTTACTAAGTAATTCAAGTACCATCTATTTGCACAACATGCTATGGTATAGAAGTAGAATAAAAATCTAAACCACAAGAGATATTTGGTGTTGCCTATGTCAACATGTTCACACAATCTATTGTTTTATATAAGCTATAGATAGCTTTAAAAATGCATACTTCTTCCTTCTTGTTTACTTACTGATAATGTCATTTTATGCATAAGGTATGCTTAATGAACTTATGACAAAATTATGAACCACTACTGTGTGGTTCTGTTCTGCAATAAAATTGATTTTATAATAACATCAAGACATTATATAATCTTTTAGCAAAAACTCAAATATCCCATTAAAATTATTGCCTCTGTATGGATAAGAGGAAAAGATCATAGTATAATAGAGGTACATGAGAGAATAATAGTTGATATTAATATAGTACTTTAAAGCTTTCAAAATGATTGATACATTATCTTATGCCATCCTATGAGGTAGGAGCTATTATTCTCCCCATTTTACAGGTGAGAAAACAGGCCAAGAGCAGCTCAGTGATTTGCCCAGAGTCACATAGCTATTTGATGTCAAAGGCAGATTTGAATTTAGGTTTTATTGATGTCAAGCACAGTAAATGCTCCATACACTCTGCCACCTTGCCTGCCTAAAGAGATCTTAGAGATCATCTACTATAGTAGTTTCAGACTCAAGTAGAAAGGGATCCCTAAGGTCTGCATATTGCCTTAGAAAACCACGTCAACATTATGTTGTGTCATATTTTAATTATTTTGTGAAATTTTTTCCAAATTACATTTTAGTCTGGTTCCCCCTAGGAGTTTTGCTGTTCAACTGTGGATAGTGAGTTTGATACCTGACACTCCTTTATATTACTGATGAATTCTCTTGAAGCATCAGAGAGATCAGGTATCTTTTCCAGGGTCTCTCAGAGCTGGGACTAAAACCTAGGTCCTCAGACTAGTTAAATAAGACATATTGCTCATCTTTTCATCCTAGAAATAACTAAACATTCATCTTTGTTGTTGAGGATAACCATCAGTGGTTGAAAAGGACTCCTACATGGCTCACTTTGCTTCAAGAAATAATTTATTAAGTATCCTCCTGGGTTAAAGTCTTGTCTCTGACAACTCCTGGCTGTTTCCACTGTCTCAGACAACTCGTGTTAAGATTATAAGTCACAGAGCAGTTAGTGGCCAGTCTACTTTAATATAGGAAGTTTCTTCCTTATGACTTTTCTACATTAAAGAAATCACGGGGCAGCTAGGTGGCATAGTTGATAAAGCACGGACCTTGGATTCAGGAGGACCTGAGTTCAAATCCAGCTTGACACTAGCTGTGTGACCCTAGGCAAGTCACTTGACCCTCATTGCCCAGAAAGAAAGAAAGAAAGAAAGAAAGAAAGAAAGAAAGAAAGAAAGAAAGAAAGAAAGAAAGAAAGAAAGAAAGAAAGAAAGAAAGAAAGAAAGAAAGAAAGAAATCACAAATATGGTTCCCTGCTTCACCTAAACCCTGTCCCCACCAAAAAAGAAGGGAAAAAGCCCTTGTATGGTCAGTATAGGATTAAATAAAAATAATAGGTTTCATTCCTATTATTAGAGAAATTAAATTTTAGATGTGGAGACAACTCAGTAAACAAATAGTTCAAGGAATTCATGATTATGTCCCAAAATCACTAGAACAATTAAATGTCCATAGACCTCTTTGCATCTAACATGTTGGGGATACTACTATTTCTATTACAAAGTTTAAATCTTAAGCAACCAGTCCAGATATAGAAAAGGGAAAAACCTGAGCTATGATTTCCCATCCATGTGACATCTGCACAGCAAAATGGAAGAAATTGGTTGGCATGGGGCTGAATAAGTAAATTGGTTTAGGTAGTAATATCATGTTTCTTATGTTGCCTTTGAAATGAGGACTGAAGACTGCCCATCTATGACAAAGAGCTGATGGAATAAAATGCAGGGTAAGAAATGCATTTTGGACATGGCCAATATGAGAATTGGGGGCAGCTTGGTGGAGATGTGGTTAGATTGCTGGGCCTGGAGTTCAGAAAAATTTACTTCCTGAGTTCAAATCTGGCCTCAGACACTTGCTAGCCATATGACCCTGGGAAAGTCACTTAACCCTGTTTGCCTCTGTTCCTTATCTGTAAAATGAGCTGGAGAAAGAAATGGCAAACCACTCTAATATCTTTGCCAAGAAAACCCCAGGGGTCACAAAGAGTGAGCTACAATTGAAATGACTGAACAATAACCAAAAAAATGAGAGGTTTTTTTTTTTTTTGCTTGACTATGCTTATATGATAGAGAATTCTGTTTCTTTTCATCCTCGAGTATAGGGGGTAAAAGTTTGATCATTGAAAAAAAAAATCAAGTTCCTAAGAGAAGGAAAAGAAAAAGAGAGATTACTAAATCAATTGTTCTTCTGAGTTAGCAGCAAGAGCAATAGACAATTGTGAGCTCTATTTTAGCAAGAATGGAAGGAAAGGAAAATATTCTAATAATCTGCCAATGAAAAAGAAAAAGAATTAATTAATTAATTAATACTAAGTTTATATCAATACTAAGTAACATGTACACAAAATAAAATGCATAGCCTAGCTAGTCATGAAGGCAAAGTTAGAGTTTGGGAGTTGATTTTTTTTTTATCTGAAGGGTCACTTCTATCCCCCAACCTAATTAACTAAGACAGAGACAGAGAGACAGATGGAGACAGAGACAGACAGAACACTAAATTATAACTCTGCGATGTGCTGACAAACTTAATGAATTTGAAAGGACAATAATTTGGCCCATTGGATGAAAGGCAGATAACACTATAGAGGAAACATTTTGTGAGTGGTTGAGAAGAACAAGTCACATCTCTTGAGCTATCTATAAAAAACACAGCAAGACAGTCAAATAGTGAATCTGTCAAGTAGTGAACTAGAGAGTTAGAATCATGTCCCTGAGAGGGAGAATTAAGGGATAAAAACTGGACCATTAGAAAACAATGCAACTGCAAACAGTCAGGAGCAGAAAGACACATCCTTACGACAAACAACTTTCCAAGAAAAGGAGAATGTGCCTTTGTTCTCCTACCATCTATGTAGACAAACTTCAGGGCTAATGCCCTGAGGTAGCTGAATGGGCATGTAAACTATTCTGCCTCCCCACCTGGTTTCCTTTACGCTTGTTTTTTCCTGATCTTAGGTGAATGAGTATTTTGAGTGAACTAGTGAATTTGGGCCATCCGGAGGTGACCAAAGGTAAAAGCAGTGGCCAACATATTGTCCTTGATAGCAGAGGAAGTATATGGAAATGAATATGGACAGGGAGATCCCTTGTGGCAGGCTGAAGTGACTGTATACTCAACAGAAGCAACAATCCTCAGAACCCAAAAGAATTACACCTATGTGAAACTGTATGAGGACTCCAAAGAGTAAAGGATTTTCAGTAACCAATAGCTAAGAGGTATCCTTGACTACATTTTCTCTAGTTGCATACTCACTACCCTTGTACTTTAAATTGGAGTTCATGCTCTCTGCTAATTCTGTATGCAAAGGGTTGAGGTTACTCGAGAATTTGGGGGGATGGAGAGTGTCTCAATGGTTCTTGCTAAATACCACCATAGGAAATACCTTTTCTAAAAGATATTGAAATCTAGCTAAGTAATGTTAATGGGAAATACATGAGTCTGGGCTTAGAAGCCACAGAGTTAGAAGCCAAGAATCTTCTGGATAATGACTAGAAACATGAAGAAGTACCATATTCATTTTCCTACACAAATACCAACTTGTTAATATGAGTATCCAGTTGAGAAAATAGTCTCAGAAAGAGCAGTACATTATCATTGATAATAATTCACAAATCAGTTGAATTTTAAAATTTATAAAACACTTTTCCAGCTAGAATGCACTCAATAGACAAGTATTTGTTAACTACCTACTACTAGTGGGAAAGATGCCAGTATACAAGGAGATAATGAAAATTAGGGGGGAGGGGATGATTCAAGGAACAATCCACTAGAGAGGGGAGGGGTGGGAGAATTTGGCATTGGTAAAGAGGAGTCTCTGAAACTGTAGTAAAGAAGACGACAATGGGAAGTAATATCTATTAGAGCCTTCTTTTTGCTTAAAAAAACTAGGGCAGGGGCAGCTAGGTGGCGCAGTGGATAGAGCACCAGCCCTGGAGTCAGGAGTACCTGAGTTCAAATCCGGCCTCAGACACTTAACACTTACTAGCTGTGTGACCCTGGGCAAGTCACTTAACCCCAATTGCCTCACTAAAAAACAAAAACAAAAAAACTAGGACAGTTGATAAATACTTAACTTTTCTTGATGACAATTTCATATTTTCAAAAGTAAGAAGAAATAACAAGAGGGAATCTTATTCTGGATCCGATTCTAACAATAATGAGGAACTCGGAGCCAAAGTAAAAATGGTAAGACTCCTGGGAGGAAATGAAAAGCCATCTTAAGTTTATGATATCTAGGAGGGAAAAGGGGTGTTATTATCTAAAATGCTCCCTAGATCTGGGGAATGAAGATATGTTAAATAAATCTAAAAAAGGAAGGATAGGATCCAAAGACCTAAAATTCTGTCAGGAAGCCAACCCAAGAGGAATGGGATCATCTCAAAAAAAAAAAAATTGTGACACCATAAACCAAACTAATGCATTATGGAATAAAAAGGAATTAAGTATAAAGAGATGGTTGCAGATCTATCAATATTTAAAAGAAAGAAGATAGAAGTTAAAACATCAAGAAATCATATATATGTATATATACATGTATGTACATATATATATATATAAAACTCAAATACAGAAGACTATATTCTCATCTGATGACATAAATAATTTAAAAAAGAACAGTAGAGGATGAGACAAATTTAGAGCTCATTATGTTTCACATAAATGGATTCATTTCACTTATAGATCATAGCTTTTGAGCTGGAATGGAGCTTAGCGTCCATCTAGTCCAACTCTCTTCTTTACAGGCAAAGAAACTAAGGCTCAGAGAGGTGAAACCACTTTCCCAGTGTTACATAAGTAGCAAATGGCAGAGAGAATTTGAACCTAGGTGACCTGATTTTATGTCCAGAACTCTTTCCACTACACCATATTGCACCTAATTTATTTTGCTTATTTACCAAAAAGAGGAGAAGGTATATTGACTGATTTAAAATAAATAAGTTGTCTATAAAATTATAGCTAATATATAAAAATATGTACATTGAAGATAAATAAGATGTACAAATATTTACCATACTTCAGCTAACTACTGTAAGGGGGGCTAAAATTCTAGCTACACTGTCTAAAATATCTAATGAGTGGTTGCCAATAAATTATAAGCTTTAGCAAGAGTTGGACTTTTAAGCATTTATTAAGGAGAATAAGAATTTGGTAAAGAGAGAAAGAAAGGCCTAGATTCATCTATCTATTAAAGGAAGAGTGCATTTCTAGCTCCCTTCTCCACCAGAGTCCTCAGGAAAGAGAGCGAGTCAGAGCGCCAGCCTCCTCCCTTCTTCCTCCCACCAGACAACATCACTTCCTGGCTCTAAAGAAAGCTGCATGGTCCTGTCCTCAGAGGCCCTCTCCTCATGTTGGAGCTTTCCTACAGTAAGTCTCCAGCAGGTGGTGTCATTCTAATCATTACAGTACCAAAATCCAGAATCCAATAAAAATATCAGACATAACTAAATTCAAATAAGAAAATGTTACAGAAGATTAAGAAGGAAGGTATAACACACTTAACAATGTCAGTGACAATGAGAGTAACTGATATAGAATGCCCATTGGGGCAGCTAGATTGGACATTGGTTAAAGTACCAGCCCTGGATTCAGTAGTACCCAAGTTCAAATCCGGCCTCAGATACTTGACACTTACTAGCTGTGTGACCCTGGGCAAGTCACTTAACTCTCATTGCCTTAAAAACAAACAAACAAAACAACCTCAGCAGTCTTTCTCATGCTCTGCTTTGAACTGCACTGGAGAAAAACTGTCTTTGGTGAGTCTGTCTTGGAAAGGCCTCAGATGTAGAATGCCCATGTTTTTAATGGCACAACTAAACTCATATAGGAAAAGTTAAATTATTTGCAGAGAATTAGATGGAAAATCAATAGCAGTGAAAAATTTTAGCACCCCACTAATGGACTGTGATAAATTAATTTTTTAAATCACCAAATCAAATAGAGGTAATCTATTCCAACTGGTATCTAAAGAAAATTCCCTCTACAACATACTTGAACAAGTAGGTCATCAAGACTTCTCTAAGATGTCTTCCTCCCAAGACAGCTCATTCTACTTTTGGACAACTCTAACTCTTAGAAAGTTTTTTCTTCTACCTGTGTGATCCTAGGCAAGTCACTTAACCCCAACTGCCTCACCAAGAAAGGAAGGAAGGAAGGAAGGAAGGAAGGAAGGAAGGAAGGAAGGAAGGAAGGAAGGAAGGAAGGAAGGAAGGAAGGAAGGAAGGAAGGAAGGAAGGAAGGAAAAAATAAAAGAAAGTTTTTTCTTTACACCTAGTCTTTACAAGGGGCCAGACCTAAATCCCTGGGTCACTCTGCTCAACACATTCTTCCAAGAAGACATCATCATTAGTAACTACCCTCTGGTTCCACCCATTCAATCAATTTCAAATACAAGCACACTATCATCCAGCCTGTATTGCTCCATCTTGTCCACAAAAATAGCATTAAAGATTTTATTAAATGATTGACTATAATCTAAGTGAACTATGCCTACAACATCCCCCTAATATTTCTATCTTTTTGATAGGTAGTTTCCAATCCTATGAAAAAAAAGGAAAGGAAATTAGTTTCCTATGGGCATGATCTGTTCTTGTTGAGGTCATGAAAGTTTTGTGATCACCACTTTGCTTTCTATATGTTCATTTTGAAAGCATCCCACTTCCCCTTGGCTACCTTCCCTTGGAGAATTTTAGTTCATGGGGGTTTTGCCTATCCTATCTCTAAACTCTTTGAAATCTATTCTCTAAAAATCTAGATTGCATTATAATATATGCCTGGCTTTCCTCTCATTATCTATTGCAAATTCTAAGATGGAATGTTTAATTTCCCCTAAAATTCATTTCTACTTCAATAACAAATTCTTGCAATTTAGTTTCAGGCCCAGAATAAAAAGCTTCCTCATTAGTTCCTTTTGAAGGGTGAAATCATCAAGGCAAATCAAGACATTTTTAGCTATTCTGTTCCAACAGATGACCTGTAAAATCCCACTTCTCTTAATCACCATTATACCATGTCTCAGTGCCAGGTTTGAAATAATTCCTCATCCACTTCCTCTTTCTGACCAGGTGGTTTATAGTATACTCTGATGACAATATTACTTCTGTTTATTTCTACATTGATTTTCACCCAAATATCTATACTATACTTATCCCACTCTGTTCCTTGGATTTTCCTGCATGAGTTTATGAATAAGGAAACAAACAAGCAAAAAAGTGTCTCCTCCCTGACCTTCCTCTTCTCTTTGAAACTCTTGATTAGCCTTGTAAGATGCAAGGCATCAGGGGCAGCTAGGGGGCAAAGTGGATAAAGCACCAGCCCTGGATTCAGGAGGACCTGAGTTCAAATCCAGCCTCAGACACTTGATACTTACTAGCTGTGTGACCCTGGGCAAGTAACTTAACCCTCATTGCCCCTCCTCCCCCCCTCGCCACACACACAGACAAATTTTTTTTAAAGACTCAAGGCAGCTCCATTTTTTTAACCAGTCCTTATTACATATATATTCCACCTCTAGCCAACAAACTGCCATTTCTACATTCCATAAATCCCAGTCTTATTCTCAAACACTATCTTCTTAACCATCTGTTCACTTCCCAAATTTGTCTTTCTCCTCTGAAGTCCTTGATGCTGATTGGCAGCAGTGAGGAAAATCAAACCTGTGCCCTTCGCGTCCTTGGCTGTTTGTCTAAGATTTCATAATCCATAGCAGTGCTGCCAAGCTTTCTTCTGGATGTATTTTTTGTATCCACGTGAACCAGCAGAAACAGGTAGGAATCATCAGGTGTGACAAATCTGTGGACATTCTCCATTGCATCCCGTATCTTTTCTCCAGGAAGTGAGCAAATTTCTTTACTGCTAATTATCAGATCAACAAATTGTTGTCTCAGTACCGCTAAACAGAGAGATGAATGAATAAATAAATGGATCATTTATTAAGTGCTTACCATGCTGAGCTATGGGTATACCCACAGAAAAGTAAAGTAGTCCCTTCTCTAAAGTAACTCACATTCTAATGAGGGAGACAACATATATGACAGGTTTCAACTACAAGTGAGATGAAAAAGATCTCAGGGTCTTAAGGGTACAGTAGCAGGGGCAGCTAGGTGGCGCAGTGGATAGAGCACCAGCCCTGGATTCAGAAGGACCTGAGTTCAAATCCATCATCAGATACTTAACAATTACTAGCTGTGTGACCCTGGGCAAATCCCATAACCCCAATTGCCTCACCCAAAAAAATTAAATTAAATTAAATAAATAAATAAATAAAATAATAGAGTACAGTGGCAATTCAAATGATAATGCCTCTTCTCTAATGTCATTTCCACTTATAAAATCCTATCAGTTTCTGATATTGAACCATTTGACAGTGCCAAGCCCTTTGGTAGCAGGAACTTTCTTTTCTGAGTTTTCAGTAGCTGTGGCTATGGTCCCAAATACCAAACACCATTACTGCTTCTTCACCTCTTCCTCCTCTGATTCCAGTACTCTTTCCACTAAATCACTTATTCATTTTATATCTTCAATAATCACCAACAGAGACATTAATTTGTACAATTATTATACCACATCTTGATTATTCACATTTGTCCACCTATTGTTTGGATTGCAGGTTTGACAGTTGAGTAGATGATAGTTCATTAAAGCAAATACCTTTATTACTCTGGTGGTTTTTTTTCTGGTAAAGGGGACTAAACATGATGATCAAGGAAAATGGGAAAACTAATACTATTTAGCATGAAGGTAAAGATACTTCCCTAGACAACATTTTTGTTTTGTTTTCATTTGGGGGGTTTTGGGGTTTTTTGCGGGGCAATGAGGGTTAAGTGACTTGCCCAGGGTCACACAGCTAGTGTCTGAGGCCAGATTTGAACTCAGGTCCTCCTGAATCCAGGGCCAGTGCTTTATCCATTGCACCTAGCTGCCCCCTACCCCCCGCCGCCAGACAACATTTTGACCACTATTTCTAAAGAATGTTTGTCCTGCCTTTTTATGTCTTAAAAAAAAAAGCTATATGGAATTTCTAGACCTTTCACAACCATTGCAAGGATCATTGGCCTGACACACTATGCGATATCCTGTGGTCCTAGATTCATTGAGTTTTAATTTAATTTGTTAAGGGGGATGCAGATACAAAGCAGATGGAAAATCTGTTATTTCTACTCTGGAGGAGGAAAAGCTTACCAGAAGACCACAGAATCAAACTCACAGTATGAAAATTTATCAATGCCATCCATGGGGACTTTTCTATGTGACTTCATAATTATAAAATGCATTCTGTAAGGCTCAGAACTCTCAAGGTTTCCTCTGAAAGAATTTCTAACTTTTGTCCTCACCATGAGATTGGAGATTTTAATTGGTTTTCCTCTAACAAAATATGATTTTTTCTTAGGCAAAAGTTGCTTGAATTCCTTGTGAAGCTCCTCAAGTTTCAAACAGTTCTTAGAAAACATGCAAAAAGAACAAAATGTAAATGAAACAAACCAAATTTCCCTTAAACTGCAATTGAGAATAAAAGTAACATAAAGGATAAATCATTTAGATATGCTTCTCGAATCTTTTCTAAGTATGACTAACTATTTTCCTTGTTTTAAAATCAGGACTTTAAAGAAGTCTATGGTAACATAAATATATCTACAAATATGCATATAACATAATCCATTACATATATAGAGAAGTATATTATATAAATACATATTTAAATGTTTAATATATTCATATAGAGAATATATACATGTGTGCTTCTGCACATATAGACATATATATATTATAAACATACTTAGAGATTGATGAGAATTCATACGGAGATACAGATATAGTACCAGATTTGCAATTTCATTTGTCTAGTGAACCCTCACTTAGGAAACTCCTTTTACCAGTCAGATCAGAAGTTCTTTGCAGCTTATAGTCTTAGAGTGTCACCTAAAACATTTCTAGGTTGAAAGACTCACCTAGGATTATACAACCAATATGTGTTAGAGGCAGGCCTTGAATGTATGTCTTCCCAAACAATTAGGGTGGCTCTCTCTCTGCACTATGTGACACTATTTTACAAAAATAACAGCAATGATTATTTATATGTGATATTACGGTTTAAAAATACTTTATTAAAATGATATTAATTCATTTAATACCCTATGAGAGAAGAACATTTTTCTTTCTTTCTCTTTCTTTTCTATTTCTTTCTCTTTCTTTCTTTCTTTTTCTTCTTCTTTTTTTTGTCCTGGGCATGTGATTTCATTTTTTTAAGGGAACACCTAACGGAGAAACTCCCCATGTTGATGCATATCAAAAACTATTCTGCAACTTGTAGTCTTAGAGAGTTGAGGACACTAGAAGTTACATAACTTGTCCAGGCTTCCAAAGTCAGCAGGTATCAGAGGCAGGACATGAACCTCTATTCCCGTTTCCAAGGCCAGGTTGGTTGTTTATCCACTACTCGCTGCTCCCTCAAAACAACAACAACAACAGCAACTGACATTTGTTTCACTTTAAGGTTTACAAAACACTTTACACATCAGGTTCAGTTCTGGACCACCACAATAAAGCAAATATTGCAATAAAGCAAACATGTCAACTTGTCTGGTTTCCCAATGCATATAAAAGGTACGCTGACACTATACTGTAATCTATTAAGTATGCAATAGTATTATATCTAAAAAATGTACATACCTTAATTTTAAAATACTTTATTGCTTAAAAATGCTAATCATCTCAGTCTTCAGCAAGTTGTAATCTTGTTGGCAGAGTGTCTTGTCTCAATGTTGATGGCTGCTGAAAGTGATGGTTGCTGAAAGCTGGAGTGGCTATGGCAATTTCTTAAAATAAGACAACAATGAAATTTGCTATATTTATTCACTCTTCTTTTTATATGAATATTTAGAGACCATTGTTTGGTTATTAATTTGCCTAATTTCAATATTGTGTCTTAGGGAATATGGAGGTCAGAGGAGAGGGAGATAGACAGGGGAATAGCTGGTCCGCCAAGTAGTCAGAACGCATACATGAATTAAGTTTACCATCTTTTATGAGTGGGGTTCATGGTGCCCCAAAACAAATGTAACTGTAATATCAAAGATCACTGATCACAGGTCACCATAAGAGACATAATAAATAACAACAATGAAAAATTTTGAAATATGGCAAGAATTACAACATGTGAAACATACAATGTGAGCACATACTGCTGAGAAAATGATGCTGATAGTCTTGTCACAAACCTTCAATTTGTAAAAACATTAACAACAAAAACCACAATATCTGCAAAACACAGTAAACTGAAGCACAATAAAACAATGTATGCCTATATCTCATTTAATCTGTTCAATCCCTCATAAAAGAACTACTGTTACTAAAACCCTCACTTTATAGATAAAGAAACTGAGTCTCACAGAGTTTAAGTGATTTGAACCTAGGTCTAGTAATCCTTCTTCTCTATAGTAATTGCCATGGTCTGCTGAATAGAATGGTTAGCTCTGAACAACTTTCCATGATGCTAAAACATCGAACTGAGTCAGGCAACTCAACAAAAGATAAAAATTTACAAATCTACTTGTCAGATATCATGTATACCAGAGGTGCCAAACATAACAGCCCAGTGCTGCTGAATCAGATTAAAATATAATTGGGAAGAAGCAATGCATCCAAAATTAGAAGGGAGGCAGAAAGCTGGGAAACAATTTTTGAGGCCAGTACTTCTGATAAAGGCCTCATCTCTAAAATATATAGGGAATTAAACCAAATTTATAAGAATCCAAGTCATTCCCCAATTGAGAAATGGTCAAAGGATATGAACAGGCAGTTTTCTGATGAAGAAACCAAAGCTTTCTATTCCCCTATGAAAAAATGCTCTAAATCTCTAATGATTAGAGAGATGCAAATTAAAACAACTCTGAGGTACCACCTGACACCTATCAGATTGGCTAAAATGACAAAAAAGGAAGATAATAAATGTTGGAGAAGCTGTGGGAAAATTGAAACACTAATGCATTGTTGGTGGAGCTGTGAACTGATCCAACCATTCTGGAGAGCAATTTAGAATTATGCCCAAAGGGCGATAAAGCTGTGCATACCCTTTGACCCAGCAATTCCACTTTTAGGTCTTTTTCCCAAAGAAATCATGGAAGGGGGAAAGGGACCCACACGTACAAAAATATTTATAGCTGCTCTTTACGTGGTAGCAAGGAATTGGAAGTTGAGGGGGTGCCCATCAATTGGGGAATGGCTGGACAAGTTGTGGTATATGAACACAATGGAATACTATTGTGCTGTAAGAAATGATGAGCAGGAGGAGTTCAGAGAAACCTGGAGGGTCTTACCTGAGCTGATGATGAGTGAGATGAGCAGAACCAGAAGAACATTGTATACAGTATCATCAACATTGAGTGTTGACCTACTGTGATGGACTATATTCTTCTCACCAATGCAATGATACAGAAGAGTTCCAGGGAACTCATGATAGAAGAGGATCTCCAAATCCAAGAAAAAAAAAAAAGAACTGTGGAGTATAGATGCTGATTGAACCATACCATTTCTTTTGTTTTGGGTGCTGTTGGTTTTTTTTTTCTATTTTAAGGTTTTGCATCACTGCTCTGATTTTTTCTCTTGCAACAGGATTAATGCAGAAATAGGATTAATGTTATTATGTGTATATATATGTGTATATATATATATATGTATATGTATATGTATATGATATATAGATATATAGATATAACTTATATCAGATTACCTGCTATCTAGGGGAGGAGGGAGGGAGGGAGAAAAATCTGAAATTGTAAAGCTTGTATAAACAAAAGTTGAGAACTATCTTTACATGTAACGGAAAAAATAAAATACCTTATATGTAAAAAATATATATATAATTGGGAAATATTTAACAAAATAAATAAAAATACAATAGAATATACATAATGCTAGAATGTGGTTTTCTAAGTCAATATTCAGTCCACAGGGATCTTTATGTTTGGTGACTCCCATTTTATTTGTTTTGACAGCACTGATGTAGACCAAAAAGACCCATTTTTAGAATTTGAACTTATATTTTAACTAGATGCTGGAGGAAGGTTCCTAACATAGTTTCAGTGAAAACCAAAAGGAATACTATAATCTCGGTAGCATCCCCAGTTGTGGTTGATTTATAGTAAACTGAAGTTTCATATAGTGACCCTGATTTACTTAGGGCTCTGCCTTAGTCTCCCTAAACCACAGGGCTTCATTGTCTACATACACAGAAGAAGCACTTTTGAAAACAACCAGTTAAAAACCAGCTGTTTAACTGAACTCAACCTCCTGGCACAGGAAATGCACAGGGGGATACTTAATAACTATTATTTCATGGCTACATTGATTTTTTCTCTTTATGAGAATTGCATTGTTGCAGGTTATGCAGTTAACAGAGGGTTTTGTGCCCCAGCTCCATTTAGACAAGTGGACAAAATCATTCTGGGGGGTACCCTGCAATACTAAATAGTAAAGGACCTCAGGCCATGATGTACTTTGATCCTTTCAGGGGCTTTCATTTTCTTTGGATAGTCATTGGACCTTGTCCCCATACCAAAATAATAACAGGGTCAGAGTAGTGCACCCACACCATTACAAGTGACAGACTATATGAGGAATTGCAATTGGGTTCCTTCTCTTTCACGACAATGATGGTAACGAGAACTGAAAATGGCAGAATACAAATCCATTCTTGTGACAAAGATCGTAATAAAAAAAAATTGGAAATTGTACAGAAGTTGTTATTCTTAGCACAGGCTTCATATTGTAATTCTGCATTTTGTTGGTTGACCAACCTGACTTGTGTGCAAATCTTGGTGATGGCATTTGATAAAAACTGTCAGCAGCAAAGAAAATAATCATTTTCATCCAGCATTAAAGTTATAAAGTTACATTATATACACAAAGCCAGAAAACAAAGATAAATTTCCCGTTATAAAATTTACCTTTTCCTTTTGTACATGCTACAATATAAGGAATACATTAGACTCCATTTTCTGATTAATATATTTTACATCATATGGGTAAGATAGTGCTACTGGGAGAATATCTATTGTTTACTTTTTTGCTTCTTTATTTAAATCTATTACCTTAACACATCATTAACAAATGTTTTGCATCTCATTTCCTTAGAGTTTATTTTTTAAAAAAAGGAAGGAAGAAGAGAGAAGGAAAATTGTAAAATGGGAAATAGAAAAAAATGCAAATTATACAAAGCAGAAAGCCCAGGCAAGAGTATTAACTAAATAGTAGTTGCAGATTATATGTTTATAACACTGCCAAAATTGTTTGTAGTAACTAATTTTCGTAATGTGTGTAATGTGCCTGAAAATAGAATCTCTTTTTCAGTCTTGTGGATAGGTTTATTCTCTTTCAAGGATATTTTTTTCTCCAAGATTATCAGGAAGCTTTTTCTCAAGTAGAACTAGAAAACAAATTTTTCCTTTTACTTAATTAAAGGGGGTGGGGGGAGGAGGGCAGAGTAGAGAGAATGGAGAGAGTAAAGAACCAGAAATAAAATAATCTCAAAACCTGTATAAAAGAAAAAGTGACTCACATCTCTCTTGCAATGAAATGATGATGTTAGCCTTTCCTTACACGGCTCTGAAATAAGACCAATATACTTTTCTTCAGCTTTCCAACAAAGCTCCATGGAGCTGAGACTAAGGTACAAGTGAAAATTAATGAGAAAGTTTTGAATAACTGGACAAAGGAAATTAAAATGGAAATGTATGTGGTACCACCTTTAGGTCAGGAAGTGACTAGGGTAAGCCAGAGAGTTCAGGAAGGTGGGGAAAAAACAAATAACATGACTGTGCCCCCATCACAAAGCTCTTAAAGACCAAAAAGCCTCTTAGCCCATCCATTTCCCATTGATTTTGCTTTGACACATAACATGCCCCTTGGTGCTGCAATAAAAGAAGCCATGAAATATCAATGGTTAGTTCCAGAGGATGCACATACAAGGCCAGAGCAATGGTGACTGAAGATAAATCTCTCTTCAGGGTGGCTTGTTCACTGATAGCCTGACACTTGTATGATATGGGTTGTTTGACCTAGGTGATTATTTAAGGAACTGATTTTCAGCCAGCTCAGTTTCTAGTGAATGGGAGTTATCATAAACTAAATATATAAAAGCTAATCTAATTTCAGCATGTTTCATTACAGAGCATTGCAGGTATGATGAGGGATCATTTGTATTATGGACCTATGGGAGAGTGCCATTTCTATTAAGCATTGTCTTATATAATTTGATTCAAAGTATAAGAAAAGTATCTGTTGGGTTACAGAGCTTCCACAGGGACTGCCAGAGCTGGAGGTTTCAGTATAGTTTTGGTGCCAGGATAGCCCAGATTGGTTCGATTGAGGATATGAAATAAGATGCTAAGAAACTGGACAGAGTTTGGAAAAGAATAAGGAGGAAAACAACATGGAAAGGCACAGTAGCAAAAGAGAAATACACTAGTCTCATTGGATCTATGCATGTGATCCCCTCTCCTGACTCTAGAACCACAAACACAGTAATCTTCATCACGTGAGGCAGTGAATGGAGATAGTTAAGTTACAGTTTCTCCATGGTACAGTGGAAGAAACACTGGCTTGGGGATGGGTTCAAATCTTTCCCCTGATGCTCTCTATGTTGCTTAACCTCCCTAGGCCTAACTTTCCCTTCCTATAAAATGAAGTTAGCATTTGATGAAAATGATCAGCAACAAAGAAAGGCATCACTGAGGTTATAAAATTACATGATGCCCACAAAGTCAGAAAACACCAAAGATACATTTCCTGTTATAAAATTAACCTTCTTCCTTTAGGCATACTACATGTTAAAGAGTACATTCAACCCTAAGCTCTCAATTAATACATTTTGTACCTTGTGGAAAAATAATGCTGTGGGGTATGTATCTATTATTTACTTTGCTTCTTTCCTTAAATCTATTTCCTTAAGTTTCATAAGCAAATACCTGACTGGAGAGAAGAAGTAAAGCAAACAGGTGATCTTTCTACTTTCTCTCTCTGCAACTCAGAAGTGACCAAGAATAAAGCAGGTAATGAATGGTTTTCACCTACAGCTAGTGGAAGAAAGGAGTAGAATCAAGATCTACCAAAACTTTTGCTATTACTGATATTACTATGTATTTCTTTAATCTAATTAAACTGTTTCTTTAACCATCCTATGAGGCAGAGGTATTTTAGGCTCTAAATCTTAGAGGAGTTCCTTAGTAGAATAGAGGCAAAAATGAGAGCAGTAAGGAGGGAAGAAAACAAATGTTTATTAAGTGCTTAAGATGTTCCAGGCTCTGTACTGAGCACTTCACAAATATAATCTCACAATAACCCTGAAAGGTAGGTGTTATTACTATTCTCGTTTTATGGATAAGGAAACTGAGGCAGACAAAAATTAATTCACTTTTCCAGGGTCACACAGCTCTTAAGTGTCTGAGGCTGGATTTAAACTCAGGTTTTCCCAGCTCCTGACCCATGGACTCTATCCATGCACAATTAGCTGCTTTGGGTGATACAGATATGATACGTGTTGGTTTCATCTATTCCTATAGCCAAGTGAAGATTCTGACTAAAACTAATCCATCTTTAAACCCTTAAAGATAGCCATGCCTGGAGACAATTGATGCTTTTCATGATAGCTCTCAACATTTATTTACTCTCTTCATCCTCTTTGATCTACTGTGGTATTTGGCACTATTGATCATATCTTCTTCCAGATATTCTTATAAATCTATACCTTCAGCCCTATCCTCTCTCCCAGATTATAGCCCTGCATCTAGAATTGACTACAAAAATCTCTACTTTGAGTATATTAAAAACCATGCCTTTCTCATAAACCCACTATTCTTTTGTTTGACTTAATTATTTTGGTCAATGATACCACCTAGTCGACAATGTTCAAAAACTGTTATAACTTTGACTCTTTCCTTTCTCTTATTTTTACATTCATTTACTAAGGCATGCCAATTTTATTTCCATAGTATCCCTCACATTTCTTCTCTATTTCCATTGCTACCACCTTAGTACAAGGTCCTACCTGGGCTGTCACAAAAGCCTCCTTAATATATATTTCTAATTCTACTTGGAACCTTTTTTTCTGACAGTCACACAATTTGTATTTATTTGTTTGAATCCTCCAAAGGAGATTGACCTTGTCACCAAATAACAAGGATGAGTGGTTCTATGGTACAGAGCATAAGCAATTACAAATGACCAAGGGAACAGGAACTAAAAACAAGATCAATGGAAGTAGTAGAAAGAACTATTAGCAAACCTGTGCAATATTACTTATGTATGAGAACCATCACAGTATGATAGAAAAAAACACAGGAAGATGATTCAGAAGACCTGAGATCAAGACCTGCTTCTATCATTTATTAGACAAAAATTTTATTCACTTAAGCTCTCTGTTTATCTGTCATAGGATATAGTACTAAATTTAACTCCATTGTTTTAGAAATGAGAATGCCAAGGCCCAGAGAAGTGAGTTTATTCCTGGTCACCCAGGTGGAAAATAGCAATTCTGGAATTCAAAGCCATAGATCTTCCTACTCTAAGGCTGGTGTTCTTTCCACTGTAGCATATTACAGCATCAGGAAAACAAACTGGGATTTCCATCCATTTGGCTTAGGAAACATCCCCAATCCTGAAAACTCAAGGTATGCTTTCAACATTGTTTTTCTTTTCAACCAGAGCTCATTCTGATGCTATGTTGGATCTCAATGAGAAATACTTCAATCATCGATCAATCAACAAACATTTATTGAATGTCTACTCTGTGACAAGCACTGAATTAAAGAATTAAAAGAGAGTATATTAGCAAAGCAGGCTGGCAGGCATATTTAATATTTCTTTTGTGGAAGTCTAATTGTAGGAAGAAACAGCAAATTCTTCAAATACCCAGCCAATCACTGAGAGTTGCAAATAGTTAAGCATATTTCCTATTGTCATGAAGTATTTAGCTGAGAAGATAGCATATCTTTGTTATAGCTAGAGTTGCCATACTTCACCAAATGAAATGTAAAGCAAGGTCTCTTTTAAAGGAAAAACATGTATATAGAAAGCAAGTTTGATGTGTTAATAGTATGTTATAGAATCCAAGAAAACTAATGTCATCTTTGGGGGGGGGCAATGAGGGTTAAGTGACTTGCCCAAGGTCACACAGCTAGTAACTGCCAAGTTTCTGAGGTTGGATTTGAATTCAGGTCCTCCTCAATCCAGGGCTGGTGCTTTATCCACTGTGCCACCTAGCTGCTCCCACTAATGTCATCTTTAACTGAATTAAGATAACCATACTATCCAGGGTGAGGGAATTGATATTACCCTTGCATTCTGTCCCAGTCAGATCACCTAAGGAGTACTGTGTTCAGTTGTGGTTATCAGATTTTAGAAAGGGCATTGACAAGGTAGAGTGAATCCAGAGGAGTGACCAGGATGATGAAGGGTCATGCTATAAGGATCAACTGAAGTAACTGGGGATGAGTAGCCTAAAAAAGGCAAAGACATGAGGGAATGGCAGATAGGATATCTGTCTTCAAGTATCTGAAGGTCTGTGATATGGAACAAAGATTAGACTTGTTCTGCTTGCCCCAAGAGGAAAGAACTAGGACTAATGAATAGAAGTTGCCAAGAAGAAGATTTGTGTTCCATATAAGGAAAACAATCTTAACAATATGAACTGTCAAAAATGGATTGGGCTGCCTGAGGAGGTTCCTCTTCATTAGAAGTCTTCAAGCAAAACCTGATCACCACTTGTCAGAAATATTGTAGAGGGGATGCTTGGTCATGTATGGCTCAGAATAAATGATCTCTGAGGTCCCCTCTGACTAGGAAATTCTGAGTGAAAATGGAGATTTTAATATCTGACCTGCCAACCCCCAACTTGTAAGGCTCAGTAGAAAACCTTTCGTGACTGAAACGCACTTATTCAAATATGAGGTGTTACTTTAAAATGTTAGATGTGAGATTGGAAATAATTTTATACAAGTGAAACAATAGCCTGTCAAGCTGACTTGGAGCCAGACTATAGAACAGGTGGAAAGGAACATGAAAGTCGTGGGCCATATCACTGCCACCCTCTAGGTCCCTGTCCTCATCTGGCTTGGGGAAATTAGGCTACACATGTAACTGCTCTCAGAAGGTCAGTTCTATCTAGACAATAACCACCAGATTGCTTTGACTATCAATCATTCCAGCCTCTGTGGCCATACCATTCCCTCCCTCAAGCCCAAGAGTGTATGAATCATAGCAAAGAATCAGTGAAGCATTTACCCTGGCCTGCCTACCCCTAATTTGTCTCTACCATGTACAGTCTTGGAAGTGGTGGAAATGGGGGAAGGGAATAGAAGAGCTTGGAGCTAGGGATTCAGGGCTCGCAAGGTCACACATCAGTCAACAAATACAGCTGCTCTGGTCCTAACTCACACTGTCATTACCTTTCCTCTTTGGAAATTGAACAGAAAGGCTTTTCTCTTGCTGCCCTCCAAATCGCAGCTGCATAAATTAAACTTGTTTTGGAGATAGAGCAACTCTGATGTTTCCTTAACCGGCACTTCATTAAAGCACTGTGTAGTATACCAGCTATGTTTTCCCTTGGGCGATCTGGATGAGTTCCAAGCTAGGATACCAGACACACACATGCATAATTACACAGGCAAGGAAATAAACCTCATTATCTTCCCAAGGCACAATTTTACCTGCTTTAGTTAATTGTTATGTTTGTGCAGGGAGGAGAGTTGCTTTGTGAAAGACAGGTTTTCAGGAGACTTGTGAAGGTACCATATTCTGTGATCTGGGCCAGACATCAGAGGCTCCTGACCTAGCCTGATACGAAGGCGTTCACATTAACTTGGAGCAGTTTCGACATTGCTTTTCCTGAGATGATTAAGCAAAATCTGCATCAGTGCAGAAGTGACCTGTGTTCGTACAAATGAAGGTCATAGAAAACCATGCCATTTGGGAGCCATTATTTGTCCCCTTGGAATTGGGTTGAATTTTGAATTTTACTTTTGTTTAAAATCAGTACAAGAGTCACTCAAAAAGTAGCTGATTCCACTAACTTCAAACAGGATCCAAACTAAATGTTCTGAAACCAGTGAGACCCAATCCAGTTGTTAAAGATCTGGCTACATGATAGCACTCACAAGTATATGGTTGCTAGCACGGCAAATGAGATTCTATTCCATTTTCTATCTGAACACAGTCTCAAATTTGTGTCTTTCCCCCTGGAATGTGCCATCCTTCCCATGTCTTCCTATACTAAAAGGTAATGAAGGGCAGCTAGGTGGCACAGTGGATAAAGCACTGGCCCTGTATTCAGGAGGACCTGAGTTCAAATTCAGCCTCAGACACTTGACATGTACTAGCTGTGTGACCCTGGGCAAGTCACTTAACCCTCATTACCCCACAAAAAAAAGTAGTGAAACAACAATAATTAGACAAATTGGACAATGATCTCACATTGTTATCATGCTGTGAAATTGACAAAGTACTTTCATATAGGGAATAACAGCCAATGACAGTAGTAAATATCACATAGCACTTTAAGCTCATTCATTCTGTACCACAACCCCAGCAGGAAGATATTATCATCCCCATTTTCCAGATGAGGAAATGAAGGCAGACAAAGATTGATTGACTTGTCCAGATTCACACAGTTAATGTGTCTGAGGCCAGATCTGAATGCAAGTCATCCTGACTCCAGGTCCAACTTGATAGAATTACCCATTGGACCAGATTCAGCTCTTACATCTGACACAAATGAGCAAGTCACTGAACCTCCTGAAGTCTCATCTATAAAATGGGTATAGTCTAATTTACAGGGTCACTGCAGTGTTTTCAAAAGAGCTTTGGGTGTGGTGTCAGAGAATCCAAGATTTGAATTCCAGCCCTACTTCTCACTGCCTCGGTGACTTTGAGCAAATCCCTTGAGTTCTTTTGTTTTCAACTTCTTACAAAATGAGAATTGGAAAAATGAACTCTAGAGCTCCTTCCCATTCTAAGTCTGTCATCCTTTAGAAACGTTAAAGCACTATATAAATATGAGCTGTAATGATGGTGATCTTGATGCCCAGGAACTTTGGAGCATACTCCAGGATAATTCAGTGCCTCACACCATTTATACTATACATGAATGAATGAATGAATGAATGAATGAATGAATGAATGAATGAATGAATGAGCAGTCACCATTTGGGTATTAATGATATGCCACAGCCTGACAGTCTACTCGTTCTTACCCTCTTTCCCTCTTCACAAAGTGACAGAGCTGCTGTTTAGTTTCCTTTTCCCTTCCTCAGAGGGTCTCAGTGGCTTTGACTAGTAGTATACCAATGGGACTATTAGGCTGCAGTCTGATGCCTGCAGAAACACAAATCCTGTGTCAGTCTCCATACTTCAAAGGTGCGCTGGGCTGTTTTAATTCACAGGAATTATCCATTCTGCCAAGGGAGCTGTCCTCGCAGAGAGAGAGGCAGTTTGTTATTGCCACATCATTTCCTCAAGGAAGAGCTGATGAGCTGCTCTTTTTACACCATTAATGGGCTGCTTACACCAAAGAGCACAGCTTGCTATACTATGATTCCATTAAGGAACTCTGTGAAGAGCTCTGGGACTGAACTATCAAGGAGGCCGTGTGAGGTGTTAGTTGGGATCCTGTCAAGTCTTCAGGGAACCCTTAATTTATGGGCCACGTTTGACTAAAACCATACCTCTGACAAAGCGAAACACTTCTGCATTTTTGCACTTCTGTCTAATTGGATGCCAGGATTGGTTTCTGAATACTTTTCCCAACAAATCGTATACAATGTCTTCTCTACATGGGGAGGCAAAGGTGTCAATGACACATTTGAGAATCAAAACTTGAAGATTTCAGAAGAAGCTAGTGTTTTGAAAGTCTCTTCTACTACACACATACACACACATTCAAACACACAAATGAAAATTAAAATTCTAACTTTTTGTCCTTTTTGTTAAATTTTTAATTTTATAGAAACTGTACTGATATCTATTTCCTTCTTGAAAGGTGCTTTTCTTAGGTTGATTTATTATATTAGTTACATTTTTTCGGCCTAGGTCTTCTTCTCTAAAAATCATCATTTATCAAGAACGTTGAAATCCTTTCAAGACAAAAACACATATAGCAAGATCCTTGTTTGGTATATATGAGGATGTGGGACTGCAAAAAAGAGATAAATGATTGGCCCTATACCCACATAACAACTCCCTAACAGAGCATGAAATAGATATCTGAGCTCACTGTTGAAATCCAGGAAGATGCGAAGCAAGGGTAGACATTGGTTTTGGAGAAAGAAGTAAGAAAGCTGGGGAGGAAATGGGAGCAAGACTTGACACTGAGACAAAAAAGCATGGTATAATGGGAAGAGGACTATTCTCTAGAGTCAAAAGGTCTGATTTTGATTCCTACTGCTGGCAATTCCTAGCTATTTCCTCATATAAGAGCCCTATCCCCTCTAAGCCTCCTCTTTCTCATCTACAAAATGGGAACAGTACCTAGTTGGGTTATTGTAAGGAAAGTCCTTTGTAAACAGTAAAAAAAAATGGCAACTGATGCAAAATAATTTCCCTGATAAGAAAATTCCCTTTACCAATTCAAGTCAGAAATTTATCTGCAACTTATAGTCTTACCCAGAGCACCAAGAAGGGACTTACCTAGGGTCACATAACTATTATATGTCAGAAGCAAGCCTTGGAGTCTTGCTACTTTCAAGACCGGATCTTGATCCACTGTGCAGTGCTGCCTCTCACTATGTAAATGAGGTGGTGCTTTTGGTGCTGGTGGCTGGTGGTTCTGGTACTGGTGGCAGTGGCCTGAATGTCAGCATGCCATTGACTTGGAGTTCTTTTTCTAGTAGGAGTGGTGTCCTTTAATAATAGCTAGCATTTGTGGACCTGGGCAGAAATAGAGGCAGAGGGAGATGTGGACTTCCAGCTTTACAGCCCAACACAAGATGGCTGCCACCAAGCGCGTCCTATATGTGGGTGGTCTTGCAGAGGAGGTGGATGAGAAGGTCCTTCATGCTGCTTTTATTCTTTTTGGAGACATCAAAGACATTCAGATACCGCTGGACTATAAGACAGAAAAACATTGAGGATTTGCATTTGTGGAATTTGAGTTGGCAGAGGATGCTGCACCATGATAACATGGTGGATACATCCATGAGACAGAAGAACTCTGAGAAAACTTGGCTGGGAGACAGGCAGACTTGGGAATTCCCCTAAAGGAGAGAGGGAACAAAGTCACAGGGATGGATATGGTGAAGAAAAGGCCCAGAGAAGGGACAAGATGCTTAAGGACAGATCTCTGGGAAACAGCCGCTTCTTTAAAAAGTTTTCAGTACATTTTATTTGATTCACAGACACTTCCCAACAGAACCTACAAAGTGCATACCCTGAAATTGTTTGTTAAGCAAAACCTCTAATGGTGTGATTACCACTGGTGGTATATGTCACGTTCCACTTTTATACTTTACTAGTTGTAAACTGATGTAAAAAACATGGGTTCTTGATAGTTTGGCACCAACACTGCCCTTTGTATTTGGCATTGTCCCACCTAAAAAAAATAGCTAGCATTTAAATTGTACTTTAAAGTTTGCAAAATATTATTTCATTTTTTTCTTTACAATATCCTTGGGAAATATTATTATCCTCATTTTTCAGATGAAGAATCTGGGGCAGAGAGATGGCAAATGACTTAGGTCCACAAGCTCATACAACTCATACAACTACTTGAAGTGTCTTCAGTTCAGGTCTTCCTAACTTCCTAACTCCAGGTTTTAGCATTCTACTGTACCACCTATCTGCCTCCATTTTCACTAATCTATCTGTATGTTCTTGATCAGTTCCTTTATAGAAAAAGTCCAGCATTTGCAAGGCTTTTAGCCAAGGTCAAAGATGAGCTCTATGGCCATGGAACATAATGAATAGGGCTAACCCCAAAATTCTGAAACCTTAGCCCTAGCCAAAAATTAATAACATGACTTTTTAACCTTATACATCAAACATTTTTGTACGAGGACTAAGGCTCTGATAGCACTGCAGACTCCCAAGTCTCTGATGAACCTTTTACATGAAGACTTCATTCATTAATAATTAGGTTACTTCACTATTTCATGTATGAAGAAATCTGTGGAAAAAGAAGGAGGTATCACTAAGAAGCTTGCCCTATGAATCCAATCACCATTTTTTTTCTGACCTCCCTGGTCTGTACTCCCCTATATATATATATCATCTTTCCCTACTAAAATGTAGGCTTTTTGAGAGCAAGGACTCTCTTGCCTGCTTATTTTTTATCTCAGCACTTAACATGCAGTAAATACTTTTTCATTCATTCATTCATTCAAGCTTATCCAAAGAAACAAGTTTTGAAAATGCACATTTACTGAATTTCATTCAGTGTTTACATAGTTATCCTATATTCACTCAGAAGTGAACTGGTGATAAACAGATATGGAGAACAATCATTTTGCAATGAGAATTAGTCAGAAGAATTATCAAAAATAAAAGAATAAGAGTCTCATTTCTAGCACTTCTATAGCCAGTATGAATATCAAGGGGGATTTTTGCAGTAAACTACAAGAGTATATACTATATGTGTGTTTCTACTAATGTCAAGCAACAGCTATTTGACAGAGTGAATATTGTTCTCCCTCCGAGAGAAGCAGGTGAGAAGAGTACAGAAATGCTTTTCTACTCTCCAGGTTTTGGGGTTCCTTTAAAGAATGGAAGTGATTCAAGGGGGGAAAAGGTGTCTAAAAGGCCAGAGGGGATTATTAACATGTCAGAATGTAGAAGAGTTTAATATGACCCAAGAAGAAAGGGAATAATAAGGACTATGGAATGCTTGGAATTCAGCAATAGATATGAAACACTCCTCGGAGAGGAAAACTGGTGGAGAGAATGGTTTATTATGCTTCAGGAAATGACGTTTTCAATTCACAGGGCATCAGCAAGAGAAGTTATGCAGCAAGGCTCACAGGAAAAAGAGATGAAGAGTGGTAGTTGGTGACTTATGTCTGAGGGATACTGAGGCAGCTATTTGTCAACCTGACAAAATAATAGGGAAATTGGTTGTCTTACCAGTGCATGTGTCTGGGATGTGACAGATAGCCTCCCTAGACTTGTCAAAACTGAAAATCAGTAACCATAAATGGTGATTCATATAAGGACATATGATAATATCCATAAGAAACCTCAAAAGCATTGTTGTAGATGACAGTATCCTGACTGGACAAATAACTGACACCTTAGGGACACTAGCATTGCTTTTAATCAAGGTTACCAGTAATTTTTCCCATCCAAGTTCACATGCCCTCTGAAATTTATCCATAGACCTCTTGTGAGTCAGTGGATCCCAGGTTAAAGTTATTTAGAGAAATAAGCTATTTTGAAAGGTACCTCATCCCATTCCAAATTAGGCCAACCTATTTACCTGAGTGGACTACTTAAAAAAGTCACTAGGCTTTCACTCTGCTCAGATCTCAATCTCTATGATTCTAGAATAAAATCTGTTACCATGCAAGTGGTTTTGGAAATAATCTCAGTAGTAAGATGAATTCCAGGATTATCTCCATCATTTTCAAGAATTGCTAGGAATACTTAAGGTCTTTCAAACTTTTTATACATGACTACCTTTTCCACCTAAATATGATTCTACTTTTTATTCTATACTTTACCTATATTTATGACTTTTCCTGTTTTGTTTACTTAAGGAAGTCCTTTCAAAAATTATTATGCTATCATGTCTACCAAGTAGTGTCCATAGACAGGCAAAGAAGAAGAAAGGGTAACTAATTAGTCCACTGTCAGAGCCCTGGAATCCCATTCAATTTAAGTACTGAATTTGACTTTTTTATTGTACATTCAGTCTTTGGTCACAGCTTCTTCTTTGCACCCTGTCCCCTTTTATGATGAGAAGAGGAATGTCCTTAGACAAGATAAAATTTCCCCAGCTGTATTTCATTATCTTCCATTCAGCTAGATTGGAATCCATTGTCAATTGTTGGCCCAGCCTTACATACTCTCTGCCATTTTATTTGTTCATTTTTAAATGGCTGAGCTATAGCTTCTCAGCTCACTCTTAAGAGCTACATCTAACTGCCAGGGAAAAAAAAGAATGAAAGAAAGAAAAATCCTTTATCCACTCCTTTTTTGCTAATGAGTAGAAGGCCTACCTAATTAAGAAGACTTTCACTGTTAAATGCACTAGGCAAAGCCTCTGGAGAGCTGCAAGAGGAGGGGAAAATTCCAAGAGTGAGAACCTTCTTCAGTGATTGCTAATTTTAGAAAGATTAATGCAGCTGGGCAATTCTTTGCAATTTGCTTATCTGATACTTTTTTTTCTCAAGATCTGCAAACTTAGCTGCTTTGAGAATAGTTCCCTTAACTTACCTCCACATTTGGAAAGCCACCAGGTAAGGTTGCATGCTAGCCAAATAGTTCATGTCACACAATAGTAACTTGTTCATTCAACCACTATGCATAAATTAACCCATGAATTTTAAGTTAAAACCCACTCATCTTTTATGGAATAGTGGATGGAGAACTAGATTTGGAGTAAGGAAGACCTGTATTCAAATCCTACCTCCACAGATACTAGCTGTGTGAACTTGGGCAAATCACTTAAGCTGTCTGAGCCTCAATTTCTTTACCTGTAAAGGAGACATTTGGACTCAATGGCCTTTCAAGTCCCATCTAAATCTAGATCTATGATATTATGACATAACCAAATATACAGACTTTGTGGCGTTGTCAAGTAATAGGATTTCATATCTAAATCTAAGGTCTATGATCTTATGAACATGAAAGTCCAAAGAAGGATTCAAGTATTAGGTGGTTACAAGTATCCTCATCTTTAAATATTACACATTATTTTCTTTTTGTTTTTGTTATAAATCAAAAACCATCCCTAAATCAATTTTATAAAAAAATTCAAAAATATTAGGTTAATAAAAAGTTCATTGAATGATGAACTCCAATCCAAAATATGGCCTTTTTACCTAGTTTCTTTGTTTTATTTCTAAAGAAGTATCACTAAAATTTGCACAAATAAAAACATAATTAACCAGCATTTTTGCAACTAAAGAAGTATAAAATAGAGATAGCTATTTATATTTATTTATACACACATACATATATACATAAGTATGCTTAAAGCCATATTAAGACATTTGGAACATCCTGTAAGTGTATATGTTTATATGTATGCAATCTACACATATATGTGTGTAGATATGGATATTGAGGGAAAATATCTTATCATTTATTATTTATTCATATAGTTTGAACCTAGCTTTATGTGATTAGAAAATTGTCTAACCCAAAGCTTACAATAGAGTTTAGGCTAATCTCTGAAACTCTCCGGGAATACTGCAGGGAATGATAAATCTAACACAGATCTTGTTTTGTGTCTACCCAAAGCTTGTTTTGGGGGTTCATCAAATTTGAATGTTTGCAATTACCTCATGATATGTTGTTGTTGTTCATCCTTCATTTTTGAAGAGAACCAATGATATCACAGGTGGTATCTTGACTTTCTCATGACATATTTAAGTGAGGCAGAGTTGCACAGTCACCAGCCTCACTCTCTCTTCCAGAGTCATAAAAGTCTAGTGTCAGGACAAAAGTCAAGATGACTAGCAATGGTTCAGTATATAGTGAATGACCTTGGCATTTTCTATATCTGCCCAAGCTCTAAGTGCTGCACAGAACCTGCTTCAGTCACCTTCATGAACATTGGAACTAATTGTTCTCATCCACCAATTCTGCCAGAGGAAGTCTTCACATGCTTGGGGTAGATGTCCCTCTAACTTACCAAGAGGTGTGACTATTGGTTATCCTCAACCTGGTTTAACCTGTCTTTTGATAGGGTTTATAGGGGTGTGGACACTGTGCATGCTATAGCTTTTTGTGAGAGTTGGGTGAAGGTAGACAACAAAGATGAATAAGCAGCCCTGAAAGGGGCTTGGCAAACTCTCACACTAGAGGCATTAGTCCTTTCTGAACACTCCATACACCCCACCTCCCAATATACATCTCAGACTATTCCACTTGCCTATGCATAGCCAATGAGGCAAATAAATGTCCTTTGTCCCATATCTATATAACTTTATAAAGACTGGAGAAAGGAACCACATTTTCTTCTAGCTCTCTCCTTTGCCAAAATGACCTAATAAAATTCTTTCTAAAAACTATTTCAGGTTTAGGGGCTTGTTCTCTACAGACAATAACAGCAATATATAAAACATATCTATGTTATGTACACAAATGTTTTTACACATATAAATATATGGATGTTAGCCCCAATCTACTTCTGGTCATGGACCAAGAATCAGAGAATAACTTGGACACTGAAAAAGTTAATCTTTTCACCATTGAGGTAGTTTAATCTCTACCTATGGCAGCTAGGTAGCACAGTAGATAAAACACTGGGATTGGAATCAGGAGGACTTATTTTCCTGAATTCAAATCCATCCTCAGACACTGACTGGGCAAGTCACTTCACCCTGTTTGCCTCAGTTCCCCATATATGAAATGAGATGGAGAAGAAAATGGCAAACCACTCCAGTATCTTTGCCAAGAAAACCAGCAAGTAGGATCACAATGAGTCAGACACAAATGAAAATTACTGAACAACAATCTCTACTTAATTCAGCACAACCAAAGGCATATGCAAAACCTTTAGATCCGCAGCATCTCAAACTAACCAATATTCTTACAGCAATTATATGCTACCCTCTCCCAGACAACTCACCCCCACTGCATTCCAAGTTCTATTTCATATTCTTTCTATTTACTGTATATATCTTATCTCTCTAATAAATGATATTCATGCTAATTTTGCCATAGGAGTTTATCTCATAATAAGTTAATGGAATTCATTATCAAAAGAACTCACAGAAGAGTGGAGACATACATATTAGGTCTGTGACTAGGACTTTTGGATTGGGATCCATTCTTCAGAGTCAATAGGGTACCAGCTATGGTTTCTTTCTTAGAGTTTGGAAAGGTATATCTATATATATACTGAAGGAACCTTGGTGTAGCTCAGTAGAGGAAGATTATTTATTATTATTAAATTATGCTTCCATATAATATATGTATTGTATATTATTTCAATAGCTTATATTAATAAAAATATCAGAACACAAAAAATCTACTTAAAATGAAACCAATATACAAAAACTAGCCTTATTGCAGAAAAACATGACTTCTGAATGAGCCCCTTTGCTTTTGTCCTTATTCTAGGCAATGCTTGAGTGAAATAGCCACTAGGAACACCCCTGCCCTGGAGAGTGTCACCGCTAGGCAGATCAAAGTGAAAGCTGCAAACCATGCAGCAAAAATATCTTAAGGCAGCATCGTGCAATGGCTAGATCAGTGGACTTGGAAGACAAGAAGATCTGGGATAAAGCCCTGCCTCTGGCACTTGCTAGCTTTATGACCATGGATTAACCTAAACCATAGTTTCCTCATTTATATTATAGGAATGGTATTATCTAGAGTTCCTTCATTACCACCTTGGTCTTATGACAATTCTCAAATGCAATAATATATGTAAAATACTTTGAATTTTTTAAAACTATATAAACATGCCATTATTATTGTTGTTATAAAGAATTGGCAGGAGACTCTCTTACCCCTTGTTATTATCCATCCAATTCCTCAAATTGTCTGCTTCTTCTCCAGTGTTTACACTGTTTTTATCTCCCATGATTGTAATGATATTAATGATAATAACTACTGACATTTATATTGTACTTTCAGGTTTACAAAGTGCTTTCCTCACAACAACTATGTTTGGTTAATAAAGACAATTATTGTTACATTTCCCTTTTATAGATGAGGAAACTCAGTTTTGAGAGATTAAGTGGTTTACCCATAATCACATAGTGTTAAGGGCTAAAATTCTAGCTAAACTGTCTAAAATATCTAATGAGTGGTCGCCAATAAATTATAAGCTTTAGCAAGAGTTAGACTTTTAAGCATTTATTAAGGAGAATAAGAATTTGGTAAAGAGAGAGAAAAAGGCCTAGATTCCTATCTATTAAAGGGAGAGCACATTTCTAGCTCCCTTCTCCGCCAGAGTCCAGAGGAAAGAGCCCGAGACTGAGCGCCAGTCTCTTCCTTCCTCCTCCCACTAGCCCGCGTCACTTCCTGACTCCTGGTCTTGCCCTCAAAGACCTTCCCTTCATGGGCAGAACTCCTCTACAGTAAGTATCCAGCAGGTGGCGTTATTCCAATCGTTACAGTCCCCCCTGTTGTTCCTCAAGAAACAAAATGTTTCCTTGACGGAACAGTAAAAACAATATGATAACTATTGCTAACTAATAATATGTGAACAACAATATAGAAAAGGAAGAGAGGAAAGTTTTGTTCAGAGGGGCGATTTTTTTTGTCCTCATGAACCGACGCTTTGACATTAGTCTTGCAAAGGGAGGGCCTCTGCAGAGAATACATGTTACAGATGGTGTATATTATAACAGAAAGAGAAAAAAAAAACAACAAAAACAACAAATCAAAACTGTTCATTTAAAGTCTCTGAAAGTCTTTTCTCAGATGTCCTCTAGGTGTAGTCGTGGAATGGAAGTCTTTTCAGGGGTTGATGTGTGGATGCTGGTAATCAGCCAGGAAAATTTCCTACAAAATTGAGCTTAACACAACTTTAAAATAGCTTTGTCAATAATCAAATCAAACAATGAAATTTCTCAAAAACATGTCTAAGGGAATTCAGAATCTTAGTTGTTACACATGAAACATATAATAAAACAAAAATTGAAACATTCTTTAAAATTATAATATTACTATAGTCCCCCCCTTATGGAGGGTAATTGAGAAGACAATTGCTGTGATATTAATTTTTTAAAATAATTTTTATCTTTGTTTCATCACTTTTTGCATCATCTGCCTAATTATCCTCATGCCATTATGAGAAATTAGAAAATCTAATATAATTGGTAACAGGTGTCAAGGCCAAATTCAACACTGTATTTATCATGACACCTGAGATAATTATGGGGGTTACCATAAAAGAACAGAGAAATGATGGGATATGAGCATTCCCACACTTGAGCAATATGTACTGCCCATACAGTATGCCAGGCTTAAAATAGGTGGATGGAATATACGTCCATGCCACCGAACATATTGGAGGAAACTGAGTCAGACTTAATCAGATCCATGGGATTAAGATGGTCCATGGCATCAGGCATATAGGAGGGAGCATAGAAGCCAGGTGTAGAAGTGAGATGGGTGGGATCAATACTTCCAGCCATCTGTACAATATTGTGGGGAAAAATAAAATAAAATATTAAACCAAGAGAATCCAACCTCAACATTTGTCAAAAGCCGTTCCCTTGGCCATACCTTGACTTCATGCATGTCTCCCCTCATGTGACAGTTCAGTGTCTGCTCTTGCATGTATTCCTCTTGTGATTGGATGGCATCTTGGCCAACTGGCATCTGATAACTCAGAATAAAGGCAATTAATGTCTTAAATGATAAGTTCCCATAATCCAAGTCTCATATGGATTTAAAAATTGAGGATAATAAATGATTGCAAAAAATGTGAATACATCTTGACTCAGAATATAATATATAATTATGCAACAATTTCAAATAATACCTTTTTTTTTACTTAGTATACAATTACTTTTGTGAAAAATCAGAACATATTTAAATACAAGTTAAAGCACAACAGAATCTCAAAGAAAACTTTTTTTTTTATAAAGAAAACTTTTACAAATGTTCCCCTCTTTTTTTTTTTTTTGGAATATGCTTATCAAAAATAATACTTCTAGAATCAATTTACACTTGCCATGGCAACCAATTTGCCAAGGAAATGCTTTAAAGAGTTTGATCAAATAATCAGTTGAGAAAAAATAACAAAAACAAACAACTCAGAATATGGGAGCACAATACTCCTAGAATTAACATTGTATAATAAAATCAAAACCATCTTGCAATGTTTCAAAATTAGATAGACAAATGAATAGAAGAAAATACACATGGAACAATAAAATACAGTGAAATTCAAACTAAGGAAATCTAAATGAATATGAACTTAATATCAATAAGAGTATTATAAAATATAAACTTGATCACATGACTATAAAAAGCTTTTACAAATATTCTCCTTGTTTTAGAAACTAAGTATAAGACACAATCTCAAAAGCATTAAAATCTCTATGAAAATAAACCCATACCATTAATTTCAAAATGCATATGTAATAGCATAGAAATCCTATGTAACCTCTGAACTGATACTATCACTCTGAGTGAATTCAGAACACTTTTGATTCCGATATCTAAAATCCCCAATACTCATATCAATACCTTGCTTCTTACTTCTACATTTCTGTAAAATATATATACTTCCATGGCAAAAGAAGCGGAGTCTTGAACTATGGTGATGATTGTCATTCTTATTCAGCTTAAGTTTTTCTTCTTTAACCCCTCTATATTGTCTGTCAGTCTTTTCACCATACGAATGCTTTATAAGATTACTAATTAAAGACAAAAGCAGGTTAGCAAAATTATGAACAAATCGAGCATATCTGGAATTTAAAGGGTTTTCTAAGGTTGTCTCAGAAGCACAGCCAGGCTGGGGAAGAGCTGAGCCTGAAGCTGCAAATGTAGTTAGAGAAAGTTGCGCATGAGCATTAGATCTCTGGACTTCCCAGGCAGGGGAAGCAATGGGCTTGGCCATGGGAGGAGTAGAGGGTGGGGTCTGGAGAGGAGGGGAGGGACCAGCACAATTTGAATCAGACTTGATTTTGAACTCAGGCCTGGATTCCTCTTCCCCCACTTTGCCTCCAGGTGCTAGGGGATTAAAAACTTCTAGAGGGTGGGTCATTGCCTCCAGGCATGCAAAATTAGAGCAACAATTAGTGTTAGAATTGGGAAAAGCTGCAGGAATCTCTTCAGGTTTCTCTGAAAAAGCATGGTTGGGAGAGGGAGTGATATTTCCTTGTGTGAGTAAGTTGCTGGCTCTTTTAACAAAAATAAAAAGAAAAATAGAAAATCCACAAAAACAAAGCATTAACATGATCTTATCCCCCATTTGTCTGGTTAAACAGACTAAAATCAAAAATAGGGTAATTAGGGAGTTTAAAAGGTCCATTCGAAAAAATTTAAAGGAAAACACAGCCAGTACGCCAGTACTTAGCAGTTAAAGGGAGAGGGAGGGGAAATTTCTTACCCAACCAGAAGATCAGAAGACTGAAGTTTAGCTTTCCTCTTCGTGGTCAGCCATCTGTTAAGGGCTAAAATTCTAGCTAAACTGTCTAAAATATCTAATGAGTGGTCGCCAATAAATTATAAGCTTTAGCAAGAGTTAGACTTTTAAGCATTTATTAAGGAGAATAAGAATTTGGTAAAGAGAGAGAAAAAGGCCTAGATTCCTATCTATTTAAGGGAGAGCACATTTCTAGCTCCCTTCTCCGCCAGAGTCCAGAGGAAAGAGCCCGAGACTGAGTGCCAGTCTCTTCCTTCCTCCTCCCACTAGCCCGCGTCACTTCCTGACTCCTGGTCTTGCCCTCAAAGACCTTCCCTTCATGGGCAGAACTCCTCTACAGTAAGTATCCAGCAGGTGGCGTTATTCCAATCGTTACAATAGTTAATAAGTATCAAAAGCAAGGTTCAAAATCAGGTTTCCTGGATCCAGGTTCAATTCTCTTTGCAAAACATGATTGTGCCATACCAGTTTTATTCTTCAGTTATCTTAATCCTTATTCTCAGTTTCTTAATCTATAAAATGGGAATATTAAGACTCATATAGTGCCAAGTTCACTGGATTGTTGTGAGGTTTAAATGAAATATGTGTAAAGTATTTTGTAAACCTTAAAACTATAATAAATGTAAGTCATTATAATTAGCTCTTGTTATCACAGCTAGTCAGTGATGAGATTTTTCCTACAAGCTGGTGCCTGAAAGGTAAGGGATTTTGAATCTGTACATGACCTAGACATTCTAAGAATAGAGGTTTTTGAAGGCCTACTGACAGCCCAGGAAAAAGAAAGAAAAAAAAACATGTAGAAACTTTTGGAAATAGTCAAAACCACTGGAAGGTCAATCTTGATTTAATAGGAGTGTAGCAGCTGCCCACCCCCAGCCTTCACAACATGTTCGGTGGATGTTCCTGATGACCACATGGCAACTTGGGGGAGGCAGGCTTATGGCCGTGTATCAATGGGTTGAGTGCCCTAATGAGTTATTGAACCTGAACAATATATACTAAAAAAGCAATTTCTCCCCAATTTTCTCCCTTCCTTCCCACTTCAAAGTGTAAGGAAAGCTGTGTGATACTATCCTGTGGAAAAGAAATTATAAAATGGACAGTTGCTAGAGAGAAATGTGATCCACTGGAGTTGTTTAGATTACTTACATAGATCATCCATACAAGCAATCTCCTTAATTATCAAGCATTTATTAAGTACTTATTATGTTCTAGACATTGTGCTAAGCACTAGGGATACAGAGAAAGGCAAAAAAAATTCCTGGACTAAAGGAAGCGTACATTCTAACTAGGGAGATCATATATGTAACACCTAGGTATACACAAGATATACACAGAGTAAATGGATGCTAATCTGAGAAGGAAAGGAATTAGCAACTAGGAAATAGTAAAAGTCCTCCTACTGAAGTAGGCTTTGAGATGAGTCTTGGATGGGATCCAGGAAAGCCAGGAGGCAGAAGTGACCTAATTTTAGAAGGGTTGGAAAGAGATAGGATGATGGTGGTGGATAGAAGAAAGGAGAACAATAGTGAAAGGCAGGATCACCAGTGTGCTGAAGAGAACCTGTAACTGATGTAATATCCAGCGATATGGTTAGCATAGTGCATATAGTAGGCACTTAATAAATACTTATTATTTAATCGATTGCTAGGAGGTACCACTAAAGACTTCACTCCTTGCTAATATACTGTGAACACACATTGGGAAACACAGTGGCAATGAATTTAAGGCTATGAAATGTCATTATACAAGTTAGTTTGTGACAAGCACTCAATCAAACGCTCTTAATAATTTCAGAAGACACACTAACATTGTAACTAGAGGAAACCAGCAGGACCATTGAAGCAAAGGATCAGGAGTCACTGAATTGTCCCATGGAAAATCATTCTGCCACTCTAGCAAACACAGAGAAAGAGAGGGTCCTTAGGTGGTGGATTGGATAAGAAAAACAGCTATCATTGATGATGTACGTAAATCTTGTCACAAGCCATAGGCAGAATTGGTGTAACTTTGTAGAGAACTTACTCAACTAAGTCTTCACTTAGGTTTTCTTTTTTCTCCCCTTGGGTGCTGATCAACTAGGAAGTTTATGATAAAAGTTATTTTTAAAACAAACATTTATTGAACATATACCATTTACATGGCACTGCACCAGATGCTATGAGGAATACATCTAGAAACTTTATGGATAAACATGTACATACAGATGTAATCTGTAACCTAAAGGTGCTTACCATATAGTCTAGTTAGGTGGCATGATGGATACAGTGCTCAGGAAGACATGAGTTCAAATATGTCCTCATACACTTATTAGCTATGTGACCCTGAGCAAGTCATTTAACTTATCTACCTCAGTTTCCTCCTTTGTAAAATGGGGATAATAATAGCACCTACCTTGCAGGATTGTTGTGAAGATCAAATTAAATAATGATTGCAAAGCACTTAGCACAATGCCTTGCACATAGTAAGCACCATGTAAATACTAGTTATTATTATTACTAGTAGTAGTAGTAGTAGTAGTAGTAGTAGTAGTAGTAGTAGTAGTAGTAGTAGTAGTTTGCTATATCTATCCTTCAAAAATTCAGTTGTATGATTATAAAAAAAATTTCATCGATTTAGTGCTGGAAGGGATCTTATGAGTCATCTAATCCAACCCCCTCATTTTATAGATGAGGAAACTGAGGCCCAGAGAAGGGCCTCAACTTGCCCTAACACGAAATAAGTGGCAGAGTTTTTCAAGCAAAGGAAAAATGAAAATACGCCCTAACAATCATGAAATAAACACTAGCAACATAAGGAAATGAACTTGTTGGGAACCTTATGAGAAGCATCACTTTTTCCTCTTTAGGTCATTCTCAAAGTAGAATCTCTCTCCACTTATGCAGGTGGTCGAGTCTTCTGTAACAGTGCCCTAGAGAAGTACTTGGGGACACTGAGCGATTAAATGACTTGCCCGTGGTCATAGAGCTAATATTAATAAAGGGCGAGACTTGCACCCACGTCTCCTTGACTCCAAGGCAGGCTCCCAATCCACTAGACCATGCCAGATGTAAGTTCCATAAGGATAGAGACTGGTTTGTTTTTGACTGTGTGTCTCCCACACCTAGCACAGTGCCTGGTACATAGAAGGGACTCAATAAACTCTCCTTGAGTTGATTTTATAGGACAGGAGTTAATCCTTTTCTTCCCAGCTCCAAAGCTATAACAAAGTTCTTCCATATCTTAAACTATCATAAATATTGTTTAACAATAGTGAAAATGCTCTTCTGTTGTGAACTACTTTTTCACTGAAGTGAGGCAGTATAGAGGAGGCATAATTCCTTGGCCATCAAGCTGTTTAGATTTATTTTTATTTACCTGTTATCTACCAACAGAGATAGTGAGGCAGTTTTCTATCGTTTATAAGTAGATGACAGAAGATCAGATTGGCTCAGTTTATGCTGTTTCCTCTGAGGACATTAAGTCACCAATCAGATTTCACCACCTCTATCTTTTTTGTGAATTTTCTTGGCTGGCATTCTGATCTCCTCCTCCATGAATCTACTAAGATGTTATTCAGGATTAGTTGTTGTAAATGTTGGTCTATAACTCCATCTCTTGTTAAAGGGCAGTGTTTTGCAGTGTTTCAACTCTGGTAGGTCTTTGGCAGAAGTTTATAAATATATCAAAATAAGTAAGCTATTCACATTCTAAAATTCATCAAAAAAAATGTCCACCAATAAAATGTCAGACAATACACTATTTATGGAGTGTTGTATATTATGTTATTGCTGTGTGTAGGTTAGAAAGTGTAAGTCCATTCACAGATTGTCAATGACCACCATATTAGTTACTCTAATATCTGCTTTCCTAATCAATGATTATTATTGAGTTGATAGCACATCAAAATGGCAGTTGAGTTTGATGAAGTCATAAATTGTTTTTGTATCTATTCTTTAATCTCAAGAAAAAATACTTGTTTTTAAAGCCCTCCAACTCTAAAAATTCTGTGATTCTCTAAGATGTGCTAAGATCCCCTAATGACACCCCTGGAAATTTTCTATGTCCTACTTCATAAATATATGTGCATTTTATAATGTTTTGTAACACACATGTGTGTACACATACACAAATATATGTGTATGTGTATGCATGTGTACACACACACATATATGTGTATGTGTATGCATGTATACACACACACACACACATATATATATACATGTCCTCCTCTACAAAGAGTTTGGCAAGGAGGTTGGAGCCTCTGTCCATAGATAAATAATTTAAGTGGTTCGAGGCAAACCAGATGGGAGTGAGTGCAAGTACCCATTTCCCAAAAACAGCTCCTGACAATGCACCTTTAAGTCACATCCTTTAATTTTGATGTTCACACTTACTGTTCTCTCTAGAAGACTTTGATCAAGACAGTAATATACTTTTTTTTTTCTTGGCAAACTTTATACATAGGAAATCAATGGAAATGAATATTGATTCTAGCTATGGTTTTCTTTCTATGTTGTTGTCATTCAGTCATTTTAGTCATGTTCAACTCTTCATCACCCCATTTGGGGTTTTCTTGCAAAGATACTAGTATAGTTTGTCATTTTCTTCTTCAACTCATTTTACAGATGAGGAAACTGAGGCAAACATGGTTAAGTGATTTCCTCAGGGTCACATAGCCAATGAATGTCTGAAGCCAGATTTGAACTCAGGAAGACTCATCTTACTGAATCCATATGCAGCGTTCTATCCACTATGCCACCTACCTGCCCTGTCTTCCTAGCTGCCTAATCACTTTTCTATTCCCAGGTCCAAATCTACTCTTTAGTCTATCTCCATATTCCCACTGGGTCACAATAAAAGATGTAACAGATGTGCTGTACTAGATAAGGTCACTGGCCCATTTGTCTCAATATTTAATATTCTCTTGTAGTGGGTAGTACTAAAAGGTCACCTGGTATTCCTCCTTTCTACCATGGGGACAGGAAACAAAAGCAAACTCAGATAACGGCTTTACTAGACCAAACATAGGGTGTTGCAATCATCATCACATGATCTCACAATGGCATATATCCTGGGGGTGGGGGGGATACTAAAGCAGCCAGGTTATGAAACCAATGTGGTAAAATGGGGAGAGGACTGCTTTAGGAGTCAGAAGATGAGAGTTCAAGTGTTGCCACAGTCACTACTTGTGTGACTTTGAGCAAGGTGCTCTCTCTCAGCTTCAGTTTCTCCATCTATAAAATGTTAAGCTTGGATTAGATTACCTTTAAGGCCCCTTCCAGCCCTAAAGCTAGGATCCTATGAGCCCTCATAAAAATACCCATTAATACCCCATATATGTTGAGATTAAGATACTGGGAAAAGAGACTAAATACAAATAGAAGAACCAAGAGAGAGCAGTGTCATTAAAATAAAAAATTCAAGGGGCAGCTAGGTGGCGCAGTGGATAGAGCACCAGTCCTGGAGTCAGGAGTACCTGGGTTCAAATCCGGCCTCAGACACTTAACACTTACTAGCTGTGTGACCCTGGGCAAGTCACTTAACCCCAATTGCCTCACTAAAAAAATAAATAAATAAATAAAATTAAAAAATAAAAAATAAATAAAAAATTCAGAGAGGAGAAAGTGTTCAAGAGGAGGTGGTTAACAAAGTTAAATACTGCAAAGAGGTCAAGAAGAATAAGCATTTAAAAGAGCAAGAGAAGTATCACTGGTCATGTGAAACTAAGTAATATGAAAGTCTTTCCCAAAGAGGAGGAATCTGGGCCTTCTAATGAGAAAGTAGCTTTTTGCACTCTAAGAATTGACCATAGGGGCAGCCTACATGGCATAGTGGATAAAATACCAGTCTTGAAGTCAGGAGGACCTGAGTTCAAATCTGGCCTCAGACACTTACTAGCATTGTGACCCTGGGCAAGTTACTGAACCCCAATTGCCTTCCATCCCAAGCATACACACACACGTGTGTTTATGTATATACATACACATATGTGTATATGTATGTGTGTATGTATATGGGTATGTATCTATATACATGTGTGTATGTGTGTATATATTTAAATATACATATATAATATCATATATAATATATAGATGACCATATTGATCCACACAAGGCATAAGAAAAGAATCAAACCAGTAAGCATCAAAAAAAAAAGAGATAAGCAACAGTTGGTGACTTTCTGCTAAAAGATATCAAGGCAAATATTCCTTGAAGTGCTGAATCAAGAGGTCTGCTATCTTCCCAGGTCTTAGATCCAGGACACACTAGACAGCTTCCCAAGATTTGTCAAACCTGACGGCCTCTGGCAATTCATATAACTACAAATGATGTTGCCAGAAGAAACCTGGCAAGCATTCTTGGACATTATAAAACTCTGGACAAGAAACTGAAGACATTGCCGAGGGGGATGGAGGAGGGTATATATTTATCACTCACTCCTGTAAGAAAGGCAAATTTAAGGGGTGAAGAGCTTATTAACAAGATGGAGTCTGAGAACACAGGATTCTGGATTACATCTTAAAATATAGAAATTATGCAATTTTGTACCTAAGAAAGGCTGATGAGAGTATATTTACCTGGAATCTTGCAAATATGATTTTTAAATGGAAAAAGACAGAGGAGGGGGGGAAACTGCCTGCATATATCTGCTAAAATAGACACAAGACAAAGTAGGTTATAGCATAACCACTTCCTCCTTCTCGATCCTCTCTCCTCTCTGGAACACTGACAGTGTTCTCTGTTGGTTCTTCTGTTTGTATTGGGACTATCCTCAGTATCATAATCTTAGAGTTTATGCAATATTATGGGTGGTAGGTTCGTTGTTGTCGTCGTAGTCATTTTCATCATAGTTGTTGTTGGGAATTAATACACTCATAGATTAAGAGCTGGAAGGGGCCTTAGAAGTGATCTAATCCAACCTCCTCATTTTAGAGATGGAAAACTGAGACCCAAAGAGAAGCAGCTTGCTCCAGGTCACACAAGTATTGAATGATACAGCACTTGAACCCGAGTCTGCTGCTTCTTTGGTGATACTCAAGATGAGCAAGAAATTCTTAACCAAACAAAATTAACTTCAATGGCATCAATGAAACTTCAGGGATTAGGGTCCTGACTGGACTATGGTTCTTGAGGGTTAAAGCCCATTTTAAAAGGAATAAAATAGATCAAAGAGGAGTCTGTTTAGCATTTAATCTTAAGATCATATATCCATGAAAGGGGTGAAAGGAACAAACATTGATTAAGTGCCTACTATGAGTCAGGCACCATACTAATCAATTTATAAATACATTTTAAATAAATTACATTTGATGCTCACAACAATCCTGGGAGGTAGATGATATTACTATTCCTACTTTATAATTGATGAAATTAAGGAAGATAGAAGTTAAATAATTTTCTCAATATCACACAGCTAATAAGTATCAGAGGATCCATTTGAATTCAGGTCTTCCCAATTCTAGGCCCAGTGCTCTATCCATAATTCATCTCAGAATCACATCATGCTTGACAAGAAAATGCAATTTTTGATTAGTGGTCTCTCCCTTATTTTTAATTGTGGGTTTCCTTGCAATGGGAGTGTTATGAAGAGGATAGCCTCTGAAGTTCCTTGCAAATCAAAGACCCTGTGATTCCATGACTATTATTCAACTCATCTCTCTCAATCTTCCTCACAAGAATATCAGGAAGGAATTTGGCAAATGCCTTGCTGAAATACAGGTATACTTTGACTGTGTCCTTGACTGCATCTACCATTCAAGTAAACCTATGATTTCCTATGATTCCAAAATATCCATGATTACTGATTTCCTCCTGGAAAACTGGAAAAGAATGCTATTTAGGGACAAATGCTTCGTATTGAATCAGCCCCATTTCTTCATTACAATATTTGTCTGAAAATGATATTTCTGTCTCTTGGTGCTTTGAGGTCATCTGTCCTGATGTCTGATACTACTCACCTTCCTTCAAATCCATGATATCTATGATATTACCATTTCCTACTGTGGGAAAGATTGAGGCAATAATCTAAGGATCATTTTAACACCAGTGAAAGTTGATGCAATGCACACAACCCTGGGATTGTGTGCTTTGTACTATTTGGGCGGGGGGGGGGGGAATGTCTTCCTCTTAGAATTAGCCTACTTTTCTTCTATTTCTTCTTTTCTTCACTGGTAATTATGTGGTTTGGGGCTGCTTCATTATGAGAGGTATCTGTATATTAAAAAAGAAGAAAAAAGAGGGAATAGGAAAAATCCCACAGAGAAATTACATCATTTCCTATTCAGTATTCCCTGGAGATCTTACCTAAAGAAACATATACAATATAATTAAAGCTTCCAGGTTTCATTTAAGAGAGGACTAGAATGCTCAATTGCTTTGTTTCTACCTTCCCCTCACCCCAGGACTCCAGGTATGTTTTTATTGTTGCCATTGTTATTTCTCTGAAAAATGTTACTAATTAGGAAGCTCTTCCACACCAAAATGGGGAAGACAAAGCTGTACATGCTCCTTGAGTCTACCATTCACGTTGTGCTAAAACTTCTATTGCCTTGAAAAAAGACTGAGTTTCCTATAGTCTGTTAATTGTACAGGCCCACAAAATCCCAGCAGCACTTTCAAGATGTGTTAACTTGTCCGAATGCATTGAATCTAAAAAGTATCTCAAAGCCATTGCTAGATACCAGAAAGAACCTGCCCAGATGAACAGCTGCTAGGTTGAAGGGGTGGTGGACAAGGTGACAGCCAAAGCAGAATGGGGTAACAGCTGGTAGGGGAGACTGCATTATACTACAAGAAAACGAGCATGAGAAGGAGAAGCTGGAAAAAAAAGAAAAAAAGAAAAGCCTGCTAGCTATATTCTGAAATGTGAGATCAAATCTCTTCTGAATATTATTCCCCTGGGTAACAAGGTCAAGTACTACCCATGGAAAAGTTTCTCCTCGGGCTAGGAACTAAGAAGATGAAATTGTCTGCCTGGATCATTGGGAGTGTTTAGAGGAAAGGCTAGCTGATGATTAAGCCTGGAGAAAACTAGGAGGTGTTTTACTACCCAGCCAAAGGTGCTGAGATCACAAGTTTCACAGAGTATAAGAGGGAAGCACTGGCTCTTTTGAAAATAAGAATCAATAACCATATTTTTAGTTTGTGTAGTACTATAAATGTTAACATGTCAGTTTTTTTATCCTTTACAGTATTTTGAGGGATCTCTGCAATAAGCCTCTAAGGTAGGTAGGGATAATGGAAGATAACTAGGTGGTACAGTAGCCAGAAGACTTGAGTTCAAATCCTTACTCATCGTGTGACCCTGGTCAAGTTACTGAACCATTCTCTGCCTCAATTTTCTCATCAGTAAAATAGGGATAATAATAGCACCTAATTCCATTTGTTTGATGACAAAATGAGGTATTTGTCAAGCATTTTACAAACCTTAAAGCATTATATAAATGCTAGCTGTTATTAGTATCACCATCTTTTAAATGAAGAGATGTCAATGGAGGAATATCAAATCTAGATAGAAAATGTAACCCAAAGCACATGTGGAGTTCTTTGTTCAGTCCAGTGCAATGTCACTTTAAGAAGGAAACTGGAAAACTGGAATGTATAAAGATAAGGAGAAGGAGAAGGATGGTAAAGGACCTAGAAACCATCATATGAAGACTATAACTGGAAAATAATGAGGATCCTTATCATATAAAAGAGATGAAATAGGATAGACACAAAGGCTTCCTTCAAATATTTGAAGGTCCATAGTACAGAAGACAAGAGCAGATTATTCTTTTCTGCTTTAGAATGCAGAAATTGGTAGCCAACCATGGAATTTGCTGCCTCACAAAGCAATGACCAGCCTCAATTAGAGGTTGGGTGACCATTGTCTGAGATGTTTTAGGAAATATTCTGGCTTTGAGTGAGAAGTTAGAGTAGATTGCCAAAGTTCTTTCCAACTTTATATCTGTATGAGTAAGCCCAGAAGAGTACTAACCTGACTGGATATGGTGGTGTACACATATGGTCCCAGCTACAAGGGAGGCTGAGGCTAGTCACTCTCAAACTTGGGAGTTCTGAGCAGCGGTGGGCTGAGCCAAATGGGTGTCCGTCCTTAGTTTAGCATTAATATGATGAGCCCCCTGGAGCAGGGGCCACCACACTGACTGAGGGAAGCAAGGGAATACAAGGCAAGGCAGGAGCTGATCTGGAATTTAGAAGATCTAGAGTATAGTCCGGACTCTTCCACTAACTAGTTAAGTGATATACAAGTCATTTAACTTTTCTGGGCCTCACTTTGCTCAAATCCAAAATGAAGGGATAGTTGAGATGACCTATAAGTCCCTTCTACCTTCTAAATCCTAAGATTTCATGTTGTGCTTAAAGTCATACTGATTGCTGACATAGCCTGCTGTCTTTTGGTCTTACTTTAGTAAGTGGCCTCGGACACTAACTATATATGTGACTCTGGGCAAGTCACTTAACTTCTGCCTGCCTCAGTGTCCTTATCTGTAAAATGGGTATTATAATAAATAGCCCCTACCTCCCAAGGTTGCTGTGAGGATAAAAGTAAATAATATTTGTAAAGCACTTCACACAATACCTAGCACATTGTATGTGAATACTATATGAATATTACCTGCGTAGCCATTTTTATTCTCTAGGGGAGATTTATAGCAGAATATGGAGAAGGAAGGCACTAGATGGGAAGGTTGTAATCTGCATCATTGTAGGGAAGCCCAACACTGATAAGATCAAAAACGTTTCCAAGTAGATCACAATTTACTATATTTTAGGATTCCAGGTACATGTGGACAAATTGTATATGCATAGAACAAAATAAAAATACTGTTGGGTGATGTTCATTCAACAATGTGTTTCCCACATATACACATGTAATGAGAGATTCCAAACTCCTAAAATGAATAGGCCATAGTAAAAGATGCTGAACTTTCTTAAGCTCCCCATTCTTTCTCTAATCCCTACCCCCCAACACACATATATACAAACAAGCACACATGCCCTGGGACTTTTTACATGTAGTCAAGCAAAAAATATGATCAACTCCCAATCACCAGGAGAAAGTCCCCATCAATACCTTCCTCCCCCAAAATACCTAATGGTGTGAAGATTCTCTATCTTTTTGAGGTCTGCACAGTAACAATGAGATTCCATCCTGCCTGATATCTCAATCAACTACAGAAAGAGGGATAAACCCAGGATGCTCTCAGCTAATCAGATCAACCAATGGCATTTGTTAGAAGCTTACTTCATTCCAGCTCTATGCTTGGTATAAAAGACACAAAGACAAAAATGAAATCATCCCTGCATGAAAGGAACCTAATTTCTACCATGGGAAACAACATAGACACACACACACACACACACACACACACAGAGAGAGAGAGAGAGAGAGAGAGAGAGAGAGAGAGAGAGAGAGAGAGAGAATGAAAATACAAGGTACTTTTGCAAAGGGAGAAGCACCAGCTAGGGATACCAGGAAAGGACTCATGTAGGAAGTAGTACTTTATTTGAGCTTTAAAGGAAGCAAAGCATTATAAGTGGTGGAAGCAAAGCAATAGTGCATTCTAGGCATGGGGAAAAGCAGACAGAGCAGTGGGAGATATAATGAATGCCCTGTGGGGAAAAGAATGAAAAGGTCAGTATTATGGGATGAGACTGGAACTCTCTGTGAGGAAGCTTCCTCTACCAATAGAGAAAGTCCCTTCTCTGAAACCTGGAATCTTAAAGATTTGCCTGGAACATTGAAAGGTTAAATGACTTACCCAGAGTCACCTCTTCAAGATGTGGCAGACAAGATTTGGATGTAGGTCTTCCTGATTCTGAGGACAGCTCTCTATACATTACACTGGTGGGAACCACTGAACATACATAAGGATCCCTGTGGGCCACTTACTAACTTAGAAAACCATATATTAGCATTATCTGTGTGCTATTTTATTCTTTTGTTCTTCATTTCCCAATTACATTTTATTCTGCTTCTGTCTGCACCGAGAAGTGTTACATGTTTGACACTTTCATGCTATACTTCATGTAATGAGAGATAATATGAAATAAGACTGGAAAAGTGGGTCAGAACCAGATTGTTGAAAGGCCAAACAGAAGACTGTGAACTTTATCCCAGAAGTGATATGCAGCCACTGGAGCTTTTTGAGCCTGAAACTGATGTGTTCACCAAAGCTGGCAAAGTTCTATACTAAATGTCACCCAAGAACCCATTAGTCAGTTCAAATACCACCAATCTATGCTCTTATAAATTGATTTGTCATAAAGTAAATACACAACCTTCTCTTGTTAGTATTCTGTTATTAACTATCAATGGCACCCAAGGGCAAGGAACAAGCAAATTGATGAGGTTTCCTTGAGTTTCTTTCTTTGGTTTATGAGAAGCTCTTTTAGAAAATTCAGCTTTTTGCTATAGGAACAGGTTCTGAAGTTGAATGTTGTCTGCAAACAGGAATCACAATCAATCCTTGTGTGCTTACATTTCCAAGTAAGGAAGATTAAGATAGAGACGCAACATGTTTTTTTAAAATGGGAAGTTCTGACTTTAACTTTGTATCATTTAATTGCATTTTGACGCACTTTCCTTTGAAAGGAAGCCTTGAATAGAAGACTTCAAATCAGAAGACCTAGGTTCAAGTCTTGGTTCCACCCGTTACTAATTGTGTTACTATGGCTGGCACAATCTCTCTGAGCCCTGGTTATCACCACAATGAGTTACTAGTATTTATAATACCTCCCTCAGAGTTATGAAGAAAGCACTATAAAAATGTGGGCTAGTATTCTTTAATCCCAATCTGTTACCTTTAATGACTGTACAGTACATAGGTGCCTGCCATTTTGCCTATTTATAAAAGCAATGTTGCTCTCAGAAGGGGCTTGAAATCATCATTTCAATTGCATGATCCTACCATTGGCTGCCTGAAGTTCATAGGGCTCCTTATTATGCAAATAACAAAAATACACTCACTTAAACTTGAGATACACTTAAGGAAATGAGCCATCCTACACTTTTCTTTGTGAATGTGTGATAGAAATGGTTAGCAAGTTCATTATTGAATGTAGGCAGATTCACTTGATTAGAACATACTGACTGTTTCTCCTTAACTGTGAATTGTACAATAGAACTTATTTTGTACTTTTCTGGAAATTCTGGTGGAAATGTTGCAAGGGATTAAGAAACAAAGTATTAACTATAGAAAGTAATGTGTTTTTTAACTAGACCTATGATTTCATGGGTTCTGCAACTTATTGTCTTACTGAATTTAACCTCTGTTAAATAATAGCTGTATGTGTCTAGGATTGGACTTGAACCCAGGTCTTCCTGACTCTGAGGCTGGCTTTCTAGCCACTACACCATGCTGCCAAGAAAGGAAACCATCATTATATAGCATACTGTTGGGGATGCATAACGGAAGGACCTTTTTCACTGACTGCGTGCACGTGCGCACGTGCACGCACACACGCACACACACACACACACACACACACACACACACACTTCAGAGCAGGCAGGGATATCCTCTAACTGCTTCCCATTGACTCTGAGAATTTTTTCAATTTCCCACTGAGCCAAAGCTCCACAGTTTTGTTAAAAAGGGAATAATTTCTACCCCAGAGACCTTTCCTTCGTGTTTGCTCCTTTAGTATATCCATGGGATTCAACATTCTCTATGACTTAACTATAATCTCACTTTCCATCTTTATTTTTTTCATTATCTTCCCCCCTTTATGTCTTCATGCTGAAAGGAATTGGTTTATTATCCATCTCCAAACATATCTTGCACTTTTCTGCCACCATAATTGCTGTTCTTTCCACCTAAAATGTCTCCACCTGTCTCTGCCTATTGAAATCCTAATCATCCATCAAGGTTCAGCTGAAATGCTACTTCATCTATAAAAGAATCTTTTATTTCCCTTAGAAAGGAATTGTACATTTTCTGAACCGTCATGGAACTTTTAATACTTCACTTCATAGTTTAGTCTAGTTACATATCATATCCCTATTGTATTATTGGCTCTTTTTAAAGGTGTTTTCTTTATGCCTCATATAATAAGTGCTCAATAAGTGCTTGCGAATAAAGGAGTGAACTCTTTCCCATCTAGTCAAGCCCATACCATGATGTAGTAGAGTATAAAATTCTTTTTGAGTTGCTTTGAGCAGTTCAATTTTCTGTAAAACTTCCAGTACCCAGTCTTCTTGATGGCATCAACACTGGTTAGGTTGATGACTACAGTACAAAAGTGATGTCAGAGAAAGCTATTTCTTTGTAAGATAAAATATTTGAAAAGTAAAAACAATCTTGGCTTTTTGCATGACTACACATGTATAATCTATAGCAAATCACTTTTCTTCAAAAGGAGGGGACAGAAGAGAAAGAGAGAGAGAATTGGGAACACAAAATTTTTGAAATGAATGTTAAAAACCGTTTTCTCATGCAATTGAAAAAATTAAATTTAATTTACAAAAACAATCTTGGCAACCCTCTATTCAAATGTCCCTAAAAGTACAGATTTTAATTTCTGCAAAGTGCTTTTTTTTTTACTACCTATGAGAAATCACCAATACATAACCTTCCCCCACACACACACAGGGTAATAGGGGTTAAGTGACTTGCCCAGGGTCACACAGCTAGTAAGTGTCAACTCAAGTGTCTGAGGCCGAATTTGAACTCAGGCACTCCAGAAACCAGGCCCGGTGCTTTATCCATGGTGCCACCTAGCTGCCCCCAGTACAGAACCTTTTAAACTTAATCTAATTAATTATGTTAAATATCAATAGACATGATGAAAACATAGCATTTCCATGCTCTGGAAACTTCATTGGCTCCCTATTGACTACAGGATAAAATATAAACCATTTCTTTGGTCTTAAAATAATTCCACTATCTGGCTGTAAACTATCTTTCTAAACTCGTTTTCCTATACTCTCCTTCACCACTGCTATGTTCCAGACAAAGAAGCCTATTTACTGTTTCCAATGCTGAACATTCTATCTCCTGTCTGCATGCCTTTGTACAGGCTGCTCCTCATCTTTGGAATGCTCTCCCTTTTCACCTTCCCCTCTTGCAGTCCCTAATTGCATTTAAAACCTTTTTGATTTCTCCCATTTTAGCACTTCCAAAATTACCTTGTATTTATGGTGTTATGGGACCATAGATGAGATGTTATGGGAGGATTATGGCTCCCGGTTACCCCAGAAGTTGTCCGGGGAGGTCAAGGAACTTTTTCCTTGAAACCCCAGGAGCTTTCCCTTGAAATCAAGTAGGTGTCTCCCTGAGCTCAACCAAGGACAGACACAACCAAAAGAGATAAGCAGCACAGGCAGCACGGGATCCAACTGAGCAGGCTCCAGGACCACCACCCTACATTCCAGCCTTCCGAATCACCTGGATGAAGTAGTCCTGCTGGGTGTGACTACACCAGCAGAAAGCCCAGGAACCGCCCACCAGCAAACTGCTCAGACCCACCAGGATGGAGTTAATGCCCATCATGTGATTGCTCACCACGGATCATCAAACTACTCCAGCCCACCACCAGATGACCCCCAACCCATCACCCAATAAGGGAAATTTTACCCACACCATCTTAGCCCTATAAAAGGGCTCTCCCCAAGCTAGTCAGGGAGGAAAGCGTTTTTCTCTAAAATCTTCCTCCCGGCCAGTTTCTCTTGTACCCCCAATAAACCTGTTCTTTTATTCCTAAATAGGACTTGCACGAGAGTGTAATTCTTTACAGAGGAATCTTAAGGACCCACGTGCTTTCTCCCCGTATCAATGGTACATAGTATCTGGTAAAAATATACATTTAATAAATTTTTATTGAAATGAATATGTTGTTTCCCCAGGATACTAGCTCCTCGAGGACATTGTCTCTGGCTATCTCTCATACCTGGAATGCTCTCTCTCCTCCTCTCTATCACCAACACATTTTTGCTGATGCATAATAAGGAATTCTTGCATTTGAGGCAAATTCAATTGGGGTAAGGCATTGCAATACAGTCTACCCCATGAGCCCTTGCTATAAGAGAGGGTAGCAATTTCTCCAGTATCACTTGTTGGTACCAACACTCCAGTCTTTATAAGGAGGAAAAAGAGAGGTGGCAGTGGGATGAGCATGGCATAGGGAGAAGAAAGTCATTGGGAAATAAACATCATGAAAATGGGGTATTGGGGCAACAACTCAGGATTAGGTGAAGGAGGAGGATGAGTGAACTAGAGAACTATTATGGGGAAGTAGGGTGTACCTGGAAGTCAGTGGCCTGTGGCAAAAGTTCCCATTTCGTCAGTCTTGTTAGGTCTCTGACCATTTGTAAAGTACTTGACAGTTTTCAAAGCATTTTTTCATATATTGCATCATTTGATCTTCAAAGTAACATGGTGAAATAGCAAGCTATGGTACAAATTATTTTCCCTATTTTTGTTTTGCTTTGTTTTTTGTTTTTTGTGGGGCAATGGGGGTTAAGTGACTTGCCCAGGGTCACACAGCTAGTAAGTGTTAAGTGTCTGAGGCCGGATTTGAACTCAGGTACTCCTGAATCCAGGGCCAATGCTTTAACCACTGCACCATCTAGCTGCCTCCTATTTTCCCTATTTTTGAAGGTGATAAAAGTGAGCCTCAGACAGTTTAACTGACAACTTGTCCAAGGTGACAAAGCAATGAATGAAGTAACAGGTCAAAGACTAGAACCCTGGTCTTTCTCATCTATGGTCCCATATTATTTCTAATCTACTGCACTGCTTTCTGTTTCTATAACGTTAGTTTAACTGAATGCAGCTAAAGCCCAACTCAAAGGCCTCCAGTTAGTCAATTGTGAAATTCAACCTACCTTCCCAAGACTACAACTTTCATCTCCACACTCCCTGCCTGCACACAGCCTCTCTTACCAATGTGTTCCAACCCCTTGATTTTAAGGAGTTCAGAAAATAAAAAATAACTCTTTCACACAAAAAAGTAAGAAATCCCCTGACCTACCTTCTCTCAGACCCAAAGTAAGCTCAATATACAGTATGGTTGGGGGTGGGGGGAGGGGGTAGAATACCAGAGGCAGCATTTTCCCATCAGTCTCTGTTTTCTCTGAGAATCACAAAAATCATTAGGGAGGCACTGCAGGGTTCGGCAGGATGCATGAGTGTGTGACAAGCAAAAATGAACTATTAACACAGAGATGAAATCTAGTACCTGGACTCTGGGTGAGTCAAGGACAAGCATCCATGCACTGTATGCAAGGTTCCAAAAGCAACAAATGCACATCATTGACCTGCATTTGAATATGGTGCTATCTTATTTGTTACTTTCATCTGGAAGTGTTGATGCTTAACTATAACTCATGCATGTTGACTTGTAATAGAATAAGTAACTCTATGCTTTGGAGAATTGAATCAAACATTAAATATATGTTTAGTTTATATCCTTTGTTTCTTTATAAAGGTGGACGACTGATATAAAACATTGAAAATGTTATCAGTTATGTTATGGCTGGGATGGTGGTTTGTTTTGCTCAATGATTTTTTTTCCTATTTCTTTTTCATTTTTCATTATAATAAATGGCTCACTGGATAGAGTAAGAGAGAGATTTATTGGGTAACTAAAGCAATGTTAAAACAAAAGATAATTTTAATTAAATGTGAATTTAAGGGTTTTTTTAAGTATGACATAATGAAGAGAGTAGTGCTCCTGGAGTCATGGACCAGCTCTGTGTGCCTGGGCAAGTCCCAACTTTCTGCCACAAGCTCAGGAAACTCCCCAGGGCTTAACTACTAAGCCATATAGAGGTTGCCATCTTGATCCCCATTGACAAAAGTACCCTTACAGCTGATAAAATCACCAGTTCTTAAAGTAACACCAGATTGACAACAGGATGATTAATTTTTTTTTCAACTCCAGAAATTCACAAAGACCTTCTGCTAAAACATCGGAGAGTTGTGATCTGATAGAGGAAGAACTCACCCCCTCAAAATCTGAGGGCACTGAAACACTGAGCATTAAGAAGCATTCTTCATTGTACTTTCCTATTCTTATGTTGAATCCTAGCTCACAACCTATGCCTTTAGTCCATACTCTCCCTACACACAGCTTCCCATGGCAATCCACCAATCAGAACAGACTGGAAAAGTGCACAGCAATGAAGGAAGTAGTAGTTTTTGCCATCCACTAGCTACAGTGATCTCTTTCAGAGCATTAAAATTTGTTAAGATCACAATCTCCCCCTCTATAAATAGGGTCATGTGGTCAATTAAAACATACTTATTTAATGACTACCATATGCAGGATATGAGATGACTCATGCTGTGCCAACAATTAACTGTCATAAGCTAGTGGTAGGATAATGTAGCATAACAGTCCTTATTTGTAGAAAGCACTTTTGCCATTACCTTAGACTGGAGTGAGGAGAGACTTGATTAAGGAAGACTATATTAGAAGGTTAATGCAATAGTTTATTGAAAGGTGAAGAAGGTCTGAATGAGGGTGGTGGTTGAGGAAGTAGAGGGCCAGGGACACATACAAAAGATGTTGTAGATGTCAAAATGGCAAGATTCAACAACTCCTTAGATATATGGATTGAAAGAGAATGAGATATTAAGGATGATATGAGAATTGGAGCACTCCCAACCTGCTGAAAAAAACATTGCAGGGAAGTTCCGCCCTGAGGAGAAAGCATGAGGTGACCTTTCTGGGGTTTTGAAGGTCCGATTGGTGTTCAGAAGTTGTGTCTGCTGCCTGTGGGTCATGTCGATCAGTGCTACCAGGAAATTAGCTTGGAAGGTCCTGCTTCCTGTTTCACAGGGGGCTTTTGGGAGAAGTATCTTAGGATCTGGCTCTTTTTGTGCAGGACTGTGGTTTGGTGGTGGACATAGAACTTCATGTGTGCTGTTAGGGAAAGGCAAGGTTTTATCTCTGGCTATCCTGAATAGATCTAAGCTAAGGTTTTTTTCCATTCTAAGCTAAGAAATCTGTTCTCAATCTTTCTCTTCACTAACTTCTAATACACTTTAATAAATACTTAAAAACCTAAACTCTTGCTGAATTGATCAGTAAATCTTAGCTAGCTTCTCCCCCACACTGGGGTCAGGTCAGGAGACCACACATTAGATTTTAAACATCACAGCTAGAATTTTAGGCTTTACAATGAAAATGAAGTTGCAAACCTGGATAACTAGAAGGATAGTATTGCTAGTAGAGAAGTTCAGAGAAGGGATAGATGATCAGTTCTTGGGATCCTCTTCTTGCTCCTCCTCCTCCTCCTGCTCCTCCTCCTCCTTCTTCTTTTCTTTCTCTTCTTCCTTTTCTCCCTCTTCTTCCTCCTCATCTTCTCCTTCCTCCTCCTTCTCCCCCTCCTCTTCACAGGAGATTGGGTCTGCTCTGTTTCTGACCTGCATGGGTTTGCCCCTCCTTAAAAAACTGAGTTCCCCCTCCACCTCCTGGTATCCCCATATTTGTGCTAGACTTTGTGCAAGCACCTTATCTTCTTTAGCTCTACTGCAAACTCAAAGGATAAACCAGTCTTCAGCCTCCCCAACCACAGAGATTGCAAACATATCCCACTATGCCCGGTCTGCATCAAGATTCTTGTACAGGTATTCTTAGTACTACAGGGGTTCCAAGTTTCCTTCTTGTGACTCTGCACACACACACACTATATTGTACCAAATACCATGAATATGCTTGCTGAATTGGGCTGGTTGCAAAGTGCCGTTATAGTAAAGAATGGAATAGAAATTTACATACCTCCCAAAGTGCCAGACCTAAAGGCAGCTCCCATACTTTGTAGGATTACTGCTGGGCAAATAGAAGAATCTTAATTACCACCTGACTTGTCCTCATTGAGATCCACAGATACAGATTTTCTTGGGCTTTTAAAAACTGCAGTTTTAAGCTCTGTAAACATAGAACTTATTAACCCAGATGGTGTTAATTTAATGTGGTGCTCTACTTAGCAACAATTTTTCCATTGCATTAAACAGAAGTCAATTTCTTATGCGGAAACCCTCCTAAAGTTCTATGTGGAGCAGTTCTTTCTAGTAGAGGCAACCTGCATCTTATGTAGATGAGATCATGGAGATGAATTAAAATCCCTCTAGAGGTAGAATGATGTAGTATAAAGAAGCCTCTATTTTGCACATCTGCCTATGACTGGAGGGCCAGGAGCCATTAAGGAACAACTTTATTCACACTGAGTCTCAATATCGCTGTGCATGTTGATTGCTTCTCAGCAAATACAACTGCAGCCGTGTCACCTGTAACTGATTACTGCATATTGTCCTGTGCTCCCATTGTTTTTGTTTATAATGAAAGTGAGAGCTTAGATTTTTCAGCAACCTCCTCAGGAATGCTTGCAAAGTTTCTTTGTAACCTTTAGTAAGTTTTTTTTTTCTCTGCAAATCTTTTTGTTTTTGTTTTCTCAAATGCATGAAGGTTTCCATTCATTCAAGAAGCATTTATTATCATGTGCAGGCAACCTATGCCACGTGCTACAGCTATGAGCCTACTTTCCATTGGGGGATGCAACATTCATGGAGATAATTAAGTATAATGTATTTTGAAGAGGAGAGAATAGTAAGAAACCTGTCCATAAGAGTTGGCACTAAGTGGAGTCTTGAAGAAAACTAAGAATTCATAGTAGAGGTGAGGAAGGAGTGTATTCCAGGCATAGGATTGTTAAGGGCTAAAATTCTAGCTAGTCTGTCTAAAATATCTAATGAGTGGTCGCCAATAAATTATAAGCTTTAGCAAGAGTTAGACTTTTAAGCATTTATTAAGGAGAATAAGGATTTGATAAAGAGAGAAGAAAAGGCCTAGATTCCTATCTATCAAAGGGAGAGCACATTAATAGCTCCCTTCTCCACCAGAGTCCTCAGGAAAGAGAGCGAGACAGAGCGCCAGTCTCTTCCTTCTTCCTCCCACTAGCCAATGTCACTTCCTGACGCCAAAGAAAAGACTCCTGGTCTTGCCCTCAAATACCTGCGCTTCACGGGCGGAACTCTTCTACAGTAAGTCTCCAGCAGGGGGCGTCATTCCAATCGTTACAGGATACAGACTATGAAAAACCACAAAGGTAGAAGACAAATGCTAGATTTAGGGAATAGAAAGTAAAGGGCCAAATGAATTCAATTCAAATAATTGATTTAAAGATTTGAAATCATTTAGTGATTGATTAAGGAAACTCCAAGGCTTAAGATGCTCCTTAGGGAGCTCTGCTACTTAGTGGTAAACAGAGGGAAGACAGAGGGTGGAATAAGCACACACACACATACCACACACACAAACACACACAGAGTATACACACATATCATTACACAGTCCTCTTTCCTTCATGAAACCAAAAGTGCCAGATAAATATGAGTTATTGTGTTATGAACAGTTAGAGGACAGTACTTGTAGCTTAAGCCCAGACCTCAGTCTTTTAGGTTTTGCTCAGGCCCTCTCTGCCTTGGTCACAAATAGTCTCTGCTTGAGTCATTGGATGGTAGCTGGAAGGGCCCTGAGAGGTCAAGTCCAACCTTGTTGTTTTATAGATGAGAAAACAGAGGCTCTGGGGTGCTCAGGGTCACACAGGTCATAAGTGACAAAGGAAAGATTTAAACACCACTTCAGAAGAAGTGTCCTGTACCATACTACCTTCTTTAGCTCTCTTGGCCTAGGCATCAAAACCTTTGTTTTCCCTTTGTTCACCTAAGACACACTAGGTTTTAAGCATGATAAAGAAAAGGACAAAGTCTTAGGATGTAGCAGGACATGTCAATATGACTTCCCTGACAATGGAAATAATGTGCAAAAATGCCCCGCAGGGCACCTGCTCATTTTCATGAAGATTGGGGGAAAACAATGGCAATCAAGCTGAACTGTTTTCCTTTTAAGAGATTCATTGCAGGCAGTGGTTCCCTCCTTGTGGAGAAACCCAACCCACTTTTTCTAGATCTAAAGAGACAGAGATAAAGAGAAAAGGTCAGTATCAAATATGGAAGAAGACACTTGGTGCCAGAGAACACTTACTGTTCTTCCTGATGTGGACCCTGGATTAGCCAAGTTATGCCACCTGGGCACATGCTCTGAGATATTTCATCTGCACTGTGTTGCAATTCTGGGCTGGGAATATAATGTTCAAGGATATACTAAAACCCAGCAAAAACAAAAACAAAAAAACAACTTAGACTCAGGGGCAGCTAGGTGGAGCAGTGGATAAAGTACTGGCCCTGGATTCAGGAGGACCTGAGTTCAAATTCAGCCTCAGACACTTGACATGTACTAGCTGTGTGACCCTGGGCAAGTCACTTAACCCTCATTACCCTGGGGGGAAAAATCCCACAACTCAGATAGTAGGAAATAGCAATGCCTAAAAAAAAAAGAGTCAGCAACCCTCTTCCTCTTCTACTGACAGCCATCACCTACATATGCAGCTCTTGAAAGACACAGTAGGAGCCCTTTAATTCCTACATCTAATAGTACAATTCTAGTTATCGCCCAGTTTATGAGTGAAAAACCCTTTTACTTAGCTCCTGGTTGGAAGATAATTTAAAAGTGAAAGTCTAGGTTTTGCCTTCCCTGCTGCTAAGGGAGGTCAGAGCCCAGCTGAATGGGGAATCTTCATCTAGGCTACAAGTGATAGATTAGTATTTGATCTTAATGTGTTTTGTTTATTCTGCCACCTTAGTTGAATACTTTAATGAAATAATGGCAAGGATAGAGACAGCTCAAAGAGACAAAACCCCAGGTTGATGATCACTGTGGATATTAGCCAACCTGTCAGGAACTGTCAGGATCTCAAGGCACTAGTTGCCAATTATTCCTTATCTCTGGCCCTGCTGGTTTCTGCTTCTACATCTCTTGCCTGAATCTAGGGGGGGGGGTCTATGTTTGTGTTTGCATCATTTATATCACTTGTCTCATAGTCCAATTCTAGTAGCCACTACCTCGCACAATGAACTCTTGGGATCAAAGATGGTCAATTTAACTTACTAGCTGTGTGACCCTGGACAAGTCACTTAACCCCAATTGCCTCACAAAAAAAAAAAGATGGTCAATTTAAAGTTGGAGACATAGGACTAGATATATAGATTTCAGAATCATCTGAATGGAGAGGGTAATCACACCCATATGAGCTGTTAAGATCAACTAGGGAGATTTAAGAAGAGAGCATGGCCCAGGCTGATATATGGACAGTGATCCAGCAAAGAAGATTAAGATCATGTGAACAGATGGGATAAGAACCAGGAGAGGACAGTTTCATGGGAGCTAAGGGAGGAGAAAGTATTCAGGAAGACGTGGTTAATATCTGAAAAGTAGCAGGAAAGACAAAGAAGATGATGAAGACTGAGAAAAGACAATTGGATTTAGCAGTGGAACTATGATTGTTGATCTCTGAGAGAGTGGTTTAAAGTGGTGGGGTTGAAAGTCATATTGCAAGGTAATGAGAAGAGAGTGGGGTGGGGTGGGTAAGGAAGGAGAAGTAAAAAGTACAGATCACTGGGAGTTTGGCACTGAAAGGGAGAAGAGATGGAAGAAAACATCTTTCAGGGATGGCAAGTGAAACTTTGTTTAAGGATCTGAGCATGATGTTAACTAGTAAGAAAAGAGGCAGGGGAAAAAGAGGTAAGGGAAAATTTAAGATTACAGAGAGATGGCCCAAAAGGCCAGCTTCTAGAACGTTTGCGAGGGAATGGAATGAAGAGAATGTGGAGAGGGTTTGGCCTTAGAAAAGACCTTTCTCACAGCCTGGAGCAGAAGAGTGGGGTGGGAAGTGAGGGGAAATTGGGAAACAGGGGGACTATTGGTTACTTTGGTCATCCTCCCCACCCAACCCTTCATGTTCCTGGGAAGAACTGAGAGATCTGTTGACTCCTGAGTTTTCTGCCTTTTGGACTCCTATAAAATATTGAAGAGTTTAAATCAGTTTTGTGGATGAATGGCAAAAAGGTAAAGAGGAAAAAAAGGTATTGTGGAAATGCTAATAAACCTCCCTGATGGCTCACTGTGAATAGCATAATTGAACATTTTATTTCATCCCAGATATTATGTAACCCCATCCCATGGAGCCTATTTGGATGCATAAAAATTCAAGCCAGCTTTGGTTTAATACACACTATCTTCCAAATCTCTTTGAATCATTTCTAGCTTTTTTTTTTCCCAAGCTTCTCTACTGCTACCATGCTGACTTGATGCAATGAATGTTGCTTCATTGAATATTTTTTGCATTTAATGGATGCTATTGATTCAGGTATGAAGATTCCGAGTGGGAATGGTCACACACAGATACTCAGATACTACTTCTAAGCCCTAAAGGCCATGAAACAAAGACCTATGACAACAACCAAGAGCTAACAAATAATCACATACCTGACTTCTTCTCGTTTCCCTCAATTAATGTAATAGCCTTGTTTCTCCAGGTATTGACACACTATTTTCCATGCCTGTTTTCCTTTCTTGGTCTTCACCTACTTATTGGCTGGAAAAAAATCAATGTGTGCACTCGTTCTTTCACTTGCTAAACTACTTCATGAACTTGAGAAACTTCAGGGACCCAGCTGAGCCTTACAGAGCAATTTCCCTATACAAGGTTTGAAGTTTCAATTACTCCAACATTTGTTAATTGCACAGGATCCAGATTTAGAGTTGGAAAGGATTTTAAAGATTACTGAATCTAACTCCCTCATTTTCTACTTTAGAAAACTGAGGCCCACAAAGTTGACTGGATTTAAAGTCACAGGTAGTAACAGGGCCAGGATTAGAAAGCAGGCCTTCTAATTCTAAATCCTTATTTTTTTTTCTACTTCACCATATTGTTGTTGTTGTTGTTTTTAATAGATTTTTTTAAAAACTTTTTTTATAACCCAAATCCAAATGAAAAGAAAGGGGAAACAATACTTTTTAAGCTGTAAATCATTGATGGGTGTCACAGTCGCTGATCCTTACACAGCATACAAGAGATGTTGGATATACAATGAGCCTGTTTGGGTTTATTATTTATTTACTAAATTGACTGCAATGTTTCCTTCAAATAAATACATATCTCAGTATGAGAACTCATTTTGAAAATATGTATTATTTACCCAGAAACCTTTTAAGGCCTTTATAATATCGTGTGGCTCTTTCTTGGTTCATGGATCACTGATCCAAGTAATCACTTAATGATTAGATTTTTAGGCTAATAAGAGTATATTTTGTCAATTTAGTTGCCGTGTGAGCATTAAGCTGATATGCTCAAATTCTTGTAATTTTTTAAATGACTATTTTTACAGGGAACTTTTTGCTTCAAATTGTTATTTTCAGTGACCAAGGTACCTATAGTAAGTTGTACATATTTGAACCTGTTTAAATATAAGCACACAGCCATATATGCACATTGCACTGGTGGGTGCTTGATAAATACTTGTTAACTCGACTTATAGTTTGCAATGCTCACATGCATTATTTCATTTGATCTTCTCAATAACTCTGTAAGGTAAAAGCTACAGATATTTTCATCCCAAATTAAGGTCGAGTGATATAGAATGGCTTGGCCACACAGCCAGTGTCTATAATAGCATTTGAACTCAGATCTTCTTGACTTGATAGTATTCTATCTACTGTAGATTGAATGGAGCCTTCGTAGAGAGGGCACTTAAGTAGAATCAGGTCAAGTTGAAACTTGTAATGAATCTTCATGACAATCAAATTTACTTTCCAAAACAAGGGTTTAAAATGAGAATACTGACACACCTTTAACTCAGAACAGCTAAAACACATAGCTATAATTTTCAATGCTAGTTAATCTCTTGTTATAATAGCCTCTGTTGCTTAGGGGAATTTTTTCAATCATTTGGGGGGAAATGTTCTCTTGAGAATGTAGTGTTAAATTAATATAAAGCACTACATTGTGTTCATCATACATATGAACCTTGGGGAATGGGGGTAATGTTATCAGGTGTAGTCCTTTTTGTTTTGCATATCCATATCACTGAGCTCATTTTTATATGAAAGAAATCAGAAACATAGCTCATGTCTCTCCCTCTAATTTTGGTTCTCAATGAGTAAGCTAAGCCTCTAGTTCCCAAGGTCAAATAAGCTAAATCCTTTCCACAGGGAGCTAGTTTCTGACTGACACAAGAAGGAGTTAGTTTTCTGGTAGTTCCTGATGCAGGCATCCATAATTTTCTTTTGAAATGTAGCTTTCTGATCTACAGTCGACTTGAGAGAGCCAGAGATGCAAAAGAAAACTGTAGAACGGGAGTGCCATCTGCTGGTCATTCTTTCCCCCACAAATTTATTTATTTATTTGTTTGTTTGCATCAGCAGTGAACTAGTTTCTTGGCTCATGAATGCCTGTCACAGGGTAATAGGGGATTCTTGTCCTCAACTACTGTTCTAGTTATTGAAAAGAGTGAAGAGCTTATTCTGGGATTTTGTTAGCCCTCTTGTTGGTCAGAAGCTCTATTGTATTTAATTTGCTTTTCTTTATGACTTCTGCTTAATGAGATGCTTTGGCTTACAGTTCTATATTTACGAAAATAGAATGGAAATTTAACTCCAGGATTAAAATATGCACCAAGTCACTCATTAGTTTCTGGCGGCATCTTCCCAGAGACCCTGTGGGTGTACATGTTTATTCTGATATGTGTCATCTTGGCTGATGTGGGGAGTATTTGCATAGTTGACACCAAAGCATATGGTCAGCTTCTGTTTATATTTCAGAGGGAGCAAAACAAAATGTCCAACAAGTGATTTTTATCTTAAATAGGAAAATTCTTCTTTCCCATAAACCCTAAACTTTTAATCTAGCAATAGAGATGCAATCAGTGAAGAGTCAGGTTAGTTGATTAGGGCATGGGACTAATGAGGCCAAGATGATGGATTGAATTCTTTGACTCAATTATCTTTATTTTATTTCAGAGACAAAAAAAGCCTAGTCAGATATTTTGAAAATGATGTGATTCAAGCAAAATCAATGCTTATTGACTAGACAATGGCTAAATAAGTTGTATTACATTAATATAACAGAATATTATGGCACAAAATGAAACAATGAATGTGAAGAATTCAGAAAAGCATGGAAAAATTGTATGAACTGATGAAAAATATACTAAATGGGGCCAAGAAAACAAAATATACAAAGATTATAATAATATAGACAAAAATGACAAAATCAACAACATTAACACTATGTAATTATAACAACAAAGTTTAGATGGAGAAGAGTTGAGAAAATGTACCTCCTTCCCTTCAGAGATAATGGAATACATATGTTGTCACACAGAACAGATGTGCTAGTTAGATTTGTCAAACAGCAAGATGGCAAAAAAGGTAAGAATTCAAGTTTCTTGACTCCTAGTTCATTGCTTTTTCTGTTGTATCATGCTATTTCCTCATAACTTCACATTGTGCTCATCTTTTGTCTACATTCTCTAACCTAGCTACCTACCACTTGGGAATTTTAAATAGTGTCTTGAATTGCTATTCTTGCTTTCCTCCACTTTTCACTTTGAAGCAATAGTCAGACTGATGTTGAACCAAACCCAAAAGGTCTGGTTCTCTCTAAGACCAATCCCTTGTATCAGGTGGTCCCATTTAGCAGACCTTCTTGATGTCTGTCATACTGCCAACACTAGTGGCCCTTCCAGACTCCCAGATCTTCCCTTACATACAGCTGAAGCACAATTGGAGATACTAAGTTCTGCCTTTAGCCTAACATTCATGAATGGCAAACTAGGATGCTGAAGGAAGTCACTAATGTCTCTTCTACAATAATCCCACTGGACCTATGCAATGAACCTGGTTTAGATAAAATGGGCAGTGTAGCTGATGATATATGGAGAATTCATAATCTAAAGTGTGGTTTAAAGCTATTAAGAGAGGAGTTTGGGGTGTCATAGTAGTTTTCTTCAACTCTTTAAAGCGTTGTCAAGTATAAGAGGAAAGAGATTTCTTCTGCCTAACCCCAGGAACACTGGGTAGAAGTCCCAAAGGTGCAAGTCTTCACTTGATAAAAGAAAACCTTTCTAACATTTAGTTCAGTCCAAAAGTGTAATGGGCTGCCTTAGGAAACAAAATATTCCCCCACATAGCAGTTGCCCCCTAAATAACAATTTTTTAAATGCCTTAAAGAAACCTAACAAAAGTAGAAGGTATGTATTCGTAACTTTGAACTAAGATAGTGGCAACTGAAAGAAAAAAGAAGGGATAGATATGAGTGAGGGACAATATAAAGATTCTTGGAAGAAGTGTCAAATTCACTTTGATGTGTTCACTCTAGAGTAAGACATGAACCAGACTAAAAGGTGATTGAGAAATGCTTAACAAACCAAATAAAAATACAACACAACATAGATAATGTTGATTTGTGGTTTCCTAAGTCAATATGCATACTGTAGGAATCCTTTTCTATTTGATTTGAACACCACTGCTCCTAAGAACTTTGGAACCTTTTGGACATGATGGTGTTGGGAATTAATGATGATTCTGAGCTTCTTACCTTAGGCAAAGGGATACTGATTATGTTATTGACAGAAACAGAAAAGTTGAGAGGGAGAAATGGTTTGGTAAGGAAAGGGCAAGGAGAGAATAAACATTTGTCTAGAATCTTCTATGTGCCAGGTACTGTGCTAAGTGCTTTTTATAAATATTATCTCATCTGATCTTCACAACAACCTGGTGAGGTAGGGACTGTTATTATCCCCATTTAACAGTTTAAAAAAACAAGACAAAAAGGTTTAGTGACTTCTCTAGGGTCATATAGCTCATAAGTGTCTGAGCCTGAATTTATTTTGTTGTTGTTGTTGTTGTTGTTGTTGTTTGTAGGACAATGAGGGCTAAGTGACTTGCTCAGGGTCACACAGCTAGTAAGTGTCAAGTGTCTGAGGCTGGATTTGAACCCAGCTCCTCCTGAATCCAGGGCCACTTAGCTGCCCCTGAGCCTAAATTTAAATTCAAGTCTTCCTGACTCCATGCCCAAAGGTAGAACATATGACTGGAAACGTTCAGCAGGCAGTTGGAGATGAAAGATTCATGGCATCTTAGAGCTAGACAGGACCTCCAACCCCCACTCAATCTCCTCTTTAAAAAACCTTAACTTAACAAGTCCAGGCCCCACTTGAAGTGTTCCCTGACAAAGCAAATTCAATTATTGAAGAGCTATCATTGTTAGGAAGACTTTTTCTATATTAAGCCAAAATTTGATTCCTTACAACTTCCACCACATGGCAGCCTCTTAAATATTTTAAAACAGAGATCATCCCTACTGTCAGCACTCATTTAATCTTCTCTAGACTAAACATTCATTGACCCTTCAACAGTTTCTTGTAAGTCATGGCTCTGAATCCTTAAGATCCTGCTCACCCTCCTGCTCACCCTCCTTTGGTCACACTTCAACTTGTCAATGTCCCTCATAAAATTTGAAATCTATGAAAAATTGTAGTTTGGAAGAAGGTCCAGGTCTAGTCAGGATCAGATGTACATTTAGGAGACATCTATGTTAATGTAATAACTGGGCTCAAGAGAGTAACTCAAATCCTCAAAGGAGGAAGAAAATATTTCCCATAATGGGAAAAATAATATCTCTCTCTCTCTCTCTCTCTCTCTCTCTCTCTCTCTCTCTCTCTCTCTCTCTCTCTCCCTCTCTCTCTCTCTCTCTCTCTCTCTCTCTCTCTCTCTCTCTCTCTCTCTCTCTCTCTGTCTTTCTGTCTCTGTCTCTCTCTCTCTGTCTCTCTCTCTCTCTGTCTCTCTCTCTCTCTCCATCCATGTCTTGTCTCCTCTCTCTCCTTTCCTTTTCTTAAATTGCTTGAGATGTTAGCAGTGATATTGTGAACTATTTGTCATTTTTGTAGTTCTAATTTATCCTTATCTAAAAACCAATGTTTTAAATTTATCCTTATTTAAAAACCAAACTCATAAATGTCCAAGGTACTTTATTTGGAAAATGTAGACAATTTAAGGCTAGATCCTAAGGAAAGGGGGAAAATCCTTCAAAATTCAAAAGCCTAGTCATGCTATGAACCCTTCTAAAAGTACATTTATTTTAAGGAAAAATGAAACTTTTCTTTTTAATCACTTTCATCATGAGTGTTGGTTAAAGGAACAGAATCTTTAGAAAAGCAAGTGTTTCATTCTTTAGGTCATGTGGACCATTTGAGAATACCACTAAACTATCTTTTTGGGGGGGCGGGGCTTATGAGGTTTAAGTGACTTGCCCAGGGTCACACAGGTAGTAAGTGTCAAGTGCCTGAGGCCAGATTTGAACTTAGGTCCTCCTGAATCCAGGACCAGTGCTTTATCCACTGCACCACCTAGCTGCCCCCTAAACTATCTTTTTTCAAAAGAAAATAGAATCTCAAGGAAACAAACATCAGAATAAAAGACATGAAGGATGAAGCTAAAAAAGAAATTTTATTTACTGTATTAGTCTCCAAAAATATAAAATCAAGGATGAACTCCATATTTTGTGAAAAAATTAAAATATAATTTTCAAAAAAAATTTAACTTTAGGCATCAATCATGTTTTGGTATGATGTGTTGGTGTTTAAATAGTTAATTTATTATAGGAAAGCAAATCATACTGCAATTCTAGTTGTTTTTCCATCCTCTCTTTTTTCCTCACTTATTAAAAAAACTAATGATCTTTGTAGTATGTTCAATGGAAATTTTTCAGTTTTTTGTTCTTAATAAATTAATGAAATGCCACAAAGAGGTCAAAGCCATAGGGAAAAGGTTCCTATGTACAAAAATATGTGTAGTATACCTTTAGAAGTAAAATGGAAACAAGATGAATACCCATAAATTGGGGAATAGCTAAACAAAGTGTGGCATATGAATGCAATGGAATATTATTATACTGTGAGAAATGACACAGTGGATTCAGAGAAAACTTGGGAAGACTTATGTGAACTGATGTAGATTGAAATGAACAGGACTAGGAGTACAATGTACATGACCACAATAATATAAAGGAAGAAAACTTTAAAAGACTTCAGAATGCTGATCAACACAATAACTAATCATGACTTCATGAGACTAATTAATGAAGCTTACATTCCACCTTAACAAAGAGGTGATGTATTAGCAGAATGAAATACGTTATTTCAGAGGTGCTGATCCATTTTTTCTTGACTATATTTATTTGTTACAAAAAAGGATTTTTATTGATGGGAAGGAGATGGAGAGTTGTTAGTGCATAGTTAAAGAGAAGAGGAAAAAAGGAAGGAAGAAAAGAAGGAAAGATAAAAAAAGCATTATAAAACGTTAAAAATGCAGAAAAGAAAAAGTTAAAAAGTAATAGAGGGGCAGCTAGGTGGCACCGTGGATAGAGCACTGGCCCTGGATTCAGTAGTACCTGTGTTCAAATCTGGCCTCAGACCCTTGACACTTACTAGCTATGTGACCCTGGGCAAGTCACTTAACCCCAATTGCCTCACCAAAAAAAAAAAAAAAGGTTTGCAAAAAAGTAATAGAAACAAGACAATTTCATAATGTTAAATTTAATATGCACTTTAAAAATTGTGCATAACGAGTTCAAGTTTTATATGCAATCTTCTTTTTTGTTTTTTGTATATTGAAACTTTAACATTTTTTGATGTTAATATCTTGATATATTTTTGTTTGTTTGTTTGTTTTGTTTGTTTTTGCAGGGCAATGAGGGTTAAGTGACTTTCCCAGGGTCACACAGCTAGTAAGTGTCAAGTGTCTGAAGCCGGATTTGAACTCAGGTCCTCCTGAATCCAGGGCCGGTGTTTTATCCACTGTGCCCCTTGATATATTTTTAAGTAAAAGAACAGGGGCAGCTAGGTGGCACAGTGGATAAAGCACCGGCCCTGGATTCAGGAGGACCTGAGTTCAAATTTGGCCCCAGACAACTTGACACCTACTAGCTGTGTGACCCTGGGAAAGTCAATTAACCCTCATTGCCCCACAAAAAAAAAAAGTAGAAGAACAAAGTAAAATATGTAAAAGGGACTAAACTTGTTCTAGTTGACCAGAGAAGAAATAACTAATAGTATTGAATGGAAGTTATAAAGTGACAAACTAAGGCTTGATGTAAGAAAAAGTTCTTAACAAATAGAGCTGTTTAAGAGTAAAATGAGATGTTTGGGGAAATCATAAGTTCCTCCTTTTTAGAAGATAATCAAGTAACCATTTGCTGGGTATATTGAAGTAGAGATTTTTCTTCAGGTATTGGATTATAGTGAATGGCTATTAAAATCCCCTCCAATCTAACTGTGTGACCCTGGGCACACTTGCCCCCCCAAAAAAAAGTCCCCTCCAACTCTGAAATGTTGTGATGCTGTGATGCATTTTATTTCTGTGTCATATGCTTAGAGGCAGCCAAAAGGTATGAGAAAAAAAATGGAACTGAAAAGAAGGGATAGGAAAGTGAGGCAATACACTGAGGTCACTTTTTTTGTTGTTTTTTTTTTTGTTGTTGTTGTTTGTATTTTTGCGGGGCAATGGGGGTTAAGTGACTTGCCCAGGGTCACACAGCTAGTGTCAAGTGTCTGAGGCTGGATTTGAACTCAGGTCATCCTGAATCCAGAGCCGGTGCTTTATCCACTGTGCCACCGAGCTGCCCTCTGAGGATATCTTTTAATGAATTATCAGCTTGAGTTTGATTTGGTTTGGTTTTCCTAAAGACAAGAATTAGAAGTTATCACTGCCTCTGAAAAAGTCTGTGATGATTTAAGTAATAGAATCTTCCATGCTCACCCACCAGATAGGCAGCTAAGGAAGGCCTTTTCCAGGGGCATGCTGGAGCTAACTTGTACTGGTTCACAAGAGCCTGTTGTTAAATTTTCTGTGTGAGCATTCACACCTTGAAAATAGGCAAGTACTACAAATCAGACCTTGTTTTATTGTTTTGTTTATTTTCTAGATTTTAAAAAGTAATAGAGAAAATGTCAATACACTTAACATGTATTATATATCTCTTTTTTTTTTGGACAATGTGTTAAACTTTTACTAGAACACCCGTAGCCTATTCACTTTTATTTTCATACTTAGTTTTCACTTGAGAGCTTTCACCAGAAAGCATCTACAGATGTTGTCTTTTTTCCCCACACCAAAATTCCAACGGTACTGATATTCTCCAAGACTGTCAGTGTATGACACTACAAAGAGATTTACCACTAAGTGAGTACTACACAGTGCTTTTAAATTATGAACCTCCAATCAAATACCTTTGGTATTTGTGACATTTAGCTATGATAACTTTTGTTTTCTTTCCCCCTTTTCTTTTAATCACTTGAAGGTGAAAAATAATGATCAAACTCCAAAAGATCTATCATCTCATCAATGCAGGCATTCCCTCCAGTAATATAGATAGCAATCTATTCATACCTGCCCATCCTATGCACATCCAGTCCATCAGACCAAGATCACCATAGCCCAGTATGTAGACAGAGTATTGTATTTGGACTTAGAGGACCTGGGTTTGAAATCCAGATCTGCTACTTATTAGCTGGGTAACTCAAGTGATCTCTCTGAATCCCAATTTCCTCATTTATAAAATTAATTGATAACCTTTATCATCCTTTCCAGTTCTAAGTCTATGATCCCCTGATTCCATGACTAGATAATTTCAAAGGTCCCTTCTAGCTATACATCTATGGTTATATTTGCGAGTCAACCATAGGATTTTGACAGGAGGGCCACCCAACAGGCTGAGGGTCTTTCTCACTTCTACATGATACTATATAGTTACCAATAGAGCTTACAGTCTATCCATCAGTTATTTTTCATTCATACAATGGTCCATCTTCTCTAGTCATACACTTCTTTTTTGGGGGGGGGCAGGTCAATGAGAGTTAAGTGACTTGCCCAGGGTCACACAGCTAGTTTCAAGTGCCTGAGGCTGGATTTGAACTCAGGTCCTCCTGAATCCAAGGCCAGTGCTTTATCCACTGCACCACCTAGCTGCTCCTATACACTTCTTTGATAAAATACCTTATGCCAGTTCTTGGTAACCTCTTGTTTGTAATGCATTTTATCCTGCTCAAGTCTACCATGTACCTCTCCACCACCCTCTGAATGATCGCCAGTTTTAATTCTTTGGAGTCTGCAATATTTCATATTTCATAGCTATATAACATCACTGGAACAATATTGATATTGAAGAATGCATATTTGTTTCAGAGAGAAACTTTGAGTCACTTAAAGCACTTTTAATTCCCCAAGAGCAATTCAGTCCTTTCTTCTCTTCCTGTTCAATTCTGGGCCCATCTCATTGTGCATTTGTGTTGCCTGTCAGACAGAGAGAGAGACAGAGACAGAGAGAAAGACAGAGATGTATATATAGATATAGATATATGTGCATGTATATATATATATATATATACATATCTGACAGACATTGAAAATATATGTGCATACATATATATGTATATATGTTTTGAGTGGGAAGGAAGGAGAGTGGAGGGGTAAGATGCAGGAAGTAGAGAAGCCAGCCTCAAAGCCAGGAAGACTTAGGTTTAAGTCTGGCCTGTAACATGCTGTGTGACCCTGTGCAAATCACTTAACCTCTCATTGCTTTTGGAAACTCCCTAAGGCTGTAAGTTGCAGAGAAGTTGCTGCCCTACATTAGTAAAGGGCATTTCCTCACCCAAGCATTCCTTCAACCAATGAAATCACAGGTCCAATCAATATCTTGAGAGACAGACATACTTTTCATTTTAATCTGCATTATTAACATTTTTCCCACTGTTTTCCTAAATGTAGACAATCAACAAAACAATAGATCAAGTTCTGATTTGTAGCTTTTGCTGGTTTCCAAGCCGTAAATACTCACAATGAAAATGTGACAATCAGCCTTCACAAGAACTGGTTCAAGGGACCATAAAAACTTTTACGTGGTACCCCGGGTACCTGAGTTAGATGTCTTGGGATATGAAGACTAGCTGAAGACTTCTGGAGACAAAAGCAAGTCGGTTATAGCTGTTTGAATATTTGATCAGATCGATCTTGTAACAAACAATCATTCCAGGCAACCTTAAAGACGCAGTGTCTGTGTAACCAAAGAATTTTGATAAAAATAAAATTTGCCTCCGGGATGTTTTAGAAGGTGGACCCATTGACAATATGTTTCTGATGATTATATCTGAGTTATTTATGGGTGGTATTCATGTGGCTCCATGACGCAGGCTGTCTTCTTGCTCAGCTTACAGTAATAGCTAGACCATCTAACAATACAAGCTGACCCACTTCTAACTTGAATCACACTTCTGTTTCTCTTCTCACTACACTTCCCACCAGGAAACCATTCTCTATCCTAAGAAGTCACCAAGGGTCAGTACTATGTTAATCACATAGTCTTCTTACATGTTAACCTACTCCCTCCACTCTACAATCCAGTGACACTCATCTCCTTGTTATCCTGCAAACAAAACATTCCATCTCCCTAAACTGTCCATTTTTAATGGCTGTCCCCCAGACTTAGAATCCTCTACCTCCTCACCACCACCTCCTGGTTTCCTTAAAGTCTCAGCTAAAATCTGACCTTCTACAAGAAGCCTTTCTTGATCCCCCTAGTGCCCTTCTAAGGTCATCTCCAATTTTATCCTGTTTATCTCTTTTTTTGGTAAAAAGTTATTTGCGCACAGGCACAAGCACACTCATGGGGCCAGGAGGGTCTTTCCCCCAACACACACACACACACACAGAGGAGTATATCCTGCCACACCCTGTACAGAGTCAGGAGGTGGGGACACAGGAGAGAGAACCCACAGTCTGGTCAGAGACAGTGTCCACTCTGGGGGCAGCAGACCACTCATGGCACCTCATACTACCCTAACACAGTGAGGCAAGCTGGCAGCATGTTTGTGACTGGCTGCACACTGTCCTTCTGTCCACTTGGGTAGCACAGAGCTGCCCTTCTCCACCCTGCCCCCCCCTTCCTCCCACTCCGCCCAGACTCTGCCAGCATTGTTCACCTCCAGAGCATATGGGACCAACCCCTCCTTGTGATTGTTTGTTGGTTTGGTTCTTAACAGAACTTGTATTTCATTCTACCTTTAGGGGGGAAAGAGAGTTATTTGCATGATTTCTTCACCATTAGAAGTGAGTTGCTGGAAAGCAAGAACTGTTTCTGCCCTTTTTTTGTATCACTAGGGCTTAGCACAGTAACTGGCACACAGTAGGCACTTAATAAATGCTTATTGGCATGAGTGAATATGCTGCCAAACACAAGAGAATTTCTAGAATCATATAAGCCTATGTACTTCTTCAGAAATCATGAGTGGTAGGCTAGTGTGGGGAAAGGCAGTCTATAATCTCCATAGATGTTTCTCCAGCTATCCAAATTAAGGATGCTCCTAGGAATAGAGTTTGTTAGCCTATTCTGTATAAGTGGAGTTGGATGGATATTCACAAGGAACATCCTGTCTGCTAATAGGTATGTTATTCCTACAAAACCAAAGAGTAAGTCTGGCCTTTTGATAAGCCATAAGCTACATATTGCCCACCACTTCTAGGAAATTAAGGTTGAGGTGGGGTGTTATCTTCTAAAGATCCCCATAGTTCTCCCCAAGCAGGGAGATACTTGACTTTTTTATCATTAATACTCTTTACCCTATTTCACAGTGAGGAAGACAGGGCTACCGACCTGTGGAGCAGATTTAATAACTTGGTATTCATCCCAACTATTTTCAGCAACTGAAGTAATCACTATACATTTGAATGAAGTGAAACAATAAATTTTATACTAACTAATCCAACACCTCCCTTCCTGGGGATATAGGAAGCCATGACAGATCCCATCTCAAGACACAGCAACATGCAGCAATCCTCTATACTGATAGATCCTTCAACTTAGTAACTCCAATTTGCACACACCCTAGCAAGCAAAGGGTCATTGTATCACCAATGGGCACATCTCCTTTCCCATAGCAAACATATTTTGTACTCCCTTTATTCATCTAGCTCATCCCATCCACTTGGTCTTGTGGAAAAGGTACTAAAATTGGAGTTAGAGAACATGAATTCAGAACCCTACCCTGCATCTTGCTATTTATGTGATCCTAAAGAAGTTACTTCACCAGTGAGCAGAACCAGAAGAACATTGCACACAGTGATAGCAATATTCTAACAGTGATCAGGTGTGAAAGACTTGGCTGCTCTAGTCAATACAATGATCCAAGACAATTCCAAAGGACTCAATGAAAAATGACATCCACCTCCAGAGAGAGAACTGATGAACACTAAGTACAAATTGATGTATACTAGTTTCACTTTGTTTTTCTTGCTTTTCTTGTTTTTTAACAAAATAACATGGAAATATGTTTTGCATGACTTCATATGTATAATTTATATCATATTTCTTGCCTTCTCAATGGATAGGCAGTAGAAAGTGAAAAATTTAGAATTCAAAATTGTAAAAAATTAATGTTAAAAATAAATAAATGAGGGGGGCAGCTAGGTGGCTGAGTGGATAAAGCACCGGCCCTGGATTCAGGAGTACCTGAGTTCAAATCTGGCCTCAGACACTTGACACTTACTAGCTGTGTGACCCCGGGCAAGTCACTTAACCCCAATTTCCTCACTAGAAAGAAAGAAAGAAAGAAAGAAAGAAAGAAAGAAAGAAAGAAAGAAAGAAAGAAAGGAAGGAAGGAAGGAAGGAAGGAAGGAAGGAAGGAAGGAAGGAAGGAAGGAAGGAAGGAAGGAAGGAAGGAAGGAAGAAAGAAAGAAAGAAAGAAAGAAAGAAAGAAAGAAAGAAAGAAAGAAAGAAAGAAAGAAAGAAAGAAAGAAAGAAAGAAAGAAAGAAAGAAATGAGGGGGCAGCTAGGTGGCTCAGTGGATAAAGCACCGGCCCTGGATTCAGGAGTACCTGAGTTCAAATCTGGCCTCAGACCCTTGACACTTACTAGCTATGTGACCCTGGGCAAGTCACTTAACCCCCATTGCCCCGCAAAAACAAATGAACAAACAAACTAATTAATTAATTAATAGATAAATGAATGAATAGATAAATAAATAAATAAATGATTGGGGGAGTCACTTTACCTCTTAAGGGTCTCTTCTAGCTCTAAAATTCTATGATCCTAATCTTTCTATCAAGTATAAAGACTACCCTTCATTATTACAAGTTCTTTATTTTATTTCTTCTTTACATAGGAAAGTGAGCTTATGTCACAAAAATCATTATACAGAAGTCATTTATTTATTTAGTCTTTAAGGGTTATTGTGGAAGGAAGAGGAAGATATGTTATGGATTGCTTTCTACCAGTTCCTGGCCTGTGAAGAGACTAATCTTGCATAGTATTTCTGAGTCTGGTATCTCTTGATCCTTTTTTTAAGTCTAAATTTCTGTTCCAATATTTCTATCTAATAACAGTATTCCTATACACTCATATGGTCTGGTTCTCTAAAATGAACGGGGAGTGAAAGTAAACTTACTAGTCATAAACTATCTTTATGGTTTAATAATTATTTCTATGAATGTTTCTTCACAGCTGTGATCATAGGAAAAAAACCCAGAAGCTTAAGAGATTCTCTGAAACCTGTAATGTCCCTTTGTAGCAGGCTATCTCTGGCCTGAACAATGAGTTAGACCCTTCTCTATGCCTAACACCCTTACCCTACTATTTTCAGGAAATTTCCATATCTCGGGCTCCACATTTGATTCCTCAGATAACTCTTAATCTCCTTGCCCGGGACATCGGAGGCAGAAAATTCATCAAATGTGCCTAAGCAGCAACATCACCATCCTGCCATTGTAAAAACTGACTTTGAAGGCCAATGAAACATTCCCAGAGTTAACTAGAAAGGACTTGCCCCTATTAAGATACATCGTCATTGCTGGCTCCCCTTTTTTTCTCCTACCTTGGCTTAAAGCCCATCATATCCCAGGCTCTGGCAACTGAACCTTATGTATATCTACATTTCTGGGGACTGAGACCCTGACTTCTCCTTTTTCCTGATCCCCCCTTCCCTGGCTGTGTCTGCAACTACCCTCACCAATGATCCTACCTCATGGTGTTTTGTTTTAAGTCCTATGCTTCAAATTGTATGAGTTACAAAGAGTAATAAATGCCTGTTGATTGTTTGATCAGGGATATTTATTTAATGTTTATTAACTACAACAATGTCAGAAAATGACAGAAATTTTAAGCCCAGTTGCAGCAATACCCTGGATTGTGGGAGGTTTTTAGGACTTTCAGACTCCAAAGATAGAGATATACATGCATAGATAAAAACATGTAAATATACACATGTGACATTTTATATACACTTAGGGCATTTATATAGGAATACATGTATGTGTGAATTGTAATTCTCTGATAATAAAGCTAACAATTAAAACATCATTTGCCTTCCAATATGGGATGTTTTGTAACCTATAAGTCAGTGTGGAAGCATGATGTTGTGATTCTAGGTAGTAAATTCAGACAAAGTAGTTCTCAAAACAGATTCCCCTGGTAATTGGTTAGGGAGGATGAGAAGAGGTAAGGAATGAAGCAGGCATACTTTCAAGGTAAAACCAATCTCTTTAGGCCCTACTGGGTACTGCTCTGACATCACACCTTATTATTGATTACAAGACCAACCTGTGTTCCTTTGAGATCACTCCATTTGTACTTCAAAGGAAGGCTGGACTTACAAAGCTGCCAACCTATGTGGCTATGGATCCAGATGAAGAGAAGTTTGCCAAATCTGAAGGGAGGGAGCAGTATGGACTAAAAGATGCCATGCTTTTCAAGGTGATTTTTAGATCCAAATAAAAGGTGCGTCAACTCAGCTCAAAGAAATGAAGCCTGCATCCCACTGGCAAATCTGTTTCAGGAAAGGCCCAGCATCAAAAGCTAGAAGAACAAATACACCAGGGAGTTAGCCTGAGAATTATACAGTACAGCTTTCAATGGGGAGGTGGAGAAAGGTGGGAGGAGGAATCTGTTCTTCCTGGATGAGAGAGAGATCAGATAAGTCCATACAGTGGCCTGCATGTTGAATGTAAATTGTTTGCCCTTCTATACCTCTGTGCATTGGGACAACATTGTGCACAGCCTGAACAAACATGCAGTCAGGATATTTCAAAGGGGGCAAGATGTAAAATGAATAAGCACAACCCATCTTCTGGCTTACAAAGAGTACATTACTAAAGGCTTGCTGGGGATCAGCACGAATGGGCCAGCCTTCTGCCACCATACACAGCAACTCTTGGGAGAAGAGAGCTGAGGAAAAGATGTGAGAGCAGGGACAGCTTCGAAGGAAAAGGAGAGTATGCTGGGACAACAGGAAATCAGAAAAAGGACAGGGAGCAAACCTACTTCCTCTGATAGACTTTGACCTGGAAGACAATGGACAAGTTAAGATGCAAAGGAATCAGCAATGTCTCAGTGGTACTTGCGCTCTGGTTGAAAAGTGACTCTTTGCACTGCAATACCTCAAGATAGGTTTAGGTGTATGAAATTTGGCACAATGGCACCTCTGCTACAGAAATAAGCTGAGACGCTTGACTAAAATATATGTCTATTATAAAATAGTGGTGTGTACTTGACATTTAAATTTATTAGCTGACAAACATTTTGTTGTACCATCTGCTACCCGGTACTCAACTTCCTGTAACTAAAGATGCACAAACCCTGGAGAATAGGCATTAGGTAAAATAGATTCATTTGATATAATTGAACATAATTGTGCATGTAATGTTTTAACGTAATATTACTCAACAGCTGTGCAAATAATAGAAGAGTTATTCACCATAAACCATATGCTGGCAATAAGATATGAAGGCAGCACTGTAACAGACCAGTGAATCCACAATAGCATTGAGATGGTCTAATAGAAGAATGATTAGGTCTCTAGGAAAGCCCAGGAAAATAGGTACAAGGCAGCCTTTGGAAATCCACAGGGTTAACAACCTTGGGGAGAATTGTTCTGTATTAGATTCTACCTATAACCTTCCAGTTTGATAGTTCCATGATTCTATTTACTTAGTCACACAGAAAATAGAACCAACATCTTCTGTCTTCTTGTCTAATTTATTTCCATATTCATCTCACCTCCCTTTATCCCATGCCTGCTCTTTCTATTCTTCATTTGTTCATTAAATAAAAATACACTGAGTACCTACTGGGTGTAGGGAACCATGTGATTTCTGTAGAAGATAACAAGGTGACTGAATAAAACAACATTCCTGTCCTCATAAGACTCAGTCTAGTAAAGAAAAGAAGTTATATAAATTATATAAATAACTATATGACAAGGGAAATGTGTGGTACATTGACATAAAAAGGTACAAATGAAATGCTATAGAAATTCATAGGAGGAAAAGACTCCTTTCTGGTTGGGGAATGAGTGGAAGGTAGCATTCATCCTTAGTCCTGAAAAAGGAACCAGATTCATCAGGCAGAGACTGAGGTCAGGCGTGCTTGGTGTAGCAATTGAGCCAAATAAAAGAGGTATAAAAGTTATAATAAAGGCTGAAGCTATATTGACAATAATAGATTGTGTTATCAAGAAAAAAGCAGACAATAACATGACAAGAAATAAGAGTGCTTAGAAAATCATAAGTAATATATTTTGGTAGGAATACTGGATACATGAAAGGGGGACAGTCAAAAGTATGACCAGAAAGTTGGAGGAGGAGGGGTTGTCATCACATTATTAAGAGCTCTGAATGCCAAACTTAAGGGTCAGAACTTTATTTGGTATGCAATGTGGCACCACTGAAGTTTTTTGAACATTAAACTATCAGAATTGTGCGTTAGGAAGATAAATTTATTGTTGTTGATGTTGCTGTTGCTGTTCAGTCATTTCATATTCATGACCCCATTTGGGGTTTTCTTGGCAAAGCTACTAGAGTGGCTTGCAATTTCCCCCTCCATCTCATTTTAAAGATAAGGAACCCCACTTCAGCAAATAGGGTTAAGTGCCTTGTCCAGGATAACACAGCTAGTAAGTGTCTGAGACCAGGTTTAAACTCAGGAAGATGAGCCTTCCTAAATTCAGGCCTAGCCCAAACTGATTCAAAGAGCCTATTTAAGATGGCATTACTCATGTCTCTGTCTTCTCCTCCACATGGGTTCCAGCCAATGTGCTGTAGACTTCTCTCTAGATCCCTTCATACTACATGTTTATCTAGCCACTTGAAGAGTCTGATTTCTTTCCCAGTCATATATCTCTCTTATATCTTATAAGTCACTTTTGTTCCACAGCTCTTGGTAATGAGTGGCAGTCTACTCAATCCCACCATGTGTCACTCCATTGCCCTTTGACAAACACACAGTTCTTTGGAGACTATAATGTTGAATTGAGACCTGAAATAAATCATGTCTTAAAAATTATTTGTATTTGCATAAATTTTTTAAACTTTCTAACCATTGGCAAATTAATCATCTCATCTTATATCCATACTACAAAGATATTATTATGCCAGTTGGTAGAGTACTGGATCTGGAATCACAAAGACATAGGTTCAATACTTCCAAGACCTTGGAATAAATCACTTAATTTCTATAAACTTTAGTTCCTTCATCTACATCTGTCTCACATGTTTGTTATCAGTGTCAAATGAGAATAAATGTAAAGAACTTTTCAAATTTTAAAGCATCATACACATGTCAGATATTATTATCCCATTTAATGGATTAGGAACCTGAGTCATGGGATATCAGCATATTAGCAAATATTTATTGACTAGTCCCATCTTTAGTTCATAAAGCCATCAATGACCTTGAAAAAACTATTTAATATTTCCATGGCTTATGCTCAACATCTGTAAAACTAAAAATAAAACTCTAAAAGCATACTTGTGCATACCATGGAAAATATACTAAGTTTTTTGCCATCTTAAATGAAAAGCATTATGTAAAAAGTCAAGACAATACATACCATTATATTTCATTAACCACATTCTATCACCACCTCCATCAGCATTTAAAAGATGCTTTTTAAAAATACCTACTTGACTACACTGGCCATTTTAAGGTTGGGGAACTAAAATGAGAACTTTTTTTCTTTCTTTGTATTATGCTAAGAGCTGTCTTACCTGCAGGCTAACTATTATAAATTGCCTTTACATCGACAGTATTATGCATTTAACATTGTCCTACCTATAATATTAAAGTTTGGTCTCTTGAAAAATATTATAAGGGAGTTTAAATGTACATAAATATTAATAAGAGCAATAAAGTAAGAACAGCATAAAAGTATTTTAGTAGTAAAGGTAAAATGTGTAGAAGCTCTGGGAGAAGTCTTCCTTTTTCATAGTCATTTAAAACAGAAGCTATATAAGACTTTAAAACCATATAAGATACAGGAATGAGAAAAATGAAAGTAGAAATTGCAAGAAAAGTCATGAAACTATGCTCAAGGAAAGGAGTTAGATGTTTCACTAGAATAGCAGAAAATAGAGGGAAATGCTTTTAAACATTCAGAAAATGGGAGTGATACACCCTGAGCACTAAAGCGCTACTCTTCAAGCTGCTACAATGGTATATACAACTAATGCAAAGGAATTATGTAAATAGAAACTCAGACTATTTCTAAGTGGTTTTAAGGTTGAGAGAAAGTTATGGGGAAAAAAAGTTACCAAAGCCAAGAAATATCAAAGTTAAGGCTGACATTTGGTTTTGAGTCCCCAGTGTTTATAAGAATTTCAGCACAGGTGGTAGACAAACTCACCGTATGTTCATTCTAAAACCATCTGCAGAATTGATGCCGAAGTCATTGATGTGACTTCAAGTGTGTTTCCTTTGGTAGGGAAATAGTTATTTTAAGATGTAGAGTCACAGAAAAGTTTAAAGGTTCAATTTATCTCAGCCTTAATTTGAAGAACAGAATTCTTAATATTAATAGTCTTCTGAAAACCTATCCCAACCCATCCTACCTAAACATCTATGATTTGGGTGATCATGGACAAATGATCAGAAAAAGACTTATGAGTATATACATATTTGTATCTATACACATACACAATATGTGTAAATATGTATGTATATATATACATACACATATATATGTGTGTACGTGCATATGTACATACTTATATGGAGAGAGAGAATGTGTAACTCTTATTTTCCTTGTTAATTTTATTAATTCTTTTTTTGTTTTGGTTTTTGGTTTTTGGTTTTTTTTTAAGTGAGGCAATTGGGGTTAAGTGACTTGCCCAGGGTCACACAGCTAGTAAGTGTTAGGTGTCTGAGGCCGGATTTGAACTCAGGTACTCCTGATTCCAGGGCCGGTGCTCTATCCACTGCGCCACCTAGCTGCCCCAATTTTATTAATTCTTGAAGGAGCAAAAGGTAAAGAATCTCAAGGAGAATATTGGAAAAAATGGGAAGAAAACGAGTCTAGCAGTACCAGACATCAAACCATATTACAGAGCAATAATCATCAAAAATTATTTGGAATTGGTTAAGAAATAGAGATGCACAACAATGGAAGAGACTAGATACATGATATACAGAAGAAAATGAGCATAGTAACCTGGTATTCAAAAAAACCAAAAATTATATTTTATATATATGTGTGTGTGTGTATACACACATATTTACATACACATATATAAATTCCAATTAACTAAGAGTTAGAGAAATGCAAATTAAAACAACTCTGAAGTTCCATATCATACCTATTAGATTGGCAAAATTGACAAAAAAGAAAATGACAAATTTTGGAGGGGCTGTGGAAAAACAAATATGTTAATACATTGTTGGTCAAACTTTAAACCGGTCCAGGAATTATATACAAAAAGTTATTAAACTGTGCATAAAACCTTTGATCTAATAATACTACTAGAAGGTCGATACTCCCTACAGATTAAAGAGAGAGGAAAATTCCACATAGATACAAGAATACTTATAATAATTTATTTGGGGTGGCAAAGAACTGGAAACTGAGGGAGCACCCATAAACTAAAGAATGGCTGAACAAGTTATAACATATGATTATGGTGGAATGCTATTATGGCATAAGAAATAATGAAGAGGGAGGATTCAGGGAAGCCTGGGAAGATTTATATGAACTGATGTGGAGTAAAGTGAACAGAACCAAAAGCAATTTACACAATGACAAAAAATATTTTTAGACAATATTGCTATCATTGTACAATAAAAACAAATAACATTTAAAGACAGCAACTCTGATTAATGTGCTGACCAACTACAATTCCAGAGGACTCATGATAAAAAATACTATCCACTTCCTGATGGAGAAGTAATAGACTCAAAGTGTCGATTGAAATATATGTTTTAAGAGACAAATGCTATTTTAGGAATTTATTTTGCTTGACTATACATGTTTGTAACAGGAATTTCATTTTTCTATCTCAGTGGTGAAGGGGAGATGGGAGGAAGAAAGGTAGATTTTTGTTTATTAAAAAGTACAATTTAATTTTTAAAAGAAATCAAATATGGAATTTTATATTTATCAACAATAAATTTCATCTTATTTTATTCAGGCAAAATTTTTATCAATTCTTAGTGATGCCTCTTATACAACTCCACTACCATCACTACAAAAGTAAATACTACTAATGGTCATTTTCATATTTTTGTTCATATCAAAGATTGCCATGGGCAAAAATATTTATAATATGGTACTCAGCCTATGGTGATAATATAACATCTTTAGATCATCTGCAAATATTAATCTAATTGTGATATTCTAAAGGTACAAATCTGCCTCCAAAGTAGATTTATGAGAGTACTTGCAAGAGTTCACAGATGGGCAAGCATGGATATATTTGTGAATTGTATTCATTGGAGGAAGTATCCAAATTTATGACATCACAGATCCATGGAACATTGGAGTATTCTTAATCATTGTCCAACAACTAATGAGTTGGTTAAGCACATAACTCAAGGAATAGAACTCTATCCATTCTTGCTAAAAATTAAACAGAAGACAAAGAAATTACAAATAAATGGAAGAGTGGCATGGGTTCTCTTCAGGGAAAAGAATAAATAAATTAACAAATTTCATTTCATCATGCCAAGTATTACAATGATAACAATTTTTAAAAATACATTACCATGAATGTAATTGAAGCTTTTATGCTAACATCCATTGTAGGGGATGAAGAAAAAAAAAACACTTTGAGGGGGCATCTAGGTGGCGCAGTGGATAAAGCACTGGCCCTGGATTCAGGAGGATCTGAGTTCAAATCCAGCCTCAGACACTTGACACTTACAAGCTGTGTGACCCTGGGAAAGTCACTTAAACCCCATTGCCCCACCAAAAAAAACACTTTGAAAAGCTTGACAATATCCATCGAACCAAATTAGCATCTATAATTAGATACCATAAGATTGTAGTAAAGCAAATGTTGTCCTGATTTTCAGAAAAGGAAAGAGAATAGTCTACAAACTATAAGCCAATGAGCTTAGTTTGATTCCTAGAAAAATGGAAAATGGATCATTAAAGAGATGATTGTCAAATATTTGAAAAGAAAGTGCTAAATATAAGAACCAGCATGGCTTACTCAAGAACAGACCATGTCATACTAAACTGAATTACTTTTTGGGCATGATTAGTAAAGTAATAAATAAGGGGGATAGGATTTTTGCAAAACTGTTGACAAAATATCTCATACTATTCTTGTGAAGAAGATGGAGAGACATGGATTAGACAATAATATAATCAAATGGATTCAGAACTGGTTGGATGATCAGACTAAAAAGTAATTGTTGATGACTCTATATCAACTTAGGAGCTTTCCAATGCAGTGCCACAGGGATCTGTCATTGGTCCTGTACAGTTTACCATTTTATCAGTGACTTGCATCATAGATGATATGTTCAGCAAATTTGCAGCTAATACAACACTGGGAGGGTTAGCTAACAGTGGATGTGAAAATCAGGTACCAAAAGGTCTTTATAAGTTAGATCATTAGGCTAAATCTAAAAAAAAATTTAATTCAATGTAAATAAATCTAAAGTCTTGCAACTGAGTACAAAAAAAGATCAACTTTACAAGTAAAATATGGGGGAAGCAAGAATCTAGGGTTTTTAGTAGACTACAAACTTAATATAATTCAGCGGTATAAAATTACAGCCAAAAAAGCTAAAGTGACCTTGGGCTACATTGAGAAGGGGATGGCTTCCAGGAATAAGGAGGCAATAGTGCCATTTTACTCTCACCTCATTAAGAAGGGTTTCTGTGTTCAGTGCTGGGCTCCAGAGTTTAAAAGAGATGTGCTTTAGAATGTCCAGAACAATACAGGATGGCATTGAGCCTTGAGTCCATGTTGCTGTACAAGCTTGGGAAAGTCACTTAAATTCTCAGTGCCCCCCTCCTCAGAAAGCCCTCTAAAGCTATGAGTTGCAGAGGAGATGCCAATGTGAATTAGTAAAGGAAATTTCATTATAGGAAGTTCCTATATCAATGAAAATCAGAGGTCTGGTCTATTCCCAATATAAGAACAGCTTCATAATACCTGTGTCAAACAATATCATTAGGCAGCTATAGTTTATGTAGTAGATAGATAACTGTACTTAAAGTCTGAAAGACCTGAATTCAAAACTTGCTTCAGACCATTACGAGCAGTATGAGCCTGGGCAAGTCCCTTCTCTTCCCTGAACCTTGGTTTCCTTATCTGTAAAATGACAAAAAGTAATGCTATCTGCCTCATGGATTTAGTATGAGAATAACATGTGTAAAGCATTCTGTACAACTTTTAAAATATTCTGTATATATTTACAATGATGACTATGGTGGTGGTAGTCGTGGCAGCGGTGGTGGTGGAATGTATTTACAAATCAAATAAGGAACCTGCTATAGCTTCTTTGTTGAGCTCTTCATTTTTCACATTATCTAAGATCATGTGAACTGGCTCCACAAACAGATTTAAGGATGACAGTAGTACCTTGGAACTCAAAGATGGATTTTGTTCTTTGTCATGTCAAATGACATTTGTTCTGATGGCAATTTGAGGCCTCTTTCAGTCTGTCTCTCTCACTTCTCTTTCAGGACTCCACAGAAAATATAATGGGAAATTTTAGGAATTTTAATCACTGTACTTGAAAGCTTGCATGCATGAAAAGAACTAGTAAATTTCTTTCTCAGCACTGATACATTAAGGACTTGTGCTGGAGGACTTTATGAGTGTTGCTCTCTGACAGATAGCCCAGGGACTGCCCATTCAGAACAGAAAGAGGCCCTTTAAAAACAAAAGAATTATTGATTGGGGAATGACTAAACAAGCTGTGGTATATGATCGTGATGGAATACTATTATGCTATAAGAAATGGCAAGCAAGATGCTCTCAGAAAAACCTGGAAAGACTTACAGGAACTGACACTGAGTGAACCAGAACATTGCACACAGTAACAGTGACATTGTGGGATGATCAGCTATTATTGACTTAGCCCTTCTCAGTAATACAATGATCCAAGACAATTCCAAAAGACTCATGATGGAAAATGCTACCCACATCCAGAGAAAGAACTGATGGCATCTGAATGCAAATCAAAGCATACTATTTTTACTTTTTTGGGTGGGGTGGGGAGGCTTTTTTCATCACTTTTTCCTTTTGGTCCTTTTCTTCTTTAACAACATGACTAATGTGAAAATATGTTTTACATGATTGCACATGTGTAACCTATATCAGATTGCTTGCCATCTCAGGGAGGGGAGAGGGGAATGAGGAAGGAAGACAAATTTGGAACTCAAAATCTTTCAAAAAATGAAAGTTTAAAATTTTCTTTACATATAATTTGAAAAAATAAAAAGAGGAATTTTCGTAGCATTCTGAGGAAATAAAAGAGCACCATTTTTCATTTTTTTATAAACCAGAAAACCAAGGCAAGGGATTTAGTGATATACGTAAGGCCAACAAAGTAAGAAAACAGCAATCGTTACAGGACCTCAAAATCTAGCATTCTAAAAGCAAAGTCTTTAGCACCATGTGGGGTTTCCTGAACTATGGGAAATTGCACTATTTTTTTATAGTAAATAATATCATTCCTTCAGAAACCATGCTGGGCTAGAAAGTGACTACTACCAATATGAAATGAAAGACAAGTAATGTTTTTTGGTCATAAGTATTATTGACTTGATTAAGGGGGGGGTCACAAATTTAGAAGGGGAAAGGAATAAGCATTTATATAGAGCATACTATGTGCCTGGTATTGTGCTGTGCTGTTTTATAAATATTATCTCATTTGGAAACTCAGAGATAAATAATCTAATCTCTTAATTTTACAGATGAGGAACTGAGCACCAGAGAGGGTGACTTGCCCATGATCACAGAAAAAGTAAATATCAAAGCCAAGATTGAAACCCAGGTCTTTTAACTCCAAATTCAACTCTCCTTGTATTCTACCACACTAATATCAGTCAAACCTCCTGATAAAATATATAATTTAGATATCATATTCCCTCGCCCCACCAAAAAAAAAAATAGAGAGTGCAACTTAATGCTTTATTCTAACTCAAAGCCAATCATATCACAGGAAGTAGTACAGTAACATCCTGACATAGAATCTTCCCAAATCTCTATGACATTTCTGTATGAAAGGTCCTAACAGTGTTGAAATACAGTGATCACATACATAAAATTTACATCATAAGAAAAATGGAAGAAAATGAACGGTGATATTGATCACAACTAGGGCTGAGGGGAGGGTAGAATTCTTAATCCAATCCAATAACCAAAGAAGTTAAATAACCTTTCCAAAATGAATAAGAGTGAGAGAGAAACTGTTGAGCTTGATTATGAACCCCAATCTCAAGTCTAAACCAAGTATTCTTTCCACTACATTATGTTGCTTTTGTTGAAGCTTCAGTCATTGCCTCCCCCCTCTACCTTAAATTGATCTTTGGGACATGTGTTAGAACCTTCAGGTGGCATGACAAGTTAACTTGTCAGGTCTTTGAACTCTTTCTATGTGGCTGACCCTGGCAGCTCTCTGCCATTTTCCTTACCATTCACTGTCACATCACTCTCTATCCACTTGACTTCTATTCAGTTAAAGCAAGCATGATGAGGTATTTCATAATGTCACATGATTTGGCTCCACAGATTACCATGAGCATAGCATTCTTCTGCTCTAACATATTGGCCTTTGGATAGAAGCTTTCACTATAAAAAGCTGAAGTAGCTGGATTCAATTCAATCTAATAAACATTTATAAGTACCTACAACATACCACTAATAAAAATAATAACAGTCCGTGCTCTCAATAAGCTTGCAATCTAAAGTGGAAGACAACACACAAAAGGAGGTAGGAGGTAAGGCGTGGTGAGACAAAAGGGAGCATCCTGTTCCTTGAGTTGAAACCATGCTGAGCAGTAGATGGAAAGTAGAATAATCCAGTAATCCAATATCTGCCTTTTATAAAGAAAGCCATTGGGAGGAGTTTGATAGTCCACTTTCCAACCCTCCAATCAGAGGAGAGAGAAGGCTAAGGAAAATGTAGTCAATCAAGATTTCTTAAATAAATAAGGGATAGAGAAAATCAGAAATAATAAAAGTCTATTTTTACTAAATGAAACTAAAAAGCTTTTGTACAAACAAAATGAGTTGGGAAAAGAAGAGAAACTATTTATTGGGAAGACCCATAAGATATCTCTGATAAGGGTCTGATATATAATATGTACAGGGAATTAACATGACTATATGATAACAAAGAGACAGTGTGGCTTAAAGAGATCTGACCTCAAGTCAGGAAAACCTATATTCAAGCCCTGCTGCTGGCAAATACTAGCTATGTAACATTGGGCTACAGTACCCCTTTCCCCCCCACCTCAAGAAGCTCTCTAATGCAATGAATTGCAGAGCAGATACCAATATGCATGGAGAAAGGGAGTTCCTTACATAGAGTTCCTATACCAATGAAATCACACGTCTAGACTAATGCCAATATAGATCAAGCTATTTTCAAATAAATAAATGGTCAAAGGATAAGAACAAGTAGTTCTTAAAATAATTTCAATCTATTATACAATGAAATGAAAACTCACTCAGAATAAGATAATCATTAGTAGTGAGAAATACGAATCAAAAGAATTTTTGTTTTACCTTTTACCCAGTATTTTGACTAAGATGTGTTGCTGTGAAGTCATTTTTCAATCATGTCCAACTATTCATGACCCCATTTGGGGTTCTTTTGGCAGAGATATTGTAGTAATTTGCTATTTTCTTCTCCAGCTCATTTCATAGATGAGGAAATTGAGGTAAACAGGGTTAAGAGTCTTTCACAGTCTTTCACAAGAAGATGACTCTTCTTGACTCCAAGCCCAGCATTCTATCCACTTCACCAACTAGCTACCCCAAAGATAGAAAGAGAAATTGCTAATATTGGAAGAACTACAAAAATGCAAGCACATTAATCTACTGTTGGTGCAGCTATGAATTAGTCCAAAAATTCTGGGAAGCAATTTGAAAGTATGCTTTTTAAAAAAGTATCACATAGGGGCAGCTAGATGGCGCAGTGGTTAAAGCACCGGCCCTGGATTCAGGAGTACCTGAGTTCAAATCCGGCCTCAGACACTTGACATTTACTAGCTGTGTGACCATGGGCAAGTCACTTAACCCCCATTGCCTAAAAAAAAAAAAAAAAAAATATCACATATAGCAAAACACTGACACAAACAATGCCCTTTTGGGGTAGCAAAGAACTTGAAATAAAGTAACTGTCCATTGATTGGGGAAATGACTAAACAAACCAGAACATAAAGGAAGATACAATAATACTGAATCATGAGAAAGATGTCTATGGTATATATTCAGAGAAGAAATGATGAAATGGATGGTTTCAGAAAAATCTGGAAATATTTGAATGGGCTGATACAGAGTGAAATGTGCAGAACCAGAACAATATATACAGTAAGAGCACTATTATAAAGATAATCAATTGTGAAAGGCTTAAGAATTCTGATCAGTGCAATGCAATTGGCTCCCTATAATTCTAGCGAGCCATTGATGATACATGCTCCCCCCCTCCTGATCAAGGTGATACTCAAGATGCAAAATGGTCATGGTTTTATGGCAGTTAGGTGGCATAATGGATAGAATACTGGACCTGAAACCAGGAAGACCTGGTTTCACATCTAGTGTCAGATATTTATTAGCTGTCTGATCCTGGGCAGGTCACTTAACCTCCGTCTGACTCAAGTTCTTCATCAGTAAAATGGGGATAAGAATAGGACTTACCTCCAAGAGTTGTGATGAAAATATTTGTAAAATGCTTTGCAACCCATAAAGTTCACATAAATTCTATTTCTATTTATTTCCCCCTCCAATGGGGAGATGGGAGGGATAAAAAGTAAATTCTTTTTCATTGATAAAAGGATTTAAAAAATTAAAAATAATTCAGAAAAATGGGAAAGTTTATGTGAAATGATGCAGAATAAAGTAAGCAGAGCCAATATACAATGAATACAATAATATAAGTGGAAAGAATAATAAAATAGAACTGAATATTATAATTCTAATGACTAAGGTTGGTCCCAAAGAAAGTTGAGAAAATTCACTTCCTTTCCTTCATTGCAGGATTGGAAGACCACAAGAGTGAATTTTTACATATACTGTCAAATAAAGTTATGTTCTGGTTGGTTTTGTCGATCTTATTTTTTTACTTCTTTTAAAAAAAAATTTGTTACAAGGGGAAGGCTTTCTGAACAGGGGAAGAGAAGGGATATATTCATCAGCTCTCATGCTTGCATCTTGTGAGCCTATCAATAGGATATAAAAACAAGACATGAATAAAAAGGAAAATAAATTAATATCATAGTAATGATTTTGCTATAACTTCAAATGCAGATCGTTTTCTTTCTCCTTTGTTTTCTTTTGGCATGAGTTATAATCTTCCAACAAAAGGACCTAGCAGCAAACAAAAGAATTGCTAACACAGTATTCTTGAATCCAAAGGAACACAGCATGGACAATAGTACTAGAGTTCAGCCAAGGGCCAATAAGAAGCAACAAATGTGATGATGTGCTGTGTAGGATTGCCAACCAGTAGTGCCAGCTGGGCCAGTGAACTTGGGCATCATCAATAAGACAGATAATGAATCATCCTGAATTGGTCCAACTAGCAAGGCTGTTTCTGTATATCAAAAAGCAAAGCTCTGACTGCAGCAGCAACCCCAGTGAGGACATCCTTGATTTTTAAGCTAGTGAATTTCACTTTCCTAACCTGCCAAAAAGTACAGGGTTGGATGACACATGGATACAAGATGATTACACAGAGACCATCAGAGAGACAAGAGTGTCTGCTCTTATTAGATCTGATGGCTAGGCAAGACATATGCTGCTGATCTAAGAAAGCTATGGGAAACAGAAGTTCATGATTGGGTTAGAGGTGACTTAAGGCAAGCTTACAATGACAATAGACTCATGAAACAGTGCCTGTGTTTGGGGGAGAAGATAAGGTGTTATTATGTAAGGGAGAAAACTAGAATTGTGGATTGGAAATTCAAAACCTACAGTAATCCCTATAGCTTCAGACTCAAATTTCATACTTTGTTCACAACAAGCTCTATTGCCAAGAGGAAGAAAGATGAACTTGTCACAACACAGTTACACAATATGCTCATATGCCCAAATGCCCTCTATATAACTCCTAGGGATAGACATAAAATTGCTTTGGGATGGTTTCGAATATATACCACAAAACTCAGTCCATGACAGCACAGGTATAGGGAAAGTACTTCTACTTTTGCACTTATTTGATTTCAAAGAAACAAGAACCACACAATAAAAAGGAGAAAAACTGAGGGTATTCCCCCCATATCATTCCATCTTAAACAGGACTGACAGTGCAATCTTAAGCAGGGAGGTGGCACAATGAATAAAGCGTTGAAGTCAAGAAGAACTGAGTTCCTATCTAGCCTCAGACACCTACTTAGCTGTGTAACTCTGGGAAAGTAATGTAACTTCTCTGGAATCTCAGTTTCCTCATCTATGAAAACAAAGATCAAAAGAGTATATATCTTCCCAGGATTGTCATGAGGAGCAAAAAACATAACCTATGTAAAGTACTTGGTAAACCTTCAAGCACTATATTAACATTAGCTGTTACCTATTTTTAATACACTCCTCTGATGGCAAATAAACTACAAATTCTTTAGACAGGCTTTAAAACTCTGCCACATAGGGGTCCAACCTGTCTTTATTTCACACTATTTCCCTTCACATATTCTATGTTACTCACAACCAGGACCCTACTCAGCATTCCTGCTCTTTCCTGCCTCTGGGACTTTGCTCCTACCACATGCCATATTCTGAGTGAATCTTTGTTACTCTCTATTTCTCAACTGTTGAAATGTTCCTTTTCCTTCAGTATCCAGGTCAGGCAACATCATCTTCATAATGCCTTCCTAGAGCCTCTCTCTTGTAAACAATTGCTCCATCCTGGGGTTTCTTACACCACTTTTTTTTAGACTTCTCATATATTTATCGTATTCTTTTTGCATTATACCTGTTTGTGTAGATGTCTCCTCTGCTAGACTATAAGCTTCATTAGTGCAGATACTATGGCTTTTTGATCTTGGTAGCCCTAGCAAGGACCTTAACCAAAGTTTTTGATCTTGCTAACCCCAGCAAGTACCTTTATACAAAGAGTAAGGTTTAGTAGATGTTTGCTGAATGAAGGAACCATATGATAGGTCCAAATGAACCTATCCATTTCTTCTTCTGCCTGCTGCTCTAAAGCTTGAGACTTCCCACTCACTTATCCTCTATCTCAGAATCTCTTCTCTAAATCTGAATAACACTTTAAAGTTTGCAAAGTACTTTACATATTCTAACTCATTTGATCCTCACAATAACCCTGTGGGGTAGATGTTATTATCATGTCTATTTAACATCCCAAGAAACTGAGAAGAGTAAATTTTAGAGGCAGGATATGAACCCAGGTCTTCTTGACTCCCAGTCCAACACTGTTCACTGATGAATACATATAGATCTCAAATAGTTTCTAGGAAGAAGTGATTTTTACATACTAAATACAAGCTACCAATGTAGTTTATAGACTATTATTATCTTATCTAATCCACTGATTTGATGTTTGTCTCATAGATGTAAAGGATGATTTAACCAGTTTTCATTCTGTTATTTGATTTGTTCAATTTTTCAGCCTCCTATCACTGTCTCTGAAGGCCTTCAGTGTCAACCATGTCACCCAGAAGTCTGAATGGATGTCTGCATAATGCCAGTAACTCACAGTTACATACAACTATCCTCTGCAATTTGTATTATCCCCATTTTACAGATGAAAAAACAAAGTCTCAGAGAAATGAAATTGAATTTTCAAAGATCACAAAAAGGGTAAATATAAGAATCAAGATTTGAACCCATTTCTCTCACAATTTGGAACAGCTAAGTGACACAGTATATAGAGTACTGAGCCTGGAGTCAGGAAGACTCATCTTAAGTTCAAATCTGGCCCCAGACTTAACCTTGTTTACCTCAAATGCCTCATATCTAAAATGAGCTGGAGAAGGAAATGGCAAACCACTCCAGTATCTTTACCAAGGAAATCCCAAATGGGGTCACAAAGAGTCAGATATAACTGAAATTATTGAAGAACTCTCACAACTATAAGTTCAGTGCTCTTACACTACCTCAGTCTATACTGACATCTTCTTCTGGCTCACAATTCTTTCCCTACTATCAATAAGTTACTCAACAAGCCAGTTCACAATATTTGCTGAGCCCCAATTTACCTTGATAGTAAATTGCTGCCTTGTAACAAATCATTTCCAAAAGTCCCCGTCCACTGCTTTTTTTACAATATAGGTTGGAGTATACAAACTGGGTTACTCTGACCAAGCCATCTTTATCTATAAATGTGGGGGTTAGAATAGATAATCATTAAGAACCCTTCCAGCTAACTCATTCTATGATTTGTGTTTCCAAGAAAGTTATCTAGACATGAAGTCACTGCTGGCCTCACAGCACAAAATAATTCATCCTTAGGAAGGTGTGGAAGTCACTTTGTTTCATATTGCAAATAATATAGCATAGATTCAGAAACTGTTAAAGGTAGAAGGGACTTAGGAAATCATCTAATCCAACCTATTTCATTTTACAGATGAGGAAATGGAAGCTAAATGACTTGCTCAAGGTCAACCAACTAATTTGTATCATGAGCACAAATCAAAAGGGAAGGTAACTGACCCAAAAGAATTCTGTTAAACTTTCTTCTGTAGCTTGTGAATGGATGGCTCTCTTCCACCTCTGACAGAATATATAGTTATCATGGCTAATGGAGCAGATCTTTTTCTTGCCTCAAAGATATAAACGGAATCATTATAGCATCATATGTATAGTCTGCTGCTGGACTTTGCTCCTGAATGTTCACTCTCTTAAAGAACTCAAGGAGAAAATTTTCTATAGTAGAGTGAGCATGGAAATGTTTCAGCTTTGAACAATTTTCTGCTTGTAAGTGCCCTACTTTCAGGTGTTATTCTTTTTTCTTCTCTGATAGTGTCAGATTTATAACTCTATTGTCCTTGGAACTTGGATGGTGTGAATGGAGGGGGAAGGAGGAGAAGGGAAATGGCTTCTTGTGAGAATCTGACCTTATGGCACAGCTAAAATAATAGACTAGAAATTAAGGAGATTTGAATTCTCTTTATAATTCTTCTTACTCAACACTCTTAGCAGTTGGCTGTTACCATGGAGAACCAAGAGGGCCACAGCAGTGGAAACTATTCAGCTGAGGCATCTTTAGAAGAATCTGGAAGGTGGGGCCAGTCATAGGTGGAATAAAATCATGCATGAGCACAGAGCAAAAGGCAGCAGGAAATTGAAGTAAATCTCTATTAATGTCAATACACTGTTCTACTTCTGCCACCATTTCCCTCACACTAAACCCATAGTGGAGCAGTACATAGCAAGGAACCCTAGATTTGAAATCAGAGGTCTTAAATTTGAACCCCTTCTATGCTACTTACTAATGATATGACCGTGGGCAGATCACATAATCTCTCTGGGACTTTTCAGATGAAAAATGGAGTCAGACTGGATGACCTAGAAGATTTCTTCTGGCTCCTAATTCTATGATCCCTTTAGGGAGCCTTCTTCTTTGCCCCATTTCTAATATTCCAAACAGTCTCTCCCTCTCTGACTTCACTAGTCTTCATACCCTGCCTGCTACTCCAGAGTTTCACTATTGAAAATCCCTAGCTTCTCTGACCTTCTACAGTTCTCAACCTCTGTGTATCCCTACAGAGACCCCATTATCCAATTCTTATCTTAGGAAATTAAGTTGATTTCACACACTACAAAATCGTTGTACAATTCTTTAGCTGGGCCACATTGTTACTTCATAGTCCTGCTTTACCCTTATTAATTCTTTGTCTAATCCCCAACAGTGATTGTTTCAAAATAATTCCTCTCCTAAGCCCTCAACCTCAATGACTACACTCATAGGAGATGAACTATCATACTTCATAGAAAAGATTCAGGCTAATTGATTTGAACTTCATTATCTCTCTCTTCTCCTCAAACCTTACCTTCATCTTCTCTTTTCTCTTTCCCTCTCACAAGAGACATATCACAAATACTCGCTAAGGCATAACTTTCTATATGTGATGGAAGTCAAGTTCATTTTTTTTCACCTCCTACAAGATTTTGTTCCAGTAGTCATTCCCTCTCTTTCAACTATCCTTCCTTCTCTACGGAGCTTACAACACACTCAAGTATTCCTATTAGGGAAAGACCATTCTTTTCATTTTTCTAAACAATATAGCTCCTACCTATATCTCTCTTCCTCTTCACTGATAAGGATTACTATAGTTATTATTAGAGAAGCAACCAGCACCACAGGAGATGGCAGGAGTAAAGGTCAAAGTGACAAGCTGATTCATCACTGAGACAACAAGCAGATAGCAAGAGAGCCCTTCAAGTAAGGATTCATTTGTATTGCCACTGCAGCAAGAGCAAGTATTGAATAACCAGGTATCTGGAAGAAAAGAAGAAGAAGAACAGTTGCCAGGCTTGCATTAGTGACTTTTAGCAGTAGCCTTCTCACTGGTCTTTCTATTTCCATTCTCTCTCCTTTCCAATCCATCCTCCCTTCAGCTGCCAAACTAATATTTCTAAAACCTTGGTCTGACCATATCACTTATCTGATCAAGAATCTTCAATGACTCTCAGTTGCCTCCAGAATAAAATACACATGCTTTCACTAACATTTACAACTCTTCACATGACTCCTGCCTCCTTTTCCAAACTTATTTTATATTACTCCTCTATGCTCCAAGCAAAGAGTCCTTTCTGCCCCCCAAACTTGGCATTCCATCTCCTGCCTCTATGACTGCATAGCTTCTCCCACATCCATGAAATGAACTCCTTCTTCATGTCTGTCCTTTAGAATGGACTTCCATCAGGGTTCAACTCAGGTACCACCTCCCACCTAATGTAAATATATGATCTAAGAATTCTAAGATCGTTTACTGATTCTTCATTGTTAGGGCTCTCTCTTTACATTAGCATACATTTACTTATTTGGTGCCTTATCCTGCCACTAGACTATAAGTTCCTTGAGGACTGAGAGACCTCTCATCAAACCTTTTATCTCCCCCAAGTGCTTCTCATACAAAATGTTTTTTCATAAATGTTTATTGTTTATTTCTGATTATCATATTGAACTAGTGCCATCTTGAACCACCATCCCCAATCCTTGATTATTCTCTCTCTCTGACCTTATTGTGATTATTGGTTTTTACCCAACTTGTGCATCTTATACCACCTTTTCTTTCTTGTCCTTGTAGATCTATCACTTATCTGCCAACTTCTTCAACTTGGTGTGTTTGTCCTGCAATTATGTCTCCTACTTTTTCAGTGACTTTTCAGCTATTCTCTTTCACCCCCACCCCAAGATTTCCTCTTGGCTGTCTAAATAGGATAGGTTTCAGGAGTTTCTGATGGGTTGTACTTGCTATTCTTCCCCATCCTCCACCTCCAGGGCAGACTTGGGGAGAGTTAGGGGGATCTAGGATACAACCTACTTAACTGAAATGTTAGATATGGCAAGAAAGCTGATTCATTGATCTGTGAGAATGATGGGGAAGGAAGGTCTGTCTCAATACCTGGAAAATACAGACCTCTGACAATGAAGAATCAACCCAATAGCACTGACCTCATCATTGAGATGATGGACAGGATTTAGTCCTAGGTATAGTATCCCACAATTGGTTTAAACCCACATTAAGGGGATTTTTCTTTCTCAGAACTGAGTGGGTACTTATGGGTACTAGTTGTTTCCTAAAGAAAGGAAACAGATTTCAGTCCCAAATTGAACTGACATAGGTTGCCATAAATGCTCTTAGTGCAATGGGGGGAAAAAAGTGTGTTTGAGTTATCCCTCTGCCTCTGTAGGAGCCTGGCTGCTCTTTGTCTAGTAACAAAACACTTGTTCCAATGCTTCCTCCCCCTCATAGGAGTGTCTACACAGCCTGTAAATAAAAACACAGTTGGTAAAGAAAACTATCTTAAGCAATATTCACAGTGGTAAGGAACTATTAAACAGAGGGCCATAAAATGCCTGTAAACCTGTTTATGTACTGTCTTGAAAGTAATTTCAGGGGAGTAGAAATGGGATGGATACAGGACAAAAGATGTTGCTCTCTTTATGTTGTCCCTTTTATAAATGGGTGTCACCTTAACCATCCTTACCAGCTTTCCATGTAGGAAGAGAGAGACTTGTAGTTAGAGATTTATAATGTCTACTTAAAGGTGACCTGAACTGGATACTGCTACTTTTAGCAATTTGGCATTCAATCTGTCTGAGCCTGTGATCACTGTGTAACAGAGAACTCTGTCAATCCATTCTAGGTCACTTTGTTTGCTACTCACTAAAAAGAAATAGGATTTACCAAGTCATATGACCCTTCAGTTCTCAAGGGCAGCTTGGTCCTAGGAAGGGGTTCTGTCCAGGGTCCAGGACCTTTAAAAATGTATAGCTCTATTTCAATATCATTGGTTTCCTTTATAATTTTAGATGTTTTCTTTTATATATTTAGAAATGTTGTTCTGAGAAGGTGTCCATAGGCTTCATCAGTCTGCGAAAGGGCTCATAACAAAAAAAAAGTTTAACTGTGACTAGTGAAATCCCCATATGCTACTAGAAGGGAGATACAGGCTTATTTTCAAGGTTTTCCTACATCTTAGTGACACAAAATCCAGTCTATATCAGGAGACAAATTAGTTTGGGACCCATAGTCAAGTGACCCAGTTTCCAGTAAGCCTTCTTATTTTGTGGTGGAATGATGCCCTCTTCACCTAACACAATGCCTGGCTTAATAAAGGCTTTTTGGTTAAAAACTGATCATAATCAACTAGCTTTTATTATGTGCCTACAAGGCACTGTGCTAGGCACTTCTCCAACAATCTGTTTTCAAATCCTTCTGGATACAGGATCAATGGCAACAGATACAAGATTTCTACCTGAAAGTGATGATTTCTAAGACAGGTTGGAATTTGGGGGCCAATTTAAGGATCAGGCTACCCATACTCTCCTAAATTGTCTAACATCTCAGATGTAGAGCTGGAAAGCTAAAAGAAAAGTAAGCAAATGTCACTATATTTTGAGAATTTGTCCTAGGTGTGAAAGGAGCCTAGAATAAAAGATGAATCCCATCTAACCATGGACATCTGACCACTTTTAACTCCCAGAGAACATCCCAAGCCCTCTAAAGAGCTCCTTAACTTCCAGTTAAGATGATATGTCATAGAAAAACATAGTTCCTCAACAAAAATGCCATCAAATATCTTTTCAGGACCCCAGTAAGACCAATGCTAAAGAAAACCAAAAGGAAACATAAGTTGTTCCATCTACTCTAGAACTACAGAAAAAGATGACCAGAAGCAAGTGAAGGGAGAAAAGAGTGGCTGTACTGACAAGGCTATCATGAACCTTGGAGCAAAGGTGGGAAATCCCAAAGGAGCTTGGGAAAAGAATGGTTTCAGGGAAGTATACATGAAGGTCAGTGGGCTAGAAGTCACTAAAGGTGCAGAGAAGAACCAGAACAACCTCAGATAAACACAACTGAAGTCAGTTAGCACTCTGAAAAGCTAGCATGAACTCCCATTATTAGGGAACCTGAAGCCAGATCTTGTCCTTAGACTGTAAGAACAAAAGAGGGGAACAGAATCAACTCCACCACAGTCCACAGCACAGGGAGACAGAACCCAGTCATATACTCCTTGAAATACTAGAAGCCATAGCAGAAGATAGGGCCAACTCAGCCCCTAGCCAACAGTGACATGGTGACTCTGCAGAATGTCTGGTGCAAGCATGATCTTTAGCATCCCACTTCTGGGCAGTACAAAAAAAAAAAAGATGATAGAATAAACTTCCAAATGTGGATCATACAAGAAGAAGAAACAGTCTAGTCATGGCTAGAACCTATAATGAACAATAAGGTGATTGAGAAAAAGCCAAGAATTAAAACAGAGAGTTGTGCCTAATGATAGCTAACATATATTGATTATTAGGAGCAGTGGCATCCAGACTACACAGAGAACAGGACTAAACTAGTCCTAGAGGGAACTTACCTAAACTCAAAATCCCAACCCAAGAACTGAGGCCCAAAATATGAGTAAACAGAAGAAAACTCTAAATACAATAAAGAAATTTTTATAGGTTAAGAGAAGCCCAAAAGGTTAACTCAAGAAGAGAATAGCCCCAGAGCTATAAGGATATCAAAAGGCTGCCTGGAAGAAATTAATCAAAATATTTTAAGAAGGAAATTTAAGATGAAATTAAAGAACAAGAGGGGAGAAATGAAAACATAATAAATAGCTTAGAATGAAAGGTTGAAAACCTTACCCAGCTAGTTGACTAAACAAAAAATAGAAAAGGACAAAGCCCAATACGTTGAACAATAAACCTTATTAGAACAGTACCAAAAGACTGAAAAACTAAAAGAAAATATCAAGTATCTGCTAATAAAAGCAAGAGACCTAGAAAACAGACTCCTTAAAAACTATGACCAAGCAAAAACTCTGAACATCCTATTTCAAAAAATTAGAAAATTGGGGCAGCTAGGTGGTGAAGTGGATAAAGCGCTTGCCCTGGATTCAGGAGGACCTGAGTTCAAATCCGACCTTAGAAACTTGATACTTACTAGCTGTGTGACCCTGGGCAAGTCACTTAACCCCCACTCCCCTGCAAAAAAAAAATCAGAAAATTTCCCAAATCTATTGAAATCCAAGTATAAAACATAAATAGAAAAATCTACCAATCATCTGCTGAAAGAAATCCCAAACTGAAAACACCCAGGAATGTCATCAATAACATCCAGAGCTTCAAACTCAAAGGAAAAAAAAATACTGTGAGTAGCCAGAAAGAAAAGGTTCAAGTACTAAAAAGTGTAGTATCACACAAGACTTGGAAACAACTATGGTAAAGATGGGGGGAAATCATGTAATACCATATTCCAGAAAAACAGAGAGAAAGGCTTAAAACCTAGAGTAATTCATGCTGCAAAAAAGTGATATAATCATACACTGGACAAGAAGAATGGATCTTTAATAAAAGAGAATTTTTAAGCATTCATAATGAAAAAAATTAAGCTGAGCATAAAATTTGAAAAGGAAACACTGGAGTCAAGAGAAACCTAGAACATAAATACATCAAAGCAATTAGAAGGAGCTAAACTATAAAGAATTTACATTTTAATAGGGGAATAGGAGATAAGTATCTCTTTAGAATCTTAATGTCTTCAAGTGTGAGGAGGAAAATAAATAAGACAAACAATGGGCCTGGGAAAAGTTTTACTCTCTTTTATTAGCTTTAAGAAAAGAAAGAAAAAGGAATATACCAGAGAAGAACTGAAGCAAAGGGAAAATGAAATGACTACTTTGCAAAATGTGATGCATAGGAAAAAATATACTTTACAAACATGGAGGAAAGAATGAGAAGAGTGGGTATCTTGTGACCTTAAATTTATTAGAAATAGCTAAGAAAGAGTTCAATACACACACACACACACACACACACACACACGAGTTTGGTATAGAAATACATTAGACTCGACATGAATACAGGAATAAATACAACATGGGAAAAGAAGAGGGAGAGTAGATTCAAGGAATGAATAATCATGATTAAAATAAATTTCAACTTTGAAAGTTTGATCAGAAAAGGTGGGATTGAGAAAAAAGAAAGAAGGTATAAGGCCCAGAGATCCGGATGGTGAAAAAAAGTAGCAAGGGAATAGGAATACATCAGCACAATTATAGATTGCTAGTGCTTATCAGATTTTATCTCTTTCTCTATCCCCTTCTTTGTAAAACAGAAGGGTGTCAAAAGGAAAAAAGTATAAAAGGATATGATAGAGAGTGAATATAAATGAGATCAACTCAACTATAAAATGGAGGAGGGTAGCAGAATGAATCAGAAAGTAAAACACAATAGTTTGTTTATAATAAAACACACTGAAACAACCACACAAAGTTAAAATAAGGGAATGGAGAATAATATATTATGCTTCAGAGACATTTAAAAAGCAAGGGGGGCAATCATGATCTCAGAATAGGAAAGAGTAAAAATAGACATGATTGAAAGATATGAGTAGAGACTCCAGAGATAATGAAATGATAACAATGCTTAATATATTATTGTATGCATTAATTGGCATAGTAGCTACATACTTAAAAGAAAAGTTAATCTAGTTACAAGAAGAAATAGTAGTTAGGAACCTCAATGTGGTACTTTCAAATCTAGACAAATTTGACAAAATATAAATTAGGGCAGAGAGGTGGTGTAGTGGATATAGGACTGGGCCTGGAGTCAGGAAAACTCATCTTCATGAGTTCAAATTCAGCCTCAGACACTTACTAGCTGTGTGACTCTGGGCAAATTACTGAATCCTGTTTGCCTTAATTTTCTCATCTGTAAAATGAACTGAAGGAGGAAGTGTCAAACCACTCTCCTTGAAGAACTTTAGAATCAATTGTGCCTTCTTTAATGTATATAGGTCAATCCTGTGCCAGCATCTTCCATATCTCAGAACCAAATTTTGCTCCAGAAAGGACCTCAGTGTCCAGTACTTACTCTGTCAGGTGATTTTCATAATCTTCCAAGACAAGTCAAATGGAAGTGATTGTTTCCTGGTGTTTGGGACAAACTGCCTCAGTTTACCCAAATAACTCAAGGAGACTACCAAGTCAAGCAGAGACAGATTTATTACATTCCTGTGGGAATGGGCAAACTCAATAACTGAGTCGCAATAGCTAATACATGCCTTGATCTTTTATAGGAATATTGGTCAGAGGGGAAGTCACCATGCACAATAGGGCGAGCTCACAATCTAACATCCAATCCTGTCTCACCCAGGGTGCGTGTTTAACTCGTGATCAATGTATGGAGACATGCATACGTGTTCCAGGAACAAGAGGGAAAAGGAGAGGGGGAACAAGGTCAAACCAAAGGAAGAGGGAACGGGGGAGTGACAGTCAGATGTTTCAGATCTCACAGCTCCCACTGACTCCCCTCTCCCAGCCCCCATCTCTAAAGATATTCAACTTGAATAACAGGAAGAGTCACTCAGGTGTTTCAGCATTGTTTTGTAGTCATGTTAATTTTAGAAGGATGACAGGGTTCGGCTATGTTGGGAAATCAAAGAAATAGAATAAATAATAAAAGAATAATCCATTGTTGGGACCCTAGGGTCAAGGGGATTCTGCTCTGAGAAAAAGAGACATGTCACTTAACATCTGGTCTCAACTTAATTGCCGCATTCTGTGCTGAGCCTTGTCCTTTCTTCTCAAGTCCCGAGTATTGAATTGGTGGGCAAACTCCCCAACCCACTCAATAGGGACTGGGGTTCTGACACATGATGGATTCCAGATGAAACTAATATGTAGCTGACAAGTGGGGAGACTGAGCAGAAGTAAAAATACTATTAATTGTCAATAAAACTTAAAGGAGACAGTGAGAATTTGACAAGCAATAAACTTTTAAACTAACTATACTGGGACAGGGCTGGGTACCTTCCAGACCCCATCCTCAGAGTTTAATCTGACTCAAATCCATAATCATCTCATACACTGGCATGGCACTGATATACTAGCCAGGCTTTGTAGACCTCCAGTTGGTATGCAGTCTAATACTTCTTCTCTACCACACTTTCCTTATGAGCCTCCCAAACACTGAGCTAGCTCTGGAAATGTGTGTATCCAGCTTCATCATCCATGTGTACATCCCTGGAAAGCATACCGCTGAGGTAATTGAACTTATCCACAGCACCCCAAATTTTTCCATTTGCTATAACAGATAGTTCTACATATGAATGGTGTGGTGCTGGATGGTGGCAAAACTGTTTTCTTGGTATTATTTGTCAGGGGAAAATTAGCACAAGTGGCAGAGAATTAATCTATATTCTATTACATCCCAGCCTCAGAGGCTGCATTGACTATGCAATCATCTACAAACAAAAAGTCACATACCAACTCTCCCTCCATTTCAGTCTTGGTTCCCATCATTTTCTTTGACCTAGATGAGTAAATGCAGTGCTGTACACCAAATCTCTGAAAGCTATCAACTTTTCTGCTCCACTGTTGCTAACTGTTTGGGCTCGGCTTTCTCTCCAAGTCAGGAATGAACTGTTTATGATCAGAGAAGACCTCTAATCTGTTTCCATTAAGTGTTCTGGTAATCATCTTGCCTCAGGGCCACAACTTTTACTGAATGCAAATGTTTAGCTTGGAAAGGATAAGTCTGTGATCAGTCCAGCAATTTGTGCTACACATCACTTTCATGACTCTCATATCCTGTCTATTTCTTCTCCTTACATGACATGGTTTATTAAATTCCAATGTTTGCTGGAAAGGTGTATCCACAAAGTTTTATTGCATTTAGGCAAATGGAAGACAGTATTGGTGATGAGAAGCACCTCATGAGATGCACAAGTTTTCAGTAGTAAGTGGCCTGCTGTTGCTCTTTCAGACTCCATTCTGCCAAGGACTTAAATTCTTGTTAAAAATAAATGAGGGGAAGCTAGATGGTGCAATGGATAGAGCACCGGCCCTAGAGCCAGGAGTACCTGAGTTCAAATCCGGCCTCAGACACTTAACACTTACTAGCTGTGTGACCCTGGGCAAGTCACTTAACAACAATTGCCTCACTAAAAAAAAAAAATAATAATAATAATAATAAAAATAAATGAATAGGGGCAGCTAGGTATCACAGTGAATAGAGCACCAGCTCTGGAGTCAGGAGGATCTGAGTTCAAATCCGGCCTCAGACAGTCGACACTTACTAGCTGTGTGACCCTGGGCAAGTCACTTAACCCCAATTGCCTCACCAAATAAATAAATAAATACATAAATAAATAAATGAATGAATAGATGAATGAATGAATAGATAGATAGATAGATAGATAGATAGATAGATAGATAGATAGATAGATAGATAGATAGATAGATAAGTAAATAGATGGGGTCAGTTAGGTGACTGGGTGGATAAAGCACTGGCCTTGGATTCAGGAGGAACTTAGTTTAAATCTGACCTCAGACACTTGACACTTACTAGCTGTGTAACCCTGGGCAAGTCATTTAACCCTCATTGCCCCACAAAAAATAATTATAAATAAATAAACAAATGAATGAATGAATGAATGAATGAATGAATGAATGAATTTTTAAAAAAGAAGAAGTAAAGTATTGGTGAATTGCTTTAAAAAGAAATAGAGGAAAGCAGAGGCAGCGAAGGGGGAGAGTTCAGAAGAGGACACAGAAAAGCGAGATATTGTTGAGCCACTCTGGTACAGGCCCTCATTACTTCATGAGTGGACTTTTTTCAATAACCTGTTGATGGATTGCCTGCCACAAGTTTCTCCCTACTCCAATCCATCCTCAATTCAGCCACCAAAGTGATTTCTCTAAATCACAGGTCTCATCATATCATTACCCTATTCCATAAACGCCAGGGGTTTCTTACTGCCCTCCAAGACCATGTACAAAATGTATTTGGCATTTCATAACCAAGCCCTCCCACCTTTCCAATTATTGTATATCTTACTACCTATGTCAGTGCAGTGACACTGGCCTCTTGGCTGTTCCATAAATGAGATACTCCATCTCTCAGCTCCAGATACTCATCTCCACCTATTGGCTTCCCCAATTTCCTTTGTTGTTTTTGTTGCTGCTGCTGCTATTGTTGCCCAGTTGTTTTCAATCATGTCTGACTCTTTGTGACCCCAGTAAGTGTCTGAGGTCAAATGTGACTCAGGAAGATAAGTCTTCCTGACTCCAGACTTGGCACTCTATCCACTATGCCACCCAGCTTCTTTTAAGTCCCAACTAAAATACCATCTTTGACAGAAAGCCTTTCCCAACCCTTATTAATTCTAGTGCTTCTCCTCTTTTAATTAGTTCCTATCTATACTGTATATAGCTTGTTTGTACATATTTGTTTGCTTGTTTTCTCCAATGGCAGAGACTGTCTTTTGCCTCTTTCTGTATTCCCAATGCTTACTACAGTTCCTGGCACATAATAGGCATTTAATAAATGTTTAATGACTGACTGGAAGTTCCATTTAAAATTTTAAATACCTAAATAAAAATGATCAGTACTTAGTAAAGATACACTCTTTATTTTCTTTGTGTATGGAAATACTCATTTTATATGCATGTTTGACAAATTTGACCGCTTAAAAAAGATTCTTTTTTTGGTGAGGCAATTAGGGTTAAGTGACTTGCCCAGGGTCATACAGCTAGTAAGTGTCAAGTGTCTGAATCCATATTTGAACTCAGGTCCTCCTGACTCCAGGGCTGGTGCTCTATGCACTGCGCCACCTAGATGTCCCCAAAAGAATTTTTTTAAAAAGATTTCTTTAAGACCTAGAAAGGCTTACATGAACTGATGCAAAGTGAAATGAATAGAACCAGGAGAACATTATATATGGTAACAGCAATATTGTATGATGGTCAGCTGTGAATGACAAGTATTCTCAGCAAAAAATGAACCCAGACAATTCTGAAGTATTTATGATTAATATATATATGTATGTATTGTGGGGACCAATTTTTAATTGGGAAGTGTTAGCTAAGCGGCTCACTGCAATATTGGGGCAAGGAAGGAGACCGGCAGCCTCCCTCAAAACAGAACAGGATTGATTTTAACAAGAACGAACTTTAAAAAAAAACACAAACAGGATCAGTAGGATGAAGGGAAAGGAAATAAAATGGGGAAAGGGAAATTATAATACCTGAAAAATACCACCACCAGGAATCAGCTGAGAATATGCAGCAGACCTCCTGTCGCCTTCCAGCCTCCAACTAGAATGCCCAATTCTCCTCCCCCAATACCAGAAAAAAACCCACACAGCCCCAGCCAATGGGATGGCCACTCTGACAGTCACATGACTGCCCTCATTAGGCTTCCAATCATTATAATATTGCCAGGCCCATGTAGGCATCAGCGAGTGGTGATGACATGAGGTGCCAGCACCCTGGCAATGGCTACAACCAGCGGGTGGAGCGCCATGTGGTTTGTGGAGGCCCAGGCCAGTGCGCGCTGAGGCATAAAAAACCTCAAATAACAATTAATTCTTTACCATATATATATATATATATATATATATATATATATATATATATTATCCATCCTCAGAGAATGAACTGGTGGTATTATCCATCCTCAGAGAATGAACTGGTGGAATCTAAATGCAGATTGAAGCATACGTTTTTTTTACTTTATTTTTCGTGATTTTTTTTTTTGGTCTGAGTTTTCTTTCACAACATGACTAATATGGAAATATGTTTGCATGACTGCAACATGTATAATCTACATCAAACTGCTTGCCTTCTCAATGAAGGGGAAGAAGGAGGAGAGAATTTAAGACTCAAAATTTTAAAGAACAAATGTTAAAAACTGTTTTTACATGTAATTGGAGGGAAATAAAATACTAAATAAGCATCAAAAATAAAAATAAAAGATTTCATTTAAATTCCAGTTGTGTAGAGTAGTTGTAAAGGGAGTAGGAGACATGGTGACCTGATTTCCCCAGGATTCATATGACCAAAGTAGATCAAACACAACAGGAGAGATGGAATATACATCAAAGTTATCCCCTTTGCCACAATTTTAGACACAAAATTATCAAACAGACCTTTGAAAGGTAGAGTAGTTGAATACAGTACTTACTTAAGGTTATACAGTGTCAGAGAAAAGAAAAGCAGGGCTTGAAAGACAGACGTGTGATGGAGACTGGGGTAGGTAGGACAAATTGAAGTCCGTCACAAAAGGCTTCATCCCATTAATTAGGCTATAGGAAAGAGAGGGGTAAAGTATGAATTAATTACATTAGGAATTTGTGCAGACCGGCAAGTAGTCTGCTTATTTAGAGGAATCATACATAGGGAATGGAGCTGGGGTGACATTGGTCTTGATCAAACTATTCTATAGATTCTGATAAGCAGAAAGAAGGCAATGCAATTTTAGATAGAGGCCAAGTGAGGCTGGGAATAATATAGCAGTCTTCCCACAGACAGGGGCTCCTGAATTTTCTGCTCTTAAGTTTTCCTTATTATGAGTATGAGGTACTCATGATATGGTGATCTGGGTGACAATGGAATATTCTAGACTGAGTGTAGGTTTATCTACCTGATTTATTGGATGTGTTTACTCTGCTTCCCTAGTCCCAAGAGAATGCTGTTCTTAACCAGACAACAGGACTTAACACACAATTTGAAGATGAGTTTTGGACTAAAAGTCTAAAGTAATAGTGCTTGTGGGATAATCTCCCTCCAGATTAGGGGGAAGGATGATAAATTTGTTATCAAAGTACCTGGGTTTTGGCTCTAGCTCTGTTTCTTATTACCTGTGTGATCTCTCTGGACTTCACTTTCTGCAACAGTAAAACAAGGGGGTTGGACAAGATCAAAGGTGTGAAATATGCCTTGCCCACAATACTCCTAAGTGCTACCAGAACCAGAATAAGATTTAATTGGGAAATATTTATCAAAAATAAGTAAAAAAAACAATAAAACACAGATCATGATAATATGTGGTTTTCTAGGTCAATATGCAGCCTGCAGTGGTCCTGATGTATGGTTTATTGGCCTTCATTTCTATTTGAGTATGACACCGCTGGACTAGATGACTTCTATAGTCTCTTCCTACCCTAAATCTATGATGCTATAAACGAGTTCGTTCACCAGTTCATTTGCTTTTAAAGACTGAGTCTCCCTATTTTGCTCAGACTGTAAGTGCTGAGTCTATTCATGGTCTGATCCCACTACTGATGGACACTGAAGCTTTGCCCTGTCCCATTACTAACAGTTTACCCTCTGGCCTAATCTTGGGAGCTCATCATATTAATGATAAAACTTGTGGGAACACCCAAATGGCCTAGCCCAATGTAGCTCCAAAATCCCAAGTTCCAGAGATCGAACAGCTTCACCTTTCCCTAGAACAGGAATTATAGACCAACGTTCATTCACACTTCTTTTTTTTTTTTTGCAGGGTAATAGGGGTTAAGTGACTTGCCCAGGGTCACACAGCTAGTAAGTGTTGTGGGGACCAATTTTTAATTGGGGAGTGATAGCTAAGCATCTCGCCACAATCTTGGGGCAAGGAAGGAAACCAACAGCCTCCCTCAAAACAGAACAAGATTTATTTTTAACAAGAACGAACTTAAAAAAAAAATACAAACAGTATCAGTAGGATCAAGGGAAAGGAAATAAAAATGGGGAAAGGGAAATTATAATACCTGAAAAATACCACCACCCAGGAATCAGCTGAAAATACACAGCAGAACGCCTGTCACTTTCCAGCTTCCACCTAGAATGCCCAATTCTCCTCCCCCAAACCTAGAAACACCCCACACAGTCCCAGAAAATGGGATGGCCGCTCTGACAGTCACATGACTGCCCTCACTAGGCTTCCAATCATTATAATTTTGCCAGGCCCATGTAGACTTCAGCGAGTGGTGATGAAGTGAGGTGCCAGAGCCCTGACAACAGCTACAACCAGTGGGTGGAGCACCGTGCAGTTTGCAGAGCCCCAGGCCAGTGCTTGCCGAGGCATAAAACCCTCAAATAACAATTAATTCTTTACATTTCCCTCTTTGTTTCGTCAGGAAACACAGGGTATTTCCTTGATGGAACAATAAACAATAAATAAATTTTTAAAAATAAAATATCATAACCAATGCTAACAAACAATATACTAATAACAATATAGAAAAGGGAAAATATATATTACAGATGATTTATATAGTAACAGAGGAAAAACAAAAATGTCCATTTAAAGTACTTAAAATCTTGTCTTCGAAGGAGGGTTGAGATGTCATCAGGAGAACTGGACTCTGGTCTGGGTTCTGGCTGTCTCTGGATTCTGGTTGTCTCTGGAACTGCTGGATTTTCATTAATCTTTAGCATACCATTGTCCAAAAATGTTCAAATTAAACAGTGAAAGTTCTTCAAAATATATAAAACAAGTTTAAACTTGATATATATACAGCATATTGGAGTCCCCCCTTTGGAGGATACTGATATCCATATACAATACAAAATTGAGACAGTTATGACATTACTAGCACTTTTTACCACTATATGTCTGGATCAAGGCTAAATTTAGTTATGTGTCCATGATGACACCTGAAAATGTTATGGAAAGGTTACCATACCACACCTCGTGGTGCATAGACATCTAATAATTGTGCTAGGCATCAGGTGGATCGATTCTGACCATGCCACCAGATTGAGTGAAGAAGCCAAGTTAAGTTAAACCAGGTTGTGGTAAAAAGTGAAAGCTTTTAGAGTTGGTTAGCAATAACTGAAGGACACCAGTTTTTGAAGGACCACCCTTTTGGGGAGGAGACCGTGATGAACAGCCGTGCGTCTGCTAAGCACTCCACTTCCAGAGTGCGAGCTTAAAGGCAAGGAGAGAATGGAAGTGGTGGAAGAAAGAATAAATCTGGGAGAGAACTGAATCTATAAAATGTGTACCTCTATCAGAGTCAATGTATGCTGGTGGCCCAAAGTGAGGAACAATTTCTTTAAGGAGAGTTTTGGCCACAAAGCCAGCAGTGGCTCACAGGGCAGGAAAAGCCTCCACCCATCGAGTGAGCTGGTCAACAATAACAAGGCAAAATTTATATTGTCCTGCTTTGGGCATAGAAATAAAGTCAATTTGTAGATGTTCAAAAGGTGTATATGCCTAAGGGTGCCCTCCATATGCTTTAGCACAGAAAGCATGTTGATTGTAAGACTGACATGTGGAGCAACCCGAGGAGATTTGAGATGCTTTGTTAGTTATACCTGGTGCTAACCAGGTCCTTCTAACCGAGACCAAAATACCTTGTGTGCCAAAATGGCCTTTCTTGTGAATAGAGAGGCATACCTGGTGATAGAATTTCTGGGGGAGAAATGGTTTTCCCTCCGAAGACATCCAGACTCCACCTTTCTACTTCAGAATCATCATAAGTTAGGTGGAGATAAACATCCTCAGAAGGTGAGAGGTTCAATACATGCTCAGGGGCTTCTAAAGCAGTGAGCTTAGCTGCTGAATCAGCTCATGCATTCCCCGTTGAAACAGAATCACTCTTCCCTGTGTGGGCAGGGCAATGTACAATTGCTAGAGCAGAGGGAAGTTTCAGGGCAGATAGGAGGTCCTTGATAAGGTCTCTATTAGCAATAGCTTTGCCAGAGGATGTTAGAAAGCACCTCTGTAGCCAAAGCATGCCTACAGCATGGCATACACTGAAGGCATATCTGGAGTCGGTGTAAATGGTAGCACTCTTCCCTTTGGCTAAGTTACAGGCTTGTGTAAGAGCCACAAGTTCAGCAGCTTGTGCACTAAAATGTGAAGGCAGAGAAGCTGCCCAGATAATATCATAATCAGAAACTACAGCAGCCCCAGTGAAACAGGTGCCATCTTTCATAAATGAAGAACCGTCCATATAGAGGACAATATCAGGGTTCTCTAAAGGTGTATCCAAAAGGTCATCACGGGGTTTATCAATCATATCAAATAAAGAGGCACAGTCGTGCAACAGCTCCCCCAAGAGTGGTAAGTTAGGGAGCAAGTATTGCTGGGTTAAGGACTGTACAGCATTTTAAAGTGATATTTCCATGACCCAGCAGGGTTACTTCATACTTAGCCAGCCTTTGATCTGAAAAGGCTTGTGTTCTATGGCATAGTAAGAGGGCCTCTACTTTGTGGGCACATTGTATTGTAAGAGGATTACTTAGGACCAAATCAGAGGCTTTTTCTACCAAAAGGGCTGTAGCCACCACTGCCCTGAGGCAGGGTGGCACCCCAGAGGCCACAGAATCTAGTTGGCTGGAATAATAAGCTATTGGACGCTGGACAGGTCCTAATGATTGAGTCAGGATCCCAGAAGCCACTCCCTTCTGTTCATGCACAAAAAGAGTAAAAGGCTTACTGTAATTTGGGAGTCCTAGTGCAGGTGCTGATAACAATGCCCACTTCAATTCTGTTATAGCTGAGAGATGCTGGGAATCCAGCTGGAAAGGTTCTGGGACAGAATTTTTGGTTAGAGCTTTGGTTAAGAGGCTTAGTAATTTCACCAAAAGAGGGTATCCATTGTCTGCAATACCCAGCTGCTCCTAGAATGGCCCTTAACTGCTTCTTAGTAGAGGGAGCAGTGAGTTGTTGAATAGCCTGGACTCACTTAGGAGAAACAGAGCGAGCTCCAGCAGCCAGAATGAAGCTCAAATATTCTACCTGAGGTAAACACCATTGTACATTTGACTTAGAGTCTTTGTGGCCTCTCTTGTATAGTTCTAATAATAAATGGCGGCTGTCTTCCTGACAGGTGTCAGCATCAGGGGAGGCTAAAAATAAATCATCTACATACTGCACTAAAGTAGAACCTTTAAAAGTAATAGAGGCCAGGTCCTGTTGTAAAATTTGAGAAAATAATGTAGGACTGTCCACAAAGCCCTGTGGGAGTCTAGTCCAGGTCCACTGTGTATTTTTCCAGGTAAAGGAAAATAAATACTGAAGTCCTCATGCACTGGTATAGAGAAAAAGACAGAGCAGAGGTCTACCACTGTGAAGCATGTAGCCTCACATGGAATTGAAGAAACTATGGTGGCAGGATTAGGGACTATAGCATGTCTAGGAATTACATAGTTGTTAATAGCTCTAAGATCTTGTACAAAACAATAAACAGGTTTGCCATCTGGGCCAGGCTTGGGTTTTTTAGCTGGCAAAATGGGAGTATTACATGGAGAATGATGGCATGGGACAATAATACCCTGACTTTTCAGAGCCTCAATTATAGGGGTGATCCCTTCTATAGATTCTTTAGATAATGGATACTGCGGAATGGATGGAGGTGGTCCCCCTTTAACTTTAATAGTAACAGGCATAGCAGATTTAAGGAGCCCCACTTCAGTAGAGGATGAGGCCCATAGGGACTCAGGAATATCAGAGGAGATTTTGGATGTATCCCGTACTGCTCCTTGAGCATCTGCAATCAAAATTGGTAATAAATGAACGGTATCCTCTGGCAACCGCAGAGAGACAGCCCCATCTGGAGCACAAGATATGGTTGCTCTAAGTTTACAAAAGAGATCACGACCTAATAAATTTACAGGGGCATTGGGCGTAAGTAAAAATGAATGTTCTACAATTAAAGGCCCCATAGATACCATGCAAGGGGTTAATTCTGCCACTCTTTGGGCCTTACCTGAGACTCCTACCACATTTAAAGATCCAATAGCATTGCATCTAGGGTCTGGTTTATGCACTAAGACTGATTTAGAGGCTCCTGTATCTAACAAACAATCATAATACGTGTCCCCATCTTTGAGGGTCACATGGGGTTCATTACTCTGGGGAGGTAAATGGATTGGTATAAGGGGGTTCAAAAATTCAGTATCTGGAAAAGTAAAGCTTTCTGTATTTATTTTCCACTCCTCCCCTGGACACTGTGAGGCCTGTGTCTCCCACTGAGGGATTCTAGAGTTACCCTGATTCTGATTCTGTCCTTCTGTACCTCCCTGATAGGGTCTATGATTATAATGATTCTGGTTGTAATAAGGTCTGTAATTATCTTGTTTGTTTCCTTTCTGGTAAAAATTTCCATAATTATTCTGGTTTCTCCTGAAAAAATATTCCAGACCCTCAGTTACTGCCCACCTGAGTTCTTGCTTTCTAATTCTACATTCTCTCAATGAGTGTCCTTGTTTTTCACAGTACTGACACACCTTAGGGGTTTTGTCCTGACCTTTAAATGTCTAACCTGAAAGTGCTGGTGCCAGAATGCTTTGCTTAGCCATATTGTCTTCATTTGCCTCAAAGATATAGGTGGCAATTTCTTTAAGCCTTTTTACAGCCATATCTTTCCAGCCTGGACACTGTGTCATAAAAAATTACGTATTTCTGGCAATGATTGATATACGAATGCATTCCTTACAATATAGGAATCTTTTGAGTCTAGTGGGTCCAGTCTTGTAAATTGCCTAGCAGCTTCACAAAGTCTATCATAAAATCTATTAGGTTGTTCATTAGACTCCTGAGCGAGTTTTAAAAACTTTTGCTAGTTGTCAGATTTCTTAGAACAGGATTCCATTCCTTTCAGTAGCGATTCCCTAGCATTTTTTAATTCTTGGAATTGCTGTGGATCATTATAATCCCAGTTTGGCTCCTGGAGAGGCCACTCTGTTAATGCTTCCCCAGAGGCCACAAAGGAATTTCCTGCTGTGACAATATCTGCAATTTCACTTGGGGATAGGATAATTTCCATAAGACAAGTGACATTGGCCCAAGTGGGTTGATATGTATTAAATATAGACCTTAACTGTGAAATTACTGACTTCGGATTCTGATCAAACCTAGGTATAAGTTTCTTCCATGCAGACAGATCCTTTTGACTGAATGGGCTATATATTTTACGCTGTGCTCCTCTGTGGGCCGTAACATTCTGTAGGGGGAACAGTTTCTGTTGATCTGATTCTAAAGACTGGTCTAAATCTGTTTCTGAACTCAGGTCATCTCCAATAGAGGGACCTGTACTGGTATCCCTCTGAACATGTGGTCTACTATGATTATATTCCTTCTTCTCTTTACAGCTTTTTTGGAAAAAATACCACATTACAATAATGACAATAACGAGAATAAAATTTATAGCCATTTGAGTTATAATGATAGTGGTATAGTAAAGTTCTAATTTAGTTGTAATGCTTCCAGTCAAATTGTATATATGCTCAGTGGGAAAGATAAACTCTCCCATACCATTGTTCCAAAGATTTTTTACTGTGTTTGTGAGGAGGAAACCAGCAATGCCATGAATAAGTATTGAGCAGGCCAACATTTTAAATTGGGACAATATGCTGTCCCAAAATATGTCAATTAGAATATACAAGGGGGAGCCAAATATTCAATCATGGTGCAGTTCAAAATGAACCAGCTTTTCTCTGATCAGCAAGATAAACGCTAAGGTGTTTTTTTTTTTAAAGAGCAAGGGAAATTACCTAAGGGGGCAGTGGGGGAGGGGCAAGAAGGTCCCCCAGGTTAGTTGGCTGGTGGCCAAATAAGGGGGAGGGGGCGGTTAAAGGAATTCACTAGGTTAATCAACTCCTGGTTGACTTGCCAAAAACTGTGGGGACCAATTTTTAATTGGGGAGTGCTAGCTAAGCAGCTTGCCGCAATATTGGGGCAAGGAAGGAAACCAACAGCCTCCCTCAAAACAGAACAAGATTTATTTTAACAAGAACGAACTTAAAAAAAACACACACAAACAGGATCAGTAGGATCAAGGGAAAGGAAATAAAAATGGGGAAAGGGAAATTATAATACCTGAAAAATACCACCACCCAGGAATCAGCTGAAAATACACAGCAGAACGCCTGTCACTTTCCAGCTTCCACCTAGAATGCCCAATTCTCCTCCCCCAAACCTAGAAACACCCCACACAGTCCCAGAAAATGGGATGGCCACTCTGACAGTCACATGACTGCCCTCACTAGGCTTCCAATCATTATAATTTTGCCAGGCCTATGTAGGCTTCAGAGAGTGGTGATGAAGTGAGGTGCCAGAGCCCTGGCAAAGGCTACAACCAGTGGATGGAGCACCATGCGGTTTGCGGAGCCCCAGGCCAGTGCTTGCCGAGGCATAAAAACCTCAAATAACAATTAATTCTTTACAGCGTCAAGTGTCTGAGGCCGGATTTGAACGCAGGTACTCTTGAATCCAGGACCAGTGCTTTATCCACTGCGCCACCTAGCCACCTAGCCACCCGCTTCATTCACACTTCTTAAAGAGACAGCAAGTTTCCATTTTGGAAAGAGCATTCTATTTTGGAAAAAAAAAAAAAAAACCTGAAAAATGTGAAAGAAGGGTCCACTGACAGAGCCCACTGTCATCTCACTAACACAGAAACTACTCTCGGTGGTTCTGTTTTTTAAATTGCCTCAAATAGTTGATAGTCAAGTGACAATTATAATAGTACTATATTAGCCATGTGTTAATAACACTATATGCAGGTCCTGCTGTGACAAGCTCTGTTTCATATATTTGTTTAGACATTTTCTTCAAGGAAAAATATGCCTCGATATAGATTTGATTCTGACACTTGAAAATAACAGAAAAGAGAACCAAGATATTCTGAAGTCTTTTTCTTAAACACATCACAGAGAAATGGCCATTTAAAATGAACATATTTGAAAATCTAATTGTATTATAATAGTCTATGCTGCAAAGTTACCAGTGAAGTGTTTCTAAGGCTGCTGAACACTACTGAAGATTTTTTTTAATTTGGAAACATTTAACTTTTAAAAATTCATAGTAGCCATATTGTATCATTAATTCCCAAATGTATTTTCCCCTATGTGTTTGTCTATACTATCTATCTTAAAGGCCCTAGTTAGACTTGCTTTTATATTGTAGTGGTGTAATAAATTCATTGATGTGGGTCCCCCATCCAATGACGAAGATCACAATCCATAAATGCCTTCTCTTCCTATGAAACTCTTGACTATATTCACTCATAAATCTTCCACTAGGGGATCACCAATGTATTGTGTGCTTTCATCTAAAGTAGAGCTTCTTAAACTTTTTCTACTGACAACCCCTTTTCTCCTGAGAAATTTTTACATGACCCCAGGTATAGAGGTCTATAAAATAGGTATACATAGCCTTTTACTGTTGCCAAATGTTTTCAAGACTTCCACATTCAGTTATGCAACCCCATATGGGATCATAGCCCTCAGTTTAAGAAGTTTTGATCTATAATGCCTTCCTTCTGGGATTCTTTCCAACATATCCTGCATATATGTGTGTGTGTGTGTGTGTGTGTGTAAACATATATGTATATATAGTTTTACATAATTGTTTGCATGTTGTCTCTCTTAATAGATTGTGATCTCCTTCAGAACAGAGGCTGTTTTGCCTTTCTTTGTAACCCTAGCACTTAGAACAGCATCTGGTATACAAGGCAGCTAGATGGTGCCATAGCACTAACACTTGTCATAAAAAAAAAAAAACTGAGTTCAAATGCAGATTTATCTGCTTAGTAGCTGTGGGGCCCTGGGCAAATGACTTAACCTCTATCGCCTCAATTTTATCATCTGTAAAATGATGATAATAAATAGCACCTACTTCCCAGGGTTTTTATGAGAATAAGGTGAGATCATATTTGCAAAGGGCTTTGCAAACCTTAAAGCATTATATAAATGCTATCTATAGCAGGCACTTAGTAAATGCTTATCGGCTTGATCTGATTCTAGATCTTTTGACATTTCATGGATACTACTGGAATACAAGGCCTATTGTCTGTTATCCCTAATTCTCTTTAATTAACTCATCCATCTCTAATGTAAATGTCTTTCATATCTTTTATGCCACTCATAGTGTGAAGCTCTTTGTTTTAACACACGATAGCCTGTTTACCCACCTACAACATTTAGGTGACCTGCAATTTTATCCCTTCAGAAACTATGGTATTCAATAATTGGCAGCCATACAAAGAATATCAGAGTTTAAAAAAAAAAGACATGTCTTTGTTCCAGGGAGAAACTTGAATAAACAAAAACACATCTACATTCTGAATCAGTGTTTTAACACATATTAAATTCATTATCTCAATGTGAGAGTTCAACTTTTAGGTTGATTTTCATCTATTAGTTCCTCATTGACAGAGGATGAAATAAATTATGGAGGAAGGATAGGGCTATTCTTCACACAAGAGATTCCATCTCTCATCAATCTTTGCACAGATTGATCCCCATGCCTGGAGTGTGCTCTCTTCCTACCTCTACCTCTCAGAATCACTAGTTTCCTTCAAAGATCAACTCAATGGGGCAGCTAGATGGTGCAGTGGATAAAGCACCGGCTCTGGATTCAGGAGTATCTGAGTTCAAATCCGGCCTCAGACACTTGACACTTACTAGCTGTGTGACCTTGGGCAAGTCACTTAACCCCCATTGCCCCACAAAATTAAAAAAAAAAAAAGATCAACTCAATGCCACATCCTACATAAGACCCTTTTGGATTTCCCCAACCACTAATGCTTCCCCACTAATAGTGTCTCATATGTATCTTTTACATGTTGTCTCCTCAAATATAGCTAGATAGACAGACAGGTAGATAGATAGATAGATAGATAGATAGATAGATAGATAGATAGATAGATAGATAGATAGATAGATAAATGTGTATGTGTGCATGTATGTGTGTGTGTGTGTGTGTTTCTTATGGGCAGGTATTGTTTCATCTGTGTTTCTGATCCCCAGTGCCTAGTTCTACATGATAGATACATTCCTACTTAAGATCTTCTTCCTCACCATTCCATAACTGACACTTGTATACTACTTAAGGTCTATACCATGCTTTCCTCACAAGAATCCCATGTAATAAAAACTAACATTTAAGGGAAGCTAAGTGGCACAGTGGATAGAGCACTGGTCCTAGATTCAGGAGGACCTGAGTTCAAATCCAGCCTCAGAAACTTAACACTTACTAGCTGTGTAACCCTGGGCAAGTCACTTGACCCCAGTTGCCTCACCAAAAAAAAAAATAATAATAACTAACATTTAGATGCTTTACATTCATTATTTCATATATGTCTCACAACCACCCCATGAGATAAGTACCTCTGGTATTGTTATTCACATGTTGCAGATAAGGAAACTAAGGCTCAAAGATGATAACTGATGCACCCATCATCAAAAAGTTTGGGGCACCTGGGTGACGCAGTGGAAATGGGAATAATAATAATACCTACCTCCCAGGATTGTTGTAATAATCAACTGAGATAACATTTGTAAAGTACTTAGAATAGTACCTAGTAGTAAGATAGTAGTAAGTGATATATGATTTTTTTAAGTCTCCAAAGCAGCATTTGAAATTATGCTTTCCCAACTCCAAGGACAACCACATTATAAAACACTGCCTTGTGTACTTTAATCTTCCTTTTTATTGCTTTTTTTCTTGGAACATGGCTAATGTGGACATTTGTTTTGTATGTCCATACTTAAGATTAAATTGTATAAACCACCCCCCTTACATTGGAACCCTCTAAATAAAAACCCAGAATTTGAAGTGAACAAATATCATATTTTTATGTGGAAATTAGCAGAAATCAATTCAAATGTGTGAGAAAACCAATCTGGAGAAGCAGTTTGTGGAAATAACTCACCTAAGAACTAATTCATTTTAAGCTATTTAGATTAAAATGTTTCCAAAATCGGAGCAAGAGACTTAAGATGCTTCCCGAAAAAGGAAGATATCAACTTAAAATATAAGGACTATAAGATAAACTATAATTTTACCATATTTGTCACAAGAATATGGTATAATGACAGAAGGAAAATGGCAAAGTTGACTCATTAATGCTTTTAGAAGTGGGGGGGAGGAAGAGAGAGTGGCATGTGGTATATTGTTATGCCACTGCTACTCATGATATAAAAAGGATAGCCAGGGAGTAGGAAATGAAGTAGGGCTGGTCTCTGCCCCAGGCTTGTGAGCCTGGTGACACATACATCACTTAGGGTTGTGGGGCCTCAAGATACAGTTTTTCTGGAGGTGAAATAGTTAAGACCTTCAGGGAGGCAAGGTTTTTGGCAAGGCCATCTAGAAGATGTCTAGTGAACAGGGATTTGAAGATATAGCAATGTCCCAATGATGAATCATGACCTTAGGTCTCCTCACAGATTCCTACCTGATTTTGGGAAAAGTCACTGTTGCCCATCCAGATTTAGTGGGTCATCAGGGGCAGCTAAGTGGCTTAGTGGATTAAGCACTGGCCCTGGATTCAGGAGGACCTGAGTTCAAATCCAGCTTCAGACACTTGACACTTACTAGCTGTGTGACCCTGGGCAAGTCACTTAACCCTCATTGCCTCACCAAAAAAAAAAAAAAAACAGATTTAGTGGGTCATCATCTACTTAAAACTATGGTGCAAGCCCTCATTAATATGCCTTACAAGAATCCCATGGATCACACACACACACAAATTAAAAAAATAAAATTGATAAAGAAAAGTTGGATAGATAAGAAACTGTCAGTGTGTCTCCAGCATTTTTGAAAGGAAAGAAAGACAGGAGCATTTCCAAGCATTAAAAAGGTGCATTCTGTAGTGAAGTAATGCTAATTCTCCACCATCTCTACCACATACTAAATGAATTATTCCTGAAGACTATTCAGTTCTCTTTTCTCTGATTTTTCATTCACCTAGTAATCTGATGACTACAAAATCAATTTTCTAGGGACCTAGATGCCAGCAATGGCATGTCCTGCCTACCAGGAATGAATATTATTGTCAATGGAAATGTCAAATCAGCACCAGTCCCCAAATCATGGCAATTTTGCTAAAAATATACAGGATCCTATGTGACCCTGGGCAAGTCACTTAACCTTCATTGCCCTGCATATATATGTGTGTGTGTGTGTGTGTGTGTGTGTGTATGTATAGAGATAGAGATAGAGAGAGAGAGAGAGAGAGAGATAGGTATAGATATAGAGATAGAGATAGATAGATATAGATATAGGTATAGAGATAGAGATAAGATAGAGATAGAGATAGAGATAGAGATAGAGATAGAGATAGAGATAGAGATAGAGATAGAGATAGAGATAGAGATAGAGATAGAGATAGAGATAGAGATAGAGATAGAGATAGAGATAGAGATAGAGGTAGAGGTAGAGGTAGAGGTAGAGGTAGAGGTAGAGGTAGAGGTAGAGGTAGAGGTAGAGGTAGAGGTAGAGGTAGAGGTAGAGGTAGAGGTAGATATAGATGTAGATATAGATATAGATATAGATATAGATATAGATATAGATATAGATATAGATATAGATATAGATATAGATATAGATATAGATATAGATATAGATATAGATATAGATATAGATATAGATATAGATATAGATATAGATATAGATATAGATATGGATGTGGAGGTGGATGTGGATGTGGAGGTGGAGGTGGAGGTGGAGGTGGAGGTGGAGATGGAGATGGAGATGGAGATGGAGATGGAGATGGAGATGGAGATGGAGATGGAGATAGATAGAGATAGAGATAGAGATAGAGATAGAGATAGAGATAGAGATAGAGATAGAGATAGAGATAGAGATAGAGATAGAGATAGGTTGAGATAGAGATAGAGATAGAGATAGAGAGATAGATAGAGATAGAGATAGAGATAGAGATAGAGATAGAGATAGAGATAGAGATAGAGATAGAGATAGAGATAGAGATAGAGATAGAGATAGAGATAGAGATAGAGATAGAGATAGAGATAGAGATAGAGATAGAGATAGAGATAGAGATAGATGCCTCTCAAAGGAGGAATAAGATTCTGATTCTCAAGGATTGTTTTAGCTTACAAGAGTATTGATTCTAAAGCATCATTACTCCTACTATACTAATAGAGAATAGAAAGGCAGCTAGGTAGTACAGTGGATATAGGGTCCTGGGGTAGAGAAGACCTCAGTTAAAATCCCGCCTCAGTCATTTACTAGCTGTATGACCTCAGGGAAGTCACTTAGCCCATTTGTCTCAGTTTCATCTATAAAAGGGGAATAATAACAGCACCTAACTCCCAGGGTTGTCATGAGGATCAAATGAGATAATGTTTGTAAAACACTTAGCACAGTACCCGGTACATAGTAGGTGCTGCGATGATGATGATCATCATCATGATGTCCTTACAGATAGATTTATAGAGACATACATAAAGAGAAACCTAGTTATATACGATTATACTCTCATACAGAGGAAAACAACCAGGGATATCCTGGCAAATGCTTAACTACTCCTCTCTTAGGGAAAAAAAACAAGCAAATATACACCATATATTTTCTTTTTTTTTTTTTTTTCGCTATATACTTTCTTTTTTTTGTTTGTTTGTTTTTTGCAGGCAATGGGGGTTAAGTGACTTGCCCAGGGTCACACAGCTAGTAAGTGTCAAGTGTCTGAGGCCGGATTTGAACTCAGGTACTCCTGAATTCAGGGCCGGTGCTTTAACCACTGCGCCATCTAGCTGCCCCACGCTATATACTTTCAAGTTTAATCTGCATTATTAGCATTTTCTTCATTACTTTAAGTCTAGACAATCAACAAAGTAATGTATCAGGCCCTGATTTGTAGCTTTTGTTGATTTCTCAGGTGTAAAAGTTCATCCTGAAAATTGAACAAGCAGCTCGCTTGAGCTAGAATGAGCTGGCTCTAGCACACCCCTCACAACAACCCAGTTCTGTTGCTCAATGGACTTTCCTAGAGTTTGGCAATGTCTACAGTGGGTACCATGCAATCTAGTTCTTCCTCTTTTCACAGGATTCTCTTAAGCTACAAACTTCTAAAGAATGTTTATTAGGGCTGAAATCATCTCCCCTCCTTAACTTTCCTACTCAGAAGTTTCAACCACCCCTTTTGGGAGTGTGATTTTACCTGATTGGGAGGTCCTTCAATTGTTATAATGCCATTCATTTCCTTCTTTGACACAGTTCTTTAAACTGGGCAGGGGTCAGTTTTGTTTTTCTTGCCTTGGTGAATCTCTGATATCTAACTTTAACTGAACTGTTCTTTAGCAGCTCAGTAACTCAATGAAAGATAACTTTCCTATATAACTTACCTTATAAACCAACATTATATATACATCTATATAATATATATTTCTTTAAAACACTTTATCATGCTTCTTGTAATTCTGTTGCACACACAGTATGAGTTGACTGCTTTGTACAGATGCTTTAAAGTACAGCTTCGCCCATTATTCTGACAAGGAGAAAACTTCTGTTCTAGGACATGAGACTCTTGCATTGAGCGTGAATTGAGAATTGTGTCAAATGGATGCATGCTAGAAAGTGGAATGATGGAGCAGAATGGAGAAGAATGATCAGCTATGTGAAAAGGAACAGCAGGCAGGCAGCGTGGACTTGAAGAAGATAGCAGCCATATGAAGAGAGGATAACAACCATATGGATCAGATAGAACAGATGGGAGAAACTGGCAATGGGCTAGAGAACCATGGAGGAGACAGAAGGCCATAGCTGCCTCCCTGAAACTGGAAAGAAAGATACTCAGGAGGCAGTTGTCATGGTGTTGTAAGTCTGAAATGACCGTGTCCTTCTGCTATGGTGAAAACTACTATTACTCCCTTGGAGTGGTGATAAACAGCATCCATTTCATATTTAGACAGAGAACATTTGATACTTGAGTCAGTTCCATGTTATTTGCCTTGCTTTTATATTTTAGTTAAATTCCTTGTGTGTGTATGTGTGTGTGATCCATGTGATTCTTGTAAGGCATATTAATGGGGATTTGCACCATAGTTTTAAGCAGATGATGACCCACTAAATCTGGATGGGCAACAATGACTGTTCCCAAAATCATGTAGGAATCTGTGAGGAGGCCTAAGGTCATATATAAAACACCTACAATGATTCATCGTTGTGACATTGCTAGATCCTCGAATCCCTGTTCCCTAGATATCCTCCAGATGGCCTTGCCAAAAGCCTTACCTCCCTGAAGGTCTTAACGATTTCACCTCCAGAAAAACTGTATCCTGAGGCCCCACAAACCTAAGTGATGTTTGTATCACTAGGCCCACAAGCCTGGGGCAGAGCCCAGCCCTACTCCATTTCCTACTCCCTGGCTATCCTTTTTATATCAGGAGTAACAGTGGCATAACCATATGCCATATGCCATGTACCACTATCCCCCTCCATTTCTAAAAGCATTAATAAATCAACTCTGCCATGTTCCTAAAAAGATTTTGTCAGTAAAATTCCCTATGGCCCACTCATCATGCCTATAACATTCCAAGCCAAGTGCCCCTCTGCAGCCATTGGTCCTTTATATGGATTGTCTTCTTAGAATGTTAGTTTCTTGACAGCAAGGACTTTCTTTGCTTTTGTATTTGTATCCCAGAAATTATCATAATGCTTAGCACATGGTAAATGATAAACAATTCTTTCTGGTAATTCATTCACTTAATTTCTTGTTATATTTATTAATGGAAAAAAATTATTAAGCTCTGGCCCATAGCAAAAAATGAACTACCCGCATTGTAAATTAATAGAATTGCCATTCTGGTTTCTAAGTCTCTTGTAGTTTTAATTAGCAAGAATTTATTGGCCAGAGTCTGATCACCCCTAATAAACTAATAAAATCAAGTTTTTGAACCTGCAAAACTGAAGACCAGAAATTGAAACAATAGTGACCACACCAAGATCGAAAACTATTCAGAAGACCTATGCAGACCAGTCAACTGTCTAATCTTTCTTTTTTGCCACCATACTATCTTCAATATCCAAAAATGTGCTGCCAAAAATGTATGTATTTTCTATCTATAATCTATGGATCCCAGCTTCACTCAAAACCAAGAAATATGATGGTTTCATATCCTTACACAGAAATATCATTTTAAATCCCAAGGAAACTGTCTTGCCATATCTTTTGATTACTTACTCTCCTGGATTTTTCCTCCATTCATTAGTGTCCACAAGGCATACTTAAACTTTTATGGAGTATTTGTTTTTTCTGCATTTGGATTTTTAAGAAAAGGAAACAGTTAAGATTATTTTCTCTTTGAAGACTGCAAAGGGATGACATTAACAAGAAGCTAGGGAGCTACGAGATATCAGGATTAAGCTTATATATGGTAGATAGTATGTAAATGAATTGGAAACTATAGTGTGTGGCTGATGTTTATTAGTGACCAAGGAAATCAAAAGACTTTTCCACACTACTCTTATGCTATATGGAGCCTTTCAACTTTCAGTTTTGATGAGTTCTTAATTACATCAGCATTACATGAATTATAGATTCCATGGACAAACACAAAGTTGCACCTTTTAAATAAAAATTCATGAAATTTAAAATGAAGATTTCCACTGTAATCCAAAGTGTGAAAATAAGGGCATTAAAAAATGAGATCAGGGGGCGGCTAGGTGGTGCAGTGGATAAAGCACCGACCCTGGATTCAGGAGTTCCTGAGTTCAAATCTGGCCTCAGACACTTGACACTTACTAGCTGTGTGACCTTGGGCAAGTCACTTAACTCCCATTGCCCTGCAAAAAAAAAAAATTAATAAAAAATGAGATCAGGGGCAGCTAGATGGTGCAGTGGATAAAGCACTGGCCCTGGATTTAGGAGGACCTGAGTTCAAATCCAGATTCAGACACTTGACACTGAGCAAGTCACTTAACCCCCATTGCCCCACAAAAAATTTAATTTAATTTAATTTAAAAATTAAAAAATAAAGAAATTATTTTTTTAAATGAGATCAGATACTCTTGCTGGCCTCCATATGAGGGAAAAATAGGGGATAGTGACAAACCACAGTAGGTAGACGTGGAAAGTACTGACATTCAGAGATATAAGAAATATTAAAGAAGGGATTTTCAGAAATTGGGGGGAAAGATGTTTTAAAAAAATATAGACTGATCTTTCTGAGATGTGTCAGTTGCAGCTTTAACTACATTATTAAGAAGGTTTTGCCTTCAGTAGTCTGGGAAAACGTAAGAACGCAGTCCTTCCTTGAAGCGTGTTTTTAAAGGCATATAACAAAATGCATTTAATTACAAATAAACAAATTATATTGAAATATAGTTATCAAAATACTTTTTTAAAAAATAGCTCGGGAGGTGGCTAGGTGGCACAGTGGATAAAGTACCGGCCCTGGATTCAGGAGTACCTGAGCTCAAATCCGGCCTCAGACACTTGACACTTACTAGCTGTGTGACCCTGGGCAAGTCACTTAACCCCCATCGCCCTGCAAAAAAAAAAAAAATAGCTCATGAACCACAAATTAATAACCCCTGCCAGAGGGGACAAGGGGCACATGGGAGAAACTGTCCTTCACCAGAATTATAAACATATTTCCCTGACTTATGTTTGACATGGTTGGCTGTTGTCCTTTGTTGTTGAAGGGAACCAAAATGGCATCATGATGTTGGAGTCAAGGTACAGTGTGTCAGACTATGACTGATCAGACCAATATGAGTTCAGAAAGTTCTACCACAGGTCAGACATAAATAGTTCATACAAAAATTTGGAGGGGAGATATGTCTACTTTTGTACTTCTCATCTTTCTTTATAGCTACTGCAATTCTGCTTTGCTCATAAAGCACACTGCCTTCTTTGATGCTGGCATACCATGCTGGATGATCCTTTGCCAGTGTCTCCCATGTCTTACAATCAGTTCCAAAGTTCTTCAAAGAGAACTTGAGAGAGTTCATGTATTGTTTCTTCTGACCAACATGTGAGCACCTGCCTTGCATAAGTTCTCTGTAAAAAAGTCTTTTAGGCAGGTGTATGTTTGGCATTTGAACAATGTGGCCAGTCCATCAGAGTTGTACTCTCTGCAGTAAAGTTTGAATGTTTGGCATTTTAGCTCAAAAAATTACCTCAGTGTCCGGTACCGTATCTTGCCAGGAGATCTTCAGAATCTGCCTAAAACAATTCAAATGGAAGTGATTCAGTTTCCTGGCATGGTGCTGGTAGACTGTCCAGGTTTCAGAAAAATACTTTGACAACTATATCCTGGTGAGCTAAATAAACCTCCTTTGCAATTCTACTTTGTGTGTTAGGTGAGTCATTTACACCATTCTGTCTCTTCATAGTGGGATGTGGGACCCCAAGAAACTTAAGAGACCCTAAGCCCTAAGGAATCCTTAAACTTTAGACACTGAAACCAAATATTCCAGAAATGAAAAACAATCCCTGTTTCCCACCTCAGGAATGTGATATTGCCAGGACACATAGACCAGGGGTCACATAGCCCCTGAGATGTTTAGAGACAAGTCCATCTATGATGTAAGCACCAATAAGCATATCAAGGTCTGCAAAGATGACATGCAAGTTCTATATGTTCAAGATAATGGATTCCTTGTACTTCAGCAGAATGTGTGACTGAGAGTTCATCATTCAACCCCCGAATACCTCCTCCCCCAGTTATTTTGAAATCTCCTCACTGGGACAGAGCCTTCTTTGTCTATAAGTGTATATAAGGTCAATTCCCCTTCCACTCAGAGAGAGGATCTCCATTGTAATGATTGGAATGATGCCACCTGCTGGAGAATTACTGTAGGAAAGCTCCAACATGAGGAGAGGGCTACTGAGGGCAGGACCATGCGTCTTTTCTTTGGTGTCAGGAAGTGACGTTTGCTTGTGGAAGAAAGAAGGGGGAGGCTGGCGCTCTGACTCACTCTCTTTTCCTGAGGACTCCGGTGGAGAAGGGAGCTAGAAATGTGCTCTCCCTTTAATAGATAGAGGAATATAGGCCTTTCTCTTTCTCTTCACCAAATTCTTATTCTCCTTAATAAATGCTTAAAAGTCTAACTCTTGCTAAAGCTTATAATTTATTGGTGACCACTCATTAGAGATTTCAGACAGTATAGCTAGAATGTTAGCCCCTTACACCATCATGGTCTCTAGCAGCCATTTATTCCTCTCTCCTAATAAATTTCTCTATTCTACAAGATTTTTAGTGAGCCTCCAATTCTTTAGGTGAGTTAGCCCCCTGACCCAGGACACGAGCTCTGCCCACAACAACATCTTGACTTCAGAATAGCTACCCCAGTCTCCTAACACAGAGGCATAGATAAGTAGGAAAGTATTAAGAGAAAAGCTATCAGAATCGTGAAGGATTTTGAGATTTTGCCATACCCAAATAAGTTGAAGGAATAGCAGGTGTTTTTCACCTCAAAAAAGATAAGGCTTGGGGATACCTGATAGCTGACTTCAAGGATTTGAAGAGCTATCATTGGAAAGAGTGATTAGATTTGTTTTGCATGGCCCCAGTGGGCAGAAAGAGAATAAATAAGTGGAAAACAAAACAAAAAACATTTAGACTTGATGTAAGGAAAAGCTTCTTAATAATTAGAGGTATCCAAAAATGGAATAGTCTGCCTTTGGAAGTAATGGGCTTCACCTCACTGGAGATGTTTCAGAAAAAGGTAGATTGCCACCATGACAGATGCTGTACTTAAGAGCCTCCTCAGAAGAGAATTCTTGTTCATGTATAGAATGGAATACATGATGTATGAGAAGGGTTGAGGTCCCTTCCAAATCTGAGATATTGTGGATTTTTCCTTTTATTTTAGTTCCCTCCAAGTCAAATTGAGTCTACGAGTGAGTCATTCAGTTTACACGTATTTAGTAAGTGCTTGCTATAAGTGCCAGGTACTGTCCTAAGTTCTAGAGTTACAGAGACAAATATAGAGCCCCTGCCCTTGAGGAGCTCACATGCTAAAGGAAGAAACTACCTACAAATATCTATGTTTATATAAGATATATGTGGCGTAAATAGAAGGCAATCTAAGAGGGGAAGCTCTGAGTGTGAGGGAAGGGGCTGGGGGAGGAATGGGAAAGGCCTCTTACAGAAAGTGAGATTTTGAGCTGAATCTTGAAGGAAGTCAGGGAATCTACAAGGTAAATATAAGGAGGGAGAGCATTCTAGGCACGAGAAATAGCTTGTGAGAGAGTGCAGGATCAGGAGATAGAAAGTCATGTGAAAGAAACAGCAAAAAGGCTGTTGTTACTGGATCAGAAAGTAAGTGAAAGCAAGTAATCAATCAATCAACATCTATTAAGCACCTACTATATGCCAGGCACTATGCTGAGTGCAGGGGATTCAAAAAGAAGCAAAAGACAGTCCTTGCCCTCAAGGAGCTTGTAATCTAAACAGGGAGATGACATGCACATAAATTTATACAAAGCAAGATACATACAGGATAAATAGGAAATAATGACAGAGGGAGAACGCTGGAATTAAGAGGGGTTAGGAGAGGCTTCCTATAGAAGGTGAAACTTTAATTGAGACTTAATGAAAATCAAGGAGTGAGTAGGTGGAGTGGAGGAGGGAGAGTATTCCAGGAATGGAGGAGAGGCAGAGAAAATGTCCATAGTCATATTCCATAGACAATATGGATTCTTATTTGTGTAACAGCCAGGAGAACAGTGTCACTGAATTAGACTCTGTGTTAGGGAGTAAGATGTAAGAAGACTGGAAAGGTTGAAAGGGGTTAGGTTATGGAAAGCTTTGAATGCCAAACACAGCATTTTGTATTTGTTCCTGGAGGCAATAGGAAGCCACTCGTGTTTATTGAGTGTGGGACTGGGGGGTGGGGAGGGGTAGTGACATGATTGGACCTGCGCTTTAGGAAAATCATTTTAGTTTCAGAATGTAAGGTAGATTGGATGGGGAGAGACTTGAGTCAAGAAGACTCAAGATCAGCAGTCTGTTGCAATAATTCAAGTATCAAGTGATAAGGGCCTCCACTAGAATGGTGGTAGTGTCAGAGGAGAGAAAGAATGAATTCCAGAGATGACATCATCTACTGATTGGATGGATATTGTAAGAAATAATTATTAATAATTGATATATTGGAGGGCCCAGTGATCTCCCCTTCTTTCTTAATACTTTCTCCCCTGCACCCCTCCTACTCCCAGGTCTAGTTCTCTGTGAAAGTAGAATTCATCTGAGTCAACCCCAAACCAAGCTTACAAAGAATCTTGGATGGAGACAGATCTATTTTTCTAGATGGCTGAAGAACTTCACACCTAGGTGGAAGCTATTGTGCTCCCATCAGTTTGGGTGGGGGTCTGCATGCTTTCTCTGATGTCATTCTTACCAAGATTTGAGTGACCCAAGTCATAGCTTCTTAAACTGTGGGGGAATCACAAAAAAAAAAAAATACTGGCAACAGTATTTATGTATACCTCTTTTATAAACCTATATACTCAGCTTCACATAAACATTTCTCAGGCAAAAAGCAGTAATGAGTGGGAAAAGTTTAAAAAGCCCTGGCCTAAGTCACATATCCCCAGACTTCATTTCAATATAATGCACCTCCAAATCATGTCAACCAATTAGATTTGATTGCTATCTGATGGACCTCCTACAGTTAGAAGGGTATATAAACTGTAACCCCCAGCTCCGTTAGAGTTCTTTGGTCTGAAATGGCCAATGATCATTCTCTTCTTAATAACTTGGTGGGCTATTAGTAAAATGACTACATTACAGAGACACCATGTCTCTCGTATTTTCAATCATCATAATATGGAGAGTGTGAGAAAGTAAGGAATCCAGAATGACTCCTAGGTGGTGAGTCTGAGGCACTGGGAGGATAGTGTTGCCCTCTATAATAATAGGAAAAGTAGAAGGAAAGTGTAAGAAAACTGGAAAGTGGAATATAGATGAGAATCCAAGATATCCTGACATTGCCACATGCATAGAGAAAAACACCCTTAATCCCTGGCCACCTTAAGCCCAAGTAGACTTTTGCTGATCTGTCCATCTCATTTCCTACTTTTCTTCCCCAGAGACTTGAATGTACTCCCCCAACTTCACCACCACCACCACCCAACTATGTGAAATTCTCCCAAAGTCCCTTGTGACAGCTGTTGACCAAAGCTGGCAAGCTACTAAAACTCTCTTAAACATAAAGTAAATGCTGTCTGGCGATCCTTTATAAATCCTTGAGTTGTGATATTGGGATACATGGAACCAGGGCCAAATGCTACTTGTTTTTCTATGGTTTGGCATTGTTTTGTTCTATAATGTCCTTTCCTCAGGAAAATCAGATATTCTTGACATGTGCTCTTAGGTCACAGTCCTTGTAAAGGAGTTGACTTGGAGAATTAAGATGTGCTGCCTCCTCCCTTGGATGTGCTGTGGGACATGTTAAAATCATCTGATTTTTAGGGGGCACCTGTATGGCATCCAATTGCTGCTATGTAAGTCTGATTAGGAATGAAAAAATCTTCTGGCTACTTAAGATATGGCAGAACAGTACATGAAAATGAGACTAGAATGGAAAAAAGGACCTTTGCTATGCATCCAAAATTCAACATTTATTGAGCATTGATTTTTTTCCAAGGTTTATGCATGGTTCTGTGAATGACACAAAGATAAATAAACTTTAATAATGGCTGATGTTGGCCCAAGAATATAAGGTTTACAAAGAACTTGAAGGTTTATGTACATGATCGCATTTAAGACTCAAGAAAACCCTGTGAGGTAGATACTAAAGATGAGGAAATTGGGACAGAGAATTCAGTCACTCAATTAGTAAGTCAATAAACATTTATTAAGCGCCTACTATGTGCCGGACACTTTGCTTAGCTAGTAAATGTCACAGAAAAGATTCAAATTTTGCTCTCAGGGGAGCTAGGTGGTGCAGTAGATAAAGCACCGGCCCTGAATTCGAGAGGATCTGAGTTCAAATCTGGTCTCAGACACTTGACACTTACTAGCTGTGTGACCCTGGGCAAGTCACTTAACTCCCATTGCCCTTAAAACAAAACAAAACAAAACAAAACAAAACAAATTCTGCTCTCTACTAACCCCAAGTCCAGTCCACTATATTGCCACTCTAAAAGCATGGATTCTATTCCTTATAATGTTTACAGTCTAGGCAGCAGGGGAGATGAAGTTTTATGTAAATAACTTTCACAAAGTACTGTTTGATAATTATATGAGAGAAGCACAGACAAGTAATAAGAGATCATGAAGTTCCCTCATGGCTGAAACCATTTATTCAGCAAACATTAAGTAATCACTTATATTGTACACAAACTATGCTAAACCAGGCTTGGACACATGCTTCATGTCCTTATGGAGTCTAGTAGTAAGCTAATATATGCATACAGGCAACTATAATACAAATTACATGATAAGTGTCATCTTATCATCTTATTTTTAGTGGCCACCTAGTCAAATCTCCTCATTTTACCAGTAAAGAAGCTGAATCCCAGAGAGGTTTAATATCTTGCCCAAACTCACACATATCAGAGGCAGGATTTTATCCCAGGGTCTCTAATTGCAGAACCAGTGCTCTTTCCACCATAACAGCTGATTTATAAGAAGGAAAGCTGCACTAGATGTCATCTAAAGTTCCTTCCAAATATGAAATCCCAGAATGGAGGGGGTGTGGAGAAGGAGATGAGGGAATCATCAAGATTTTCTTGTAGGGAGTGGTGTTTTGAGCCATGCTTTAAAGGATGGATAGGGTTTGAAAGACAATAGTAAGTGGGAGGGCATTTAGCAAAGACCCAGAAGTAGGAAAGTGTGACATGTGTGCAGAATACTATGTGTAGTCCTCTTTGGCTGGAGCATAAGTTTCATGAAGTAGAATAATATGAGCTAGTAATGTAGATTGGAGTCAAGTAACTGACTCCAATATCAGAGCAGTGTAATTAAAAAGATCACTCAGACATTGTTGGATGGATTCAACATGGGGGTTAGGGGGAGAGAGGGGATGAACAAATGAGTGATTAAGAAAAGAACTGGTTCAGTAGAGAGTACTTCTGGGAAATATTCTAGGTTGTCATCATCTCATATCCTGAAGCTTTAGTCAATTAATCTCTTTTGTCAGAAGAATCTTGTTTGAGGTGAAATGTTCTGTTGTAACCATAGGGACAGCCATAAAGTCATACCTCTCCTGAACTCGGGAAGCCTAGAATTCATTTTGCAAAAAATGCTATGTGACCTAGGATAATTTGAGTTGACTTCTTCACCCACCCACCCTCAGGTGGATTGACCTGGGACCCAGGTATGGGGTGCTATGGAAAAGGAAAATATAATAATAGCTCTAGGAATGTGGAGTATTCCCGGGCCTGGCAAGAAACTTTACTGTCAGATGTTTTTTTATCTCCTTGTCCTGAGCTTTAATGTATTTTTCTCTCATTTTAGACTTCCTTTACCTGGGAGTTACTAAATATGTTCAATCAATTAACAAATATTTATTAAGCATCTACTATGTGCCAGTCACTGTGCTAAGCACTGGTCATAATTTCTTATCTGAACCCTCAAATTCTAAGTGCCTCATTGAACAAGGTGTGAAATTACTAACCCATCTTAGACAACTAAGATGCCCAGATGAGTCTGTATCATAATATGTGTCTCAGGTAAACCAGGAATTTAAGGGTAAAAGTGACTTGGGCTTTCTAACTTAACCCACTCACCACTTATTTTCAACATATATAACTTATTCTGTATTGATATAGACCTGATATTCAGTCAAGCCTGGAAACTGAACACTGTGATTACTTTGTTGCCAAGACTTGCCGATTTCACCTTTGCAACATCTCCTGAAAATATCCTTTCTTCCTCTGACCCACCCTGGTGTAGACACTGATTTTCTCAAGCCTAGACTATTGCAAAAGCTTGCTGGTTGGTCAGCCTGCCAGAATTCTCTCCCCACTCCTGTCCAACATCCATTCAGCCACCAAAGTGATTTCCTTAAAGCTCAGGTACAATTATGTTACCTTCTTACCCCTATTCAATAAACTTCATTTGTTCCTTCTCACCTCCAGGACCAAATATTAAAATCCTCTGTTTTTGCTGAAAGCTCTTCATCACCTATCCACAGACACACACCTTTCAAGTCTTCCTACACCTTATGCCCTACCATGTACTCTGTGATCAAAGAACACTAGTCTCCTTACTATTCCTCAAAGAAGACCCTGCTTCAGTAATTATCTCTGGCTGTCCCTCATGCCTAGAATGCTATCCCTCCTCATCTCTGCCTCCTGGATTCCCTAGTTTCCCTGGCTTCCTTCAAATCTCATCTGAAATTCCACCATATAGAGAAAGACTTTCCCAATCCCTTTTAATTCTAGTGCTTTCCCTTTATTAATTATGCCTTATTTACTTGTACATAGCTTTTTTTGTTTGTGATTGTGTGTTGTCTTGCCCTTTAGAGTGTGAGCTTCTTGGGGGCAGGAACTACCTTTTGCCTTTCTTTGTATCCCCAGCACTTAGCACAGAGACTGGCACACAGTAGCTGCTTAATAAATGCTTAAATGACCATTAGAATGCTTTTTTTTTTTGCTCTTAAATTTAGAAATGTATTCTGTTTAATTGACAAACTTTATATAGCTTTATTTTTTTAAAGACCAAAAAAAAGGAAAAGAAAACAGTGAAAATATGACAATATCCAAAACTGAGACCCACTTTTCAAAAGCAAGAGTTCTTAAAGTTCACACTACTGAGAGGTAAGGTTGTACACCAAAACCCTAGTCGTACCAATTTGTTGGAGTAAAGAAAGTTTGTTATAGCATTTTATTATTTGTAGTAATTAGGTACTTAAACTCTCAGTTACTCTTTCTGTATGATTATTGTATGTGGTTTGTAGTCCATTACAATCTCATCTTATATATTCTTTGTTGTTTCAGCTAGACCATAAACTCCTTGAAGGCAAGGAACAAACATGTCATATACCTCTTTGAATCCCCCAGCACCTAAGCAAATAACTTTTCAATAACAGGTTCTCACTAAATTTTTGTTATTTGACTCTTCAGGGATCATTTGCCAAGGTTATAAACCTAATTAAGTATATTATAGCTACCTCTCTTGTTATCACTATGTCATTGCTATAAATTGAAACTCCCAGTTTAATGAGATGTCTGTCCTAAATTTAAAAGAATAAAAGAAATACAAAGCATTAGTCCCAGCTGAGTTTTGTCATTGTTTCTTTTCTACTTGTCATTTTTAACTGAGCTCTTAGGAGATTTCAGTGAAGATAATATAAATGAAAGTTCATTTTTTTCTCTAATTCTGATACTAAAAATACCCCCCCATTTTTCCAAATCTCAGAGGTCCTCCTTAATAACTAAGGCTTCCTTGTTTTCTCTCACAGACATGATTAAATGATCAAGTATCACACTATTGCACCTAGGCAAACATCTGTTTAGTCTTAAAATTTGGTTTTCATTTTTAAAAATACTAATATATCTGTGTTATTGCCAAAGTCCTATCACAGTACCTCATAATGGTAAAGAGATAGCCCTGGGTTCTCTATGTTGGCAGAGTGTAAACTCCTGCAGATCTTATAAAGATGAAAAGCCTTCAAATACAAAACTAGTAATAGGCTGCAAGTCTGTCTTCCAAGGATCAGTATAGCTAAACTCAGGCTTATCACCAGAAAGTTGGCCAATGGGTGATTAATTAAAACCAGAAAGCATCAGTAAAATATTTTTTAAAATAAGACAAGGATAATATCTTATATAACATTTTACATGTTTTATGAATTATTTCCATCCAAGACATTTTTTTTCATTTAATTTTATTGTTTTCCAGTTACAAATTACATATAAGGATGGTTTTCAACATTTGTTTACATTGATTTTTAGTTCCAAATTTTTCTTTTCTCCCCCCCGCCCCGCTTCTTTGCCTCCTCCCCAAGACAGGAAGCAGTCTGATACAGGTTGTATATGTACAGTCACATCAAACATATTTCGACATTAGTCATCTAGTAAAAGAAGAATCAGAGCACAAAGGAAAAACCTCAAACAAGAAGGAAAAAAAAAACGTCCAAAAGTAGAAACAGTATGGTTCAATCTGAATTCATAATTCACAGTTCTTTTTTCTGGATATTGAGAATATTTTCTATCACAAGTTCTTTGAAACTGTTTTGGATTGTTGCACTGCTGAGAAGAGCCAAGTCTATCCCCATTGTTCATCACACGATGTTGCTGTTACTATATACAGTGTTCTCCTGGTTCTGCTCCTCTCAGTCAGCATTAGTTCATGTAAGTCCTTCCAGGTTTCTCTGAACTCCTCCTGCTCATCATTTCTTACAGCACAATAGTATTCCAATACATTCATATACCACAATTTGTTTAGCCATTCCTCTATTGATAGGCATTCTCTCAATTTCCAATGCTTTGCCACCACAAAGAGTGCTGCTATAAATAATTTTGTACATGTGGGTTCTTTTCCCTTTTCTATGGTCTCTTTGGGATACAGACCTAGCAGTGGTACCACTGGGTAAAAGGGTATGAACAGGCCTGTAGTACTTTGGGCATAGTTCCAAATTGCTCTCCAGAATGGTTGGATCACTTGACAGCTCCACCAACAATACATTAACATTCCAATTTTCCCACAGCTTCTCCAACATTTATTATTTTCTTGTTTTTTGTCATATCAGCCAATCTGATAGGTGTCAGGTGGTACCTCAAAGTTGTTTTAATTTGCATTTCTCTGATCAGTAGTGATTTAGAGCATTTTTAAATATGGCAATAGATAGCTTTGACTTCATCAGAAAACTTCCTGTTCATTCAAATCCTTTGGCCATTTCTCAATTGGGGAATGACTTGGATTCTTATGAATTTGATTTAGTTCCTGATATATTTTAGAAATATGGCCTTTATCAGAAATACTGGCTGTAAAATTTGTTTCCCAGTTTTCTGCCTCCCTTCTAATTCTGGCTGCATTGCTTCTGTTTGTACAAAAGCTTTTTAATTTAATGTAATCAAAGTCTTCCATCTTGCTTTTCATAATATTCTCTATCTCTTGTTTGGACATAAATTGTTTCCCTCTCCATAAATATGAGAGGTAAACTGTTCCTTCCCCTCCTAATTTGTCTATGATATCACCCTTTATGCCTAAATCTTGAACCCATTTTGACCCTATTTTTGTATAAGGTGTAAGATGTTGGTCTGTTCCTAGTTTCTGCCATACTATCTTCCAGTTTTCTCAGCAATTTTTGTCAAATACTGAGTTCCTATCCCAGAAGCGCATCCAAAACATTTTTAAACAAAGTTTTCATGCTTAAAGAAGTAGACCCTCAACTCTCCAGAAAACAAAGCTGTCTGGAATTATATTGGGGGGAGGGGGGCAGGAGGGCAGGTTATGGAGAACTAAAGATTTACTGCTTTTAAATTATTACCTAGAGAAGATACATTAGCAAATTTCTATGAAAAGAGAATTGTGATGTAAGGTAAGTGGAAATATGGGGAAAGTGAGTTTTAGAAAATAAGGAAAAAAATTTTAATCAGTGCATTTAAAATCTACTCCATGAGAATTTAAATACTCAGAAAAGTGATTTAAAAGTAAGCAATGTTTCTTCTTAATTTTCTTTTTCCAACCCCACAGCTGAGAGGAGAAATTCCCTTTTCCTGACATTAAATCTTACTCTTCAGCTCTTATCCGTGGTAAAATGCCATTCTGGAAGGGAGGGTGGCCCTAAAAATGCATTATTAGAGAACCTTCTTAGATCTAGTATAGTGTACTCCAGGACAGCAAATAAAACCCTGGAAGTCGTTGATACAAACTTAGACTGTACCTTTCCAAAGACCTACAAGTGTTGGCTCTCGAGGGTAGCAGTAGGGCATCCCAGGCAGCTACCCTCTGCTTTCCTTGGCATCACCTCAGCTGAAATAAAATGAAGAGAGGGAGGTCCATTTGGCACAAGAAACAAAGAAACTCAATCATATGGGATAGGAAGTGAAGTTAAGAAACTTCTATTTCCTCCCTTCCTTAGCACTTGAAAAATAACAATTAACACTAGTTCTTAAATTGCATTAAAATCCTCCTATAATTTTCTACCATAAACTTTAAAGACCAAAGTTTAAAAAGCCAAGTTGAGGGAAAAAAACACATTTGTATATGCTAAGCACGACAGCTTTGAAAGCAATAGGTTGAAAATTTTATATACTAAAAAAGACAAGTAAGCTGTATGTAATAGAAGTCTGAATTTTCATATACAAGCCTACATTTCTGTTTTATGTATATAGTTGAATGGTATATGGAAATACTCATTCTATTTGTTAAGTTCAAAATAAATTTAAAATAAATCTTAAATTTTATTTGCTTTGAAACCTCTTCAGCCATTTCTTGACAGGGAATTTTGGAATAACACTTAAAAATTACTAAAAAGACAAGGGGCCACAGAACTCAGAAATTATGTTTTTCCTAAGCAGTAAAAAAGATCATGCTAGTATTGATGGAAAACCAGTTTCAAAATGCTTTTCTACAGAAGCCAAATGGGAGATAGGGAGAAAATATGCAATCAATCAACAATAAATCCCAGTGAGGAAAAAAAAGAAAGAAAGAAAAGATCATCTTTGAAATACATTGGGGAAAGTAGGAGATATCCACCATGAACACAAAATCAGACATCATTTGTAACCCTTAATAGGGAAAAATTACAACTGACAAGATAGAGCAAAGTTAGAGACCTCTGAGTCAAGAAGAGCAGTAAAAGGTTAAGAAAATCTGAAGACATGGATTGTTAGTGAACACCAAGGTTAGAAACCTGTTGATAGAGCCTGAAAAAAAGGTTTATGGTCAATGGCTATTTGCTTTTTCAGGAAATGAAAAAAATATTAATGAAATGGATCAGTGATATGAATTAATGTGGCACACAATGAGATATTTTAAATTGATCAGAGAAGGCTGAATTGTTTTAACTGTGGTCATTAGTAGTTTCATTTGCCTTTGAAATGGCCTGATGTATTACCAGAAAGATTTCAAAATGGAATACATTTTTTGATATTTGAGGAGCTTTTTTCTTTTAAAAGTCCTGGAATAAATGTACTTCAGAGCTATAACAAGAAGGAAATAATTGTACATTTAGTTAAGAGGTATCTGAAGGAAAGATTCCATGGAAATCTAAAAAGGATTCAAAATTTCTAAGATACCTGCCATGCTACAAGCTTTGAAGGGGAAAAATTTCATATGAAGCACTTTTAAATTATTCTCTTCACTCATAAGGGCTCTAGGTATGTCCTGTGTAGCAAGGCAAAGTTAGCCTAGGATTAAATTTGTAAGGAAAAATATGTAAGGATTCAAGTACTGGGTGTCTTCCAAATTGGCCATGTCCTTTTCTTCAATCTCCACCTTCTACAGTCATCATCAGGGTCCAGGAAGTCCCCTGTCATCCCAGCACTGCCAGAGGCCATGTGACACTGTGGTTCACAAGAACAACCTCCAAAATCTGAAACAGATTTCAAGAGAAATTTATTAGGCCATTTGGTAGTGTGGAGAATAAAATTATATATGGTCACCTTATTTCTGTCCCAAGTTTAGGGAAAATTAGCTGGGGTTTTTAATATATTAAATATAATAATTTTAATATATTGCTATTAGAAGCTTTAGTACCAGTTTGGGGCATTAAGCATTTATTAAAGCATACCAAATATTAGTAAAGAGAGAACACATGGCTCAGAAAGTTAAGGTCTATCGAGCCTAGAGAAAACATAAAGCTCAGCCTGGCTTCCTTCTTTCTCCAAGACCTCCAAGAGCCTCACTACCTACTTCCTGCTCTGAAGGAGAGCTGCCTTTCCATACAGCTCCAAGTTAATTGGCTAGCATCTTTCAAATCTATTGGTTTACTGGACTTGAGGGTGGTCTATGAGCAGAACTGAGGTCAGAGTTCAGAGAACACACCCTCTGAGGGCCAGGCTTTCAGGTAGGTGTGGTTTGAAGTTAACTTTAATTGAATTAATCAGCAAAGTCAATCCAATCAATCTTAATATTATTCCCTGAGGAGGGGGGGGGGCCTCTAGGCATCCCAAAACCCATTATTTTCTCACAGGAGAGAACAGCAAGTAGAAAGAGGTTGTCACTCACTTTCATCCAGGCTCTGGAAGGTTTTCACTATATAGGATTTAGGCAAGGTTTTCTGAAAAGGAGTCACACACAAGTCATCTGATAAAGGTATTGCACATATTCACCTGAAGAGGACCCAAAACATAAGCTCATGTGGACCCTAAACAAGTCCTGGGTATAGGAATCCAAAAGAATAGTGTTTTGGGGGTGGATCCAGAACCTAGGAGAACCCCAAATAACTTGTAGCCATCTTTAGCATTCCTGATTACTGGGATCAGGTAACATTCTGAATGTAGACAACCTTTAATCATATAGGTTTAGATTTAAACATGATAATATTTTTTCCAAACAATATAATAAATCATTTTTCCTATAACACTCACTCCAGTGATGACTTGGATACTCTGCTACTACTGCTAATGTTTTCCATTTCTGAAGCTTCCATGTTTTTCTTATTTCTGCCAATGCCAATGTTGCTACAGCTATAGCCCCTATGGCTATTTTTTCTTTCATTTTTCTATTATTTTTAAATTTACATTTATTTATTTTTTGTGACATTTTAAGTTATGAACTGTTTCCCTCCCTATTCCACACTAGAGAAGGCCATAAATGTATATAAAATCATACTATGCATACTTCTATTTATCAGTTCTTTCTCTAGAGGTAGAAAGCATCTTCCTTCATAGGTCCCTTGTAATGGATTTGAGTATTTATAATACTCAGAATTACTTGGTCATTCACAGTTGTTCTTCAAACAATATTACTATTATTGTATACAATGTTCTTTTGGTTCTGCTCATTTCACTTTTCATTATTTCATTCAAGTCTTTTCACTTTTTTATAAACAACCAACTCAGCATTTCTTATAGCACAGTACTATTCCATTATAATCATATATTACTTGTTTAGCCATTTCCCAATTGACAGGCATCTCCGCAATTTCCAGTTCTTTGCCACCTCAAAGAGAACTACTATAAAGATTTTAGAACATGTAGGTTTTATAACTCTTATAATTCCAGACTGCTCTACAAAATGGTTCCACCAACGCTGACTTAGCATCCCAATTTTTCCACATCTCCTCCAACATTTGCCATTTTCCCCTTCTATCATTTAAGGAGATGTCACAATTCTTTTAGATTGAGATAACCTAGGCCAAATGTGGCTCAGAAAGAGTCAACCCATGACTATTTCTTTTGCTGGTCAGCCTTTCAGCCCCACATTGGCATAAAAGTCATGCTCCAAGTCCATACTTGTGTCTGAATTAGGGTTACTGGATTCTAGGCATCTTTTCTCTGCATTGGGTGATAGGAAGTGTACCCACACCCATGGTCAGCACCCAGTGGTGACTCTTTCTGAGGCTAGGGATAAACAATCTCACCCCTTTCCATTTGTCTTTCCGATACTCATCATCCCCTCTGACTAGCACCAGTGAAGTTATAAATTACATTAAAGTGTCCACAAGCTCTCAGGAAGTGTTAGAAACACTAGTGAAAAGGAGAGACAAGTCCTAGCCTTTGCCAACATTCTTGTCACCATGGCTAATGACCATGTCCCTGTTGGACTTATTTATTTATTTCTCCTTTTACATAAAAGAAAAGCCTTCCATTTCTTATTCTTAACGTGCAGAGATCTGTTACAAAGAGATAATTTTTCCATTCAACATTTATTAGTCATATTCTGTATATAGGACATACCGCTTAAGAACCAGAGACACAACAGTATATGGGATATATCATGCAAGTGCATCTAGATAGAACAGTGGATAGAGTGCTGGGACTTGAGTTGGGAAGACCTGAGTGCAAATCTGGCCCTAGACACTAGTTGTATGACCATGGGCAAATCACTTAACCTCTGTCTGCCTCAGTTTCCTCTAAAACAAGAATCGAAATAGCACCTACCTCCAGGGGGTGGGAGGAGGGGAAGGATGAATGAGATGATATTTATAAAACACTTAGCAAAGTGTCTGGCATATGGCAGGTGCTTAATAAACTCTTGTTTCTTCCCGTTATGAAAAATTTGAGGAAGAAGAGATCACTTTTACCTGAGGGAGTCAGGAAAGGCTTAATTGGAGATAGTGACACCTGCTTGTGAGTTCCTCCATTAGATAATGAACTCCTTGAGGGCAGGGTCTATTTTTGGCCTCTTTTTGTATCCCCAGTGCTTGGCACAGTGCCTGGCACATAGAAGGCATTTAACAAATGTTTATTGACTGATTGACAGCTAGACTGTGAAGGATCAACAGATGCAGATGATTGAGGACCCTCCATTGTAGGTATAAGACATAGCAAAAGCAATGGATTGGAGATGGCAGAATTCAGAATATGAATGGGGGGCAGAGAGTAGTCCAGCTTGGATAGACCATAGAGCATGTTTAGCCTTATTAAATCACATTGAAGGGGTAAATTGGAGTCAAGTTGTTCAAGCCAGATTGTATAGATGACAGGATTTGGGAGTTTAAATTTTATTTAATAGATAGTGAAGTGGTTAAATAATCAGTGGCTCATTAGGAAAATTACTCAGATAGAGCAAAGGATGGATTTGAAAGGGTTAGACTGAAAGCTGGCAAACTATGTAGGTAATTATTGTGGTCTAGGTGACAAGAAAAGAGACAATGAAGGAAAACATTGAAAGTAGAAGAAATATTTGAAATATAGAATTATCAGAACAGGGATGTGTACAGTGGAGGAAAGAAGAGTCAAAGATGATTACAAGGTTATGAGTCAAATGGATTGGAAGAATATCAAAAGAAATAAGACTGGGGATCACTAGTATATATGCAGTGTGTGTTTAGGCTACTCCAGTTTATGAACCAAAGGCCAGAAGAATGGGAAGAATGGGTTCAATACTGCTTTGATCTCTTTTATGGCATATATTTTAACCTTAAAAAGAAAAATAACAACAAAAATCCTACATGTATTTATTTATTTTTTTGTTTTGTTTTGTTTTGTTTTGTTTTGTTTAGGCAATGGGGGTTAAGTGACTTGCCCAGAGTCACACAGCTAGTAAGTGTCAAGTGTCTGAGGCCGGATTTGAACTCAGGTACTCCTGAATACAGGGCCGGTGCTTTAACCACTGCGCCATCTAGCTGCCCCATGTATTTATTTTTCATATTTGGAAGGAATAAAAATCTTTCCCCAAGGATGGGGGTGGGAGTGAGGTGTGGCAACAACAAAGTATGAGTATATGAATTCAATCAACCACTAGCAATGAAGAAAGAAATGGCATTGATCTCAATATCAGCAATTAAAATGCTAGACACCAACCCAATGATTTGTTCCTGGTCCTTGATTAGAATTCAATAGCTTCTGATTTGGTATGCAAATAGGACTAGGCTAGTTTGAAGCAATCTTCTACTGTCTATTCTCATGGTCATTTGCCTACGTAATCAGTCAATGAAGATGAACAGAATTGTTTAATATGGCTACTTATATACAAATAGTTGAAAGTTACCTTTCGTCCCCTTACATACCTAGGGCACTGCCATACAATTTACAGGCACCTGATAAATAATAACAGATCTCATTTATATAGCTCTTTAAGTTTATAAAGCACAACACATGTGTTATTTGATTTGATCCTCACAACAATGCTATGTTACTATTATTCCCCATTTTACAGATGAAAAAACTGAGGCTCAGAGGTTAATTGACTTTCCTAAAACTATGTGGCTAAGTAAGTATCCAAGGCATGATTTAAATTCAGGTTTCCCAACTTCAAGTATCCCGTTTTATCCATTACCTAATTATTTATTGAATGAATCAATGATAAGTACTTTTTTTTCCTTTTCATTATCTTTTATTCAAATTTTCATTTTCTAATATAGCCTTCCTCCTCTTCCACCCAAAGAACCATTTCTTTTAAACAGGATTCTTTATTTTATTATTTTTTTTGCAGGGCAATGAGAGTTAAGTGACTTGCCCAGGGTCACGCAGCTCGTAAGTATTAAGTGTCTGAGGCTGGATTTGAACTCAGATCCTCCTGAATCCAGGGCCAGTGCTCTATCTATCCACTACACCACCTAACTGGCCCAGGATTCTTTATTTTAAAGAATAAAAAAGAGAAAGAGAAAGCAGTTCATCAGAATTAATCTACATATGTATCAAGTTCAACAATGTATGTAGTATTCCATTTCCAGAGGCCCCCACTTCTGGAAAGAAGGTGGAGAGAGAGGCATTCTCATATCTCTGCTTCAGGACCAAGTCTATTATAATTATACAGTGTTCAGTTTCAATTTTGCTATTATTGTTCTTTCTAGTTATATATTACTACATTTTGTTTTCCTGGTTTTGTTTATTTAATTTTGCACCATTCCATGTGAGTCTTTCAGTGCCTCCCTGTATTCCTTATACTTACCATCTCAACTTGGCAATACTCCATCACATTCATGACCACAGTTTGTTTAGCTATTTCCCATCTCCCAGTGGACATTTATGTAGGTTTCAATTCTTTTACAACTACAAAAATTGCTACTATCAATTTATTTTGTTGTATATTTGACCTTTCTTTCTGTTTTGAGGTTTGTTGGTTTTTTTAAACTCCTTAAAGTATATGCCTAGCAAAGGAATGTCTGAGTCAAAGGGTGTGGATACTTTAGTAACTTTCTTAGCATAATTCCAAATTGCTTTCCAGAATGGTTGGATCGATTCACAACTCCAATAGTGTATTAGCATGTCTCTATTTTCCATAACCCCTGTAAAAATTATTATTTTTACCTTTTGTCATCTTTGCCATTTTGCTGGATGCAAGGTGAAACTTCGTAGTTGTTACAATTTGATTTACTCTCATTATTATTTATTTGGAACAGTCTTTCACATGCCTGTTAATAGTATGGCAATTTTTTGAGAATTGTTCATTTATATCCTTTGACAATATATTCAATTCTTTTGGTGTTACATATTTATGCTAATCCCGTATACATTTTGGATTATCAGAACTATAATCCAATGATTTAAGACAATTTCAAAGGACTCATGATGGGGGGGGGGATCACCTACAGGGAAAACTAATAAATTCTGAATGCATATTGAATTATATTGTTTCCAGTTTACTTGTCTTGCTTTTTTTGCAACATGACTATGTTTTACAAGATTTCACGTGTATAATGGTTATCGTATTACTTGCTTTCTCAATGCATGGGGGAGGAGCTAGAGAGAGAGAACTTGGAACTCTAAATTTTAAAATGAATCTTAAAAAGAACTGTTTCAGAGATATTCAATGAAAAACAAATATTTCTCAGACAATTTCCCTTCTTATCTTAATTGCACTGATTTTCTTAGTGAAAAAGCTTTTAAATTTCATGTTCATGACATGGTAGGAAAAGCCCTGGATATGGAGCCTCAGGTCTTGTGTTCAAATCCTAGCTTTGCCACTCACTACCTGTATGATTTTAAGTGATTTAAACTCTCTGGATTTCAGTTTCCTCATGTTTAAAATGAAAGGGTTGAATTTATTGGATACTAAGGTTCCTTCCAGCTATAAAACAATGATTTTATTACCTACAATATTCCCCGAAACCGTGCTAACATCTGCAAATGATTGTTGGTGGGAAAGAGGACCTATGGAGGAACTCCAGGTATGGAAACTCTCTCTATTGGTACCAAAGCAATGTAGTATATAGTAACTAGAGAACCAGCCTTAAAGTTGAGACATAGTAATAAATCCTACTTCTGACTTATACTAGCTGTGTGAATATTGGCAAGTCATTTAAAGTCCCATTGCCCTAGGCAACTCACTGAGACTACAAGTTACAGATAAACTGCTGATATGCTCCTAAGTATATGAAAGAAATATGAAATATGGTCTTCTCTCTCAAGAAGCCTCATACCTGGAGTGACAAAACTAACATAGTTGAAGTATTCAACTTTGTAATCTAAGTACATTAGGAATGGAGGTAGAGAGCTTAGTGTGCACTGGAGTCTTCAGAAAACTCACTCAAAGGAGTAAGTGGGAGTAGAACTGGACCTTAAAAGGACTGGTCAGATTTGCATAAACAGAGAGGTCAGGAAGGAGAATGTTATATGTGGAAGAACAGTATAAGCAAAAATACAGATGTAGGAATGAACACTGTATATGCAGGAGACAAAAGGAAAAATAAGAGGAAGAATGAATGAAGAACTCATTTCTCTAATTTGGGGAAGATTGGTCTTAAAACCATTCCCCAAAACAATAAATAACAATGGAGTTAGGAAAAGGACATATTACTTGAATATCTGTAACAGAAACATCAAGGAATTGGAGGTTCTCTAGCATTAGTACCATAAATCCAGATGTGCCCGTTTATTGTGGGCAGATTTCCAATATTGTAGGAAGAAAAGCAACAGCAACATTAAGGACTTAGTCCCAATACAAGAAAAGAGCAGCTGCCAGTAATAGCATTTGAAAGAGGGTGGGCTTATGAATCATGATTATTGAAGTTTATCCTGCTACTGAAAAAAGCTGCCACAATTGATGTGTTTGTGAACTGAAGACATAACTAAGTAGGGAAGGGGGCACATGATCAGATAAGGTACCAGAGAGAGACAATGCCAGCCAAAGCACAACTGCCTCATGCAATTTTCATTTCAATCCTTTTCTGTGATTTAATTTTCATCTTAATTCATAGAGAAGAAATCCTTCCACTCCAGTGCACTGAGAATACAGCTTCTGTAGCAGGGAGAAGAGCTCGTTAAAGCTATTGTGCTGTAATGGCATAGTCAGAGAAAAACAGAATCATTAAGAAAATAGGTCTGGTTGAACTAAGTCACATTAATCACCCAATCCAAACCATTACTAGTGGTGGCAATCTTGCCTACATGAAGCATAGCTTAACCCCGATATGTCTTGCTTAAACAGAAGAGAATTTCCCCAAAGCATTTCTGGAGTGAAAAATAATTTCCTATCAGAAACAAAGAAGAAAGTAGCCGACTTAAAAAGCATTCAGTGGCAAGGTGCCAGAAATGACTAATGGGTTAAAGCAGAATATATCAAACATTTTTAGTCACTTAACCTCTTCCATAACTCCCACTCCCAACCCAATCTTTTCCCCTGTTCCTCTCATGTTTATTTATAAAACAATAAAGACTAGAGTAACAGGTCTTGCTCCTTCCGACAATCACATCAATTGCTCAGTCTCACCTCCTGGTACCCATAGGATATTGCATCTTCTTTTCATGATGAATTTAGCTTATTTATTTGATGGACAAAACAGGGAAGCAATGGCCAGGTAAACTGTATGTCAAAATAGAAGAATACATCCTTGTACCCAGTTTTATACAAATACATGCTAAAAATAGCCCTTTCTAGTACAGTGATAATGTGGCTCTGCAAAGATACTTATACCATGGTTTTGTTGTAAAAGCAAACAAGCTACTCAATTGCTTCTGATCTAAGGCTGTGTTTGCCCCAAATTAAGAAAGGAGGAGGAAAAGAGGGAGGGAAGGAAAGGAGGAAAAGAGGAGGGAAGAAGGAAGGAGGGAAGGAAGGAAAAGAAAAGAAAAGAAAAGATGTAGCTCTTGTTTTACCTTCTTGCATAGAAAATAAGCAAATAACTACTTATAATTGTCATGAGCAACTAAATTCCAAGAGTATATACTCCAAATCTGGTACTTTGTGTTTTTAAGTTATCTTCTAAAAGATAGCTTGAAAGATCTTTTTTGTATGGCTTAGTGCCTTACATATCCCTGGCTATACCAGGTTAAAATCATATCTATTCAGAACATTTGCCTTTAAAGTACAACTACTATATTTATAATGTTTAATGTCAATTTTTCAGTAATCTCTCAAGTCAGGGAAAGCTGGAGCATTATCCTCACATTTTGATATCAACATTACCTTTCCAGAGCACTTTATTAATTCATTCAATAAATATGCAGAGAAAACCCATTATTTGCAAGATGCCACATAATTTCACATCTATATTCTTCCTGTTGCAGCCTGGTATGTTAGAAAGAACATTGCATTTAGAATCAGCAGACCTAGGTTCAAGTTCCAACTTTTCCATCTATTGATTCTTTCCCTATAATACTACTTGTACTACCTTACTTCATAAGGTGATTGTTCAGATCCATTGAGGTAATATATGTAAAGTACTTTCTAACCATAAAGTACTACAGTACATAAATACAAGCAGCCTTGTAATAATGGGAAGAACACTGTACTTGGAGCCAGAAGATATGAGTTTGAGTTTTGACTCTGACACCTATCAGGCACATGACAAATAACAACCTCTATGAACTTCAGTTTCTTTATATGTAGAAAAAAATGGTAGAAATGTACTACTTAACTTGCAAGATAATTGGAATGAATACACTTTGTAAACTATAAAGCACTAAAAATTTTAAGATTTTTTATTATCCTCATCCATCTTCTACTCCCTAAGCATGAGTTTTGTGCTGAAGATGAGGGTCTCAATCTTGTGATGGTAAACAGTGGGATAAGACTTCTTTTTTGTGGGGCATTGAGGGTTAAGTGACTTGCCCAGGGTCACACAGCTAGTAAGTGTCAAGTGTCTGAGGCTAGATTTGAACTCAGGTCCTCCTGAACCAGAGCCAGTGCTTTATCCACTATACCACCTAGCTGCCCCCCTAAGCACTGAGTTTTGACCAGGGCTCTGTCCTGAGCCAACTTCCTTTCTTTCTCTATGCCTTCTCCCTAGTTGACATTATCCAGTCCCATATTTTCAATTATCAACTCCCTGAAGAGGTATCTCAGATCTAGATACACAGCCTTAATTTCTCTCCTGAACTCATTCCCACATTTCCAGTTGCTTAATGGAAATCTCTGAGTGTATGTCCCATTGGTATCTCAAGCTCAACATGACCAAAATGGTTGTGTGTGTGTGTGTGTGTGTGTGTGCGTGTGTGTGTGTCTCCTCTTATATCTAAGTGGTAACCAGATCCTGTCGATTCTATCTCCATGAAGTCTCTCACATATATTTCCTTCTCTTCAATCCTATGCTCAACACTTCAGTTGGTAGTTCTGTCTCCCCTTCAATTAACTGTATATTACACTTATCTGGCTACATGTGCAACATGTATCCTTGCTACATGATTCATGGCATTCGGTTGGGGGAAATATTTAACATAATGACAGAAAAATAGGAAATGTATGTGGATATATATTTTCCAACATCTCTGGATTTCTTTTTCATTTTGCCCTTGAAAAGATATGAAGTCCATTGGTCCTTGCCATACTTTCTATGATATCATATTGCTGGCAAGACAGGTGGCCACCCACACACCCACTGCTGCAACCCAAACTCAGTGTAAAAGATGAACTGGGACAGAACCTGGAAAAGTGTGGAGACAAAGACAGACATCTGGAGCAAAGACAAGATTATGGTTACAGGGAGCAATGTAAAACCAGAAAGAACAATGAGGAGGCAGACCAGCACTATGTGAAACCTCAGCAGCTACTGAGATCAGGGCACTCAATCCATCCCACCCTGCGGCATTTCCCTTGCTATTTTCTCTAGTTGTTTGCATATATGATCCTGGTTATTTCCCTGGAACATAGTCCCTTTTAGTGTTCTTTTCCCCATCTACTAGCTGGTAGAAAGTTTGGAAGGAAGACATTGGGGCAAAGTCGTTTTTTGTTTGTTTTACAGTTTTGCTCTTTGTCATCTCTCTTATAATTATTCACTTACTATATTCTAATAACTGATGTGGTTACTAAAAAGACAAGTCTTATGAATGAGGTTAGCCCATCAAAAGCAGGTTCCCCAATCATGAGGTGAGAGGCTTAGAGCCTAATCAACTATAATTCTCATATTTAAGAGCGCTTTCCATTTCCTTGCTTTGATATCCCTAGCCTAAAGATTTTTAATCTTGGGTCCATGAACTTGTTTTTAATTTTTTTCTGTATTTCAATATCATAGAGAAATGCAAATTAAAACAAGTCTGAGGTACCACATCACACCTATCAGATTGCCTATTATGACAAAAAAGGAAAATGATAAATGTTGGAGAAGATGTGGGAAAATGGAAACACTAATGCATTAGTTGTGAACTAATCCAACCATTCTGGAGAGCAATTTGGAACTATGACCAAAGGGCTATAAAACTGTGCATACTCTTTTACCCAGCAATAACACTACTAGGTCTGTAGACCCAGACCCAGAGAGATTATAAAGGAAAATGATCCACATGTACAAAAATATTTATATCAGCTCTTTTTGTGATGTCAAAGAATTGAAAATTTTAGGGGATGCCCATCAATGGCTGAACAAATTGTGACATATGAATGCAATGGAATACTATTGTGCTATAAGAAATGACAAGAAGGATGCCTTCAGAAAAACCTGGACTTATATGAACTGATGCTAAGTAAACTAGGAGAACACTATACACAGTCACAGTAACATTGTGCCATGATCAGCTATGATTGACTTAGCTCTTCCCAGCAATACAATGATCCAAGACAATTCCAAAAGACTCATGATGGAAAATGCTTTCCTTTTTTTTTTTTTTTTTGGTGAGGTGATTGGGGTTAAGTGACTTGCCTAGGGTCACACAGCTAGTAAGTGTTAAGTGTCTGAGGCCAGGTTTGAACTCAGGTCCTCCTAACTCCAGGGCCAGTGCTTTATCCACTGTGCCGCCTAGCTGCCCCAAAAATGCTTTCCACATCCAGAGAAAAAACTATGGAGTCTGAAAACAAATTGAGGCACACTAATTTCACTTTTTTGTTGTTTTTTTTTCTTTCTCATGGTTTTCCCCTTTTGTTCTTATTCTTTCACAACATGACTAATGTGGGAACATGTTTAACATGATTGTACTATATAACCCATATCAGATTGCTTGCTGTCTTGGGGAAGGGGGAGGGAAGGGAAGGAGATAAAATTGGAATTCACAATATTACCAAAAATGAATGTTAAAAACCATCTTTATATGTAATTAGGAAAAAATAAAATACTATTTACAATTTTTAAATAAAAAAATAAATTTCCTACAAAAGAAGAAGAAGAAGAAGAAGCCCTGCCCTAGACCAGTTTTGAATTTGATCATGCCCACACCATGAACCCTGTAGAAAGAGGTGTTTGGAAAGGGTGTATAATCTGAGCGCCCTCTGGTGACCAGTGGGGATTTCTGTAGCTTTGGAGAATGCCTGTGCTACTCACAAGTGAGTAGCACCACCAGGTGGCCTATTTATATATGACACTTCCAATATGATTAATTGGCAGTCTACTTTTCTTGCAGGATGCAGAAATCAGAAAAATGAGCAAGGAAGTTATTGCTACTGCAATATCTGTGACAGCCTACATGTGCAATATTCCCCTAGTAATATTGAAGTTCATTAACTAGAGGAACTCTTTTTTTGTGTGTGTTTTATTCTTAGTACCTAACACAGTTTGTAGATTTAGTGCTTTGGTACATAAGTGCTTAAACAATGCTTTGCAAAAAGGCATTTGTTCCTCTCCCATACCCTGTAGGATACATAAGCAGAATAATTATCCTCTTTTGACCATTGAAGAAATTGAGGCCCAGAGAAGTTCACTGACTTGCCTAAGAACAAACACAGCAATAGTTAGTGGCAGGGCTATTATGAGAATCTATGGCTCCTGAGTCAATCAATAAACATTGATTAAGTGCCTACTATATGTCAGGCACCATGAGTTTTAACCAAATGTTCTTTCCATGGTTTTGAAATACAATGTAACTTAGAGTGGTCTTGCCACTAGAGTATGCATTTTGAAGGGAATGGGGAGAGAGGATACTCAAATATTAATTTATAAGTATTGTGATTATATATTCAAGTGTTTTTTTGCTTTTTTTAAAAAATTATGCTGAGAGCCTTTCCCATAGGCTAGTCTTTATTTTTTCTAGAAAAACCTTGTTTGCCAATACAGGAACACTCAGTCTGATGATAGAAATTATTCTTTCATCAAGCCCAGCTCATACATTTAGCACTGAGTTTACTCTTGCTTACTCAAACATTCAGCATTTCTTATTTAGTTAGCATGTTTTCAGGACTTTAAAAAGCCATTTTTAAATGAAATTAATTTCAAATATGATTCACAGTGCATCTAAAGCAGCTCATTTATCTAAGAAAGCCTCATAACTAATTGGCAGATGTACTCTCAGAGGAGAAACAACCCAGTGACTGAGAGACTTGGAGGAAAGCATGCCAGCAACCCCTTAAGCCAATTAGATGAGGTGATTATGAGTGTTATATCCTTTGATATGCCTAATTTACTATCACCTGCCTGCCTATAAACACAGAAACAAGCAAGAAAGAAAAATTCCTAAACACTTTAGAATTGCTTTTAAAAAACAAAGAAAAGGTTCTAGGCAGGGGGAAAGGGAGTATAGTGTGTGGAAATTATACATGAAAATGATAGTAGATACATACCCTGCCCTCTCATTGTGGAAGCAGCTAGTCCCCACCAAAGGGAAAGACTGGAGAATGCTAAGGCCAGTTTTCCAGAGAATGCAAGGGCCAGTTTTTTAGATTTAAATTCCCTTCTTGGGGCAGCTATGTGGCACAGTGGATAAAAGCACCGGCCCTGGATTCAGGACCTGAATTCAAATCTGGCCTCAAACACTTGACACTTACTAGCTGTGTGACCCAGGGCAAGTCATTTAATCCTCATTGCCCTGCCAAAAAAAAATTCCCTTCTTCCTAAAAAGGAAGGAAACCAGAGAAAGGCAATGCCTGTACAAATTACAAGAAAGGTTTTATCAAGCAAGGAAGAAAAACTAGCTTGACCATGAGTGCTATTCAGCCTACTGCCAAAAAGAACAGCATGCAATTGATTGCAAGGGTTTATATATAGTTTAAACAAACACAGGTAAGGAATTTGAAGAAAAGGTGGGCTTAGAAAGGCCCACTCCCAAAGGGAAGAGGGAGTGTGAGAGGAAGTCCAGGGGTAGAGGATATAGCCTTTGATACACAAATCAGAAAGCATTCTTGGAGAGAGGCAGTTCAGTTTAAGGTCTTGAGATCTCTTCAAAAAGAAAATTGATTATTCCAAAGTTGGGGAATAGCTGAAAATAAGGTCCATATCCATAGTCACATACCCTGCAGTCAGATAAGTCTTTGATGGCTTTAGAGTTACTGATAACCTGCACCTGCATGTCCAGCTGTGTTTACTCTCAGTCACCCAAATGATTGTTGGTGTGTTAGACAATGAAGTCAGCCCTTATATAGTTGTTCCAGTCACCTGGATAATTGGGGGGTAGAGGTAGGGGGTGGGGGAGTAGACTCAAGTAAATAAATGTATCCATTTTCACAAAGTATATATACATGTATGTGTGTTTGCCTTTCTAAATGTTTTAGGTAAAAAGTCCTTATTAGGTGTGACGAGTAGAACTAAATTACCTTACCTGCCCCCCCCTCCACTGTGGGGGGGGGATACTAGTTAGGATTTACTTATAACAGTTTAGTCTTTTAAGCATTTGTTAAAGTATATTAAAAGTTAGTAAAGAGAAAGAGAGAGCACATGTCTCTGAAAGAATGGAAAAACCCTAGCTCAGATCTAACTGCTCATGCTTCCAAAGAGGAAGAGTCCCATTCAGTTCAACCAGAAGCTCCCTGTGGAACAGGAAGAGGGGTGGTCCCCACACACAGCTCCGAGCTAATTGGCTGGTAGCGTTCAAGTCCATTGACTGACATGACTAAAAGGCAGTCCATGAATAGAGAAGCAACTTCCAGGATGCCAATTCAACCTTAGAAACCTCAGAAAGGTCAGATGCTTTCTCAGCAGGGGGCGGGGCCCCTGGTTCTCACATAGGAATAATCATCTTATTTGATTTCATTTTGTTAGTGGAAGTGTTATGTAGGGTTCCCCATAAAACAAAAAGCCAATGTGATTCCTGCTCCCTAAGACTCTAGTCAATTAAAATATACAAAATGCAAATAAGAAACTAATTTGGAGGGAATCTAAGGTTTACCCTCAGTATATGAAGTACTGTTGTGATGTCCACTGTGCTAAACAATAATAAGCAATTTTGTTGCTGGCAGGTAGGCATGGGCAGAAATTTTAAAAAAACAAAAACTAAATCATAGTCCCCCCAGGTTTTCCTAGCCTTAGCAATCCAGTGATACTGGCCTCCTTTCTGTTCCTCACACACAATCTCCTAATTCTGAATATTTTTACTGTCTGAGCTCTATGTTAGGAGCTCTCTCCTTTTTTTGGTTTGGTTTTTTTGGTTTTTTTGTGGGGCAATGAGGGGTAAGTGACTTGCCCAGAGTCACACAGCTAATAAGTGTCAAGTGCCTGAGGCTGGATTTGAACTCAGGTCCTCCTGAATCCAGGGCTGGTGCTCTATCCACTGTGCCACCTAGCTGCCCCCCTAGCTCTTTCCTTTCTGTGCTTCCTGGCTTCCTTCAAGTCTCAGCTAAAGTCTCACCTTCTATAGGAACCTTGTCCCAGTCCTGCAAAATCCTAGTACCTTTCCTCCAAGATTATCTTCCATTTATCCAGTGTATGGATGTGATGTAGGAGGTAGGTTTAATTGATCGGATTGATCGTGAGGTGTCCCAAAGAATTACAAGACTCGGCGACTCAATTTCCAAAGTTTTATTGCAATACTGTGAGTGACCACAGGGAGAGCACCCAAAGGAGAAAGGTGTCTCAAATAGGTGGAAGAAGAATAGTTATATTTATAGTGAGAAAAAGTAGGTTATCTCCTCATTATCTTAATCTCCTCCTTGTGGGAGGTTCACAGAAGTTTTTATCCTAATTTGGACTTCCTGGAGTCCTAAGACAACCCCTGAGGTGGGTACCTTTTTCCCCAGAGGTGTGTTTTAGGGGTTTACCTGTCATAAGGTGAACCTAAGGACACATTTGGCCTTCTCTGAGCATGTTCCTAAAGACATGCTTAAACTTGTCAGACCCAGAGGGCCCCGTGTTTATGGTATCTCTTTACTTAAGATCTAGTTTCTAAGGGGCAGCTAGATGGCGCAGTGGATAAAGCATCGGCCCTGGAGTCAGGAGTACCTCAGTTCAAATCCAGCCTCAGACACTTAAGACTCACTAGCTGTGTGACCCTGGGCAAGTCACTTAACCCCAATTGCCTCACTAAAAAAAAAAAAAAGATCTAGTTTCTAGGTGTCCTATCATCTAGGAAAATTAATGGCTATTAATGGTTAATGGTTAACATTCCCCAGTTACTATCTCTGTTGATGGTGAGGATTGATAGGGACTTGAACTCTCTTGGTTACTGTAAGAACACAAACCTAAGTTTTTCTGTTAACCCTTTTAGGTATTATTGATCAGGACTCAAGACTCAGTTTATCTGTTAACCCCTTTTTGCCTCCTCCATCAAATGTGCATATGTGTATATATGTATACAGGTAATGTTTGATTTGGGGCGGGGAGGGCAGGGCAATGAGGGTAAAGTGACTTGCCCAGGGTCACACAGCTAATAAGTGACAAGTGTCTGAGGTTGAATTTGAACCCAGGTCCTCCTAAATCCAGGGCAGGAACTTTATCCACTGCGCCACCTAGCTGTCCCTTATAGGTAATGTTTGTACATAGTTATTTGCATTTTGTCTCTTCCATTATGAGCTCCTTGGGAGCAGGGATTGTTTTTTGCTGTGTATCCTCAGGCTTAACTCAGTGCCTTGCACATAGTAGGTACTTGGGAAATACATGTTCATTTGCATGGTAATATGGGATGTAACAAGAGCCTCATTACTCATATGACATTTTGTTGAGAAAAACAGACTTACAATCAAAAATTTGGTGATAGTTAAAAGTTTTCTAATCCTATGTCAGAGAGTAGCTAGGGCTAGGGACTTAGTTTAGGAGCTGGGGGGAAAAGCAGACAAAGAAATAGTTTTAGCCTAAGACTTTTGCTGACTTTTCTTTGTTGCCTGACACTGTGGTTCACAGTCCTAAGATTGGCAATAAAGGAGCTTTAGCCATCTGTGTCCAGTAGAAGCTTCCTAGTCATTGTGTCCCAAGAAGATGGTAGAAAAAAGCAGCAGATGGCCCTGAAAATGCTGAATAGCTAGCTGTAGACCGACAGATGAAATCCAGTGGAAAAAAGCTCAGCAATCATCAGAGATAACACAATACACTAAGCAAAGACAACGTAACTCCCACTAGGGAGCACGAAGGTGACACCAAGTAGAAAGGACCAGAGAGCAGCACAGCAATATCACCAGAGAACATCTATAACCCTAAAGTGTCTGAGATATGGGCCACTGGCCATGTGTGCCCACTTGCCATATATGTCCCTCAGTTTGTGCCCTCTACATATGCCTTGGTGATGTATATATTCTTCATGTATTCCTTCAATGTGCATTCTCTGATCATACATGTTTTCTCTGGGTGCCCTTCCCACAATTTGGATACATGACTTCATGAGGTAGAATCTTTTTCTTTTAACTTAATTTGACATGGTGCTTGCCTAAATGTCCTTTATTTTGACTTAATGTGTCTTTTAAGAAATAAAGACAGCAGGGGCAGCTAGGTGGTGCAGTGGATAAAGCACCGGCCTTGGATTCAGGAGGACCTGAGTTCAAATCCGGCCTCAGACACTTGACACTTACTAGCTGTGTGACCCTGGGCAAGTCACTTAATCCCCATTGGCCCGCAAAAAAAAAAAAAGAAAAAAAAGAAAGAAAGACAGCAGTAGGGGATTCTGAGATATGTTTTTCAGTGGATTCTGGTCCACAAAGAATCTTGAACCTGGATTAGTTTCTTTGAGGCCCACGTATGAAGGGAGCCCCATACACTTCAAATAATATAGGTGATATAGAGGGTATTTTAGAGGGACTGCTAACAAACTCTAAGCTTCCTACGCACAGGAAGGAACTATGTCTTGTCCAAACTTTGTATTTCCCATGTGCAAAGCACACTAGGCACTTACTAAATATCATATTTTATCATGGTGGTGTATAATTCTAGTTCTATCTTCCATAAATGAAAATGGAAAGGGAGGTGACTTGTCAAATTGGCAGTAAAATGTCAACCAAGTCTGTTCCACTTAGCTATTATTGCCAATATACTAAAGGACTTCAAGGCAGAGAAGTAATCTATTCTTTGCCCCACCCCTTTGTGATGAATTGGCTATACTGAAGTAATCATGCCTTGGAAACCTTATAAAAATCATCACCTTGATTCCACATAATATGTGCTTTAAAAATAACTGTTCTAAGAACTTTCTAAAATTACCTGCATATAGCTGATGACCTGGCAGAATAATTATAGGCTAGTTCCTTTCATCTTTTTTTTTCTGTACTTTGGTTATTAAAGACTTTAAAAGTCTTTTCCTATAAAACTCTCTTTTTCATCCCATTATTCTCTAACTGTACAACAGATAAAGCCAATGTTTCCATTCACACTTTACTATTAAATTTAGAAGAACTAGAGGTGACAATTAGGGGTGGGAAGCATGTAATAGCTTTGTTGCTCTATCAGTGTAGGGTACAACAAGACAATGCAATCAGTGCATACGGACATATTCTTGGCTACTCCATTACCTTACTATTAGAATTAAATGAGTAAATTAGCCCTCCTGGGTTCCCAGTTCTCTAACTACAAAACAGATACAAGAATATTTATAAAAAATATTTTAAGTAATTTTTTCTATTTTTTAAATACACTAAAGTACTTCTCTCCCAAGTTGTAATGAAACTAGTATTTTAACCAATTACCATTATTTTTATATCTGTTGTGGTGCTAGACTTAGAGATGGACAACCTGACTTCGAATTTCAGATCCACCACCTCTTTGGACCTCAGTTTCCTCATGTATAAAACAAGGAGGTTGAATTTAATGACCTCTCAGGTCTACCTGCTCCAAATAAATGATCCAAATAAGTATTGTTCTCTTTCAGGTTGAAGGGCATGACATTGAAATGATACTGCCATTATTCAAAAATATTTCTGGCATGCCTCTTTTGCTATTACCTTCAGAATCAGAGATATATTATTTTGGATAGTACCAAATAATTATTTGTCTAATGGAAGTAAGGCAAATCTTTACCCTTTGAGGACCAATTTGATTTTTTTTTTAAATCCCATAGTTGGGGCAGCTAGGTGCTGCAGTAGATAAAGCATGACCATGGATTCAGGAGGACCTGAGTACAAATCCTGCTTCAGACACTTGACACTAGCTGTGTGATCCTGGGCAAGTCACTTAACCCTCATTGCCCTGCAATTAATTAATTAATTAATTAAAATCCCATAGTTATTCAGACCCATAACTGGTAAATAAAGTATGTGCTTATGGTTCTACACTTCTCTGTTTCTGCTGAAGACATTACCATTGTAATACTATCCCCCTGAGAGGAAGAACTGTCTTTTGCCTTTCTTTGTAATCCCCAGCAATTAGCACAGTGCCTGGCATATAGTAGGTGTTTAATAAATGTTTATTAATTGACTCTTGACCATACTTACAGTTCTTAATCTCAGCATTATCCTGGACTCCTCACACTCCCTTACCTCTGTAACGATTGGAATGACTCCACCTGCTGGAGACTTACTGTAGGAAAGCTCCACCATGAGGAGAAGGTCTCTGAGGGCAAGACCATGCGTCTTTTCTTTGCCGTCAGGAAGTGACATTTGCTTGTGGGAGGAAGAAAAGGGGAGGCTGGCACTCTGACTTGCTCTCTTTCCTGAGGACTCTGGTGGAGAAGGGAGCTAGAAATGCTCCCTTCAATAGATAGATGAATCTAGGCCTTTCTCTCTTTACCATATTCTTATTCTCCTTAATAAATGCTTAAAAGTCTAACTCTTGCTAAAGCTTATAATTTATTGGCAACCACTCATTAGATATTTTAGACAGTATAGCTAGAATTTTAGCCCTTACACCTCATATATCTAGTCAGTTTCTAAATTTTGTTATTTCATCTCCACATCTTTCCTACCTGGTCCCTTCTCTCTGCTCACACAGTTACCATCCTCATCACCTCTCACCTATGTTATCACCATAACTTCCTAATTGGTCTCCCTCCCTCTTCAATCCATTTAAGACACTGCTGTCAAAGTAACTTTCTTTCAGTTGTGACTCCTCTAATAAATAATGAATTAAAATTTTAAAAAATATACAACTCCTCTACCCAACCTTCCCAACAAACTCCAGTAGCTTCCTATTGTCTCAACAATAAAATGTAAATGCTTCTTCTTAGCCTTTAAAGCCCTACAAAACCTAGCTCCAACCTATATCTCTACCCTTGAATACTACTTTTCCTTATGCAGTCTGTAATTGAGCCAAGTAGGCCTTTTCTCTGTTCCTCACAAACAACACTCCCTCTCTTGTCTTCATGCCATCCTCGAAGCCTGGAATGAACTTCTTACCTCTGCCCCATGGAATCCCTCTCTTGCTATAAGATGCAATTCTAGTAGTATTTTCTGCATGAAGTTTTCCCTGTTATCCCCCAAAACTAGTGCCCACCCTCTCAAGCTAACTTCTATTTAATGTGTATGTGTATACATATAAGTGAATTAACTTTATGTTTATTCTGTATATTGTTTATCTGTACTTTCTCTCTACCCCCACTCTCCAATTAGGATGTGAGCTCATTACAAGTAGTCTATTTCTTTTTTTTTTTTTCAAACACCACAACTTTATTTCTTCAATGAGACATGGAAAGCTGGACAAAGGCTGGCATGCATCTTCCCCATCTCCACTCTTAGAGTTTAGAGCAGGCTGGCTCTCAGATCTCACCTAACTCCCATTTCTTATTGCATTTATGAGGAGAGATGAAGTTTATTGATCTTATAGGTCGCCAGGGCCCCAGTCAGGGCTTGAACCCACATCTCACATCTATGGATTCCCTCTTAGATCTCTCCACCCTGTTGCTAAGGTCCTTCCATACAAGTCACCTCAGCCTTTGCATGGAGTGCTCACCTGCTGCCCTGGTCAATGTCCTATCACAATGCTCCCCTGCACAAGCTTCTGCACTGTCAAGGATCCTTCATGGTTGGGCCATAGTGGTAGTTGAGTCATGATGCCTCAGGCAGGATGGAAGCAGAAAGGAGTCAGACTGGGTCTTCGGCGCTTGTACAGACATGGCTTCAAAGTCAGGCCTTGAAGGGGACCCTGAGCCTTGGGAGGTCCTATCTGTGGAAGTCTAACAGGTAGAAGTAGCTGTTGGTCAGATCCTTGGAGACAAGCTTGAAGCCCAGCTGGGCTAAGGCTCCCAAAAAACTCCTCATATCCACAAACCGGCTGGCTACCTCTGCCACTTTCAACAGGCCTCCTGGTTTCAGCAATCGGTTTGCCTCCTTCAGGAAGTCACTCAGGTTTGTTCCCATCAATGAACGGCAGAAAACAGCAACGTCCATAGACTCATCCTTGAGGGGCACCTGGGCCATGTCACAGATTGTGACATGGGGGTCAAGTGCAGCCAGGTCAAAGCAGTGAACAGTGTTCCTGACGCTAGAGGCAAGGCGACAGTCCCTACAACCAAAATCTGCCACAACCAGGGATGCTGGACACTGTTTCAAGTGTTTCACAATTAGGTCCACAGGCTTCAAGGGCCATTGCTTTATTTGGTTCTGAAAGCCACAATGACAGAGCTCAAAGGCTTCAGGGTCTTCTTGGAAGATGTGGCTTGCAGCACTGCTGGTCACAGAAAAAAGCTGCTCATTGATGAAGCCGAAACACGCTCCCTCAAGATGCTGCTTCATCTTTGCAGGAAGAATCCCACCCCGGTCCAGATATACACCTGGTTCCTCTGCTTCCATCTCTGCCTCACACCCCTGTAAGCGCAGGGGAGATTTCCTCCTCAGGAGTTGCAACACTCTGTGGCTTAGGGGGCAGAAACTTATTCTTCAGCCTGGCTGGTCCCTGGCTGGCGGCGACAGCGCACGTGGTCCTGCCCCACCCCGCCACGTTCGAAGAGCCCGAGTGGGCCGAGGAGCCCCCGGGCCCAGCTCCCGCTCGCTCAGGTCGGGCAGGTGCCCCGCGCCAAGGGCTTCAGCCGTCAGCGTCTCCAAGCTACATTACAGGCACTACAGGCTGAGGCACTGCCTTGCCAGCTCCCTAGCCAAGGGGGCAATGGCTCCAACTCGGATTCTGACCTTGGGCCAAAAAGAAAAAAGAAGAAGAAGGCCCCCAAACAGGCTCCACTTATAGAAGAAAACTCAGGTCCAGTGAGTAAAAACTAAAAAGGAAGAGAGCAAAGGCTCTGGAGCCCCAGAGAATAGTGATCTGGCCCCTGTGTTTCCCCAGAATGATGCAAGCCTCAGAAGGACCTCCCTGGGCCCAGTAGAAGATGGGAATGACAAAGAACTAAGGCTAAGCCGGAAAAAATGGAGAAAGAATAAACGAACAAAGGGAGACAGAGGCAGAGTCTATTTCATTCATGATACTTGCATCCCTAACACCTAGCAGAACACCCAACACATAGATGCTTAAATACTTGGTTGGTTGAGGAATTTAAATACTATTTTTAGGAAGGTATGGTTGTGGAGGGGGCACTTCCAGACTTAAAATCAGGCAACAGATTCAAATCCCTGCTCTGAAACTTGATGACAGCAGGAAACTCTCTTAAACCTGTCTGATCCTCAGTTAACTCATCTGTAAAAGGAAACTTTTTATTATCACTACCAATGGCAAAGGACAGTTGTGAGCAAAGAGTCATATGTGTTAACCTTATTGTGTTTTATAAATGTGTATTGTCATTATTGTTGGTCCAAAGTGAGATGTAGCTATAAATACAAAGACTGGTTTTCAAAAGAGACTTATAAACTGACTTTAAAGGCAAAGTGAAAAGAGGAATATTACAGTTGAATGTAAACAGGGAAGTTTCTTTCAGATAAGCATAAGATTCAATACAGAATACAGAACTTTTAAAAGAGTGAATAATTTCACAGGAAGAAATAGGTAGAAAAAATAGGAAGAAAAGTAAGTAGAAGAGGAGGGGAACAAAAAGAAAAACTAAGGGATGAGTAAAGAAAAATTTGAGATGGCAGTAGACAATGTGAGAGTAAAGAGCACTAGTCTACTCTTTCCTAGTGCTAGGGGGCTGAGAGGGTAGGGGAAGTTGCTCAAATATCTGAAGGTGAGTGTAGAAAAACAGTGTCCCCAGACACTGGAAATGTGAAACCCCAAATCCTGTTTGACACTGTCTCCCTGACCCAAGTCCTGAACATTTTGATTCTTCAGTTAGAGATGTCTATTCACTATGAAGCAAGAAGGAAGAAATAATTGTTTTCAGCCCTCTTCTTAAGTGTGGTAAATATCTTTTTCCAGTGCCAAGATGGCAGAGTGAAGAAGGAATCCTCTGAATCACTCCCAAATTTCCCCTCTAAACAACTAGCTACCCGCCTCTGAATTGTTTCAGGAGCAGGGAAGCAGCTTACCAGCCTGGCAGGAAAAGTCTCTTTTACCTGGATGGGAGGAGAGTGAGGTTCAATGGCTGCAGTGGCTGTGGCAACAGCAATGGTGGTGCACAGTTGGGGTGGCAACAGCAGCAGGAGTTACAGTAACTTCAGGGGCAGTCCACCTGTGAGGCCCACCCTCCTGCAAAACAGTGCCCCCCCCCCAAGGCAAATGAGTGGTCTGGGCCAGCATAGCAAGGCCCCATACCAAAACCCCACCCCCAACATGAGCCACCAAGGAGGCCTTGACCTCACTGTTGACCAGTAATGAAGTCCTACCCTGAGTGTCTATAGTGAGATCTTATACCTGGGGCCTACTGGCAGGGAGACTCTTTTTCCATAACAATCCAGTGGCAGGGGGCCCCAACCCTCAACCAAGACTCTCTCTTCTCTCTTCTCTCTTCTCTCTCTCTCTCTCTCTCTCTCTCTCTCTCTCTCTCTCACACTCTCTCACACACACACACACACACACACACACACACACAAATAAAAAAGGCATGAAAATGAGCAAGAAAACAAAAGAAAGCTTGATGATAGAAAGTTACTAACATAAAGGCATAAACTTAGAGGAGGATAATAGTGCCAAAATTGATACAGGTGAAGCTTCAAAGAAAAAATGTAATTTTGTCTCAAGCCCCAAAAGAATTCCTGGAAGAGATTAAAAAGGATTTTAAAAAGCAAATTAGAGAAGTAGAAGAAAAACTTGGAAAAGAAATAAGAGTAATGTAAGACAATCATGAGAAAAGAATCAATAGCATGTGAAAAGATTTACAAAAATTGATTGAAGAAAACAACTCACTAAAAAACAGAATTAGCCAAATGGAAAAGGAAGTACAAAGGGCCACTGAAGAAAATAATTCCTTAAAAATTAGAATAGGCAGCTAGGTGGCACAGTGGATAAAGCATGGGCCCTGGATTCAGGAGTACCAGAGTTCAAATCTGGCCTCAGACACTTGGCACTTACTAGCTGTGTGACCCCGGGCAAGTCACTTAACCCCCATTGCCCCACAAAAAAAAAAATTGGAATAGAACCAGTGGAAACTAATGACTCTATGAGACATCAAGATACAATAAAACAAAATTCAAAAAGCAAAAGAAGAAGAAGAAGATGAAGAAAATGTGAAATTTCTTATTGGAAAAACAACTGAGCTAGAAAATAGATCCATGAGAGATTATATAAGAATTATTGGACTACCCAAAACACTTCAAGTATCATAAAGCTACAATCAAGATTACACAGCATTTGGCAGCTTCCACAGTAAAGAACAAAAGGGCTTGGAATATGATATACCAAAAGGTAGAGGAGTTAGGGTTACAACCAAGAATCACCTACCCAGCAAAATTGAAGGGAAAGGAAGAGGGGAGGAGGGGAAGGGAAAGAGGGAGGATAGAATTTGAAACTCAAAACTTTAAATAAATAAACTTTAAACACAAATAAATGAATGAGTGAATAAATAAATAAAGAATTAATGAATGAATAAATGGATGGATGGATAAATAGATAAATGAATGAATGAGTGAATAGATAAATAAATGAATAAATCAATAAATAAGTGAATAGATAGATTAATGAATGGATGAATAAATAAATAAGTAGACAGATATATAAATAACTAAATGAATGCATAAATTAATAGATAAATGAATGGATGGATGGATGGATGGATGGATGGATGGATGGATGGATGGATGGATGGATGGATGGATGGATGGATGGATGGATGAATCAATTGCATGTCTGGGGGTAGGGAGGGAAGAGTGGTATATATGAAGTCAGATGACCTGGGTGAAAATCCTGGCTCTGCCTCTGACTTCTGTGACCTTGAACAAGTTGCAACCTCTTTAGACCTCAGTTTTCCTCATCTATAAAATGTGAAGGTGGCACCAGATGACCGCTAGAGTCTCTTCCAGCTATGTGATACTTGGAAATAGTCCAAGTTACCCACTTTCATTGAAATCATTTCATTTTTCTCAACAGAAAAAGTATTTAGATTATTCACTTTGAATAGAAAAGGCTTTTCCCCTGTTAGATGGGAGCACATGAGTTAACCCTCAAAAAATAAGTAACTCCTTGTCAACACAAGTAATACATTCATTTTCTAAGAGGACAAATAGATGGTATTCACATCCCTTACTAGCTTTGTTTTTATGCTGCCCTAAAGAAGAAAGCAGAGCTAGATGTTTTGTCTAATAAGCTCTTACCCTTTATGCAGAGGACAAGCACAACAGCTTTGGTGGCTGAAAGTAGGCAATCTTATTATATTTGCTGCAACTATAAACTGTGTCTTCTCCACTAGCTGTAGAAAAAGTCATCTCAGGGTAATCATATTTAAAATTCGTATTGTAAAAAAAATTTCCTGATAAGCCATTCTTTAGAAGACAATAAAAACCGATTTGCCTTGAAAATGCTGATAGTGTCCTCTACAGAAGTAAAGAGCACATTTCCACATGGCTACAGGCAGAGCTGTTATCTCAGCAAAAAAAAAAAAAAAAAAAAAAAGAAGAAGAAAGAAAGAAATTAAAACCTACCCCCCCATTCAAACTGTGTTTTATATCATGGAAAAGCACTAGTACAAATACTTAAGGAGAAAATTTCCTACCTGTGTCCTCTAAGTACATGTTAAAAAATAATTCTATGTTCAGACCAGTTTTGACTTGTCCTATTCTGGGCATAAACATAGCATATGAAAGTTGAATTTTCACCTTCAGACTTAACCACCCTTCTACCCTCAATTTCCACCCTCAAACACTCAGAAATAACACCAGTTTCAAGACACATGTGGGATTTGTCTTTACAGTCAAGGAACTGTTTGGACACATATATTATGGGTGGCTCAGGAAAGAACTAAAAATGTTTTTCATTTTTTTAAAAGATCTTTCTGGGTAGCTCTGTTCTAGGGGACAGATGTTAGTAAGGGGATTTATACCTTCAATTTTTCAAGGATTTATGCTAGGTAATTGACTAATATACATTCCCTCCCTCAGTTCTTCTGCCCAGCAGGATCAGAAAACCACTGACAAGCCTTAGGGAGAAGAAAGCAGGAGATTCACAAACCATTGTAGGGGACATGCAAAGCACAGTGATTTAAAAGGTGTGAGTCGAGTCATCAATAACCGAGTGAGCCACATTTTGAGCACTGCTTTAATGGTATCTTGTTTGTCATTTATTCTTTCAGGGCCCTTTCTCACCCTCCATATGTTAATATTCACAGGAAAATTTGGCAGTTTTTCTAACTGGTAATGAAGGCCATTCAGCATCAGGGAACTGTAGAAAGTTAAGGGTGGGAAGGGAGACTCTAATGTTTCATATGACTTTGAGCATATTATTTTTCACTGTCTCAGTTATCCCATGGGACTAGCAATATTTGTATTACCTTCCTCACAGGTTTGTTGTGAGGATGAAATAGATAATGTATATAAAATATTTTATTTAACTATAAAACAATAGCAGCATAGAACTCAGAGGGCTGGCTTTAGAGTCAAGATTACTCAGGTTCAAGTCACACCTCTGACACATGCTGGCTGTATGATTCTAAATAAGTCACTAAAACTACCAATATTCTGAGGCAGCTCTCTATGTATTGGATATCTGCAATGAAATTGAGGTCTGGGCTAAAAGGGGGCACTAGTGCACTAGATCCCATTTAGTGAAAATACTGAATCCCATTAAGTGGTTACATTAATTATTTGAATTCACACTGCCTATTTTCGTTGGCTAAAAACAGTTATCATGTTTTGAACAGTATGAATTAACATACCTTTAAGCACTTCATGGGATTCATTATTCTCATTTATCAGGATATTGCTATAGATATTAATTAGATATAGATATCTTTGCACTAATTAGAACCTATATGTTAATATCTAGCTAACACTATATATATGTAGAATTATATAGATGTGTGGAATTAATACCATCGCTATCATTGTTACTATTCTTAGGACCCTGGCTGCATACACCAGAGAGAAGTTTTTAAGCAAAGACTGGATGACCATTTATTAAGGATATCGTAGAAGTAATGCTTGTTCAAATACTGGTTAAACTACATGGTCACTTCTGACACATAATTTGGATTTCTCAAAGATATGGCTCTTGATTTCCCTGGATAGGAATTACTTGCACAGATTCCTTGAGCCTGGGCTTCATGGAAGTATTGAGGCTCATCCTGGGAGAAGAGCAGCAAGGCAGCTTTTTTTTTTCTTTTTTTTCTTTTTTTTTTAGTGAGGCAATTGGGGTTAAGTGACTTGCCTAGGGTCACACAGCTAGTAAGTGTTAAGTATCTGAGGCTGGATTTGAACTCAGGTACTCCTGACTCCAGGACCAGTGCTCTATCCATTATGCCACCTAGCTGCCCCAAGGCAGCTTTTCTAATCTGCTAAGTAGTCAGTGGCACAATTTGAGCAACACCAAGAAGGTCTCTTACCCAAAAATATCCCCTTCATGGTTCCTGAGACCTGGAATTCTAGCCTCCTAAGTGGTCTCACTGCTTCCAGTCTTCCTCCCTCCAATCCATTCCCCACACAGCTGCCAAAGTAATTTTCCTAAAGTGTAGGTCTGACCTTGCCATTCCCTTATCAAAAAAAAAAATTATTGTGACTCCTTATTGCCCTCAGTTAAATAACAAACTCCAACATTTGGAGTTGAAAGTTTGCCATAATCTGCTCCAACCTATTTGTCCCACCTCTCATATTGTTCCCCTTTATGTTACAACCAAGCTAGTTTTTTTCCCAAAAGGAAGCTAGCTTTTTTCCAAACTCCACCTTCCATCTCTGGTCTCGAAGCATTTCCCCATGTAATCCTTTATTACTCCAATGTATTGCTCATATCTACTTCTCAGAATTCTTTATCATGAGGACTCAACTGAACTCAGATTACATCTTTTCCAGGAAGCCTTTCCTGCTTCCAACTCTTGGCTGTGGCTTAATTCCCTCTTCACATTATATTTTTATTACTTATCTGTGTATGTGATTAATCCCCCAGCAGATTGTAAACTCTTGGAGGGCAAGAACTGTTTTGTTTTTTGGTGTTGTATTTCTAGTGTCTATCACAATTCCTCACACATAGCAGTTAATCAAAAAATATATGTTCAGTTGAATCATAATGAACATGAGTATAATAATATAATTTGGTTTTTAGCTTAACAGAGATCATCTAGCTCAAACACAATCAAGAAAAAATTCACCAACCTTTCCCTTAAGACGGCACTGAAGGTGAAGAAGGAAGTAGTTTTTCCCCCAAGACAGAAGCTATGTCCAAGACCTTGAAGGCCAAAAAGTCAGTGTTGAAGGGTGTCCATAGCCACAAAAAAGAAGATCCAAATATCCCCCACCTTCCAGCAAGCCAAGACACTAAAACTTCAAAGGCATCCCAAATACCATCAGAAAAATATTCCTTAGAGAAACAAGTTTGATCACTACACCACTATTAAGTTTCCCTTCCTTGACCATTGAGTCTGCTGTGAAGAAGACTGAGGACAACAATACTCTCGTCTTCATTATGGATGTGAAGGCCAACAAGCATCAGATCAAAGAGGTGGTAAAGAATCTATATGAAATCAGCGTAGCCAAAGTCAATGCAGTGTTCCAACTTTCTGTAGAGAAGAAGGCCTAGGTCCAACTTGCAGATTAAAAATTTAAAAATTTAAAAAATAAAAATGATTGTGAAAAATCTTTACATATCCTTGGGAAATATTCAATGAAATATACACATACACAGACACACACACACAACTCAGAATCTCAGACATAGAAGAGAGATAAGAAATAATCTAGCCCAATCAAGCCAAAATAAAAAATCAGGATACGTAAATAAAAGGTCCTAGCAGTAAAAAAAAAAAAGAAAGAAAGAAAAGAAAAAGAAAAGAAAAGACAGACGAGGGGAGAAAGACAAGAGAATAGAGCTAATTCAGGGCTTCCTATCTATGAATGGGCAGATATAATTGAGGAGAGGACTTGAATTTTAGTGATACTCATAGCTTTACTAGCATAAAACATAAAAATTCTGTAGGCGTTACTTAAATGCTATTTGCATTGAATCAAAGTTACAGAAATAAAATTGTATTCTCCTCTAACAGAACAAAAGATTTTTTAAAATTGTGTAAAAGGTCAAATTAAATCATTGTAATACTGAATATGCATTGATTGAACTTCACTATAAAATGAAAAATGGTACATAACTCAAAAGGAAACATGCAATTTCCAAAGAAGTAGATTTAAATTATAAGGGTGAACCAAAATTCATCATGCTGCAGTTAGCTCAAGGAATCAGGAATTGCCCTGATATAATCTGACACACTCAAATTCAAACCAAAAAGCAATGAGAGATAAAACAAGAGTAATTTGTCACACTTAAAGGTACCATCATTGCTAGGAACAATAATTTTTTATTTTACATTAATCAAATCATATTATAGTTGTGCTTATAAAGAAAAAGCATTTGCAAATAAAAAATAAATTTTAAGACTTCAAAATCTCAATGTAAGACTGTAATAAATCAAACAAAAAGGTAAGAAATTACAGGCTTAATGTGAGAGTTAAAGAAATTGCATTTGATAATATATGGGTAGAACTTAATAGAAACAAGCGAACATGCATTATTTTCAAATAGATGCAATATCCATATAAATGGGACATGTTGTAGGTAAGAATTTTCTAGACTGTCAGGTGTATACTTATGAGAGAAAAATAAGATACTCATCAAGGGTAAGAGAATGACAAAAATTATTAGATATTTTCAGTACAATTCCCACATAAATAGATCCCCTTTTTTCAATAAAATCAAAGTTCAATTCAAAGTCAACAAAAGCAAGATTAACATGCCAAATTCACTCTAATAGACAGGGAATATAGTGCAATGGTTGTTTAATATACTATATGGAAACAAGGTCAAATTTGAGCGGACTCATATGAGTTGTGTCATAAAATTGCTTACTGCATTTTGAACATGAAATAGGTAAAGTCAAAGTGAAACAAGTTTTGTAAAAAAAGATTATCAGATCTATTATATTTCTAAATATCATTCATTTTGGTAAGGATAGGTTTCCAAGAAAGCTGTAACCTTATCAAACTTTAAAAATCAAATAGTGGTTTTAGATGGTGTTTGGCATATAGTTTGTGCTTTAGTACTTTTTCATTTCATGTGTGTCTTTGTAGAAAATTGAGAAATTTTCAACAATGAACCTTAAATATAATTGTTGCATTTTGTCTCTGATTTTTAAGTGAAATATCTGTTCATGATCCCTTCAAACATAACTAGTTTTAAGAGAAAATTTTACTGGGTGGCTGAAGTTGTACATGCAGACAATAGGAACAGTTTTACATACTGAAAACATAGAAACACAGAGTAAAAAAGGATAAAATCAGGAAATATTTATCATTCTGATTCATAGGTACTATTATTGAGGGGGTTACTTTGTGTGAATGCTAATAGACATAGTATACAATTTAATAAATTGAAATAACATTTTGAAATTGTACATGGTACAACATGAGAATTGCTTTGTAGAGAATTAAAATAGACAAAAAGAAACTTTTTCTAAAATTCCATTTCTATGACATCAAAAGGATTGATTGGATCATATAAGATTATTTACAGAATTGCTAAAAAGCTTTATTCAATTAGAGAAACACCAGTGCCATTAATCTGGTCAGAGTTATACCTAGCAAATCACATAAGAAGTAACTTTGAATGAAGAATTTCCTATTTGTCTGAAGGCCTTTGTAATTAATAGAGAAGTCAAAATATCCTGTTTTGCATTTTGTGGATATAGCAGCAGATATGTGGTCAGAGATATCTATTTGATGAATAGATATTCATAGAAAACGCTCTTTATCTGGTTGAAATTGATCTTCAAGAAGTTTTGTTTCTTTGCAAGTCCATTAATGGCAATACTATTATCAAGAGAAACATTTGATTTAATTGAAGGATTTAAAAATGAAAACAATATGAGGTAGTAGAACTGTATTGAATTCTTCAAAGACAACACTCAATTGATGTCAGGATAAAATAAGGTCAAATGTGTTCACTAATTTAAAATGTGTTCCATATACAATTTAGACATAATGCAAGCTCTACACATAATTCTTTGTATTGAGAAATTGTGAGTGAGAAGTTATGTGACATTTTCAAGTTGTTAAAAAGTAATCAATTCCACTAAAACAGCCCACTAAAGGAAAGATCTTTGTAAAATTGTGCGATGTTATAAGAGCAAAAAATAGATTATTGAAAAACACTCTGGCTTTCTAACACCAAAGTACTTCAAAGAGTATTAGCACTAACTGAAATAAATTGCCACTTTTCTTAGTGATAATGATGATGAAGCAAATTCATTTTGTACCAAAATTTTCCTCCTGAAATTTGAGTATTTAGTGGATATATTTGAAAACCTAATTATCTCAATAAATCAAGATAGGGTCCTCAAATTCATATTCTCAGCCAGAAAGATAAAATGACTATTAAAAAATTGAAGCTATGGATAACAAATTTGTAAAATAGCATTTTACAATATTCTCATTTTAAAATACCTGCTGTGCAAATGAAATAAAAGAAAAAATACCTACTTACTAAGCAACTGTCTAATATACAGAAGTACTAGTCTTATTTTATTTAAAATGTCTAATTATCTATAAATCTAAGTGGATATGAACCCATTTGCTATGAACAACATGAAATGTTAGATTTCATGTATCTGAACAAAAATGGTTAATAGACTTTTACGTGATATATGAGAATCAGAGTGTCACCCCCTGCTGAGAAAGACATTGTGAGAACTAGGGTAGCTCCCTCCACCCTGAGGAGAAAACATGTGACCAGCCTCCGGAAACTGCCTGGTGCCTGGAAGTTATGCCTATTCATAGACTACCTGTAAGTCATGCCAATCTATGGACCAGCCAATTAGCTTGGAGCTGTGTGTGTGTAGGGACCATGCCTGGGCGGACCCACAGGGTGCTTCTGCTTGAGAGAACGGGGATCAGCCTTTCTGTTGGAGGTCCCAATAGGAGCAGGAGGTGCAGTCAGCTAGGCTCTTTTCTTTCTCCATGTGTTCTCTTTACTAACCGCTAATATACTTGAATAAATACTTAATGGCCAAAGATTGGTGCTATGAGTTTCCAATTTAAAGCGACCACATATTAGATTTTTAGACATCACAGATTTTTAAACATCACACAGATAGTTGAAAAAACTATAGCTTAAAAACTTACAATGCTTTGGCAATGGGTCAAAGAGTTGTCTGGTCTATTTTTTTAAGCAATAAACATTTTTAATGTTTTCATTCTTGTAAAGTGAAGTTTTATGACATAGTTATAAAGACAAAATATTCATCTTAATTACTGGGTGAAAAGTTACAAATTACAATAGCATCATTTGTTATTTTTTTATTAATATGAAAATGTAAGGTATTTGATCAATAAAAATATGTTTCTATTATGTTAACTTTACTGGGTAGTTGAAATTTCATTGTTATAAAAACTGTAATACATTTTAAATTTTATCTTATTAAAAGACAAGTAAAGAAAATTGGTTGTCTAAATTGTTTTATGAAAAGGGGGCATGATAATTATTTGTTTTTTTAAAAGGGAGGGAGGTAAGGAATTAGTATAGAAAACTTGGAAACCTCTGTTATAGACCAGAGGGACCCTTGGTAATTTTAGAAAGATGAATTTTTTAAATACTATCTTCACAGATTAGCATGCAATAAAAATAGTAAACAACAATATAATTGAAGCTTGAAGGTCTACAAGGAAGCTAAAGATATGTGTTAGACAATTCTTGGATTAAGAAAAATATTAGGGGGCAGCTAGGTGGCACAGTGGATAAAGCACCAGCCCTGGATTCAGGAGTACCTGAATTCAAATCCGGCCTCAGACACTTGATACTAGCTGTGTGACCCTGGGCAAGTCACTTAATCCCCATTGCCCCACAAAAAAAAAAAAGAAAAAGAAAAGAAAAGAAAAATATTATCAAATTTTAAATTACTTCATAAGCACAATGTGAATTCAACATGTCAATATTTATGCAATATGAATAAAACATCATCAGGGAAAATTTTATAGCTTTGAATGTGTATGTTTACAAGATAGAAAAGGAGAAACTCAATGAGTTGTGTCTATATTTAAATGAGAAAATGAAAAAGTAATAAACAATACTTTTTGTCTTCTAACATTTTCTCATTATTCTTGGTGTTATAAGGAGAGAACAAAATCTATATATTAATCTTATGTATCAGTTTCAATCATTAATTAATTAATTAATTAATTAATTGGTAACTTAACATTTCATTTTTTAAAACTACCCAAAGATTTAACCCACTTTTAAAAAATAAAGTGTTGCCTTTGGGTTTGCCTTTCTATTGCCTCCTAATTTTTATTGTTATCTTACTTCTCTTATGTCTTTTTAAAATTAGTAAATATGAGTTTATTGTAGTGTTCCCTATCTATTTGGATTGAATCATAATACACACCTATCCCAAGTCATAATTTGATTGCTTCTATTATAGTGAGGGAGAAAGTATATATCTTTTGCTCACATGTATTCATATAATTACACATACATATTATCTTAATTGTAATTAATAATGGGCAAAGAATGTTGGGGGGTTTTGTTCAGAATCTATCATTCAATCATTTTTGGAATTCCTCTACTTCTTGTAAAGACCTCTTAGTTGTGGGTCTTTATTTATAAATTTTCCCAGGTCTTGTTTCTTTTTGAAGTAAATTCTTTTGTTTTCAAACAATGTAGTTATATTTCCAAGATATATGATTTATAACTCTCATCAATTTTTAAATATTTTGTATATTCTTCTCTCAATTTGTCGCTTTTCTTTGTAGGTTCTCAAAATTGTTTTGTTACCATAATAATCACCTTTAATGTATTTGGATTTTTAAAAAATTCTTGATTACTGGATAATTTTCCTTTGGTTTTTTCATGTTGCAATTTTAAAATTATGTGACTTGGTGAATTGTAGTTTGGATTTCTACATCCTATAGTCCTTTGAATTATTTCTACTTCTAGAGGATATTAATTTATTTTTTCTACTCTAGAAAGATTTTTTTAATGGGCGATGAAAAATTAATATCAATCTCAAAGTTAAAGTCCTCTGTCTATAATAAAAATATAGACAAAACCTGACAGAAGCTGAAGGTTTTTTTGTCCTGGAATGACAAGTTGTAATTTCCTCAATTGTTCGTCTCTAATTTTGTTCTTAATGAGTTAGAGTTTTTCAATTCTTTTAGTATATAAATTATTCAATTTAATTTATCATTTGGTATTTCTTCCATCCAACCATTAGAAAGTCAACCTGCATTTCTGATTGAATTTTATCCCTCAAGTTTTTTACTTTGTTATATGTGTGTATATGCATATATATTATATGCATTTGTGTATGTATATATGTACATATAAAGAGTAAAGAAAAATGATAAAGAAATCTATTTCTTCACTGACATTATATGTAAATATGTATATGTACATGTGTATATACATATATGTATCTATTATATAATTGATTTCTCTTTTCAAGGATAAGATTGATATATGGGCAGGCCTAGTAAATATGTCCTAAATGTAAGCTGGACCTGCTTCTTATGGAGCACTAACTGGAAGACTTCATCAAACTTGGGTCTAGAAATTAATCTAGGGGCTCCCTGATGTCTGGTTGATGGGAGGAGGAAAGCAAGGAACCCCCTCCACTTTGAAAGTGAGGCAGACATTCGTTCATCCTTATGGAGAATTGTATATCCTCTCTCCCTTTTGGAAGGGGTCAAGTGTGTTTGAGCAGAAGCTTAGGTCTTCTATTTCAAAAATTTAAACCATTTTACAAAGCAGTTATCAGAAGGATCTGGTCCTGAGTAAAAACAGATGAAAAATCAGTGGAACAGACTAAAGATGTCAGACAAACTAAATATTGCAAAAATATTTCTCTTTAATAAACCTACAGAAAATAAAAACTGAGGAAAATATTCATTATTTTACCAATATACTTGGATAAATTAGTAATTTTGTGGGAAATATACTTAGACCCACATGTTATACCATATGGCTCAGTGAATTACAGTTGGAAAATAAAGTTTATCATTAAAGGAACAATAAAAAGGTCAAAGAAAATGGAATTATGCATTTATCCCAATTATGACTTAGACATGATTTTTCATTTCCCACATAAACTATTAAACACAAAACAGATGTGTTTGATTACATTTTTAATTCTCTACATAAAATAACAAATAATCAAAAGAAAAACAATAGATTAAAATATTTATAGTTTATATGGCAGATTAAAAACAATTTCTAAATATTTTATTTAATGTTGTTAAGATTTGTTATACAGGGGCAGCTAGGTGGTGCAGTGGATAAAGCACCGGCCCTGGATTCAGGAGTACCTGAGTTCAAATCCGGCCTCAGACACTTGACACTTACTAGCTGTGTGACCCTGGGCAAGTCACTTAACCCCCATTGCCCAGCAAAAAAAAAAAAAAAAAAAGATTTGTTATACATAAGAAAAATGTACAGTTAACTCCCAATCTACAAAGAACAGCATTTCTTACAATAGCAAGTGGCCTATATAATTCACTATGAAGGGGGCAGCTAGGTGGAGCAGTGGATAGAGCACCAGCCCTGGAGTTAGGAGTACCTGAGTTCAAATCTGGCCTCAGACACTTAACACTTACTAGCTGTGTGACCCTGGGCAAGTCACTTAACCCCTATTGCCCCACTAAAAAAAAAAATTCACTATGAAGACTGAAGCTATCCATGAGGTTTCTTCAATGCAAAATATTTTTCAGCCACCACTCTTCTCCCTCTTTTGAATTACAAAAAAGGCTAAATGTAAACACCACTAATTGCAATCCCTCCCAAGTCCTCCAAGTCATTCTTTCATGTATCTTCAATCTATCCTTCTCTAGTGTCTTTTTCCCATCTGCCTGTTATGGGAGGATTATGGGCCCCGGTCACCCCAACAATTCTCTGGGGGGTTCAAGGAACTTTTTCCTTGAAACCTCAGGGGTTTTCCCTTGAAAAGTAGGCCTCTCCTTGAACACAATCAAGGGGACACACACACACACACACACACACACACACACACTCACTCACACACACACACACACACACACACACACACCTAACGGAGATAAGCGGCACAGATCGAACTGAGCATGCTCCAGAACCATCACCCTACATTCCAGTCATCCTAAGCATCTGGATGAGGTAATCCAGGAGAAGACCACCTGGAACCGCCCATCAGCAGACTGCTTAGACCCATCAGGACAAAGTTGACACCCACCACCAGATCTCTCACGAGGGATTCTTCCTACCCCAGCACAACTCGGGAAGACCACCAGCCCCTCATCCAATAAGAGACTCTTACCCACTCCATCTAAACCCTATAAAATGTCACTCCACAAGCTAGCAAGGGAGGAAAGCATTTTGTTCTGGCAAAACCTTCTTCCCGGCCGGTTTCTTTTGTACCCCAATAAACCTGTTCTCTTATTCCTAATTAGGTCTTGTGCGAGAGTGTAATTCTTTACAGAGGAATCCTAAGGACCCACATGCTTTCTCCTATCGGTTTCTCCCCCATATCATGCCTTTAAATACCCTCAATCTTAAAATATATAAGTTGTTGAATATTAAAAGATAGCTTTTGTATCTGCCTGTCTCCTACAAACAGAATCAATAAACAGATCAGATAAATTATAATATCTTATAATATCTCCTGCAATTTGTTCCCATACCTGTCCTCCTACAAATATAATAACCAGATCAGAGAACATGGTTAAGAACCAGATCAGACAATTTAATATCTCCTGCAAGACAAAACAGATCAGAGACAGACAGAAAAAAAACCCATAATAATATCAATTTAATATTTTGTCCCAAGAAGAAATATATAACACATGATGATGTGGAGACTCCCCTCCTAAGAGGGAAGCTCAGAGCTCCCCTTCTTTCTTTTTGTTTTTGTTTTTGTTTTAGTGAGGCAGTTGGGGTTAAATGACTTGCCCAGGGTCACACAGCTAGTAAGTGTTAAGTGTCTGAGGCCAGATTTGAACTCAGGTACTCCTGAATCCAGGGCCGGTGCTCTATCCACTGCACCACCTAGCTGCCCCAGCTCCCCTTCTTTCTAAGGGTTTTTAAGGTTTCTTGGCTCACAGGTTACAGAATAACTTCATTGGCATGATACAGATCAACCCAAAGCAAATATTACAAATGTAAATCAGTTAAACAATACAAATCAGTTTAGCAGTTAACTTAAGGTAGATGCTATGATTAGATTATGTGGAAACAGGAAGGGTATTATCAAAGACTAGGGGGTCTAAATAGTTGATCAGTAGAACAATAAGATCTATTCACTTCCTGGGGAAAGAAGATAGTGAATGGGAATGTTAGAGGGGCACTTAAATTTGTTTATTTTCTTGGGGAAAGTAAATAGGGACTGTCTGGTTTCACTTTGAAGTTTTTGAGCAAAGGATATTTTGCTCCTATTAATCCTGTGTATCATAAAATCCATTTGGATAATAAGGCAGCTCCATCCAATCCAGGTGGTCTATACATTCATATTAACAATGTATATATATGTTCGTGTATGTAGGTATTAGGTATGTATATAGTTCTCTGGTCCTTCTTCCCAATATCACTACCATCCTGTTCTCTCCTTCCCTTCACTGTCAAAATTCTAAAAGTTGTCTACAGCTAATGCCACTATTTCATCACCACTCTTTCCTCATTTCATTATTTTCTGGCTTCTTCCCCCATAACTGTACTGAAGCTGATCTTGTAAAGCACAGCTATAACCTCACAATTGCCAAATCCAATGGCACCTAAGCTGTGCTTTGAATGAAACTAGAAATTATAAAAGATAGAGGTGAGAAAGGAGGATATTCTTTGCATAAAAACTACCTATGCAAAGGCAGGGATTCAAGAGATAGAATGCCATGCATTGGCTTTGTTATCATGCCAATTTGGTTGGAATAAAGATGTGAAGGGAAGAAAAATAAAATAAGATTGAAAAGGCAAGTAGTCATATTGTTCAGGGTTTTAAATGACACTCTGTGAACTGTGTATTTATCTTAAAGAGAATAAGGAGTTATGCAAATCTTTGTGTATAGAAGTGACATACATCTGTGTTTTAAAAATATCAATTTGAGAGCTATGTGGAGGATAGATTGGAGAAGGGAGGGATTGGATACAGGGAAACTGATTAAGAAGCTACAGCAATAAGACAGGAGAGAAGTGATAGAGGGTCAAACTGGGCTAGAGGCTATATGAATAGAGAGCTGACATGTGATGGCTGTTGTCAAATGAAAACTTATCAGACTTGGTAAATGATAGGATGGGGGTGAAGTAGAGAGTGTTAGGTTGAGGAAAAGGGAATAGTAAACAATGACTCCAGAGTTATAAACCTTGAAAGATGGTAGCACCTAGAAAGATAATAAAACAAACAATACAAATAGGAAAGTTTAAAGGAGAACATTTGGGATAAAAGATAATTAGGCCTTTTCTGGACATGTTTGTTTCAGATATCTGTGGGACATTCAGGTGAAGATATTCAGCAAGGAGTTGAGATTAAGACTGGATGCATAGATTTGAGAGTTACCTAAAGAGATCATAATTGAATCCATGGTAGCTGAAGACATCCAGACAAGCGATATATAGAGGGAAGAAGAACAGGACAGAAATTTGGCAGAATGTCCACAATTAGTGGGTGGGAAGAAGGTGATTGAGACTAAGAAGAAAGAATCAGATTATCAAGAGGATAACCAAGATTGAACTTTGTTATGAAAACCAAAAGAGGAAAAAAGGGTCCAGTGACAGGAGTTGGTCAATAGGGTCAAAAACTATAAAAAAAGTCAAATAGAATGAATATGTAGAAAATGGCATTGGATTACTGTCATAGCCCCCTACTAAACTAAAATATTTATGAAAGTAGGAATTTTATCTTATAGTTGTATTTTCTGTTTTCCTCATACTTAATACAGTGTTCCAAATATAGTAGATATTTACTGTTTGCTTAATTGAAGTGAAATGAGTTGAATTAAATTTCATCCAAATTGTCTTTATTTCTCAAAGTTCATTTATCTCTCTTTATTTTTATTTTATTTATTTATTTTTTTGTGGAGCAATGAGGGTTAAGTGACTTGCCCAGGGTCACACAGCTAGTATTAAGTATCTGAGTCTGGATTTGAACTCAGGTCCTGCTGAATCCAGGTCGGTGCTTTATCCACTGCACCACCTAGCTGCTCCCCATTTATCTCTCAATAACAGCATTCATCCAGTCTCTGAGATTTGAAACCTTGAAGTCAATTTTCATTCTTTCCCTCCATCATCTATAGCCAATTAATATACAAATTCTATTGAATTTTCCTTTAAAATGGTTCTGTTATGCATCTCTCTCTCTCAATTCTTATGGCCACCATCCAAGTCCAAGTCTTATCATTTTACACATGAATACTGCAATAGCCTCAAGCAAAAATAAAACACTAAGAACAACAACAAAAGCCAAAAATAACTTTCAATGGTTTCCCATCTCCTAAGATATCTATTCCAAGCATACTACTGATAACAGTAGTGAAAAAATTTTAATTTCTTTTATGTATTAGCAAATATGAATGTAGATTCTATGAAGCCTGACCCTCTTCTGCTGTGAGTTATTATAAAATGATGCGTTTACTACAAATACAGAACAAAATAATATACGTTTTGATGGTTATTACATTCTAATTTGCAGGTACAAACTTAAGCTTACAGAATTCATCTTCCTGTGAGCCATCCTTCTTTGAGAAATCATACTTTAAAATAATGGAGGAGAGGAACTCTGTAGATTGAGAAAATATGTAGAAATAATAAATATAGGTGATGAACTTTAATGAAAAAAAGCTTCATTTATTTCGTATTGGACTGATTAAAGAAACAAATTAAAACCTAAAGCTTTTTTTCCCATTTCTCCAGACAGGACAAATGCTAGTGCTTCTCAAAGTGTGCTCTGTGGATCCTTGGGAGTCCCTGAGACCCCTTCAGGGGGTCCACAAGTTCAAAACAATTTTCATAATAATTCTAAGATGTAATTTGCCTATTAAATTACTCACACATTTTCCAACTATATCTCTGTGGGGCTGGATTTTCTTCGTGTACTTCAGTCATGACAATCTACTACAATAGATGAAATGCAGAAACAGATATGAGAATTCAGCCATCTTCTATTAATTCAGATAATGAAGAGATTTGCAAAAATACATAAAATAATGATACTCCCACTAATTATTTTTGTCTGGAAAATAAAGGGTTTTTTAACCCCAAAAATGTTATTTATGTCTACATGAAATGGGTTAATTATTATTTTCAGTAAATTAATATTTTAAACATTTACCATTCTAAATTTCAAATACAATCAGTATAGATCGATATAACTCACATAAGCATAAACTCTTTGGGGTTTGCAATAATTTTGTGGGGGGGGGGACAATAAGGGTTAAGTGACTTCCCCAGTGTCACACTGTAAGTGTCAAGTGTCTGAGGCCAGACTTGAACTCAGGTCCACCTAAATCCAGGGTTGGTGCTTTATCCACTGTGCCACCTAGCTGCACCCTCGGTCTTCAATAATTTTTAAGAGTATAAAAGGGTCTTAAGACCAAAAAGGTTGGGAACTTCTGATGTAACTATTGAAAGAACATTTCCTCCAGTCAAGTGACTAAAGATAGTTTATCTCGATCTTGGGCATAATACTGTATCAGATGCTGAAAGGCATTACAAAAAGCATATTGCATATATGCTGAAAGGTAAAACTAAGACATACTACCTAATTAGAGAGCATTAAATAAATTATGTGCTACTAACTATAAGAACAATTAGGAGTTCAGAGAAGGGAGAGATCAATATAGTCTAAAGCAGGGCTTCTTAATCTGGGACCCATGAACTTTAAAAATACATTCTGGGGCAGCTAGGTGGTACAGTGGATAGAGCACCGGCCCTGGAGTCAGGAGTACCTGAGTTCAAATCCGGCCTCAGACACTTAACACTTACTAGCTGTGTGACCCTGGGCAAGTCACTTAAGCCCAATTGCCTCACTTAAAAAAAAAATACATTCTGGGGGCAGCCAGGTGGCTCAGTGGATAAAGCACCAGAAAGTCATTTAACCCTCATTGCCCCACAAAAACCCAAAACCCAATATATATGTGTGTGTGTGTGTGTGTGTGTGTGTGTGTGTGTGTGTATGTGTATATATATATATACACACACACATACATATATATATATATGTATGTATAAATACATTCTGATAACTATATTTCAATAACATTAGTCTCCTTTGTCATCCTAGGTATTTTATTGTGTCCATTTTAAAACATTACTCTGAGAAGAGTCCATAGGCTTCACCAGGCTTCCAAAGGAATTTATAACTTTAGACAAGAATTAAGAACTCTTGGTCTACCATGTTCAGAGCAGACTTCATGGAGGAAATGGGACTTGAGGCCAGAAGTGAAAGGGTAGGATTAAGAGAAGTGGGAGAGAAGGGCAAGAAGTAGATAATTTATGTATACAGGCAAGAACCTGGGAAAAGCAATAGATATGGGAATGAGCACTATGTGCAGAGAAGTAATAAAGACAAATAAACAGGTAAATGGTCTGTTCCTCTGATTTCAAGGAGGTCAGCACCAAAAGCCATTCCTAGGAGGAATGAATATTAAAGGACCTAAAGAACACATAAAAAGGTTTAAAAAAAATTGTACAATTGTCACCTACAGTCCTGGGGCCTGGAGGCCTTCCCACAAAAGGGCTCTAGTTTTGGGCCCCAAATGGAATAAATTCAGTCCCTGTCCTCAAATCAAGGTGAGCCAGGCTTTTCTCCCACTTTCCAGTTCATTATGCAGAGTATAACTTCTGAGATGATTTCTAAAATCTCTAAAATCCCAATGTTTTCTCTAAAAGGAGAGTATAGGGGCAGCTAGGTGGAGCAGTGGATAGAGAGCCGGCCCTGGAGTCAGGAGTACCTGAGTTCAAATCCGACCTCAGACACTTAACACTTACTAGCTGTGTGACCTTGGGCAAGTCACTTAACCCCAATTGCCTCACCAAAACAAACAAAAAAATTAAAAATATTAAAAAAAATAAAAGGAGAGTATAATAACACATGTAATAAGGGGCAAATAGTTGCTTATGTATCATAAAGGAATGAGAGAGATCTCTGGGTTTTTAAAAAAAACACAGATATCTCTCATTCCTTTATGATACATAAATACATATATATAGGTATATGTGTGTGTGGAGAGAGAGAGACAGAAACAGATAGAAACAGAGAAGAGACAGAGATAGAGTGTGAGAATTGGATTGATGCCCCCTGCTGGAGAGATATTGTAGGAAAGCTCCGCCATGAGGAGAAGGTGTCTTAAGGCAAGCCATGTGGCTTGGAAGGTCAGTTCCTTGATGTCAGGAAGTGATGTTTGCTCGTGGGTACTGTTGATCAAAGCTACCAGCCAATTAGCTTGGAGCTGTGCATGTTTGGACGACCCTGGGTGAGGTTTCTGGGACAAAGGAGGGGGTGAGGCTCTCTCTCTTTTTCCGCAGGGACCTGGGGTGGAGTGGAGCTCCCTAAGATAGATAGATGAAGACATCTAGGCCTCTTTCTCTCTCCTCACTAAATTCTTATGCTCCTTAATAGATGCTTAAAAGTCTAAACTCTTACTAAAGCTTCTAATTTATTGGCAACCACTCATTAGATTTTTAGACAGTCTAGCTAAAATTACAGACAGCAACTATTCACAGAGGTAATATTTTTAAATAGTCCTTTTTTATGAGTGAGTAACCCTGGGATTATTCTCTTTGAAGTAATCTATTAACTACAGCAAGGAACTCTCTGTTTCACAAGTAAACAGTTTAACTCAACAAATATTTTGCAAGTGCCTACCACAGTCAAGGCACTGTGCTAGGTGCTGGGAATAGCAAGACAAAACTTGAAGGAAAAAAAAACCAGTCTTGTCCCCAAAGAGTGTATATTTTATTGGTGAGGTCAATTGTTTAGGACCATGAACGATGCTGCCCACAAACTATCTAGGGTCCCAAGAATCATGACGCATTCTTCCTTTTTGCTTAGAACTGAGCCCCTCCCTATCTGCTCATCTCCTTTTCTAGTTGCCTACTGGCCTTAGCCAAGTTATAAGTAATAAGAATTTTTCCTTAGAGGTGCAGCTTTCTGGGAACCATCATCCCTCCCCACCATTGCCCCAATCTTTTCCTCTTAACATCCTCTTAATACTATGCTAGTCTTACAGCCTGGGTGCCCTATGCCACCCACATAGTAAAAGTATGATACTAATTAATATTCTTTAGAAAAACACAAGGAACTGAAAAAGGAATTGAAACCCCAGAAGGTTTGGCACTGGTCCTTCTGCTTAGAAGAACCAGGTCCAATGCCAAACCTCCTGTAAATTTCAACATCCTGGCTTGCTTTGAAGAAGTGACTGACAATGAGATTTGTGCCAGCCTTTCTCCATCAATAAAATAAATATCATATCTGTCCCTTGTCTTCCCCAAAGGGAAGTTTAAAAAACTAATGAGAAAATGTCAGCAAACTGCTTTGAGCTCTTGGAAAGTCACAATGTCAGTTTAATATGGTAAAACCAACATGGTAATTTTTTTTAAATGTATGTGTCATGTTGGAAAACTCTCATAATGATAATGTTATGGAGAAAAAATAAAAATGTGACCATTTATATTGTATGATGGAGGAATAAGTTACTCATACAATTAATGCATTGTTAAAGCAGTTTGTGAATATGCAATTCCTGCTGAAAGTGTCTATGGGTATGTAAAGATGATATATGTAGTAGTAGCTAAATATAAAAATAGAAGAATAAACTAGTTAAAATACATTGTGTTATATGATTCATCACTGCAGTAGGGGCCTTGCTGAGTATTGTAATCAACAATCACCAACCTCAAATTGCCTTTGACATCACATTCTCAGCAAATTATAGTCTATCTGCAGACACAGCTCATTGGTCTCTGCTCATTCATTTTCTTATGCAATAAAATCATTCCCCAGCAAGAATACAATTGCATGAGACTCATTTCACAGGAAGAACCACATAGTACTGTAGTTAAACTCCAGGGGGTTATAAAAATAGAAATAAAGTCTGTATTTTAAATTTTCTTGAGAAAACATTTAAAGTGCTGAGGTCTTTTTAACATCTCTGCACAGTTTAAGAAAAAAAAAGAATTTAGTAAAGAGAAAACATATTTTGATTCCCTTGCCATTAACTGTGCTATATTTTTACAAGAGCATCAATTGATTTTAGTGAAATGTCAGCAAATGAATGGGTAACAAGGAGTTTATAATGCAGGGAATGAAATAGGTTCTAATAATACACTGGTCAGTATGTCCAGAGATCTAGTGTCTACTTCAAATTTACCACTGATTCTTTGTAGGAGACAAGATAATTTCTGAATTCCTTCTTTTACTTTTCCTTACCAACTATGAGAATAGAAAATTACTACTAATAATAATGATACATGATGGACCATTTGTACTTGGTCTATCCATAAGTAATGCTCAACTTCATCATTTTGGTTCATTCCCCTCCCCCCTCACTACTCTGTTCATAGTGACTGACAACTCCAATGGGAGAAGAGACATCGGAAAGGAATTTTTATAATACTACCAAAATACTTGGCATTTAATGGTAATTACAGTAGCATAATACATAATATTTCACTGGGCTACATCTTCCCTCAAAAGAACAAAGAGTCATGTAATAAGTTAAGAGATTAAAGTTTTTAATACTTTTCTGATTAAGAATATATTAAGGATTGGGGCAGCAAGGTGGTGCAGTGGATAAAACACCGGCCCTGAATTCAGGAGGACCTGAGTTCAAATCCAGCCTCAGACACTTGACACTTATTAGCTGTGTGACCCTGGGCAAATCACTCAACCCTTATTGCCCTGCAAAAAAAATTTTATCGAGAAATTTTTTTTAAAAAAAGAATATATTAAGGATTGATTCTGTGGCTATTTGTAGTTAGGCATGACAGGATAAAAATTCTAATATGATATGTAGTATTTACTTGTAAGCCCATTTTTAATAACAGATTCAGCACAATACTTGCATAATAATAGTTGTCATTGTATAGTGCCTGCAAAGTACTTTACATACATTCATTATCTCATTTGAGTTTCACTACAGCCATGTAAAGTAGATATGATCATTACCCTCATTTTAAAGATGAGGAAAGAGAGGCTTTGGCAGTTGAGTGACTTGCCCAAGTTCACATAGCCACTAAATTTCTGAGGTGGATTCCAAATTCAGGTCTTGCTGACTACAAGTATACCACTTCATCCACTAGTTTCAATCAATTCATCAGCTAGGATTCAAAAAAGTATTTACTATTTTTCAGGCACTGTGACTCCATTGGGGATACAAGGAAAAAGCAAAAACAGCCCCTATCCTTAGAAATTAACATTAATAAATGAGGGAGAAAATATATATAAGATAGGTATATACAACATATATACAGAGCAGTTACATCTTAGAGAAGATGGCACTAGCAACTGGAAGGACCAGGATAAGATCCTTGTATCAGTAAGTATCCGAGGCCATATTTTAACTCACATCATCCTGACTCCAGGCTCATCATTCTATATGCTGTGCCACCTACCTGCCCCAAGATGATGATGAAAAGCTCTGCAGAGATATCAAGAAAGATGAGTATTGATAAAAGGTCACTAGATCTGGTGATTAAAAGAATATTGGTAACTTTGGAGAAGGATGTTTCAGTTGATTGATGAGGTTGGAAGCCAGACTGCAAAGGATTTAGAAGAAAGCAAGAGGAAAAGCAGCAAGAACACCAAATATAGATTTTTTTTTAAAGAAGTTTAGGTAAGAAGGGGAGGAAAGATACAGAATGATAGCTAGAGGGCACAGTAGAATCTAATGGTGGGGGGGCTTAATTATGGAGGAGACATAGAAATATATGTAGGTAAAAAAAAAAAAGAATCAGTGAATAGGAAAAGCCTAAAGATTAGTAAGAGAATGAAGGTAACAATGAGGGCCATCTCTCTTAGGAAACTAGAGGGACAACATCAAAAGTACATAAGAGGGGCAGCTAGGTGGCACAGTGGATAGAGCACCAGCCCTGGATTCAGGAGTACCTGAGTTCAAATCCGGCCTCAGACACTTAACTAAGTGTTACTAGTTAACTAGCTGTGTGACCCTGGGAAAGTCACTTAACCCCAATTGCCTCACTTAAAAAAAAAAGTACATAAGAAAGAGATTGGCCATGGAAAATAGAAGGAACACCCCTTATCAGAAGCTGGAATTAATTAATAATGACAGATGATATCAGAAAGATATGAGACACACAGAAGAAGGAGCTCTTGGCAAATGGCCTCAATTGTGTTTGCATGTGCATACACATGTGTACATGTGTGTATGTGACATCTACTTTAACAAGAATCCTCAAAATGGAAATTCATTCACAGGAAACTGTGTGACTGTTAGCACTTTTGGTTCTGAACACTCTATTTTCTCATTCGATTTCTATATATCACCTCCCACATTATCAGCCTCCTGAAAACATTCAACCAAGAGGACAATTTAATTGAAAATGTCTTAATAAAAGCCATATTCAAATCCATCAGAAGTCATTTTTCACTTGTACTGTCTCTTCCTTGCCATTTGTTTCACAAATTGCTTGCATCTACTCCTTCCTTTTTTGCACACATTCATACTATGGCTGTTATAGAAATAGCTAATTTACATATAGATTAAAAATTACCTTGAAGTCCATTTACATTCTGATGCATCAAAAACAAAACAGCAAAATGCTGACGCATGGCTTCCACCAAGTCCAAGTATTATTGCATTTCAGATTAGTGAATATTTGGGCTTTGGCTTCATGAGCTAAACCATAAAATGTGACCAAGGGTGATGCTACTGCTTCATCCAAACTAGAACACAGGGGCCATACCTAGGTGGAGTAAGCCACTGAGCTTTCTACTCCCTAGAAACAAGAGTCTTGATCTTCCCCTTGACCATTTTGTTTCATGTCCATGGTGCTACTGCTGCTGCTCTACCCTCCAAACTTGACCATAAGAAACCAATCTGGGCAGGGAAAAACTCATCTATGAGTCCTCATCTTCACCTCCCCATTTTCTGCCCTGCTAAGAACATACCCTCCTCCATACCCATTTTCTGCCTCTTTCTCTGAGAATTGTCCTCATCATGATATCTACCATTGCCTCTGAAAAGGGTTTGTAAAAAGATTTTATTCTACTTACCCATCTTTGTGATTTTCCAGACAAAAATCCCTTCCTTGACCACCATGTGTTATCTCAATTAGGATAAAAAGTCCTTCAAAGTAATCACTGTCTCATTTTTGTATTTCTGGCACTGAGTACATATAGATTGTGTTGTTTAAAATCTAAATTGTGGGTTCTAATCTGCCTCACCCCCAGTCTTGGGGGGAAGCTGGCTAAAATCACTAATAAATTCAATAAGAGTTTAGGCTTTTAAAGATTTATTAAAATATATATTATAAGTTAGTGAAGAGAGAGAGAGAGAGATGGAGAACAGATTCTTTATAGCATGGAAATCCTAGCTCAGATCTAATTAGATATAGCCAGGAAGAAAGAAAGCAATTTCCTTTTCTAGCAGCCCAAGTGAAATCTCTCACCACCATGCCGGTATCCGAACAACTAAGAGGGCATACCCCCACCCCTCTGTTCTCCATCTCTCTCTCTCTTCACTAACTTATAATATATTATATTAATAAATGTTTTTCATTCATGCACGCATGCATACATGTAGCTAAGCAGACTTACCTAAGACCAGCTGTACACCTTGGATTACCGTGGAATTATTTTGTCATTTTGAAACTGATTCCCTTTAAATAGTTTGTTCTTTTTATTGTTGCTTTTGTCTGACTGAAAAAGTGCCTATTTTTCTTTTGTTATTTTAATTTATGAGTAAAATTCTTAGCACATCAGGGTATGACATTTTCACTCTAAACAATTTTAACTAGCTCTGAAGGAAGATTCCTTAAGAATCAATGTTAGAAACTTGAATGACTACCTAGTCTGCCTACATATGTTTTTATGTGTCTGCAGTCAAAAATTAAATGACAGCAGTTCATCTCTATAGGATAGTATGAAGTATATACCAATTACTGGGAAAAGAAGTTCTTCTAAAAGATTAAAAATAATGCAGCTTAGTCATTCTTCTAGCTAATATCTCTTTTTTAGGAAAGTAAAGTAAGGATATTTATGGAAAGGAGATTTAAAGAAGATAAGAAAGGGGAGTAACTGGAACAATCACTGTCTGGTAAGGGAAGAATTTTAAGAATTCACAGAATCTCAGGATTTGAGTTGAAAGTGACCTCATCAGCCATATCATCTTACCCATACTCCAAAGGAATGCCCACTATAACGTATCTGACAAATAGCTCTCTGGCATATGTTTGAAGACCCCCAATAAGAACAAACATCCAGGGGGCAGCTAGGTAGCACAGTGGATAAAGCACTGGCCCTGGATTCAGGAGGACCTGAGTTCAAATCCAGCCTCAGTCACTTGACACTTACTAGCTGTGTAACCCTGAGCAAGTCACTTAACCCTCATTACCTCGCCAAAAAAAAAAAAAAAAAAAGAACAAATATCCTACCTCTGAGGCAGCCCCTTCTACTTTTTCTACAACTCTAATTGTTAGAAAGTCTTTTTTAGTGACATCAAATCTAAGTTTTCCTCTATGCAACTTCCACATATTGCTCCTGGTTCTGTCCTCTAAGGCCAAAGAAAACAAATCTAATCTTTCCTACAGCTTCCAGAAGACATCAATCACCCCCCACACCCCCCACCTCCCATCCCAAGTCTTCATTAGGATATGTCCAGTTCCTTCAACCAATCCTAAGATATCATAGACTCAAGGCCCCTCATTTGTGGACATTTTAGCTTTCCTTCTGAAATTATGGTGCCCAAAACTGAGCACAGTCCTTCAGGTGAAGACTGGCAAGGTCAGAGTAGAGTGGAACTACCAACTCCTGAATCCTGGAAGCTTTGCCTCTCTTAATGCAACCCAAAATAGCATTAGCTTTTTTTTTTTTGGCAGTCACATAACATTGCTGACTTATATTGAGTTTGCAGTTCACTAAAATCCCCAAATAATTTTCAGGACTACTATTATCTGTCTATCGTCTTCCGCCCTATAATTGGCAAATTAATTTCCCCTTATCTAGTAGTTTAGTCATCCTATCAAAATAGACAGTGCAGTTAGTCTGCTACAACCCATTATTAATGAAACCATGCCAACTCTTTATAAGCACTGTTTCATTTTCTATATTTAGAATTTTCTTTTCCCCTTTCTAGGTCTAGATTTTTCTGGATCTTTTTAGTGATCTATTTTGTAATTTTTCCTAGGAATAGAAGTCAAGCTCACTGGTCAATAGTTTGTATACTCCATCCCTTTTTTATTTTTAATTGAAACATCTGCCCTTCTCTGGTTGTATGACACCTCTCTCATTTCCATGATCTTTCAAATATAGCACTAACTATATCTCAGCAATCACAATTGCTAATTTTTTCAGGACCTGGGGATATAATTCATGTGGGCCAAATGGACTTGACTTCACTAATTCAGTCTGATGTTCTCAATTCTTATCTCGGGTATCAATGGTCATTTCCAGTGGAAAGGTCATTTTTCTTTGCAAAGAAAACAGAAACAAAATAAGAATCAAGCAGCTCTACCTTCTCTTTCATCATTATCATCATCCCAACCCCTCCCAAACAAAAGTTCTATTCCTTCTTTTTCTCCTTTTTTTCCTCCCAATACAGCTAAAAATAAAGAAATGAAATAAACAAACTTGGTTGTCCTTATCTTACCTCACCAGACTCAGCTCATGCTGAGCTTTAGCATGCCTGTCACTATTTTTACAGGACCTTACTACCCTCATATTTATTATCTCTGGCCTGGCCTTTATTCCATCTTCCATTCATTCCTCTTTAAGAATCTATATTGGTTGGTGGGTTTCAGCTTGTCCACACTGGTCTTTTAGAAAAATTCCATTTTTCTTTTCTTTTTTCTTTTGGTGGGGCAGTGAGGGTTAAGTAACTTGCTGAAAGTCACACAGCTAGTAAGTGTCAAGTATCTGAAGCCAAATTTGAACTCAGGTCCTCCTGAATCCAGGGCCTGTGCTTTATCCATTGCACCTCCTGGCTGCCCCCCTTTCTAAAAAATTTTTTTTTGACAAATTCCATTTTTCTTTCCTTACTGGAACTGTTTCCCTTAAGGTCTTCAGAATTTCATTCTTGAGTATATACCATTATCCTGGGCTTGCTTCCCCTAAAACATTTCAGTCCATGGAATCCTACTTACCTTCCACTGAAGCCTTTGAAATCTTCTTTCTCAAAAATCTAGGGTACGTTTCTGACTATATCCAGATCTCTCCTTCTCTTTTACAAACTCTAGGATAGAGAATGGTTGCTTCCCCACAAAGTTTGCATCATTTCCACCCTCACAACCAATTCCTCATTGTTGGTGAGAATCAAATCCAGAATAGCACTTCCCCTTGTTATTTCCTCTATCTCTAAGTAAAGAATTATCTCTAATTATCTCTAAGTAAAATTATCTCTAAGTAAAGAATTTATTAGCTGCTCTGCTTCTGACAGAAAGAACTCTAATAGATTTCTGGATAGTTGGAGTCCCCCATCACTAGTATATCATACCTCTCTGTACCATGCTTATGATCCCTTTCCCAAACTTGCCCTCTATTTCTTCATTTTGTCCAAGTGGTCTGAATTATGCTCCAATGACAAATTATTTCCATTTCTCCCTTCATTGACCTTCACCCAAATATTCTCCATCATGTTTTCACCATCTGGTTTTCGGATTTCCTCATGTGACTTATTATAAATGCAATGCTACCCCACACATGCTATCTTTTTCTGTCCCTTCATTTTTAAAAAATAAGATATATGCATCCAGAATCATAGTTTTTATCTCACCAAGTTTCAGTGATATTTATGATGTCAAAATTTTCCCTTTTATGTTAGGTCCTATAGTTCTTCTTATTTGTTCCCTAAATTTGGGGCATTTGTCTACTTGAGGTCATGGGTTTTTACCCCGGGTCCCTTTATTAGATTTTGTCTCTTGTGAATATCTGAACATCTCAATTGTTTTTCTTCTCTTTATTTCTTCCTCTCTTCCTTTTTCTCTCTTTTTCTTTCTTTCTTCCTTCTTCTTATCTTTACCATGGTGTTTCTGTCTTTGTTCTTCCTTTCTTTTTTTCTTTTGGAATTAATGTATGACTTCAAGGAGGGTAATTAGGTCTCCCTATCTCATCCAGGATGAAAACACAGCAGCCATTCATAGGCTAAATCCAATACTAATCAGCTTAGAAGCTTAAACAATTCTCTTTCTAACCTGGGCCAATTCAATCCTCCTGGAGGGCCTGATAGCCCTCCACTCCTACGGGCTCACCACATTTGTGCCAAATTTAATGTGGACACCCAGCTTTACCTCTACTGCTGCTCAGAATTTCAGAACCTAAGTGTTCCACCAGCTTTATTCTCCCCAGAAGTAGGGATTGCAGAGTTGTACCATCACGACAGCTAGGCTATGTTTTTCCTTCTTTGTGGTTAATGTCTATTATATCTAACTTTGGGGATGTACATAGGCAGTCTTCTTCCCTCATCCTTATTAGTTTAAAGCCCTTTTGATTAGATTTGTAAGACATCTGACAAATATCTTCTTACCAGATTTTGTTCAGTGTACTCCATCTCTGACCAGAAGATTCTATTATAAAAACAACTTCTAGCACCATGTTATACTATAAGATGGTATTTTACAAGAAAAAAAAATGCAATGTTCACCAGAGAAACTGTACCTTAAAACTTTTTTTCCATAGGAGCTGTCCAAAATATCCTAGATACAGTGCATGATAATCTTCCAGAAGGTGGGAGGCAGCTAGGTGGTGCCACCTGCCCTGGATTCAGGAGAACCTGACTTCAAATCCGGCCTCAGACACTTGACACTTGACACTTGACACTTACTAGCTGTGTGACCCTGGGCAAGTCACTTATCCCTTATTGCTCTGAACCAAAGGAAAAAAAATCTTCCAGAAGGTAGCAGGGCGAAATTTGAAATTTGCTCTGGATCCTATACACACACATTAGTGAAATACAACTCAAAAGATAATGCTTTTCATGGTAGTTTTCTTCATCTCCATAGGGCTGTATTAATATGATATATAATAGGGCAGCAGAAACTTTATTCCTTTCCATACACCCAATTCTACTCTTTGTTTAGCTCTTGTTCTATTTCTTGTTCTCTTTAGGTCTTCTTCCATCACCATCCACCCTTCTTTCCAAACCCTACCATATATAATATTTGAGATTGTTGGGGTTTTTGCCCCCATCATCAACTAAATCACACTCCTAGCTACTGGAGTCATAGCTAAGATCCCAAAAGAAACTCTAACTATTACACTTAATAATAGCTAGCATTTATATAGTACTTTAAGACTTGCAAAGTGCTTTACATATGTTAACCCATTTGATACTCAGAGTGGTGGACTGTGAGTCAAATAAACCAGAGTTTGAATCCTGACTTAGACATTTGCCAGCTGTATAATCCTAGGCAAGTAACTTAACCTCTCTCAGTCTATTTTTTTTATTTATAAAGTGTTATGAGGCCAATAATATATTCTTAGATCCTTGAGGACAGAGATAATATCTTATTTATCTATATCCTTGTCATTTCCTGACAGTGTCTTGCAGATAGTTGACAAATGTTTGAAAGGGAGAAGGATGGGGAGAGAAGAAGTTGTGGTGAATGTAATCTATATTCTAAAATAAGGCAAATAATGACTAATATAGAAGTTGGGTGAAGATGGAATATGTGCATACCATATAGCTGCTATAGAAGGAACAAAGAGAGTTCATGATCCTTGTGCTTACAGATGGTATACAAATCTTAAACCATGTACATTTTGCTATCAATTCCAGGATAACTCATTCTTTTTTTTTCACTTGAAATGTTTAGCAGAGAATTTGAAGAGAATGTCTTATATAAGAGGAGACATTAAAAAGCTGGGGGGGGGGCAGCTAGGTGGCGCAGTGGATAGAGCACAGGCCCTGGAGTCAGGAGTACCTGAGTTCAGATCCGTCCTCAGACACTTGATACTTACTAGCTTTGTGACCCTGGGCAAGTCGCTTAACCCCAATTGCCTCACTAAAAAAAAAAAAAAAAAAAAAAAAAGCTTGGGGGGCAGCTAGGTGGCACAATGGATAGAGCACCGGCCCTGGAATCAGGAGTACCTGAGTTCAAATCCGGCCTCAGATACCTAACACTTACTAGCTGTGTGACCCTGGGCAAGTCATTTAACCCCAATTGCCTCACTTAAAAAAAAAAAAAAAAGCTTGGAAATTTTAAAGAAATACTGTACAATAATTACTCCTAGGTCCTCTAACAAGGAGTTATATTCAGGGACCTGCAAGAAAATGCTCTTGTGGATTCAACAGTCCCATCCTCTGCCAAACCAAGATTAATGAGGATACCTGAAAGCAAACATTTTACTTCAGGGAAAGCTCCCCATGTGAAGATACCAGGTTTCTGTGGTGATGACTCCCCACCTTCTCAAAGTAAATAGAGATAAGCTTAACTAGGGAGATTTCTTATCCAAGAAATTCAGTCTATAAGGGTATTCCTAGAAATTAACTGTGAACTCCTCAGTTCCTAAAGTTTCCTAGATCAGAGTTCCTGGCTGTGGGAGGTAACCAAATAGTGATGAACCTCATCACACACAGGCAGTCATCTTACAACAGGGATTCTTAAACTATAAAATAAAATCTATAGGATTATAAAGGAAATTAATGATATTGAAAGACAGTTGTAATTTTTTAAAGTTCATAGACCAAAGAAAAAGAATCCCTGTTTCATAGGAATTGAAGAAGCCTCTAATGGACCATATGTCATGAAAGACCTTCTAGGCATCAAAAGCCTCAATTTATGATGTAGAACCTAGAACCAACTTTTTTTTTAAGAGTTAAGCTTTGTTGTGGGATTTTTAAGCTCTTTTTCCTTTTTGAGGGAAGAAAATGGAAAGTTTTGGAAATTTTAGAATATATGTAATTCCTTCAGATCTAAAATTACTTTGTTAGGTTAAGAACGAAACAATGTATGGTGTAAAACTTTATTTGCTCAGAAAATTGACACTCATCCATTCCTTCTACATCACTTTCCATATCTTTTCTCCATTCCTTTGCATACTGTCCTCTATGCCCAAAATGTTCCTTCTTCTACCTTATTTTGTTTTTGTTTTTTGCAGGGCAATGCGGGTTAAGCGACTTGCCCAGGGTCACATAGCCAGTAAGTGCAAAGTGTCTGAGGTCAGATTTGAACTCAGGTCCTCCTGAATCCAGGGTCGGTGCTTTATCCACTGTGCCACCTAGCTGCCCCTCTTCTACCTTTTAAAATCCTCACCTTCCTTCAAATCCCAGCACAAACTGCTAGTGCTTCACCACCCCCAAAATTACTCTGCATTTGTTTTATGTGTAACCTCTGTCCCAAAGTCCATTGGTATGGGACTCTCTTTATTGATGGAGATTAATCCCCTCCCTGGCATGAAAAGCAGGAGTGGAATTGGCAAGAGCAGTTGAGCTCCAGCCTTCTTCAGTCTCCTTTGGGACTCCTAAAGCTTTAAAAGTTTTGAGCTTTAAGTAGCTTCAGGTGCTTCTGGCTTCCAACTTCGAGAGGGAAAAAGGAAGAGGCCAATCTGGAGCTGGCAGTCTCTATCATGTCTCTTTCCCCAGCTTGATACACTAAAGATTTCAGGAAGTTCCCCTTGGGTGAGATCAAATGAAATCCCTTCTTAGTTGAGCTGAGTTATCTCACTCCCAATAGGAGAGCTCCATCACTCTGTAGCATCTAGTATATATTCTATATATTAACTTCTCTGATTTCTGATTTGTTATGATTCAGATAAATGGATCTATTTGCTATGTGTGTTCATTGTGGAACTGGTATTTGGTGGGAAAGAACTCAGGCCTTGGATATAGTGCTTGAGATCCTCCTCTCCAAGAATAATGACAAAGTAATCAGAAATTAGATTGAAATATTTAAGGGAGCAGATATAATTCAGTATCCTTCCTTTGAGGAGAGCAGGGTGTTGACCTCCTGCTCCAATCTCCTGTTTCCCCTCCTGGAAGGAATGAAAGACTCCCTTGGAGAAGGATGGGAGAATAGGCCAGAGATGTCTATTCTGCCTCCCTTTGAGCCACCCAATAATAGCCCTCCTCATAGGTAGCCTCTCCTTACAAATGGGCCCTCTTTATACATGGGGTACTAGCCCTACAAATTTATATTTCATATTTATTCATGTACGATGTATGGCTTGCCCATGTAGGTTATGTCCACTTGGGTTTGACTAGATATGGCTCACAAGTAGGACTGAAAATATTTCCTCCTCTCATCCTTCTCCAAAAGAGACTTTGTTTCCTACCAGGAGGGGAGCAAGATTTTAGAGTCGAAATGCTGGCCACGCTGATCTTCTAAGAGAAAAAGCACTAAACTAGAATGGTATGCATTTGCTCTTCTTCCACCCCCCCCCCAAATATTGCTGTCAGTCTAGTAGAATAATTTTTAGGTTCAAGCTGTACTCCTAGTCGCTATACCTTTGATGGGGAAGGAATGTCCCAATCTACATGTCCAGAGCCTTGACTCTCTTCCCACCAAACGTCAGTTATACAAAGACCATCATACCATAAATAGCAAATCAGCCCATTTATCTAAATTGATAGTAAATTGATGTCTATCAAAGAAACTATACAGATTAGAATATAACAGAAAATACAGAATGAATGAATTTTCCTAGTGTGAGTGAAATATCTCATCTCAACAGAGAGGGAGAATCCAATCTCACCCAAGGGAAAATTCCCAGAGCTTTCTACGATGATTGAGAATAGGGACCTAATTGAGGTTCCAGCTCTTCTACATGTCAACTTCTTCCCTAAGTCTTTCTTTCCCCCCAGGGACCCCTCCCTTAAAATAATATGGAACTACTTGTATGTTCTTTCAAAGCTGGAAAAGATAAAACCTAGAATCTCTCCTCTCCCAGCTCTCACCAACTCCACCACTCAAACAGGCATGAACATTCTCCACCAATAAAGAGAATCTTATGTAAATAGTCTTGAGCCCCAGGTTACATTCATGTGTATAGATTTTTTTCCCAACAGAATATAAACTGCTTAACAGCAAGAACTGTTTCATGTTCTTTTTTTCCCCCAAATGCCAGGCACAGAGTCTGGCACATAGTATGAATGAATGAATGATGCAAAGCCCTGTGCTAAGCTTAGGGGATACAAAGAGAAAAGGAAGGCAATCCCTGCTCTTAAGGAACTCAAATTCCAACAGAGGAAGGTAACACATATAGGAAATTTTAGCTACAAGTCAAATGGGAAGGATCTTAAGGTACAGGGGTAAAACAGATCATAATGCATCTTTAATTTAATTCCCATTGCCAAAACCATATTCATGTATATATTTATAATGTTGAACCACTGATAGTGACAAGGCTTTTTGTTTTGGGGTATTTTTTTGGTCTTTTGATTTTTGGTTTTGGGGGGAGCAGGGCAATGAGGGTAAAGTGACTTGCCCAGGGTCACACAGCTAATAAGTGTCAAGTGTCTGAGAATGGATTTGAACTCAGGTCCTCCTGAATCCAGGGCCAGTGTTTTATCCACTGCACTACCTAGTTGCCCCCAACAAGGCTTTTTGTGAAGGGAACTTTATTTTCCCTAACTTCAGGAGCTGTGGCAGTGGAGAGAGATGGGGTTGTATCAACTGTGGAGGCAGCTTCCTCCTCCTCTTCCTCTCTCTCTCTCTATCTCTCTCTCTCTCTCTCTGTTTCTCTCTCGATGGTTTGTTCCTTCAGAGGGGCTGACTTGCCTGCCCTGTCAGTGGCAGTTGGTCAGCAGTTGTTATTAGTGCTGGAGGAATAGTGGGCTCCTTATTCACAGAGACTATACCCTTGGATTATGCCTGCATGAGGCCAGGCTAAAAGGAGGACTGGTTATCTGGAGCACGACTGGTCCCTTATCTCTTGGGCTTACCTGCCCATTGCACAGTAGATGTTTAATAAATGTTTGTTGATTGATTCTTTCCTTCATTTATTCAACATTTATTGTGTGCCTACTATATTCATAGCACTGTGACACTGTATCATTTTTAGTATATTAATTTATTTTTTATAATAAACATTTTTATTTAAAGATTTGAGTTCCAAATTCCATCTTTCCTTCCCTCCTTCCCCTCCCTCCTCCCTAAGGTGGTAAGCAATCAGATATAGATTATATATGTGCAATTATGTAAAACATTACAAGGTATATTAAATTTTAAAATATTACTTTTTCATATAGTAAGTATAAATACAAAGTATAAATTTCATTTACTTTTTAAAAATGCTGTTATGAATGAAACTATAAGATAACAAATATTACTGCTTAAATTTTGATGGCTCCTCATAACCTGGCAAAAATTAAGAATGGTAAAAAAAAATTATTCACTTATTCAACAAATCGTTACGTGACTATTATGTGCAAGCCTCTAGGGAGTTAAAAAATTTTAATAAGATATATCTCTGACTTCAAAAAGCTTGCAAATCTTATAATATTATAAAAATTACAAATCTTCATCATTATAATAAAACAATGCAAGTTAATGTTTTCTGGACCTAATTTCCTCCCTAATATCTAGGTGACATAAAAATACTCATTTTCAGAAAAATGAATTTGATAGTGTTGCAGGGGGCAGGTGAATAAAAGGGGAAACCCTTGAACCTCATAACATAGAACTTTAACCTTTTACAACTGTCTAATCAATCCCTAAGCAGTTTCTGCATCCTCTGGAGAAAAAAACGTTTCTAGGTTTCTTAGAACAAACATCACTTTGGAAATGCTTCCATATGCTAGTTATAGCCTCACCATTTTGCTTGAGAGGTATGAGGAGAGTGATAGGTGGAATGTAATTTAGTGTCCAGCTTGCATTGCTTCAATCCATTAAATTTTGCTACAGTTTGTGGCATGATTTCAGTTATTAAATTATTTTTATAAGCCCAGTGTCTGTGCCTTTGTCTCCCCCAATGCTTTGAACGTAGTAGGCACATAATAAATATTTGTTAAATTGAATTAAATTATAAACACTTAGTAATGGTATTCCTTCAGAAATAGCATAAACTTTCCAGTCCTGCAGACCTTGCTTCATTAAGACTGAATAAGCAATTTTGCTCTAAATATCTGATTAGTAGGAATTCAATTACAATTTACATTAGTTATGGAAAATGTCAATTCAGCTAAGATAAAGTTCAATATTCTAAAATTCAGCAAACTAAAATTTACCTTTCAATTTTAAAGAATGTGTTCTTCCAGCTTTTTTATGGCTTTTCAGGTAGCAGGACTAGAAAGAGTCAGATTCCAAGTTTTTCTAAATGCCAGAACTTTTATATTTGTTCCTGTCTTGTGCCTCAGCAATAATCTACTATTTCTATTCTGTACAGGAAAAATACCTGAATATCACTACCAGGATTCACTCCACTTCTAATCCTTTGATGTCAAGTTAAGAAGACAAGAACATACCCACTAGCTTCTAAGACAAAATTCAAAGAAAAAAGTTCAAAAACAGAGAAGCCATTGATTCTTTTTTCCTTCCCTTTGAAAGTGTCAGTGTTCCCTCACAGGCACTGTGCCTTGCACATAATAGGACTGTTATTTGTTCAATAAGTTTAATAAATGAGGCAGCAATTCAACTTTTTCTTCATGTGAGAGTTGTCCTGTACTAACTGGGCTGCTGCATTAATAGATAATAGATGGTGGGGAGAATATAGAACTGTTCGACTCATTTTGCTCTTCTATCTTCTCCTCAAAAAAAGAAAAAGAAAAAGAAAAAAGATGTTTATACTGGAAAGAATAAAACAAAACAATATGAGATAAATGAAGGGTTTGATAAGATGGTACCTACCTGCTCTGAAATGAGTTCAAGTCATTGTAGGTTACTGAAAAAATTAGCATATAAGATTACTGTATCAGTGATCAGGGAGAGGTCATGAAAAACAAGTGAAGTTTAACAGGATTAGAGTGTCATGATTTTCAAAAAGGGAAAGTGTTCTGTAAATTATAAATCAGTAAGCTTGACTTCAATTCTGATGAAATTCTAGAACATGCTGTTAAAGGAAAAATTGGTGAACATTTAATAAGGGAAATAGCGATTGCTTCATCAAGAACAGATCATACCAGACTAACCTCATTTCCTTTCTGACAATACAACTAGTAATATATAAAATAACCTGATGACACAGACACCCAGACAGTTACTCTACACCCTGGTTGTTGGCTTCTCCCCTGTTGTTCTCTTTTCTCGTGCAGAGACTACTAGAGGCTCAGAACTATTGCAGAACTTCATTATAACAGTACCCTGAATGTCAACATCACTGTTTGAGGAAAGGCAAAGAGGCCCAGGGCCTGCATACTCTATAGTAAGGCTAAAAAAAGAAGGTATCACTTGCTTATGTCTTGTCCTAGAACCCACTCTTACCATACCCAATGTGGAATAGAATCTAAAGAATCCTTCCTCTCACTGGCTTGGATCATTTTTCTTTCACTTGCTCTAAACATGGTATCAGTTAAAAGGGTCTTGCCTTAGATGTCTTTCCTCCTTCACATTTACTACTTATTATTCTATTCCCATTCTACTCTCAAAGTGATTCATGTTCCACTCTCTCTACTTCATTTTCTCTACCTCCATTCTACTCAATTCATTCAATAAATGATCTATCTTCCATAACAAATAAGTTCATTAGCCAAATCTTGACACCATATGGAACATAATGAATGTATCAGACCTCTGTCTCATCTCCTTTGGAATTCTCGACCTTAACACCTAGATTTCAGCAAAACAGAATATCCTTTTGATCCTTGTGTCTTTGTGATCAAGGAAGAAAGTTATGGGCTAAATGAAGGTATTGTTAGGTAGATTCAAACCTAGCTAAATTGTAAGAAACAAAAAGTAGTCAATAATGGGTCAATATTGATTTTTAGTAAGTTCACTAATAAAGGACCTAGAAATTTTTCCATAGCCCTATTAGCAATGGTTTAATGAAAGCATAAATGCATGCTTATCAAATTTCCAGATGACATGAATCTGTGAGGGAGAGTTAATACAGTAAATGACAGAGTTCAGATTCAAAAATCTTCATATGCTAGACCCATTCTTCAATCCAAGATTCTTCATAGGCTAGACTCATCAGTCAAAGATGACATCTAATGGGAATAAATATAAAATTCTACTATTGGATTCAGATAATCACTTCACAAGTGCAGGATAGAAAAGGTGTGGCTAGATAATAGTTCATTTTTTAAAAAAAAATATCTAGATGGTGCAACATATTCCATTCCTCATCTATCTTTCTTCAAGGCTAAACTCAAGGATTGCTTCCTCTTCAAAATCATCAATAATTCCCTATGTCTTTCAGACCTTTCTGGTTTCAGATTTTTCTAAAGCACTTGGTTGCCCTTTCCCTAATCCTTTTTACTCTCTAGTAGATATTATTGCTATTTATGTACATACTGTATATCCCCCTCACCCCATTAAAATGTAGGCTTTTTGAGGACAAGGATTGTTTAATCTTAGTCTTTAAATCCTCAAAATCTAACACAGTGCCTTACATACAGTAGGCTCTTAATGAATGTCTATTCAATTGAACTGGAGTCAACAGTACGTCATAACAGTAAAAAAAAATTAATTAATTAAATGACTTGCCCACAGTCTCACAGTTATGGTATGTCTCAGCCTAAATGAGAATGTAGAGCTTCTCAGTTCAGTGTTATTTTCACTTCCACTGCAGCACAACTAACTCCCAACTTTCCAATCTATCCAATTTTTAGGGAAAAATACATTTTTAATGAGGCAATTGGGGTTAAGTGACTTGCCCAGGGTCACACAGCTAGGAAGTGTCAAGTATCTGAGGCTAGATTTGAACTCAGGTCCTCCTGACTCCAGGGCCAGTGCTCTATCCACTGAACCACCTAGCTGCCCCGGAAAAATACATTTTTAACCCTTAATTAGATGAAGTTGGGTGGAAAATAATTTTGTCGTGTAGTTTTTCAAGGGTTTTTTTCCCCCATGGCCTTTGGAGCTCCTGTCTCTTTAGTAGGCATTAACAACACAGGTAATTAAAATGACCCAATATTAAGGCTACACACATCAAACAAAGAGAAGATCTTGCTACACCGTTTGGGAGTGGTCTCTGGAATAGGAGCTTGTGATTCATCATTATAGGAAATCATTTATACCTTCAAAAGGTGCCTCAGGAGTTACTCAGTCACTGTTCTGGCCTAATAACAGCACAAACCTAGCACCTTGAAGAAGCATCCAGGTATAGTGAAAGGAGTGCTGGACTTGGACTCAGGAAGACCAAGGTTCAAACCTCACCTCCAGTATGTACAATTTTGGTAAATATGTCCAGATCATTTAACCTCTTTGAGCCTCAGGTTCCTTATGGGAATAATAATGAAATAATGTGTTACACTTGAGATCCTGATTCTCCTCACCTATAGATTTACAATCACATAGTTTGAGGGTTAATCTATTTAATACTATAGGAAGACATATAGACAGACAGATTGGGTATTTATTAAGTGCTTACTATGTGACAGGAACAGTACTAAGCACTGGGTAGAAAAATATTAGCAGACACTACAGTTGCTTTCATTCAAACAGGGAAAGATGATGTTTTAAGGGGAGCTAGAAAATGGGAGGTTGAGTGGAAAGAAGTCCATAGAGTCAAGGAATGACTGAAGAGAGCAGCCTTTTCTTCTTCACCAATCACCTTCTCCCTGTGAAAGAAGAGAAGAAGATTGGGGAGGCAGGGCACAGTCAGGGATGATTGGAGGGAGGAGAAAAACAAGGAAGAGACAGCATATCACTATTAGTTATCCAGCAAGGAGTGTGATATCTGAGTTGGCAAGTGTTCTACTTATTGTTAAGTTGTTTCAGTCCCATCTGATTCTTTGTGACCCTATTTGGGGTTTTCTTGGCAAAGATACTGAAGTGGTTTGCCATGTCCTTCTCCAACTCATTTTACAAATGAGGAACTGAGGCCAACAGGGTTAAGTGACTTGCCCAGGATCACACAGCCAGTAAGTATCTAAGGCCAAATTTGAACCCACAAAGATGAATCTTCCTGACTTCAGGCCTGGCACTCTATCCATTGCACTGTGTAATTGCCACTACTTAAGTCATATGATTCTTGGCAGAAGAAATCACTAGAAACAGGAGAGCTTTGAAAATTATATGTTAAATTTATTATAGAGTTTAAAAGAAAAGTAATTCCCACATAATAGATTTGCCACTTTTGTATACAGTTGCCTTCTGTTCCACATTACATATGGAAATGTTCATTTTATTCAAGGTTTGTTAAATTCAGAATAAAAAAAAATGGGGAGAAGAAAACCCATGGCCTTGTCATTTCTCTCTGGTGCATATAAAGGTGAGACTTTCTAAGAGAGCACAATATCTCCTTGGCAAACTGAAGGCACTCACCCTGAAAATACCTCAACTGACCCCCAAAAACCAACCAAGCAGCACTGAGCAGTCTGGAATATCCATTATTGACCAAATCTGAAATTAATCTAGAGGATCAAATAGAATAATTTTCAAAATATTAAAATATAAAATCTGCTGTCTTCATTGAACTCACACACTTCCTCTTTATCTGGGCTCTCTTCTCTCACTTCACAGGCTACGGCATTTGAAGGATCAAGATGGCATACTGAAATACATAGTTAATTGTAGATAGAATAAAATGAAAGTACTTATAAGGAGGCACTCACTTTCAGCCATCTCCTAAACTCCTAAGCTCCTGGTTTCCTTTCCAGATCTTTAGGTGTGTTAGGGAACATTTGACCATATGTACCCACAGCTCAAAGAAAGAGTATTAGAATATGTGTACTATTTCAAGAGAGTAGATGAGAAATGATGGAAAACAAGGAAAACCATGAGGAAAATCAGTTTCCCCCAATGTACCTCGCTCATGCACCCTCAAGAATTCACAATCACTCTCGGTCTCAGTGATTCTGAATCTTCTCTTCTTGGAGATGTCCTGCCCTATCTAAAGAACCATGATCTTGGGGCAGCTAGGTGGCGCAGTGGATAAAGCACCAGCCCTGGATTCAGGAGGACCTGAGTTCAAATCCAGACTCAGACACTTGACACTTACTAGCTGTGTGACCCTGGGTAAGTCACTTAACCCCCATTGCCCCGCAAAAACAAACAAACAAACCAAAAAAAAAAAAAAAAAGAACCATGATCTCTGACTATGATGGTCTCAGGTCTTCTCACTCTACTTAGAAAGCACTTGGATGTGATCTTGGTGCTTCCCTATGGAGTTTGGATCACTATCCTTTCATTCTTTGACTAAGCACTAGAGATAGGAATAAAGGCAAGCAGGATAGTTTCTAAACTCAAGAAGCTTACTATATGTGTATATATATATATATATATATATATATATGTATATGTATATGTGTATACATATGTATGTATGTGTAACACACATGCATACGTATACACACACATATATATAAATTATTCTATACATAATTCTATTTACCAGTTTTTTCTCTGGATGCAGATGATTCCTCATACATCTTTTATAGTTAATTTGGGTATTTCTAATAGTTAAAAAAGACTAATTTGCTAAAATCTGTACTTAAAACAATATTACTATTATTGTACAGTGTTCTCTTGGTTCTGCTCATTTCACTCTTCATTATTTCATGAAAGTCTTTCCTTTTTCTCTAAGATCACTAAGCTCATCATTTCTTATAGCATAGTAGAATGACATCACAATCATATGCCACAACTTGTTCAGCCATTCCCCAACTGAAGGGCATCCCTGCAATTTCTAGTTCTTTGCCACCACAAAGAGAACTGCTATAAACATTTTAGAACATATAGGTTCTTTTCCTTTTTCCCTAATCATCTTTGGAAAAGTTGTAATAATAGTAGTATTGCTGGGTCAAAGCATATAGGCAGTTTAATAACTCTTTCAGCATAATTCTAGATTGCTTTCCAAAATGGTTGGACCATTTCACAATTCCATTAACAATAAATTGGTAGGGTGCAGCTAGGTGGCACAGTGGATAAAGTACCAGCCCTGGATTCAGGAGGACCTGTGTTCAAATCCAGCCTCAGACACTTGACACTTACAAACTATGCGACCCTGGGCAAGTCACAACCCTCATTGCCCCAACCCTCCCCCCCAAAAAATTAGTGTCCCAATTTTTCCATATTCCCTCCAACATTTGTCACTTTTCCTTTCAATCATTTTAGCCTATCTGGTAGGTACAAAATGATATCTCAAGGTTGTTTTAATTTGCATTTCTCTAATCAATATTGATTTAGAGCATTTTTCATATGACTATAAATTATTTTGATATATTCATTGGAAATTGCCTGTACATATCCTTTAACCATTTCTCAACTGGGGAATGACTCACATTATTATACATTTGACAAAGCTTTTTTTATATTTGAGATATGAGACCTTTATCTGAGAAACTATCTATAATTTCCCCACACACATATACTTTTCTGCTTTCCTTCTGATCTTGGCTACATTTGTTTTATTTGTACAAAACCTTTTTAATTTAGTGTAATCAAAATTATCTATTTTGCACCTAACTTTGATCTCTATTTCGTTTTTATTCCTAAATGGTTTACCTATCCATAAGTCTGATAAGTAATATGTTCCATGTTCTAAGTTTCTTATATTTCTCTTTATATCTAGGTCATGTATCCATTTTGACCTTATTTTGGTAAATGGTGTAAGATATTGGTCTATGCCCAGTTTTGTTTCCCAGTTTTCCCAATAGTTTGGTTTTGTGTGTGTGTGTGTGTGTGAGGCAATTGGGGTTAAGTGACTTGCCCAGGGTCACACAGCTAGTAAGTGTTATGTGTCTGAGGCCGGATTTGAACTCAGGTACTACTGACTCCAGGGTCTGTGCTCTATCCACTGCGCCACCTAGCTGCCCCAGTTTGGTTTTTTTAAACCAAATAATGAATCCTTATCCAAAAATCTTAATTCTTGACACTTGTCAAACACAAGTTCATCCCATTCACATTCAAAGTTAAAATTACTATTTGTAGATTTCCCTGTCTTATTTTTATTCATTTTTTTTCCTTCTCAGTCTCCTTTTTTTACCCTACTCCTGTTACCTTATCTTCTCCCTTTATCCTCTTATTCCTTATTTCACCCACCCCTCTAAGAGTCCCTTCCTTATTCTAACAGGAGAAGACAGCATATTAAGGGGAGCTGGAAAATGGGAGGTTGCATTGGAAAAAGAAGTCCAAAGAGTTAAGATGTGAGTGAAGAACAGCATCGCTGGAAAACCTCCTACAATAGTAATCTATGTGAGAAATCACCAATCTGAAAAGCAGGGCCTCAAAGTTGTGCCAACATAAGGAAAACAGGAAACAAAAAGGGGATATCACAGTTTACAGATTACATACCCCCTCCTACAGTGTGGCTTCTTGCCCCAAAGGGCACTTAGAACAGAACAACTTCCTCTATGCTCACTCTGCTTTAGTGAGACGGTCTTGATTTAGGATAGTCTCACTTGTAATGTTGTCTTACAGATTCCATCTAAGGAAAATATCTTGGGCCCTAGTGATCACCACCAAGATGACAAAGATGATGCTGATGCACTGTCCACAGACAGAAAGCATTTCAAAGAGTTTGATAAATGTCAGTTATTATCAACAATATTATTTACATCATAGGATCATGTCAGCCAACTGACATGAGTGAAAAGAGCAAAGGTGTAATCCATCAAAGACACCATAACAAACCCCCCAAATGAACTTCAGAATGTATGTGCATAGCCTTTCCTGAATTACCCCCAACACATTTACCTTTTCAGGAAGAACATTCACATAAGAAGGCTAACATTCTTCTTCACTCCAGTTTTATTAATAACTTCACAATTTAAGGTTGTGGATAGATTGAGCAATACTGGAAAAGGAACTGAAAACAAAAACTGAAAAATTTCTGAACTCATTTTTTCTGTTAAAGGAAAAGGAGGAAGGTTTTTTTTTTCTTTTAAATTTGGCAATGATAATTATGTTTTTGAAATCTGTTATATTTGCACATATAAAGTGACCCACAGGCAGACTTTAAAAAAAAGAAAGCCTTTCTATCCAGTATATCAAAGGTGAAACCTGATCACCAACAGCCAGATTTTAACAACTAGTAAAGTACAATAATAAGACATGAAAAGAATTCTGTAACACTCCAACTTTATTATTTATTTTTTAAAAGAAGAGCTATTTTTTTTTGTTTTTATTTTTGTTTTTTTGCAGGGCAATGAGAGTTAAGTGACTTGCCCAGGGTCACACAGCTAGTAAGTGTCAAGTGTCTGAAGCCAGATTTCAGCTCAGGTCGTCCTGAATTCAGGGCCAATGCTTTATCCACTGTGCCACCTAGCTGCCCCCAAGAAGACCTATTCTCTTAATAGTGAAAGGCAGCTAACATAGTAGATAAAAAGCTGGTTTCAGAGTCCAGAAGATATGGGTTGAAGACTCATTTCTGCCACACATTGACTGTGACCTTTAACTTTTTGTCTGCCTCAGGCAACTCCCTAAGACTATAAATTGCAGAATAGATGCAGATCTGCATTGATAGACAGAGTCCCTCACTAGGAGATCTCTACTCTGATTAAATCACAGGTTCAATTTTAAAAAAGTTAAGGTATATATACTTTGACAGCTTAATGGTATGTGCTTTGTCAACAATGATACTACCTACTGCAGTAGAGATCACATAGAGTCTATCTCCTCTATCTCATCCAGTTAGACTCTTATCTATGCCCTTCTATAAATCCTCTGCAGAAGACCCCAGCCAAAATGCCAGAAGATTTTGTCTACATTTCTAGTCATGACATACAACAATAGAATGTACAATGTAGCTGTCTATTAATTATCCATAGCCCATATCATGACCAACATACATCTCTCTAACATCCTTTATGCCATTTTTCCCGTGCAATTCTTCATTGGTGACATGTTACAGTTACCTTCCATCCAACTCCCCCCTTTGGGTGAACTGTAAGTTTAATTTTTCAGAGATTATAGTATTCCATGACTTACAGCCAAAAGCATCACTGGAAGAATATCAGTGTCAAAGATCAGCTTTTTTCCCCCAGGGGCGGGATGGGGGGGGAATCCAGGTTATTAGAGTTAAAGTTTCCCAAAGGCAGTAAAGCCTGCTCTCCTACTCAGTTCCACCATGGGTCCACTATGCATCTGCAAGATCTATACAAGGTGTAAGATACTTAGGAACAGGGCTCTATGACAATCCATCTGAATGAATATCAAGATTAGAGAAATGTAAATTAAACAACCTCACACCTATAAGAAATGACAAATACTGAATAGGAGGCAGCTAGGTGACTCAGTGGATAAATCACTAGGCCTAGAGTCAGGAAAAGTTGAATTCAAATTCATCCCCAGACACTCACTAGCTGTGTGTTCCTGGGCAAGTCATTTACCTTCTGTTTGCCTTAATCCACTGGAGAAGGAAATGTCAGATCATCTTTGACAAGAAAACCCTATAAAGGGTCATGAAGAGTGGGACACAACTGAATGACTGAACAACAAAAGAATTGTTGGTAAACTAATGAACTATTCTGGAGAACAATTTGGAACTAGGCCCAAAGGGGTTTAAAATTGTAAATACCCTTCATCCCGGTGATACCACCACTAGGTCTATATCCCAAAGAGACTGAAGAAAAAGGAAAAGGAGTTATATGTACAAAAATATTTAAAGCAGCCCTTTTGTGGTGACAAAGAATTAGAAATCATGGGGATGCTCACCAGTTAGGAAAGGGCATATGATTTATATGTTGTGGCATATGATTATAATGGAGTACTATTGTGCTGTGGGAAATGACAGGGAGCAGGGGGTTCAGAAAAACATGGAAAGACCCATATGAACTAATGCAAAGTGAAGTGAGAAGAACTGGGAGATGATTGTGCCTAGTAATAGCAATGCTGTAATGATGATAAATTGTGAAAGGCTTGACTACTCTGATCAATATAACGGACTCAAGATGAAAATATGCTATCTTCATAGAGAGAACTTATGAACTCTGAGTGCAAACTGAAGTATAATTTTCTTACTTTTAAAAAAATATGGCTAATATGGAAATATGTTTTGCATGGTTTCACATGTATAATGAATATCACAATGTTTGTCTTCTTAGTGGGGATAAGAGATGGTGGGAGGGAGGGAAAGAATGTGAAACTAAAAATTTAAAAAGAAAAGAATGTTCAAAATAAATAAATGAAGTGTTTATGTATTATATATAAAATAAATGAATATCAATATTAGTCAATATGATACCTATTACATGTATGAAGTCATATGATAGGCATTCTTAAAGAAAATATATATTCACTAAAAATGTTTGTCATTGTCAGGGAGGATGTCCCTGCATGGAGTACATATTGAAAAGTTGTTCCCTATATATCTTCAAGTTGCTCCTTTTTTCAGAGAATATTTTATTATTTGCATTATACCTGAACTCTGTAGATTCTCCTAAATGAGATCCATAAGCATGCAAAATAATTAGGCCCAGCTGTGCATGCAGGAAAAAGTGAGTGAAGAATATTAAGAAATACATATGTATATATGTACATATAATATATATATGCTTTAAATAATAATTATATATAATATACATATATGTATATTTTATAAAGCTCTGGGTATCCTCATTCCAACTCCCAGTCTCATAAATGAGTCTAGGACCCTAGAATTCAACATCTCTCCTTCAGGATTCTAGGGGTATCCTTGAAGAGTCATGGGTGATTCCATAGTACCATTGGCTTAAGCTTCCACTCCAGAGTGTTCTACTCACTGTTCACCATCAGTGATTAGTTCTCAAGTTTCATTTAACTAATTAAGATAAACTGTGTTTTGGGGGGGCAGGGCAATGAGGGTTAAGTGACTTGCCCAGGGTCACACAGCTAGTATATGTCAGGTGTCTGAGGCCGGATTTGAACTCAGGTCCTCCTGAATCCAGGGCTGGTGCTTTATCCACTGTGCCCCCCAACTGGCTTTTACAAAGAGAAATTTAGCAAGGAGATAAAGGAGGGAGAAACATATAATCCAATCCCCTAGCACTCAAGGACCTACTTTCCTCAGACTCTAGCAGAGTTGTAGATGCATTAAAATTTAAAGCAGCTGCTATGCAAATCCACCCCAGCCATTTCATTTCTGAGATAAAACTAATGGGCAAAGACTCCCTTACTTGTAGGGGCCAGTATCTTAGCTGTGTGGGTAAATCCATTGCTGCACTAGATTCAAAGACTGTACTAGTAGACTAGACTTGGCTGGCTGCAAACCTTGGCGTAGATTTTTGGCTCCTAGATTTCTGGTGGCTAGCCATTCCAAATCTTTAAAAGTTTACATGATTGTAGTAGTCCCCTTTTCACTTCAAAGTAGGAAAGAACACTGGGCCGTATTTTGGTCCTGGGTGGGGAGAGCCTGAGACCTTTCCCAATCCAATAGTTTAGAGCAAGTCTCTCTCACTTTCAGGCAAGAAAGCAGATACTCACTTTGGTCCTCTAGGACCTTTTGAATGCACACTAATACTAGCTCAGCACTTAAACAAAATTTCACTTCTTCACCATGTGGTTAGATGACTAGAAGCAGTTATACAATGTCTGTGCAAATTCCAAATTGGGGAGCAGGGCCCTTCTATTACATAGCATCATGACTTTCTAGAAGCTGACTCCCCAGCTTCTTCCACAGAGGTTGGTAGCAGGCAGGACACACTATTCATGATTTGAGGATGGTGCTCCATTGGTCAGGATCCCATTGTGTATACAAGAAAACGGATTCAAATAATTCCTTTAAGAAGACTTTACCTTCTTCTCAGAAAACCTTTTCTTCTTTTCAACTATCAAAGTCTTGTCCATCCTTCAGAGGTCTACCTAAATACCATGACACTATGATGCCTTTCCTAATAACATCTATCAATGATGACCAGCCTTAAGCACAAGATTTACAAAATGGTGGAGTAGTTGTTTTCTGCAAAACACTTCAACTTGAAAAGCTCATCAAAAAGAATGATGTACCAGATATAGAGAAACTAAACATGAAACAAAGAAAATCCTTATGAAATAACATTGGAGAGCTTAAATACTCAATGTATTCATTTAGCACTTTCATATACAGTCTTCTCCTTTTGTGCCCCTCCACACACGGAAATGTTCACTACCTCCCACCTAAATCATGCCATATAGGACATAAGCAACACGTGCAGTATCTCAGGCTTGTTCTTCAATGTCTGGCTATCAGATCTGGCTACCTGGTCCCCCCTCCACTGCAGTGACTTATAAAGAACCCCCATCACACACGAGGCAGCAGACACTGATTCTGTACAATCACGGGAAGCTAGAAGGGGGCTAGGTTATAAAAGGCTTTGGGGGGCAGCTAGGTGGTGCAGTGGATAAAGCACCAGCCCTGGATTCAGGAGGACCTGAGTTCAAATATGGCCTCAGACACTTGACACTTACTAGCTGTGTGACCCTGGGCAAGTCACTTAACCCTCATTGCCCCATGCCAAAAGGCTTTGAATGCCAAACAGAGAATTTTGTATTTGATCATGGAGGCAATGGGAAGCCATCGGAGTTTATTGAGTAGGGGTGATTAGGAGTGGTGACATGATCAGACCAGCATAGCATAGTATTACAAAAGCCCAAAGAGAATACAGGAAAAAAGGTTGGTCAAAAATGTCACATATTAACAGATTGAAGAGGAAAACTGAAAAAAATATAAGATTTGGTAAATAAGAGATCATTAGTAATTTTGGAGAGAGCCAGTTGAATGATGAATTCAGAACATAAAATGCAAAGGGTTTAAGAGTGTAAAAGGAGAAGTAGAGAAAGCAAAAATAGCAGTTTGAGAATGTAAGGAGAAATAGAGTATGAAATCTTTGGGGATAGACTTTAGTGAAAGTTTTGGGGGTTTTGGGGTTTTTTTAAGGATGGAGAATATTTAAGATTGTATGAAGGCAGTAGGGAAGGAACTAATAGAAAGGGAGAGGTTGAAGATTAGAAGGGAAGAGGATGTGAAAAATTGAGATTGCAATTTTCTGGAGAAGACAGGAAGGGATAGGATCAAGGGCATAAGTAGTGGGATTAGCCTTGGCCAGGAGAAGGGTCACCTCTTTGTCAGAAGCTATAGGGAAAGAAGACATCCCATAACTCCTTCTCAGACTCCTTTGCTGGAGAAGGGTGAATTATGTCAAGGGATTCTGAGGTAAGGAGAAGGGGAGAAGGAACTCAAAACAAATGGCCGCCATTTTCTTCATAAAAACTATGGTCCTCAGCTGAAGTAGAAAGACAGGGGGAGTGGAGGTATGAAATGTTTGAGGGGAGAATTAAGTTTGAAAAAGCTTGTAGGAAATGAGATAAGAAATCAATTGGGGGGCATCTAGGTGGCACAGTGGATAGAGCACCTGCCTTGGATTCAGGAGGACCTGAGTTCAAATCTGGCCTCAGACACTTAACACTTACTAACTGTGTGACCCTGGGCAAGTCACTTAACCCCAATTGCCTCACCAAAAAAAACAATCAATTAGGGAAGAATAAAAAGTTTTCCTTGTGGCCCAATTGAAGTTGGATAACATGAATTTACAATGTACTCAGTGAGCAGAGTTGTGTGACTTCCCCCAGCTTCAGCAATCTCTTAATTGAGCAATCAAATGGCCTTTTCTCAATCCTCACCTTTCTTGACTTCTTTGCAACCTTTGACACTGTCAATTACACTCTTCTCCTTAATACTCTCTTCTCTCTAATTTTTCAGGATATTATTCTATCCTGGTTTTCCTCCTATCTATCTAATCAGTCCTTCTTTGTCTCCTTTGCTAGATCTTCATCAAGGTCAAACCTGTTAATCCTGGGTGTCCTACAGGAGTCTGTCATGGGCCTTTTTCTCTTCTCTTTCTATATTATTTCATCAGCTCCTGTGAATCCAATTATCATCTCTATGTTTATGATTCTGTCTAGCCCTAAACTCTCTGCTGACCTCCATTCTTCAAAATCTCCAGCTACCTATTAGACATCACAAACTATGTCCTACAAAACATCATTTCATAACTTCTCTCTTCTTATAGCATTGTCTTTTATCAGATACCTTTAGTGAAGGAATGAAGATCAAAAAAGGATAGCTGAAGATGAATAAGAATGGAAAAACCCAATTAAAGTTTTTTGAATACACCCCAGTTCTGGCTATGAAACAAAACAAAAAAGGCTTCTCCTACATAAGTAGCCAGCAGACCAGAAGCAGTTACAAAATGTCTACACATGCTCCAATATTTTTCCGAGGCACTGCACATGTGCCAGTTCCCATTACAAATACAATTACAAAACACACTTTAAAGAAATAAAGAATGACATAATTGTAGAAATTTTCTTTGTTGATTGAAGTATATTAGTTGCTCCACACTAAAACAATGAAAACGACAAAACCATCTAAATTAAGTTTCAGATTATAGTGCTCTAACAAATCAAACTACCAAATGCACATTTTATATAGTAGGACAAAACACCAAAATTCATTTGGGAAACAAAAGTTTTAGACTATCAAGGGAAACAATGAAAATAGGAAAGAATAAAAGGAAGATAGCACTTCCAAACTTCAAATTATATTACAAAATTGTAATCATTGAACCCATTTGATGCTGTTCAGAAAAATAGAAAATTATATCTGTCGAACAGACTATATAAGCAAGGAACAGAAATAATCAGAAACAATAACTTTAGTGTTTGATAAATCTGAGAACATAAACTATTTGGGAAAATACTTTATATTGGACAAAAACTGAGGGGAAAACTGAAAAGCAGCTTGACAAAAACTAGGTTTACACTAGCATCATATTCCATATACCCTAATGAATTCCAAATGGATAATCAATAAACAGAAAAGGTCATATCATAAAGGATAAAAGCAGAACCTATAATATCAGTGGTATATGAAATTCCTTTTACCAATACAGGACAATACCTCCTCTTGGAGTTATATACAGCACTGGGAGATTAAGTGACTTGTCCAGAGTCACACAATAAGTTCTAGAGGCTAGACTTGAATCCAAGAGTGACTTGTCCAGAGTCACACAATAAGTTCTAGAGGCTAGACTTGAATCCAAGTCTTGGGGCCTTTGAGGCCAGCTAAGCCTCAAGCTGCTGTACCACAATGCCACTGTACCGCATTGCTTTTTACCCCAAAAGAAGTGGAGAAGGGAAATCTGTCATCCACAACTCTGGGGAGAAATTTTTAGCCAGACAAGGAGCAAAGGAGATCACAAAAACATGACATAATTTTAATTGCATGAAATAAACAAAAAAAAACCAACATTTTTTTTGCTTAAAATCAATGCAGCTAAAAGAAGGGAAACTGTCATGGGAAAAATATGTGCATCAGATACCCTAATAAGGGTTTTACCTCCAAGATATAAAATAAATTAATACAAATCCAAGAATAAGAGCCAGGTCTTATTGTATCTAGTGGTCAAAGGATATGTACAAATATTTCTCGAAAGTAGAATTATAAAACATTCGCAACCTTATGAACTGATCCAAGTAGGAGCATCATTAGCAAATGAGAAATGTAAATTAAAACAACACTGAGGGAAAACTTCACCCTTGGGGAATTTATTGAGGAGAAAAAAATATAAAAATGGCCTATGTTGGAGGGTATATGGAAAGACAGATACAATAATACACTGATGGTGGAGTTTTAAATTGGTCTAGTCATTCTTAAAAGTAATTTGGTTACCAATATGGAAATTTTACATGATTGTACATGTATAATCTAAATCTGTTTGTTTACAATCTCAGAGAAAGAGGAGGGAAGGGAGTAATAGAATTTGGAATGCAAAACTTTTTTTAAAAAACCAAATGTTTGGGGCATCTAGGTGGCGCAGTGGATAGAGCACCAGCCCTGGAGTTAAAAGTGCCTGAGTTCAAATCCGGCCTCAGACACTTAATACTTACTAGCTGTGTGACCCTGGGCAAGTCACTTAACCCCAATAGCCTCACTTTAAAAAAATTTTTTTAAAAAGAAAGAAAAGCCAAATGTTTCTTTTAAATTGTTTTAACTTGTAATTGAGGGGGAAATAAAATATATTTTTTAAGTAATTCATAATTATGCCAAGAAAATGACTAAAACATCTATAAGATTTGGCCCAGAGATCCCACTTCTAGACATATATACCAAAAAAGGTTAAAGATAGAAAGGTGCCCTATATGTTAAGATATTGTTAACCCCCCCTCCTTTTTTTTAAAGATCTAGAAACAAAACAGATACTTATAAATTGTGGAATGGTTAGAAAAATTCTGATGGCATAAATGTAATGGAATATTACTATGCTGTAAGTTAATGTACACAATATAGAAAAGCATAGGAAGACATCTGAACTGATGCAAAATGAAGCAATATGCACAATGACTACAGTAAAATAAAGTAAAAAGAACAATAAAGTGACCCTAAAAGTTGTATTAATTATGACAAAACTTGGCCTGGAAGAAGAGTTAAGAAAATTAACCATATCCCCTCATTGTAAATGTGGGGGAATATGAATGTATAATGTTGCATATAAGGTCAGATATGATTGATGTATTGGTTGGTTTTATGGAACAGTGCTTTTTTTCCTTTTTATTTTTTAGACTTTGTGTGGGATACACAGAGACATATTTTTAAATTAATATGATATAAAAACAAAAGGTCCTGTGGAAGCATGTCAAAACCCTCCTTTTTAGTTTAATTGACTGTATTAAGAAATATTTTTCTGGTATAAAATACATTTCCAGATTTCTCCCTATTTGAAAATGTGTAAAAGCAAAAGAAAAAAAGCCAAGTTCCCAGGATATAGATTAAGGTTAGAAACCAATATTTATCCAATTAGGATCATTGCCTTCCCAACCTGAGAAGTGATTGGTCCATGACCCACCTAAAAAATCCTTTTTTTACATTGAATGATTAAGGTATTGATCACAAGCCCATTCAGCTCTTGAGAGAAGTGGTCAGAGAAAGAAACTGAGTGGTGACTATTGTTCCGGAATAATATCAAATTACTAAAAATTTCTGCTGGCAGAATTGTGCCAAAAACATAGGGTATGACATTAATATTTTTATTCAGTACTGTCAATTTAAAAAGTGAACAATTTCTTCTTTGGCACTCATAGAATTTATTGCCTTTATGATAATTGATTATGTTCAATTTATCATTTTTATCACATATGATGCTGTAGTTTCCTTCTATTTGTGTTTGTGTGAAAATCATCTTACTCAAAAGATTGTAATCCTCTTGTTTATCCCCTTATATTTAATAGCTTCATTATGGATATGTAATGGAATTGAATAATTTTAAAGCATAGCAGTTAAAGTCTTCAATATATTCCTTTTAAATAGTGGTTTTCAAAGTGGCCTTGTTTGTTTGTTCGTTTAATTCTTCATACCAAATGTTTAAATTGGCAATAAAGAACCCAAACAGTAAGCTTCCAAATCCATCACCTTGGGATTCATCTACCTTTTCTTCCCCTCCCTAACCCCTCACCCTATTATTTCTTTACTCTTTCAGAACTCACAGTAGAGGAGATAACTTTGTGCATCAGAAAATAGAGCTGTTATTGTGAGCTTCCCTAATGCACAACTGAAAAAGCAGACCACAAATTCTTAGAGTAAGGGATAGGGAATTGGGAAACATGGAAGTCTTGGGATATAGAGAAAAGTTTTTTGGATACCCAGTGAATGAAATGCATGATCTATCCTTTGAGAACTATGGTTTTAAATGAATTTTATGGACCGGGATTCAAAAATCATAAAACTAATCCTGGAAAATCATCTAGTTCAAACTTCACATTTTCCAGATGAGGAAATTTGAGGCATAGAGAAGGAATTAGTCACCCAGCAAATAAGGGGCTCTTTCGATTAAATCAAGAGCAATAATCTAACACATAGATCATAAAGTAAATACTTTAGGTAAAAGGATACCTATGAAAACTTACCCATTTGTAATTGTACAGTTAATCATGCAAACTACAGAAAATAGAGTCAATTAGAAGACTGAGGCAGAAAATACTTTACTACAAACTAGCTCAATGATAATGGACAAGTTACTTAATCTCCCAGTGCCACAGGAATCTAAGATTATAGTTACAGACAAACATCAGTATAGAAGGAGTTTCCTCATGGGGAGTTCCCCACACCAATAAAGTCACAATTTCCATCCCACCCACTCTTGCCTTCCCTACAAAAAAAAATGCAAATGATTATATTGGTCATGCCTGTATTCAGAGAACCATTCAAAAAAACTAAGGCCATTAGTGATGACACATTCCCTAGGATGACAGATGACCTGGAAAGGATCACATGATCATCAAGCTATAGTTAAAAGGGATCTTAGAGGTCATCTAATAGAACTCCCTTATTTTATATGTGAGCAAAAGGGATGGATCATGACTTACTCAAGAACTAAGTGACTTACAGAACTAATATTTGAATTCAGATCTTCTGACTGCAAATCTAGAATTCTTTCCATAGGGCACTATGTAGAGAAAAATGAAGCAGCTCAGGCCTTCAAGGAGTCAACTTACATTCAAGTGAAATGATACAATATGTGCATAGATAAGGTAACATAAGATAATTTGAGAAAGGACAAAACATTAACAGGTTTGGGTTTTTTTGAGGAAGAGGTGTCAGTATTTGTGGCTATAAAGAAATGCTAATGATGATACTATACAGTATATATCTTCTTAAACTATATAAACACTTTCACACATTCTTCCTTTATACTTTTCTATATATTGTATGTGGTTATTTTTACAAATTTTATTCTTTAATAGAGTCTTGGTTACACAGATTGATACAAAAAACAAGTATTATAAATTTAAGGGAAGTAACTTCAATGATCAACTTGTGAATAGTTTTAAGTTTTTTGCATCTTAACCAAAAATAGTTAATTGTGGTCTTACTTTTCAATCAGTGGGTTAATGAGACCATTAGGTGTTCTTCACATTAATATGCTAAGTTCTGTTTCCTTTTGGGGAACTTTTACTTTCTGTTGACATTTACATCAGAAAGTGACTAGAAGAAATGAAAAGAGCTTGTTGCCACCTCTGTGAAGGAGACTGATTTTATTGCCTAAAATAAAGTGTCTATGGGTTGTTTCTGGATTTAATTAACCATTGCTACCCTTTCCCTGATTAATTGAATTAATTGAGGGCTGAGTATTTAGTTTTGCTAGAAGCCTGATTTCAAATTCCTCTCCCAGGCAAAATTTTCATTGTTAAGTTATCTGCATCAAAAACTAATCAAAAAAGACTGAGGGGGAAATTAGGTAATAACAAATATAAACAAGCACCACATCTTGAAAGATAAGGGCCTCAGGAATTCTGAAAAGTTAGGCATTTATAGCTATGGGAGGTGTTCATTTTTCTATATAATTTCATTGTTGTTTCATCTCTAAATCACTGTTCCAGGGTCACAAAGCTGCTCATTATAAAAACGAGATGTTACAGATTATGGGACTAAATGAGACACCATAGATAATGACCTAAATGTTCCCATATGTTCATAAGAACAGGTCAATAATAGATGGCATAATATATTAGTACAATGAGAATTATTTAATTGTTTCCAGACTTTCTTGTATAATCAGCAACAATGTCAGACAAAGGATGGGAACTAATACAAAATGATCACAATATAATAATGACAAAAAGTAATTTGTTTTTTTTTTTTCAGAACTCAAATAGTTTTGAGTTCATAGTAACTATGCAAAGGTAATTATGTACATATTTCTTATGATACCACTTTCCAGTGAAAACATTTTACAAAAAATTAACATCATTACTGACTTTTAGTGAGAATATCTTACAGTTACAAAATTACAGAGCTGGAAAGGACTTTGGAGTTCATCTAATCCATTCCTTTCATGAGATAGAACATTGGACTTGGAGTCAGAAAGATCTGATTCAAAGTCTGCCTGACACCAGCTACATAATCCTATCAGTAAGTCAATAAACATTTTTCAGTCAATAAAATGTATTCATGCCTACTATGTGCCAGGCACTGTGCTAAGCCTTGTGGATACAAAAAGAGGCAAAAGACAGTCCCTAACCTCAAGGAGCACACAATTTAACAGGGGAAACAACAAGCAAAATGTGAGTGTGTGTGTGTGTGTGTGTGTGTGTGTGTGTGTGTGTGTGTGTATGTACAAACAAGCTCTATCCAGGATAAATAGGAAATAATTAAAAGAGGGAAGGCACTGAAATTAAGCAGGTTGGGAAAGGCTTCCTTAATTGCTCAGAGCCTTAGTTTTCCTCATCTGTAAAATGGAGAAAATAATCCCTATACTATCTACCTAATAAGATTGTTGTGAGGTTTAAACATGATAACATATACAGCTGGGAATTCACCCAAGCCTGGGGAATTTTGTGAACTGCTTCTTTTCTGGGGGAAGACATGAGAAGATGCTGACTAATTAGTTCAGACAATGCTGACTAAAGCTGCAAACCAGCATGAAGAAGCAAGTTGATGCTAGAATACAAGCATGGTTCCAGACTCTTGTTGAGACAACTCTTTCTGGAAGAAAGAGAGAGAAAGGGGGGGGGAGAGGAGGAAGGAAGAGAGAGCAGAGTCAGAGGAGAGGGAAAAGAAGAGGGAGAGGTGGGGAGGGAAAGAGAAAGGAATGGAGAGAAATCCTTTGGAACCTACAGCTATATAGAGGAAGTAGTTTCCTCAATGTGTTCCTGATTCCTAGTTTATATTCCCAAAGACTTTGGAGAATTTCTCCTTGAGTGATATCAAGGCATCTCTCTTGATTTGAGCTGAGATATCTTACTCTCAGATGTAGAGCTCATTCACTATTATGTATTTTCTTGGAAACTCTAATCCATAGATGTTTTACAACTTGTACTTGTGATGGCCTTTTGTGTAACCAGAATTTGGTGGAAAGGGGCCAAACCAGTGGGTGTAAGATCAGAGCAGTCCTCTGATTGGCTCTTGTTCTGAACTAAAATTGTATTCCTAGACCAGCAATATTTAAGGGAACAGAGAAATAGAATTCTAATCTGGTACCCCTCTCTGAGACTGGAGAAAGGAGTATCAAGCCTCTTAAGAGTTCTTAACACCTGTCTTCTCCTCCCCCCTCAGAGAGTATGATGGGGGTGATATAGGCTACTGTCAAGGCCTAAGATCATTTTTTTCATGCCTCCCCACAAGCCATGAGTCTGTTCATTTAGACAACCCCTGTTGAGATATATATAGTGTGTGGAAATGGATATGTTAAAAAAAAAAAAAGAAAATGGATATGTTTAACTATCTTGAATTCCTTTAGCCCCACAATTATCTAGGCAACTGAGAGGAGCTGTATAAGGACGGGGTATATTAGCTAAGATATAGAGTGACATGACATACCAACAATCTTTTTAAGTAACTGAGAATAAACCCATCTGGACATGCAGAAAACCAGTAATTCTAAAGCCAATTAAGCTCTTACCAGCTTTGAAGCAGACCCTGAACCATTTGGTGGTTTATGGACCTTCAAGAGACATCCTTATCTTCTGAGACTCCCCTAACTCCTGGTTATGGGGTCTCAGACACATCCTGCTTTATGGTTTTTAGAGACACCCCTTATCTTATTGTTTGTGCTGGAGCCTTGAGCTGACAGGCCTGCTTATCACCAGGAATGCCTTGTGATCTGTGTATCAAAGGACCATAGCTCTGACACCTGAAATTCCTCACTCCCCCTATTTCCTGGATCTCCCTCTCCCCTTGAGAATGGGGCTCCCTACCTCATTCCTTTCTAGGACCTGCCAAATTCTCTGCCTTCCTTTATTTAAAAAGTATAAATACCTTACTCTTCCCATTTCCTTTTTGAATAGATGTAGACCCTATCTCACTGTTCTGGCTTGTAAGCTCCTTTTCAGGTAATAAATGCATGTATAATCTTTGTAAATTATGATCAGACTCTGGCTCATTCCTAATTCTCCTTTTTGGACCTGGAGTTTCTTACATCTTGACAGTTTACAGGGGTTTTAATTTAACAATAAAAATATTACATATAGGTACACACATAAATAGATATATGTGTGTGTGTAAAACATGGGTATATACACATCTTAAAATAAAATACTTCATAAGACTTAAAGCACTCCATTACTGTTATCTGGGATATTTAAAGCATTTTTAAAATAAATTTATTCATTTATTTATTATGGATAAAGATAAGACCTATGGTTTCATTGGTATAGGGAACTCTTGGATGACGAAACTCCCTCCATCAATGTAGGCTGACAAATTCTCAGAAATTTGTTATGGGGGAAATTGGTGGGGGATTGGGGCTTGAGGTGTTGGGGTTTCTTAGGAACTCCTCTTCAAAGAATTGCACCCTCTCACACACAAATCAAATTAGAGTAAAACAATATTTTATTTAGGTGCTAGAGAAAGGAAACCAAGAGAGAAGGCCTTGGACTTCTCATGGGAGAAGGAATGGCACAGAGACATGGTTCTCTGAGATACCTATCTTCTCCAGCAGGAGACAGGCAAATACTTTTATAGAAGACCTATGGTGTTCCGATGGGGTGATCATCTGACTGTGGAAAGTTCCTTTACTGTAGGTTTTCACCCAAGGGAGGACCGTCCCCCACTGGTGGTGGCTGGGGGAAGTTGGGCAAGAGGTGGCTCTGATCTCTCCAGCCATCTCCATCCCCCTCATGACTCAGGCAGTAGCCTAATGGACTTATCTCTTTTGCTTCAAGATGTGTCTCAAGGAGAAGACCTGTGTCAGCTGGCCAGGTTAAACTTTAATAGTCCTACCCCATAACAAATTTAAGAGTCTTAGAGATTGACCTAGAGCACAGAAAAGTTAAATGAGCTGCTTAGGTCACATAGCCAGTAAATGTCAGAGATGGGACTTGAATTTGTCTTCCTAGCTCCAAGGCCTGATCTCTGTCCCCTATAGCAGAATCCCCGAGGCAGTGAGGTAGTACAGTGGAGAGAAACTGGAGTCAGGAAGACTTGAGATCAAATCTGACCTCAGACACTTACTAGCTGTGTGAACTTAGGCAGGTTATTTAACTTTTATTTGCCTTTTTTTCCTTAACTGTAAAATGGAGATAATAATAGCATGTATCTCCCAGAGTTGTTGTGAGGATCAAATGAGATATTTGTAAAAGCACTTCACACATAGTAGGTTCTATGTAAATGCTAGCTATCATCATCAAAAACAAGGAAAATGAGAACATGAGGGAGCAAGTGACTTTCCTGAGGTGATGTAGCCAGAACATTGCAGTTAGGATTTAAATACAGATATTCAGCCTCTTCATCTTCCATTATATCAGTCTCTTACAAATAACTGTGGTTTTCTTTGCCAAAAACACCTGAGCATTGCCCAGATTTCTTTTCATCGACATGTAGCAGCATTTGTGGTTGCAATTATGGGGGTTTTTATTATTATTATATGGGGGCTTGACTGGGTTTTTCTAAAATATTGCTACTTATATATTAATGGCTACATAATAATGCCTATCACACCTGCTTTGGCAGTAATCATTTATTATTGATTAATATTAAATATTAGAAAATAATTGACCACATGGCAGTAAAGCACAAGCCCAAGAAAAGCTTCTACCAGCCTACCATTCTACCAGCCTACTCTGTCCTAAGAGGAGAGCTTTTACCAAGCCACAGTCTTCCCGAGCCAAGAGTGTGTTCCAAGATGCCGACAGCCAGGAGCCTCGAGTGTTCTCAGCTTTTATCCTCTTTTGATAGAGGCAGGTCACCACACACTGATCAAAACTAATTGGCTAGCATCATTCAATTCCACTGGTTGACATGACTTGAGGGTGGTCCATATTAAAATGAGCTCTATAGATGACATCATGGCCTAATGGGAGAGTCTCCTTGAGTGGCAAAGTCAAAGTCCAGCTAGACCAAAGTGTCTATTCTCCATTTCTATTGTTTGCCCTGAACGGGATTAAAACTTCCTCTTAAGAATTGAACCCTTTGAAGTGAGGGGGAGAGAAAGCCAACTAAAAATGGGTCCTCCCAAGAAATCCATTATTAATAATTATTTTCCCACACTATGATGGTTTTTTGTTTGTTTGTTTGTGGGGCAATGGGGGTTAAGTGACTTGCCCAGGGTCACACAGCTAGTAAGTGTCAAGTGTCTGAGGCCGGATTTGAACTCAGGTACTCCTGAATCCAGGGCCGGTGCTTTATCCACGGTGCTATCTAGCCACCCCCCACACTATGATGTTAATGAGAAGGTAGGCAGAGCTGAACGTTACTCCTAGCTCCTTATGTTTTTGTTGTTGTTTATTTGGTTTGGTTTTTTGTGAATCAGTTTACTCTTCTTCTTGAGGTAGGGCTTTCTCTCTAGATACTCCCTCTCAGGCCCTCCAGTCTAGGCAAAGACTTTCCCCTCCAAATAGGCCAATGAAAATGTTAAATATTTGCCTAGAGTCCTGCCAAGACACTGCTACTGACTCATTTGCCCAGAGAAATCTCATTAAAAAGTATTCTCTATGGCCTGGAAAGTTGTAAAAATGAATCTAAAACCCATTTTTTACTCTAGATTCACAACCAGAGATCACACTCAAACAAAATAACAATATTAAATCTATCTTTTCCCTGTCCCAGACTTCCCAATAATCCTTCTCACTGCTACATCTGAACAATAACATACATCATTTAGCAAAGCAGGTAGTTAAACAAACGTTTTATCACATTTTCCAGCTTTAGAGACAAAGCAAACATTTAAATAACAAAAGAGTAAACAGATCTTTAAGAAACAAAGATAAGCTCTCTATACCCAGGGAGAAATTTCAGACTTGGAAGATTAGACCGCTCCCAGCCATACCTGGGTGCCAAATAATAAAAACTTTTACTTAAATTCTGATTGGATCATGTGGGCAAGTAATTCTTTGAAAGAAGAATATTTTCAGAACCAATTTAGTGGTGACGATCATTAACAAATGGAGACATTTAATCATGTAAAGAACAAGAAAAAGGCTTATAGGAGAAACTGTGAGCTTATTATGTAGAGTTTGTTTTCCTCTAATTTCCTAGTTTCCTCTCCAGGAATTCCTTATACCAATAAAATCAAAGGTTTAGTTCATAGCCTGATTACGTATTAAATTTAACAAGATAGTAATAAAACTGCTCTAATTGTTTATATCCCATTTTTCACTTCTTTGTTTTCCTCTGAACATTCAAACAATGTTTTACTGATGCTCTTGAATCTAAAACTACCCACTTACCTACTATTCCCATAACCTAAAGTAGAAGCCTTCCCTTATTCAATAACAAATATACATAGTTCAGCAAAACAAAATGATTCGTGTTTTATCAAAGTCTAAATGATACAAAAGCTGTGACAAATAACTAAAATGTAGTAGACCAAGATTCTAAAAGATCTCAGTAATATAAAATGGTAAGCTGAAAGTAAAAGGTTCAAATTTAATAGAGATAAATGTGAAGTCCTGCATTTCTGTACATTAAAAAGAATAACTGCACATGTACAGGATGGGGGAAATCTGACTTAATAACCATTCATATGAAAAAGATATATAGGTTTGAGTGAAATGCCAGTTCATTTGGGTGTGGAAATGACCTTGATCTTTCAAAGATTCTACCAGCAGAACATAATCACTGGCAGATTCTATCAAGCTGGAAAATTTTCTAATATGGTCCAAATAATAAATTGTGTATACTCTCCAAAATACTTATTATTATTAGCAGGGTGGTCCCAGGGTAATGAAGTATTTGGTCATGAAAATTCATTAAGCAAATAAAAACATAAAATGGTCATATGTATCCCCCTTGTTATTTTCATAGTGACAATGGCAGAGTAGTAGGAAAGGGGGCAAGAGAATGGTAAAAATCACACAATTTTTAGATCATTCATAAACATTCACTTAACTTGAAATTCTTAATGTTCAACATATGCATATGATTCTCACTAAAGATGAAACCAAAATACAGGATAAATTTTTTTTTTTAAGTGAGGCAATTGGGGTTAAGTGACTTGCCCAGGGTCACACAGCTAGTAAGTGTTAAGTGTCTGAGGCCAGATTTGAACTCAGGTACTCCTGACTCCAAGGCTGGTGCTCTATCCACTGCGCCACCTAGCTGCCCCCAGGATAAATTTTTAAAGGATATAAACAGGTAGTTCTCAAGGGGAGAAATCCAAGCTATCAATAGGTATATGAAAAAATGGTCCAAATCACTAATTATTAACCAAATTACTAATAATTTAAGAAAGTCAAATTAAAGCAACTGTTTCACTATATATGCAATTTCATTGGCAAGGTTAACTTACTATTATTATTATCATTAATAATACTAATAATAGTGCTCGCTTCGGCAGAACATATACTAAAATTGGAACGATACAGAGAAGATTAGCATGGCCCCTGCGCAAGGATGACACGCAAATTCATGAAGCTTTCCATATAAAATAATAATAATAATAATAATAATAATAATAAATTTTGGAGGGACTATTAGAAACTTGGCATATTAATGTACTGTTGTTAGAGCAATTAATTCATGTAGCTATTCTGGAAAGCAACTTGGAATGTCTTAAAAGTCACAAAACTGTGTATACTCTGAATCAACGATACACCTAGTAGGTCTATGTACAAAAATATGCATAGTAGCTCTTTCTGTGGTAACAGAACTGGAGCATGCCCATCAAGTATGGAATTGTTGAACAAATTATTTTATACAAATATAATGGAATAACCTGGTGCCATAATAATGAAATGAACAGTTTCAGAGAAACCTGAAAATATTTATATGCACTGATGTGAAGTGAATAGACTAGGGAGAATAATTTATATAGTGACAATACTATAACATGAATGACTTTGAAAGACTTAAGAACTCTGATCAATGCAATGATTAACCATGATCATTGGCAACTGGTGATGAAGAATGCTAACCACCTCCTTACAAAGAGGTGATGTAATAAATAAGCAGAATGAGACATATTTTTGATATGACTAATGTGGGAATTGCTTGGGTATGCATTTTTGTAACAATTTGTAATTTTTGTTTGTTTTTTCCCCCTGGGGGGAGGGAAGAGGGAAGAGGAAACTATTTGTTAATAACAATACTTGTTAATTGAAAAAAAAAGTAAAACTAAGAAAAAAAATTTAAACAGAATACATGAAGTACAGTTAAATGGAAGATAATTATTATTGATTAATATGAGCTTGGAAGTGGGGGAGAAATGTTGTTTATTCTTGAGTCAGAAAAAAGAGGTAATCAACCAATTCTTATTTCACTTCAATTTTTCCTACCAAGGAAAATGACCTTTACACTAGAAATGACAGAATAAAAATCACCCAAAAGGGAGCTAATACCCAGATAAGCAGCAAGAAAGTAAGAGAATACTTTAGCTGCCCTTACTATACCCAAGTCACTTAGCCCAGATGAATTATACTTTTAAATATTGTTAAAAAAAACAAATAAACAAACTTGTGGAAGTGATGCAGAGTTGCTGTCAGGGATTATAGAAATTATAGAAAGGAATTGTTTAAAAAAATAGTACTCATACGCCATGAATTAGTGAAGAGCTGAAGTCACAATTTCCAAAAATGGGAAGAAAACGGAGTCTGTAAACAAACAACTTGATCGGTAAGCATGACTTCTATTACTAGAAAAATACTAGAATGAATCCTTTAAGTAATAGTGAATATTTCAAAAGGAAGTGGTTATTAAAAAGATCCAGCATGGGGGGGCGGAGCCAAGATGGCAGAGGAGAGACTGTGACTCCCACAAGCTCCAGATAAACCTGTCCATTCACGCACAAATAATGCGGTAAAAATCAAAACCCAGAATAGCCTAATGCACATAAGAACAGAGTGAGACTGTTTCTCCACAAAAGAGGGCAATTCTGATCAGGCTGAACAGCTCAGCGCATGGTCTGGACCCAGCCAGGGACACTGCTTCTAGCACATATCAAAGTCTTCAGCACCAGCAGCTTCTGAGGCTCCGATTAGGACTGGTGAGGGGGTTCGGCGGTAGGCTGGGTTGGAGTGGAGGCAGTATCTACTGGAGTTGGAGCAAAGCACCCTGGGTCTGAACCAGTGGGCTGAATCAAGTGGTGGTGGCCCAGTGGGGGAGGGGTAAAAGCACGCCAAGTTTCCGACCATAGAGAATCAGAGTTCAATCAGACTTCTGTTTCCGGGTCAAAGAGAAAGCAGCTGTGATTACTCACAAGTCAGGCAGGCTGAGAAGAAGCCCAATCACCCCCTGGGCCATGCTGTAGCACGAACAGTGTGTCCTGGAAGCAGCACTACACTTTAAGGAGTAAAAAGCCAAGAAACAGTAAGCCAGGATGAGTAGGCAAAGAAAGCAGAAGACCATCGAAAACTTCTTTGGGGGAAAGGTAGACCACAATACATCCTCAGAAGAAGAAGATAATAATAGGGTCAAAGCTCCATCATCCAAAGCTTCCAAGAAAAATATGAACTGGTCTCAGGCCATGGAAGCTCTCAAAAGGGACTTTGAAGAGAAAGTAGGAGAGATAGAACGAAGATGTAGAGAAAGAGAGGAAGGAATGGAAAGGGAAATGAGAGCAATGCAGGAGAGTCATGAGAAAAAAGTCAACAGTTTGAAAAGTCAAATGGAAAAGGAGATTAAAAAACTGCCTGCTGCAAATAATTGCCTAAGAATTAGGATTGAACAAATGGAAGCTAGTGACCTTATGAGAAACCAAGACACAGTAAAGCAAATCCAACTGAATGAAAAAATAGAGGGCAATGTGAAATATCTCCTTGGAAAAACAGCTGACCTAGAAAATAAGTCTAGGAGAGATAATTTGAAAATCATTGGACTACCTGAAAACCATGACCAAAACAAGAGCTTAGACACCATCCTCAAGAGATTGTGAGGGAAAATTGCCCTGATATTCTAGAAGCAGAAGCTAAAATAGAAATTGAAAGAATCCACCGATCACCTCCTGAAAGAGATCCCAAAAGGAAAACCTCCAGGAATATAAGAGCCAAATTCCAGAACTCCCAGGTCAAGGAGAAAATATTGCAAGCAGCTAGAAAAAAGGAATTTAAATACTGTGGAGCTCCAATAAGGATAAAGCAAGATCTAGCAGCTTCTACATTAAAGGACCAAAGGGCATGGAATATGATATTCCAGAGGGCAAAGGAACTGGGACTACAGCCCAAAATCACGTACCCAGCAAAACTAAGCATCATCTTTCAGAGGCAAACATGGAACTTCAAGGAGAAAGAAGACTTTCAGGCATTTGTTATGAAAAGACCTGAACTGATAGAAAATTTGACTTTCAAATACAAGACCCTGGAGAAGCATAAAAAGGTAAACAGGAAAAAGACTTCATGAGGGATATTAAAAGATCAAACTATTTATATTCCTACATGGGAAGATAATACTTCAAACTCATAAGAACTATCTCAGTAAGGATTTAACAGAGGACACAGGTCTGAACTGAATACAAAGGGATGTTATGTTTTGTTCTTTGTGGGGTGTCTTATGTCTGGGGCCGGATTTGGGCTTGGGTCCTTCTGGGTCCAGGGCTGGTGCATTGTCTACTGTGCCACCTAACTAACCCATAATGACATCCTTAAAATAGGGTTGAGGTGTAGGAGAAATAGACTGGGGGAGGGGGAAGGGGAGAGATGGTCTGGGGAGAGGTTGTTCACATGAAAGAAACAAGAAAAAAGCTTATGGAGGGGAGGTGAAGAGAGGGAAGGAATTGGGGAGTGAGTGAACCTTAATATCACCAGAATTGACTCAAAGAAGGACTAGCATACATACTCAAGTGCATAACAGCACAAGTATGACATATTGAATTGCTTGATTTCATAGGGAGGGTTGAGGAGAGAGGGAGGAAGAAAATTTGGAACATAGAACCTTAAATCAGAATTGGCTCATGGAAGGAATAACATTCACACCCAGTTGGGAGGAGTAATCTATTTAACCCTAAAGGAAAGTATGAGGGGAAGAGGATAAGGAAGGAAGAGTAAAAAAAAAAAAGGGAGTGCAGAGTAGGGGAGGGGACAATCAGAAGTAAAACACTTTTGAGGAGGAATAGTTTAAAAGAAGATAGAAAATAGAGTAAATATCATGGGAAGGTAATAGGATGGAGGGAAATAGTTATGATGACTTTGCTGGGCTAATATGAAGAAAATTCTTTGTCAAGTTTAAGGTACTTTTTTTAGGTTATGATGAACAGGATACTATTAGAAAAATCTGGAAAGACCTACATGAACTGAAGCAGAGTGAAATGCACTGTATACAAAATAACAGCAATAGTGTAAGATGATCTGCTAGGAAGCATGTGGTTATTTTCAGCAAGGCAATGGTCCAATATAACCCTGAAGGACTTATGAAAATGGCAACCCATCTACAGAGAAAGAAGTGATAGTATCTGAAAATAGATGGAAACTCATTTTTTTTCTTTTTCTTCTTCTTTTTGGTGAGGCAATTGGGGTTGGGTGGCTTGCCCGGGGTCACGCGGCTGGTGGGTGTTGGGTGTCTGGGGCCGGATTTGGGCTCGGGTGCTCCTGGTTCCAGGGCCAGTGCTCTGTCTACTGCACCACCTAGCTGCCCCTGGAAACACATTTTTTTTTTTATTTTCTTTCTCTTTGACAATTCCTCAGTCTGAAGTTTTGGGAGTTTTTTGACTGTTTTCTCTCACAACCTAGCTAATGTGGGAATGTTTTCCATGACTACTCATGTATAACTTATTTTGAAATGCTTGAGTTCTAGTGGGTGGGGGGTGGAAATGGAGGAGGAAGAGAAGTTGGAACAAATTTTTTTAAAAATTGATGTTAAGATTTGTTTTTACATATATTTTGAAAAATAAAATTCTATTAAAAAAAAAGATCCAGCATGGCACCAAAAGTTACTATTATTTTAAATGAGGAAACAATAAAAATTTTCCCAACAAATACAAAGAAAGGGCAGGGATTCCTCTTATTGTACTATTTATTATTATTTCCTCTACTATTATAACTTCAGAAAGGTCAGCAGTAAAAATAAGATAAGAGAAAGAAGCTAAAGTTATAAATATTGACAAAAGGGAGAGAAAAAAAACCTACCTTTATTTTCAGACCAAATAATGTTTTGTTTAAAAAACCCCAATCAAGGGGACAGCTAGGTGGTGCAGAGGATAGAAGCACCAGCCCTGGATTCAGGAGGACCTGAGTTCAAATCCGGCCTCAGACACTTAACACTTACTAGCTGTGTGATCCTGGGCAAGTCACTTAAGCTTCATTGCCCCACAAAAAAAAATAATAATAAAGAGAAAACCCCAATCAGCAAAAAACGCAGAGTCAATAACAAAAGTATAGAATAAAGAAAAGGGCAGCCCGGTGACATAACAGATAGGGTGCCAGGCCTGAAGTCAGGAAGACTCAAATCTGGCCTCAGACACTTACTAGCTATGTGACCTGAAGCAAATCACTTAATCCTGTTTGCCTCAGTTTCCTCATCTGTAAAATGAGCTGAAGAAGGAAATGGCAAACCACTCTAGTATCTTTGCCCAGAAAACCCCAATTGGGTTCATGAAGAATTGGACACAACTGAAACAAATGAACAAAAATAGAATATATAAGCAAAATATAAAATAGCAAAATGTAGAAGCAATGATGAATAAATCCATGAAAATCATCAGCATTTTTATGTGGCAACAGCAAAATCTAGAAGAAAATAATTGAAAAGGAGATTTCATTTTTAAAAATAAAAAATATTTTCAGGATATGCTTGCAACAAATATATGCAATTACAAAAAAAAAACCTCTTTAAAGAAATAAAAAATAAAATAAATAATTGGAGATAATCTATATTGTCCAGGGTTGGGCTGTGACAATAAATAAAAATGATGCCTCCTAAATTGTCCATTTAAGTGCTATCCCAATCAAATTACCAAAAAGGTAGTTTACAGACAATAACAAAAAAGGATTGAAATTCAAATGGAGAAAGGAAATAGTGGGAGGGAAATAACAATGAAGGGGAATAGTACTTCCAAAATTTAAATTATATCATAACATAATAATCATCAAAACTATTTTGTAATGATTTTTTAAAAATCAGAAAAGTAGATGAGTGGGAGAATCAGAATCAATCAAATTCAATAATCTAATATTTGATTAACATAAAACTACTTTGGGAAGAACATTCTAGTTTACAGAATTGCTGAGAAAAACAAAAAAAAATTTGGCAAAAAATAGCTTAAACCAGTACTTACACTATATAACATGTTAAGTTCCCAAAGGATATTTGACTCATATATAAAAGATCACATCAGTCAACTATATCATAAAGTACCTGGAAAAAATGGACAGAGGTATCATTCACAGAAATGGCTTCTTAACCAAAAAAAAAAAAAAAAGATAAATACAATCATAAAAGTTGGGGAAAAGATGATTTCAATTACATGAAAGTAAAAAAGCTTTTCAAAAACAAAATCCATGCAGTTAGAATGAGATGGGAAAGTGGAGGAGGAGGAGGAGGAGGGGGAGGGGAACAAGAAGGGAAAGAGAGAGATGAAGCAAGGAGGAAGAAGGAGGAGGAGGAGGAGGTGGGAAAGGGGAAGGAGAAAGAGGGAAGAAGGAAGAAGAAGGAAGAAGCAGAAGAAGAAAGAAGGAGGAGGGGGAGGGGGAAAAGAAAGGGAAGAAAAAGGAGCAGTAAAGTGCCACAGTGGATAACGCACCAGACCTGAAGTCAGGAAGACCTGAGTTCAAATTTGGCCTTGGATACTTGGCATTTACCAGCTGTGTGACCCTCATTGTCCCACAAAAAAAAAAAAAAAAAGAAAAGAGAAAAAGAAGAAAAAAAAAACTTTGCATCAAATATTTCTGTTAATTTTCTGATTCTAAACTATGTTACAGAATTAATACAAGTATAAAAGAACATAAGGCAATCCCCCCTGGATTAGTCAAAGGAAAAAAAAAAATTAAGTGCTCACTATGTGTGGCACTTTGCTAAGATCTAGGGATACAAATACAAGGAAAAAGAAAGCCATTCCAACTGAATAAGTTTTGGTATATGAATGTGATGGAATACTATTGTGCTATAAGAAATGATGAGCAGGGGGGCAGCTAGGTGGCGCAGTGGATAAGGCACCAGCCTTGGATTCAGGAGGACCCGAGTTCAAACCCAGCCTCAGACACTTACTAGCTGTGTGACCCTGGGCAAGTCACTTAACCCCCATTGCCCTGCAAAAAAAAAAAAAAAAAACAACAAAAAAAGAAATGATGAGCAGGCAGATTTCAGAAAAATCTGGAAAGAATTACATGAACTGATGCTGAGTAAAGTGAGCAGAACCAAGAGAACATTGCACACAGTAACAGCACCACTGTCTAATGATCAATTATGATAGACTTAGCTCTTCTCAGCAATACAATGATCCAAGACAATACAAAAGATTCATGATGGAAAATGCTCTCCACATGCAGAAAAAGAGCTATGGAACCTGAATGCAGAACAAAGCATACTATTTTCACTTTTGCCTTGTTTGTTTTTGTTTCTTCTTTCTTGTGGTTTTTCCCTTTTGTTCTAATTATTCTCTCACAAAATGACTAATCTGGAAATATGCTTAACATGACTATAATGTATAATATATCTTGCTATATGCTTGCTGGCTTCAGGAGGGGGGCGGAGTGAGGGAGGAGGAAAATTTGGAAATCAAATCTTACAAAAATGAATGTTGAAAAGTATCTTTAAATGTAATTGGGAAAAAAATTTTAAAGTCATTCCCTTTCCTCAAGAAGCTTACATTCTGGGGTGGTTTTTTTTTGGTTTTTTTGTGAGGCAATTGGGGTTAAGTGACTTGCCCAGGGTCACACAGCTAGTAAATGTTAAGTGTCTGAGGCTGGATTTGAACTCAGGTACTTCTGAATCCAGGGCCGGTGCTTTATCCACTGTGCCATCTAGCTTCCCCAAGAAGCTTACATTCTAATGGGGGAAGACAATATACAAAAGGGAGCTAAAAAACAGTAGGGTGGGCAGTGGGGGAATGGAATGAAGCGGGCATAGTTTTGAAATTCAGAAGTGAGAAACAGAGTCAGGAGGGAAATGAAGGCCAGCTTATGTTATGCTCCACCACAAAATCAATGCACTAAAAGGAATTCACCAATGGGAGACGGAGGCAGGCCTTGCAGAGAGATATTCCAGGTTAATAAGGTCCCAGGGACAGATGGATGTTCCAGAGCCCAGATGTCCCAGATACTGAGGAACTCCTCGATAAGTGAATGATAGAACCATGGTTTTGAACTCCAAAAGACAAGAACTAGGCAGATAAACAAATAGTTCTCAAAAGATTAATTGCATTCTCTAATAAACAAATGATCAAAGAATATGAACAGACAGTATTCAAAGGAAAAAAATCTAAGCTATCAACAAACTTTTGGGAAAATGCTCCTAATCAATAATAATTAGAGAAGTGCAAACTAAAACAACCCTTAGGTTCCACTTCACACCCACCAGATAGGCAAAGATGACAAAAAGGGAAAAGGACACATGTTGGAGGTGTTGATGGAAAATACGCATGTGAACATACTATTAGTAGAACTGTGAGTTGGCCTAGCCATTCTGGAAAGCAATTGTGAATTATGACCCCAAAGATACTAAACTATGCATACCCTTTGACCCTGCTGTACTAATGTTAGATCTATCACAAAGAGATCAAAGAAAGAAGAAAATGGCATATTTGTACATGATATTTATAGCAGCTCTTTCTGTAGTATCAAAAACTGGAAACTAAAGAGATGCCCATCAATTGGAGAATAACTAAACATACCATGGTCTATGAATGCAATGGAATATTATTGAGCTATATCTAAATGGACAGAGAGTCAGAAGAAATTGGGAAGACTTCTATGTACTAATACAGAGTGAAGTGAGCAGAACTAGATGAACAATTTATCAATGACATTATGAAGAAAAAAAAATTTGAAAGACTTTATATGTATATATTTTATATGTATATATATATATATATGTTTATATTTGGGACTAGAAGACTGGCACCTGTACTTTTGCCTTAGACTCAATCAGGTGGCTGCTGCTCCATGACCCTTGCAGTGAGCTCCACCGACTTTGAGGGCTAATACTCTGAATAGGTTCATGTGTTAGAGCTGCTGAATTAGGACATGCATGAACCTGGTCCCTTGATTACCTTAAGCAGTGGGTCTCAATTTAAGGTGACTATAGTAGGTAGATTGGGCTAAACCACTGCCTGTGTCCTCTCACCTAAGACCTAACATCATCTAACCAATAATAATTGGTTATCGATCTCACCCAAGTTCAGCCAAAGTTCCATGTGGAACCCCCTATGGAAATACAGTAGCACTGTGGACCACCCCTCTCAAATCACAGTAGACTTCATAACATATTTGACCTTTAATGCTTGTCAGTCCAAGAAGGAAATCAAGGCCTGAAGGGCAGCTAGGTGCCTTATTGGATAGAACACTGGACTTGGAGTCAGGAAGAAAAGAATTCAAATCCTGCCTCAAACACTTATTAGCTATGATACCCTGAATGAGTCACTTCACTTCTCTCAGCCTCAGTTCCTCAACTGTAAAATGGTGATAATAATAGTATATTCTCATTGTAGGGTTGTTTTGAGGATCAAATGGGATAATATATAACAAGTTTTGCACACCTTAAAATGCTAAATAAATGCTTAACTTCTATTATCTTATTATTATAAAACCCTGCCTCTGCCCTTCATTTCCCACCTGACTACTCTCCTGGATTCCATCACTGTCTCCAAAAAATTGATCTTTCTGCAAGATCATATCAACTCTGAAACTCACACTTCCTCAGTACCTCCTACCTCCGGGGCCCTTCCCTCCCTCTAACTGGAGAGGGTGGAAGGTGGACATCTGGTAGGAAACTACCAGATCCAATTAAAGGAGGGGGCCAAAATTAGCCATCTCATCATTTCCCACTTGGCTGTAGGACTTCTTCATCATATCCTTTCTGGGTACTTCCCTTCCCTTCTCTGCTCTCCTCTCTTCCCTTCCCTTTTAGTTTCATTCTGTGTGTCTTCCCCATTAGATTGTGAGTTCCTGGAGACCAGGAACTATGGTATGCCTGTCTTTGTATCATCAGCATTTAGCATAATGCCTGGCACACAGTAGGTACTTAATAAGTAATTATTGACTAATTGATCAAACCTTCAAGAAGATATACCTCCTTCTATTAACTGTATAATTCTAGGACTAAGGGCAGCTAGGTGGCACAGTGGATAGAGCACTGGCCCTGGAGTCAGGAGTACCTGAGTTTAAATCTGACTTCAGACACTTCACACTTACTAGCTGTGTGACCCTGGGCAAGTCACCTAACCCCAATTGCCTCACTTAAAAAAAAAAAGGAATTCTAGGACTATGAGTATAAAATAATGTTTATATGATTGGGTATGACTGAAGCATTGGTCATTTTGCTGAACCAAGTCTTTTTTCTTTCCTTTTTAATCTTTGTTACAAGTGATACCTCAGTGGGCAGGGGAGGATCAGGAAGGGAAATGTTCAGAAACGAATATGATGTAAAAATACAAAGCATCAATTTAAAAAACAGAGAGAAAAAGAAAATAAATGCAATGAAATCCCTTAGCCGGTACAGAGTTATAAGAGAGAAAAATGTACCTCACAGGCTAATGATATCTTGTCAGGCCTTTTCAGTATTCAATAGTTATATATTTGTTCATATAATTTGAGTGACTTGATTAAATAAGTATTTTTTTTTGGTGAGGCAATTGTGGTTAAGTGACATGCCCAGGGTCACACAGCTGTTAAGTGTTAAATTTCTGAGACCAGATTTGAATTCAGGTCCTCCTGACTCCAGGGCCAGTGCTCTATCCACTGTGCCACCTAGCTGCCCCTAGGGTCTTTTACATTGGGAGAGACTTTGCTCACCAGGGAATTTCCTATAACAATGAAATCACAGGGGTGCAGCTAGGTGGCACAGTGGATAGAGCACCAGCCCTGGATTTAGGAGAACCTGAGTTCAAATCCAGATTCAGACACTTGACACTTACTAGCTATGTAACCCTGGGCAAGTCACTTAACCCTCTTTGCCCTGCAGAAGAAGAAGAAGGAGAAGAAGAAGGAGAAGAAGAAGAAGAAGAAGAAGAAGAAGAAGAAGAAGAAGAAATCCCTCTCCCCTCTCCCCAGTCCCTCTCCCCATCCTGATCTTTATGTAGACCCAGAAAAGTGCCATTTTAAAGACTCTTCCAACAAAGAGTCTCTCATATATGTTAGATTATGTACAATTCTTTGGTAACTGAAATCATAGAAATGACTATTTTTCATGACCCTCTCAGCCTTCGTTTATTCATATATAAAAAAGGTGTTGGGCTACTTCTGGCTCCTGTGGGAGAAGCAAGAGAAGATGGGACATGTGCCAAATAAGAAGGAAATTATGCAAGGTGACTTTAAAGTGTTTGGCGTAAGGAATTAGGTTCTCCCTCTACCTGCACAGCTTACAATCCATTCTGACCTTTTCATCCTGTGAAATTTTTATTTGTGTCATCTCATATATTATCTGTCTTTCAAATAATTCACAGTGGTGCTAGAGTAGAAGAGAAAGACAGACTAGGCAAAGAATCATGGTTTTAGCCCATCTGTATAGATTAATTTAATTGAGGTAGTGGATAGGATAAGAAAAGTTAGAGAAATTCATTTTAATGAAATAACCCTGTCAAATTATTTGGAACATATAACTCTTAAAATCGGTGTCTAGAACTGAATACAATAATCCATATTACATCTGAACAAGTAGAGAATTGTGGAATTATCACTCCCCTTTTTCTGAACAACATGCCTTTTTTTTTTTATATAGCCAAGGCCTACTCTGATGCCTTATCAAGCCATTTGAAGGAATTTGTTCCTGGTAGAAAAAGTTTTCTCTCAACATGGATTTGTTTTTCTAAAGGTTTTATCCTTTTCAAATTAATATAATGCTACACGAACTCATTTTCATATGTGAAGGCATCTACCTTCAGAAAGATCAGAGAGAATAATAGCAGAGCAGCTCAGAACATCCAATTAAACTCCATCTTTAGTCAGTTTGGTCTTTGTCAGTATCAAGTACCACACTGTACTTGGAAGCTGAGATTACTAAAGGTCAGGGTAAAGGAGAAAAGGAAAGACTAAGTAGGTAGGATAGACAGAATAGCTTTCAAACGATCCAATATATATTATTAACAACATTTTTCAGTCATTAAGAAGTATTCTTTTTTTTCTTTGAAGATTTCCTATTTAAGACTTTAGAAATTAAGAAGCATTCATGAATAAAAATCAATTCTATAAAATCATAGTTATCCAGTCTCACTTCCTTTGTCCATGTTGGCCTAGAATGTAATTTTCTCAGATAGATATATAGGGGTGATAATAAGAGATGGAAGCATTTTATTTGATCCTATTATTACAGTATTTCTATCCAATGTTATTTAAGTATATTATCTCTTTCAGAAGGGCCAAACAGGTAATGAGTTTCTTGTAAGGAATAATGAATAAAAATTACTAAAAAATACTTTGTAGTTATAAAGTTCAATGTAAACTCTAAAAAAGAAGTAATAATAGTAGTAATCAGCATCTTCCACTGTTCTCTTTCTCTAAAATGAATAGTTTTGAGAGCCCTGAAGCAACTGTTAACCTATTGTATTAAACAATAATGATCATATACTGGGAGTGTTGGTACTAGCTTTTAGAATTTATTGACATTAAAATGCCATTTAAAAATTAAATTCCCTAAAGTTTTTTCAACAGTATATCTCTCAGCACATGGCCTAAAAACCCAAAAGAAAAACCTTGCCCGTTTTGTTAGTGATTTATTACTCTACAGCAATCTCATTTCAGGACCTAAATATGAGAATGAAAGTAACAATCTTTGAAAACTCCTTAACAACCACTATTCTGCATAGGGACATTACCTGTTGGAAGTTGGCTTTTAAAAAAGAGCTCAAGGGGGCGCAATGGAGAAAGCACTGGCCCTGGATTCAGGACGACTTGAGTTCAAATCTGGCCTCAGACACTTGACACTTACTAGCTGTGTGACCCTGGGCAAGTCACTTAACCCCAATTGCCTCACCAAAAAATTTAATTTAATTTAAATTTAAAAAAATAAAATAGAGCTCAAATTTGAAAACTATTCACTAAGACTGGCCTCACTAATTAGTGAGCTGTTTAATGGATTCTATGATCATAATTGGACAGATGAGCCACCTGAGGAATAAACAATTATTATTAAGTCAGTCTTAGCAAATAATTTTGTTGTCTCTAGACATTTTTATCTATAAAACCAATTTCCTGGCAAAATCTTTAAGAGTCAGCCATGGAGTAATAGATGAAGCACTAGCCTCAGAGCCAGGAAGATCTGGGTTCAAATTCACACTTTGACACATACTAGCTATATGACCCCGGGGAAGTCATTTAATCACTCGGTGCCCCAGGCAATGCTCTAAAGCTCTAACTTGTAAAAGTATTGTTGAAGTGCATCTGTGGAAAGGAATTCTCTTCACTGATGAAATGACAAATCTGTAGCTAGAGATATGTCTTATGTCTCTATCTGCAGATCACTTTCACCAAAGTTAGAAATATAGTGTGTAGCTCTTTTCCCCTCTACCAGAGCTAGGCCTGCTATATCAGGTCCTCAAGGTTCCCAGGAGGTAACTCTGAAGTGCTGGAGGATCTTCTCTATGTCATCTAAACCCCAGGGCTGTATTCTCACCAATATTAGGAGGCTGTGACTAGCAACCAACTTTCATTTTACCACTTTAAAATAAGTAGCTTTTTAAAAGGGATATTTTTAAATGATAGCAAGACAGGGGGTATGTGGGTGTTCAGGGAAGACTAGCATCGCTGGTGTGAGGACTGCCAGGCCCTTTTCAGGGCTGCTTTCCACTCTTGGTGTCCACCTGATTACCTAACTCTCACCTGCAACTCCATAAAACTGTGGCTTGCACAGCACCCACACCCCAGCAAACTGTTTTGGCAGACAGGCTAAACCAGGTTGAAGGTAACCAAAACCCCTTGCTGAGGTAGGAGGGTGTCTACCCCAAGCATGTGAAGACTTCCCTTCATGGAATGGGCAGATGAGAACAGTTTCTTCCAATGGCCATGCAGGGGGCTAAAGCAGGTACTATAGAGGCCTTAGAGCTTGGTCAGACATCAAAGATACCAAGGTCAGTCACTGTATCCCCAGTCATCCCTAGTAGTCTTGACTTTGTCTTGCCACTGGACTTCAAAGGTTCTGGAAGAGAGTGAGGCTGACCACTTCACACAACTCTGCTTCACTTAAATTTGATTTATGTACAAGTCAAAAGTCATCATACCATTTTGTCATGTCTACCTACTTCAGAGTCCTTTGGCAACCTCAACAGGCAGGTAATGAAGCAGCAGATGTGAATACAATAGGAACTGTAATCAGAACCCTGCACACAGGCAGGCCAGGCCATAAAGTTGTCTTCTCAGTAGTAAGTTTGGGCAGCCCTTGGGTTGTCTGAACAGCTTTTTTAAGGTCCACTCTGCTCACCTCCTGCTGTGAGGAAGGGGCTAGAAAAGCTACCCTAAAAATTTTCTGCTTCACCAAACCCTGATGCTCTTACTGTAACAGGTGGGGATCCCACCCTGTGGTCAAAACAACGTACAAAAACTTTGGGGAAGATGATTCCACTGACTATCGGTCCATGGAATGTGCACATGCTTATGGATAACACTAAACCAGTAGACCTGAAAGCTCTTGTGAGAAACTCAGCAGGCGCACATCCAGATAGCAGCCCTGAGTGAAGCAAGGCTGTTAAATCAAGGCCAGCTTTTCAAAGTCAGAGCTGGATACAGGTTTTTCTGGAGTGGAGTGGCTTCAGTGAAGGGGAGCACTGTGAAGTTGATATAGGTTTCACAATCAAAACTAATCTAGTCAACCAGCTTGTATGCCTCCCAAAAGGAGCAAATGACAGCCTAATGACATTGCAATAGCCAGTTGTTGGAAAGAGCCATGCCACTATCATAAGTGCATATTCACTAGTATAGGTTATTCCTAGTGAGGAATCTCCCTCTACCAATGCAGACCACCAACTCGTTTCTAACTCAGTGTCTTAAGAGAGTTACCTTAGGTACTTAGATGCTAAATGATTTGTGCAGCATTACACAGTCAAAATGTGTCACAGGTGGGCCTTGAACCCAGCTTTTTCTGCTTCTAAGATTCACTAAGCCACACTCTCCCAGGACACATGCACGTGTAACAGTGTGACACTCCACTAAGGCTGACAATAAGAGCTTAGCATTCATCTAGGGCCAATTTTGCCCTCCTCTGGAGCACTTAGGACAGAGACTATGTCTTGTTAACCATGAATTGCCCAGCATGGGAAGACACTGAGATGGTTTTAAGAAACAGCCCCAGGGGAACTGCCATCAAAAGGAAAGGATTTAGAAAGTGACCAATAGGAGACAATAAAGAAAAAAAGACTGAACCATCCGAAGAGTTCAGGAAGAAGAAAACAAAATGAAAAAGTGTAAGAATTAACTAATAGGGAAGATATTAATAACGGAAAGGAAATGGCTTCCAGATCCAGTAAAAGACTTTAGGCATCTATGAATAAATACTGCAAGACAAAGGAAAGTGAATCAACACTTGATGAAGCAGATGGGAAAAAAAGCATGAAACAATACCTGGACGTTCTTGAATGGTTTAAAAGAGAAATAAGAATTATAAAAGCAGAATTTGTGGCCTGAACAGCAGAAATAATTGTAAAACAAACAAACAAACAAAAACCTTGAATCCATGGTGGCAAGTCTCACCAAAGAAAGAAAGGATAATATAATTGATTGGAATAAGAAAATTAAAAAGCAGTAACATTAAGAGAAAACATGATCTCCATATAAGTAAAATATATTGATCCTAAAAACAGGATGAGAAGAAACAACCAATGGATTTTAGGGTTCCCAAAAAGAACATAACAAGTCAAAAAAACCTAAACCACCTAATGTAAGAAATAATACAAGAAAACTGCCCAGAACTTCTGAACAGAAAAAAACAAGGTGCCAATCAAAAGAATCCATAAATTGTCTTCAGGAAACCTATTCTGCAAACTTTAAGACAGCTAGTAAATAAACTTAATAATTCCATTGACAAACAACAAATTCTGCAAGCCTCCAGGAGATAAAGCTTTAAAAATAGCATAAAGGAAATTAAAATAACACAAGACTATTCTGCACCCAATAATAATCACAGGAAAGAATGGAACGTCTTCTGAAGTTCAAAAGAGTTCAAGATACAACCTAAGGTGACCTCTACAAATCTGAACCTAACCATTAATGGAAAAAAGATGGACATTCAAAAGAAAGGGGCTACATGAACCATTCCTAGGGAGGAAAAACAGACATGCTGTCTAGATTCCTAACTCATCATTCACTTAAAACTGCTGTCTCCTAAATTGCCAATGATCCTCTAATTACCAGATCTAATGACTTTTTTGTCTTCTTTCTTGATTTCTTTGCAGCCTTTGACACTATCAATCACCTTTTTCTTCTTGATATTCTTTACTCTCTAGGTTTCTGTGATACTCCTCTGTCTTGTTTTTTCTTGCTGTCTGCTCCTTCTCAGTCTCCTTTGCAGGATCTGTGTCCGGGACACACATGGTAATGGTGAATATCCCCTAGATCTCTGTCCTGGGCCTTTTCCTCTCTTCCCTCTATAGTATTTCACTTGGTGATCTCAATAACTGCCATATGTTCAATTATCATCTCCATACTGATGTTTCTCAAATCTACTTATTAATCATGAAGCTCTCTCATAACTTCCAGACATGCATCTTCAACTACTTACTGGACATCCCATATACATCTTAAACTCAACATGTCCAAAAGTGAACTCATTAGCTTTCCTTCCAAAACCTCCTGTCCTTCTAACTTACCCATTACTGTCAGGGGAAGGACTCAACCGGGCTCACAATCTAGGTGTCATCCTCAACTCTACCCTCTAATCCCCCATGTCTGCTATCAATTCCTATTGATTTTTCCATCATAATATCTCCTATATATGTCCTTTTCTCTCCTCTAATACAACTACTACCTTGATGTAGGTCTCCTCCAGAGTATTACAACCACCTTTTTCTTGTTCTCCCTACCTCAAGTCTCTCCTCACTCAAGCCCATCCTATATTAAGCTGCCAAATTAATCTTCCTAAAGAATGTGTCTAAACATGTCAATCTCCCTTTTCAATAAATTCCAATGGTTCCCTATCACCTCTTGAATCAAATATGAAATTCTGCTTGACATTCAAAGCCTTTCACAACCTGGCTCCCTTCTACCTTTCCAATGTTCTTACACTTTACTCCCTCCTCCATATTTCTTGTTCCAATGACCCTGGCCTTCTTGAGGTTCCTCACTTAAGATACTCCATCTCTAGACATGCTTGGAATTGTTTTCCTCCTCCACATCTCTACCTCCAGAATTTCCTGGCTTCCTTCAGGTCCCAGTTAAAAATCCCACCTTCTGTAAGAAGTCTTTCCTGACCCCACCCCCTTAATGCTACTAACTTCCCTCTGCTGTTTAACTCCAATTTATCCCTTATATTTCTTGTATGTGCAAACTGTTTTAGGTTGTCTCCCTCCACCCCAATAGACTGTGAGCTCAAAAGACACAAAAGAAATACAAGAAAAACATTAAAGACAAATTATAGGGCACACATTAAGATCAAAATGTTTACTTATTGTAAATATGAAAATGTTATCAGTATTCTTAAAACTATCATTACTAAGAGTTTGAAAGAAAGGTTGGGGTTTAATTGTCAATGATGGAGTGATTCTAAAAAACAAAATTAGTTAGGACAAGGGAAAAATATGGGGTATGAAAGGAAGAGCAAGGTGGGGGTGGAGGGCTGGTAATGTTAGAAACTTACTCTCATCTGGGTTGAAAAGAAAACAATGTCTACAACTGGAAAGGTGCAGAAATCTTCTGAACATGTAGAGAGATGAGAAAACTGAGGGACATGGTAGAAAAGGGGCTTTTTAGAGGGATGGATTAGTATTTGGGAGGGTGGGGGGAGAGGATGAGGGGGACTTTTAGAAGAGGGTATGGTTTGAGATAAGGAGGGGGTGGGGGAACGGGATGGGGGACTCTTAAAAGGGCTGGTGAATTGGGGATGTAATGGCGGGAAGACGATAAGGTAACAGGGATAGGGTAAAAAGAGAGGCTGAGAAAAAAATTTTGAGGAAAGATAAGATGGAGGGAAATTCACAAATAGTTATTATAACTCTGAATGTTAATGGGATGTTTGTAGCAGCTCTCTTTGTGGTGGAAAAGAACTGGAAATTTCAGGGATCCCCATCAAATGGGGAATGGCTGAAGAAGTTGTTGTATATAATTGTGATGGAATACTATGTGCTATGAGAAATGATGAGCTCGATGATTTTAGAAAAACATGGAATGACTTGCATGAAATAATGGAGAGAAATTTGCTGAACCAAGAGAATATTGGAGTTTCACGTGCAATCATCTTTTTTTTATTATTGTATTATGTTATGGCAATGCTTATTTTGTTCCATGAAGTAAAAATAAAATAGTTTTTTTAAAAAGCCAGAAACTAACTTTTGCCTTTCTTTGAATACTCAATACTTAGAACAGACTCTGACATGCAGTAGGTACTTAATAAATGTTTATTGACTATTATTTCCTTCTTAACCCCCTAAAGTGTCAATAGAGTCCTTTGCATGCAAAGTCTATTTAAAAAAATGTTATTCACCTACCTCTGATCACTGAGTACTATTTATTTATTCAATAATAATGTGTTTTGTTTTCTTTTTCTTGCAGGGCAATGAAGGTTAAGTGACTTGCCCAGAGTCACACAGCTAATAAGTGTCAAGTGTTTGAGGCTAGATTTGAACTCAGGTCTTCCTGAATCTAGGGCTGGTGCTTTTTCCACTGTGCCACCTATCTGACCTCTCAACAATAACTTTTTAAAAGATGTTATCTGAGAACAGGCTACAGATTCCTAGACCATAGCTCAAAATATAGGAATGGTGAACTTCTGAGGAAGGGTGGAACATACCTAACAAGAGGTATTTGCTTATAGTCTAAAGGATCTAATGAAAATAGAATAAGAGGAAACAATCCCTAATTAACCTTGAAATCACAAAAAGTATTTAAGATGGAAGAATAGCAAAGGTACCAGTAACTCATTGGGTATGCAATTCATGTAAAGAGCCAACAATAAAGCAATATTTGCAGAAATTGAACTTAATTCAATGAACATCCAAAACACCAGTATTACAAAGTATTAAATGTCTTGCAGAGTTTATATTCTACCAGTAAGATATAATATGTAGGTAAATAAATACAAAGTAATTTCAAGAGGTAGAGTACTAACAAAGGGCTTAGGGGTGGAGATCAGGAAAGGCCTCATGTAGAAGGGGTCATATGAATTGTGCTTTGAAGGAAGAGAGTTTTTAAGGGTTGAAAATAAGGGCAGAGTGCATTCCAGACATGGAGAACTACTTATGAAAATGCATGGAGGTGGGAATTTGATTATATACATGAAAATATTAGCAGGCCAGTATGACTAGAACAGGACAGCTAGGTAGCTCATTGGATAGAGTGCCAGGCCTGAAGTCAGGAAGATTCAAATCTGACCTCAAACACTTACTGGAAGTGTAACCTTGAGCCTGTTACTTGACCCTGTTTGCTTCAGTTCCTCATCTGTAAGATGAGCTGGAGAAGGAAATGGCAAATCACTCCAGTATCTGAGCAAAGAAAACCCCTAATGGGGTCACAAAGAATCGAAAACAACAATAACAACAATAATAAATGCCTAGAACAGAATATGGAGGTGAATAATGTTGATAAGACCAGAAAGCTTTTTTTTTTTTTTTTTTTTTTTTTTTTTTAGTGAGGCAATTGGGGTTAAGTGACTTGCCCAGGGTCACACAGCTAGTAAGTGTTAAGTGTCTGAGGCTGGATTTGAACCCAGGTACTCCTGACTCCAGGGCCGGTGCTCTATCCACTGTGCCACCTAGCTGCCCCCAGAAAGCTTTAAATGACAGGATGAGGGTTTATATTTTATCCTAGAGGCAATCAGCAGCAGAAATGTATAAAACCTGGGTAATAAGCAAGTGAACCAGTGATCCTAATGTTAGGAAACAAAATCACCTTCATAAATATCACTAAGGCTTAGCAGGATGGGACCCATGACCAGAATATGGTTCAAGAAGTGTGTGTGTGTGTATATATATATATATATATATATATATATATATATATGTATATATATATATATATGTGTGTGTGTGTGTAGGTATATATTTTTATATATGTATATGTATGTATATATGTGTATATATATATATATATAATTTAAATATAACAGGATAGGTAAAAGTATATGTGGGGAGGAGAGGAAGAAGAGAGTGGGGAGTCAGGTCAGTAAGGATGTGTGCAAAGTAGTACCCTGAAATCCAGAAACCAGAGGAGAGCATTTGGGTAAAGAGCAACTGAGACAGAAACAAAAGCAATATTGCTATCAGAGCATACAACATAAGACCTAAACAAAAAGAGAATATAGATTAGGAGTTTGGGAAACAGATCATGAGCCTGGCAAGGAGGCATAATGTAGTATTGAAAGCGGACTTCAATTATCTGAACATCTGCTAGAATTGGCTCTTGGCCCAAAACAGAATAGTTAATAATTTTTGGGCTGCCTTAATGGCAATTTCATCCTTCAAATGGATGAGGAAATGACAAGGGAAATTGCTATTCTGGATCTGATTTTCACCAACAAAGAGGGCTTGGTTGCTGAAGTAGAAATGGTGACAACAAAAAGAAGAGATAAAGAACACACATTTCCCTCCCTTCTTTGTAGAGGTGGGAAACTATGGGTGTGGAACATTCAGGAGTGTTCTGGTGGCTCCAGTGCTTGTACTAACTCCCAACATTATTGTTAAATTTTCAGTATAAGCCTTTTCTGCCTGCAAACACTACAAATCAGGACTCGATTTTTTGTTCTGTTGACTGTCTACTAAGAACGTTATGGAGACAAAATTAATAATGACAAGTTGTGGTAGATGATTATAATAGAATACTGTGCTATAAGAAATGATGAGCTCAATGATCTTAGAAAAACATGGATAGATTTACATGAAATAAAGAAGAGTAAAATAAGCAGAACCAGGAAAATTATATATCCAGTAACAGCAAGTGTTTTAAGAATAACTTTGAGTGACAAAGTCATTTTGACTATTATAAACACCCAAATTAACTACAGTGGACCTATGAAGGAAAATGCTAGCAGCAACCAGAGAAAGAACTAAAAAATAGAAGTATGTATAGAATGATGTGTGTGTGTGTGTGTGTGTGTGTGTGTACACAAACATATTTGTGTCTAATGGTAGACATCTCTAGGGTGGGGGAGGGGGTAAGAAAGAAAAAAGGGGAAAAAGTTACATGATAACTATATAATATATTTAAAAGTAAAAGCAAGTTTTACATAATAGATCTGCAGTTTCTTTTTTTATTCTACTATGTCATGGAAAAGCTTGTTTTATTTCATAAATAAAGAATAAAATAAATACAACATTTTTAAAATAATGTAAATTAAACTTAAAAGTGTGTCCTGTCAATATCTTTTTTCAGAGAGCCAGCTGTTAAACATTGATCCCAGGACACCGCAGACTTGATTGGTGTGTTGGTTAGTTGTTTCCTGAACTGCTTTTTAAAATTTCTCCTTTTTAAAACCTTCCAGAATAGTTTAATCTTTGAGAATCCAGGGTTACAGCCATACCATAGTAACTAATTAGAGTGGAACTTCATAGAGTCTTATTACTTGACTAGTCAAGTACCCTGTCTTAAAAAAATGAAAGGAGGTTAGTCTTTCATGATCTACCTTTTGAGGTCATACTATGCTCCTTTTAGACTTGCCTTTCTCAGCATTTCCTAACTATCCCTTCATTTTAAAATTTTTTCCAAGAATTGAAATCATGCTCAGTGTCTTATAGGGTTAAGAACCTACTCTCTTCAGTCTTATGAAAACTGACCTTTCCCAGTCCTATACCTTCCTAATTTGCCATGCTCTTTTTTGGGGGGTAGGGGGGAGAGAAGAGGTGTGGGAAAGGGACTGACTCTATCTCACCCAGACTAAAAGTGCAGTGGTTGCTCACAAGACCTTTTCCCAATGATGATTGGCACAAAAATTCTGATTTACTTTGTTTCCAACCTGACCCAGTTTGCCCCTTCCAAGGCAGTCTGGTGGGTAGCTAAGTGGCACTGTAGATAGAGTGCTGGGCCTGGAATCAGGAAGACTCCTGAGTTCAGAGCCAGCCAAACACTTACTAGTTGTGTGTCCCTAGGCAGGTCACTTCACTCTGTCTGTCTCCATTCAGTATATGTAAAATGAACTGGAGAAGGAAATGTCAGATCACTCCAGTATCTCTGACAAGAAAGAGTCATGAAGAGTCAGACATGACCAAAACAACTGAACAACAACAGGCAGCCCTGTGGTCTTTCCACTCCCACCATTTGGTGGATTTAGTTTGGACACCCAATCAACTTAAGCCCTGTTGCAGCTCAGACCTTCCAAACTCATTTGATCTGCCAGCTGCTGTCTTCCCAGCAGTAGAGATTATAGGATTATAGGTATGTACTATCATGTCTAACTCTCCATGACCTTTCAAGCCAGTCTGACAGAAATTAGGTTTTAGACCAGCATTTGTATCCATAATAGGTTCCAAATGACCACAAAAGGGACCATAATTAAATCGGAAGAGAAAGTGATCAGGTATATTTCACAACAATCATAAAAGATAATTTTGACTACATAAAATTAAAAACCTTTTGCATAAATACATAATAGGGCCTTCAAGACATCAAGCAATCAAGCATCCCCAGATTGCCTGACATGGAGACACGCCCCTTCTCTACATTCCACTACCAGCAGGTGGGAGCAGCTTTCTTTGACTGGCTGTACCTAAAACTGTTTTTTAAAAAGCCGGACTGGGACAATCTGTCTCTTTCCTGTGCATCTTTTTTCCTGATGGGTCCAGAGGATGATGAAGATCATGTAAAGAGGCAGGGCAAAAAAATAAGCCTTGTAAGACCACAAGAGGTACAAACTTGATAGATGGTAAGTCCCAGTGGTTCTCCACATCACTGGAAGAATTGACCTTCATCTCATCCAAACAATATGAAAAGTCAAGTAATCTGGAAGGGTTTGGGGCAGCCTGGCCCTGGGAAGGGGGTAAATGCAAAGAAAGGGTTGGGTACCACTGGTGGTGGCACATGTTCCTACCATTCAGCTGTCTCTCCAAGGTCGGGGTATAGACCAGGCAGGGGGAAAGGGAAAAAGACAAGGGGAAAAGGACAACCCTAGTGGTAGGGAATAGTGCAAGGAGAAGTAGGAATCATTTCACTATGTCTTGATGTACTAACAATGTAGACACCAAACCTCATACAAGCACTTTGTAGAGTCTCATCCACTATTGTAATAATTACTTGATATCTTTGGACAAGATATCTGCAGTTTTGCCTAAAAGGTCTGCTTTCACAATTGTATTTGTTCTCTCTCCTTTGTCTCCTGCCCTTTAACTGGGAATGTTTTCTTTGTTTTCATGATATATCCTGCTACTTGCATTTCAAATACTCAGCTTTTTTCTCCCTTAGCTTATTATACCCCTTTTTTATCTATCCGTCCTTCTGTGAAACTCTTTGCTTTTCTATCTTAAGTTATCACAAAATGCTTTGTACTCTAAGCAAGCCTGAAAGATAATAGAAACCAAATTTGTAATCTAGGAATCTGAGTTTGCTATCAGAAATAGGAGATTCATTAACATTCTTTTTAAAAAAATCTCGAGATAGGTATCTCAGAGAGCCATGCCTTCTCCCCTGGAAAAGTCCAAGGACTTCTCTATTGGTTTCCTTTCCCTAGCACCTAACTAAATTATTATTTTATTCTAAACTGGAAAAAAAATATCTTTACTTTTAGTCTGCCCTCCTATCTTTTATGCACAGTCCAAAGATCCTCACTGATGGGTATGCCTCTCTGAAGAGGTAAAGAGAATTCCTCAAAAGTAGAAAGACTTGAATGAACTGAGCAAAGTAAGCAAAACCAGGGGAATAAGTTGCATGATGAACAAAACAATGTAAAGGAAATAAAACTGAAAGACTACTGTGTTCTGAACAATGCAGTGACCAATTGTGACTTTAGAGAAGTGAATGGCAAAGTATGTCTCCCATCTCTTGCCAGAGTGGTAGCAGGCTAAAGATTCAGAATTAGATACACATTGACAAACAGCCTTTTTGTTTATTTATTTTGCTTCTTTATTGAGTGGGATATGGTGGACTTGAGTCAGTTCAAACTCTGAGGATGGGGTCTAGAAAGTACCCAGCCCCCAGTCCTTGTTATTGTTAGCCATTCTATTGCTACAACACACCTCTTAACCCGCCCCCCACCTTGTTCTAAGACCAAGCAGAAGAGTTGTCTCCTGCTAGTGCAGACCCACCCTGATACTACCTCTCCCTTCTTGAATTCCTAAGCCCTAGCTCCTGGTACCATCTCTCCCCTCTTCCCCCTTGCCCCTCCTTACATGGGTGGAGTGGTTTCACCCTTTCCCCCACCTTTCGGACATAGCTGAGCATGCATCCATACCATGAGCATGAGCTAAACATGCATACTGGGTGAGACAGGATTGGATGTTAGATTGTGAGCTCACCCTGTGCATGAGGGGACACCCCCCCTCAAAACTTCCATAAAAACCCAACTCATGAGCTCATCAGTATGCTCCTCATCTCTTGCATGGGGTCACCCATTGTCATGAGAATGAAATAAATCTGTCTCTGCTTGACTTGGTGGTCTCCTCAAATTATTTGGGTAAACTGAGGCAATTGTCCCAAACATTTATTGTACTTCTTTGTTATGTGGGAGGGTGCTATGGGATGGAGGTATCATTAAGAGGTGGCAATGATAATTTTTAAATGGCAAAATAACTTTTTAAAATAAAAAAGTAAAAATATAGTATAAATGTAAAAAATAGTAACCCATCCTTGTATCACTGTGATATTCCTTTATTCCTTTAAAACAGCTTAGCAGATAATCTGATCTACATAAAGACAAAACATCTTTCATAATCAAATATTAAGTTGACTGCAGAAGGATATTTCACGATGGTTCAAGAGACAAATTAGAGAATAAAATAAGGGAATATTTTAGGTGAAAACAAATTGGCAGAGAATGTATGACCATGGCCTGCCCAGCAGAAATAATTAGTAAATTTTTTAAAATTTGTATCCACGATAGTGAATTCCTCCAAAAAAGTGAAAGAAAAAAATAACAAATTGGGAATGCAAATATACTAAAATGAATGACAATATGGAAAAAGAAATGTAATAGGCAGTAATATTAAAAGCACATATGAGCTTGTGAGAATCAGAGCACCACCACCCTGCTGAGAAAGACATTGTGAGAACCAGGGCAGCTCCGCCCTGAGGAGAAAGCATGAGGTGACCTTTCTGAGATTTCAAAGGTCAGATTGGCATCTGGAAGTTATGTCTACCACCTGTAAGTCATGTCAATCAATGGACCAGCCAATTAGCTTGGAGCTGTGTGTCGGAACCGCCCCTCTTCCAGGCCCACAGAGGGCTTCTGCTCTAGGAGACTGAGGCTTGGCCTTTTTTTTGGTTCGGGAACTGGCTGTTGGAGGCAGGGACAGGCAGAATAGAGAGAGTAGACAGATCTCTTTATTTCTCCCCGTGTTCTCTTTAATAACCCCTAATATACTTTAATAAATATTTAATGCCCAAAGATTGGTGCTATGAGTTTCTAATTTAAGGCGACCACACATTAGATTTTTTAGACATCACAGTTAGATTTTTAAGCTTCACAAGCTCTACAAGCAAATTATATTGATGCCAAAGAGAGGACACTAAGAGATAATTTTAACATCATTGGTATCTCAGAAGACTATAACAAGTCAAAAAACTTTAACAGTAGAATGCAAGAAATAATACAAGAAAATGCCCAGAACTTCTGAATACAAAAACAAAGCACCAATGGAAAGAGAACAGAGATCCCCTATAAATATAACTTTATACTTACTCACAATGCTGAGGTTCAGGGTAGAAGTATTTTTATTCCCATTTTTACATGTGGCAACTGAAGCTGAGAGGTTCAGTGACTTGTCTGTTATGACATTAAGTAGCAGTAACAGAATTCAAACCCACACATTTGGGTTTCTAGTTGAGTGCTCGATTTCACCTCTGTCTTCCATAACACCAGGTTTTCCATATCAATAAAATCAATATGGTACAATAAAGGTAAAGATTGTGTTCAGGGAAGACTAGCATCGCTGGTGTGAGGACTGCCAGGCCCTTTTCAGGGCTGCTTTCCACTCTTGGTGTCCACCTGATTACCTAACTCTCACCTGCAACTCCATAAAACTGTGGCTTGCACAGCACCCACACCCCAGCAAATTGTTTTGGCAGACAGGCTAAACCAGGTTGAAGGTAACCAAAACCCCTTGCTGAGGTAGGAGGGTGTCTACCCCAAGCATGTGAAGACTTCCCTTCATGGAATGGGCAGATGAGAACAATTTCTTTCAATGGCCATGCAGGGGGCTAAAGCAGGTGCTATGGAGCCCTTAGAGCTTGGTCAGACATCAAAGATACCAAGGTCAGTCACTGTATCCCCAGTCATCCCTAGTAGTCTTGACTTTGTCTTGCCACTGGACTTCAAAGGTTCTGGAAGAGAGTGAGGCTGACCACTTCACACAACTCTGCTTCACTTAAATTTGATTTATGTACAAGTCAAAAGTCATCATACCATTTTGTCATGTCTACCTACTTCAGAGTCCTTTGGCAACCTCAACAGGCAGGTAATGAAGCAGCAGATGTGAATACAATAGGAACTGTAATCAGAACCCTGCACACAGGCAGGCCAGGCCATAAAGTTGTCTTCTCAGTGAACTGAAACAGTAGTAAGTTTGGACAGCCCTTGGGTTGTCTGAACAGCTTTTTTAAGGTCCACTCTGCTCACCTCCTGCTGTGAGGAAGGGGCTAGAAAAGCTACCCTAAAAATTTTCTGCTTCACCAAACCCTGACCCTCTTACTGTAACAGGTGGGGATCCCACCCTGTGGTCAAAACAATGTACAAAAACTTTGGGGAAGATGATTCCATTGACCACTGGTTCATGTGCACATGCTTATGGATAACACTAAATCCAGTAGACCTGAAAGCTCTTGCGAGAAACTCAGTGAGTGTCACATCCATATAGCAGCCCTGAGTGAAGCAAGGTGGGTAAATCAAGGCCAGCTGATCAAAGTCAGAGACGGATACAGGTTTTTCTGGAGTGGAGTGGCTACAATGAAGGGGAGGACTGTGAAGCTGATATAGGTTTTACAATCAAAACTAAGTCAACCTGGGGCAGCTAGGTGGCGCGGTGGATAGACCACCGGCCCTGGATTCAGGAGGACCTGAGTTCAAATCCGGCCTCAGACACTTAACACTTACTAGCTATGTGACCCCGGGCAAGTCACTTAACCCCAATTGCCTCACCCCCCAAAAAAAGGAAAAAATAACATATAAAAAAAAAAACTAAGTCAAGCAGTTTGTATGCCTCCCAAAAGGAGTGAATGACAACGTTATGACAATGCAATAGCCGGTTGCTGGAAAGCACCACACCATCATCACTGTATATTCTCCCACCAAGGAAGAACCCTGATAAAGGTCAAAGAAAAATTTTATGAAGACCTGGAGACCATCATCATCAATGTGCTAAAAAATTAACAATCTTGTAATTTTGGGTTACTTTAAAGAAAGAGTAGGTACAAACTACCAGACATGGTGGGGAGTCCTTGGGGGGGGGGGAATACAGTTGCAAACAGCACCTCATGACCTTCTTATCACCAATACTGTCTTCCATTTATCTCAATGCAATAAAACTTTGTGGATACACCTTTACAGCAAACATTGGTATTTAATAGATTTTCTTCATAAAGAGAAGAGATAGACAGGATGTGAGAATGAAGGTGACATGTGGTGCAAAGTGCTGGACTGACCACAGATTTATCTTTTCCAAGATAAACATTTGCATTCAACAAAAGTGGTGGTCCCAGGGCAAGACAACTATCAGAAAACAATGTCAACAACAGATTAGAGTCTTCTCCAGGTATTGGAAACTTGGAAAAAGAAACTTGGAGGGAAAGCTGAGCCAATAAATGGTTGGCAACAGTGGAGCATCAAAGGAGTGACCAACTTTCAGATCTGGTGTACAGCACCACATTTACTCATCTGGGCCAGAACACTCACAAACATCAAGATTGGTTTGACAAAAATGGAGAAATTCAGAAGCTGCTAAATGAAAAGAAATGTGAATTCCACAGGACCAGTAGGATAATTCATCCTTCTCTAAGAAGGCAGCATTTAACTCCATCAAAAGTTAAAGTACAAGCAAAGCTCAGAGAGATGCAGGATTCTTGGTTCAATAAACAAGGCAGATGTAATTCAGTTTTACATTGATAGTAACAATCCAAAATGCTTTTAAGATGCCCTGAAGGCTGTTTATGGGCCAAAGACATGGTACATTTCAACTACTCAGTGATGATGGCATCATCTTGACTACTGATAATGGCATGATCCTGGACAGATGGGCTGAATACTTCCATAATGGGGTTTTTTTTAAGACTCTTGGGAAGGGGCAGCTAGGTGGCGCAGTGGATAAAGCACCAGCCCTGGATTCAGGAGGATATGAGTTCAAATCCGGCCTCAGATACTTGACACTTACTAGGTATGTAACCCTGGGCAAGTCACTTAATCCTCATTGCCCCCCCCCCCGCAAAAAAAGACTTGGGTACATCTTTAAAATAGAATCATGACAGTCAAGATGGGCACAATGGGGAGGACCAGAAGGGGCAAAAGGGACTAGCCACTTTGGTTCAGCAACTAGTCTTTATAGTTCACAACCTGGCAAGAATTGTTTTAGTTTCTCTTACCTGATTCCAGGGTGGCAAGTGATGTTTCTAAGCTGTCCCTAGGTTTCTAGCATGGGTCTGTACTTTTAGAGACATCAAGCATCATCACTGTGCTTTAATAGACAACAAGTGGCACCCTAGTCTCTCCTTTCTCCCATGTGTCTGTAACGATTGGAATAACGCCACCTGCTGGAGACTTACTGTAGAAGAGTTCCACCCATGAAGCAAAGGTCTTTGAGGGCAAGACCAGGAGTCTTTTCTTTGGCATCAGGAAGTGACGCGGGCTAGTGGGAGGAGGAAGGAAGAGACTGGAGCTCGGTCTCAGGCTCTTTCCTTTGGACTCTGGTGGAGAGCGGAGCTAGAAATGTGCTCTCCCTTTAATAGATAGGAATCTAAGCCTTTCTCTCTCTTTACCAAATTCTTATTCTCCTTAATAAATGCTTAAAAGTCTAACTCTTGCTAAAGCTTATAATTTATTGGCGACCACTCATTGGATATTTTAGACAGACTAGCTAGAATTTTAGCCCTTAACATGTCTTAGGTATAACTCAGAACCAGGGTGTGGACAGATGGGAGGTGATAGGAGGGCACAGGAACCTCATTGGCAGTGGGGAGCCTGAGATTCCGAAGGAGATGGTGGGGCAGGCTGACTCCCAGCTGGAGAAAAGGCACCAAAATAGGGGGAAATCCTTCCCTGCGGCCTGCTTTTCTGGTGCCTACTGAGGGAAGGGGGTAATATAGTGTTCTCAACAGACCATAATCAGTTAATGCTGAAGCCATTGACCATACACCTCAGATTGAAGTCAATCCTTTTCTAGCCAAATTTCCAACTGAAGAAGAGGTTTTGAACGTCATTAGGCAAAGCTCCTGGTGCTAATTCTATTCCAGCTGAGATTTACAAAGCAGGGGGTCCACTGCCCATATAAAAGTAGACTAAAATCTTTCAGGTTACAAGAGGAGGTTATCACCCAAGTGTTCAAGGAAGCTTCCATTGTCGGTCTCTATAAAGGTAAAGAAAATAGATTGTCCTGTGACAATCATAGGGGATGTCTCTCTCTTAGTAATCACCATCAAGATTCTTGCCAAAGTCCTCCTTAATAGGCTTATACTTCACCTGGAAGATGGTAATCTACCCAAGAACCAGTGTGGCTTCAGAAAGGGCCAAGAGATGGTTGATACGGTGTTTGCTGCCCAACAATTCTAGGAGGAAATAATAGAAGAACAGAGGTCTGTATACAATATTCATTGGTCTGACTAAGGCCTTTAATACTGTCACTCATGAGGGTTTGTAGGAGATTATGGCAAAATACAGTTGCCCAGAAAAGTTTATCAGTATCATACACCAGTTTTACAGCAGCATTCTTGCATGGATTCTGGATAATGGATGATGCTCTCTCATGCTTTCCCAGTCACCAATGGAGAGAAACAGGGCTGTGGATTTGCTCCCATGCTGTTTAGCATGATGTTTTCATAAATGTTGTCAGATGCCTTCAATAAGGTTGAAAAATGGGATCAAGGTCAGCTACCACATTGACAATAAATTATTTAACTTGAAAAGATTACAAGTAAGACAAGCACTAACATGGAAATCAGAAAAAGCAATACAAAGACACTCTCAGGGTCTCTCTGAAAAACTATGGAAATGTATGACACCACCCAGAATTGCGTACTCACATCAAAGAAGGTGCTGTGATTAATGAGCAAATCTAAATTACAGTAGCTCAAAAGAAACGTGAGATGAGCAAATTTAGAGACATCTCTGCTCCAAATGTTTATGTATACTATTTGTACCCGACCTGTGGTAGAGCCTTCTGAGCTCATATTGATCAGCCAATTGGACACATTATACAAGAACTCCAACATAGTGATGCTATTTTGGTCCTCTTTGAGAACAAAGGACAACAATGAACTAACCATATTAACTGAATATAGCTGAAAGGCCCCCAAACAAGGTAAGGTAAGATCAATCACAGAATACACTCTGGAGTCATTTATAAATAGACTTTCAAAGAGAAGAAAACTCAGTTGGTGGAAGTCATTCTTTTCTCAAGTGTGTGTGTGATCTGAGCACTTCCATCACTTTGGGCAATTAGTGACCCTCAAGCCCTAGAGACAACATAGTACAATCTTCTGTGTCTCAAGCAACTTTTTAAGATTGAGATCTGATAAGAAGCTGATCTACCTCAATGAAGTAAGTTTTCATGCTAGGAGGCCTTGGTGTGTGCTTGTGCATAAATGTGATATTCACAAATGAAATTCCAGGTCCAGATTTTTTTTAAATGAAATTAACATGGATACAAACTGAAACAATATGGTTACATTAATTTGTTGCACTTAAATTTAGTTCAGTTGAATTAAAGTTGCTATAAAGCAACTCCAAAAGTTATCAGAGTATCAACATATTCCAAGTATGTGGCTGGTTGTCCCAGTTAGTTCACCCTCTTTAATCCACTGCTTCACACAAATACCTCTTCTGTTCACTTTTCACTTCCTCTGATTAAGTTCTCATTGAGTCTTTGCTTCTTGCTCTCTCCCCACACCCCAAACCTTTTCCCTATCAGGAAATTTAACAAGATTCTAAACAATAACACCTATTAAATCATTTAAAATCCTATCTTACACTATAAACTAGTTATAAATAATGGAGATGGAGTAATGGAGAATGATAGGTAGATTGACTGTTCAAATTTCATTCCCAGGGATTTTTAGGGAACTCTTCTTGCTCTCTGACTTAGTGCTAGACTCTAGGATTTAACTCCCTATTTGGACATTTCACAGCACAATTATAGAAACTATCAGGGTTTGAGAAGTCTTGCCCTAGTCATTTCATTCATTCAATCAATATTTATTAAGTGCCTACTAAGTGTGATGAATTAAGCTAGATGCTGAAGAGATAGAAATAGTTAGGCCTTTAAGTAGTTTATGATATGGTAGAGAGGATTAAGATATGCATACACACAAGATTAATTAAATTAGAATTATACTGTTTGAAATATTTTTAAGAATACGGTACTTAAGAATGGTTTGGATAATCCTATACCTACCCAAGGAATAGGCATGTGTCCTGCTGCAGAGATGAGATATCCCTCAGCCCACCAGGCACCAATCACTGTCAAGTGGTGTATGGATGATGAATTTACCCAGAATAAGACTTGATTTCAATCAAGTCCACCCACTGGCAAAACTCTTGTGTACTTCTGAAAAGGCTGCGTCTGTAGTAAGTGCAAGTCATGTGATGCTAGCATGATAGAGTTTGCTCCACACAGCAGAAGATATACATGCTTGGATGCTGCATACATCTTTTCTTAATGATTGCAATAGAATAAATAAGTGTAGCAAAGGTTGTCCTCCACATGCAGTATGGAGGTGTAGTTGTGTGGCTCCAAGAGAGAAAGAATGCCAGCTCTAGGATTTTCTCCCCTGACCCTTCTCCAAGGGGTACTGCTATTATTGCCCCTTTCTCACCTTGAGCCCAAACGCAGTACTGCCTCTATAACCTCTTTGGTTCCCCCAAACCAAAGATCTCTGCAGCAAGGACTTCTGTAAATAGAGGGCATATTAAACATATAAAGTGCTATGAGTGGATTAAGTGGGGTACTTTGCATCAGGAAGAGCTGAGTTTGAGTCTCAACTCAGACATTTACTGATTTTTGTGGCCATGAGAAAGTCACTTTACCTCACTCAGTCTCAGTTTTTTCACTTGTAAAAAATAAAGGGATAATAATATCACCTACCTCAGTTTTGATATGTAAAGTGTTTTGCAAACCTTAAGGCTCTATTTAAATGGTAACTCATGTTATAAGGGAGAAATAATTTCCACCTGGGAGGAATAAGGGATTCTTGGAAGAAATGGCATCTGAATTGGGTCTCAAATGATGCAAAGGATGTTAACAGATAAAATAAGAAAAGAAGGCATTTCAGAAATACCATGAACATATGGGTAGAAGCAGGAAACTATAGGGTATATCTGGAAAAAGTTGAGTGATTTAGTTTAGCTAAAGGAAAGACTATCTATGATAGGGAGAGTAGCAAGAAATAAGTAGAAAAGCATTTTGAAGCCAAATTATAGAATCCTTAAAACCAAATTAAGGAAATTAGTCTTTGTTCAGTAAGAATGGGGAGCTTTTAAAGGTTTTTGAGCAGTCAACGCAAGAAGTAATGAAGACAGTGGGAACAGTAATCATTGGTCTAAGGTGGGGAGGGAGGAGATAGAGAAAGGAAATGTGGGTTCCAATCTAATTTCATGTTACTGAGCTACTTTCAGAATGCCTAACCGTAAGTGCTTCTTTTATACAGTTCCTCAAGACTTTAAGTCTTAGAAATAGACTATTTATACCTACACTATATTCACTCACAGGTCTCATTCTAAATACTCAGAAATTAAGGTTGTAACTAGAAGTAACCAGCAAAATTCAGTCACAGTAGAAAAATGGTTTTGGTTTCTTCATATTCAAACCCAAAGGTAATGTACCATAACTTGCATATTAATAAGTCCCCAAAGACAGAACCACCACATAAAATCTCATTACTTAAAGGAAATTAAATGCACGATGGCTTGTGTTGTAATATCCCTCATCCATGTCCGACATCAGATCGTTCACATGCCAGTCACAGTTAAATCTAATTTGCTATAATCAAAGTAAATGGCAGTTAATCAACATGTCCTCGGTTCAGGCTCAGAAGCATCACATCCTAGACTTCTGAAACAGTTTAGAAAGGAAAACTTATCTTGGAGTTGAGAAGGAGGGCAAAAGAGGATTCTTGACAGTAATTGAGAACTACACACCAATAGTCCAGCAGGAAGGTCACTGTGTTCTCATCTAACTATTATTATAATTATAATTTTACATAGATAAAACACCTCAATTATTCAGAATATAGTTAAAGTAATTAATTGCTACTTCCACTAAGCAATAATGCCAGGGAAAAAAGAAAATTGTTGCTCTTCTGATTTGCTATGTTGTTGATTAAATAATACTGCTTTGGAAGACACTCCTAATAGTACAAGGACGGTATATAGATAGGTCAGTGGGAATTTAACAGATGTCTGTCATTAAATGTCTATTTTTTCCTTTTCTCTAAAAAGAGAATTGCATCTGAATCTTAATTTCCACATCTTAGTACGACAAGCAATGTTAATGCTATGAATATTTCCCACCTTTATTATATGTTCCTTTTCCATTTTGATTTCCTTTAGTCCCATATCTAATGAAAGCTATCCAGGTTGCCTCAATTTTTTAAAAAATTCACATTAGTTTTAAAAATGAAAGAAACAATCAATTCCAACTGAGTTTCACATGTCATGTACATAAAATAACTTTAAATCTTTTGTCTTTGCTCCATTGGCTCCCTCATAAGCACATGAAAGAATGGGGGGGGGGGGTTGGTCACTAAAGCCTCTTCCAACTCTAAAATTTTATGATTTTACAAAGAATAGATCTGTGATAGTTTGTGTTCTTCTCTGAAACAATACATGAATGACCCAAATGCCAAAGGTGACACAAGATTTGTCTTTGGAACTCTCTCTGCCCTAGTACAGCTTTCTCTTGTGTAATTTAAAATTCTAAATGTGGGTTCTAATCTGTTCCCCCAGTTTTGGGGGAAACTGACTAAAATCACTGATAAAACAAGTTTAGGTTTTTAGGGGTTTATTGAAAGATAGAAAAAGAAAGATCGAGAACAGAATTCCTACAGCCTGGCAATCCTATCTTTCCTTAATTTTCCTGTGAAGTCCTCTGCTGCCACCACCACCACCATGGTGAAGTCAGGAACCAAAAAGAGACAAAGCTTTCCGAGCAGGCCCTCCTTCCTCCTTCCTGTCCCCTCCCAGAAAATGGGAGGCTCCTCAAGTTGATTAGCTGGTAGCCTTGATAGACAGTACCCGTGAGCAAACGTCACTTTCTGATGCCAAGGAAAAGCTGCATGGCCTTGCCCTCAGAGGCATTCTCCTCATGGTGGAGCTTTCCTATAGTAAATCTCCAGTAGGTGGCGTCATTCCAATCATTACACTCTCTAAGTAACTCTGAAACTCTAAACTAGCTGATAATTAATCCCTGCTTAGGTATTAATAGATCCTTCCTATTTCCCAGACTTCTCATTCATTTCACTGGCTCAAATAGAGTACATACAAAAATACATGAGCTTCTGTGGTATGGTAATAGGATGAGGAAATTTTTTTAGAAAGTTCTCTCAAACCATCTCTCCCTTCAAAAATGGGAACAGCCACCACCATACCACCCATATCTATAACCTTCCTTCCTACAATGGAGCAAATAAACAAGGCATGTCACCACTAAAATGGAATCACCTACTACTTTCATTCATGTATGGATGCATCCATCAACTATTTATTGAGTGCCTACCAAGTGTGGTAAAATAATGGAATTTGGCAGACACCCAGGGGTCAGACTTGATTGATCTAGTTGTGTTTGAATTGAGTGTGAATAAGAAACTACTAGGTACCCACTAAAGAGGATTAGATTTTGAGCCACATCTGACCTACCCTGTTAAACCTAGTCTAAACTTGGCCAAGGAGTGCTGTCAGAGGCTGTGGACTGCATCATCAACAGGAAACCAGTCTCAGCCACATAACTTGAAGGACCTCCCCTTCGGGGGAGGGAGAAAAAGGTAGAAAAAGGGACCCCAACAGGAAGTAGCTCTCTCTGGCCTGGGAAAAGCTTTTGGAGCAGATTGGAGACAGGCTGAACAGCTGACTCCCATAGAAATTATGGACCTCTGGTGGTGAGTTAATAAAATCCAGCTCTTTGAATTAGCTGATTAAATGTATTTACATTTCTTTGTATTTCTCAACTAATACTTTTACATTTCAAAGTTTCTACTTGGTTGTAAGCCTTTTTTTTTTTAATCTATCTTTTGCCTTTCTGAACATTGTATTTACAACTTTCCTTTCCATATTATGTGATACTGACTCTAACTCTTGGTCTTCACCTTTGTCTTTTTGGCTACATGCATTATTTTTTCTTTGACTGTGTGGTAAAAAAAAAAAAATGAAAGTTTTTTAACAGTCGGTTAGGATAACTGAAAGAAGCCAGTTTTTGAAGGACCACCCTTTTGGGGAGGAGACCAATGGCATGAGCTACGCATGCCAGACTGCCTGCTAAGCACTTGACTTCTGGGGTACGAGCTTAAAAGGCAAGGAGAGAACGGAAGTGGCTTCTTCTTTTTCCTGCTCTGCTGGTCTCCTGGCTGCGCTGCACAGACAGATGCTGACTGGAGTTCGACTCGGCCCGGCTCGCGGTTAGCAGCACACACTTGACTCGGTCTCTCTCTCTCCCCAAAGGTGGCCTTGGGTTTTGGTGAGTTTTATACAGAATATAGACTAAGCTTAGACTTAAGACGATTTGTTTTGTATTTCTACTTTCCTATCCCTCTAATCAACATCACCTGGTAACTACCATACAATAAAAGCTCTAACTAGAAAACCAGAAGCTTCTTCCATTTACTAGTCTGGGAAATAAATTAAGGGAAAGGTTAAAGAGGGGAGATTTATGATCTAATATCCAATTTTAAATCTCACAACTGGAAGTTCAGGATTCTGTCTATGGCATTGTTTGGACTTTTCATTTTGGAGTTTCTTTCAAAAGAGCCCTAGGGGATTCTTTCTGTTTTCATTCTGTCCTCTGGTTCCAATAGTTCTGGGCAGTTTTCATTTATGATTTCTTAAAATATGATATTCAGGTTTTTCTAAACATGTTTTTCAGGTAGCCCAATGACAAACCCAATTTACTAAGAACTGGCTGATCCTCGCCTATTCTCTATTCCCAGGCCAGTGAATTGCCTGGGGCTGACCAGACTTTGTCAATTCCAGCCTCTATTATTTGTAGATCTCCCAAACTCTCCCCTCCAGAAATTACCAAGCTTTCTTTACACTTTTGCTTGTTATGTAAAACAACTTACCTTATGAAACTGAAAAACTTACTCTTCCCAACAAGAGGTCTCATAGTTCCCTCTGTTCTGTTACCCCATATAAACCCTGTCCTCAGTCCCCATCTTTGGGTATTCCTAGTAATCTGCTTTGCCATACGAGTTATAGCTCCTCTGCACCCATTAAAGACCTTAATTCTGTTATATTGATTGTTTCAATAATTTTCAGGTTTACATATAGGGACTCATCCAGGATCTGAAGACTCTGTGTCCAGCCAGCCACTGTTTTTGACCTCTGGAGGCTTGGTGCCAACAGGAATTCTTTGTGTTCCAGTCTGGACTCAAATTAGAAGGCTGGGCCTGGGCAAGGTTCTCCCAAATTTAGAACTCGCATCCTTTTCACTTGAGTTCCTAAAGCTCTTTGATAGGGGGTCTGGTTATGTCCTTGGATGATTTGGTAACTTGGGTCCATTCTGACAGGTCTCCCAAAAAGGGGGTGGCTGCAGTTTGTTTTTATGGATGGCCACTCTGACAGGTCCCAAAAGGACAGCTGCCGGGCTCTGTTTTCAAATCATGTACTACATGATTGCAAGTACTTGGAAAATTAGCAGAATTTAAGTCTGACCCACAACATTGATGGCCACAATGGCATCTCCTTTTTGAGTTTACTTTTGATTCTGCCAGCCCAAAACTTGAAGGCGCTGAGTGGGACTTCTTTTTTCTTTTGATGGCATTTTGAATCAATTAAACAAGAATATGAATCTGAACTCTCCTCCCTTCCAGAAAATGAGTTTGCCCCCCCCCCAAAAAAAATAGGATTTTTGTCTCTCAGAAACAGTTCTCTAAGTTGTTTTTTTTTTTTTTAAGGGGAAAAAAGAGACCAATTGATCTGGCTCAGATTAGGGGCAACTAGGTGGCACAGTGGATAAAGCACTGGCCCTCAGGAGGACCTGAGTTCAAATCTGGCCTCAGACACTTGATACTTACTAGCTGTGTGATCCTGGGTAAGTCACATAATCCTCATTGCCTAACCAAAAAATAAACAAACAAACAAAAAAATAATTCAGATCTGGCTCAGATTAATGGGTCTTGGAGGATATAGAGGAGGACTTAATTTGTGCATGCTAAATTATCTTAAGAATCTTTACCATTATTGTTTACTGTTTTTGTGTCTGTCCTTGTATAATTCTATTTGTGTTAAAATGTTCTATGTGTGTGTGTGTGTGTGTGTGTGTGTGTGTGTGTGTGTGTGTGTCCCCCTTGCTATTCAAGCTAAGTGCCTTATCTTACAGTGAGTTAGCAATCCTCTCTGCCACTAAAAGCAGAATTGTCAGAAAAGTAACTTACATAACGAGGCATTTACAGGGGAACTATAGATTGATTTTTCTTTTTTATTTGTTTTTAAGAAATTTGTTAAAACTTTAATTGGGAATTGATCTCCAGTATTTGATATTTTAAACCCAGGTTTTATAAACCCCAAAATTAAGGTTAATCAGGTTCTATTTGGGGAAAATATCTGGCTTCTCAGTCACCAGTATTTATATAAAAAATTAATTCATTGATAATAATGGTTTCATATTGAAATGCTAGTAGATGGACCTTGGATAAATTGAAAATTTTACCATTTGGGAATAGTTCCAGTTGTAATTTAATTTATTCTAGTCTTATTTTGAGTGAAATATGTCTTCTAATAAGATGTATGTTTGTTTGGGTTTTTTAAGTCAGGGTTTATTGTGACATTTGCATTAAGAAAAAGTATTTAAAATTTTGGATCTGGAAATTTGTTAATTGCATGATCTTAAAACAAGTTACTTCAGTTTACCAATATGTAATGTGAATATTTGTTAGAGTATTCTTTTGGGTTATGAATTGCTATAGCTTCAACTGTTAAAAGAATCTCAAGGGGCAGCTAGGTGGTGCAGTGGATAAAGCACTGGCCCTGGATTCAGGAAGACCTGAGTTCAAATCTAGCCTCAGAGACTTGACTACCTGTGTGACCTTGGGCAAGTCACTTAACCTTCATTGCCCTGCAAAAAAAAAAAAAAAAAGAATCTCAAGTACTTGAAACTGTTTAGAAATGTAGCTTTACTGTATATTCACCATGAAGTGATCTCAAAGTCAGGCACATCTGGGTTCAAATTTCCCCTCTTGGATATTCAATAGGTATAATGAATGTGTGACCCTGGGAAAAATCATTTGGCGTCTAGGTGTTAATAATAGCAAGAACAAATTTTAAAATTCTGAAAACTGGAGATTTCCTTAATATGCCAGAGATTGTTCCACTTAGCTGTAGTGCTGTTTGATAGTATTTCTCAATAGCTCTGTTAAGCAGTTTCTTAATCTAAGGTCTGTGAGAAAATAATGGGGTTCTAGGGGACCCAGAGAGCCTTGCCTGACCTTTCTTAAGGCCAGCCCAGAGTCAGGAGAATTTCAAAGGAAATGTAGTTGGACTTTGGACTCTGAATACAAACAATAGAGGTTAAAACTACACCTACCTGAAAGCCTTTCCCTCCAAAGGGTCTGTCCTCTGGACTCTGACCTCAGCACATACTGCTCATGGACCATCCTCAAGTGCTGTAAACCAATAGATTTGAATGATGCTAGCCAATTAGCTTGAAGCAGTGTGTAAGGGCCGCCTCTCCTCCAGACTGCAGAGAGGTTATGCTCTCTCACATTCTCTTGGCCTGGGAACTCTGAAGGGAGAAGGCATGCTTTTACTCTCTCTCCCCTCTGAACTTTCAGAGCATGGCTCTCTCTTTACTAATATTTAATATTCTTTAATAAATGCTTAACGCCCCAAACTGGTGCTGTAGCCTCTAATTTCTAAGTAACAATATATTAGAAACCCAAGCTAAATTCCCTAAAACTTAGGAAAGAGATAGAGACCCCCGTTTCAAACGACACAGATCAGACAAATTGGATACCATTGAAATATCACACACACTAATAATGGTGTGGCAGTTAAAAACAACTTTGTTCTAACTTTTGTTAATTTTTAACTGTTTTTTTAAGCTTCACAGGTATTTAAAGTTTTCATACCCCTAGCATTCAAATGTTATTATGACTTTGTATGTTTAATAATTTTTCATTGATAGATGCTTGACCAAGTTTTATTTCATAATAGAACATTCAACTGGAATTTGTTTTACTATCTGGTGTTTTTGTTAAAACATTTGTGCTGTTTTAACCCATTTTCCCTATACTCTCCTTGCAGTGGGACCCCAAGTAATCCAAAAGATTCCAACCCCCTAGACCAAGGGGAAAACAGCTGTCTCTCCCATCTCAAGTATGAGGTGTGAAAGGACATGACCCCATTATGCTGATAAGCAATACTAAGGTCTACAAGAGGATATGCAGGATATGGATGGATGCTGCATATCTTACTGATACTCCATTATCAAAGATTCCCTCTTAGTTATCTGTCCCCAGTTTTTTGCATTTCCCCTTGCTTTGTAACTCCCTTCCCTTTCTTTGTCTTATAAAGATACAAAAGACCAGGTCTTCTCTGGGACAGTCACCATGGTGATCTGTTCCCCACTATATCTCTCCTAATGAATTATTTTCTATTTTACAAGATGTGTGATGAGCCTCCAATTCTTTGGGTAAGCTAGCCACCCCCTCCCCAAACAACCAGGTTGCAAGTGTCCCTTTTCCTTAATTCTACTAATCTTACTTGTGTTTTTAAGTTTGTTCTTGTTAATAAACCCTGTTCTGTTTTTGAAAGAGGCTATTAATCTCATTCCTTGCCCCAATATTTCGGCGAGCCACCTAACACTCCCCAATTAAAATATGGCCCCTACAACACATCACCAACACTGAGTTCTTGAAGCTATTGGAGTTCTATTTCTCACAGTCATTGTGAAAGAAGAAGCAAAACACAAGGAAACAACCTCATAAAAGTGGGGAAAAAAAGTCAAGAAGTAGAAACAATATGGTTTAATCTGCATTCAGAATCCACAGTTCTTTTTTTCTGGATGTGGAGAATATTTTCTATCGTGAATTCTTTGAATTTATTTTGTATCATTGCACTGCTGAGAAGAGCCAAGTCTATCACAGTTGATCATCACACAATGTTGCTGTTTCTGTGTATAATCCCCCTTCAATATTAAAAATTTTTTATCAATTTTTAAAATCCTCTATTAATACATTGCTCCTTTGTTTTTGTTTTTTCCACATTAAAGCAAATCTCTTCCTAGAGGATCTCTTTCCCCTTACTCTAAACCTATCTCTTTTCCCTAGTTTGGGAGTTTTATTTGTCGATTACTTTTTTTAGTTATCTAATTCTCCCTTCATTTTCCCCTTTCTTAGCCAAGTATTTAATCAGTTCCCTCCCCTATACTTTTGTTTTTTAGCATTGTTTTTTTTATTAGTATTTATGTTCTGCACTTTTTTCCTAAAAAGGATTTCAGCTTTTTTCTCATTGCTTTCTATTCTTTGATTAATGATCTTCAAATTTATTTATTCCTTCTTTAGTCTTTTTGCATTCCTCATGTAATTAAAGCTTCTAAAATACCAATTTGAATTCCTTCATTTAAATATTTTCTATGTGATTACCTTATAGTATAGTAGGCACCAATCTCTCTAAGGACCAAAGTACTGCAGGTTATGCCCATTCTCCATCTCCCATTACAGAATACATCTATCACTACCATAGGAGTGTTCTTCAGTAGCACCACTTTCATCACTGAATCAGATTTCACTCTTTCTCCTGTTTCAAATCATCTCTTTCTCACCCACTATCTGCTCTTCATGCTAAGAAACTACAGGAGTTATTTTCCCTTCACTGTTTACCATTGACTTGATTAAGGTAGATCACATTCTCTATCTCCTCTCCTATTTTGTGTCGCCTCCAACTCTGTAGTTTTGTCCTACAAAATACCCCCAACTTTTGTGCCAATACACATTGGTGGAGATAGGGGGGTTATGAGGTTTAGTTCATGGTGTTTCAGGCCTCTTCCTACATAGTCACTTCTCCTATATCTCTTTAAGTTCTGCTTTCATTTTTATTCCCTTGTGTCCTTTTAGAAAGAAACTTCCCAATCTGTTATTTTTTTTTAGGCCAAAGATTTCTCCTTAGTTTTTCTTTTCCTTTTAATACTCTTGAGGGCTAGGGGTAATTTATTTCATTATTTGTTCTTTTCTTGGTAATTACATTTATTTACCTTGTGTTCTGTTGTTGTAGGTTTTCACAAGTCAAATAATCTACTCATGTTCTTTTTTTGTTGGGGGGTGGGGTTAGAAATGCTTCAAATGCCTCTTTTTATGGAATATCTATTTCCATGTTTAGGTTAACTGAGTATGTCACCTTGTGTTGGCTTTTGAGCTCCTTTGCTCTTACAATTAGATTATTATTACATTCTTGATTTCCAGTGCATAAAGAATAGTTGCATTATTAAAATTTCTTTTATCTTTTTCTTGTTAGCTTGCAATATCTGTTATTTATCACTGGAATTGTTCAATTTAACCAGTTTGTAGCATGGGGTATTTTTTCTGAAGGAAATATGTCGATTCTTTTGATTGTTGATTTGTTTTCTGTATTCCAAAGTTTCTGGCTATTTCCTTGTATTATTTCTTGCATTATTGTATTCAAGTTTCTTTACTTATATTCTTCTGGGGGACCTATGATCCTTAATTATTTCAATACATCTTTGTGGGGTTTTTTTGTTTGTTTTTAAAGTCAATGTGTTTTGCTTGTATAGAGATTTTTTGTTGCTGCTTTTTGCTTTTCTTCTGCTACTGTCCTTCACTTCAGTACTTTTATATTTCCAAACAACTATTTTTTTCTTTTGTATCTTTGGATAGATGTGACACTGTGTTTTTTTTTTCTTTTTATTATTTATACATGTTTAAAAATCTGCCATTTGCTCCTTTTAAATTAAAGATTCTGATTTCTCTTGAACCATTTTGGAAAATCCTGCTGTGGTTTCATGTACTCTTGCAAATTTACAGGATACTATCATTTGCAATAATTTGGATATCTTGGTATCATCTTCCTTTCTATGGGGAATGCATTTCTCATTTGCCTCTGTTCTTGCCCCACCAAAGGCTTCTGGGGACACAAGATTAGATCTAGCTGAATACAATTCCCTTGTTTGGTTCAGATACACACACACACACAGAGTTGAGGGCTTCTGGGTTTGTCATTGAATTGTGAGCTAAGGGCAGGATGAGGGTGTGCTGGCAGAGGATGTAGCAGCAGCAGGGAAATTCCTAAATTACTCCTAGAACACATGAATGTGGGTTGGGTTGTGAGTCCAGAGAATAGTAGCTGAGGGGTGGAGGAGTGGAGCAGGGGTCCTGAGTAAGCATGTGAAGGACTAGCGTTCTCTATTATTAATTCATAAGTCTCTTACCTTACCAAGTTTCTTGGTATCTTGGCCTGTGGAGATGGCTAAAATTGTTTTACATCTTGGTCATAATTCCTATTTGAGGGAGTTTTTGAGAGTTAGTGAGAACTGAAGATAAGATTTAATCCACTATCTTGTTGAACTTCTAGTAGATCCCAGTGCCCCCTATAATCTAAGCTCCATACTGTTGCCAAAGTTATTTTTCTAAAGTCTAAATCTGATTATGCTACACCACCCACTCACTCAACCCTCTTAATTCAGTAATTCCAGTGGTTCCTATTACCTCTAGGATCAAAAATAATCTCTTGTTTGGCATTTAAAGTTTTGTACAACCAGTGCCCTTTCTACCTTTCTGTTCTTTTTTACATTTTTTCCCCTCACAGTCCAGACACGCTGGCCTACTTTTTTAGATGGGGTCATGGCACATAAGAAATTAGTCTCCTTTTTCTTCTCTTCATGTAATCAGCTGCTTCAATATATCCTAGGATTGGTAGATTTAATAGGACGCTAGGGAAGTGCATTTTTATTGGGCTATCCTATTTCCCTGCTTCTCATCTCAACAACCCTGATGTCATGGTCCTCTTTGAGAAAAAACAACAATCTCTCAGAAACCTTAGCCCTGTCTAATCATTCTGTTGTTTCTGTGATCTATGTGAATTTTTCATGACTTGTGATTATGTGTTCTCAGAGCTAATTTTCCTATATATGTAACTAATTTTCTTCATGAATAACAATTTCCATAGTTGACTTTGTGCCAAAATATCCCCAAAGGAATCAATGTGTAGCTTAATTTGTTTGATTAATGAACATACACAACTACTTTCAAGTAACAACCTATGTGAAAGAGAGTGATTACAGGAAAGTATACATTTACAAGGTTTCCAAGATTCCTGAAATACACATAAGTGAAGCACATGTCCTGGGAAGAACCTTTAATAACAAAAGTCAGAAAAAAGTGTTGAAGGCTGAAAAATGAAGACATATACATATGAAAAATTTGTTTAGAATTAGTATAGAAATGCTGTGAAATATGGAGGAACAGGGATGAAGATTGGACTATGGTTTTATTTGTTTTTATTATACTGATCCCTCTAACAATGCAGGTCAGCACCCTCCCCACAGATTAGTTTTACAGATTTTCCTCAAACATAGTGGAAAGAACAGAGAAGTGGGAGAAGTAGAAATTTATATATCTATACAAACACTGAGGGTTACTTTTTTGAGTGAAGAAAGACCATCTTTAGGATTCCTAAATATGAGAGGTGTAACTCAAAGAACACCATTACAAGACCAGGGTTCTAATTCTAATAAGGATACTATCAATCAATAAATTAACATTTATTAAGTGCTTATATGCCATGTACTGTCTAAGCACACAAAAGACATTTCCTGACCTCAAGGAGCTCACAATCTAACGGGGATAGACGAAAAAGAAATGTACAAATAAACCAAAGGAAAAATAAGAAATAATTAACAGAAAGAGGTTAATAATAATAATAATAGTTAAGAGGAGTTGGGAAGGGCTATCAGTAGAAGATGGGATTTTGGTGTGTCATGTGACCTTAAGCAAATCACCTTGCCTCAGTTTCCCCTTCTCAAAAGTCTCCCTTAGACCTGCGTCCCAAGACCCAATGCTTTTGAAAAACAACTCATTTATGTATTTTAAATGTTTTAAAAATCAATTCATCATCAAGCATTTATTAAACAGTAGTGCTTGGCCCTACGCTAAAGATAGAGACAAAAATGAAGCAGTCCCTGTCTACGAGGGACTCACACCCTGTTAGGGGGTGGTGGATGTCGATACACACAAGCTAAAATACAGGACATAAAATTAAGTTTGAGGGAAAGGCTGGGGGTGGCAGTAGCAGCTCAGAGAAATCAAGAAAGGCTTCCCTGAAGAAGTGGTCTTTGAGCTGTGCTTTGACCTTAATTCCATTCGCTCACCACAACCCTTGAGTACTATTGTCACCCCCATTTTACATATGAGGAAAGTGAGGCTCGAGAAAGTCCAAGTGACTCGTCCAGTCATACAACTGGAATCGTAGCCTGGACAAAAGGCTGTTAAATGTGGAGTCATGCTCGTAAGAAGATCAAAAGGTGCATTTAATGAGAGGAATTCCTCAACCTCAGAGTTGTAAACAACCACAGAGATCCAGTTCAACTAGTTCAAATAACAGCGTCTCTCCTCCACGAGAAAACTCCCCCTTCAGCGGCTGTTTTTACACCACCTTGCATTCATCAGCTGTCAAGAATAGCATGGCTCTACCTGGGGAAAGTCCTCCTGTCACTTCCCGTAATTTTTTCTACCCGAGTTCGTCTTGACCCAAGGAAAGAAAAAACAAGCTGGGGGAGAGGGGGGTTGGAATCACGTCACGGCTTACGCCACCTTGCACAGGCAAGACGACGCGTGACGCCACACGCCATACGCCACACTCCCAATCTCCTCCCTAGTCAGCTTCCACTTCCGTTGTTGGATCTCGGAAGTCCCCCGCTCTCCACTCTGGAGTTACCGGGCGTCCCACCCCACTCCACCCCAATAGGAAGCGAGTAGACCACAGGTTCCGCCCATAGACACGATGGCGTATTTCGGCTCTCTTTCCCCTCCTGCCCTTTCTCTTCTCTCCGCCGGCAGAATCAGCAAGGGATTAGGAGGTGAGTGACGAACGCCGCCTTTATTGTTGACTTGTGCTGGGCCGGAAACCCTCCCGGCCTCGTAACGTATTCACTAGAGAAGAACAAACGTTTGTCAATAAAGCTTGTTGGACAGGGGCACCTAGAGAAGTGGAAAATGGGGGCCGGCAGCAGGCGGTGGGCGGATACTTCTCCGTGCTTGGCCAATCAGCGCAGCACGAGGCTGGACGAGTTGAGGAAGGTTGTTTCAGGGGCGGGGCCTGCGGGAAAGGGGCGGGGCTGCGATTGCGGTCGTTAGCTGTAGGTGTCTGCGGCAGCTGCGGGTGAGTGAGGAAAGTGGTGGGGGGCGGTCTGCGACTTAATGGGGAGGCGTACTGTGGCGCCTGTGACTTGGCTTCCTGCCGGCATCAGTCTCTTTTCTCATTCGGGCTTTATCTGTGAGAAAGTGGGTGGCCGGTTCTCGGAGGACCCGCCGCTCTCCCGCCTCAGGCGGGGTGCGGGGAACCTTGCTCGGCCTGGCTGCTGGGGTCAGTTTCGTTCCTTTGCCGCCCCCGGCCCGGGGGATTCTGGGATGGGGACTTCGCGGGGAGCACCTTTTTGACTCGGCGCTTTCCCCTGCCCCTGGGACAGGAGTGGGGCGTGCCAGCTCTGTGCCGCCCCCTTGGCGGCGTGAGGCGGGGAGATAACGTGGCTGTGGCGGGGACGCCTCGGAGAGCTAGTGCCACCCCTGTCCCCTGCATCTGCTCTCTTAGCATCCCCTCCGGGCCAGCTGTCATTTCCTCACCCCCGGGGTCTGGCCCGCAGCCAAAAACTAAGGGTTGCGTGGGACGGGCAGCGACGGCCGAAGGTGAGAGACATTTCAAGCCCCCAACTCCTTAGGGCTCCACCTCCTGACGACCTCTGTTAAAGGTAAGGATAGTAGGAAGATGAGGTTGGGGCATGTTTTGTAACTTTGGGCAGCCCACTTGTCCGAATGCTTCAGTTTGCTCTTGTAAGGGAAGGAGAGCAAGGCTTGCTTAAAAACTGCTCCAAGTGGTCTCTCTTGACCTGGGTTCCTTGTGGATAGATTTAAGGGAGTTTGGGAACTTGGATGGGAAGAAAGTCACATCTTTTTTTCTTATAAATAATTGCTCATTGAAATTTAGCATTCAGCTATGGATTTAAAAAAATAATGGGTAGCATTTATATAGCACTTTTAAGGTTTGCAAAGTGCCTTACAAATAAGAGATAAGGGCTATTATTAACCCCCTTTTGCAGATGAGGAAACTGAGGCAAACAGATTGTCCTGTCTAGTTAGTATGTGTCTGAGACCAGATTTGAAGACCTATCTCTCTTTATCTACTTCACATAATTTTTTTAAAAACCACACATTATTATGAGGAGATATAGGCTTTACCAGAGGGGGCCACGATGTAAAAAAGGATAAGAAACCCTGTGTTTAAGGGCTCATTGGGATGGCCACATCTGGTTTGTCTTTGGCCTCTTGTGTAAAAAGCAAAGGAAATAATTAGTGTGCATGGGAGCATCAAGCCAGAGATTACGATAATTTAAAAAGATTGTACTGATTGTGAATTTACTAAACATAAAAGGCAAACCTTTTTGAGCAAGGCCATAAAAAACTTAGGATAGTTTATTGAAAAAGCAAATCTCTTCTCCTAACTCCAAAAGCAGTGTCACCTTTTCAGAAATGATGAGTATCAGACTTTTACATACCAGTTAAGTCCTGTCAAGAGTTGGTAGAATCCTATTGTCATTTTCCATTTTTCAAAACTGCACACATAATAGGTCTTTAAAAAAAAATAAAAAGATGTTAGAAGATTCAACAACTGGGGATGTGTTATGTTTAGGGAGCTATGATTGTGGAGCATGAAAGTGTAATGATCGGAATGATGCCACCTACTGGAGACTTGCTGTGGGAAAGCTCCCCCATGAGGAAAATGCCTCAGAGGGCAAGGCCATGTGGCTTTTCCTTGGTGTCAGGAAGTGACGTTTGCTCATGGGTGCTGTCTATCAAGGCTACCAGCCAATCAACTTGAGGAGCCTCCTATTTTCTGGGAGGAGACAGGAAGGAGGAAAGAGGGCCTGCGCAGAGAGCTCTCGCTTTTGGGTTCCTGACTTGATGGTGGTGGTGGTGGTGGCAGCAGAGGACTTCACAGGAAATTTGAGGAAAGATAGGAATGCCAGGCTGTTGGAATTCTGTTCTCAATCTTTTTCTTTCTATTTTTCAATAAACCCTTAAAAACCTAAACTCGTTTTATCAGTGATTTTAGTCAGTTTCCCCCAAAACTGGGGGAACAGATTAAAATCCACATTTAGAATCTTAAATTATACAAAAACAATATAAACAAAATGGCTAATAACCTTATGTGATGCTAAGCAGGCACTTTCAGGATAATTTTACTCAAACCTGACTCCATAGCAGGTATTTAGGAGCGACTTGATTTATGCACATATCAGTGCTCTTAAATGAAACAAGTGAAAGAAAATCTTATATTTTAAGCAGCTTTTATTGCTAACCTGGATATTAAGCTTCAATACAAGTAAAATTGAGACAGTTTCTGGTCTGAGGGAGCTTATAATTTAATGTGGATTGAGACTGCACAAAAAAGGAAGTTTGGGTCTGGAAAGTCCCTGAGATATTAAGCAAATCCTAAGGTACTATGCTAGGGCCATTTCCAGAAACAATACTAGTGATTCAATAACTGTTCCCACTATAAGAATTGGAAAAGGGTAGAGGGTGTTTATGCTGTGGCAGGACAGAGAATAAGTAGCCCAAATTGAAAGGCTGGGATGCCCTTCACAAAAATGCATAAAAAGTGCATAATAGGGGCAGCTAGCTGGGCAGTGGATAAAGCACAGGCCCTGGATTCAGGAGGACCTGAGTTCAAATCTGGCCTCAGACACTTGACACTAGCTGTGTGACCTTTCGCAAGTCACTTAACCCCAATTGCCTCACCAAAAAAAAAAGTGCATAATAACCAATTTAAGACAAAACAATTTCCTAAGAAGTATAGCAACTGCCAGCAAAGGTCACGAAGCTTGAAATACAATGATGTTATGTAAACCAGTGAAACCCTATACAACTAGAAAATTTCATGAAGATTGTTAACCAGATTTGGCCCCTTGAGCAGTCTGGTGATGTATGTACTTTCTAGACAAGTAAAACCAACTGAAAAAGAGCAACACATTTTAAAAAGACAGGCCAAGTATAACATAAAATGGCATTTTGTTCCATGCTAAAAGACTACATTAGTGACATTAACCAAATGATTAAGTCTTGAACTTATAACAGATACAGATAATTTGTGAACCATTTAATCGATGTCATCCATGAACTCTTATTTAATATTAAATGTCAAGTAGTAAGATAGTGTTCCAACATTAAAGTGATGAACAAAAGTTCAATATTACTGTAATAGGATATTTATTTTTATTTTATTTTAATTTAATTTTTTTTTTTGGTAAGGCAACTGGGGTTAAGTGACTTGTCCAGGGTCACACAGCTAGTAATTGTTAAGTGTCTGAGTTCAAATTTGAACTCAGGTCCTCCTGAATCCAGGGCCAGTTCTCTATCCACTGCACCATCTAGCTGCCCCTGTAATAGGATATTTATATAAATCTCCATATGCTGGTCAGCATTAAGGGCAGTAGACACTCAGGGTCCAAAAAATGCTGTATGTATTTACTGAAGCACAGTTTTAAACAGTGAGGTGACTACAGAATTTTAGTTAGCAGTAATCAGCGACTAAATAAAGCTATTATACGAATCATAAATAGGGTAGCCCTTTTTAAGCAAAGGTTTAAGAAACAGTAAAACCAGGGACAGCAAAAACAGAAGAAAGTTCAAAGGTGCTAACCAAAATTGTTTTTGTTTAAAGTGTCAGATGAGAAACAGCATGAAAAATTCTCCCCATTCTAGACCCAGCAATATCATCAACTACTTGAAGAACTTTAGGCAAAATGCTTAAGCTCTTTCTCCTCAGGTTACTTACATGTAAAACCTAGGGACTAGTCCTCCCCAATTTAGGAACCATCTAGATTTTTCTGTTTTCAATGAACAAAAAAGAAAATTTAAAAAATAGTAGACATAGGACATTGATTCCCAACATTCAAGATAAAATCCAGATTGGGACCTGGGAGTGGAAGATGGGGATCAACCCAATAATCTTGAAGGATTTCTGAAAAGTCCTTGGCTAGACTGTTTCTAGAAGGACGAAAAGGCTGGGGGGTGGGGGGTGGGGAGCAAAGATGAGGAAACTTCTGTTGGTTATGGTAGCAGCATGGTTGATCTTGAACACCTTCCTCTGCCTTATTCCCAAGGAGAGGAAGCCAACAAGATAGAGTGAGGAGTAGCAGCTGAGAAGACCAAAAATTCTCCCAAGTTAGAGAACAAAATGCCCTTCTGGTTCTTGTAAAAAATTGAACCACAAAATTCAGGTGCTTGTAGGAAATTGTTATGTATTAATATACATATTATTCTGCACCTGAGAGTGGGCAAGCTAGTCATATTGGATAAATTCTTATAGTGGAATAGGTTCTAACATTAACAAAACATTGTTGCTTTCTCTTTGCATGCGAGTTGTCCCATGAGACCTCTGAAAAATCATCTGATTATCTTAAATGTATACACTGCATAAGTAGTACATTATGTTGAAAAAAGGTATCTGGTCTTACATTGGTCTTTTCAGACATATTTCCAAATGTGGATTTTCATCACCAAAGAAGAAGCCATCTATGATACAAGTATCTACTAAACTCCCTGCTGGGTATTTAGACTAAAACCTACCTGCATAGGCCAGATTAAATTTTCCTTAAAATACAGTGAAACCACCCTCAGACCTAATTGGGCTAGGGTGGCCTAAGTACAAAAGCTAGCCCTTGGAGGAGTTAGTACCTCCTCCATTGACATAAACACTCCAGGAAACTGCACTCAACTGTGGTATACGTCTTTGCTAAATATCCTTTCTGTGCATGCTATGTATGGCTAAGTAAACTTTGTTTTTTTTAACTAAATGATTTCATTCCAATCTGGAAGCTGAACCACCAGACTAGCCTGAGTCAACTGTGGTCTACAACAGTATGTGTTTGTAAATTAATTCTTGCAACTGATCATTGTAGAGGTAGATTGGATATAAGTTGGTGGAAGTGACTTTATGTGTATCTAAATGAGACATGAAACAACCCTCCCTTTTCCTCCCTTTCATTACTACATACCTTATATCTCAACTTCGTCAACCTATTACAATCTGGCTTCTGCACTCACCATTCTACTAAAATTGCTCTCTTAAAGGTTACTAGTGACCTCTTTATTGCCAAATCCACTAGCTTTTTTTTCCATCTTCACTCTTCTTGATCTCTTCACATGTCTTTATTTGGTTTCAGAGATGCCACATTTTGAAAGAATGCTGGCTGATCCCAGCTCTGCTACCTTAACTACCCATATGATCTTATGTACAGGGTCTCAGTTTCCTCATCTAGAAAAATGAGATGGGTATGGGTAGATTTGAGTCATCTGCTCTAAATTGATTCTCCTGTCTTAAATGATGTTCTGTCTCTAAGAAGTAGTATAATTCAGTGGAAACAGTACTAAACTAGCAGAAAGGAAAGAAGAGATTTTAATCTTTTGAGGGAGAAAGTTGTTTCCCCCTTTATATCTATAGCATCTTTAACAGTACCTTGCACGTAGTGTTTAATAAATTTCTATTGAATTGAAGTGTCATTTATTTCCTTTGTGACCTTGGGCAAGTTATCTTTAAAATTAGTAGGTATACAAGGTCATTTTTAAGGTCCCTTCTAAGTTAAACAATCTTAGGAATCTTCCTCACTTCTTGATTTGGGTCTGTTTTGGGGCCACTCTGTATGTTCTTTATTTTGCAGTTTCATTTTTCTCCACTAACTTCATCTACCATCTCTGTGCAGATGACTGACCCTCTCATGTATGTCTAGGGTCTTGATCTCTCTTCTGAACTCAATCTCATCTGTAAATGCTTTTTTGGACATGTCTAACTAGATTGAGAGGCAGCATCATGGGAGACCTGGATTTCAGTCCTGCCCCAAATACTGACTAGCCCTTTAACTCTGGGCAAGTCACTTTTGAGCTTCAGTTTCCTTATTTTATTTTATTATTTTTTTGGGGGGGTTGTTTTTTGGGGTTTTTTGGTGAGGCAATTGAGGTTAAGTGACTTGCCCAGGGTCACACAGCTAGTAAGTTGTCAAGTATCTGAGGCCAGATTTGAACTCAGGTCCTCCTGAATCCAGGGCCAGTGCTCTAACAACTGCATCACCTAGCTGCCCCCAGTTTCCTTATTTTTAAGATGGAGGTCATAGCAAGTACCTCTCAGAGATAATGTGAAGATCAAATGAAATAATCTGCAAAATGTACTTTGCAGACCTGAACGTGTTAAACATGAGGTGGTATTTGTGATGATGATAATGATGACATTATGGTTCCCCTAGCGTTTCAAATTCGACATGTGCCAAATTAAGTTTACTATCATCTTAAATCTGCTTCTCTTTTTGATGTCACTCTGTGGTTCTTTCATTCACCCTTTCTTCCATTTTCTTAACTCTGATTTCATTGTTGACTTCCTACTTGTTCACCTTTTATATCCAATTAATTACCAAGTCCTATTGATTCCATTTCCACAACATCCCTCACAATTGTCTTCTGTTTTCCCAAAGTTATCACCATAGTGTAGAGCCTTATTACTATTCACCTTAACTTTTTTTTTTTTTTTGCGGGGCAATGGGGGTTAAGTGACTTGCCCAGGGTCACACAGCTAGTAAGTGTCAAGTGTCTGAGGCCGGATTTGAACTCAGGTCCTCCTGAATCCAGGGCTGGTACTTTATCCACTGCACCACCTCGCTGCCCCTTCACCTAAACTTTTGCAATAGCCTTATGACAGCCGCTTGCACATACTCTCTTCCAATCTGTCCTTCATACTGCTGTCAGAATTTTTATACATACATGTCACTTCTGTTCAAAAATCTTAAATGGTTGTTGATTTCCTATAGAGCAAAATGCAGACTTTGGTATTCAAAGCCCTCTAAAATGTGGCATCACTTTATCTTTCCAACCTTATCTCATATTTCTTTGTACATCATCCTAACTAAATTGGATTATCCTCCAAGCTCCAAAAATACATGATGCTCTTCTGGCTCCTTGCTTTTTACTGTTCCATAACCATTCTCATTCTCTCCTTCTCCCTCCCCTCCCCTCCTTTTCTCTCCTCTCTCTTCCTTTTCTCTTCTCTCCTTGAATTTTTATTTGTCCTTTAGAATTCAATTTCCATACCATTTCCATGAACTTCTCCCTTTTTCCCTTCCCCCTGCAGTAATACTTTCATCACCTCGCTCCTCACCTGACCCTTGCTTTTCTAACTTTTCAGCTCAGTTCAATTCAGGCAGTAGCAAGCACTGAGCATCACAAAAATGAAAATGACTAAATCTTCATAGACAAGAAAAGATTGATTACAGTTACAGCATTTATTTCAGAAACAACTGAATATGTGCAATGGTCAGAATAAATGCCACTACTTAGAGCAGCTCCAGTCAGATATAATAAACTGTATACTTTGAAAAATGGGAAATTGGTAAAACTTAAGAACTCTAATCAGTTTACTAGCTACAACTTCACAGGACCAGTGAAATGTGCTGGAGATAATAGACTAAAGGTTCAGAAGGAGGAGTTTTGTATTACTCCCACCACACCCAACCTTCTTACACGTGCTGTTGAGCAAAGCTAGAGAAAATCATGTAACTTCTCTGTTTGAGTCCACTACAACTTGTTAACGTGACTTCAACTGGCTCTCATTGCCACCAAGCAATTTTTCTATACGTCTTTTACCCGCTCACTATCCCATTCTCCACAGCAGCTCTTCTAAACCTTTTCATCCTTCCTCAAACTTCCTGTGGTTCCTCTTTCCCCACACCTTCTTTCCCCCACATTTCCTCACATTTTACAGATAAAAAATTGAGGCCATTCAGAATGAATCCCTCTTTTCCCCCTCTTTCTCATCTCCTATTACTCAGATGTTTTGTGCAACTTTCTTTCCTTCACCCCTGTCTCACATGATAAAGTGGTTTTACTCCTTACTAAGGCTAACCCCTCTACCAGCTCAAGCAATCCCATTCCTCTGACAGATTGCCACTTCTGTCATTCCCACTCTTTCACTTATTTTCATTTTCTTCCAGCTCATTTCTTACAAACATGCTCTTGTCTTCTCCATCCTCCAAAAAACCCCTCTCACTTGATCTTTCCATCCCCACTAAACTGACATCTTATACCTCTTCTGTCCTTTGTGGATTAACTCCTTAAAAAAGCTGTCTACAATAGGTGCCTTCACTTTCCTCTCACTTTTTTTTAACAGTCTAGCTTCTGACCTTATCATTCTACCAGCACTGCTCTCTTCAAAGATTTTTGTTGTTGTTGAGTCATTTTATTAATTGTGCCCAATTCTTCATGATGCCATTTGGGATTTTCTTGGCAAAGATACTGGAGCAGTTTGCCATTTCCTTCTCCAACTCATTTTACAGATGAGGAAACTGAAGCCAGTAGGGTTAAGTGACTTGCCATGGGTCACACAGCTAATAAGTGTCTGAGGCTGGATTTGAACTCAGGTCTTCCTGATTTTATGCTCAGTGCAGGACCACATAGCTGCCAGTGGCTTTTTCTCGGTCCCATTCTGCTTGACCTCTATGTAACCTTGGGCACAGTTACTCCTTGATGCTTTCTCTCTAGGTTTTTGGGACATCATTCTCCCCTGATTTTCCTTCTACCTCTCAGACTATGCCTTTTCTGTCTCTGTTAGATCCTTTTCCATATCACACCTGTGACTCAGGTGTCACTTGGGGTTCTATCCTGGATTTTCTTCTCTCTAAATAATACTTGACTTGGTGATCCCATCAGCTCCTGTGCATTAAGTTATAGTCCCATGGACCGTATTTAATGGGAAGATCAGACTGGGTCATATTTGAGAAATTACACAATGCTTTCATTGATCCTAAAATGTGTGCTTATATAAAACTGTTCTCCCAGTGCTGTTATGTGGGAATAATACAATGTCAGAACAAAAAATTTCTGGGGGTCCAAAAAGGCAGCAGAAAGATATGATAGATATGTGCTATTTACAAATAAGAAGTGATATTTAGACTGGAAAAGGTGGACAAGGGATAAGAGGTAGTAGACAGGCCACCTACTTACTAAGCTGGTATTTTCCATATAGTTAAAGAGCAAAAGGAATACTTTCTGCATGTTAGGAGAATAGAAGTGTCAACTGCACAAGATAAAGCACAAGGTGACTTAGAGAGTTAAGTCTTCCTACAGATTTCATAGCTTTGACTACATGCAATTGCTGTAGTTATCAATGATGGTCTTATAGTAAGGGCATATCTCTGAGATATTTTGGGTTTGGTTCCAGACCATAACAATAAAGCAAATATCTAAATGAGTCACATGAATTTTTTGGTTTCCCACTCTATATAAAAGTGATGTTTACACTATACACTGTTACATGCACAATAGTATTGTGTTTGAATTTACATACCTTATTTTATTTTATTTTATTTTTATTTTTTGCAGGGCAATGGGGGTTAAGTGACTTGCCCAGGGTCACACAGCTAGTAAGTGTCTGAGGCCCAATTTGAATGCAGGTACTCCTGAATCCAGGGCCGGTGCTTTATCCACTGCGCCACCTAGCCGCCCCCATACCTTATTTTAAAAATACTTTATTGCTAAAAAATGCTGACCATCATCTGAGCCTTCAGTAATCTTTGGCTTTTTTATACTTTTATATTGCTTTTTAATAGTCCTGTTGATTGATTTTTGTCGTGTCATTTTTTTTGCTACTTTAACATACCTGCCTCATCCCACCCCACCTTTTAAATTTTCTGCTTCAATGATGATGGGATAACTATGTAACCATGCATAGTAGCTTTCTGTAAAATAGGAGTGAACAGGTTCTGAGTAAGCTTTTATGGGGCTAGGTATGTAAATCTTAGTGATTTATCAACCTCTTTTTCCATTATTGCCTGGTTTTGATTGTGTTGGGATGTTTGATTTTGTCTCTGGGAATGTGAATTTATTGTTAGCTTTTATCAACAAATATTATCTATTTTATGGTATGTATTTTCCTAAATCTATTAATTAGTATCCAAATGGAAGTCACACTTAAATCTCTTTGCATTGATGAAAAAACAATGTGAAAATTTAGTCAAAATCAGCTGTTACTATGAGGTTATTAAATTTGAAGATATTGAAAGGAGACAAACTTAACACAGCCAGCTCTTATTGTCCAATTTCATTTTTTAGGTTGTCACCTGAACATTATGATAATGTGACGATTAGGATGCAATCATGGCTACTCTCTGTCCACCACCATCTCCAGCCGTTGCCAAGACTGAGATTGCTCTAAATGGTGATTCACCCTTATTAGCAGCTACTTTTGCATACTGGGACAACATTCTTGGCCCTAGAGTAAGGCACATTTGGGCTCCCAAGACACAACAACTGCTTCTCAGTGATGGAGAAATAACTTTTCTTGCAAACCATACTCTAAATGGAGAAATCCTTCGAAATGCAGAGAGTGGAGCAATAGATGTGAAGTTTTTTGTGTTGTCTGAAAAAGGAGTAATTATTGTTTCATTAATCTTTGATGGAAACTGGAATGGGGATAGGAGTACATATGGACTGTCAATAATACTTCCACAAACTGAACTCAGTTTCTATCTTCCTCTTCATAGAGTGTGTGTTGATAGATTAACACACATCATCCGGAAAGGAAGGATATGGATGCATAAGGTGAGTAGGTTCTTGAGTCCAGCATTTTATTTGCTTTATTATTGTATTCTTTTTTATCTTGACCAATAATTTCAACTATGTAATTCCCTCTACCAATGCAAATCAGCACTTGTTTTGTATTTTTACAGTCTTAGTTGCCTAAATCACTGAGAGATTAAGCAAATTACCCAGAGTTCAATAGCTACTGCTTGGGTGCAGAGGTCCTGTCTTCAAGGAATGCTATCCCTCTGCAGGATTGCTTAAAAGAAATTATGTCAATGTTTCATAGATAATGATAACAAAATAGTTTTCTGTGATGAAAATAGAACCAAATATGCTTTTCTTCAAGGGAAGGATTTTGGAAACAAAAATTCTTAAACAAGATAAAAAGAAACATAAAATATCTAATTCTAAAACTATTATAGTTAATTGGTCCTTTTGTAATTCTAAACTACCAAATTCTAGTTTTGACATTTTATGTTACATCATTCATGTCATACTCTACTATTACATCTAACATTTTAGTATTCCATCTTACTTTGCTTTACACAGAGATGTTTCTTCAAAATGTCCTCATGCTGTACCTTCCCTATACCTGCTTGGTTTAAATATTTTTTTGTCATTGTAATAGTATTTATGTTTATCATAATTCTTCATCATTATGAAAATACAGTGCCCAGATGAACACTATTTAATATCTAAGTATAAAGATATATTCTCCGCACTTCAGAAGACAATTTTAAGCGGTGATTTGTTGGGGAAAAGAAATTGCATCTGAATTTGGAGTTTAGGGTACAATATTAAACCGGTTCCATAATTTAGAAAAATATTACCCCCTAAGTGGCATATTTTTGCTTTTTTAAAGTACTTCCTCACCGAGCTAGCTGCACAAAAGTTCAGTTTTTCTATTGTATTTGGGTTTCATTTTTTGATGACATTTTTGAAAGATTGGGCAATTTGAAACTCATTTCTTTCTCTCTGAGGTGGAAACCTATTCACATCAAAGCATCAATTAATCCTGCTTCCAGGTGTTCTGAACAGTTGTAAAAACTGAACTTTATAATCTGTAGGAGTTTTAAAATAGCTTCCCTTTTTTTGATTACCATATTTTATTATGTCTCTCTTTGGGGGGGGGGTGGCAAGGCAGTGAGGGTTAAGTGACTTGCCCAGGGTCACACAGCTACTAAGTGTCAAGTGTCCGAAGGTCCGGGTTTGAATTCAGGTCCTCCTGAATCCTGGGCCGATGCTTTATCCACTGCGCCACCTAGCTGCCCCTATGATGTCTCTTTTTAACAAAAGAATATATGTATATATATATACACACACACACATATGCTTGTTAAATTCACTTAAATTTAAATGGTGGACAGAAATTAGCTGATATTTTATTTTTAATATATGGAAAACTTTGTGGTTTGAGCTATATTAGAATCTGGAGAAACATCCTTAGACTTCTTCATACTCCTTTAGGGAAGATATTCTGCTTTTGAGAGATTCTAGAAATCTTTAAGGAATGAATGATAATGAAAAAGCATTTATTAAACACTTTGTATATAGTATGATGCAAAGTCCTGTGGATATTGTAGAAGAGCAAGACAGTCTAGTCTCTGCTGCCAAGGAACTCATTTCAGTGGGAGGTGACATACAGGAAGTTTTATCTGAAAGTCAGATGGAAAGATCCCATGTTCCTTACAGTGCAGTATCAAAGCAAGCGTTAATGCATTTTCTTTAATGTATTGTTTCCATAGATAAAACCATACACATTTTTGATATTGAACCATTTGACGATGCTTAAGAACTTTGCTGTTGAATGTTCAAGGTCTTTGTTGTTTCCATTACATCTTAGAAGACAGGTAGTGATACCAGTGGATTGGCTCACCTGGCACATGCTGCCTGCTGCTCCACCAATGTGGTTTGTTTTTTCAGTTTTACTATTTCAGTTGGCTTATCTGTCCTGTAAGTGTAATTGGCTGGTAGTTGGTAGGTTTATTCTCCCACTTGGATGATGGGTAGAGGGTAAATAGCACACATTTGTTCTCATGAATTTATTCATCAGATTCAACATATTCAAATGTAGCTTTATTCTAAGCACTGCTCTGCATACCTGTATCATTGTCTTATAAAGTTAGTTAAAGGCTCTTTCTCTACACATTTTACTCTTCATTATTTGGTTTAGTAGTAGTAGTGTTTCTCATTTTATAATTTTGTAGTAGTAATAAAATCTTTTTAAAAAAATTCTGTGTTTGTACTTTTTCCTGGTATGTTGCTTTTTAGTTGTAGCTTGCAGTGCCTCATGATGAAGTACTATAGTATTGTTTTCTTAAATTAAATTTTGAGCCAGAAGGGGGTACACAAATGAAAGGATATTCTTGAGTAAACTTTACCTTTTTAAAACCTCAAAAGCAGCTTGTTTGAAAATTCTATCTTCTTAAAATTGTGCCTAGAACCAAAGCTTTGCCTGAGAGGCTTTTCTACACTACTTCTGACCCATTGTTCATCTAACTCATTTTCTGTAATTATGTGATCCCAAGAGATGTACTATGGGAAAGTTATACATTCTTGCACTTTAAAAAAAGCTATATGTTCACATCTTTTAGTAGTCATTTAGTCAAATCTTTCTTAAGTATATTTGTTCTTATTAGTAACATAGTCCTGACTTACTGTTTGGAAAGAATTCCCAGTGAGGAACTTCTTTCTGTAACTTTGGGATTTGCCAAGGACACTGATACATTAAGTGACCAGTAACACAGGAAAGACATTTATCGGAATAAACCAGAAACCTGGTCTATTTTCCTCACTAATTCTAAATCCATTTATTATAATTATTATTAACTTGGAGTCCATGAACTTTTTCTTTTTTAAAATTTTTTTTCTTTTATTCACCTTTTCTTATATAAAATGAGACTAACATGTAAATGTTTTACATAATTGCACACGTATAACCTATGTCTGCTTACTGGCTCAGAGAGGGGGAGGGGAGGGAAGGAGGGATAGAATTTGGAACTCAAAACTTTAAATAAAAATGTTTATTAAAGTAAAATTTTTTTTTGATAACTTTCAACATAATTGACTTCCTTTCCAATCCTATATATTTTGATCATTTGAAAACATTCTGAGTAGGATCCATGGCAAAAAAAAAAAAAAGATGGTAAGAACCCCATCTTAGGTAATGAAAGCTATATTTTTATCACTTATTTTGTAAAATAGGACTTTTTTTTGTTGATAGGATATGTGGGGGGAAATGCAACTCAGTAGTTTGAAAAGGAGTAAAGCAGTATTCAGGGAGTTACTTTGGAATGTGGCAACAGGAGTAAAGCAGTATTCGGGGAATTACTTTGGAATGTGGCAACAGGAGAATGTTATTTAGGGCAGACAAGCAAAAATATTTAGAAATCATTGTAACAGATGGATTGTGCAATGTTGGGAAAGACTACTGGTCTAAAATAGAAAACTTATTAAATAGCAATATAACCTGGTCCTCAATTTCATCATCTATAAAATAAGTGATTATATCTGAGATGATTTTAAACTCTAAATTTTTCTAGTAGTTCAACTTGGAACATGTTTAAAGTAGTATGTCACTTATAACTTGATGGTAATTTTTAGCCAGTAAGGAAGAAATAACTTTTTTTCCCTTATATGTCAAAGTAAAAACGAACAAAAGTATATTCTCAATCTTTAATTTCTTGAAGGTGTTTTGATTCAGATTTGTAAAGGAAAAAATTTTCTCCTAGTTTTGGAAGCATTCAGGTGTATTCCTTATTCAGTCATTCAGTAGGCTTAGTTTTAGCAATTCTGACTTAAACATTTTGCTTCCAGTCAACTTGGTTCTAAATTAGTACTAAAGAATACCTATTTTTTTGCTTTTACAGCAAATAACTGTACTGAGTAATATCTTTTTTTTTTTTTTTTGGTGAGGTAATTGATGAGGGTGAAAGAGGAGAGGGTAAAAGCCGGTTTGAAGCTTAACTTTATTTTTGTTTTTTTTTTTTTATTTTATTTTTTTAGTGAGGCAATTAGGGTCAAGTGACTTGCCTAGGGTCACACAGCTAGTGTTAAGTGTCTGAGGCTGGATTTGAACTCAGGTCCTCCTGACTTCAGGGCTGCTGCTCTATCCACTACGCCACCTAGCTGCCCCTATGAGTAATATCTTAGTGTTAGAATAGTGTTGGGCAGCTCAAGCAGGCAGGCTAAGGCTTCTTTATTCATCTTTAAAGATGAACACTCTTCTGAATGTGTCAGAGAGTGCACTGAAGTGAGGTCCCCCTTAACCAATCACATTACAGTATTACAAAAACAACGAATCACAGCATATTTTACCAACCTCCCACATATGGTAAGTAACGACCAATCAGATTGCAACACTAGGCCTTAATCTTATTCTGGGTAAGAATGTTCATTCCTCACTAGAACAGTGCTGTGTTAACATACATAAACATACATAACTTGTCAAGAAACAGAAATTAAGGGGGGCAGCTAGGTGGCACAGTGGATGAAGCACTGGCCCTGGATTCAGGAGGACCTGAGTTCAAATGTGGCCTCAGATATTTGACACTTACTAGCTGTGTGACCCTGGGCAAGTCACTTAATCCTTATTGCCCTGCAAAAAAGAAAAGAAAAAAACTTAAGTCAGGGTTTGAACACTGGGGTCACGTGGAAATCACCTCAGTCACCTCAAGGTGAACTCCCAGCTTAGCTCAGCTCCCACAAAGTACAGGCCTCGTTCCAGGCCCTCCTCAGGCCTAAGTCCCAGGGCCTTGGCTCTTCAGAACCTTGTGTGCCAGGCAGCCCTCTGCTGGGAGGTTGAGGCAACAAAGTTGTGGGACTTGAAACTAAACTCACTATTTTTAGGGCCCTGAAAAGCTTCCAAAATTCTTTTCTCTCATTTGGATCATAGGAATTAAGGCTTGAAGGATTTATAAGTATCTACATCCTAACAGCTTCTTTCTGGTCTTTTAAGATCTAAGTCAAATCCTATCTCCTTATTCTCTCTCTTCTCTGAACTTCTTTTACACCTAGAGAAGCATCAGTTTTCATATTCAGGGAGTAATTTTGGTGTGCCCCCAAAATTAAATGTTAGGTTTTTTAAAAATTATTAGGCTAAAACTGTGTTTTGTAAATTAATTGCTATTGTACCAGTTTGGGCAGTAAGCATTTATTACTAATTAATATTAAACATACCAGTAAAGGATTGACCACATGGCTCCTTAACTTGTCATTGTCTCAGGTTTTTGGACTTACACTGTCCAAGAGCGCCTACCGAGAGAGCTAAGCACCAGCCAAGAGACCCAAGAGAGCATCCCTGGCACCTGCCAAAGGTTTTCTCCTCTTTTGATAAAGGCAGGTCATTATACATTGATTAAAGCTAATTGGTTAGCATCATTTAATTCCATTGATTGACATAACTTGAGGGTGGTCTAAATTAAAATGAACTCTACTGATGATGTCAGGGAGAAGACCCTCACCCAAGTTGCCCAAAGCAAAGTCCGTTATATAGGTGTGGTCCTTCACTTAGCTAAACAAAACAGTCTATCTCCATTTCCTTTGTTCCCTTGGGTTTGTCCCTGGCAAGATCTGAACTTGGGGGGGGGGGGTGGCACGAGGAGCGCGCTGAGGAACTGATCTCTGGGTTACCCCTAAGAAATCCATTAATATTTATTTTTCTCTGGGCAGCTAGGTGGCACAGTGGATAAAGCACCGGTCCTGAATTCAGGAGGACCTGAGTTCAAATCCATCTTCAGACACTTGACACTTAACTAGCTGTGTGACCCTGAGCAAGTCACTTAACCCTCATTGCCCCACCAAAAAAACAACAACAAATAATTATTTTTCTCACAGTCCCTTACATTAAGCAATTAGCATTTATTTTCTGGTGGTGTAAACTATCTTTTTTATGTGTATATATTTTAATCTTCCCACCCAAATTAAAAACTACTTGAGGTCATGGACCATGCTTTATGTTTATTTGTTTCACCTACAGAATCTCTTAGATGACTTCCAGATAGTAAACACTTGGCAAATATTTGTTAATATAATGTGGCCTCAGATATTTGACACTTACTAGCTGTGTGACCCTGGGCAAGTCACTTAATCCTATATTACTTATAGTTTTTTGGTGACTGACAGCCCACTAGCCTTAGTGTAAGTCAACAAAGTCAATCAGCTAGCATTTCTCAAGTACCAATTATATGCCAAGCATTGAGCTAAGCCTAGGGATTGGAAGGAAGGAAAGAAAAAAGGGAGGGAGGGAAAGGAAAGGAAGGGAGGAAGGAAGGAAGGAAGGAAGGAAGGAAGGAAGGAAGGAAGGAAGGAAGGAAGGAAGGAAGGAAGGAAGGAAGGAAGGAAGGAAGGAAGGAAGGAAGGAAATAAATTAGCATATATTAAGTGCCTCTTATGTGCCAGGAGATGTGCTGAATGCTTCAAAAATATTTCATTTAAACTTCACAAAAAACTGATTGGTAAATGTTATTGTCGCCATTTTACAGATAAAGAAACTGAGGCTGAAAGAAGTTAAACGACTTGGCCAGGATCTTCCTGATTCTAGGCCCAGCACTCTGTTCACTGGGTCACCTAGAAGAGAGTCCTTGCTCTCAAGGAACTCACAGTCTAATAGGGGAAATAACTTGGGGAAAAAAGCCCTATTTACAAACAAAGTATATTCAGGATAAATTGGGGGTATTCTCAGAGGGAAGTCACTAAGGTTAAGTAGCAATGGGAAAGGCTTCTTGCAGAAGATGACACTTTAGCTGTGACTTGAAGAAAGCTAGAAAAGCCAAGAGGTGAAGATGACGAAGGAGAGCATTCAGGTTATCAGGAAAAGCCAGTGAAAACTGGGTGATGGAGTGTCATATATGTGAGGACCAGTAAGGAGGCAAATATCACTGGAGAATGTGAAAGGCTTTTGATGGAAAGATTTTATTTTTAATTCTGGAGGTAATAAATCATTAGAGTTTATTGGGGGGGACAGGATATGGGGGGGGGGCCATGACATGGTTACACTTTCAGTTTAGGAAAATCATTCTGGCAGCTAAACTGGGATTGGAGTAGGAAGAGGCCTGAAAAAGAAATAGGAAGAAAGAGGGTGTCAACAAATATTTATTAAATTTCTATGTGCCAGCTAGGTGGCACAGTGGATAGAGCACTTAGCTTGGGATCAGGAAGACTTACCTTCATGAGTTCAAATGTGGCCTCAGACACTTACTAGCTGTATGATCCAAGGCAAGTCACTTAACTCTGTTTACCTCAGTTCCTCATATAAAAAAAGAGTTGGAGAAGGAAATGGCAAACCACTCTGGTATCTTTGCCAAGAAAACCCCCAAATAGGATCACAAAGAGTTGGACACAACTGAAACAATTCAAAACATTAAATATGCCAGGCACTGCTAAGCAATAGGAATACAGAGAAAGGCATGCCACAGTGCCTCTTTCTCAGGGAGCTCATAATCTAATGGGGGAAGACGACTGTAGGGGCTGAAATTTAATATATGGAAAGTTAATTGGGTGGCTCGCCGAAATATTGGGGTCCCGGAAATAATGAGGAACCTTTAGGTTCAAAATTTCCTCCCCTCTGAACTGCCCTTTTAGATATTTCTCCCAGGCCAATAAGAAAGGAGCCTTATAGCTTCTTTTCCACAAAAAGGTCAGATTTTATTACTTGGGAATTAATTAAACAACAAAGTTGAAATGAATAAAAATCAAAGATAAGGAAGTAGGGGAAAAGAAATACAGATAAATTCTCTTAACTCTAAACTAAGTCTATGCAATCCCCAGATCGTTTCCAATTAAGCTAATTCAAAGGAATGCAGGTTTTATTGTGTTCACTCATCAAAACCTGGAAAGTCTGCTAGCTTTCTCGCATCACCAGGAAGAACTAAGAGAGAGGGAGAGCAGCTTTCTAGAAGCAACTCTTCACTCTTCACTTCCCCTCAATGAGCATTCAATCTTCCTCCCCCAAAAGGGGAGGTCCTTCAAAAACTGCCTATGGGGAGTTCTCCTTCTGACCTCAGTAGCATACATAACTTCAGGGTGGGCCAGGTGTGGCCCTTCCCAAATGAGTCAGCTAACACTCCAATAATTTTTACCACAAATAATTTTTTACCGTACAACACATAGAATGGGGTGGGGATGGTGGGGAATGGTGGGGAACAAAAGGAGAAAAAGACCTGTTTGTACAAAAATATTTATAGCAGCTCTTTTTGTGGTGGCTAAGAATTAGAAATCAAAGGAATGCCCATCAATTGAGGATTGGCTAAACAAACTGTGGTATATGATGATGATGGAATATTATTGTGTTATAAGAAATGATAAGCAGGATGATGTCAGAAAGGCCTGAAAAGACTTATATGAACTGATGTATAGTGAAGTGAGCAGAACCAAGAGAACATCATGCACGGTGACAGCAATATTGCTTGATGAAGAACTGTGAACAACTTAACTATTCTCAACAATACAATGATCCAAGACAATCCCAAAGGACTATTGATGAAACATACTATCCACCTCCAAAGAAAGAACTGAGATTAATGGAACAGACTGAAGGATGCTATTTTTGACTTTCTTTAATTTTTTTCTTTTATTCAAGTTTTATTATACAAAATGACTAATATGGTAATGTTTTACATAATCATACATGTATAACATAACAATTGCACACCGCCTCAGGGAAGGGGGAGGGGAGAGAGGGAACAAGGGATAAAAATTGGAACCCAAAACTATAAGTAAAAATGTTTATTACTTAAAAAAAAAAGTATTTACTGATTTGATCTCCTTGCTGTCCAAGGCACTTTCAAGTCTTCTCCAGCATGACAATTTGAAAAGCATCAATTCTGCAGCATTTGACTTTCCTTACAGTCCAAGTCTCGCAGCCATACACTGCTCTTGAAAAAATTATAGCTTTGACTATACAGACTTTTGTCAGCAAAGTGAGGTTTCTGCTTTTTTAGTATGTTGTCCAGATTTGCCATAGCTTTCCTTTCAAGGAGCAAGCATCTTTTAAATTCATGGCTGCAGTCACCATCTGTAGTGATCTTTGAGCCCAAGAATATAAAATCTAACACTACTTCCATTTCTTCTCCCTGTTTGGCAGGAAGTTATGGGACCATTTGCCATGATTTTAGTTTTTTTTTTAATTAAGCTTCAGGGGGCAGCTAGGTGGCACAGTGGATAGAGCACTGGCCCTAGATTCAGGAGGACCTGAGTTCAAATCTGGCCTCAGACGCTTAACACTTACTAGTTGTGTGCACCCTGGGCAAGTCACTTAACCCCAATTGCCTCACTAAAAAAAATAATAATAAACAAAAATAAAGTTAAGCTTCAAACCAGCTTTTACCCTCTCCTCTTTCACCCTCATCAAGAGGTTTCTTAATTCCTCTTCGCTTTTTGCCATCAGAGTGGCATCATCTGCATATTTGAGATAGTTAATATTACTTTTTTCTTTTACTTTTTACAGTTACATGTAAAGACATTTTTAAAACATAGTTTTTATTTATTTCATTAAATATTCTCCAATCACATGTAAAAATGATTTTAACCTTCATTTTTTAAAATTTTGCATTCCAATTCTCATCTTCCTGCCCCTCTGCCACCCTTTCAGAAGGCAAACACTAATTACACATGTGAATAAAGATACTTTCTAAGTTAAACATTTCATTTTTTTTTAAATTGAGTTCCAAATTTTCTCCCTCCCTCATCATTCCCCCCCAAAACAGTAAGCAGTTTGATATTGGTCAAGTTGTAAATAAACAGGCCAAAAGAAAAGAATCATGAAAAAAATAAAGTGAAAATAATATGCTTTGATCTACATTCAGAGTCCATCATTTCTTTCTCTGGATGTGGATAGCATTTTCCATCATGAGTCTTTTGGAGTTGTCTTAGATCATTATATTGCTGAGAAGAGCTAAGTTCATAGTTGATCATGGCATAATGTTGCTAATACTGTATACAATGTTTTCCTGTTTCTGTTCGCTTCACTTTGCATCAGATCACATAAGCCTTTCCAGATTTTGCTGAAATTTGTTCTACCTTGCTCATCATTTCTTATACTATAATAGTATTCCATGACGTTTATATACCACAACATATTCAGCCATTCCCCAGTTGATGGGCATTCCTGCAATTTCCAATTCTTTGCCACCACAGAAAGAGATGCTATAAATATTTTTGTACGTGTAGGTTTTCTTTCCACTTTTTTCTGATCTCTTTGGGATACAGACCTAGTAGTGATATTGATGGATCAAAGGGTATACGCAGTTTGATTGCCCTTTGGGCATAGTTCCAAACTGCTCTCCAGAATGGTTAGATCAGTTCACAGTTCTACCAGCTGTGTATTAGTGTCCCAATTTTACCACATCCTTTCCAACATGTATCATTTTTCTATCATCCAGCCTGGCATTTCACTTGATGTATTCTGTATATAAGTTATATAAATAAGGTAACAATATACACAGTATTATCATATTCTTTTTCCAATCTTAACCCAGTCAGTTATTCCATGTTTGGTTCTAACTCTTTCTTTCTTTCTTTCTTTCTTTCTTTCTTTCTTTCTTTCTTTCTTTCTTTCTTTCTTTCTTTCTTTCTGTGAGGCAATTGGGGTTAAGTGACTTGCCCAGGGTCACACAACTAGTAAGTGTTAAGTGTCTGAGGCTGGATTTGAACTCAGGTACTCCTGACTCCAGGGCCGGTGCTCTATTCACTGCGTCATCTAGCTGCCCCCCTAACTGTTGCTTCTTGACCTGCATACAGGTTCTTTAGGAGACAAATAAGATGATCTGGTACTCTTATCTCATTGAGGACTTGCCACATTTTGTTGTGACCCAAACAGTCAAAGGCTTTAGTGTAGTCAGTGAAGCAAAAGTAGATGTTTTTCTGGAACTCCCCCCTTGCTTTCTCCATAATCCAATGAATGTTGGAAATTTGGTCTCTAGTTCCTCTGCCTCTTTGAAAATCAGCCTTCTCTTCTGGTGATTCTCAGCTTGCAGAATCTTTTTTTTTTTTTTTAAGTGAGGCAATTGGGGGTAAGTGACTTGCCCAGGGTCACACAGCTAGTAAGTGTTAAGTGTCTGAGGCTGTATTTGAACTCAGGTACTCCTGACTCCAGGGCCGGTGCTCTATCCACTGCGCCACCTAGCTGCCCCCTAGCTTGCAGAATCTTAAGCATAAATTTGCTGGCATGTGAAGTGAATGCAATTGTTTGGTAATTTGAACATTTCTTGTTTTTGCCCTTCTTTAGGATTGGGATGCAAACTTATGATGTTTTCCAATCCAGTGGGAATTATTGGGTTTTCCAAATTCGCTGGCATTTTGAATGCAGCACTTCAACAGCATCATCTTTAAGGATTTTAAATAGCTCAGCAGGAGTTCCATCACCTCCACTAGCTTACTGTTAGTAATGTTTCCTAAGACTCACTTGACTTTATTCTCCAAGATGTCTGGCTGTAGATCAGTAACCACTCCAAATGGTTATCTGTGATGTTAAGATCTTTCTTATATAGTTCTTTTTTATATTTTTGCAACCTCTTCTTAATCCCTTCTCCTTCTGTTAGACGATGAATTTGAATAGTGTGGACCCTAAAGGGGAGCAGAGGTTGCTGAATTATGATGGTAGAGGAGGAGAGTCTGGAAATAAATGTCAGCAGAGAACAAGGAGTATTCCATCTCCCTCGCTACAACTAGAGAATTGGGAGCACAGTGGGGGAAAGGAGGTGATATTAGTTTGTATTTTTACTTTGTGAAGTCTCTTACACTTTTATTAAATCTTGGAAAGACTTTTACTAGGTGACAAAGGAGAACATTTTTTTTCTTAGTAAAAGTTGGGTTTTACTATTCAGTTAGATCTAACTTTATCTTGTTCATTTAGGAAGACATGTCGCTATTTTACGAATAAAGTTTTTTTGGTTTGTTTTGTTGTTGTTTTGTTTTTTACTAGAAAGTGAAGTATGCTTTTGTTTTGTTCTTTGTCTGTGGGACCATAGTAGTTGCTAGCATAGTTCCATATGCCCAGAAAAGGAAAATCATCCATATCAGTCTCTGGGAATTTATGAAGTGAAATTTCACCTAAAAAAATTTATCAGCTGACCTTTGTTTATATGAATATATAACTAAATACCAGCACTGCTATAAATTAAGTACTTTTTTTATGCTCAGGAGAGACAAGAGAATGTCCAGAAGATTGTTTTAGAAGGAACAGAAAGAATGGAAGATCAGGTAAGAAGACTACCATAAAATGCTACTCATAATAAAGATTAAAGAGTTTGTGTGTGTGTGTATATGAGAGAGAGAGAGAGAGAGAGAGAGAGAGAGAGAGAGAAAGTCTGGTGGTTCTTTCGGTTAACCTAATTAATAGTAAATTGAATTAGTGAGCTGCCAGGAATCTTAAAAGAACCTTTATGGAGAAAAAATAAGAAATTCCTCAACAAAGCTAAAGGAATCTATCCAAACATTTTACCCATAAAATAGAATGTGAGACACAGAACAAAGGTGGTGGGACAATCAGTGTAGGAATAATATCGACCACAGATGAACATTTTTCCCCCTTCCTTCTTCCTTTTCTGTAGGGTAAGTTTTGGATAATTTGTTCAATCACAGAATGCAAATCGTCACATCTGAGACTATTTACATTAAATGTCTGAGAGACACTAAAGTACAAATGTTTTCCTTTGGTTCAAGAGTAAGCATATTTGAAAAAACTTCCTTTGACCTGTACTAATGAGAAATGTCATCTTAAAATCAGAGGATAGTTTTTCATTCTTAAAATTCATATGATTATGTATAAGCTTCCTTTTATTTGTAAAAAAAAAATATTAATAGTCATAAGGATCCTGGTATAAGTCCATGCTTCACTATTTGAAATTACTTGATAAAAAGATTTCCAGATTATGCTGTCTCTTAGTTTCCCTAGCTATAACATGTGAAAAGCACTACATGTCCTTTTAATTAATTTTTATATCTCAAGTAATAAATTAGAAATATTCATTTTATTTTATTTTTTGTTTTTGCGGGGCAATGAGGGTTAAGTGATTTTCCCAGGGTCACACAGCTAGTAAGTGTCAGGTGACTAAGGTCGGATTTGAACTCAGGTCCTCCTGAATCCGCGGCCAGTGCTTTTATACACTGCGCCATCTAGCTGCCCCAGAAATATTCATTTTAAACCAGGGTGCTCATATAATGACACCTGGCAGTGTAAGCCATAGTTGGCAGTATGTGACAAATTCACTGACTGGAAAAGACTTTCTGGAAAAATCAAAATCATTGATTAGTACATATACCCTTAAAAACTTTGAGTGGGAAACTTGTTTTACTATTTGGCTCTTTTTAATGTTATGAAGCATTTCTACCAAATGAAAGTGTTGGTGCTTGCATTCCTGCCATCTCACCATCCAAGAAAATCTCATTTATCCCTTGTTTTCATTGTTAGTAGTTTCATTACTAAGATCTCCCTGTTTTGCATGATCTTTTTTGACCTCATTTTACTTTATTGTGTAGGGTCAGAGCATTATTCCAATGCTCACTGGAGAGGTTATTCCTGTAATGGAACTCCTTTCATCTATGAAATCACACAGTGTTCCTGAGGAAATAGATGTAAGTTCATATTTGTATTATGAAATCAAAGCAGTGATATTGTTTCACATTTAGCAATCCTTTAATTAATAAATATAGTGATAGGATGTTAACACAAAGAAGTATCTTTGGAAGGGGAAAAAGTCTCTAGCAATTAAATAGAAATATTTTAGGCAATTTGGTCATTGTAAATGAACATTTTTGAATCGTATAAGCTATATTAACTTTGTCACTCATACTCTTTCTGGGAACATAGAAGTTCTAAAAATATAGTACTTTTTATAATGGCAGTATATAACTCAGACATTATGTTAGATTCTACTTGTGAACATTTATCATAGCCTTTAGTCATCATGATATGGTGAGTGTGTTGGTTATTTTGGTTGTTGTTCAGAGTGTGTATTAAGTGCTTTTCAGTTTGAACGTGTGCAAATAATTTTTACCTGAGTCTTTTTCTTTGGAAGTTTTTTGTTCTCAGAGAATAGTAATCCAGAATCTTTGGTTGGTTAGATTGTGGCACCACTAAGAAACCAAACAGAACAATGCAGGAACACCCATTGTTACTCTTGTTGATCTAACTCTTGAGTTTTTTTGTTTTGTTTTGTTTTGTTTTGTTTTGTTTTTTGGTGGGGCAATGAGGGTTAAGTGACTTACCCAGGGTCACACAGCTAGTAAGTGTCAAACGTCTGAAACCAGATTTGAACTCAGGTCCTCCTGTATCCAGGGCTGGTGCTTTATCCACTGTGCCACCTAGCTGCCCCTAACTGAGTTTTAGGGGCTATCTTGGATGATAAGAACTCAGTCAACTATGTTTATGGAACCTCATTTAACTTGCACAACCAGCTTTCACAAGCATGCTTCTAATTTACTATTAAATGTAGAAGTGATTATTTTGTGGCTTTCTTTGATTCAAAGTAATAACGACAGTATGCTCTTTCAAACTTTCATGTCACAAACTTAATGAACAAACATTATTTTAAAGCACTTATGTACTATGCTTTCTGCTAAGTGCTGGATTAAAATCATAGGGACAAAAAATTATTTCCATACTAACCTGTTTTCTAACCTGGCTAATTTTTTTTCTTTGCACTTTAGATAAGTGATACAGTACTAAATGATGATGACATTGGGGATAGTTGCCATGAAGGTTTCCTTCTCAAGTAAGAATTTTGTTTCTGCTTCATAAAAGCCAATTAAAATAGTTTTTAAAATAAAATGGTGATGAAAAAAATAAGATGGAAAAATCACCCTTTTTTCTCTGGAAGTAGCAAAAGGCATCTGTTTTTTGTATATCTTTGTTTGATCCTTATTAGGTCTTTTGAAAAGTTGTTTTGGTTATCCACAGTTTGGTAGAAGAAACTGAGGTACAGAAGCATTAAGATTTATAAGGCCTGACCCTCAATTTGATAGTTATGTCCATACCTTCTATGGCCCCCTTCTTTGTTGTATAATCATACATAAATTAACAATCTTCCACTTAATCACCTTCCACATGAATTTCAAAACCAAGTCCATAATGGCAAAAGTAGACATGAGATAATCACAGCAGTAATTACTGGATTTTACACTATAGCTTTGGGTTTTATCATGATTTAAAGATGTTACTATGAAATCATTTGTATGGTTTGCTTTTATTTGATTTTCAATGTGTAAAATTGTCTTATTTAGTTAGTAAATTTAATTCATTTAACTTACAGTGCCATCAGCTCCCACCTACAGACCTGCGGCTGTTCTGTAGTAGTAGGTAGCAGTGCAGATAAAGTGAATAAGGTAAGTCACTTTATATTCAGTGGCTTGTATTAGTATTGTCAGTATATCGTATGCTGTAATTTAAAGGTAGGAATTATGCTGTAAAGGCATTTGGAAACAACAGTCTGACCAAATGGCTGTCATGTACTATGACAAAAAGTGAAAAGTCATTTATCATTTGCAACTGGACATTTCATAAACCATTTTTTAAAATAATAATAAACATTTTTATTTAAAGTTTTGAGTTCCAAATTCTGTCCCTCCTTCCCTCCCTCCCTTTTACCTTCCCTGAGGTGGTAAGCAATCATAGAGGTTATACATGTGCAATTATGTAAAACATTACTATATTAGTCATTTTGTATAAGAAAACTTGCAAATAGGGCAGCTAGATGTTACAGTGGATAGAACACTGGCTCTGGAGTCAGGAGGACCAGAGTTCAAATCCGGCCTCAAACACTTGACACTTGTGTGACCCTGGGCAAGTCACTTAACCCCAATTGCCCTGCCAAAAAAAAGAAAAAAGAAAACTTCAATAAAAGAAAAAAATGAAAGTGAAAAATAGTGTGCTTCAGGGCAGCTAGGTGGCACAGTGGATAAAGCATTGGCCCTGGATTCAGGAGTACCTGAGTTCAAATCCGGCCTCAAACACTTGACACTTACTAGCTGTGTGACCCTGGGAAAGTCACTTAACCCCCTTTGCCCCGCCAAAAAAAAAAAAGAAAGAAAGAAAAAAGAAAAGAAAAATAGTATGCTTTAGTCAGTGTTCCATCAATATCAGTTCTTTATGGATAGTATGTTTCATCAATAGTCCTTTGGGATTGTCTTGGATCATTGTATTGTTGAGAATAGTTAAGTCATTCACAGTTCTTCATCAAACAATATTGCTGTCACTGTGCACAATGTTCTTTTGGTTCTGCTCACTTCACTATACATCAGTTATATAAGTCTTTTCAGGCCTTTCTGATATCATCCTGCTTAGCATTTCTTATAGTACAATAATATTCCATAACTATCATATACCACGGTTTGTTTAGCAATTCCCCAATTGATGGACATTCCTTTGATTTCCAATTCTTAGCCACCACAAAAAGAGCTACTATAAATATTTTTGTACACATATGTCTTTTTCTGTTTTGGGGGATGTCTTTGGGATATAAACCTAACAGTGGTATTGCTGGATCAAAGGGTATGCACAGTTCTATAGCCCTTTGGGCATAGTTCCAAATTGCTCTGTAGAATGGTTGGATCTTTGCACAACTCCACCAACAGTGGATTAGTGTCCCAGCTTTCCAACATCCAATATTTTCCTTTTTTGTTATATTTGCCACTCTGATAGGTGTGAGGTAACTTCAGTTATTTTAATTTACGTTTCTCTGATCAATGATGAATTAGAGCATTTTATCATATGACCATAGCTTTGATTTCCAAAAAATCCATTTTTAGTTGATTGCATAAATTACATAAAGGGAGGGAAAGTTTTTTTATAGTCAGACAAAGAGATTTTACCATTCAGTACTTTTCTTCTACTTCATCCATTTACATTTCCTTCCCACTCCTATTGAACTCCTATTTTCCCATTCTAATTATTTTCCTTTTTTGTTTGTTTGTTTTTTGTGGGGCAATGAGGGTTAAGTGACTTGCCCAGGATCACACAGCTAGTAAGTGTCAAGTGTCTGAGGCCGGACTTGAACTCAGATCCTCCTGAATCCAAAGCTGGTGCTTTATCCACTGTACCACCTAGCTGTCCCCTCTAATTATTTTCCTTTTTCCCTTCTACCTCCTACTTTATTCTTTTTTTATTCCCTCCCTACTCTCTTCCATTTCCATTTCATCCTTTTTGTTTGTTTGTTTGTTTGTTTTTTAGTGAGGCAATTGGGGTTAAGTGACTTGCCCAGGGTCACACAGCTAGTAAGTGTTAAGTGTCTGAGGCCGGATTTGAACTCAGGTACTCCTGACTCCAGGGCTGGTGCTCTATCCACTGTGCCACCTAGCTGCCCCTCATCCTTTTTTTCTACTTCTTTAAGCCCCAAATTAATCTACCTTGTACATTCTCAGAGGAGAATTGGGGTGTAAATAGCATCATTGCTATTATGATTGCTCTCATTCCCTCCTATTCTAATGAGGTGACCAAAAAGATCAGACCTGTTAAGTTTAGTCATTTTCGGAGTTGCTTATTTGTAATAATGAAGAAGAAAATTACACAAGTAATTCAGGTATTTACATTTTGTTTAGAAATGTATCATTTTGGGGCAGCTAGGTGGTACAGTAGATAGAGCACCGGCCCTGGAGTCAGGAGGACCTGAGTTCAAATCTGGCCTTAGATACTTGACACTTACTAGCTGTGTGACCCTGGGCAAGTCACTTAACTCTCATTGCCCCACCAAAAAAAAAAGTATCATTTTGCTTTTTAGTAGCACATATTTTCCTACTTGTTTTTAAAAAATTAATATTGAAATTATTTTGGATTTTCTGGTTCATATATGGATTGATGGTAGAAATGATCTAAAAGTATATACTGCTGGGGCAGCTAGGTGGTGTAGTGGATAGAGCACTAGCCCTGGAGTCAGGAGCACCTGAGTTCAAATCCAACCTCAGACACTTAACACTTACTGGCTATGTGACCCTGGGCAAGTCACTTAACCCCAATTGCCTCACCAAAACAAAAATAAATAAATGAATGAATGAATGAATGAATGAATGAATGAATGAATGAAAGTATATACTGCTAGCCAAAAGAAACCAAGATAAAAAATCTCTGCAAGTAATATGCAGAGTGAATAATCCATATTTGAATAATGCAGTTTTAGTGTAATTTCAGCATCCATGCTATTCACGCTAATGAGAATAATATCATATTCCCCAGGAAAAAAAATGCAGTGCTTCTATTTTCAAAAAGACCCTTTCAGGGGCAGTTAGATGGCACAGTGGTTAAAGCACTGGCCCTGGATTTAGGAGTACCTGAGTTCAAATCCGGCCTCAAACACTCTGTGTGACCTTGGGCAAGTCACTTAACCCCCATTGCCTGCAAAAACAAAGAGACCCTTTCACATTATGTTCATTTAATGTGATGAGATTTTCTTCAGTTTCTAATACTAGTGGTCTCTAGACTTTTTTGATAGCAGTACTCTTTTCAAGAAAAAGAAGTGTTAATTTTCAAATTTTATACATGCACTAATGTAATGATTATAAATTTGTATACTTTATAATTATAATAATTAGAATTTTTCATTTTTGTCCAAAAAAATTTGCCATGGTGGGTGAGGCAACTTGAAAGTGTACATAAGTATTAGAAACATTTATTACTCTTTTTGGATTTATGTATCAGTAACTATTAAGTTTAATAAGTTTCTAGTGAAGATTTCCTTCTTTAGTGATCTTTTTACTATATATTTTTTTCCTACTGAAATTCTCATTTGTTTTACAGATAGTGAGGACATTGTGCCTTTTTTTGACTCCTTCAGAACGAAAGTGCTCCAGACTTTGTAGGAATGAGTCTTCATTTAAGTATGAATCTGGATTATTTGTACAAGGCCTTCTCAAGGTACAACTTGTGTTCTTTTCTACAAAATGAAATGTTATATCATTTTGGAAACTCATTTAAAATATTTACTCTTTTCTGTGTTAGTGTTTAATGTGTCATTTGACTTTTACATCTAGTTTTTCCAGAAATTTTATATATATAATACATATACTTTTTCTTTTTTCATTGTGGAATGTATTCCAGGGAATTTAGTCTCCACAAAATCACTATTCTTAGCCTAAAGCATGTGTCCTAGGGTATGTTGATTGTATAGTCAGTGGGACACCACAGTATGCTCCATTGCCAGTGCTCCATGTATAATTCTGCTACACCTAACTTGCAAAAACCACTACAAAAGCAAATTTATTTTTGTCTCTCTGAGAGAAAATTTCTACTAATTTACACTCAAATTGGAATTTTTTTCCTGAGCAAAGTTAGTAGTATTTTTAAGTTTACACCACCTTGGATATTAACTGAGGGAGAAAAAAAAATGTTTCCTATATGCATTTTTATTTCTATTTGTATTTTAAAGATTATTCCACTTTTCTCTTTTTTCTGCATTTCAAGGCTACAGTGAACCTAAAATGCCTAAATGCCAAATACCTAAACTTGGAAGTAATTATTCAGATACTTAATTATACTAAAATAATCAAATATGTATACATAAAATAAAAACTTGCATATTGTTCTGAGACCATTATTCTCTCCTAGGGTTGCCTTCTTTTGAGCATGCAAACAAGGCAAAGTGGAAAAGGGTCGGGGTGGGGAGATTAAAAAAAGAATGCATATAGAACATTGTGCTTATCTCACATGATAGAGACATGATAGCATCACCCTGGGTACCACAATGATAACTTCAATGTGACTACTCCTTGGGGGGCATTAAAACTGCCAACTTGGTTTGTGCAAATTTATCAAAATAAAAGAGTACATTCATGTTCAGAAAGTAATCATTTGAGGAAATTAATGGTCTTTAGTAGCATTTCCTGATGATAAAATCCTAGGACTTGTAGAACTGGAAAAAATCATTTAGTCCATTCTCTTTCATATGTATCTCTGCCTGCTCAATTCCTGCTCATTCTTCAAGGTTGGATCAATTGCTATTTCTTTCCTGGTCCCTATCCCATCCAACAACCCACCCCCACCCTATTTTGTACCTCACTTTGCATTTTTTCCTTCTTATATTATGGTTAGTTGCATAAACACGCTAACCCTCTGGCCAGACCATAGGGCGTAAGAAACAGCATGGTATAATGAAAAGACTACTAAATTTAGAGATAGAGAAGCTGGGTATCCCTTTTCTGCTACTTATTAGTTGTATGATCTTGGTGAAATCTCTTAAAACTCTTGGGGCTTCAATTTCTTCATCTGTCAAATGAGGGGAAAGGTCCAAATGATTTATAAGGTTTCTTCCTGCTCTAAATCCTCTGCTCCATTAGTAAATATCTTTATCCCCCACAGTGCTTAGTTTATTATATGAATTCAGTAATTACTGAGTGAATGAATAGATGTTTACAGATCAAAACCTGACCCTTAGAAAGGTGGCCACACAGTCACCTAGACAGTTAAGTGGTTCACTCAGACCTCCTGAGGTACAGTGTAGTGCTCTTGCTCTGTATATGCCAGTTTTCCTCATGTAAGGAAAAAAATGTTTCATCTATTAATAAGTTAACTGTCCATATTAAGGATTTCAGGTGTGATGGATGAAATTGGTATGGAAAGAACTTGGTTGGAGTTAATCTGAAAAAAAGGATTTTTCAAAAATGGGAGTCATAACTAAATAGAAGTATAATAGGCTCTCTTGGTAGCTCTTTGAAAGTTTGGAAACATGGTACCAGCCAATGAATCAATATCTATTAGTAAATTTAAACATGTTGAAAATAAAGGAATGTAAATAACCCGTTGAGTTATTTTTGATAGCTATTAAAGGCATGCAGAAATAGCACCTGCTGTTGGACTACTTAAAACATCCTCCAAGAACTCTTTATCACAACAAAATTCTTTATATAAAAAAAAAAATTTCCAAATCCCAGCCATTTTTTTCAACCAACATTTGGTAGAAGAAAATTTTAGTACTACAAAAAGCTTTGGATCAAAATAGCTCCTTAGTAGTCCTTTTAGTTGGATTTTACTTGCATAACTCTCAGAAGTGGTCTTTCATTGTACCTAGCCTTGCTAGATATTTCTAGAAAATTTCATAATGTTTATTTAGAAATATTTTGTAGAACAGGAAAAAATCCCCATCCTGAAAAAACCTGAAAGTATGGAAGATTTATGTAAAGTTTTCATAGTATGTTTAATTTCTCTTTTACTTTGACAGGATTCAACTGGAAGTTTTGTGTTGCCCTTCCGACAAGTCATGTATGCCCCATATCCCACTACACACATAGATGTGGATGTTAATACAGTGAAACAGATGCCACCCTGTCATGAACATATCTATAACCAGCGTCGTTACATGAGATCAGAGCTGACTGCGTTTTGGAGAGCTACTTCAGAAGAAGATGTGGCTCAAGATACAATTATCTATACAGATGAAAGCTTCACTCCTGATTTGTATGTAATGGCTTCCAAATTATACTTGATATTGCTCTATTTCCACAAACTTAATTATTAACTTTTGTGCTAGAATACTGACAATAACATCTAAATGCATACAATTTAAATACAATGTACAAAAGATAAGGAACATGATTAATGATAATGTTTGAAGGAACATTTTCTAAGTTAAATGGACCTTTTTCTCTTGTGCAGTTTTTCCTGTCATCATTGTCTTTTTTTCCTCGAATGGTTCAAATTAGCCTTTAAAATGACAGTAGTATTAATATTAATTTAATTAGCTAAACAAAAGGAATAAATTCTGGCTATTTTTATCCTGAAGAAAGCATGCAATATACCCTGGGCCTACTGCAAAATACATTGCAGTATGTGAGTGAATTATTTTTTACATACCATTTTACGTATTTCAGTTACAGGATATGGCTTTTAAATTCAGTGAAATGAAAATCCATGATTATAAATTGAATATCTTTCTCCCAAATAGAAAAATGGTGACTATGAAAATAAATGGTAATGATCATAACATCATGAAGAAAATACACTGAAAATAAGAGAATTATAGCATAGCTTTCATTTTTTAATCAGTCAGATGTTATCATTTTCTTTATGAATACAGCTGTTCACCAAATTAAATTGTCTAGACCAGCAAAGATAGAAAGAAAGAAGGTTCAAGTTCAGATTACCTGAAAGCTTATCCACAAAAAATGTTTTTTCCATTTGCTCATGCCAAGAAGTGTATGGCTACAATAGTGTTGTTCCATGTCATTATAATTGACCTGGAAAAATAGAGTACTGATGTTTATGGTAGACATAGAAAGTGGAGAACTTAAGTCACCATCCCATTGACCTCTTATCTTATATACAACTTCCATTGAGACCAGCAGACAAATAGAGCCTATCTTGTTTCAGCTCCAGTGTTTCTTGCATTTTCTCTAAAGTAACATCACTGGGGGCCGCTAGGTGGTGCAGTGGATAAAGCACCGGCCCCAGATTCAGGAGCGCCTGAGTTCAAATCCAGCCTCAGACACTTGACACTTACTAGCTGTGTGACCCTGGGCAAGTCACTTAACCCTCATCGCCCTACAAAAGAAATTCATTCATTAATTTTTTTTAAAAAGTAGCATCACTGATTCATTCAGTTTATCAGGTTGCCTTAAGAAATCCTACATAATTCTCATCCAATGCTACCTAGTGTCTTAGAATTGGAAATACTGGTGTCTAAGTGAACCACTGATCTATACAGCCAAGCATGAGAAGTGCTGATTTTGCTACTGGGTCACTTTTCTTCTGCCAGCATCTCTGCAAACCTCTCATCTCTCCCCTTATTTTTTAGACTATGGTGAATCTGACATTCTTTCCCATTACTTCTGCTGAGGATATATTTCTCTGTACCACCCTGGCTTTTAATCCATACTCCTACTTTGTTATGCTTTTTTTTCTTATTCTGGGGGGGGGGGCAGGGCAATGAGGGTTAAGTGACTTGCCCAGGATCACACAGCTAGTAAGTGTAAAGTGTCCGAGCCAGATTCGAATTCAGGTCCTCCTGAATCCAAGGCTGGTGCTTTATCCACTATGCCACTTAGCTGCTCCATAGTTTCTTATTCTTTATTAAATGCTGACTTCCTTTCTGACCTGAATCTGACTTTGGATTCTGATAAATACTTTGAGAAAGAGTACAATATTTTCCTGATTTTTTGAGCCAAGGTGGGGGATATTCTACTCTCTAATTTTCATAATATATATCAGTTGATCATAATCCCCAAACATACCCTAATAAATACAAGGATAATTGAAGTTAATGTAAAAGAAATCCCAGATGCCTCTCCTGTAGTACCATGTTAGTCTTCCTTTATACCCTTTATTTGACATTATTTCCCTCCCAAACCTGATTATAGAGTTATTAGTTTAGAAGAGCAAATTTATTTACTGCTTTTTAGAACCAATCATTACTCTAATTAACTGCTTACACTTGAGGCATGGTCTCTGTTTTCAGAGATAAGTTATAGTAATCCACATAGTGATTTGACTATAATACAAAGAAGAAAGTGAACTGACCTAAAAGTTTCTATAGGAAATAAGCCCCTCAAATTATAGATTATAATTCAAGTTCAGTTCCTTAAAACCAGATTTCTTTTCTCTTCCTACCATCCATAAACTAATTTTCTTTGTTGCCATTTTTTAACAGTCTGACTTATATTCTGTCTTTACTCTGTCTTCCCAGGAATGTTTTTCAAGATGTCCTACACAGAGATACACTAGTAAAAGCCTTCCTGGATCAGGTAATAGTTGAATTAAGAATCAACAGGAATAAAATATTTTCTTATCTAATATAGGCCTCCATTATCCCAATTATGTCATCCATTACAAAACGAAATCATATTTTTAATGTTTTTCCTTAATAGCATCAAACTTATTTTCTTCAGTACTAATGGAAAACCTATAGAATAATTATGAAAAAAACTGGTGTTCCCACATCCACTGCTGTATATTTTAATTAGTCACACTAACCATAGATTATAATGCTAAAAATTACTGACTCTTGAGTCAACTGAAATAATTAAGTGGACGTAGCACTTTCCCATTTAAGTAGGTCCCTTTCTCTCCACCCCCAAAAAGAGACATTTTTGACTAGTTAAACAGGCATTGTGATAAGTCATGGTGATATAAAGACAACCAATGAAATTATCCCTGCTGTCAAGGATCTTACATATTTGGGGGGAGAAATAACATGTACACACAATATATACAAAATAAAAATAAGATAATGGAGCCTGAGAAGGTGTGAAATGGGAGAAAAGTATTCTGTTTGAAGAATATCAAAACCAGTTCAACTGGACCATTTAATGCATAAAGAGTGGGGGGGAAGGTTTGAGTCAAGGTTGTAAAGGTTTTAAATGCTTTTGAATTCTATCCTTAGAGGGAATAGGGAACAATTGGAGTTTATCAAGCAGCCTAGTGACTTGGTTAGATCTGTGCTTTAGGAAATTCACTTTCACAGCTCTCTGGAGAATGGATTGGAGAAGGGAAAGACTTGAGGCAAGTGGGCCCATCAAGGCTATTACAGTAATCCAGGCAGGGAGCCATGAGGGTTTGAATTAAGTTGAAGAGAAAGACAGAGAAGATGTGAATGGGGAATCATTAAGACTTGGCAAATGCTCAGCACCTACTATGGGCCAGGCATTGTTCTAAGTGCTGTGGATCAAAGAAAGGTAAAAGAATCTTGTCTGATTGTAATATATGCATTTGAAACTTTGTTGGTGAAGAGTTTTAAAAGATATTGTGCTGCGTCAAATCAATTTTGGGGAATCAGCAAGCAAACATAGTGAAGTCTCGTCATTTCTAATTTCACTCAGTTGTTTGAAAAGATAAATTCTGTTGTAGAAAATAGTTTTTAAAAGCTGCCTGTTCCTTTTTTATATTTTGAAAGATTCCATCAATATATGTGTCGACTGGGGGCAGCGATTTGGCACAATGGATAAAGCAACGGCCCTGAATTCAGGAGCACCTAAATGTGACTTTAGACACTTGACACTTACAAGCTGTGTGACCCTGGGCAAGTCACTTAACCTTCATTGCCCTGCATATATATATATATATATATATATATATATATATATATATATATATATAGAGAGAGAGAGAGAGAGAGAGAGAGAGAGAGAGAGAGAGAGAGAGAGAGAGAGACCATACTCACAAAATGAGAAAGGCATATCAGTTGGTATTTATTCAAGTTCATTTGATTAAGTTTATTGAATAGTAATAGTCTTCACCACATCCCAACCTCCTATTTCTTTAATAATTTCCTTTCACTGCAAGGCCTTTTATTTTATTTTTCTTTCTTTCTTTTTTTTTTTTTTTTGCAGGGCAATGAAGGTTAAGTGACTTGCCCAGGGTCACACAGCTAGTAAGTGTCAAGTGTCTGAGCCTGGATTTGAACTCAGGTCCTCCTGACTCCAGGGCCGGTTCTCTATCCACTGTGCCACCTAGCTGTCCCCACTGCAAGGCCTTTTAAAACTGTTAATGCTTTCAAGATTACATCCCCTCCAGTCCATTTCCTTTGTGTATACTTGGTCTGGTCCAGCCATTCTTCCTGATTTCATTATTTTAAGCACCATTTCACATTCCTCCTATAGCACAATGGGAATTGAGATGTTCAAATGTAGTTTAGTTGTCATTAATAAAAAAATAGATTGTTTTAAAACTTTTTACAGTTATTCTAAATCAGTCTATTTATTGCCTTTTGATAGCTTTAGAAATTTATGGCATTGAAATACCTTTTGACTTACTCATAAATTGTAAAGGCTTTAGAGGGGAAAAAAGCAAGAAATAATCATCTCAGAATTATAAACAGAATTTCACTGCATTAATTTGCTAATTATTCTTCTGTGCTATGAACATTATTTGGTATTTTATTTAAAATACCAGCTATGTCTATATATTACATGGGAGCAGATGAATAATAGGAGTTGATGACTTGTCCCAATCCATTTGATTCTTCTTGTATTCTGCTTTTCCCAAGTGAATACTTAGGGACATCCAACTCAAAAAAATCTCCTAGGCAGTAGGGGGTATGGTAGTCCAAATGCATGATGGCTTCACCCAGTGTCTGCCCAATATCAAAAGTAAATCAGAGCTATCTGGAGGATCTAGTTATCTACAGGAGCTCCTTCTTCTTCCTTTTGGACTCTATACTTGGCATTTCCATATCCTTGGCATTAAGAGGGCGTATTTGGCAAGAATGTCTGCCTTATGCCTTGTTTCTGCTATTACATCATTCGAGGGATCTTGTATAATTTTGACATATATTAAAGCCTTTTTGGAAAAGATCACTTAGGGTACTCTTTTTCTTAATCAAATCAAACATTTTTTTATAGTAAACAAACAATAATTTGAATGAAAAGAATAAGAAAAGGGGCAGCTAGGTGGCGCAGTGGATAGAGCACCGGCCCTGGAATCAGGAGTTACCTGAGTTCAAATCCGGCCTCAGACACTTAACACTTATTAGCTGTGTGACCCTGGGCAAGTCACTTAACCCCAATTGCCTCACTAAAAAGGAAAAAAAAAGACAAGAAAAACCAAGTGGGTCCAAGTCCCAGATGCCTCTCTTAGACGAGCAGTCTCCAAAATATGTCCTGTGGATGCATGATCCATTCTCTTTGTGATAGCCAAATGTGGGCTTGTCCCTAAAAGAGTTACACCATTTCCCTTTCACTAATTATGGTTCACCACTTGCCGTAATTCTTCCCCTCTCAGTGCTGGCCCCAGTAAGTAGCTGTGTTGTGCAACAACCCCTAAGTTATAGCTAACACTGCCCCAGGTGTGTTGCAGTTGGGTAGGCAGCTTGTCCTAACAATCACCCCAGCCAATGATTGCTCCCCTTCCCTCCCCCACCCTCAGTCTCCTTTTGGCTACCACAGACACCCTTCATTAGATGGGCTTTGTATTTGGCATAGTGGCCAATGAGTAAGATGCCCCGCTTTTATTTATTAGTGAGAGAATGACTAACATAGGATGAGCAAGCAAAACAGTCTGCTTTGCAGATCCCATTGCCTTATCTTTTTCTTCCAAACTTTTAGAACATAATATTTTCAAGGAGGGTATCAGTATCCTTCCTGTCTCCCTAATTCTCAACCTTCTTTTTCTCATTCATTCGTTCAACTGAAACTACTTTGTTCAGAGTTACTAATGTTCTCTTAATTAACATGTCATTAGTAAAACCTCATATCTATTGGTACACTTTAAAGTCATCCAAATAGACTTTCAATATGATTTTAATCCATTGGTTAAAAATGCAAAAGTTCACAGCTTCCAATTACTTTGCAAGAACAACTGATTAAAAAAGGAAGATGGAAATTTACTCAGTGAATTTAAACAAAAACCTTTGAGTGACTGGTGGACATGATTGGAAAACGAGTATCAGGATTTAGTGAGCTTAGCCAACAATGATGGATTTTTTTGTTGAGAACTATGTATCTCAGTGATGTTTCTTTTTTCAACTATGACAGATTTTAAACCAAGTATCAAAATGATACAGACTTAAAAAATAAAATAAAATAAATTAAAAAAAAAAAAGAGGGGCAGCTAGGTGGAGCAGTAGATAAAGCACCGGCCCTGGATTCAGTAGTACCTGAGTTCAAATCCAGCCTCAGACACTTGACACTTACTAGCTGTGTGACCCTGGGCAAGTCATTTAACCGCCATTGCCGCACAAAAAAAAAAAAAGATACAGACTTTATACTCATTATCACAGTGTTGAACCCAAATTTTCAATTGATCACATTAAAATATTATTCAGCATAAAAACAGCTAAGTGATTTTTAGCAATAATGATATTTTAGTGAGCAACAAGGTTCTTTTGTAGTGTTAAATGTTATTTTCAGAGTATTTCATTATATCTTTATTTCTATTTTGGGGAAAGTTTATGATGTATAGGGCTTTGTACAATAGTACATACAAAGGTTGTCATGCCGGGGTGGGAGTGGGGATAAGCTCCTGCTCTCTATAAAATGCTCCAGTGGCGTGCGTCTCAAATAGCCTCTGACAACTGAAGCCCAACTCCTGGCCTTCTCGTGGTGGAACTGTTTCCACTAGCAGGAGAAGGAGCGAAGGCGAGTCACTGGCGCCTTAAAACCAGTTGCTTTGGGCAGGTGGGGCTGGTCAGCCTTGGAAGGCAACTCGCCTAAGGGAAGGAACCCTGATTTTAAACCTCCGCTGCCTTGCGGCTATACCCATATATGGGAAAGGCTTCGGGAGTTAACCCTGAGGAAAAATCAGGAGTCAGAGTCCCTTAGGCAGTTGGATGTTGGACATCACATCCCTCTGGCAACTCCTGCGGCAGCACTGGTGCCAAACTGTACTGGCTCTGCCTCTCCTTTGGATCCACCAATGTTGCAGAGAGGGAAAATCTGCTGCATGGGCAACAGCTTGTTTTCCATATTGATCTGCCCAGGCCAGCACCCTGGAGAGGACACTCCATCTACTCCTCATGGGATAGATACAACAAGGGATCGGACTGCACAGCCACACTGGCCTGTGGCTCTTCAAGGCACTGATCCATGGTCGTCTGTGACTGGCGGAAGCCTACTACATGTATATAATTTATGAACAAGAAAATACATATATTAGAGTGCATGTACAAACATTTTTTATCAGTAGGGATAGGTTTTTTAAATTAAAAAAAATTTCTATTTTTAATTTTTCTCAGTTACATGTAAAGGTATTTTTTGAGTTCCAAATTTTTTTTCTCGTCCTCCCTTCTCTTCCCAGTTTTATAGCCTTTTCGTCATGGTTCTAAATTGCTCTCCAGAATGGTTGGATCAGTTCTGCATTAGTGTTCCAATTTTCCCACATCTCCAACATTTATCATTTTCCTTTTTTGTCATATTAGCCAATTGGATAGGTGTGAGGTGGTGCCTTAGAGTAGTTTTAATTTGCATTTCTCTAATCAGTAGTGATTGAGAACATTTTTTCATATGTAGCTATAGATATCATCTGAAAACTGCTTGTTCATATCCTTTGACCATTTCTAAATTGGGGAATGACTTATATTCTTGTATATTTGATTCATTTCTCTATATATTTTAGATAGAAGGCCTTTATCAGAAATATTGTTTGTAAAAATTGTTTCCCATCTTTCAGCTTTCCTTCTAATCTTGTTTGCATTGGTTTTGTTTCTGCAAAACCTTTTTAGTTTAATGTAGTTAAAATGATCCACTCTGCTTTTCATAATGTTCTCTGTCTCATCTTTAGTCATAAATTCTTTCCCTCTCCACAGTTCTGACAAGTAAACTATTCCTTACTTTTCTAATTTACCTGTGTGGTATCACCCTTTATGTCTAGATCATGTACCCATTTTGAATTTACTTCAGTGTATGGTGTAAGATGTTGGTCTATGCCTAATTTCTGTCATAATATTTTCCAGTTTTCCCAGCAGTTTTTGTCAAATAGTGAGTTCTTATCCTGGAAGTTAGAGTTTTGGGGTTTATCAAACAGGAGATTGCTGTGTTTTGTGTGCCTAACCTATTCCATTGATTCCTCCTCTTTCTTAACGGGCACCAGATAGTTTTGATGATTGCTGCTTTATAATATAGTTTTAGATATGGTACATCTAGGCCACCTTCCTTTGTATTTTTTTTCATTAATTCCCTTGATATTCTTGACCTTTTGTTCCTCCATATGAATTTTGTTACTGTTTTTTCTAGATCCAGGAAATAATTTTTTGGTAGTTTGATTAGTATGGTATTGAATAAGTAAATTAATTTGGGTAGAATTGTGATTTTTATTATATTAGCATGGCCTACCCATGAGCAATTTATATTTTTCCATTTGTTTAGATATGATTTTATTTTTTAAAGTGTTTTGTAATTGTGTTCATATGGTTCCTGGGTTTACCTTGGCAGGTATTTTATATTGTCTACATTTATTTCAAATAGAATTTCTCTTTCTATCTTTTGCTGCTGGATTTTGTTAGTCATATATAGAAATGCTGATGATTTATGTGGGTTTATTTTATATCCTGCAGGAATAGTGTTTTTTTTAAAGGCTTGGAGACTACCTGGATGGCCAGTGCATAGTGCATGCATGTATACGTGTGTGTGTGTGTGTGTGTGTGTGTGTCCCGATAGGCAGTGAGCTACCCACAGAGTTGAATAAGAGAAGAACATGCTGAATTACCTTAAGGAAATGTATAATGTTTTTAATGACCTTCAAGCTTCTCTCTTTCATCCTTTTACAAGTCATGTAATACAAGTCTCAGGGAATGAAAATTGAAGATGTTTCTTCCAAAGGTCAGTGTAGAGACACTATGAGCATAGACTAACATATTCCAAATGAGGAATTGTGTAGGAGAAGCAGGATAAAGTATATCATCTTCTGGTGACAGATTTATGCCAAGAAAAAAGAAGGGACAGTTATGTAGCAAGAACAAAGAATAAGCAATGAACAACTTTCCTGATCCATTGGTAACCTTATAATGTCAAGACATTACGTAAACTCATATACAGATAACGTCACACTAGGTTAAATTGCTTTCTTTCTTTTTTTTTTTTTTTGGTGGGGCAGTGAGGGTTAAGTGACTTGCCCAGGTTCATACAGCTATTAAGTGTCAAGTGTCTGAGGCCGGATTTGAACTCAGGTTCTCCTGAATACGGGGCTGGTGCTTTATCCACTGCGCCACCTACCTGCCTCCTTGAATTGCTTTCTCTGCTTTGAAGAAATACACATTAATGAGATTATACTACCATCAAAATATTGAAGTGATTTTGCTATTTACTTTAGTCAATAAATAATGGGTTTTTATTATAGTAGAAAATGATCGTTATAATTTTCCTTACCACAACTAAAGTATTAGTAGGTTTTCTGTAAAGCTCATCCCTATAATTAAAGTAAGTTTATTTCATCACCAGTGGCAGGCCCTACCTAAAAGTGACAAGACCTGGAGTAATGGGGATTTCTAGGCTCCTTTGACTTTTTCCTTTTGGTGACTGCTTTACAGTCAATTACACTTATGCAATAAATGGTGAAATCAAAGACAATCTCTTTGTCTTTTCACATTTTTCATCAGTAGTTTGTTTGAATAGGTCAGGTTAAGGTTGTTGCAGTTGTACCCAATATCATTTTATTTTTCTTATTCTAATCTCATATTGATTTTGATCTTTGCCCAAACAAGTGTGATTACTCACAGAAAACTGATTCTGGTAACTCCCACATCAATAACCACTATTTCCTGACTAAGATAATAGTTTCAATAATAGAACATAGTTTCCTGTTTTTAGAATCATATGTCGGGGCAGCTAAGTGGCGCAGTGGATAGAGCACCGGCCCTGGATTCAGGAGGACCTGAGTTCAAATCGGGCCTCAGACACAACACTTACTAGCTGTGTGACCCTGGGCAAGTCACTTAACCCTCATTGCCCTGCCAAAAAAAAAAAAAGAAAAAGAATCATACATGTAGAGCTAGAAGGGAGGAAGGGACATCAGAGGCCAGATAATGCATATATACATTATTTTACAGAAGAGGAAATTCCAGTGAGGTTAAGTGACTTGTTCAAGGTCACACAGATAGTAAGTATTAAGACAGAATTTAACCCAGGTCCTCTGTATCCAGGTCCTCAGAATCCAATGTTATTCTAGGTTTTGATACATCTTATACATTATATCACTCTCTAGATGAAAGCATAGGTGGTAGTTAGACTTCAGTTTCCTAAATAGTCTGTAAGCCTTTTTGGCTTCTTTGTTTCTCTAATCTAAGTGGTATTTTCCAACATTTTCTGTAATCTTTTATACACACCTTCACATCAGAGTCACAAAGTATAAAAGTTGGTTATTTTGAAGACCAACTAGTTCTTAGAAAAAATTTATTAATCTCTTCATCCTCTGCAACAGATGTCAGCACATACGCTGCTGTTGTCTTCATGGTATTTTGTTTATGCTTATCATAAGCATTGTAAGAAAAGTTGATCAAATGTCCCATAAAGTGGTGTTTCTTGTTGCCTTTGAGTACACTATGAAACCAGCTCCCCCAATTTCTGTTTGCCTCTCCAAGGAGAGTGTATGAGCCATCATCCATTTATCTGCAAACTACATTTTGCCTTTCTGTTTTAGCATGAAAAATGTCAATATTGATGTATTTTTGTTTCTGTATGTAAATTTGTTGTTCCTTGGACAAAGATCTCATGCTTAGAGTACCAGTAGTAAAGTTAATGTTTATAAATGGTTAATGGTTTATGAATTTTATTGTAAATAATAAAATATTATTGGATATCACCCTCTCTTTGCTACTTCATCATAGTCACTGCAGAAGCAAAATGGGGCCACATTGGATGGTAGAAATGGATTTATGGAAAGAATTCTGGGAGAAACATAAATATGAAAGTGATAGTTTTTAGAGTAACTTTGTTTACTCATAAAATACCATTGTTTTTCTTATAGGTGTTTCATTTGAAACCTGGTTTGTCTCTGAGAAGTACTTTTCTTGCACAGTTTCTACTTGTCCTTCATAGAAAAGCCTTAACGCTAATAAAATACATAGAGGATGATACGTAAGTAAAATTTCTGGTAGAATGAAGATAATTTTAGACTTTTTCAGGTGAGCATTTTATATAATGTAACAAGAGTTTTTCCTTGTAATTTTCAGGCAGAAGGGAAAAAAGCCATTTAAATCTCTCCGAAACTTGAAGATAGATCTCGATTTAACAGCAGAGGGCGATCTTAACATAATAATGGCTTTAGCTGAGAAAATCAAACCAGGCCTACATTCATTTATCTTTGGAAGACCTTTCTACACTAGTGTGCAAGAACGGGATGTGCTAATGACATTTTAAAAGTGTAACCTTTTAAGTATATTTCATCATACTACCTTGAGTGCTGTTCAGAGAAAATGAGTGTTATGAAAAATATCATTTTTTTGGTCATGCATCTAAAGCTCTGCTGTGCACTTTGAACTAAAAGTTATTATATTGCAGTCTTTATGAGATAAAGTACTTTATAATTACTTTATCAGGTACATCATAACAAATGGATCCCTTTTTGATATGCACTTTTTTGGAATAGCCTTTTGTTTACAATTACAATATTCTTTAATGTTAGGGTGATATGTAAATTTGACTATAGCTGCTATCTTCAAGAACCTTGCAAATATTTGATTTAAATTCATCTCAGAAGGTTTTGTGTTAATACAGTTGTTTTCCAAATTATTTTTCCAGGGGTTTTAGGTTGCTATAATATTTTGTATTCTGTAAATCAACCATTTAAAAATCAGAGCAGTTTACTAGAATCATTTATAGAACTAAAAGAAAAAGTGAACATAAATTAAACTTCAAATAGAAATAAAATACTAATCAAGCAATTATTAAACTTCATTGAAAAACAAAATAATAATCAGACTCCCTGATTGTAGTGGGCTACCCTATATTTCTTATTTTATCATCCAGGCTAATTGAACTATGAACAAAATATGGGTATTTGAAATTTACATTTAAATTGCTCTTATGAACTTTTTAATAAAGCATTTTTCTTTGTTAAGTCAGACTAAAACATTTGTCTTTACCTCCTTGAAAATAAAAATTGGAGGGAGAATATAAAATGTTCCTAAAGTAATTTAATTTTCCCTTCACATATGCTTATACTGATCTTGTTTTTCAATCATTGTAGCTCTGAAATTGTAAAAAATTATATCAAAATGCATTGGTTTAAACCTTTTTGATCATTGAGAGCTTTTCTTTCTACCTGTTTACACCTTTGAGTTCAAATTCATAAGAGTTTTGTAGTATTGTCTTTTCTGGATCAAATGGGAGAAAGCAAGATGTATTTTTTCTATTCCTTTTTTTCTTAGGGTGCATGAGTTTGTTTTTTTGTAAAAAGCATTCTGATTAACAACTTTAAATGGATAATATGAGTGCTTTAGAGGACTTGGGATTTTGCCAGTTTATGTTTTATATTGGAGTCTTTGAAAAATTAACTTTGTGGTGCTAACATTTTCTTTGCCTTTATCCTTACCCCAGAGCCCAAAGGTGTTACCATGCACAATCATATTGTGATACTTTAATTTTTATTCTAAGAAAGCCCTTTATTGAAATTTTTCTTAGATTATGAGAGATTCCCTTGCTTCATAATTTGTTTTTCCTTTTGAGACCATTTTGCCACTTAATTTTTAAAAATGGAAAGATGTAATTGAAAAGGAAATAAAGTATATGTTTCTAAGTTGCATATCCTGGAAAGGATGATGTTAGGCCACAGTTAAGCACATTATACTTATTTGGTTATTCTTTCCACATTCTACATATTCAGAACATCTTCATCATGAAGAATAGGTACTACTTTGACAGAATTTGGATATTATTTGATTTCCTTCATATTTTGGGCCCTACTGCTAAATTTACAATAACTGATTAACATGTTTCTATGTTCAGAATATTGTTGGCATGAACATTGTGCCAGTGCCCAAGAAAATGTTTCCATTTTAAATTGTACTAGAAACAGTAAAAAGAATATTTAGAACAGAAACAAAAGGATAATGTTTGAGTAGACTTGCCAAGAAAATTTTACCCACAATGATACAACTTGTTTTAAAAGTTAGAAAGTTTTTATCATCACAAATAATAGCTGTCAAAATCTTGATTTTTAGGCAGAACACTGATTTAAATACATAATGCACTATAGCTCAGAGCTTTGAATAATTAATGGACACTACTGTGTCTCATAGCTCACTCAAAGCCTTGATACTTAATTTAAATGCTGGATTGTTCAAATGCTGGGTTGTATGTATAGAATTAATAATGTACAGTGAAATAAGTTATTAGAGCATGTGCAGATTCCATGTTGCATATCTTGTTTTTCCAGGCAGGAGGATTTTGAATAAAATGTCTTAGAAATTATTTTTGTGTGACAGTCATTTGTTCTAGGCATATTAATACTTGGTTATTGGAAAGCTGATTGAGCCTATAGTTTGTGCTAGCCTAAGTAGATACCCAGTTTGACTGTACTAACCTTTTATTAGTCATTAGCTTGCTGTTGTTTCTTAAAAGGAAATAGATTGTATTTTGAGTTCATTTTTAACAAAAGTTCTACTGTAACATTCAGCTAATTGCCAGAATCATCTGGGAATTAAAAACAGCAGTACCGCCCCATTTTCAGGTGTGTGTGTGTGTGTGTGTGTATTTAAACACATACATATGTATTTTTTAAATTTCAGTGTAGTCATCTGGCAGTTAGACTCAAAATCAGATTGTCTAGGTGGAATTATGATTTCATAATGTGTAGAGACAACAAGCTCACTCAATTCTCTTTCCATAGGACTCCTTTATTAAAAATGCAGACAATGAAAACCTCCAGTTGTAACCAAGGAAACAAAGATTAAAATAAAAAAACTTTTGATTCTAGGAGAACAGGTTAACCCACTATAAGTCAATTTAGTAACAGATTACTGAAAATGCTTTATTTCTTATGTTCTTGGGTAAGAAATGAAAACTAAACGTTAATGCTGCTAGATAAAAATGACACAGCTTTCCAAGTTTCTGTAATGCATCAGAAATGGAGTAAATTTCAGCAATACTGCCTATCAAGTTAGGCAAGGTATTGGAAAAGTCTCTTATTTAATGCATTTTAGTTTTTAGTTTTTGTTTTTGGGGGGCAGGGCAGTAGGGGTTAAGTGACTTGCCCAAGGTCACACAGCTAGCAAGTGTCAAGTGTCTGAGGTCAGATTTGAACTCAGGTCTGCCTGAATTCAGGGCCTATGCTTTATCCACTGTGCCACCTAGCTGCCCCCTGCATTTTAGTTTTAATATGCAGCTTTCTAAGTTATCATTTCACAAATACCTACTTTTGTGAAAAGTTATTTACCCTTGGAGTATAGTTTGAAACACATATAACCACCCAGTTTTTAAAGTTGGTGCTAGACAGGGGCAGCTAGATGGTGCGGTGTATAGAGCACCGGCCCTGGATTCAGGAGGACCTGAGTTCAAATCTGGCCTCAGACACTTGACACTAGCTGTGTGACCCTGGGCAAATCACTTAACCCCAATTGCCTTACCAAAAAAATTTAAAAAGAAGGCAACATGTATTAACAAATGTTCAAACTCTGCCTTTTGGCTTTTACTAAATGTAGTTATGTTTGAGTGGGTGCAGTTTGATTTAATATGTGCAAATCCTTGCAATAAGTTGTCATATAATTAAGTTCTATTTGTTTATAACTAAAAGAACATGAACTCAGAATTTGGATAGTCCAAAACCAGGTTTTTTTGCCTCCAATAATAATCCCCAATTCCCAGTTTTACTGAGTCACTATTAGTTTAATGGCTATATAAAATTTTATTTAATAATTTTTTTGCATAGCATTCATCTCTAATACGTTAACTGAGTGGTGCACTGCTGGGTGCAGACTGCTTTATGCAACTCCTTAAATCCCCATCTATCTATTTAGAATTTTTATTTTCCAAAATTACATGTAAAAAAGAAATTTTGACATCAGTTTTTTTAAAGCTTCTTGTTCCAAATTCTCTTCCTCCTGTTAAGGGCTAAAATTCTAGCTAAACTGTCTAAAATATCTAATGAGTGGTCGCCAATAAATTATAAGCTTTAGCAAGAGTTAGACTTTTAAGCATTTATTAAGGAGAATAAGAATTTGGTAAAGAGAGAGAAAGGCCTAGATTTCTATCTATTAAAGGGAGAGCACATTTCTAGCTCCCTTCTCCACCAGAGTCCAGAGGAAAAGAGAGCGCGAGACTGAGCGCCAGTCTCTTCCTTCCTCCTCCCACTAGCCCGTGTCACTTCCTGACTCCTGGTCTTGCCCTCAAAGACCTTCGCTTCATGGGCAGAACTCTTCTACAGTAAGTCTCCAGCAGGTGGCGTCATTCCAATCGTTACACTCCACCCTAAGAAATTAAGCAATTCAACATAAGTTATACATGAGTAGTCGTGCAAAACATTTCCACATTCACCAGGTTGTGAAAGAAAACAGACAAAAACAAAACTTCAGGTAAAGGAACTAACAAAAGAAATTATGCTTCAATCTGTATCCAGATACCATCAGTTCTTTCTCTGTAGATGGGCTGTATTTTTCATAAGCCCTTCAGAGTTGTCTTGGATCACTGCATTGCTGAAAATAACCACATCGTTCACAGCAGATCATCTTACAATATTGCTGTTATTTTGTATACAGTACATTTCACTCTGCATCAACTCATGTAGGTCTTTCCAGGTTTTTCTGATAGCATCCTGCTCATCTTTTTTTTAATAGTAAACTACATTTATGTAGTACTTTGTTTTTGGTGGGGTTTTTTGTTTGTTTCTTTTGTTTTTTTTTTCTTTTGAGGGGCAATGAGATTTAAGTGACCTACCCAGGGTCACACAGCTACTAAGTGTCCAGTGTCTGAGGCCAGATTTGAACTCGGGTCCTCCTGAATCCAGGGCTGGTGCTTTATCCACTGCACCACATAGCTGCTCCTATATAGTACTTTAAAGAGAGATTTCCATACAGTAAACCCTTGAGGTTGATTATTGCAATTACAGTAATAGATAACATTTATATAGTACCTTATACCTGATAAAGAATTTTTTTCATAATAGCCCAGCAAAGTACCATCCTTTTTATCATCATCATTAGACATCAATCCTCATCTTCATTCAATCATCATCAGTCCATCACTCATCATCATTTTACAATGCTCTTGCCTCCGCTTCAAAATTTTTTTCATAGTTACTATCACTGTTCCCCTCCATCCTATTCCCTCCCCATGATATTTACTCTCTATTTTCTATTTTCTTTCACCCTATCCCTCCTAAAAAGTTTTCCTTCTGACTGCCTCCTCCCCCAATCTGCCCTTCCTTCTTTCACCTCTCCCACCTTATCCCCTTCCCTTCTTACTTTCCTGCAGGGTTAGACAGATTACCCAGATGAGTGTGTATGTTATTCCCTCTTTGAGCTAGTTCTGATGAGAGTAAGGCTCACTCACTCCCCTGCTCCTTCCTCATCTTCCCCTCCATTCTATAAGCTTTTTCTTGTTTCTTTTATGTGATACTTTACCCCATTCCACCTATTCCTTTCCCTTTCTCCCAGTGCATTCCTCTCTCACCCCTTTATTTTTTTTTAAAGATATCATTCCTTCATGTTCAACTCACACCTGTGCCCCCTGTCCAAACATACTCTGGCTGGGGCTGGGGCTGGGGCTGCAAGGTGTGGCCCAGATCTACACTCCACTCTTACCCTGGCAACAACAGACTTTTCCTGCTGACCTTCTAAGCCATCTTTGGCTGGAAAATAATCTCACCCTGTCCTTTTGTGGGTTCTGCTGCTCCAGGAATTGTCTTATGGCATTATTTGAAGGAATTTTGGGGGAGAGCTCCAAAGAATCACTGCCTGTCCTCTACCATCTTCCTTGTCCTCCCCCCTTCTATCTCTAAACCTGTGAACCTCTGGCTACAAAGTATAGTCTTCTCTCCATGTTTGTTAGCCTTCTCTAAAAGGAAGTCTCAGAATTTTCTCTGGGATCCTGAAATTGGTTTCTTCTTATACACTCAGCTCTATTGTTAGGAAGATATATAAAATGCAAAAGATATAGATATATAGACATATGTGCATATATATATATATGTATATAAAATATATATGTTGTTATAACTTTTATTTTTGTCCCAAAATAATTCTGTTGCTAGTATTTTAGCTATTTACAATTTCCACCAGATTTCTTACACAGGCTACTAAAAATTACTAGGACACCTTTTTTATGCACTTTACATTTGTATAAGGCTTTGCACTTCATAAATTATTTTCATATGTTATTTCCTTTCACAATAACCCTGTGAGGTAGGAAGAGCAAAGTTGCAGACAAACCATACCCATCACTGATGATGATTCATTTGGAAACAAATGATACCACCAAAAGGAACCCAGAAAGCTTTGCTAATGATTATGGAATCTTGGGGAAGAAAACCTTAAGGGGTACAGAAAATATTTTCATTACTGCTATTTAACAAATTGAAAGGGTTCAGAAGAGATCACATATTTGGAATGTGAATAGCTAATTAAGATGGTGCCAGAGAAAGATTTGTATTTCTATACCAGTATCTTTTTTTCTTTTTTCAGTATTTCTTTTAAAATACTGGAATGATGGGCTCTTGTTCCAGGATGGAATCTACCTAGTGAGGGCCAATGAAAATATATTTGCTTGGAGATTTGTGAATCTGATCAACTGGACTCCAAACTATAAGCAGAAAAAAAAGAGAAGCCTGGCTACATATATCTGCCAAGACAATTAGCCTAGAGGGAGAGGGAATATAGGAAGAAGATGCAAAGGACAATAATTCACAGAAAATGATAACCAAGAAGGTAGTTAACAGTAAAATGTGGCCCCAACTGCCTATACATAATACATATAGGTAATAAAACAAGTTATCAAGCATTTATTTATTAAGTGTCTTCTGTGTGTTAGGAACTGTACCGGGGATACAAAGAAAGGAAAAACAAAACAAAACAAAACAAACCAGTCTCTGTCCTCAAGGAGCTTATAATCTAATAGAAAAAACATGAAAACAGCTATACATAAACAAGATGGATAAATTGCATTAAATGAAAATGACCATATAGTAGAAATCTATATCAAGAACATACTTGTGAGCAAGTCCAAGTAGTAGGAATTAGTATGAAAGAATGCATTTGGGTGAGGAAAAATTTAGGGAGAAGGAAGGAGTAGTGTGATGTAAATGTACTACTGACCACTTAACCAAAAGGAGGAAAGGGTTAACAAAACTGGCACAGATATTGTTATGGGCCTGGGATACCTCAGAAGTTTTCTGGGGGAAATCAAGGAACCTTCTCAAGAAACTAAACCAAAGGACAGACACACCTAAAGAGAATAATCAGCACCAGATCTGAACTGAGTTAGCTCCAGGACCACCACCCTTTATTCCAGTCTCCCCCACCCTTCAGGGAGATAAGATTAGGTGTGGCTGCTGCCTTTGTGGCATGAAGGGAACAGAGATGGCTTGAGATATTGGAGCTGCCTCTCACCCAAATTCCCCCAGCCACTGTCAGTGGGGGATGGTCCTCCCCCAATAAGGGAACTTAACACAGTCAAATGATCACCCCATCGGACCACCATCGGTCCTCTATTTGCCTGTCTCTTGCTTGAGGAGTACAGGGACTGTCTCTTCCTAGTCCAAAGATGAATGAATAAATGCAAAACCATTACTATATGCAAAGCGTTATGCTAGGCACTGGAAATTCAAATTGAAAAGCAAGAGTTGAACAAAAATGGTTTTTAGGGAGCTAAAATAGATGTTAAGTGAGAATAAGCTACTTCTCAATTCAGATCAGCAGGCCTAGCCTAAACAAACTACATCCATGGATGCTACAAGATCTGACCCATGGTGGTTTCTGAGCCATTGTTAATGACCTTTAAAAAATCATAGAGGTACATAGCAAGACATAGTACACTCTGTAGTATCAAAGAAAAGAAAAGAAAAAGTGGAAGTCCTTCAAAGTCTTACTATGTATTATGTAAAAAGATGGTTTGTTGAAGGAATGTGATGATTATTAAAAGTAAAATTAACCATATTGCTAGTTTTGTTTTTAATTTGTTGGTTTTCTTAGGTAGAGCACAGGAAAGCTAAATCATAATGCACATGTATTTCTATAAACATTTGACAAAATCTGTCATATTCTTGCGGGCTAAATGATAGTGCAAATAGTTGAATGAGAATTGGTTGAATGACAGGACCCAGAGTAATCTTTTAGATTTATTTATTTATTTAGAATTTTCCCCAAGTTACACGTAAAAAACAAATTTTTTCACATTGATTTTTGTTTTGTTTTGTTATGCTTTTTGGTGGGGCAATGAGAGTTAAATAATTTGCCCAGAGTCACACAGCTAGTAAGTTCCAAGTGTCTGAGGGCAGATTTGAACTCAGGTCCTCCTGAATCCAGGACATTACTTTATCCACTGTGCCACCTAGGTGCCCCCTCACGTTGATTTTTTAAAACTTTGTGTTCCAAATTTTCTTCCTCCCTGCCCCACCCTAAGAAATCAAGCAATTCAATATAAATTATACATGTGCAGTCATGCAAAACTTTTCCACATTATTCAGGTTGTGAAAGAAAACAGACAAAATAATTTTAGAAAAAGGAACTAAAAAATTATGCTTCAATCTGTATTCAGATACCATCAGTTCTTTCTCTGTACATGGATTGCATTTTTCATTTTCATTTTCAAGTTCTTCTGATAGCATCCTGCTCATCATTTCTTTCACAGTTACTATTGCTAACTGTATTGCCCTCCATCCTATTCCCTCCCCTTAATATTTACTCTATTTTCTATCTTCTTTCACCCTATCCCTCCTAAAAAGTGTTTTGCTTTTTACTGCCCCCTCCTCCAATCTGCCCTCCCTTCCTTCACCTTTCCTCCCTTATCCTCTTCCACTCCCACTTTCCCTCAGGGCAAGATATATTACTATACCCAAAGTATATACCCAAAGAGTGTGTATGTTATCCCCTTTTTGAGCCAATTCTGATGAGAGTAAGGCTCACTCACTCCCCTGCTCCTTCCCCATCTTCCCCTCCATTTCATAAGCTTTTTCTTGTTTCTTTTACGTGAGCCACTTTACCCCATTCCACCTCTCCTTTTCCCTTTCTTCCAGTGCATTCCTCTTACCACTTAACTTTATTTTAAAGATGTCATCATGAGGCAGCTAGGTGACACAGTAGACAAAGCACCAGCCCTGGACCCAGGAGACCCCAAGTGTAAATCCAGCCCCAGACATAAGCCACCCCACCCTGCCTGCCCCACAAATTAAAAAAGGATAAAAAAAATACAGATATCATCCCTTCATATGCAATTCACACTGGTGCCCTTTAAGTATATTCCTTTCAGCTGCCCTAATATTGAGAAAGTTCTTCTAAGTTAGAAGTATCATTTTTCCATGTAGGAATGTAAACAGTTTAACCTTTTAACATCCCTCATAATTTCTTTTTTTCCTGTTTACCTTTTTATGCTTCTCTAGGGTCTTGTATTTGAAAGTCAAATTTTCTATTCAGTTCTGGTCTTTTCATCACAAGTACCTGAATGTCCTCTTTTTCACTGAAGTCTCATTTTCCCCCCTGCAAGATTTTATATGCAGTTTCCCTGGATAGATGATTTTTGGTTGTAATCCCAGTTCCTTTGCCCTTCAGAATATCATATTCCATGCCCTCCTGTCCTTTAATGTGGAAGCTGCTAGAATCTTGGGTTATCCTGACTGCAGCTCCACAGTACTTAAATTGTTTATTTTTAGTTGCTTGCAATATTTTCTCCTTGACCTGGGATCTCTGGTATTTGGCTATAATATTCCTGGAAATTTTCCTTTTGGGATCTCTTTCAGGAGGTGATCGATGGATTCTTTCAATTTCTATTTTGCCTTCTGCTTCTAGAACAAACCAGGGCAATTTTCCCTGACAGTTTCTTAGAAGATGATGTCTAAGATCTTTTTTTGGTCATGGTTTTCAGGTAGTCCGATAATTTTCAAATTATCTCTTCTGGATCTATTTTCCAAGTCAGCTGTTTTTTCAAGAAGATATTTCACATTACCCTCATTTTTTTTTCATTCTTTTGGTTTACTCTATCCTAATTCTTAAGCAATGATTTTCTTCAGAGAGCTTTTGCACCTTTTTCTCCATTTAGCCAATTTGGCTTTTTAAGGTGTTGACTTTTTTTTCATGACCCCTTCTGCATCACATTTTTCTTTCCATTTGTCTTCAAAGTCTTTTTTGAGTGCCTCTTTGGCCTGAGACCAATTCATATTTTTCTTGGAAGATTTCAATGTAGGAGCTTTGACTTTGTTATTATCTTCTTCTGAGGGTGTATTTTGATCTACCTTGTCACCAAAGAAACTTTCGATGGTTGGCTGTTTTTTCTGCCTGCTCATCTTGCCTGCCTATTTCTTGGCTTTTAACTCCTTCTTAAAGTGGAGTACTGCTTCCAGGACACACTGTCCCAAGCTCCAGGTGGTCCCAGGTGGTACAATTTAAGGAGAGGTTCATTCTCAGCCTGCCTAGCCTCTCACCATGTAAATAACCACAGGTGTGCTTGCTATTTAACCTGAAAGCAGAAATCTGATTGAAATCTGATTCTCTGTGGTCCACAAGCTTGGTGTGCCTGTACCCCTCCCTCACTGGGCTGCTGCCAGTCAAGTCTACTTCCTGGGCAATGTGCTCCACCTCTGCTTCTGCAGATACCCCCAGTATTTCCTCCCCCAGCCAACCACTGGACCCCCTCACCAGTCCGTGAGCTAAGTTTCATAAGAATCCACTGGTGCTGAAGATTCTGAGGCTTTGGATGCGTGGTGTGCCTGGGGCTAGATCTGCACTTCATGTTGTGCTCCCCTCTCACCCTGATACAGCAGAACTCTCCTTTTTACTTTTCTTATTTGACTTTTATTTATTTATTTATTTAAAGCTCTGAGTTCCAAATTCTATCACTCTCGTTCTCTCCCTCCCTCCCCTCCCACCTTCCCAAGATTTCAAGCAATCAGTATAGGTTATACATGTGCAATTATGTAAAACATTACTATATTAGTCATTTTACATAAAAAGACTCAAGAAAAAAAGGAGAAAGCACAAAATAGCATGTTTCAGTCTGTGTTCAATCAGTATCAGTTCTTTCTCTGGAGGTGGATAGTATTCTACATCATTAGTCCTTTGAGATTGTCTTGGATCATTGCATTGCTGAGAGCAGTTAAGTCATTCACAATTGCTCATAGAGTAATAGTGCAGTCACTATGCACAATGTTCTTCTGGTTCTGCTCACTTCACTATACATCAGTTCATATGAGTCTTTCCAGGTTTTTCTGAAATCATCCTGCTTGTCATTTCTTATACCACAATAATGTTCCATTACAATCATATACCACAGCTTGTTCAGTCATTCCCCAATTGATGGACATTCCTTTGATTTCCAATTCTTAGCCACCACAAAGAGTTGCTATAAATTTGTTTTGTACAATTATTTTTCCTTTTCTCTTTTTCATAGTTACTATTGTTAACTATTTCCCTCCATCCTATTGCCTTCCTCATGATATTTACTCTATTTTCTATCTTTCACCCTCTCTCTCCTGAAAAGGGATTTGCTTCTGACTGTCCCCTCCCCCAATCTGCCCTCACTTCTTTTACCTTTCTTTCCTTATCCCCTTCCCCACAACTTTCCTGCAGGGTTAGATAAATTACCCTATCCAATTGAGTGTGTATGTTAATCCCTCCTTGAGCCAGCTCTGATGAGATTAAGTTCTTTGAGCCTATTCTGATGAGTGCAAGGTTCATTTACTGCCCTCCTCCTCCCCCATCTCTCCCCCCACTCCCTAAGCCCTTTCCTGTTTCTTTCATGTGAGATTTCACCACATTCTACCTCTCCCCTTCCCCTTCCCCCAGTGCATTCCTCTCACCCCTCAGTTTTACCATAAAGATGTCATCATGGGGCAGCTAGGTGACACAGTAGACAAAGCACCTACCCTGGACTCAGGAGGACCTGGGCCCAAATCCAGCCTCAGACACAAGACACTCACCCACTGCATGACCCCAGGCATGTCACTCAACTTCAAGCACCCAACAAAAAAAAAGATAAATAGAAAATACTTTACAGATATCATCCCTTCATAATCAATTCCCACCTGTGCCCTCTGTCTAAATTTATTTCTATCATCTGCCCTAATACTGAGATAGTTCTTATAAGTTCAACGTATCATCTTCCCATGTAGGAATGTAAACAGTTTAACCTTTTTTTTTAAAGTAGGGCAATGAGGGTTAAGAGACTTTCCCAGGGTCACACAGCTAGTAAGTGTCAAGTGTCTGAGGTCAGATTTGAACTCAGGTCCTCCTGAATCCAGGGCTGGTGCTTTAACCACTGTGCCACCTAGCTGCCCCAACAATTTAACCTTTTAACATCCCTCTTGATTTCTTTTTCCTGTTTACCTTCTAATGCTTCTCTAGGGTCTTGTATTTGAAAGTCAAATTTTCTATTCAATTCAGGTCTTTTCATCACAAATACTTGAAAGTCCTCTTTTTCATTGAAGTCCCATTTTTCCCTTGAAAGATTTTCAGTTTTGCTGGATAAGTAATTCTTGGTTGTAATTCCAATTCCTTTGTCCTCCAGAATAGCATATTCCATGCCCTCCAATCCTTTAATGTAGAAGCTGCTAGATATTGTGCTATCCTGACTGTGGCTCCACAGTACTTGAATTGTTTCTTTCTGTCTGCTTGCAATATTTTCTCCTTGACCTGGGAGCTTTGGACATTGTCCTGCTGAACTTCCAAGATTTCTTTGACTGGAAAATGATCTCACTCTGTTCTTTTGTGGATTCTACTTCTTCAGGAGTTGTCTTATGTCATTTTTTAGAGGTATGTGGAAGGATCTGTTGGGAGTTCAGAAAGTCACAGCCTTTCCTCTACCATCTTGGCCCCACCCCACTCCCCCACCCAAGTAATCTTTAATGGATACATTTCAGCTTACATGGAATTTCCTAATGGAATGATCCAGGGATCTGAAATTATTAGTTCTATGCTGTTTGGCATAAAGTTGAAAGGGATAGCTAACACATTTTATGACAGAATAGGAATCCAAAAAATCTCAAGAGGTTAAAATGATTCACCATATCTACTAAGATAAAATGTAATATGCCTAACTGTAAAGTCATACTCTTAGATTCTTTTTTTTTTTTTTTTTTAGTGAGGCAATTGGAGTTAAGTGACTTTCCCAGGATCACACAGCTAGTAAGTGTTAAGTGTCTGAGGCCAGATTTGAACTCAGGTACTCCTGAATCCAGGGCCGGTGCTTTATCCACTGTGCCACCTAGCCGCCCCATACTCTTAGATTCTTAAAGTCAATTGTAAAAGTACAGGATAGTTGCAGTATGGCTAATTAACAATTGGTATGGAAAAAACCTAGGGATTATAAGAGACTGCAAACTCACTCTGGGTAAGCAGTGTGACGTGACACCCCCAAAAAAGCACTTTTAACAAATAACTTGGAATATAGGATTAAAACTGGAAGGAACTTTAGATGTTATATAATTCAACCTCTTTACTTTATAGATGAGGAAACTAAGGCCCAGAGAGATTGTGTGATTTGTCCAGGGTGTTTCACACACAGGATTTAAACTGAGATTCTCTTTCAGTCTCTGTCTCTGTCTCTGTCTCTATCTCTATCTTTATCTCTGTCTCTGTCTTTCTGTCCCCTACTCCTCTGATCTTTCTAATGTATTGCATTGAAAGAATTACACTCCTTCTAAATAGTTACTTAATGATTAAAACCCCCTTATGTTGGCTTCATCTGTGGTTGTATGGTGTGTTCTAGGTCAAATATACATAGGATTTTTTCTCTCAAAAAAAAATTAATTGGGGGGGGGCGAGGGTATGGGGAACAAGAAGCATCAGTTTTTATCTAGCTTAAGCTTTGTTTTCCTTCAGTGAGTACAATGATAGAAAGCAGAGCACGCTACAGCAGGGATAGGAAGCTTTTGTTCATTTTAATTGCCCACCACAGAACCACAGAAAACATTCATTAAGAACCATTGTACTTAGCCTTTAATTGATGTTTTCTGTAGGTCAGTAAAGCTCAAATTATTTTTAAGTTTTCCATCCATCCCTCTGTGAGAACATTTTCAGAATATTCATGGGTATAGAATTTGGAGGTGGGGGAAAGATGAGTTGTGGTCCCTTTTTTTTGAAGGATAAATATTGAGTTGGTATCATAATGGAATAACAAAAAGTTATCTTTTTGTTTCTAATTCTGCCCCTTCAAAGAGTGGAATAATTCCTCATATATTTCCTGTTCCCCTCTAGTCCCCTCCTCAAATTTTTAAGTTCTTTCAGAATCTCCACCTAAGGAAGTGCCTAGGCCAGCCAGCATCCCAACTCCCCACTTTTTAGCTCCCTTTTATGTGTAGTCTTCTCCCTTTAGCCTGCCCTTGAGGGCAGAGATTGTTTTTCTTTTTGTTCCTAATTGTATTCCCAGAGTTTAGTATGATTCCTAGCACATAATAAACACTTAAAAAAATGTTTTATCTAACTATCTTTATTGTGGAAGTTACAATTGTATTTTGTGAAGTTATAGAATGTTTTCCTAGAGTTCCTTTGATCCTTAATTTTGATTAAGTTTCTAGTGTAACGTATCTATAAAATTTTGAAAGCTTTTTAAACCAGTTCAACAAATTAATATTTAATATAGTGATTCCTAACTTCCCTATTCAATTCCTATCACTTCTCCTACTCTCTTATCTCCTTGGTGAGGCATTCTTTTAAAATTAATTTTGCAGGACAGCTAGGTGGCACAGTGGATAAAGCACCAGTCCTGGATTCAGAAGGACCTGAGTTCAAATCCAATCTCAGACACTTGACATTTACTAGCTGTGTGACCCTGGGAAGTCACTTAACCCTCATTTCCCTGCAAAATAATAATAATAATAACAACAACAACAACAATAATAATAATAAAGGGGCAGCTGGGTGGCACAGTGGATAGAGCACTGGCCCTGGAGTCAGGAGTACCTGAGTTCAAATCCGGCCTCAGACACTTAACACTTACTAGCTGTGTGACCCTGGGCAAGTCACTTAACCCCAATTGCCTCACAAAAATAATAATAATAATTTTGCTAAACCATTAAGTTAATAGTATATGAAAGGGGGAGAGGAAAACTTTGGCACTTTTCATCAGGCTGTTACTTATTACAATTTAAAGTATTCAATTGTAGAGTATGAACCTTTAAGAAATCTGATCTATTATTTAGAAAACCATTCCTAGGCTTTGAGTTGGCTGAAACTGCAACCTACCAGCATTTGCTTGTGGGTGGGGAATGTGGAATGCTTTGAAAGCTGAATGGTTTTGTCAAATTTTTAAACTCCCTAATGCCTAGAGGAAAATAACATTCATTGTTTAAGAAAACAAATCATTGTTAATTTTTTTCTCTTTTTTTTTCTTTCTGTTTTTAGGGAGCCTGACTCTGCAAAAAAATAAAAGTTAAAAAAAAAATTTGTGCCCTGTGTTTCACTTCCTATAGCTTTCTACCCCACCCTACCTCTACCTTCCCCAAAAGATATTTCTGTGGATTTCAATAGTTAGGAAGTCTTTTTTAAATTTTTTACGTTTAGTATTTATACTTGAAGGAAAAGGTAAGCTTTCTTGGCTCATGTTGAACTTAATGGGAAAAAAAAGCATATGTATAGGCAAATGAATATCTATTTTCCAGAATTTGGTTATTAAAAATGACTTTTCAGATGTTATACAACCCATCATCCCTTTCTGTTCAAATTTGTAAGCATTCTCCATGTATTAAGGGTTACCTGTTAGCTTTAGTTTTGTTATTTGTGGCAATAGTAATGTTATGGGGGAAAATGGGATAAGGGGTTGGGGTTAGGGGTTGGGGTTCTTAGAAATTCCTCTTTAAGGAATTACACCCTCTTGCACACAAAAGCAGTTAGAATAAGATGGTAGTTTATTTAGGGGCAAGGGAAGGGAAGGGTGGGGAGGGAAACCATGAAAGAAATCCTTGGACTTTTCTTGGGGAGAGAGGTATGGAACAAAGCACGTGGCTCTGAGGTACCAATCTCCTTGAGCAGGAGGCTGGTAGGTACTTTTATAGGGGACTGATGGGAGTAACCATCTGCCTGTGGAAAGTTCCTTTAGTGAGGGAGGACCATCCCCCACTGGTGGTGGCTTGAGGAGTTGGGTGAGGGGTTGCTGCTGATCTCTCAAACCATCTCCACAGAACACAAAAGAAGCAGCCACACCTAATCTTATCTCCCCAGGGGTAAGGGAGACCAGAATGAAGGGTGGAGGTCCTGAAGCTAGCTCAGTCCAATCTGGTTCCGCTTATCTCTCTAGACGAATCTGTCCTCTGGTTTAGTTTCTCAAGGAGAAGATTCCTTGTGCCCGAGAGAACTTCTGGGGTACATTGGGCCCACAACAGTAATCCGCAGATAATCTCAACTACAGCCACATTCTAAAGAGAATAAAGATTCATAATAAAGATTACATATGCTTGCAACTGAATTGTATGTTCCTGTATTGGCAAGTGTTACCAAGCTGTAAGAATGCTCAAAAGGGGGGGGGGGGAGGGGGAAGGGGGAGAGAGGAGCAGCTAGATGGTGCAGTGGATAAAGCACCGGCCCTGGGTTCAGGAGGACCTGAATTCAAGACACTTGACACTTACTAGCTGTGTGACCCTGGGCAAGTCACATAACCTTCATTGCCCCACCGGAAGAAAAAAAAATGCTCAAAAGAGGCTAAAGAAAAGTAGAGAAGAAACAAGACAAGAAAGGTAAATAGGTCCTGCATTGTGTTGGGAATTTGTGTGTCTTAGCATATTCAAGTTAAATGTGCTGGATAGCCAGTCTACTAGAATTTATTAAGCAGTTATGTGCCCCATTCAAAGCACTGGGATACAAAGAAAGTCAAAAACAAAAGTTCCTACCCTTAAGGAGCTTTCATTCTAATGGGGGAAACTACATGCAAATAATTGTATTTACAAACAGTTAAATGGAAAGGTATCTTGGCACTATCTGGGGGTAGAGGGAAACACTGGGAAACTGCCTCTTAAGGGAAGCCAGGAAGGCCAAGGTGAGGAGGAAGAGTATTCTAGGTAGTGGAAAGGGGGCAGTGGATAAAAAGACAAAATCTGGAGATAATTGTGTCTTTTGCAAGCAACAGCTAGAGAAGGCCAGTGTAGGATAACCATGTCTTGTGCAAGGAACAGCAAGAAGACTGGTGTAACCGGATCATCAAGTAAGTGAAATAGAATAAAGTAGAAAGGTAAGTTTGTTAGCAATCCCCTTCCCCTTACTCCTCATCCCTTCTGAAACAGTCAGTCTGCTATGCCATTGTACTCATTTCCCATCTCTCCACCACCCAGCCCCAGTTCTCTATATTTTCAGGTTTTTGTTTGTTTGTTTGTTTTTAAAGATTTAAATATGTGAATACTGAAAATCTCTGATTTCTTCTGCATGGGAATGTCAGTCCATTCTCCACTAATACAGATACAGTCTTCTCTAGGGCACATTTGGAAGGCAGGGTTTGAATTCAGCTTTGCCTGATTCCAAGTTCAGCATTTTATCCATTTCACCAAGCTGCTCCAGTATTTTAGAATTAGGTTTCGGGGTGAACTGAAGATTTATTAGGATACCCCAAAATTAGAGGAGTGCTGCCCACATACTCGTGTTAGATCCTCTTGATATGATCACTTTTTTTTCAGAGCACAATCCTGTATAAGTTTGTTTTTACAGAAATACAGAATGTAAACTTCCTGAGGATAAGGAATATCTTACTTTTATATCTGTATCAACAGTAGGTAGTACAGTCACAGTGCTTGGTACATAGGCATTTAACACATCTTTTTAGATAGGTCTATAAATTCTCAATGGAAAATTTACCCAAATTCCAATTCAACAAACATTCATTAAATGTTTACAATGTGCAATGTCATGCTAAATACTGTTCTTTTAATATCTTCAAGTTATAAGTAACCCACTTAGGCTGTGAATCTGTTGTCCATCATTCTCACTCTGAGATTTCTAACCCTTTTTCAATAGTATATACATTTGATAATATTTTTTGTGTCACATTTCCTATGCAAATTGGTATACAGTACCACTCACTGCCCTCCTTTTAATTACTCTTTCAATTATGTATAATTCTAATTCATCCAAGATCTTGACATTCCATGATTTGCATCTATTGGGGAATATTTGTGTTAAAAAGACGGACTTGGAGGCGGAGCCAGGATGGCGGAGGAGAGGCTGTGACTCCCACAAGCTCCAGATAAACCTGTCCATTCACACCCAAATAATGCGGTAAAACTCAAAACGCAGAACAGCCTAATGCACATAAGAACAGAGTGAGACTATTTCTCCACAAAAGAGGGCAATTCTGATCACCTACTGATCAGGCTGAACAGCTCAGCACAAGGTCCAGACCCAGCCAGGGACACTGCTTCCAGGGCAAGTCAGAGTCTTCAGCACCAGCAGCTTCTCAGGCTCCGATTACGGACTGGTGAGGGGGTTGGGTGGTAGGCCGGGGTGAAGTGGAGGCAGTATCTACTGGAGTTGGGGCAAAGCACCCTGGGTCTGAACCAGTGAGCTGAATCAAGCGGTGGTGGCCCAGTGGGGGAGGGGTAAAAGTACGCCAAGCTTCCAACCATAGAGAATCAAAGTTCAATCAGACTTCTGTTTCTGGGTCAAAGAGAAAGTGGCTGTGATTACTCACAAGCCAGGCAGGCTGAGAAGAAGCCCAATCACCCCCTGGGCCATGCTGTAGCACGAACAGTGTGTCCTGGAAGCAGCACTACACTTTAAGAAGGAGTAAAACGCCAAGAAATAGTAAGCCAGGATGAGTAGGCAGAGAAAGCAGAAGACCATCAAAAACTTCTTTGGGGGAAAGGTAGACCACAATATATCCTCAGAAGAAGATAATAATAGGGTCAAAGCTCCAATATCCAAAGCTTCCAAGAAAAATATGAACTGGTCTCAGGCCATGGAAGCTCTCAAAAGGGACTTTGAAGAGAAAGTAGGAGAGATAGAACAAAGATGTAGAGAAAGAGAGGAAGGAATGGAAAGAGAAATGAGAAAAAAGTCAACAGTTTGAAAAGCCAAATGGAAAAGGAGATTAAAAAACTGTCTACTGCAAATAATTGCCTAAGAATTAGGATTGAACAAATGGAAGCTAGTGACCTTATGAGAAACCAAGACACAGTAAAGCAAATCCAACTGAATGAAAAAATAGAGGGCAATGTGAAATATCTCCTTGGAAAAACAGCTGACCTAGAAAATAAATCTAGGAGAGATAATTTGAAAATCATTGGACTACCTGAAAACCATGACCAAAACAAGAGTTTAGACACAATCTTCCAAGAGATTGTGAGGGAAAATTGCCCTGATATTCTAGAAGCAGAAGCTAAAATAGAAATTGAAAGAATCCACCGATCACCTCCTGAAAGAGATCCCAAAAGGAAAACCTCCAGGAATATTAGAGCCAAATTCCAGAACTCCCAGGTCAAGGAGAAAATATTGCAAGCAGCTAGAAAAAAGGAATTTAAATACTGTGGAGCTCCAATAAGGATAAAGCAAGATCTAGCAGCTTCTACATTAAAGTACCGAAGGGCATGGAATATGATATTCCAGAGGGCAAAGGAACTGGGACTACAGCCAAAAATCACATACCCAGCAAAACTAAGCATCATCTTTCAGAGGCAAACATGGAATTTCAAGGAGAAAGAAGACTTTCAGGCATTTGTTATGAAAAGACCTGAACTGAATAGAAAATTTGACTTTCAAGTACAAGACCCTGGAGAAGCATAAAAAGATAAACAGGAAAAAGACTTCATGAGGGATATTAAAAGATCAAACTATTTATATTCCTACATGGGAAGATAGTACTTCAAACTCATAAGAACTATCTCAGTAAGGAATTGACAGAGGACACAGGTCTGAACTGAATACGAAGGGATGTTATGTTTTGTTCTTTGTAGGGTGTCTTATGTCTGGGGCCGGATTTGGGCTTGGGGCCTCCTGGGTCCAGGGCTGGAGCACTGTCCACTGTGCCACCTAACTAACCCATAATGACATCTTTAAAATAGGGTTGAGGTGTAGGAGAAATAGACTGGGGGAGGGAGAAGGGGAGAGATGGTCTGGGGAGAGGTTGTTCACATGAAGGAAACAAGAAAAAAGCTTATGGAGGGGAGGGGAAGAGGGGGAAGGAATTGGGGAGTGAGTGAACCTTAATATCATCAGAATTGACTCAAAGAAGGACTAACATACATACTCAAGTGGGTATAGTAATATATTTTTGCCCTGAGGGAGGGGAGGGAGATAAGGGGGGGAGAGGGGAAGGAGGGAAGGGGAGATTGAGGGAGAGAGCAGTTAAAAGCAAAATACTTTCAAGGAAGGTAAAGATGTTGTGCATAATGGCACAAGTATGACATATTGAATTGCTTGATTTCATAGGGAGGGTTGAGGAGAGAGGGAGGAAGAAAATTTGGAACATAGAATTAGCTCAAAGACCTTAAACTCATCAGAGTTGGCTCATGGAGGGAATAACATTCACACCCAGTTGGGAGGAGTAATCTAATTTAACCCTACTGGAAAGTATGAGGGGAAGAGGATAAGAAAGGAAGGGTGAAAAAAAAAAGGGAGTGCAGAGTAGGGGAGGGGACAGTCTGAAGTAAAACACTTTTGAGGAGGAATAGTTTAAAAGAAGATAGAAAATAGAGTAAATATCATGGGAAGAGAATAGGATGGAGGGAAATAGTTATGATGATTGAATATAATGGCAAAACATATGGTACCTACTTTGCTGGGCTAATATGAAGAAAATTCTTTGTCAAGTTTAAGGTACTTTATTTAGGTTATGATGAACAGGATACTATCAGAAGAACCTGGAAAGACCTACATGAACTGAAGCAGAGTGAAATGTACTGTATACAAAATAACAGCAATAGTGTAAGATGATCTGCTGGGAAGCATGTGGTTATTTTCAGCAAGGCAATGGTCCAATATAACGCTGAAGGACTTATGAAAATGGCAACCCATCTACAGAGAAAGAAGTGATAGTATCTGAAAATAGATGGAAACACATTTTTTTTCTTTTTCTTTTTTTTTTTTTGGTGAGGCAATTGGGGTTGGGTGGCTTGCCCGGGGTCATGCGGCTGGTGGGTGTTGGGTGTCTGGGGCCGGATTTGGGCTCTGGTGCTCCTGGTTCCAGGGCCAGTGCTCTGTCTACTGCGCCACCTAGCTGCCCCTGGAAACACATTTTTTAAAATTTTTTCTTTCTCTTTGACAATTCCTCAGTCTACTGTTTTGGGGGTTTTTTGACTGTTGTCTCTCACAACCTAGCTAATGTGGGAATGTTTTCCATGACTACTCATGTATAACTTATTTTGAAATGCTTGAGTTCTAGTGAGTGGGGGGTAGGAATGGAGGAGGAAGAGAAGTTGGAACACAATTTTTTTTAAAAATTGATGTTAAAATTTGTTTTTACATATATTTTAGAAAACAAAATTCTATTCAATAAAAAAAAAAAAACTATCCAGTCCAAGCTTCTCATTTTACAGATGAGGCAACTGAAGTCCAGGATAATATTTAATAATGTTTGCTTAAGGAAAATAATACCCATTCTTTAATAATAATCTTGGTTTGCCATATTTTAGAGGATTTTTAAAAAATGAGGACTTGAGGGGCAGCTAGGTAGCGCAGTAGATAAAGCACTGGCCCTGGATTCAGGAGGACCTGAGTTCAAATCCAGCCTCAGATACTTGATACTAGCTGTGTGACCCTGGGCAAGTCACTTAACCCTCATTGCCCTGGAAAAAAAAAAGAGGACTTGACCTATCTAGTCTTTTTTTTTCTCTTTTTTTGGTTTTAATTCAATATGGTTTTGCATTTCAAAAATCATGCCATTTATAGTATACAAGTAAAAAATAATATTAGCCAGTATGTGTATAACACTTTAATGCTTACAAAGCACTTTAGGAATATCCTCATTTAATCCTCACAATAGCCCTGGGAGGCAGGTGTTATTATTATCCTCATTTTACAGATATGGAAACTGAGATTGATGGAGATTAAGCAACTTGTTTAGTCATGGAAAAGGGAAAAGGACCCACAGGTACAAAAATATAGCTGCTCTTTTTATGGTGGCAAGGAATTGGAAGTTGAGGGGATGCCCATCAATTGGGGAATGGCTGGACAAGTCGTGGTATGTGAATGTAATGGAATACTATTGTGCTGTAAGAAACGATGAGCAGGAGGAGTTCAGAGAAACCTGGAGGGTCTTGCATGGGCTGATGATGAGTGAGATGAGCAGAACCAGGAGGACATTGTGCACAGTATCATCAACATTGTGTGTTGATCAATTGTGATAGACTAGATTCTTCTCACCAATCCAATGGTACAAGAAAGTTCCAAAGGACTCATGATGGAAAAGGCTCTCCAAATACAGAAAAAAAAAAGAAAGAAAGAAAGAAACTGTGGAATATGGATTCTGATTGGACCATACTATCTCTTTTTGATTTTGGTGCTGTTGTTTTTCTTTTTTGAGGTTTTTCCTTCTTGCTCTGATTCTGCTTGTATAACATGACTAATGCAGAAATATGTTTAATGTTATATATCAGATTACCTGCTGTCTAGGGGAGGGGGGCAGGGAGGGGAGGGAGGGAGAGAAAATTTGAAATTGGAAATCTTATCTAAACAAAAGTTGAAAACTTAAATTAATTAATTAATTAGTTAAAAAATAATAAATAAATAAAAAGATGGACTTTTGTGACATTGAGAAATACTCAAATAGCTATATGGGGTTGCAGATTCATCGTCTCATTAATACAGACATAATAAGCCATCAATACCTGTCTACCTTGTTTAACTCTTGAACTTGTCCTTTCCATAAATTTGGTGGGGGCCTTCCTGGATTTCCCTTGGAATGGAAAGAACTCCATTGAAATACAGAGATGGTTCACAGATTATCTCAAACTCACCACATAACTTGCAAACCTTTTTTATTCATGCATAATGGTATCCTTTTATCTGATTCTCATAGTTTCTTTTTTCTTTCTTTTTTTTTTTTTAAGTGAGGCAATTGGGGTTAAGTGACTTGCTCAGGGTCACACAGCTAGTAAGTGTTGAGTATCTGAGGTCGGATTTGAACTCAGGTACTCCTGACTCCAGGGCTAGTGCTCTATTCACTGCGCCACCCTCTCATAGTTTCTTGTTTGGAATGTGTTGCAATCTGCTTACACTCAATATGGGCTTCTGCATTGCCCTCTCAGTAATACTAATTTTTAATTTTTCAGAGACTTAGTGTTTTGTGACTCATAACTTATACAACTCCAGTAGAATATTGGTATTAAAAACACTAGTCTTTATTTTGGGGGGAATGATTGGTATCACCAAAAGAATTTTGCAGTTCTCCAAAGGCAATCCAGCCTCCTATCCTCTTAATTAAGGGCCCAACTCATTATCCATATGCAATGACTGTGTATGTATTATGTGGGAGTAGATGATATATAAAAATATAATAGAAGGTAAGGTTTTCATTTCACTGCATATTACAGTTTAAACTAGCATAGCATATATAGTTACAAATAAAGGCTTGTTTTAGTTAATCAGTTATAAAACAGGAATTCTTCATACCTTTTTCCCCCATGTAGATAATTGAAACACTTTTGAGTGATGTAGATCTTGTTCAGGTGGCTATGCAGTTTTCCAGGGCCTGGTGGAACTATGACAATATCATCTATAAACTGGAGCATCTGGAGGACCTCACCACCAATCTTCCTACAATTTAGACTGATCTACAGAATAGTAGCAACCAACTCTGGTGAGCATCACTTAAGGAAATCTGCTTATTCTCTACTAATACTCTCATCAAAGATGCCTTCAGTGTGTATGGAAGTTATTCTCATAAAATTTTTATTCAGTTGTGAAAGTAAGAATAGAGGTCTATAGTTGTTGACATTCTCTTGTTTGCCTTTTTAAAATTTTTTAATTAAAAGGATCTGAACATTTTTTCCCATGCCATTGGTATCTTCCCTTCCTTAGAGAACTGATCTCTCAGTGTCCTCACAATTGTGTTACTCTCTAGCACAGAGCAGCTTTGTATATATTTGATCTTGTTCAGGTACTTTGCCCATTTTTATTCACTTTAGTATCATTTATATAAACACATCTAGGATTGTGATATTAAAGTCTATGTGCCACAACTTTATTATCCTTTACAATAAAAGAAAAAATTTGCAAAGATTTTGTCTATTGTCCTCCTTGTAGATTCATCCTTAAATGCTTTCCAGATGACCACCTAGTTGGGTGTCTTGCCAGACTTTCCTTATTCTACTTCGTTCTCACCCTGCCAGCCACCCTTACTGCTTTTCTTTGTTTTCTGGCTTGATATATGTTTATAAATTAGGTGGCATAGTGGATATAATGCTAGAACTGGAGTCAGGAAGATCTGAGTTCAAATTTGGTCTCAGAATTCCTAGGTGTATGATCCTGAGCAAGTCGCTTAACCTCTGTTGGTCTCAGTTTTCTTGTCTGTTAAATGGGGATAGCAATAGCACCCACCTTCCAGAGTTGTTGTGAGGTTAAAATAAGATATTTATATAGCACTTTGAAAACCTTAAAGCTAGGTAATACTTTTCCACTATTCTTCCTTGTAAGATTTTATGAACAAGTTTATATACTCAGCTGGGTTTGATCTTGGATACTACAGCTCTCTGCCTGGCAAGTTTTGCTGACTTAGATGAGATTTTGGGTCTTTTCATCTGTTCAATCTATATCTCCCTATTTGGTATCAACAACACACTTAAATGCCAAGTTGAATTTCTTTTTAGTTGCATACTACATTTTTTTCCCTCATTTTTATTCTTCCTTGTAGTTTTATACTAATTTTTATAACAAGTCAGTAATCTGACTGTAAACACAGATGGTTCAGGAATGATTCCTACATCAGAAACAAATTTTTTCCTGTCTGTTAAAATATAATGAGTGTGTGTGTGTGTGTGTGTGTGTGTGTGTGTGCTGTTCTTTAGTATTTTCCATTTCCAGCTCCTTCTGATTCATTTCTTCTTTATTCCTGATCCACATTTACCAATATATTTTTCACTGTCTTTTCCTATTTTTAGCTTTACATCTCAAAATTTATATTGATTAAATTTGAGACTTTTATTGAGTTCTTTGTAGAATTTCTTTACTTCATCAATCCCCTATTAGATTGTAAGCTTCTTGAGAGCAGGGACTGTCTTTTGACTTTCCTTGTATCAGTACTTGGTGTAATACCTGGCATATTGGTGGTTGATTGACTGTTTTTGATTGACTGATATTAATGCTTAAATTGCAAGCATTTTACAGAGGTCATTTTGTAGATATTTATAAGCAATACAATATGAAATGATCCATTGTCCCTTGGAATGATTTTTTTTTCTTGTTGTCTTTGGATGCATTATCTCCTTCATTTGCCTCTTCATGGAGAAGTTGTATGTTATGTAGATAACATTTTTAAGGGACAAAATCCAGACCGATGATTTCATCTGTGTGTGTATGTGAACAGTGGGGTGGGTGGAAACTTCCCACCACCACAATCAATACAGATTAGTATCTGAGTTACCTGGGAACCTGAGAAATTAAGTGCCTATGGTCACCCAGCTAGTATGTTTCAAAGGGAGAACTTAAACCCCAATCTTCCTGGCTCTAAGGCCAGTGTTTTGTCCACTATATATGTTAAAGGTGTTCATGATATTCCTCATCTCCAGAAGTTATAATTCGCCTTAAGGTACAGGGCAATGGTAATTTGGGAACAGAAGGAAGAATTATAAAATTCTGATTGCACTAAATTTGTGCAAGAGGACAGAGAAGTGACAGAACCTAGATGTGGACATAATGGATTGGATGTTTCTTTTTTCTGCCCACTGTTCTTAGTATTCAAATTCTTCCATTGCTGTGCAAGGAACTGAGAATGCTTGGCAGCCACCAAGAGAAACCATGTTTGTTGATTGCTCTACAAAGTATTAGCAAGTGACTATAGTGGTTGGAACTGTATTATTGCTGCAGCTGCAGCCTGAGAGTCTACCTGTCAGTTGGTCTTCCCTTTGAGCACAGGAAAGAGTGAGGAAGGGGCCGGGGAAGGAGAGAGCTACAAAGAGGGAGAGATAGAAAGGAGGAGGGAAAGAGAGAAAGAGAAACAGTCAAGAGATTATGAGAGCCTAAAATATTCTCTGTCCCCAACACAAAACACTCTGAGGCCAGTGCTGATTTTCTGTATGGATACCAGATGGACCCAAAAGCCAGAGAGATTTGAGTAGCCGATGAGACTAGAGAAGGACGAGATTGGATCAGGATAGGACTGGTCACTGCCTAACCCCTACCAGTCTTCTTTACCTTCTCTCAGTTTCTCCTTTGCTTGAAAAGCTGTCCCCAAGATGGTCCCAGATATGCAGTCCCATTCCTTGATCTTTACTCTATCCTAGTAAGGTGGAATTCCTCCCTTAGAGACCTTAGGATAAAATGCCCAGGAGAATGTTGTAGGAGAAAGGTTTGGGAGACTTGGCAAAGCTTTTTTTTTTGGGGGGGGGGCAGTGAGGGTTAAGTGACTTACCCAGTGTCACACAACTTGTAAGTGTCAAGTGTCTGAGGTAGATTTGAACTTAGGTACTCCTGAACCCAGGGCCAGTGCTTTATCCACTGCACCACCTAGCTGCCCTCTTGGCAAAGGACTTGCTTAGTTAACAATTTTTCTTTTATTTTGTTTTTTCAAATTTGCTATATTTAGTAAACCATGTGACTGCAGAAATTTGATTGCCTCATGTGATATAAATCTAGGCTGTCGATCTTGAGCTAGGAAATTTCACATAAATGTGAGACAGAGATGATAATCCTGAGTGATGGCTGCCAAGCACTCTCAGTTCCTTGCACAGTAATGTAAGAAGAGTTTGAATACTAAGAACAGTGGGCAGAAAAAAAGAAACATAAATAAATTTATATTCTAAACCAGCATCAACTTTGATTGCCTTGTTTCTTTGTTTGTCCACAAGTTTAAGTATTTGCAGGCTTACAAAGTTTCCAGTGTCATTCTAACTCGTTTTTGTGGTGATTATTTTGAACTGGTTAAATTCTTCTAAGAAATTCTGATAGTCAATTTCTTTACTTTTACCTAGTTTCTATTTAAAAAATTTTTTTCTATAATAACAATTAGGATTTGGATCAAACATTATCTTCTCATCTTTTATACTTTCTTCCAATATAGTATTGACATTCATGTTTGATCTAACCAGCTAATGATCTGACTACATTCATTTTCTTAAATGAATGCTGCCTGTGAGTATAGCCTAATTATACACTAAAGTCTCATTATTGTGTATCACTTTGGGAATTATGATAGGAAAATATGAGGCAGAGGCCCACTGACTGTATAATTAGTGACCTGCTACCTGGTGCTTGGATTCTCTACTGTATTATGACCTAAGTTTCATCAACATTGAATTTGTTCAGGCATTCTTTGTTGTCTCCAGGAGAATGGGTGAGGAACCCTTTCTGCAAAGCAAATTATTCAAATAATATGTATTTCAGAATTGTTTATGTTTTCAGGGTCGATAATGCAAATTCAAAAGGATATTATTTTATGTACTAGGACTTGTATGGCCAAAAATTTAATTTGTTAAAATTCTTTTTAAAACGTTTTCTTTCCCAATCTCTAAGCCTGCTTTTCTAAGAAGACATTCCATACTATTCTTATTCATGTCTGTGTAAGGCAGGGGAAAAAATGTCTAATCTGTTGAAGAGAAACAGAAAATTCCAGAAAGAGTTGATTAAAAGAGGGATACTACTGCTTACTTTATTATATTGATGGATCTGTGATCTCCTCACTGTATTTTTTATCTAGTAATAGGAAGGACGGAGAAGTGGCTCTACCTCCAAAAGTGGTGGTTGGACTTTTCCAAAAACCCCATTGTTTTCCCTTTCTTAAAAAGAATGATACCCCCCAAACTGGCTTTTCCTAAACCTCTCATACCCTGTTGTTAACATGAAGAGATATTACATGTATTGACAAATTTAGAAGCAAATTTTACTGAGAATTGAAATAGTATTGAAAAGAAAATGGGGGGGGGGGCAGCTAGGTGGCACAGTGGATAGAGCATTGGCCCTGGAGTCAGGAGGACCTGAGTTCAAATCTGGCCTCAGACACTTAACACTTACTAGCTGTGTGACCCTGGGCAAGTCACATAACCCCAATTTCCTCACAAAAAAAGAAAGAAAGAACATAGGGGATAGCTAGGTGATGCAGTAGATAAAGCACTGGCCCTGGATTCAGGAAGACTTGAGTTCAAATCTGGCCTCATACATGTGACACTGGCTGTGTGACCCTGGGCAACCCTCATTGCCCTGCAAAAAAAAAAAAAAAGAAAAGAAAAGAAAAGAAAATAGGGCCAGAAAATTTACACAGGGCCGGTCTATAAATCCCACATCAAAATTGGGCAAAACACAATCTATAGTAGTTCCCCATAGATGTTCCTCCCACTCCCCGCCTCCACCCAGTAAATTAGGATGGTCCTTGAAGCAGATAACCTAAAAGCACCATAATGTCTTTCCTGCAGCTAACTAAGTTTTTTATGCAGAGAAGAAACAAATGTTTCAAGGCCAAACAGCTTGAAATAGCAACAGATAGATAGGCTAGAACAAAGAACAGTTCTATATACATTTTTTTTTTTTAGTGAGGCAATTGGGGTTAAGTGACTTGCCTAGGGTCACACAGCTAGTAAGTGTTAAGTGTCTGAGGCCGGATTTGAACTCAGGTACTCCTGACTCCAGGGCCGGTGCTCTATCCACTGTGCCATCTAGCTGCCCCTCTATATACATTCTTATCACAGGAAAGTAAGGAGATGATAATGATATCTGTTATCTGATGATCTGAAAAATTCATGTGTACTCCAGAATGGAGGCAGAATTTTTGTTTGTTTATATTGAGCAAAGGTTGTTTGTTCTCTCTTGCTTAGTATTTTATCAACTGCTGCTTTTTGTTTTGGGGAAGAGTTTTAAGCTTTTTTGTTTTTTTCTATCTCTCTAACTTTGAAAGAGGCTAAAAAACCTTAATATGAGCACTATCTTTCTTTCTTTTGTGAGGCAATTGGGGTTAAGTGACTTGCCTAGGGTCACACAGCCAGTAAGTGTTAAGTGTCTGAGGCCAGATTTGAACTCAGGTCCTCCTGATTCCAGGGCCGGTTCTCTATCCACTGCGCCACCTAGCTGCCCCTGAGCACTAACTTTATATGAGGACTAACAGATTCAGAAGCCCCATTGCTTTTTCTGCCTAATCTAGAGTTCCAATGAACCCCAGCAAGACCAACCCAATAGGACCCTGGGAAAGGTATCTTTATTGCTCTGTCTTATATAAGTTGCAATTCCCTCTTCTGTTCCTAGTATTCACACTCTGCGTGTATTTCTATGTGTGTATCTTCTTTGCCTATGTTGTATGAGATTGACTGTTAGAAATTGTTAAAGCTAAGGTCTTAATATGAAGCCATTATCTGATTGGGTTAATTTTTATATAAAATAATTTAAATATTTGTGATTAAAATTTTTCTGAGTAATCATTGTTACATTTTAGTTCTGTTGGTTTAATAATTTTCCATCCCCATTATGCATGTATTGTTAGATATCATTTGCCAGGAAACGTTACCGTCAAAGCCAAAAGACTGTGATAAAATAATGGGATTTGTGAGATGCCCAGGGGCCCCACCTGAAGATTGATTTGGAATTGATTGAATTGGGTGAGACTGAGAAACTAAGAACCTACTTAAGAATAACTAATGGGGCAGCTAGGTGGCGCAGTGGATAGAGCACCGGCCCTAGAGTCTCAGGAGTACCTGAGTTCAAATCCGGCCTCAGACACTTAACACTTACTAGCTGTGTGACCATGGGCAAGTCCCTTAACCCCAATTGCCTCACTAAAAAAAAAAAAAAGAATAACTAAATCTAGACCACACCTGGCTGACCCTGAGTGGCATGTTGTTCTCAGAGGCTGTAGACTACTACATCAAAAGGAGACCACTCTCAACCAATCAGCTTGAAGGATCTCCCCTTTTGGGGAGGGAGATAGGAAGTAAGAAGCTGAGGCTGGCTCACTGGATAGCTCTCTTTTTTTTTTTTTTAAAGTGAGGCAATTGGGGTTAAGTGACTTGCCCAGGGTCACACAGCTAGTAAGTGTTAAGTGCCTGAGGCCGGATTTGAACTCAGGTACTCCTGACTCCAAGGCCAGTGCTCTATCCACTGTCCCACCTAGCTGCCCCGATCTCTCTCTTTTTGTTCAGGAACTGGTGCGTGGTGACAGAGACAGAGGAAAAGAGAGGGCCTCTTTTCGTTTGGGACTTCATCTTGTTGGGAGACAGAGAAAAGATGGACAGAGAAAGAGAGGAAAGTGGATAGAAAGTAGAAAGACTTTTCTGGGGTTACGGGATCCCATGTGCTGTCTTTACTCCTTAATAAATCCTTAAAAGCCTAAACTCTTGCTGAATTTAACAGTAAATCTTAGCCAGTTTCCCCCCAAAACTAGGGGGGGCAGGTTAGGACCCACAGTTAGATTTTAAACATCACAAGACCCAAAAGGTTCTTTCTCAGGTTAGGAAACTCAAGAGATATTTGCAAAGAAGCTTATGTCCATGAGAAGGTTCTTGATAGCAGCAGATTTTGAAATGACCCTTTCTCAAACTCCAACTCAGAGTGAATTTCAGGTATATGTGGTGTGTGTTGCCATAAATATTGGGGGGGGGATAATGATGATAACAGGTATTTATGTCAATTTTCAGTGTTTTATATACGTGTCAGTTTCTTCAACTGTAAGATGAGGATCAAATGGAAAGATTTTATAAAGCTCTAGCTACTGAGCCACCTAGCTGTCTCTATAATGACCCTACTATAACAACTTCTTCAGGAACTTAGAATTATCCATTCAGTTGCTAGATCTTGTTATTTCTGCCTCTATAACAACTTTCACATCTTTCCCTTGTTTCTTCTCTCATACCCACTATCCTAGTTCAGGTCCTCATTACTTCTCACCTAGATTATTCTAATAGCCTCCCATTTGGTCACTTTTTCCTCAAATCTCCCTGTTACAGTTTGTTCTCCACACAAATGCCAAAGTGATTTTTCTAAAACACAGGTGTGACCGTGTCACCGCCCTACTCGGTGAGTTTTGGTCAGTTGACATAATAGGACCAAATATAAATTCCTCTCTTGGGCATTTAAAGATCTTAATAACCTGGATTTTAACCTTACTTTCTAGCCTGATTACACATTACTCTCTTTCATGTACACTGGAGGTGTCAAACAATTCACTATAGCCCCAGAAATACTCCCAAGTTCAGCTGAACATAATTAAAGTATGATTAGGAAATATTTATCAAAAGAAATAAAAATACGACAGAATGTAGACAGTGTTAATGTTTGGTTTTCTTTTTTTAAAAGGAATTTTTCCCAATTAATGTCAAGACAATTTTTAGCATTAATATAGGCTATAGATGTGCTATCATGTAAAACATATTTCCATACAGTAGTGAAAGAAGAAACAGATCAAAAGATGGAAAAGACCATGAAAAAGAATAAGGTAAGTACAAAAATTTTGCTTTAATATGCATTGAATGTCCATCAGTTCTTTATCTGAATGTGGATAGCATTTTCATTAATCTGTGGTATTCTGAGGGATACTTTTTTTTTTTTTGCAGGGCAATGAGGGTTAAGTGACTTTCCCAGAGTCACACAGCTAGTGTCAAGTGTTCAGGTTCTCCTGAATATGGGGCCAGCACTTCATCCACTGCGCCACCTAGCTGCCCCATAAGGGATCCTTATATTCTAGTGGCCCCAATTTCTATTTCTGTTTGACACCACTGATGTTCATGACAATCCAGCCAAACTGGCCCTTTTATGATTCCTGGTATGTGGTGTCCCATTTCTGATCTCTGTTTCTTTGCCTTGGCTGTTCTTCTATGGCTGTGTGGCACATATTCTCTGGGCTCACTAACTCCCACTTGCACTGGCAAGTTTGATCCTCAGTCAGGCTAGCACTTTCCTCCCCTCAATTCTAGAGGTAACACTGAAGGGTCGAATAGTATTTGGCAAATGTCGTTCTTCCATAAGCTCCCAATATCAGTTTCAAGAGATTAAACCTCAATGTCTATTAATCAATTGCTATCTTCCTCAACATAAATTAACCATTTACTTCAATTCCTTTTTACAAAAGAATATGTACAGATGAGATATAGCAAAAACCTAAGTACAGAAACCTCCCAAACCAGGAGTCTACTCTCTTCTACCACTTTGGTCCCTGGGGAGACTGAACTCAAACCTAAAGTGGTGACCACAACCTTCTCCCTACTGAGTTCAAGGATTTCTTTGAATGCATTGAAAAGCATTTATAAGCACTTATATATGTCAAACACTGCACTAGGTGCCAGAGATACAAAAGCAAAGGCCATCTCTGACCTTAATGAGCTTACATTCTCATAAAGGACACTTCACATATAAGGGAATGGTATCCAGGGAGAGACCTTTCTAGTAGCAGTCACAGCGATTTGATTAGGGCTCCAGAATTGGAAAGGGGGGAGGTCATAGAGAGGTTGGGTGAGCTGGTGAGAAATTTAAGGCAAAGAGGAGTAAATGGGAAGCTTGGCTGAAGCAGCCGGCCTGGTGTAATGGGTGATCACCAGTGAGGACCTGAGGGGCTTCAGAATGGAAACTCCAGGGGTAAAATGCTTAAGGTCTCTAGCACATAGTCTCTGTTGTCAGTCAGCAAGCAATTAACAAAACATTTATTAAATGCTTCCTATGTGCAGACACTGTGCTAAGTGCCAGGAATGTAAGGATTGGTTAAGAAAAAAAATCATCCCTGCTCTCAAGGAGGTAACAGTCTAATGGTCTCAGCAGCTAGGTGACTGTTGAGAAGCTTCCTTTAAGACTTAGTCTAAATACTACCATCTATGCATGAAACTTTTCCTAATAGCCCAGATGTTTGCCCCTTATCCCTCAAATTGCCTTGTATCTATTTTTCATCTATTTTCTATATAATTGTGTGTATGTATGCATGCATATGCCTGTGTGTATATCAAGGGTATATGTACATATACCTATGCATATATGTATCTATATCAATGTGTATTGTGTATATGTGTGTATATGTGTGTGTATATTTGTATGTGCATGTGTATATACATGTATATACACATGGTGTGTGTGTCCTTCCCCCTTCTCCTCCCACATTTGTAAGTTCTCATTTGTTGATATATAGAAGTAAAAGATAAAAAATAAACCTTCTCTTTCTTGCTTTGTCTCTCTCCCTCTCTCTGTCTGTCTCTCTTCTCTCCCCTCCTTCTTCCTCTTTTTCTCTTTCCCCTCTTCCTGTCTCTCTCTTCCCGTTTGTTTGGCACCGTGTAGCACAGTTGGCATAAATTATTTTTTATTCCCTGGCTTTGTGCCCAGTAGGATTCCCACACTTGATAAATGCTTGATGGCAGTTGTAGTGACCATACCCACTGCCTCTCTGGGACAAAGACAAAAAAAAGTCCCATGTTTGCCAAAAGAACACCAATATTTCTTGTTTCCCCTTGTTGTGTCTCTGGCCTTTGTTACTGCACATCCAAAGTTTTCTGTGTTATGGTTCACCTATAATTTTATAACATAAGAACTGACCTTCAACCCTTATGAAAAAAGTAGATGACAACTAAATTTCACAGCTATGTTTTGAAAATGACTACCAGGGAGCCAACTGAGAAGCGATAGTATCTACTCCCTTCATCACAGTCAATCAGGTAGGTCTTTTTTATTTTATATTTATGTCCTTATAGAGATTTCATTTGAAAATCCGAACTGGGTTTTTAAAAGCAGTGTTACAGTAGACATAGCCCTGGAATTGTAGTCAGAGGACCTGGGTTCAAATCTCAGCTCTCTCTCTCTTCTTACCTTTGCAGCTCTGCGCAAATCATTCAGTCTCTCTTGGCCTCGTTTTCCTCATGTTCAAAATGAGAGAAGTGGACTAGATTTTCTCTAAATTCTCCTAAGAAAACTGAATTTGGAGGAAGGGGATATGAATTTAAATCCTGATCCTTTTATTTAACTACAGAGTGGGCCAAATGTCATGATATTTTAATAACTTTTTGTAAATTATATTTTCTTTATTTTTACCATTTATGACATTTGATTTTTTTACACATATAAATTCATTTCCTTCATATACTATATATGATGTAATGGTATTATAAATTAAAAACAACAAAGAAAGGAGTTATTAAATATTGAAAACCCTTCATGACTTTTTTTTTTTTAGTGAGGTAATTGGGGTTAAGTGACTTGCCCAGGGTCACACAGCTAGTAAGTGTTAAGTGTCTGAGGCTGGATTTGAACTCAGGTACTCCTGACTCCAGGACCGGTGCTCTATCCACAACCCTTCATGACTTTTGACCCACCCTGTACTTTTGTGATCTTTCTGGCTCAGTTTCCTTCTCTGCCAAAAATGAAGTGGGGGAAGGTAGACTAGGTGATCTCTGTGGCCCTGTATGGTTTGAAATCTATGATTCTTTGATGGCCTACAGTTTGTTCATTTTCATTCTGAGGAAGGATTCTTCAAACTATTTTCTCTTAGTCCAGACTCACTTTGGTGCATTTCCTGCTTCTGTCTCTGAAGCATATGGGCTGTGTGATCCTGGGTTAGTGACTTTACTTCTCCATGCTTTAAATAACTAACTCTCTCAGAATATGCTATACAGAAGGTACTGACCTGTGTTTGTTTAGTTGTTTCTGTTGTTCATGACCCCATTTTGGGATTTTCTTGGCAAAGATACTGGAGTAGTTTGCCATTTCCTTCTTTTCTGTCTCATTTTACAGATAAGGGAATTGAGGCAAACAGGGTTAAGTGACTTGTCCAAGGATTACACAGATAATAAGGCTGAATTTGAACTCAGGTCTTTCTGACTTCAGGATGAGTCACTGACCTGCCCTACAGTGGTACAGATTAGACCAAATAAAATTATAGACCTAGTCCCTGTCCCTATCTTCTTTCTCTTTGTAGATTAGGAAGACCAGGGTGATAGTGTATTGAACATAATCCTTTCTCACCCCTTATGCTGTTGTTTAAATTTGCTCTTACTATGCAGATTTAATGAAAAATTAGGGGATTTTCCTTATTTATTGATGTAGTTTGAAATAAGAGAGCAAAAAGATGACAAATCTAATGAAATCTCATAGAAAAGTACTGACTGGGCGCAGTTAGGTGGCTCAGTGGATAAAGCACTGGCCCTGGATTCAGGAGACCTGAGTTCAAATCTAGCCTCAGACACTTGACACTTACTGGCTGTGTGACCCTGGGCAAGTGGCTCAACCTTCAGTGCCCCACCAAAAAAAAAAGAAAAAAAAAGAAAAGAAAGAAAAGTACTGACTAACATCAGAGGCAATGGGTCCACAGCCCACCTTTGACACCTGTGGGATTGTGCTTTAAGTTCTCAGGGCCTAATCGTCCTCCATATATAAAAGGAAGGGTTAAGACTAGATGATCTTCAAGGTCCATTTCAGCTCTAGGGTCGATGAGCCTATTATGTCTATGTGAGCTCTCAATCAGTTTTCGGAAATATTTTGCAGATGTCAAGGAACTCACAACTATTCTGTAACACATTATTTAGGTGAAAGTCTTATTGGATAGCTTTTCCCTTCCATTGAGTTACTGTAGTGTGGGAAGAGATAGGTTTATTCAGCTGCAGAAAGAGAAGGGTGAGATAAACTATTTAGGAAGGCGGGTTGTGGTGGACAATGTTGGACTCTGAATTTTAAGCCCATGGTAGCCTTTTTTTGGGATTATCTCCCAGATAACCAAGCATAGTTGGATTTTTTTTTGACTTTGAATAGAATTTTATTTTCCAAAATATATATAAAAACAAATGTTAACATCAATTTTTTAAAACTTTGTGTTCCGACTTCTGTTCCTCCCCCCATTCCCACCCCCCCACCCATAAGAAATCAAGCAATTCAAAATTAGTTATACATGAGTAGTCATGGAAAAACTGGAAAGACCTACATGAACTGAAGCAGAGTGAAATGTACTGTATACAAAATAACAGCAATAGTATAAGTTGATCTGCTGGGAAAGTCATGGTTATTTTCAGCAAGGCAATGATCCAATATAATCCTGAAGGATTTAGGAAGATTGCAGCCCATCTGCAGAGAAAGAACTGATAGTATCTGAAAACAGATGGAAACAAATTTAAATTTTTTTTTCTTTTCCTCTTTGACAATTCCTTAATCTGAAGTTTGGGGTTTTGTTTTTGTTTTTGTTTTTGTTTTACTATTTTCTCTCACAACTAGCTAATATGGGAATTTTTCCATAGTTGGATTTTTACTGTCTAGTATAACATGCCCTGAGGATATGTCCACTCCTCACCTTACTCCCTTTCTTTCCTCCATTGCTTTGTCAGAAAAGAAGAAATAGACCACTTGTTCTGTTCTGGTTTTTTTATTATGGACTTGGACACAGGGAAGAAACACGTTTGCAAGGGTCAACCACTGGGTAGTGCTAATAGCCATTATCCTGATCCTGTTCAACACTAAGGATCAGGAACTGGGTTTGGACCTAGTTCATCCTGATGATAAGGATAAGGATCTTAATGGGTGGAAATACTAAGAAAGCACCAGGCTTTCTCTGGTTCTCACAGAGTGTGGCCTTCTACCTTTCTTTGTGAGTCAGCACTGACTTGTAAGAAGTATATAGTTTTATGGCTTTATCTCATCAGAAATGAGTTCTGAGCCACCACCAACTTGCCTTGACCTTCCTCCTTCCTGAACTTGCTTTATTCCATTAAGTCTTGTTTTAAGATCCTGGCAGAGTGGAATTTATTTTTCACACACAGGAGATAAAAATACAGACAGTTAAATTCAATTTTACAGACAGATTCTGAAAGAAATCCACATTCCAAAAAAAATTACAAAAATTTCTTATTCAAAGCAAATGCTGTACCATGAGACTCTGTATGATGAGGGCAGTGTAAACAGTGGTGGGAAACTGAGAAGTACCTCCAAGTCAGTTCCTTATATCCACAGACATAATACAGACTGATACTGTGCCTCTCCATTTGTTCAACAGCAATCCTTATATTTTCAACATGGCTGATGGTAAATGTGCTCTTGAGGGTAAAAGTGAACCACTTCATAAGCAAAAGCTTGGAAATGAAAATTAAAATAATTTTTTAAATATGGAGGACAAAATTGTAATCTATAGTACACGAATTCAGTCTTGCAGTGTCACGGTGAACACCATAGGGACAAATGCTACCCAGATAAAGAGGCACACAAAAAAGGCAATGATTGCATGAAGTTGTATTTTCTGTCAAAACAAAGAGAAGGTGCTATTCTAGAGATGGGGAAACTATTAACAGTATGGATAGCAGACCAGACTCAGAAGAATATTCCTTTAAGCTTGATGATAATTCAAACCAAAGCTTTGAAGCCTCTTTAAAGATTTAAAGGTAAAGTACCCTGAGGGAACTCAGGTATTTACAACAAACAGTGGTTGGTTTGCATGATTAAAAGTCGTGCAGGATTCCACAAGTGTCTGGAAACATTTGTGCAGATATTGAAGCAGAAAAGAAGCTGCCAGAGTTCCATCAAAAAATAATAGATGGGGGTAGCTAGGTGGTGCAATGGATAAAGCACTGGCCTTGGATTCGGGAGGACCTGAGTTCAAATCCAATCTTAGACACTTGACACTTACTAGCTGTGTGACCCTAGGCAAGTTACTTAACCCTCATTGCCCTACAAAAAAAAGAAAAAAAAGAAGAAAGAAAGAAAATAATAGATAAAGGTCTCTACTTGCCAGACAAAACTTGTAGAAAAAACTGCCCTATTTTATCAAAGAATGCCTTCTCAAACCTATATCTTGGTGGAGGAAAAAAATATGCTGGGGCATAAAGCTTCAAAAAACAGAGTTCTTGGGCCAGCTAGGTGGCTCAGTGGATAGAGCACTGGCCCTGGAGTCAGGAGTACCTGAGTTCAAATCCAGCCTCAGACACTTAACACTTACTAGCTGTGTGACCCTAGGCAAGTCACTTAACCCCAATTGCCTAACTAAAAACCAAACAAACAAACAAACAAAAAAACCCAAACCAGAGTTCTTCATCTCCTTGGAGGGAATTCATCTGGGACTTGCAAATTGACACCTGTTCTTGTTCACCACTTAGAAAAGCCCACAGCATTAAAAGGAATCAGCAAGACAACACCACTTGTGCATTATTTTGCTAACCCTAAGGCCTGGATAACCCTTATCATATTTGAACAATGGTTTATGCACTGCTTCATTCCAGAGGTGGAGAAGTTTTGTTATGATTATGATATTCTTTTCAAGATTCTACTTATTTGGGGGGGCAGCTAGGTGGTGCAGTGGATAAAGCACTAGCCCTGGATTCAGGAGGACAGGCCTAAGACACTTGACACTTACTGTGTGACCCTGGGCAAGTCACTTAGCCCGCATTGCCCCGCAAAAAGAGAGAGAGAGAGAGAGAGAGAGAGAGAGAGAGAGAGAGAGAGAGAGAGAGAGAGAGAGAGAGAGAGAGAGAGAGAGAGAGAGGGAGGGAGAGATTCTACTTATTTTGGATAATGCCCCAGGTCACCTTCCCCATATGGATGATTTTAATGAAAATGTAAAAGTGGTCTACTTTTTTCCCAATACTACTTCATTATTACAACCTATGGATCAGAGGGTGATTGTGAATTTCAAGGTATATTATTTACATGCTATATTTGCCAAGGCAATTGCACCTTTGATTGCGGATAAGGACTTGACATTGAAAAATTTTTGGAAGTCCTATAATATTCAACAAGCCATCTGGAATATTGCTAAGGCATAGGAAGATGTAACAGAATCACATATGAAGAGAGTTTGGAAAACATTGTACCCACAGTTCAGTCTTAATTTTTATATATTTGATAATGTGAGACATTCGAAGAAGTGAATAACAAGATTCTAAAATTTAGCACAAGAATTGGAGCTAGAAATGATTGAGAATGATGTGTGGAGGATTTGGTTGAGTCTCACAGAACAGAACTGTTGAATGAGGATCTGATTGAACTGCTAGCTGTAAAGATCGCAGAAAAAGAAAGGGAAGCTTTGGAACCTGATGTCGAACCAAAAAGGTTCACAACGAAAGAGTCGGCAAAAGGATTTCATCATTTGAGTGAATTTTTTTTTTTGTATTGAAAAGATGGATCCAAATACTAAAATATTTTTTAAAGTTCAAAGACTAGCTGAGGATAATATTGCATGTTATCATCAGATATATGAGGGAAAAAAGGGAGCCACTGTTCAAACATTTCTTGATAGCTTCATTAAAAAAAGATGTGAAGCCAGCCAGAAGTGATAAAGGCTAGGTGCAGTGGGTGGAGAAAGGCAACACACTGCACACCTATGTTAACTTTACTGTACAGTGCTGTGTGAACTTTATTAACTTTACCTTTCATTTCATAATTCTATAATCATGGTATAGGATTTAATATGTCTGCATTTTACTACATTTTATAACTTGTGTAAAAGTATTTTATATACGCCTTTGTTATATGCACTAAGTGAAGTGGGTGAGTAGGAGCAAATATACATTATGTAAAAATTGTTTCATGTAAAGGTCTGTAGAACATTCCACTTATGCAAAGCAAGAAGAGTTTGTTATTGTTTTTTATTAAATAATCAATAAGCAAAAAAGTAGATAATAATATTAAAACAATACACAATAAAATATCTACCAAGGAGTTTAGGCCACCCCCCTTCTCTTAGGCCCTGAATGTCCCAAAATAGAGAACTATTCCAATCTAAGATGTCTACAAGTATAGCTTGAGTACTCCTTTGAGTAAACAAAGCCATTAAAACAAACCACCACCCATAATTTCTACAGAATGTTGAATCTATGATTCAAGCAGGGCTGGTCCTAAGATAAAGATTTTAACATTCTGAATTTGGGATCTCAGCTCTCTCTGGAGTGTGTTGTGTTGTACCCAGTATGCTTTATTTAGTCTCAGCTGTCCAGTTGATGGCAAGGACCTCCATCCTCTCTTGACTGCATGCAGTTAGTCTATCATGGAGCAGCATGATTGTACTGGATACCTGGCCCTGTAATAGAGTAGCTTACCAATGTCACTGCTGCCCTGACCAGTCTCCTCCTGACTTTGAGCTCTCAACATCTCTTTTTCCACATCTATGCCAAGTCACTTCCTCTCACCTCCCAACTTCCCAATAATACAACTCCCTGGGGTGTAGTGAGAGTCAGGGAGAGGCAGTTAGAGAGCGATGGATGTTGTAGAACAGAGGTATTAAACAATGCTACTCTAGAACCAGATTAAAATGGAAATGGAAATATTTAGCCCAATAAATAAAAATATAATAAAAGCAGATAACATAAATAACATCACATTTTAAAACTAAGTCAATATTCATTATGTAGAGTAGTGGCCTTGTTTCTATTTGAGTTTACACCACTGTGGTAGAGTATCAAAAAAAATTCACTTTTTCATCTCAGTTGCTGAGTTAATAAAGACTGGACTACTTAGTACCTTGCATATCTTTTGAGACCACATATAGTAATTGTGTCTGGTTAATATTCTTTAATTAAAAAATTAAATATATTTTAATTTCATTAAGTACTTTCCTATTACATCTAATTTTTTAATGATTATTTAAAAAACTTTTGAGTTTTTAATTCTCTCCCTCCCCCCTCCTTGACAAGGCAATGTGGTCATGCACAAAAAATTTTCATATTACCTATGTTACAAAAGAAAACAATATAAAATGAAAAATAAAGTTTAAAAAGTATGCTCCAATCTTCATTCAAAGTTCATCAATTCTCAGCATGCGGACAGAATTTTCATTATGGATCCTTTGGATTCTTTTGCATCATTGTCTTGATCAGAATAGCTAAGTCTTTCACAATTGAACATCCTTACAATATTGCTGTTACTATTTAAAATGTTCTTTTGCTTCTGTTCACTTAATTTTGCATAAATATATGTCTTCCCAGATTTTTCTAAAACTATCTCCCTCCTCATTTTGTATAACACACACTCATATACCACAATTTTTTCAACCATTCCCCAATTGATGAGCATCTACTCTATTATCAATTTTTTGCTACTAGTTAATATTAAGTGGAGTTTTACTTCCCAGATTTAAAGAGTGTCTTCTTTATTTCATTATCTTTCCCTGTTCTTCTTGGCCACCACATAAACCCTAACCCTAACCCTACTGGACACCAGGGAAGGTGTTCCCAAGTTATTCTCCCTGGAAATGGATCCCAGTTCTGACAGGAACAGGGGTTGTGAAAGGCTCATCTGCTAATAGTCCTGGCACCCCATAGCTGAAACACAGCCTTTTAGTGTTTATCCAAATGACCCAGTCCCTCAGTCCTGCTGAGTCTGAAATGAGGGAGCACTTCACAACAGAACACCTGAAGAGCTGGACAACTACAGTAGCATGAGGAAATAAAATGAGACTACTGAAAGACCAACTGGAAAAAAGGATGGATATGTTCAAACTGTAAGATAATGGTGCAACATTTGTGGCAGCAAGTCTGGTCAGATCTGTTGTCGATCTTAGAACTCTGAGCAGCCCCAGTAGGTAGGATCCTTTCATTGATCTTAATTGCTGCCTGCATAGTTGCTTTTTGTAGGGGCCAAAATTTAGTATATGGAGCATTAATTGGGTGACTCACCAAAATATTGGGGTCCTGGAAATAATGAGGGACCTCTAGGTTCAAAGTTCCCTCCCCTATGAACTGCCCTTTTAGATATTTCTCCCAGGCCAATAAGAAAGGAGCCTTACAGCTTCTTTTCCACAAAAAGATCAGATTTTATCACTTAGGAATTAATTAAACAACAAAGGTGAAGTTAATAAAAAATCAAAGATAAGGAAATAGGGAAAAAGAAATACAGATAAATCCTCTTAATTCTAACTTAAGTCTATACAATCCCCAGATAGTTGGAAAAGTCTTCTAGCTTTCTCGCATCACCAGGAAACTGAGGAGAGGGAGAGACAGAGAGACAGAGAGAGAGAGGGAGAGGCCGAACGTGAGAATGTTCTTGAAGGGACTCCTCTCCTTGCTTCCCCTCAAGGAGTGTTCAATCTCCCTCCCCCAAAATGGGAGGGCCTTCAAAAACTGCCTATGGAGAGTTCTCCTTCTGACTTCAGTAGCATACGTAACTTCAGGGTGGGCCAGGTGTGGCCCCTCCCAAATGAGTCAGCTAAATTCCAATAATTTTTGCCACAAATAATTTTTACCACATTTTGGTGACTGGTGCCTAGGCTGAAAATTTTCAGAGCCATGAATATTGAGTAAAACTCTAGTTTTGTTTGCCTTTTCCTTTAAAATGTTTGGATAACCATTTGAAAGAATGCAAGTTAAGAATTTCGGTGCTTTTGGACCAAAAGTTAGGGGTTGAATTGGTTCTCATGGAGAAGTTATATAACTCTAAATTTTGTTGTTCTGGGACTTGTACTGTCTCTGATTTGCAAAGTAGAAGTTGTAAAGGAGAAAAAGTTGAAGCAGTAATGTAAGCAGACTAATTGAAAATGTCAAAGCCTGTGTGTCTTGTCAGTTTGATGAGATTTAAGGCAAAAAAAAAATCACATTTGACCAAAGGTGTATACTATCTTTTAAAGTCAGTATGTTTGCTGTGCTCCATTATAAAAGGATGTGTGCACAATTTGTGCTGACATTAATGGTAATCATATACTTCCTCCTAAAGAATGAATTTGGCTCCACACTGCTTTTTATAAAGTTGAACAGAGCTGTTTTGCAAAAAAATTGAAGGGTTCAGCGCATTCATTATCAAACAAAGCCTGACTGTTTTGCTCTCCATGTGAGCCCACCAATGGCTTCAATGAGACAGTGAAAGCTTTATGAAAATAAGGAGAAAATGTCACATCAGGGCAACCCACCCCAGGTATCCTGGACTTGTTGATTTGTAACCAGTCACTGTGAAAATGTAGAATGTCCTTACTCTCCATTTTCTAAGAAAACATAAATGATCTGGCTCCTTATCAAAGTGAAGGAAAAAGTACCTTATTTCTTGGCTCTGAGATATCATGCCTGTTTTCCTTAAAACCAAAATGTTTTTTGTTCTAATTTAAAGAACACTGAATTCAGAGTCAAAAGACCTGGATTCAAATCTTTGTTTTGACTACTACCTATGTGATCTTGGCCAAGTCACTCTTTGGGCCTCAATTGCCTCATATAAAATGAAAGAGTTAGACTAGATGATCTTTTAGGTCTCTTCTGGCCATAAATCCTATAATTCCAGAATCCTCTGTGTGTGAGTATGTGTGTGTGTGTGTGTGTGTGTGTGTTTAACCAAAAACTACCAGGTTTCCATTTATTTAAAGTATTAAAAAATTATTTTTTTAATTACTTCCATTTTTTAAAAAATGTTTTATGGATGGGGAAATAGCATGGAATAAAGCAAATAGTGGATAAGATGGTACATTTTAATCTGAAGTTTGGGGTTTTTTTTGGACTGTTTTCTGTCACAACTAGCTAATATGGGAATGTTTTCCATGACTACTCATGTATAACTTTTTTTTTGTGTGTGTGGGGCAATGGGGGTTAAGTGACTTGCCTAGGGTCACACAGCTAGTAAGTGTCAAGTGTCTGAGGTCAGATTTGAACTCAGGTACTCCTGACTCCAGGGCCAGTGCTCTATCCACTGCGCCACCTAGCTGCCCCCTGTATAACTTTTTTTGTTTTGTTTTGTTTTGTTTTAGTGAGGCAGTTGGAGTTAAGTGACTTGCCCAGGGTCACACAGCTAGTAAGTGTTAAGTGTCTGAGGCCAGATTTGAACTCAGGTACTCCTGACTCCAGGGCCAGTGCTTTATCCACTGCACCACCTAGCTGCCCCTGTATAACTTATTTTTAATTGCTTGAGTTCTTATGGGTGGGGGGTAGGAATGGAGGGAGGAAGAGAAGTTGGAACACAAAGTTTTTAAAAAATTGATGTTAAAATTTGTTTTTTATACATATTTTGGAAAATAAAATTCTATTCAAAGAGTTAAAAAAATAATAAAAGCTAAAAAATAAATCCAGTGGTAAGACAAAAAATAAAGAGGACTGGCTCAGGATGCAGCGGATGACCTTGGTGTCTCTGATGTGTAACCAAACTCTAAGCACTCCACTGTGCCTGCTTCATGGCAATTGGAAAAAAAAATTTTTTTAATTAAGAAAAAAAAAGGCTGAAGATATCTTGCTTGTCAGGAAATAACAAACAGCCAAACAGTAACTATTCATTAAGCATCTACTATGTACCTGGCACTGTGCTAAACATTCAAGGTTACAAAAAAGAGGCAAAAGATTGTCTGCTCTCAAGGAGCTTACAATCTAATGGGAGAACCAATAACCAAGTATGTACAAACAATCTATATACAAGATAAATAGAAAATAATTAAATGAGGGAAGACACGAATTAAAGGAGATGGAGAAAGGCTTCTTGTTGAAGATAAGATCTTAGTTGGAACTTAAAGGAAGCCAGTAGATGGAGATAAGCAGGGAGAACATTCCAGGCTTTGCAATAGCTATGTTTGTCCTGTTAAATGATCATAGAAGCTTAATGAAGACAGGTTATTTGATGCTGAAGACACTTCTGTATCCTTCTTTAAGGTTTGGAAATGCTAACATTCCAAGGAAAGTTTAGATATTTTCTTTTTGACCCCACACAAGTAGTAGTACATAGTAGGCCTCCACCAGTTGAGGATGACCATGGATCAGTGCCTTGAAGAGCCACAGGCCACAGTGTGGCTGTGCAGTCTGATACAGGAGCCGCAGCTCCTGAGTGACTTATAACCGGTAACTGCCGCATCCCGTGTTGTATCTACCCCATGAGGAGTAGCTGGAGTGTCCTCTCCAGGGCGCTGGACTGGGCGGATCAATATGGAAAGCAAGCTGTTGCCTATGTAAGCAGGTTTTCCCTCTCCACGACATTGGTGGATCCAAAGGAGAGGCAGAGCCAATACAGTTTGGCACCAGTGCCGCTACAGGAGTTGCCAGAGGGATGTGATATCCAATATCCAACTGCCTAAGGGACCCCACACAAGTACAACTAGGAAAAACAGGTAGAAATTGCAGATAGGCAGATTTGCTCTTGATGTAAAGAAAATTTCTATTAGAACCATTCAAAAATGGAATGGGCTGACTTCAGAGAGTGCCCCAACCTTCCTACTTCTTTAAGGACTAGAGGTCTTTAAGTGGAGGTTGAATGACTGCTTGTGAAGGTTGTAGAGGGGATTCCAAGTTAGATGTAGGTTGGACTATACAGTCTTTTCCAACTCATTCTCTGCTTCTGTGCTCTCTCAGACTATTTCCTGTATAGAACAAGCATAAAATAGAAGAAATATAATTTAGAAAAGCAAATGATATAGTGGAAAGAATATTAAGCTTTGCATAAGAAGACATGGATTTGAAAATCAGTTCAGACCCATAATAACTAACATTTATATGATGCCTTAAGATTACTACAGATGAGCAGGGTAGTGTTGGTACTGCCATTATGAATTTATTAGTAGTAGTACAATGAGTACTAGATAGCATTATGTAGCACTTTAAGATTTGCAAAGCACTTTCCAAAAACTACCTCATTTGATGGTAGGTACCATTATTATCCCCATTTTACAGTTGAGGAAACTGAGGCAAAGGTTAAGTTTTAAATCTCCAGGTCTGAGGCTGGATTTGAACTCAGTTTTCCTGATTTCAAATCTGTCCACCACATTTCACATACTAATTAATGAATTTTCTTATATCATTTTTACTTTTTTTTTTTTTTTGGTGGGGCAATGAGGGTTAAGTGACTTGCCCAGAGTCACACAGCTAGTAAGTGTCAAGTGTCTGAGGTCAGATTTGAACTCAGGTCCTCCTGAATCCAGGGCTGGTGCTTTATTCACTGTATCACCTAGCTGTCCCTCATATCATTTTTGTATTTGTCTCTTCATCTGGAAAATAAGGACAATTATGTTTATACTCCAGAATTAGGGTTCTGTAAGCAAAATTCTTTATACTATAACAGTATGAATTGTGAGCTATTATCACTATCAAACATAATAAAACTGTTTTATCTTAGAAATATATCTTATTAGAAATAACCAATGAAAATACATAACCTACTGGATTAATAATTAATAATATGACCAAGGATAAACCATCAAAGACCCTGACTCATGAAAAAAAAAAGTTTTATATTAGTGACAATCAATTCTAGTAAATTTATAGGAACCAGCAGGAGAATTAGTTCTTTTGTGCCCTGAAACTCTAAGCCAAAGGCAGGCATAGGGGTGAGAAAGGTGATAACAGAAGCAAAGAAAAAAGTTTTTTTTCTACTTAAAAACAAGAGTATTACAAACCACAGGTATGAAAAAATAAAAGGACAAACAAAGGGAAGGAATGTTTAAAAGGTAGAATAAGCCAAGTCTTGGAACAGAAACCTAGATGATATATTAAATTGCAATCTTGGTGGGTGGGCCAAAAGAAAGGGTTGTGTTTTTAAATCCCACTTGGCTTCCCGTAGGACTTCCTTCATAGAGGGCACAATATTCAATGACTTTCCTCCTGCAGACTGGATTGTATTAAAGTGTAAATAGAAACACCTGTTCAAAGTACCCCAGTTTCAGCCTATCATCAAGTTTTGGTACCACTTTTTTTCCCTTTTTTTGGGCACCAAATGTCACAATCCAGAAGCAGTGTTACTGAGGGGAGCCTCTGATCACATATGGCAAGACTAGGCTGAGATTTTTAATGAGGTCACCAAATGCTCCTGTCTGACAGCCATCAACTAACTGATGGAAATATGTTTCTTTAGAAGAGTTGCCACTACCAGGGTAGTAAGCAAAGTTGTCATTCCAAGTCACTGAGCTGGGAAAAGCTAGGTGGTGCAGTGGCCCTGGAATGAGTTCAAATCCAGCCTCAGACACTTGACACTAGCTGTGTGACCCTGGGCAAGTCACTTAACCCTCATTGCCCTGCCCCCCCCCAAAAGACTTCTCCAAGTCACCGAACCAGAAAAAGAACTTTTAATAAGATCAACAAAATCTTCATCCAACAGCAACAATGAAAAACAACTCCTGTCCTAAGAAAACCTCATTATTGTATTACCAAGTATTCAGAATTTTTCTATGGTTTAGTTGGACAGACGTTTATTCATTTTCTACCAGGCACTGAAGGAATACAAAGATGAATAAGACGGGTTACCTGCCTTCAGGGAGCTTAAAATATAGTAAGTTGCAGAAGATCAATACATAGCTAACTATAATATTAATTTTGATGGAGGTAGTGTTGCATAATTAATAGGGAATTGTCAAAGAAGTCCTTAACTCAAGTCTTGTCTCTGACACCAGCCAGCTGATCCTGCCTGGCTTACTTAACTTCTCAGTGCTCTGGGCCCAAGGTATCACCTGTAAAACTCCAGAGTTCAGCCAAACAAGATTAAAATGTAATTGGGGAATGTTTAACAAAATAAAAAAGCAATGCAACATAATTAATGTTAACCTGTGGTTTTCTGAGTCAGTATGAGACAGGCAGGGATCCAAATAGAGTTTGATGCCACTCCTCTAGATAATTTTCATATATTGAAGAGAAGGCATTGACTTATGCAGAAGTTCCCTATATCAATGAAATCACAGTTCCAACTGATGCCTTTTGGATTAACCAACTATGATACCAGGCATAATGTGCTAATTTGGCAAGTTGCCATTCATGGTAGCTTCAAAGAGAAGTATTACTTCTAGCTTCAGGGGAATCAGAAAAATCTTCATGGAGCAGGTAGCATTTGAATTGGGCCTTGAAGGCTGGATAGAAGTAAAAAAGTTAAATTGGTATTCATATAAAGAGCTTTTCTGGGTCACTGACTAAATGAGCTAAATGACTTTCTTACTCCTTTAAAAAAAAACCTACTGAGCCATATTGTAAGCCTTTAGGGAAGCTTTTTAGTTTTTTCCCCCCACTTAATAGTACTTTATTTTTCCCAATAACACGTAAAGATAGTTTTCAACATGCATTCTTCTTTTTTCGAGGCAATGAAGGTTAAGTGACTTGCCCAGGGTCACATGGCTAGTTAGTGTCAAGTGTCTGAGGCTGGATTTGAACTCAGGCCCTCCTGAATCCAGGGCTGGTGTTTTATCCACTGCACCACCTAGCTACCCCATCAACATGCATTCTTACAAGATTTTGAGTTCCAATTTTTCTCCTTACCTCCCTTCCCTTTCCCCTCCTCAAGACAGCAATCTGATAGAGGATATTCATGTGCAATCATGTTAAACATTTCCACATTAGTCATGTTGTAAAAGAAGAATCAGAACAAAAGGGGAAAAGCACAACAAAGAAAAAACAAAAAGCAAAAATAAAGTGAAAATAGTATGCTATTTTCTGCACTCAGACTCCATAGTTCTTTTTCTGGATGTGGATAGCATTTTCCATCATGAGTCTTTTGGAGTTGTCTTACATCATTGCTTTGCTGACAAAAGCTAAATCTATCATAATTGATCATTGCACAATGTTGCTGTTATTGTGTACAATATTCTCCTGGTTCTGCTCATTTCACTCAGCATCAGTTCATGTAAGTCTAGGTTTTTCTGAAATCTGCCTGCTCATCATTTCTTACAACACAATTGTATTCCATCACATTTATATACCACAACTTGATCAGTCATTCCCCAATTGATGGGCATCCCTTTAAATTTCCAATTCTTTGGCACAACAAAAAGCTGCTATAAATAAATATAAATATAAATATATATATATATATATATATTATTTTTTTTTTCATGCTGGTCCTTTTCCCTTTTTTATGATCTCTTTGGTATACAGACCTAGTAGCGGTATTGCTGGATCAAAGGGTATGCATAGTTTTTTTGTTTTTGTTTTTGTTTTTTAGTGAGGCAATTGGGGTTAAGTGACTTGCCCAGGGTCACACAGCTAGTAAGTGTTATGTGTCTGAGGCCGGATTTGAACTCAGGTACTCCTGACTCCAGAGCCAGTGCTCTAACCACTGCGCCACCTAGCTGCCCAGGGTACGCATAGTTTTATAGCCTTTGGGCATAGGTTTTTTTAAATGAAAATTTCCTGTTTCTCAATCAAAACATTATTAGGAAAATGTTTAATACTGTTTTTCACTAGGTATCAATGAGCTTTAACATCAACTGTATGATGATAATAGGTTTGCAATGTGCTTTATAAATATCTCATTTGAGGGGCAGCTAGGTGGCGCAGTAGAGCACGGAGCACCAGCCCTGAAGTCAGGAGGATCTGAGTTTAAATCCAGCCTCAGACACTTGACATTTACTAGCTGTGTGACCCTGGACAAGTCACTTAACGCCAATTGCTTCACCAAAAATAAAATAAAATAAATATCTCATTTGATCCTCAAAACAACCTTCTACATGTAGGGGTTATTATTATGCTCATTTTACAATTTTGAAGAAATTTAGGCTGAGGGGTTAGATGACTTGCACCCCCCACTAGTCAATTGCCATACTACCAACTAGTAAGAAACTATCACAACAGAAATTTGATTGAAACTACTCAAAAATTCTATCGTACTTTCTAGTGAATTTCCATCTGCTTTCGTGATTTTCTTAGGTGAAAATAATATTTAATCAAGAGATCAAACCTAACTGGCAAAAGGGGATCTAAAGTATGTCAAAGCTACTAAAATTTTCACCTGTTAAATGTTGTATTGCTGAGGACTGTTTGTCATTGGTCTAAGAGCTTCATGTATGTATGTATTTACATATGTGTATATTTCTCTATTGTGATGTAAGAGAGTTGAGAGAGGAAATAACATTTTTGTAATTCTATTTTTAGCAATAAGATAACTTTAAAAATTAATAATTGATTTTAAGAAGGTGGGGTAGGTTCTGGTAGGATTACCAGAAAACTGGTAAATATCAATTTGACTTTTTTTTAACTTTCAAAGAAGCAAATTCTGTTGCTGATAGTCATTTAAAGCCTTATTATTTTTTTATCGATACAAAGAAGGATTTTTAATTTCTACAGATGAGTTGATACAAATTTTTCTGTTAAAGTATTTTTTTCTTGACTTTTTAAAAATAAATTTTATATTGAAATTTATACATGGCACACTAACTCTGTCCTCTCCATCATCCCTTATTATTCTGCTTTGTTGACTGAAAGGAATAAATAAGACAACCTTCTAGGATAATAAAGCCAGAATTAGCACAGTGGCTGAAAGATTCAGCCCCCTATATAATGCTTATCCAAGACAACTTGGTTAGTGAGATGATCTTAGAAGCCAGCTCTCTTGATACTTTAGTAATCCAACCCCATTTGGATTGGGTAACTGATTTGTCTCTATAGCTAATAGTTTTGTGATAAACTTCAAGAGTTTAGTCCTTGTCTTCTATTACAGTAGAGCAGTAAGCAGAGATTCTTGCCATAGCTCCTTGGTGATAAGGAAAGGCAGAGTACAAGAAAGATGAGAGACAACATGGGGCTTTTTATGTAGGGTGAAAAGAACAGGAGTGAAAAAGATACACAAAGGGGGGCAGCTAGGTGGCGCAGTGGATAGAGCACTGGCCCTGGAGTCAGGAGGACCTGAGTTCAAATCAGGCCTCAGACACTTAACACTTACTAGCTGTGTGACCTTGGGCAAATCACTTAACCCCAATTGCCTCACTTAAAAAAAAAAAAGAAAAGAAAAAGAAAAAGATACACAAAGACTCAGATGGATCTGCGATCTCACTGACAGGGGCAGCCTTTCCAAGGATGCAGATCACAACCCATTTATGCCTTCCTATTCCTTGAGACTTTTATCTGTATCCTTCCATAATTTTCTTGTGGTGATCTACCCAGTGTGCTATGGCAAGGGCCTTCTGTGAAATGGAGAAGATACCAATGGCACTTACAGGGAGCATAGCAAATATTTCTAGCAAATCTTTTTTTACTTAGGCATTTCTTTTACTCTTTTTTAAAAAATTGTACCTCTTTTTTAATGTGTTGCAAACTACTCAGACCCATGTTGTATCTTTCCATTTCCCTCTGGGCGATAATAATTTTCAAAAATTTTTTTTGAAAAAACATCAGATTTGTATATCTAATAAACTTAAAATTTAAACCACCAAGGGAAAAATTTTCATCCTCCCAACTCTGGGTCTTTGGGCATATTAATATTAACATGTAGCCTACATTTTTATGCAAGTTCATGGTTACAAAACATTTTACATAAATGATCTCATTTGATCTTCACAGTAGTTCCCATTTCGATATATATTTTTTTTTTTAGTGAGGCAATTGGGGTTAAGTGACTTGCCTAGGGTCACACAGCTAGTAAGTGTTAAGTGTCTGAGGCCGGATTTGAACTCAGGTACTCCTGAATCCAGGGCCGGTGCTTTACCACTGTGCCATCTAACTGCCCCCCATTTCGATATTATTTTAAAGTTCTCAAAGTGCTTTCCTTAGAACCCTGTGAAATAGTAATAATTCTAGCAACAACAATTGTAATGATAGCTAGCATCATGTTGTGATTTAATATATGCAAACTGCTTTAGAAATATGGCCTCAATTTAGCTGCACAGGTATTCTGGTAGGTTGGTGCTTTTATTACCCCCATTTTATAGACGAGGAAAGTCAGGAAGACAGAGGTTAAGTGACTTGCCCAGGGTCATATAGTTAAGTGTCAGAGGTCAGATTTGAGCTTAGATCTTCCTGGCTCCCGGTTTAGTTCTCCATCTATGCAAATATTATCCTCATTTTAGAGGGGATGAAATCCTTTCCCTTCTAGTGTTACCAAGTCATTCTTTGACAATTAGCCAAATTTCAATTCCATTCAACCAAACATATTAAACATCTACTATGTGCCAGCTGCTATGCTAGGTGTTGGAATTACAAAGACAGCAATGTAATAGTCCCCTCAAGGAACTTACATTTTATTAAGGGAATTGTTTCAAGGCAATTTACAATTGACCCAGTTTTAGCTATGGGTGGCATGATTGGAGTTGAAGAGCAATGTAAAACTCTGTGTGAACATGCATTCAGAGATGTGTTTATCCTAAGACTCAGTGGAATCAAAAACTAGCTAGCCTTACTCTGATCTTGGAAAGAAGAAAAGGGAATTACTTCCTCTGACTCAGGGAAGGGCTAGGGACCTTTGTTCCCCTGGGAGGTAGGAACTAGTAGTAAGACTAATTTGGGACTAAACATTTTGATTAATCACCAGTGCATGGTGGCCTTGGGCAGTCTCACAAAACCTAACATCCTCACACCCTAATTCACCACCACAGAAAGAATCCCTTGAGGAGGAAGAAACTACAATAATAGCATGGGTAAGAGTCGGCCTACTGACTGGTACAGAAATGAGTGGGGGATTGTACCCATTTTCTTGGATGGGGGCTATGAATGACTTTTGCTCACTTTTCCCCCCATTGTCAATTTCTTGGCTATTCTCACTAAATTAGGTACTATGTTATTTGATTTATGATTCTGCATGGGTTTTTTTTTTTTTTGGTTTGGTTTTTGGTTTTGTTTTGTTTTTTGGTGGGGCAATGAGGGTTAAGTAACTTGCCCAGGGTCACACAGCTAGTTAAGTGTCAAGTGTCTGAGGCCGGATTTGAACTCAGGTCCTCCTGAATCCAGGGCTGGTGCTTTATCCACTGCACCATCTAGCTGCCCCCGATTCTGCCTATTTTTAAAAAAATTATTTTATTTTTAATTTATGGAATAAAACAAACATTTCCATAACAGTTCCCCAACTGGTTGGCATCCCTGTAATTTCCAGTTCTTTGTTATCACAAAGAGAGCTGCTATGTGGTTTTTTAATAGAAAATTCACTCAATAAGGGGTTGGGATACACACACACACACACACACACACACACACACACACACACACACCCCTATGATTTCATCATCATAAGGAATTCCTGATGAGGCAGCTCTGTCCTACCAATGCCTATCTGTATCTACTCTACTGTTAGAGAGTTTCCTAGGAGGCAATGAGAGGTGAAATTATTTACCCAGGGTTCCAACACCCTGCAATAAACCTGGTGTAACAAGAGATTCCAGATGTGAGTGGGATTATTAAGTCCTTACCATGTGCCAAACACTGTATAATATAATGGGTATACAAATATAAGCAGGAAGAAAAGTCTGCCTTCACACAGGGGAAGACAACACATTTAAGCAAGCTGAAAAGGAATGAAGGTGAGGGGGAGAGATGAAGGTACCTGACTCTAGCATTATAGAAAAAATCAGGAATACAGACTGAAGGGAAGATGGGGTTGGCCTGAGCCTTCTCAGAATGGGAGGTTCTGGAAAGGACCAGCCAATCAAAAATATAAAAAAAAATTTTTTTTAAACCCCTCAAAAAACCTTGCAGAGGTAGGGTGTGTGTGCACATGTGTGCATGTGCACACACTTGACACTTAGGAAGTTAGGACCTTGTATATGGCTGTTATTTCTTAAGAAGTTCTCATAGCAACTGTAATTAGGATGTGAATCAGCATTATAATATTGGGCAAATAAACTCAACTGAAATTAACCGAGAAATGCCCTTTCACAAAACCTAATTGAGAATCTCTTAAACTCTAAAATGCTGCTGTCAGGCTACAGTGTTCATTCTGTCAATGAATAGGGTAAATATGCTTTTGACTATTCTGTTCAATTACTATCAAAATGTTTATGAGGTTGCTATGGTTGCACTCTTAACATACCTACTCCCCTTGAAGGCACACTATCAAAAGGACTTATACTGAGCTGGTTTGGTAATAAAACTTCAATTTGATTGTTTTCCCCCATTCCTGAACACCAGCACTATCTAACCATTACAGAAAGTGTTCAAAAAGGGATGAGGAAGCATTGAAAATTAACTTGCATTAATTTTGGCATAGTGTTTGAATGCTATTCATTCAGTATCAAAATGCATAAAAATCTGCCTCACCCTACTCCTCTCCCTCCAAAGATGACAAGAGACAGTAGAGCTTCTGGCTTTAGCCTTTGGTTCTTTTGTATGACCAAGGCCTCTTTTTTAATTGGGTGGTTTAGAGGGAGGTGGGTGGAAGCTGTGCACTGGTGAAACTATTTTGGGTTTAAGGATAATTCTAGTACTCTCTTTGAAATGGAGTGGGGATATTTTCTCCCTAACCTATAGGAGTCCAGAGAGGAGTCCCTGTCAATAGTACTTTTGAAAAGTATGTTTTGTACCTGAATCTTTGGGTCTAACAACTTCCCTGATGTAATGTTTTTGACTTGTTTATGAGGGAAAAGAAAGCAAAGTGCAGTAGCACTTCACGGCAGGAAAATCCAGTTCTAATATCCCTCTTTTGTCATTAGTTGTATAAATTTGATTTAGTTACTTAACATCTCTAGCTTCTGTTGATCGACTTAAAAAAGGGATAATACCTAAATAAAAGCAAAGGGCTAGATCAGATTATCTTTTGAGATTCTTCTCAATTCTAAAGTATAAAATTCTGTAATGGGGCTACATACATACACATTTTCCTTATTTGCTTGTTAAACATATTTGGCAGCCTCTTAAAAAGTCCTCTTCAGCAAAAGGTTTTCTCCACTACTCCTTTCTGTTTATAGTTTCTGACATTTATTTGAAAACTATCCTAGCTTATTAATGATACCTTAGAACCATAACCTTCATTTTTCATTGATGTTTCTTTTACCACTTCCAGAACAATAACTAGGAATTCTGATATCCAGGGCAGATTCAGTTGAATGAAGAAATGCTTGTGAGTGGTGAAGGCAGGTAATGGGATGCTGAGAGCACAGGTTGAATATCCTTTGGGGAGATTGTGTGGGAGGCAGCAAAAGATGGCAAGGTCAGGGGCAAGCTCCTCTTACAGGAGGTGGAAATGCAGGATCCTGGTGGTGGGAAAAGGCAGGCCACAGCAGAGGGAAGCCACAGTGATAAGGGCCCCCAGGGGAAGGAGCCCGTGGCTTAGAAAGGAATGGATATGTGGCATCCTATGCCATCATGGGTAAGAATAAAATACCACCCCATCCTGGTTATAGTTCTTGTATCTGCTGACCTGTACCCTGGACTGACTTACTCATATCTATCTATCTATCTATCTATCTATCTATCTATCTATCTATCTATCTATCTATCTATCTATCTATCTATCTATCTCTATCTCTATCTATCTATCTATCTATCTATCTATCTATCTATCTATCTATCTATCTATCTATCTATCTAATGAGATTCATCTATAGTGCAAAAACAGAAACCTTCTCCATCCCTCCCTCTCCCTCCCCTAATCAGTTTTGGTTTCTTTTCTTTTCTTTTCTTTTTTCTTTTTGATGAGGCAATTGGGGTTAAGTGACTTGCCCAGGGTCACACAGCTAGTGAGTGTTAGGTGTCTGAGGTCGGATTTGAACTTAAGTCCTCCTGACTCCAGGGCTAGTGCTTTATCCACTGTGCCACCTAGCTGCCCCAGTTTTGCTTTCTTAAATAAACTTTCATGTTAATTTTCCTCTCTAGTCAAAATGCTATGTTTCATTTTCTGGGTAGGATAGGAAAAAATAGCTTCATATAAACTGAATAAAGGAACGCCCACCCCCTTTCCTCAAATCAGGAATAGTGAAGAGAAAAACTTAGTGGCCACAATTAGGAGAGGCCTCATCTTCTTTTAGTCCTATCTGGAAGGGTCATGTTTACAAGATCCTGATTGACTCAGAGCCATCTGATTGGTATGAATTTGAATATCCTGGGAGTTATAAAGGTGTACTGTTAAAGCATTTTAATGTTTACAAATATTTGCCTCACAACAATCCTGTGGAAAAAAGGTAATATGTTTTCCCCCATTTTAATGATGGGGAAAGCACAGCTCGAGAAGAAATGTAATGTTCCTAAGGTTATATAGTTAGTGGCCAACATCACAGTACCTCTAGTATTTTTGTGAGCTAGGATCCCCAACCAAGTCTTCAGACTCTAAGCTAATATTTCTTTCCACTACACTATTTTGCCTTTCACTTCTGACTTCTCACTCCAAGCAAATAAAATCTCATCTAGAAAATAAGAGTATTGGACTAAAAGGTCCCTAAGATACCTTTAAGGTGTATACTGTAACGATTGGAATGACACCACCTGCTGGAGACTTACTGTAGAAGAGTTCCGCCCATGAAGCGAAGGTCTTTGAGAGCAAGACCAGGAGTCTTTTCTTTGGCATCAGGAAGTGACGCCGGCTAGTGGGAGGAGGAAGGAAGAGACTGGCGCTCGCTCTCACTCTCTTTCCTTTGGACTCTGGTGGAGAGCGGAGCTAGAAATGTGCTCTCCCTTTAAGAGATAGGAATCTAGGCCTTTCTCTCTCTTTACCAAATTCTTATTTTCCTTAATAAATGCTTAAAAGTCTAACTCTTGCTAAAGCTTATAATTTATTGGCAACCACTCATTAGATATTTTAGACAGTTTAGCTAGAATTTTAGCCCTTAACAATACAAGTCTATGTCTGTATCTAAAACTGTCATGTTATTACATGAATTGAGGAGAGCAGAACAAAAACATTTCATTATTGGAATGGATGTTTTATATTTTTTCATGTTTTATGCATGCCATTTTTTAATTCAATTAAGTGAGTCAAAATTAATTTGAAACTTAATCCAAAATTGTTTCATGGTGGCAGCTAGGTGGCACAGTGGATAGAGCACTGGCCCTGGATTCAGGAGGACCTGAGTTCAAATGTGGCCTCAAACACTTAATACTTACTAGCTGTGTGACCATGGGCAAGTCACAACCCCAATTGCCTCAGCAAAAAACCAAAAAACCAAAACAAAAAACCAAACAAAATTGTTTCATGAAGATAATGTGTGCCTATATCAGAGATCTGTAATTTTGCTAATGTAGGAATTTCTTCCACCACTCTTCCATAACTTTAGTAGGTAAGTCTTAGAATTGCCTAAGCCTTAGATAGGTTAGGTGATTTACTTTAGTAAAATAGCTAATAAGAATCACAACTGTAATTTGAACTAATTTCTTGGGCTCCAAGTTCAACTCTATAGCCACTACAACATGTAGTCTCTCTGATAATGATTAAATATTTATATCTTATGCAGAAATCGCAAACACATCCTTTTCAGATAATAATGCAATAAAAATCCATTTAATAATGTTTTAGTTTTTTTGTTTTGTTTTGTTTTTGTTTTTGTTTTTTTTTTTGCAAGGCAATGGGGATTAAGTGACTTGCCCAGGGTCACACAGCTAGTGTCAAGTGTCTGAGGCCAGATTAGAACTCAGGTCCTCCTGAATCCAGGGCCAGTGCTCTATCCACTGCGCCATCTAGCTGCCCAAAATCCATTTAATAATGGACAGTTGAAAGAGAGATTAAGAAATCAATTGGAGGGGCAGCTAGATGGCACAGTGGATAGAGCACTGGCCCTGGATTCAGGAGGACCTGAGTTCAAATCCAGCCTCAGACACTTAATACTTACTAGCTGTGTGACCCTGGGCAAGTCACTTAATCCCAATTACCTCACCAAACAAACAAACAAACAAACCAAAAACCAAAAATAAAAACAAGAAATCAATTGGAAATTAAATAATCTGATCCTAAAAAACAAGTGGGTCAAAGAACAAATCATAGAAACAATCGATGATATCATTAAAGAAAATGACAATGAAGAGACAACATATCAAAATTTATGGGATGAGGGTCAGCCAGGTGGCATAGTGGTTAAAGCACTGGCCCTGAATTCAGGAGGATCTGAGTTCAAATGCGGCCTCAGACACTTGACACTTACTAGCTGTGTGACCCTGGGAAGTCACTTAACCCTCATTGCCCCCCTCCCCCCAAAGAGAGAGAGACAGAGACATACAGAAACAGAAACAAAATTTATGGGATGCCGTCAAAGAGGTACTTAGGGGAAAATTTATATCCTTAACTTCTCACAGCAATAAAATAGAGAAAAAGCAGATCCATGAATTGAGCATGCAACCAAAAAAAAAAAAACCCTAGAAAATGAACAAATTAAAAATCCCCAACTAAACACCAAATTGGAAATCCTGAACATCAAAGGAGAGATTAATAAAATTAAGAAAACCATTCAATTAATAAATAAAACTAGAAGCTGGTTTTATGAAAAAAAACACAATAAAATAGACAAACCATTGGTTAATTTAAACAAAAAAAGGAAAGAAGAAAAGCAAGTTACTAGTATCAAAAATGAAAGGGGTGAACTCACCACCAGTGGAGAGGAAATTAAGATAATTATTAGGAACTATTTTACCCAATTATATGCCAATAAATTTGACAATCTAAATGAAATGGATGAATATCTATAAAAATATAAGTTACTGGGGGCAGCTAGGTGGCGCAGTGGATAGAGCACTGTCCCGGGATTATTCAGGAGGACCTGAATTCAAATCCAGTCTCAGACACTTGACACTTACTAGCTGTGTGACCTTGGGCAAGTCACTTAGCCCTCATTGCCCAACCAAAAAAATATATATATAAATTACCCAGATTAATAGAAGAAATAAAATATTTAAATAATCCAATTTTAGAAAAAGAAATTGAAGAAGCCATCAATGAACTTCCTAAGAAAAAATCCTCAGGACCAGATAGATTCACAAGTCAACTGTAACAGACATTTAAAGAACAATTAATCCCAATACTATATAAATTATTTGAGAAAATAAGCAAATAAGAAGTCCTACCAAATTCCTTTTATGAGACAAACACGGTACTGATACCCAAAACAGAGAAAAAATTATAGACCAATTTCACTAATGAATATTGATTCAAAAATTGTAAATAAAACACTAGTAAAAACATTACAGCAATACATCACAAAGATCATACACTATGACCAGATGGGATTTATACCAAGAATTCAGGGCTGGTTCAATATTAGGAAAACTATTACCATAATTGACCATATCAATAACAAAACCAACAGAAATCATGATTATCTTAATAGATGCGGAAAAGGTTTTTGACAAAATACAGCATCCATTCCTATTAAAAACACTAGAGAGGGGGGCAGGTAGGTGGCACAGTAGATAAAGCATCAGCCCTGGATTCAGGAGAACCTGAGTTCAAATATGGCTTTAGGCACTTGACACTTACTAAGTGTGTGACACTGGGAAAGTCATTTAACCCTCATTGCCCTGCAAAAACAAAAGAAAAACAAATAAACACTAGAGAGCATAGGAATAAAAGGAGCTTACCTTAAAATGATAGGTAATATTTATCTAAAACCACCAGGAAGCATTATCTGTAATGGGGATAAGCTAGAAACCTCAATACAATCAGGGATGAAGCAAGGATGCGCATTATCACCTCTATTATTTAATATTGTACTAGAAATGTTAGCTATAGCAATAAGAGAAGAAAAAGAAATTAAAGGAATTAGAATAGGTAATGAGGAAACAAAAGTATCACTCTTTGAAGATGATATGGTGTTATACTTAGAGAATCAACTGGAGAATCAACTAAAAAGCCACTTGAAATTATTAACAACTTTAGCAAAGTTGCAGAATACAAAATAAACTCACATAAATTATTAGCATGTCTATATATTACCAACAAAGTCTGGCAGCAACAGAAAGAGAAATTCCATTTAAAATAACTGGCCAATATAAAATACTTGGGATTCTACTTGCCAGGACAAACCCAGGAACTACAGAACATGTTTTATACAAATAAAGTCAGATCTAAACAAGTGGAAAAATATTAATTGCTCATGGGTAGACTGAGCCAATATAATAAAAATGACAGTCCTACCTAAGTTAATTTATTTATTTAGTGCTATGCCAATCAAACTATCAAAAATATTTTATAGATCTAAAAAAAATAACAAAATTGATCTGGAAAAACAAAAGCTCAAGGTTATCATGGGAATCAATGAAAAAAAAAATACAAAAGAAGGTGGCTTAGCAGTACCAGATCTCAAACTTTATTATAAAGCAGTAATTATCATAACAATCTGGTACTGGTTAAGAAATAGAGAGGTGGATAAATTGAATAGAATAGGTACAAATTACACTATAGTAAATGACTATAGTAATCTAGAATATATGATAAACCCGAAGATCCAAGCTTTTGGAATAAAAACTCATTATTTGACAAAAACTGCTGAGAAAACTGGAAAACAGTATGGCAGAAACTAGGTATAGACCAACATCTCACATGGTATACTAAAATAAGGTCAAAATGGGTACATGATTTCCACATAAAAGATGATAACATAAGCAAACTAAGAGAACATGGAATCATTTATCTGTCAGATGTATGGGCAGAGGAAGAATTTAGGACCAAGGAAGATATAGAGAGTAAAACAAAATGTAAAATAGATCCTTTTGATTATATAAAATTTAAAAATGTTTGCATAAACAAAGCTAATGTATCCAAGATTACAAGGAAAGCAGAAAACTGGGAAAGAATTTTTGAAACAAGTATCTCTGATAAAGGCCTCATTTTTCAATTATATAGAGAACTTAGTCAAATTTACAAAAATACAAGTCATTCCCCAATTGATATGAACAGGCAGCTTTCAGATAAGAAATCAAAGTCATCTATAATCATATGAAAAAATGTTCTAGATCACTATTGATCAGAGAAATGCAAATTAAAACAACTCTGAGGTGTCACCTCACACCTATCAGAGTGGAAAATATAACAAAAAGGGAAAATATTGGATGTTGGAGGGGATGTGGGAAAGCTGGGACACTAATCCACTGTTGGTGGAATAGTAAAAAAAAATCCAACCATTCTGGAGAGCAATTTGGAACTATGCCAAAAGGCTATAAAACTGTGCATATTCTTTGATCCAACAATACCACTGCTACGTTTATATCCCAAAGACATCCCCCAAAAGAGAAAAAGACCTATTTATACAAAAATAGTTATAGCAGCTCTTTTTGGGGTGGCTAAGAATTGGAACTCAAAGGAATGCCCATCAATTGGGGAATGGCTAAACAAGCTGTGGTATATGATGGTGATGGTGTGCTATAAAAAATGACAAGCAGGATAATTTCAGAAAATCCTGGAAAGACCTGTATGAACTGATGTATAGTGAAGTGAGCAGAACCAGGAGAACATCATGCACAGAGACAGCAATATTGTTTGATGAAGAACTGTGAATGACTTAACTATTCTCAACAATACAATTATCCAAGACAATCCCAAAGGACTATTGATGAAACATACTATCTACCTCCAAAGAAAGAACTAAAATTGATGGAACATAGACTGAAGCATGCTATTTTTCACTTTCTTTCATTTTTTCCCCTTTTATTCACATTTTCTTGTCCAAAATAACTAACATGGTAATGTTTTACATAATTGCACATGTATAACCCATATCTGATTGCTTGCCACCTCAGGGAGAGGCTAGGGGAGGGAGGAAGGGATAAAAATTGGAACTGAAAACTAAATAAAAATGTTTATTACTTAAAAACATTTAAAAATATTTACAACTTATTAGAGCACTTTGTTTTACCTCTAATGTAAATTAGGCAGGTAGGTGGCTCAATGGATAGAGGATATGGGGCCTGGAGTTAGGAAGACCTGAGTTAAATATCCAGCCTCAGACACTTACTAGCTATGTGACCTTGGGCAAGTCACTTAACCTTTGTTTTCATTGGTTTCCTTATCTGTAAAATGGGAATAATAAAAATATCTACCTCTCAGGGTTGTTGTGAGGGTCAAATGAGATCATTGGAAAGCTCCTGGCACATAAGTGCTATATAAATGTTAGCTTTTATTATTTTTACATATTTATAATATTGTACATTGCAACTCCTATTAGATTCTGTGTGAGCATTCTCTTATCTAAAGTATGTATTTTGTCACTGCATGGTGTCACTAAACACAGCATTTCCTTAATAAATTTTTTTTGAAAGAATGATCTGTGATTTAATGATGCTGAAAGGGATATATATTATTTTAGAAGGCTTTATTTAATCAACACTTGTTTGCTTCATCTGTGTTTTCTTTAGTTATCACGATTCTTATCTGATGCATTTCCAAAACTAGACCAAGGAACATGTAATGTGGGGTATAGAAATACAATATTCAGTCCTTCATTTAACAAGAATTTAGAGCCCCTATTAATGAAGGGTAATAATAATTATTAAGAGGGATATAATAACAATGGAGGAAGTTTCTGTTCTCTAGAGTTTGTCATTCACCTGTGTGACTCTGGAAGTCACAAAATCTATCTGAGACTCAGTTTTCTCATCCTTAAAATGTTGTAAGAATCAAATAAGATGTTTGCAAAGTGCTTTGTAAACCTTCAAGTGTTTTATATATATGTGGAGGTTTTTTTTATTTAAAAAAGGCATTTGACTCAGTAAAGAAAATGAGGTGTTAATGATAATTCTCTTTTCACTAAAATATACTCATGATGTTTGCTAAGCTCATAAAAAAGTTTGTCATCTACTAGCTCTTTTTCCATTACAAACTACTTTCTATGCATTCCATTTGAGAAACAATAAGTCAAAAAGCATTTATTAATCGATTACTGCATCCCAGAGAATAGAATACTGGGAATACAGTGGCAAAAAAAGGCATATCTTCTGTTCTCAAATAGAAGACATTCATTTGGGAGGCTCCCTAAGAAATGGCAGTGCAGGTTTCCTTATTAGTAATAATAATTCAACAACAACAGACATTTTTAAGGGCTTTCTGTTTGGAAGGCACTGTGTTTGGTACCAGGGATACAGAGCTTCTAAGGAGCTTACATTTTATTGGTGGGGGGTCACAGGATACTCACTTATAAGTAAGTATAGGACAAGGGAAATAGAAGAGGGAGAGACCACTAATAATTGGAAAGGCTCAGGCTTTGTGGAGGAGGCATCATCTGAATTGGCCTTTGAAGGAAGGCCATGATTCTGAGAAGAAATGAAGGAGTACCACATCCAAGTGTGTGGAGTGGCTTATCTGAATGAAGGGAGTGGGAGATGGAGTATAATCTCTGGGAATAGTTAGCAGTTCAGTTTGGCTGGAAGGCAGTATTCATGAAGGGGAAGAGCATGTAAGGAAACTGAAAATATAAGTTGCAAATTATAAAGACAACTTGGAAAGACTTAATGACTCTGATGAATGCAGTGACCACTATTCAAGAGAACCAATGCCACCTCTGGCCAGAGAGTTGATGAATTAAGGGAACAACAGACTGAGACATATTTATATTTTTGGATATAGCCAATGTGGGAATTTGTTTTGCTTGAATGAATATTTGTTACAACGGTTTTGTTTTCTTTTTTTTTTTCCAAAGTGGGGTAGAAAAGCATGGTATGAGGGAGAGAAAATAAATTTTTATTTAGAAAAAAAAAGTGTTTAAAAACGGGCTGGAGCCTTAAATATAAATCCAACGATTTTGTATTTCATCTTATGCGGAATGAAGAATCAACTGAAATTTTGGAGGGTAGGGCAGTAAAATGGTCAGACCCTGGCCTTTAGGGAAATTATAGAGGTCTGAAGAGAAAGGTGAAAGTGGAAAGTGGTGAAAGCAGAAAGCAGTTTAGTCGTTTGGAGTGGGTCATCGTCGCTACAAAGTAACTCATAGAGCGGAGCCTGTTCTTGTCTCCCCTCTGCCAATCCAGAGAGGCGGGCCAATTTTCGTGATAATTGCTTGGCTCGCCTCTAATCCATAATGGGGCTGCCACAGCATCCAGCGGACACTAGGGGGCCTCCCGTTCCCGTGCTCAGCTCGTGGCAGGCCCCCAGCAGGACGCTTGTTGCGGAGAGCACTGCTCCATACATGAGGGGGCTTTTTATGTGCGGCTCAGGCAGGCCGATTGCGTCTCTCGCTTGGGACCGTGGCACTACGCGGTTCGTTCACGTTGCACCGCCTTCGGAGTTACCTCCCGTGGATTTGAAGCTGCACCCACTTCTCCCTTTGACAACGAGGTAAACCCTCTCCCTACCCCTTTAATTCCCTGGAATCCAGAGTGAGAGAAGACGGGCTTCCAGGGCTGAAGGTAAAATAACAACCCAGCGAGCAGAGGCGCAAAGAGAAGGCGGGCGCAGTGGTGGTAGCAGCAGCCTTCCTTGTCCTGGCTTCTTCTTTCTACTTGGTGCCTGGGTAGGGGAGGAGGAAGGAGAAAGGGCTGGAGAGGGTAGAGGGGGTGAGCCGCCCCCTCACCCACACCTGGATGTGTTGTGCAACAATGTGGCAGAAGTTGGCAGGTCTTCCTTTCCCCACTCCCTGCACCTTCCCCGCTTCCCATAAACTTAACCCCAGAACGTATCTTTTCACCAGGCCGGGACGATTCCCCTTTTCATTCTAAATCCACTCTTGCTGATGTATATGGACTTGAGTGTTCCTTGGTTACGTCTTTAATCACTGCGTGATTGAAAAATAATTATGATCTAGAACTCCTTACAGATGAGATTGCTCCACGAACGCAATTCTCTGACCAGAAGTGTCTGTGTATATGTATGTATATATGTGTATGTGTGCGCGCATCTGTGCTCGCGTGCTCTTGTGCTGGAGTGGGGGGCGTCTGGGAAGAGACAGCCGCTTTCTAACAAACTTTTGCAAGAAGAGCTACCCAGGACAGCAGGGTGAGGCTGAACTCTTAGCGATCCTCATCTTGGGGGTGGTCGGGGGAATATTTTGCTTCTCCCTCTGGTTGCTTCTGTTTTACTTTGAGATAGCGTGCTAGACCTCGGTGGGGGTAAACCCAGAGTGTGCTGAGGACTTTTCAGATAGGCCAACTACTGTCAAACATCTGGAAACTCAGCTCCTCCCTTTTCCCCAGGGGTGGGAGTGTAGATTAAAAAAAGCCTCCAATCTTCCTCCTTGTTAGCACGTGGCCCCACCCCGGGTCCATTTTAAGTAAGGTTTGGACACTAGAAGTTATATTTAAGGCTAGCAAGTGCAGGAGCCTTTCTGCATCTTGGCTATACCTAGTGTGGAAGGTCCCGGACGAGTGACAGAGTTTTGGGGTTTTTTTTGGGTTTTTTTGCCCTTAAGGAATGGCCTTTTGTTACTCAGATCCCGCCGCGCATCTCTTTCCCCCTCCCCCTGCATTGTTTGTGTTTTAAACATCTGGCGGGGGAATTGAGAGGGAGAGCTGCAGGGGGAGGGCGAGGGGGAAGTAAGGGGGGTGACTTCGAGGTTCGAGTAGAGAAACCCCCTTACTTTTCCTCTCCCTTTAACAGACATTCTCGGGGTCAGAATCTGGGACAAGAAAGCAAGCTTTCTCTGGTTTCCCTGCTGATGTACACCTCCCGGAGACATCCCGCCAGGCCTTCTGTGGTTGAAGGGCGGAGGGAAAGTTACTAGATTCCCCCGCCTCCTCCCCCTTCTTGTGGTTGAGGGCACATTTCCCAGATCTTATCACATCCGTAATTCAAAAAGTGCATCGATTTGAAAAAGGCGCAGCTTTTAACTTAAAGGAAGAAAAAACCAATTAAACCCCAGATGCACTGCATTTTTTCTCGGAGGGGCCAGTTGATTTGAGCCCCTAGCGCAAATACTGTAGCACAGCTGGGCTGCCCCTTGGTAGGTGAATGAAGGTGCAGCTTGAAATTCCAAAGTTTGGGGAAGCTAGTGCTTCTGGAGACTGCTTCTCTGTGGTTTGGGGGTGGGCGGCATCTGGAGAGTAGTAACAGCTGCAACTAGAGACTGAATTGACCTAGAAGGAATGAGGATGTGAATCTAAAGATCCCCAAGCTCTTTAATTATGTCACCAGGGGTGGGGGTGGGGAGTAATGATGCTGAAGGGTTTGGAGTAAATATTTATTTTGTAAACTGGGAATGCCACAAGTTAAAGTTCTGGCTCCCTATTAATTGCAGAATAAGCAGATCAAAGTTTGGCGCCTTCCTATTGTCTCAGATTAAAATGGAGACACAATAGGCACTTGATTAACATTTGTTAAATGAACCCTATTTACAGACTTGAGGGTTAAAACAGGGACGTTTTAATGTTGTGCTACGTCCATTTCTGCGTGCGACATTTCTGTTTCTGTTTCTGTTTAGAAACTGTTCATTTTAAACGCTGTCCAGAACATCGCTCATATTTAGTTAGTGTGTTATTTACAAAAACAAACTGTACAGTAATAGATACAAGAGAAGATATGCTTTCTATACAGCAGACGTACCAAGATGCTAGACCTACTCAGTAGGCTTGAGGTGGGAATATTCTGTTTTTCATTTCTTCAGTCTCTCGTCCAGCTTTTTTTGTAGAATGTCAGTAAGTTTACACATCCAATGAACTTATATTGTACCCCTTCCACCTACACCCAGGGGAAGGGAGGGAGCTGAGCCTCAAACTGAAGCTGGGTGACCTGTGTCTCACCTCTTGGCACAGTTCGTTAGAATTGGAAATTACACAGTTGGTACTGTGTAGACTAAGGACCTGGTGTAGATTGTAGTGCCAAGTCATTTCCGGCACCCTGTCATTAAAATCAGAGCTCTGATAGGCTGCCTTGGCTGGCTAAAATACAAGCAAGGTAGAAAGTGTAAGGTAGTACAAGGATGGGCATCTTCTATTATTTCTTTTTACAAATAATAATAACTATAGTAGATAATAACAATAATATCTAAGATTTATAAACGTATATGCTAGGACTGTGCTCAGCACTTTACAATTATTATCTCATTTGATCCTCAGACAACCTTAGGAGGTAGGTGCTTTTATTTTACAGATGAGGAAACTGAAGCAAATAGAAATTAAGTGACTTGCTCAGGGTCACACAGTTAGTAAATGTGTGAGTCCAGATTTGAACTCAGACTTGAGATCAGATATTCTATCCACTGTGTCATCACACTGGCATTTTTAATGCCAGAAAGCATCATCTAATATTTTTTAAAATTAAAAAAAAAATCTAGTATTTAAATAGTACTTTAAAGTCTTCAAAGTGCTGTTAAGTACTTACTATGTGCTAGGCACTTAACCAAGTGCTAGGGATAAAACTATAGAAACGAGAGTTGGGGCAGACATATATAAAGGAGAGCTGGAAAGGAGAGGGTTGGTGATAGTCCTAGAGTGGGGTAAGGAGACTGCAGGAAGTATGAAATTCCCCTTTCTGTGACAAATAGGTGTTTCTGTTGTGCTGAGTCAAGTTATAGTTGTGACAGTGAAGACTCAAAGTCTACTGTGAATATACCAGGGACACCTTTTTCAAAGCTTAGATAATGCATAAAAATGCCATCTCCAGGTGCACCTGTAGGCACCTCCTGCTCTCAAAGCCTCTATCCTATTTGCAGACCTCACGAGTCAACTTCATTTGAAAAGAGCCAAGAAAATAAATCAGTAGATTAACTAGAGATGACAGGGCCTCCTTCTTTTCTTATTTCTAGTTATCACTAATTGGTTTGAAAAGAAAAAAAAATCCCTAAAGCCTGAATGACATTCAAAAGTTTCTCATTATGAAAATGTTTCCTAAAGACAGTATTACATAAGGAGGAACACAGAACAGTGTTTTTTACTAGAAACTTCATGAAGGATACCATTGTAAATGTGCAAGGCAGTATATTCCTTCTTTAAGTTATAGTTTGGTGAAGAAAATGGCATAAGTGTAGTGGAAAATAAAAACATAGTTTGTCTTCCTTCTGTAATCCATGAACAATTCTGATAGCTAGTAATTATTGAAATTCTTGGTCAGTTTTCCCTTTGCTCCTATACTCCTATCAGTTCACTTAGGAAGATTGTAATTGTAAATTACAGAAATCAAAAGCACTGACATCACACCAGGAGAGCTGTTAGAGGGACAATGACACTGAGGAATCCATGACGAACAGTAAATGTGTACTTTGTACTTAGTTTGCAAAGCCAAGAAATATTTCCAATATATATCAGAGCTCTTCACTACAAACTGTTTTAGAGTCTTTGGTTTATACAATGCTACCTAAGAATATTTATATCTGTTGAATGAATTATATACTAACTTACCCCATTGTTTTCTTCCTCTGTTTGCTTGCTTTGTACCCCTTCATTTTTTTTTTCTTTTTAACTTTTCTTTTTTTGGGTGGGGCAATGAGGGTTAAGTGTCACACAGCTAGTAAGTGTCAAGTGTCTGAGGCCAGATTTGAACTCAGGTCCTCATGAATCCAGGGTGAGTGCTTTGTCCATTGTACCATCTAGCTGCCCCCTTCTTTTTTTTTTTCTTTTTTTTTTTTTTGCGGGGCAATGGGGGTTAAGTGACTTGCCCAGGGTCACACAGCTAGTAAGTGTCAAGTGTCTGAGGTCGTATTTGAACTCAGGTCCTCCTGAATCCAGACCCGGTGCTTTATCCACTGCGCCACCTAGCTGCCCCTACCCCCTTCTTTTTAACTTCTTGACCAAAACTGTTATTTAAGGCTGAGAATTCCTCTGAACAGTGTGCCTTACATGTAGACAATATAAGCTTGTGCATATTATGCTGAACAGGAATTAAAGAAGTATACAGTTGAGAAGTTTGCACGTATACTGGAACAGAAAAATTGATTGCAGCAGGTAAATACCCTTCTCTTTGGAGTCCTCCAGGGAGACACCTTTTCTGTGTTTGATCCTTGCTTGAAAGTGAACATTTCTGAAAAAGACGGAGAAATAGAAATTTTCCAAATTCATTGAACTTCAGACAGGGACCTGAAAATAATCAAATTCAAACCCTATGTGAATGATAAATCCCAACTACAACATCCCTGAAAAGTGGCCTCCTACTTTCCCTGCTAAATCCTCTTGTGGCTGGGAACTTAGTACTGTAGGGGGAAGGCCTGTTTTACTTTTGGATACTTCTAGATTTTTTTTTTCTTTTTGGTGAGGCAATTGGGGTTAAGTGACTTGCCCAGGGTCACACAGCTAGTAAGTGTCAAATGTCTGAGACCGGATTTGAACTCAGGTACTCCTGACTCCAGGGCTGGTGCTCTATCCACTGCGCCACCTAGCTGCCCCTTTTTGGATACTTCTAATTATCGTTAGTAGCTGACTATAGAACTTTAAATGTTTGCAAAGCATTTTATTTTCCATTAGCTCATTAGAACTTAGCAACAATACCACAAACTTAAGTATTACAGATATTATTTCCAATTTACAAATGGAGAAATTGAGTCTGTTATATAACTTTCCCATGGTGACACAAATAGTAAAATGTGGGAAGCATGGTGTGAACCCAGGTCTACATAACTTCAAATTTAGTACTCTTTTCACTAAGTCCTGAATTTTTTTTTCTTATATTGACCTGAAACTCCTACAACTTCTAGAGAGTCCTAGTTTTGATATCAGAGGACCTGGATTCAAATTTTGACTCTGCTGTTAGCTATTAATTATTGCAAAAGTCCAACATTTCTGGGGCTTAGTTTCCTCATCTTTGCCAAATAACTTGCCCTATTTTTATTTCTACAGCTAAATATATGAAAGGATGGACTTACTTTTTGAAATTAGTTGAAGTAACATACAATGTGAATTAAAAAATATTCATTCATTCATTCAATACTCAACAGATTTTTACATAGCACCTTTTAGTGCAACGTAGTTCTTGGTGTTGAGAGGTATACAAAGATAAATAAAGTACAATTTTGTCTTCAAGGATTTATAATCTAGTAGCTATTTTGGACTTAGTACTTTCTATGCATTCCATTCAAGAAACATATAATCAATCAACAATTGGAATAGATGACCTCCAAAGTCCCTCTAGCTCTAAATCTTTGATCTTATCACCCATTATCTGGTGCCAGTTCTGCTCTCTGAAGTTAAGCAAGACAAAATCTAGGGGCAGCTAGATGGTGCAGTGGATAAAACACTGGCTTTGGATTCAGGAGTACCTGAGTTCAAATCCAGCTTCAGATACTTAACACTTACTAGCTGTGTGACCCTGGGCAAGTCACTTAACCCCCATTGCCCTACCAAAAGAAAAAAGAAAAAAAAAGACAAAATCTAATTAGTTAGATGGTGAATTAATATGGGCAATAGCTACACAAGTAAACCACAGTAGTAGTGTGCTCACTCAGTCATTTAGATTAACATAGGCGAAATAAAATGAAATAATAAGAAAGAAAAACTGCTTGGCTTGATTTATTCTTGACATATAATTGACTAAATCCTGGCTTAACTTCTACTTCACAGGCAGGATGAAACAAAAACGTATCATACTTTGGAATCCCAGTGCAAAGATCTTTATATTGCCTCAGACATTTAATTTATTTGAAGGGCAAAAGGTAAAAAGCTATTGCAGGTTTCATGCATTTGGGTATAGAAAATAAGTTAGTAGAAAAAACTGCTTTCTTGTTAAGTAACTATGTGATATAACCTAAATCTTACATAATAAAATATTAATAATAGCAACAATAATAACAATTATCATTTATATGGTACTTTAAGGTTTGCAAAGCTCTTTACAGATAATATCTCATTTGATCTTCACAAAGAGGTTCTGGGAGGGAGGTTCTGTTTTTATATCCATCTTACAGATGAGGAAAATGAGGCAGAGGTTAAATTATTTGCTCAGGGTCACATAGCTAATAAATATCTAAAGCCAGATTTGAATTCAGGTCTTCCTAATGCCTTATCCTGCATTTTATCCACTGTTGCACTTAGCATATTGTAATATAAATATCTGTGGTTGTTCATTTCTAAATGTTCCCTTCAGGTTTTTCTTTTTTTCTGGTAAAAACAACTTTTTCTCTTACCTGCCAAGGGAAAATTAGAAGTTTCCCTTGAGGCAATACAGAAATTTCACATTTGAGAAGTTTTTGGAGAAAACCGTGCCATTTCTGTTTTCAGACTACTTTTCAGAGGGCCTACAAAATGTTAGAGCTAGAAGGGACCTTAGTTAGAAATTATTTACCTAGTTCAGCTCCCTGATTTCACAGATTAAGAAACTGAGGCCCAGAAAGATAAAGTAATTTATCTAATATCAAAAATACTAGTTAAATGTCATATATGGGTCTTAAATCTGGGTCTTTTTTTAGCTTTGTTTCCTCTTTTCATTATACCACTTTTTATTTATGACTTCTTGTTAGCACTTGTCAGATTTTATATTTCTTTTAAAAAAAACCATTTGGTTCCATTAGTAATTTTCAGAAGTGAAATTCAAGAGAAGGAAAATTAGAGATATTGCTTACTTACTTGACCTCAGAATATTACCTGTAACTTGGAAGCATATAGTTAAACAATATTGGCCATCAGTCTCCCCATGGAAAGAAAAAGGGAGAGTATTTTTCATCCAAATGTTATATTATGGATGTTAAGGCATTTTGATAGATTGTAAAATTTTAGCAATCATCTCAAAGGGAGCAAAAGTGGATAATGATCCAAAGTATTAGATTTGGCAACACATAGTTGCTGCTTAAGTGTTCAATGGGCTTCTCACCACTGGGTGGGTTGGTAATACTTATGAAGAAGAGACAAAAACAAAACAAAACAGGGCAAAGGAAGTAAGACCTTGTAAAGAAAGGAAAGGGCGAATAAAAGAAGGCAACAGAAGATAAAGATACTACTGTTTCTTAAACCTATGCTGGGGCATATATAAAGCAATACATTAATAACTAACCGCTCTTTACCACCTTCAACATCTTTCTCACTTGCTTGTGAGGTCTAGTCACTGAGAAGATTGATACGGGGACTTTTAATTAACCTCTTCCCCCCAAAATATGACTAGGCACCATATGAAAAAAGAACTAAATTTTAGCTCTTTTAAAACTAGTTTCTCACACCCAAGGTGTCCAAATATCCTTTATAAGTGATATCAACAGTGGGCATCATCCTTAATCCTATTATTTTAAAGATTATCAGAATTTCAAGAATTTTGTTTTTCTGAAATTTTTAAAATTATCTTCTATATTAAAATATTTCTCCTTTTTACTGAATTGATTTTAATCTTGAAGAAGAAAAGGAAGAGTTGGGCAGAAGAGTAATCATTGAGAAGAGTTATTACAAATGACTCCTCAGGTAACTGAAAACCGTGATCTTTGGACTGATCATAGAAATCTAAACATTGAATTAATGGCAAAGGGCACATATATCACCAATAGATCCTAAGTAGAACTAAAGAGAGATATACAATATATGACAATAAGAAGCAGCAGTTATTAAATTAATTAACTTCTAAAATGTAAAAATATAATTTTTATAAAGGAAAAAAGGATTTTTCTTTTAAAAGATACCTCATTATTTGAGTTTTGATATGAGTTTCTGAAGTATGTAGAAACATCTTCTCATTTCCAGTTGGACTATCTCCCATGCACACTTGCTGTATTTCTTCTCCTTTAAGAAATTGTCTATCCTCTTGAAATATTTCTTAAGTTCCAGGTTGTTCACCTGGAGAACAGCAAGTCCTGAGTAACTAACTTCATCTTCTACCTCTTTCTTATCTTCCTCCAAGCATCTTTGTAGATATTCAGTTTGCTGATCAAGTCGAATTTGAATTTTTTGAATATTTTCCACTCCATAAATGAGTGAGTGATAATTCTGACTGAAGATGTTGAAAATGTTTTGAGACATCTCATAGATGACTATTTTAACATCATTCAAAGACTGGTCAGGTGGTAGAAGCTCCTGGGAAAACTCAAAGTCCATCTTAATATTTAGACAGTGGAGAGGAAACTCTTTGTTCATCTTACTCAGAAGTATCATGGCATCCCAGTTGACATTTCTTAGGTAGAAATAAAGTAAATTGCAGTTCAGAGAAGAGACACTGGTGACCAAGAAAAAGAAGAAGTAGAGAACTTTAAACATTTTTGGATGTTGGGCGTGACACAGGACTTGTCAAAACTTTGAAATCTTTAAGACGGGATGAACAAAGGTATTTATATATTTGTTACTGAGTTGTAGTTCCTTTATATACCTGAATTTATTTGGCAGGAGGAGTTTTCATTCGTCATTTGATAGTTCATAGTGTTTACCTCTTTTCCTATGCCTTTGAGGCTTTTGAGTTTGAATGACTACATATTGACTTTTAGACATCTTATCAGAGACTTTTAATTGTGAAAAAATGAGCAAAGGATTACAATTTTTGTTGCCTTAGTATCCTAGATACTAGAGTATACTATAATATACTTCTATACTTCTAAGCTTATAGAATCATCATAAGTAAATTGATTCAGGGACTTTCTGTTAAAAAACATGTGATTAGGCACAAAATCATCTGTAAAAGGGCTAAATTTTAGCTCTTTTAAAATGAGTTTCTCATGTCCATGTGCCCAAGTACCCTTTATAAATAATGTCCATAATTGACATCATTCTGACTTTCTTATTTTAGGGATTACCAGAGCATCAAGTATTTTGTTTTATTTTTCTTAAATTTTTATAATTATCTTCTATATTCAAACATTTCCCTCTTTTAATTGATTTCAATCTCAGGAAGGAAGAAGGAGGAGGACAATGGCAAGGAAGAGGAGAAAGATTGGGCAGATTTTAAAATCCTAGGATTTTAGAGCTGGGGGAGATTTTAGAGATCATCTAATTCAATAGACTTGTTTTACAAATGAGGAAATTGAGGCCTAGAATGATACATAGCTAGTTCTTGACAGAACCTGGCCTAGGGCCCAGGTCTCCTAATTCCCGTCTGGTATTAAGGCGTGTTAGGGTGGTGCTTATGAAATAGTAGTTTATGTTCTATGATGTGGAACATTTTGATTCTTTTAAAAGTTCTTTATTCAAAGAAAACTAAACCAGTGTAGCCAATATTTCCATCATTTTATTCCTCTCTCCTACTTTTTCTTGAGAACCTAAGCAAGAGTTTTTCAACCTCAGTTGGTATTCAAATATGTAAAAAGATTGAGGGATATGTTTCTGTTTTATTAGTGACTTCCTTTAGAATATTCTATCTTTTTTGGGGGGGCAGCTAGGTGGCACAGTGGATAAAGCACTGGCCCTGGATTCAGGAGGACCAGAGTTTAAATCTAGCGTCAGACACTTGACATTTACTAGCTCTGTGACCCTGGGCAAGTCATTTAATCTTCATTGCCTCACACACACAAAAAATCTTCTATTTCTCTCTCTCTCTCTCTTTCTCTCTTCTCTTTCCCATTCCCCTTTTTCCCGAGCCATCTACCTCTCCCGTTTTTATTCTAGGTAGCAGTTCAAAATATCAGGGTTTTATATTTTTCCTGAATTTTAGATGGTCTAATTCATCCTGCAAAAGATGTCCCTGTGCTTATGGAAATGGCTTACTATTAGATGTTTTTAATCTTTTTTTTTAGCTTGATTCTTATTCTTCTGCATAAAGCAAAAGGAAATGGATTATTTTATGAGGAGAAAGTTGTCAGCTTAATCACTCTTTGTAATCTTCATCTTCATCAATAAGTTCTTTTATTTTTTTATTTGATTTTTTTGTAGACAGTGCTCTGCACACAATAAGTTTAAAAAATTGAATTGTTGAGCATAATATTTCGGAATCATTATTGACAGTGTCTGGTAACCACATTTCCACCAAATATTCACTTATGAATAGGCATTTGTTATTCATTTTTTACATGCCAGATGTAAAATATTTGAAATATTCAAATGGGTTTGTGATAGCATTTATTTTGGGTAGGATCATAAGTCTGAAGCGAGAAGGGACTCTTCATTTTACAGATGAAGAAACTGAGGCCCAGGAAAGCTAAGTGAGATTTGAACCTAGTGCCACTGTCAACAGAGCTGAAGTTCTTTCCATTGTACCTTTCTCTGCTTAGTAAATGTACAAGATGGAATTTAGACCTGACTCCTCTTCCTCCAGAATTAGTATTTGTTCTCTTATATGTTCTCTCTAAACATACTAATTGAAACCCTGCCCATCTTATGCAACTCTTATCCATATCCAAATTAGCCACACTTTCCTCCCCTTTTCTAGACCTCAGTGGGGTACTAGGGGAATATTTGTCTTTCTACCAGGTATCCCTCACCCTGGCCATGGAACCAGTCCAAGCCCATTATCTCATTATCTTTTTTAATTTTTTTTGCAGGGTAATGAGGGTTAAGTAACTTGCCCAGGGTCACACAACTAGTACATGTCAAGTGTCTGAGACTGGATTTGAACTCAGATCCTCCTGAATCCAGGGCCAGTACTTTATCCACTGTGCCACCTAGCTGCCCCTGCCATTATCTCTTTACACCTATTCTATATTTTAGCCTGCTTATATTGAACATACTGTTCATTTCTTGCTCTGTGATTCTCATTTTCAATTTTTTAGAGACTTGGGTTCCAGTCACAGGGAAAAACAACATGTGTCAAAACAAGAAAAAACAAAATAGATATAGACTTTGTTGAGCATTGATTGGAGACCAGGATCAAAGAAACTTTGGATAAATAGATTCTGGATGGATCACAGTCTACTGGATGATAGTTACTGTTGGTTTTAGCATAATTTCAGCAATTGTTTTTTAATCAATTTCCCATTCAAAGACACATTACACTACAAAGTCTTTTAAGGTTGATTCTGATTTCACAGGATGATTTCAGTGAGTTACCTTAAGGAACTATTGCATTTATTCAAGCATTCTCTTCATGTTCTCATTTCTCTCTTCCTCCCTCCTTCAAAGGAAGGTATTTCTCCCTCTCTCTCAAAATCTAAGGAGTAGGGGCAGCTAGGTGGCGCAGTGGATAGAGCACCGGCCCTGGATCCGGCCTCAGACACTTAACACTTACTAGCTGTGTGACCCTGGGCAAGTCACTTAATCCCAATTGCCTCACCAAAAAAAAAAAAAAAATCTATGGAGTAAACCTGCAATTCCCCTATAGTTTTCTTCCTGGCAAGCTACCAAGCCACCTTAGTTGTTAAATCATAACATCTTTTGAAGACTTGCAGATGAAAGAGGTATGAAAAACCCTCATATGCTGAAAAAAAAGTATTTAAACCTCATCTCTCTTTTTAAAAAACAAATTTTTTTTTTTTTTGCAAGGCAGTAGGGGTTAAATGACCTGCCCAGGGTCACACAACTAGTAAGTGTCAAGTGTCTGAGGCCTGATTTGAACTCAGGTACTTCCTGTGAATCCAGGGCCGGTGCTTTATCTACTGTGCCATCTAGCTGCCCCCTCATACTCTTTTCAGTACATTAATCAGGTTTTTTAGAGACTTCTGTGATGGTTGAAAAATTTGACTTCCAGTAGTAGTCAGTGTTGGAATCCTGGGGCTCAGTGCTATCTGTACTAATTTCGACACCTCAAAGATCTCTATGTACTTTTTTGAATGTGAATGCTACCTTCACTAGTGCAGATTGAAAAACCATTACGATTTAATGGATGGTATTTGAAAGACACTGTGGCTAAAAAAAAGCTATCATGGCTCACCTAGTGCTGATCATCATAGAGCTTTCCTAGGCTGGATGGATCTTAGATGGTAGACATACAAGTTCATCACTTAAAACCTTTCTCAGTTGGCAGGACTTCCCAGAACTTATACTTTATTGACACAGCCTTCAAGAATGAAGTATTATTTCTACATGGCAATAAAGGGACAGTGTAGGCCTTGAACAGAAGTACTACTTCTATATTTGTGCAGTTTACTATTGTAATTAGTAATCAGCTTCTTGTGCCAGTTTTATCCCAAGAATGAGGCAAGGAGAGTTTCATCATATGAATAAAAACATTTTTATAAAATGTCTTCAGACCTTCTTATAGCAACACCTAATTCTTGATATTTGTATATCACTGATAAATATTAATTGATGCTTAAGTGACTAGCTCAGTACCCTGCACAGAGTAAATGCTGAATATGGAAGGAAAAGATGGCTTCTCTTGTGTTCAGTTCTCAACTATCATTTCAAACTACTTCTATTTTTCCTGAAGCCCTTATGCTTATTAAAAAAAATAAGGCAAGAATGTTCTAAAGATGAAGATGATATTTTCTTAGAATCATAGAATTTTTTCACTGGAAGACATGTTAGAGATTCTGGCTAAACCCTTTGTTCTACATTTGGGGAAATTGAGGCTCAGAGTAGCTCGTAACTTGGCCTAGATCATCAATTTTTTTTTTGATCATCTACTTTGTTAGTGGTTAAACTGAGATTAAAAGCCCTGTTTTCTTGATCCTGTCTTTCTAAGGGGTTAAATATCACTCCCTCATATACTCTGTTGTTCTTTTCGTTGTTCAGTCATTTTTCAGTCTTGTTGACCCCATTTGAGGGTTTCTGGGCAAAGATACTGGAGTGGTTTGCCATTTCCTTCTCCAGCTCACTTTATAGATGAGAAACTGAGGCAAACTGGGTTAAGTGATTTGCCCAGGGTCACACAGCTAGTAAGTGTTTGAGGCCAGCTGTGAAATTAGATCTTCCTGACTCTAGGTGCAATGCTCTGTCCACAGCGTCCCTTACTGCTTCCTTCTTATTCCCTACATTCCAGCCAAATTGGCCTATTTTCACTTACCCCTACATGATCTTGCCATCTCCTATGCTGGAACCCTTAGTTCCCTTCAAGGTTCATTTGAAACCATACCTATTACAAAAGCATTTTCTGATGTTGTGCTCATTCCCCTCCAGGAATCACACTGTATTTATTTTGTGTCTGTTTTGTATTTATTAATCTGTTAAATTGCTGTTTCTGCTAGCAGAATGTGAGCTCTTGGTGGGGAGGAAGACAGAGACAGTTTCACTTTACCCAGGACAGTGTCTGATACATAGGTGTTTAATAAATGCTTGTTGAATTGCTTAGGTAGGTGTCCAATAAATGTTTGTTGGGGGACTGAACAATTAGTAGACCATATATTAGCATGTATTGCTATTAGTTGTAGTTTCCCTTACCTGCACTCTAATTTTATTTGAAAAAAAATAATAAGGATTTATATGCTGTCTCATTTACTTCTAGCTGTGCACTGAGTATACTGTTTTGGACATAACTGAATGAAGTCCATGTGGCATATAATATGAATAGTAATGGTTAATGGGCTAAACACTGATTGCTTGATAAGTCGCAGATGAGACATTAGAGTCTAGACAGTACAGTGGTGATTAAACTGTGGGGGTTTTGCGCTTTTATAAATGAGATTTATTATTAGTGAATCTTAGAAGACAAGTTTTCAACCTGTGTAAGAGTAACATACTTATCATCCACATTACTCATTTTATGAAAGAATCCACATATATCTGTATATACATATACACATACACACATTTATTTATTCATCCATCCATCCATCCATCCATCCATCCATCCATCCATCCATCCATCCATCCATCCATCCATCTATCTATCTATCTATCTATCTATCTATCTATCTATCTATCTATCTATCTATCTATCTATCTATCTATCTATCTATCTATCTATCTGTGTCTATCTATCTATCTATCTATCTATCTATCTATCTATCTATCTATCTATCTATCTATCTATCTATCTATCTATCTATCTATTTATTTATTTTGGTGGGGTCCAAAGGGGATATTGAGCCCCTCACAAATATGTTTAATGATGATCTTAGTGATTATAAAACTTTCTATCCATTTAGATATTCTACTCATTCTATATCCATTGTTTCCCCAAGATAAACCCCTTCTCTGAGGAATGGGAATGTCCACACTGCACTTTTCTTTTTGTCTTCTGCTCCCCTTATTCTTCCATGTGCAGTTCTCATCCTCATCTCTTGTCTCCTGACTGTCTCCTTAATTCCTATGTTAATACTTTTTTTTTTTTTGGTGAGGCAATTGGGGTTAAGTGACTTGCCCAGGGTCACACAGCTAGTAAGTGTTAAGTGTCTGAGGCTGGATTTGAACTCAGGTCCTCCTGAATCCAGGGCCAGTGCTCTATCCACTGCACCACCTAGCTGCCCCCAATACTTCTTAATCCTATTTTAATAATATTTCATCTTGGTGAGAATCTGATTATTTTGGGAAAAGAGTGGACAATGGGACTGTTAACTTTTCTCAACAGTATACAGATCAATCATTATTATAATTCTCCCCCCTCTACCCCCCACTGTGGCAGAATTTATGATTATGAAAAAGTCAGACCTTGTGTTTTTAACAAACACAAGGTTGTTTTTGGTTATTTTTTACCTCAATATTCTATTTGTTTAAATAATAATAATAATAATAATAACAATGTGTACTACTTGATAGTTTAGCAACACTGTTGAGTAGGTACGGCAGAAGATATCATTCCCATTTTGTAGATGAGGAAACTGAGAGAATCAATAGCTGGTTAGTGGCATAGTCAAGAATGAAATCAGTGCTTTCTGACTCTAAGCCCTGTGCTCTTTCCATAACATCACTATTGGTGTGTCTCTCCCACTCACAAATGGGATAAAAGTAAAACATTTTTCTAGAAAGGGGGAAAATGTTCACTAAGTATTTCTGGTCTTAGATTTTATGACACCACTTGGACCATTTTGTGGAGTCCAAAGATAGCTGTGGCTGATTAGTATCTACCCAGGCCATGAAGTTGATGGTTCTTATATCCAGTTGCTTTCCTGCCTCTTTATACAAGGTATTGTGAATGATTATTGCATTATTAGGAAGGTAAGAAAACATTCTTGAAAAAAAATCCATTTTTTTTTATGGTACCAACTAGTGGCCATATCTACATAGATTGCATTTCTTTATATCAATTTTTTGGTCATGTGATGTTCAATGTTTATATAGCACTTTAAATTTTGCGCTCTCCCATTTGATTTTCACATTAACCCTGTTATTATTATTCCCGTTTTGCAGAGGAGAAAACTGAGTCTTAGAGAAAGTGTGACACCTCCAGGGTCACACAGCTAGTGCTTCCTGTCTGAGTCAATATTATATCTTTGAGAAATCTGGAGACTTTATAGAAGTGCACAGTACACCTTCCAGTGAATTTTGTGGATCTTTCTCAGGTGGTTTTTCCTGAGAGACTTTACTCTTGTGTATGCAGATATCTGAAGTGGGATGTTTACTATAACACTGCCTCCATCTTGGAAATTAACCCCTTGAAGGAAGGAATCTAAACTGATATAGAGTTAGTATTTAAAACAGATAACAATTAAACCTTCTCAACTCTTATGTGGTAATGGAACTATCTTCATGTTTGTATGGTGTACTATTAACCTTTCTGCAACTTTTCCCTTATTTTTTTTTTGGTGGATCTTTCTCCTTTTAATTATCAGTGAAAAGTTTGAATACTGTGTTGAAAGATGTCACACACCACAATAATCCCTCTCAATGGATAGTGAATAGCTACAGTTCTTACAAGACCACATCCTGAGAGTGTTTTCAGCTTAGGGAAGAAATGGTTTTAGTGGGTTGGGCAGTGGCCAGAGAAGTAACCTCTTGTCAAGGATAAATATCTTTAAAAGGTTAGCAAATGTGAATACAGATTTTTTTCTTTGAATTGACATAAGCTTATGCTTTACATTTTTATATGAAGCTGAAATTTCTCTTTACATCCCTCACTAGTCTATAAAACATTAATTTGTTCTTATTTTTTATTATTTTTGTTTGTTAATCAGTGTTTCTAAATTGTTCTGATTTAAAAATAAAAGATACTAAGTAGATAAGAAGGCTCATATCAATGTTTTGTCATATTATAGTTGACATTTAAAAGGCACTTTAGTTTTTAGCACAGTGCTACACTCTCTTATTTGATTTTCATAACATCTTGTGAGCTAGATGTTATTATCTCCATTTTGCAGATGAGGAAACTGAGGATCAGAGAGGGTAATGATTCCTCCACAGTCATGAAGTTAGTAAATTCCATACCTTTGTTTGTTGTTCCTCCCCACATTCACACATCCCCTAACCTATGTAGAAAGTCTTTGAGACAATCCTCTGGAGGATTGCCAGAGCAGAGTGGGGTAAGATGGGAAGGGAGATGAAAAGATTTTCCTTTCTAAGTTTTGTCATTGGGAAACCTTCTGTGGAAGTGTGCACTATATTTTCCAGTGAAGATCTCCCTCAGCTGTTTTTCTTGAGACACTTAACTCTTGTGAATCTAGATGTCTAAATTGGAAAAGATACTAGATACTGAAGATTTGAGTTTTTGTTTTTGTTTTTTAGTGAGGCAGTTGGGGTTAAGTGACTTGACCAGGGTCACACAGCTAGTAAGTGTTAAGTATCTGAGGCCAGATTTGAACTCAGGTATTCCTGACTCCAGGGTTGGTGCTCTATCCACTGCGCCATCTAGCTGCCCCTCCAGTCATAGAGGTTTTGATCTGCATTAATGGAGGAAGTATTTGTACCAATAACATAATGGATCATTGGTGAATAAGTTGACTTAGATCAGGGATATTGAATCTGGAGTACCCAGACTGCCCCTACCTGAAGGGATCCAGGGATAGATTTTGGGAGGCCTGTGAATTATTATTTTTTAATCACTATATTTCAACATAATTAATTTCCTTTGCAATCCTATATATTTTATATAATAAAAAACATTATCCTGAGGGAGTCCATTTGTTGTTGTTGTTATTCATTTATTCAGTCATGTCCAATTCTTTTTGACCCCCTGGATCATAACATGCCAGTCCCTTCTGTCCTCCACTATTTCTCAAAGTCTGTCCAAGTTCATGTTCATTGTTTCCATCTCATCCTTTGCTGTCTCCTTCTTTTTTTGCCTTCAATCTTCCCCAACATCAGGGTCTTTTCTAATGCATCATGTCTTCTTATTATATAGCCAAAGTATTTAAGCTTCAGCTTCAGTATTTGGCCTTGAGTAGCCTAAATTAAATTTTTTTTTGTTTTTTAGTATTGACTGATTTGATCTCCTTGCCATCCAAGGGACTCTCAAAAGTCCATAACTTCACCAGATTGCCAAAGAGGTCTAATGACACAGGGAAAGATTAAGAACCTTGATCTAAACCATTCACTTGTCATGGTGAATGTCACTTGTCATGCCAAGTCATAGAATTTAATAACTTGGAGGTAATGTAGGAATTCTCCAATTCCCTTATTTATATGTAAAAAGAGTCAAGCAAAAATAAGTAAACTGAAAGCTGTAGAGATTAAATGACTTGTCCAAGATAATAAATCCAAAATCTTGGTCATTTCCAATCTTTAATACATTGCTTTAGTGGGTCTGGGGTAGAGTTTTTTAAAAGCATCTTCAGCTAAAATAGAGGAGAATTTATAAGATCATAGATTTATTCGGACTTGGAAAGGACCTTCAAGATCATTTAGTCCAAGCCTTTCATTATACAGACAGCAAACTGAGAAGCTAAGTGACTTGCTGAAAGTCATGCTGAAAATAAGAGACCGCAATAATTGGACCCAGGTCCTCTGACTACAAATCTAGTGTTCTTTCTACCAAATCTTCTATCTTATGGTTAACTGGCAAGATCTTGCTTGAAAGATAGATGATGTTAATATTTACTCTAAATTTTATTAATGTTAGACCTAGCACCTAGATGAGTCACAGTGTGGGGAAAAAATGTTTTCTGGCAATAATCTGGGTAGCCAATGGGTTTCGTATGAGTTTCCTTGTATTACTGTGTCCATTTGAGATAAACCTGCATATAACAGTGTTTTTTCATTAAGTTGGAAAGAAGCAGCATTCAGTAAACACACTGTGGCAAGATGACAGTTTTGTATTATATGGAGCTTGCCATGAAATTTCCAGGATCGCCGCTGCCCAGACCCAGATCTGCATTTTCTGCTATGGAAAAATTATGTTTAAGTATCATTCTTTTGTTCTTTTAGTGACAGAATCAGGAAATAAGCAATCATTGCCAGGTTCCCTAGCATTCCCCATGGTAGATGGAATGTGTCGTCCGACTTTATAGATAAGTTCTAAGTAATTAAAACACTTTTTGGTTTGGTGTCTACTCTTCTAATTGTTAGAACTCAAAGCATGCATGGCCATAGAAATGGCTAATGGTTTTATCATCTGGTTGAGGTTTCTTTTCCCCTAAGAACTTTGCTTCATAGGCTGGGTAGCTGGAAACTTCCGTGGCCTCAACCCCCTCAACATTTTATACACCAGGCCTCAAGATACACCACTCTTGAGAGTAAACTCTGGGCATTTGAGTCTTGGGGAAATACACTTGGGACTATTTATTTTGTAGTTAGGAATTTTATTTCTCACTCTCTCTCTTTTTTTTTTTTTTTTGGTGAGGCAATTGGAGTTAAGTGACTTGCCCAGGGTCACACAGCTAGTAAGTGTCAAGGGTCTGAGGCCGGATCTGAACTCAGGTCCTCCTGAATCCAGGGTTGGTGCTCTATCCACTGCGCCACCTAGCTGCCCCGGAATTTTATTTCTCTTAAAAGTAGAATTCATTGTTGAAGGCTGTAGAAGGATTACCTTGGAGCCAGAGATTCTGTATCTTCCTGTGAGAGAGGCAATTGGGACTGTGAAATGTAGGATTTCTCTTAATAGCAGGAATGATTTCCTATTATTATATCTCAGGATACCATGTGGCCTGGGGATAGGTCACTCTGCTGAAAGTGTTTTTGGTTTTTAGGAAATGTTTTTCATAAGGTTTATTTAGTGTACTCTTTTTTTTTTTTTTTGCCCAGCAATGAGGGTTAAGTGACTTGCCCAGGGTCACACAGCTAGTAAGTGTCAAGTGTCTGAGGTCATATTTGAACTCAGGTCCTCCTGACTCCAGGGCTGGTGCTTTATCTACTGTGCCACCTAGCTGCCCCTAACTTCATTTTCTTATTGATCTTTAATGCAGAAATTGAATGCATACATTCATGGACCTATTCTTTTGGTAAATTTTTCATGATGCATTTGGGTGTATGTATGTGGTCATGTCACAAAGGTTACTCTTCACAATTAAGTACTATACACACACACACACAAATAAACAAACAAATCAATAGGTCTTTTTTTTTTTTAACATAATAGAGAAGGGGCCAGTTTGTTTGGGCATAGTTTTTCTTAACTGATAACATCAGTTTTCAGTTACATCAGGACTGTTTGTAAACACTAATTTGTGACTGATATTTGTCCACTCAGTATATCTTCTATTTATAAATTCTTATCATAACCCCCTCAATAGTGGACAGCTCAGTTAGTGTAGGCTGAATGTACACATTTGGTGAAACTACTCCCTGACTCCCTCCCTAGATCTCTAAATCCTTATCTTTGCATTGTAAACTTCTGAGTATTAGTTTCATATAAACATGGAATGAAAAACTCTATAAAGACAAATACTAAAAATGAATATTTTTGCAAAATACCAGATGGCCCTTGAGTAAAAATGTAACACTTAGACTGGTTCCTTTATTTTGGAAATGTTTTGCAAAATTTCTTTAAAATATTAAAATATGGCTTATTTTTGTTTTAGGGTATTTGAGGGGCATGAATATGTTTTGATTAGCACAGTTCCTGTCATTTGATAAGTACTCAAGGATTGACTGATATGTAGCTTTTGGGGGTAACTAGATCAATATTATTTAGGATGTTTCATTTTAATCTCATACAGTCTGGCTTTCATCCATAACACTTGTATGAAACAATTTTCTTCAAGGCTGATGAATGTTTTATTGCTAATTGCTTCCTGACCTCTCTGCTGTGTTTGAAACTGTTGACCACTCTCTGTCCTTTTGGATACTCTTTCCTCCCTGGGTTTTGGTGGGTTTTTTTTTTTTTTCATGCTTTCTCTCATGATTCCCTTCCCTCCTCTCCAGCTGATTCTTTTTAGTCCCCTATGCAGGATCATCATTCAGGTATTGCCACCAATGCATGGGTGTAACCTGGGGCCCATAGCTCCAGGGCCCTCTTTTCTCTTTATACTCTCTTTCTTGGCAGTTTTCCCAGCTCCCATGTATTTAAGTATGACCCTTAAGTCTACATAGCCAGCCCACATTGCCCTCCATAGCGCCAGTCCTGCATTTCTAGTTGCTTGCTGGACATCTCCACCTGAGTGCATAGCTATCTCAAAGTCTAAAACTGAACTGATTATATTTGTTCCTGTATTCACCCTTACAACCAACTTCCTTTCCCTAATTCTTCTAATCATTCAAGTTTGCAAACTACGAGTCATCCTTAATCATTTCTTCACTTTCACTCCCCTTCCCACATCTAAACAGTCATCAGGCTTTGTCATTTCTATATCTAAAACTCTCTCTCATCCAACCCCTTTTCTATACTTACAAGGCAACCAACTACTCCAGTCACTCATCTTCTTTCATTTGGACTATTGCAATAATGTCTTACTTGATCTTGCTTCCTCAAGTCTCTCCTTTGCAACCTGTTGGCTAAACAGCTGCCAAAGTGATATTCTGAAAACATATGCTGTCTATAGGATAAAACACAAATTCCCCTATTTGGGCCCTTAAAGAGGTTGACTCATCTACCTTTCTGTATTGATTATTTCTTTTTTTTTGGTTGTTTTTGTTTTCTTTTGCGGGGCAATGAAGGTTAAGTGACTTGCCCAGAGTCACACAGCTAGTAAGTGTCATGTCTGAAGCCAAATTTGAACTCAGGTCCTTCTGAATCCAAGGCCAGTCCTTTATCCACTGCACCATCTAGCTGACCCCTGCACTGATTATTTCGTCCTGTAGACTATGTTACAGCCAAAATCACTTGCTATCCCCCACATAGGATATTTCCTCCGTTCCTTATTAGGAAATTTGTATGACCCCCTCCCCCCACCTTGTTTTGAATGTTCTCATTCCCTAGAATCTCTAACTCCCTTCAAGACAGCTCAAAATTCCACCTACTTCAGGAGACTTTCCCTGATTTCCCATTCATTAATCATCTCCCCTCCTGAAATAATTTTGTATTTATTTTACATAGGTCTCTTATTTATTTATTCATGAGTATGTTGGAGTCCTCCAGAAATTGCTTTGTATTTACTTTAAAAATATTTTGTATTGAATATTCTTTTTTCGAAATATTCATTTTTAAATTCAAATTTAAAAATAATTTTAAAATTTCTCTTCAGTCTTTGAGGAGACAAGTAATATGATATCCGTGTGTACTGAATATTCTGTGTTAATGTTGTTTTCTTCCAATAGAACAAACTTAAAGGGTTTCTGTATGGGATAATAATAATGATGATTTTTTATAATTCTAGTGATAATGATAAGTAGCATTTATGTAGCATTTACTTCAGGCAATATTTAATAAATTGAATTTGAATTGAATTCTGAATCGAAATTCAGAAGAGGAGAAAATTGGGAATTAGGAAAGTCAGAGAAGATTTCACAAAGAATCTAGGAGTTAAGGTGAACCTTGAAGGAAGGATAGGAATTATATGGGCAGAAAGGAGGAACATTTCAAGTGAGGGGAAATGTTGTGAACAATGCTTTGGCAGTGGGAATGTATACTACATTTTCAGCACCCATCTACATATGCAAGTGATCCTATTCTATCCCATTTTTCTAAGAGACTTCCTCTTCTGTTATCCCCACTCTTTGACTTATCTTCAATCTTTCCCTATTTAATGGTTGCTTTCCTGCTGCCTACAAACAAGCCCATGTCTTCCCTCTCCTCAGAAAATTCTCACTTGTTCCATCCATTCATCCTTTGAGAAGGCAATCTACAATAGGCACCTCCACTTCCTTTCTTCTCAATCTATCCATAATTCTGTACAGTCTGACTTCCATTTTCATTAAACCCAAACTGCTCTTTCTGAAGTTATTGACTATCCTTTTTTTTTTGGAGGGGGGGGCAATGAGTGTTGTGTGACTTGCCCAGGGTCACACAACTAGTAAGGGTCAAGTGTCTGAATCTGGATTTGAACTCAGGTCCTCCTGAATCCAGGATCAGTGTCACCTAGCTGCCCCCTAACTGTCTTTTAACTACCAAATTTAATGACATTTTCTCAGTCTTTATCCTTCTTGACCTTTCTGCAGCCTTGAAACTACCAATCATTCTCTTTTCCTTGATACTCTAGAATTTGGTGACATTACTCTCCTAGTTTTCTTCCTACCTATCAGATCCCTTATTTGGAGGTTCTTTTTGCTGGATCTTCATTCACATCAAACTCACTAACCATGAGTGTCCCACAGAACTCTGTCCTGGCCTCTCTTCTCTCTCAATACTATTTCACTGGGAAATCTCATTAGCTCTTTTGGATTTAATTATCAGTTCTATGCTAATGATTCTTAAATCTACTTAGGTAGCCCCTAACCTCTGCCAATTTCCAGTTTTGAATCTCCAACCACTTATTAGACACCTGAAATTGAATGTCCTATTGCTATCTTAAACACTACATGTCCACAACTGAATTATCTTTCCCTTTAAACTCTGCCCACTTCCAAACTTCCCTGTTACTGAGGGAGACAACATAAGGCTGTCAACATGCCCCTAGTTCCCTCAGACTCACAATTTAGATGTCATCCACAGCGCCTTCCTTTTTCCCATCCCTGATATCCATTCTATTGCCAAGGCTTGTCACTTTTACTTCTGTAACTCTTGCATCCTCTATGTTCTTTCCTCTCTTCACCACCCTGTTGCAACCCTCAGACCTAGGTTATTGCAATTGCTTGCTGGTTGCTATGCCTGATACAAGTCTCTCCCCATTTCGGTTCATCCTCCACTCAGCTGTCAAAGCTATCTTCCTAAGGTACAAATCTGACTGTGTTACCCTCCTATTCAATAAACTCCAGTGGCTGATTGTCACTTCTAGGATCAAATGTAAAATCCTCTTTACATCCCCCACATATACTCCCGAATCTAGTGACACTGGCCTCTTTGCTATTTTTCAAACAAGATAAGACACTCTATCTTCTAACTCAGGACATTATCCGTGTTTGTCTCCCATACTTGGAATGATCTCCATCCTCATCATGACCTCATAGCTTCCTTCAAGTCCTAGCTAAAATCCTACCTTCTATAGGAAGCCTTTCCCAGTCTCTCTGAATTATAGTGCTCCCCCCTCCCCTGTTGATTATTTCCAATTTATCCTGTATATAGCTTGTTTGTATATAGTTATTTTTATGTTGTCTCCCCCATTAAATTGTGAACTCTTTGTGAGAGCAGGGACTGTTATTTTTCCTTTCATTAAATCCCCGGCACTGTGCCTGGCTCATAGTAGGTTCTTTTTTTTCTTTTCTTTTTTTTTTAGTGAGGCAATTGGGGTTAAGTGACTTGCCCAGGGTCACACAGCTAGTAAGTGTTAAGTGTCTGAGGCTGGATTTGAACTCAGGTACTCCTGACTCCAGGGCCGGTGCTCTATCCACTGCGCCACCTAGCTGCTCCTCATAGTAGGTTCTTAATAAATGTTTAGTGACTGACTGATTAACCTTCTCCCCCCCAAAAAACCCCCAAAACAACAAAAAAAAAAACCAAAAAACTGGGGCCAGTGATTTCATCTCTGGTTTGAGAAAATCACAGAAGTCTCTATGCACAGCTAAGGACATATTTCAATTTTTCTATGACAGTCTGCCTGAGATGTATGATTTGAAGAATGAGAGAGGGATAGATTATTAGTGCCCTTAATAGCACATTTTCCCCCCTTCCTGGTTATGCTTCCGTGTGTTTTAAGAGTTAGACTCACATTATTGCTGGGAAGGAGATAACCAAAATATACCATCCAGGAAATGATTAAAGATAGTATCGAGACACCTGAAGGATGTGTCACCCCGCATGAGTTTGTAAAAAGGCAGTTACTGCATCTATCAAAGATCCTCTGAGGTCTGGGGAATCAGGAGATATCAGTCACTCTCAGGGGTAACCGTATTGTGCTATATGGTTCACTGGCCAGTCTCTTCTATATTATGGGATATGGGGAGTCAAGGGGAAGGCATAGGCCTTTCTTCCTGAACCACAGTAGTTCATGAGAGTTAGTCCAGGGTAAGAAAAAAAAATCAGACTTCATTATTCAGCAAAAGGAGCACTTTCTTGGAGGAAGAAACAGGTTACCAGACTGGACTTGGAAAGAGGGAAATAGGAAAAGTCTGGCACATGAGATAGCAAAAAAAGGATTGTTAAACCAACATCTGAAACAGGGAAGGTCAAGAATAAGATGACCCCATTTTGGAGATTCCTACAGACAGATGAGAGGAGAATTTGAGAGTCATAACTGCCTGGCAGTATCTGGGAGTGCCTCATCTTCTATTTGACTCTGGCTTACAGGTTAACATCTGAGTGTGCAGTGGGTATGAGTCTGTTCTCATTTATTGTAATCTCTTAATTTGAAGGATATTTAAGGTCTGCCAAATATTAGGGTTTGCTTTTAATTCAGTGCTCCTGTTGTCACTTTTACCTCTGTAATTCTTGCACACTCTATGTAGTTCATGTAAAAATTGATCAAAAGAGATTGATCATTCTGCTTTCAAACAGTTCCTTTGATGAATTAAAGAAATGTGAATAATTGGTTGATTTTGGTGGGGCATCCCCACATTTTCCCTCCTTTTTTTGTCTTTAGGCTCTATATGTACCTCAGGTTATCATTCAGGTATGTCTTTGTTCATGAAGAGTCCATTTCAGAGTCTGTCTCTCATTTTCAAGACAATTTGAATTAGAGAACAATGGAGTCCATACATTTCTTATTTTGGTGTTTGGGGGTAAATTCCTGTTTTAGAATTTCAAGAGTTGTCTTGTGTGTGTTTGTGGTTATGTGTATGTAAAATGATTCAACAAGGCTCTTGGAAAGATTGCTAAAAAAAAATTAACAGGGTAGCTGGAAACACTGACACAGTTAGGGTAGCAGTATGTCAATCACTCAGTATTTATGAAGTCCCTATTATATGCCAGCCACTGAGTTAGATATTGGAGATACAAAGACAAGAAATGAAACCATTTCACCTGTTAAGCAGCTTAGATTCTATGAGGGAGATAACATGTACATATCCAACAATATACAGATTAAATACAAAATAAATGAGATAGTTAAATTCAAAGTCATTGTAGAAAAGGCAATAACAATGGAGATTAGGAAATATTTCATGGAAAAGGTACTTGAGCTGAGTTTTGAAAGAAGGCAAAGATCCTTTTAGGCAGATTTGGGGAGGGAGATATTCCTGTGATGGGGAATGGCCAATGTGAAGTCACAGAGAGAGGAGAAAGTTGTGTGTGAAGAAGAGAGAGAGAGCTAATTTGGTTAGACCAGAAGGTGTGGGAAAGGAAGTTACCTATAATGGGGCTAGAAAGTAAGGTTGTGGCTAATTATGAAAGGATTTAAAAGCTAGGGGAGTTAACATTTTATCCTGGAAATAGTGGAGTGACATGGTCAGAGGTATGCATAAGGAAAATCATTTTGGCAGAAGTGTGGAAGATGGATTGGAGTGGGAAGAGAGCAGTCAGGAAGCCACTGTGGTAATCCAGACAAAAGGTGATGAGATCCTGAAATAAAGTGGTGATTGTGTGAACACACAGACAGGGAGAAGTGAAAACTCCCAAGATTTGGCTATTAGTTGTATATATGCAGTGGGAGAGAGTGAGGAATTGAGGATAACAGTGGTATATTGGGAAGATGGTTGATCTTTCTTTCTTTCTTTCTTTCTTTCTTTCTTTCTTTCTTTCTTTCTTTCTTTCTTTCTTTCTTTCTTTCTTTCTTTCTTTCTTTCTTTCTGACAATGAAGGTTAAGTGACTTGTCCAGGGTCATGCAGCTAGTAAGTGTCAAGTGTCTGAGGTCAGATTTGAACTCAGGTCCTCCTGAATCCAGGGCCAATGTTTTATCCACTGTGCCACCTAGCTGCCCAGATGGTTGACCTTTTAACAAAAAAGAAATAGGGAAGTTCAGAAGAGTGGTGATTTGGGGTATGATAAAATAATGGGATTTAGCAGATACTCAAAGGCCCACCTGGAGATTAATCTAAACTGGTTGAATAAAGTGAGAGTGACTGACTGCTGATTAGCTTTACTTCAAGTTAACTAGATTGTAATCACACCTGGCTAGCCCTTAAGAAGGTATTGTTCTCAGAAGCTAGACTTTGAACTCAACTTGAGAATGCCTTCAAGTCCAACCAATCAGCTTGAAGCAGTGTATAAGGACTGCCTCTGTTCCAGACCTGTAAAAAGCTTGCACAATCAGTTTGCTGGAGAGTTTGTGATTGAAGCAGGCTGGTGGTGGAGGACTTGAGAAAGAACCAGACCAGGCTGGGACTCTAGGCTAGGTAGGCTTTTTCTTAACTTTCTCAACTCCATGTGAATACCTGTATGCTTTAATAAATGTTTAATGCCCAAAGACTTGGTTTTTTTGTTTGTTTTTTCTGTTTGTTTTTTTAGTGAGGCAATTGGGGTTAAGTGACTTGCCCAGGGTCACACAGCTAGTAAGTGTTAAGTGTCTAAGGCCGGATTTGAACTCAGGTACTCCAGACTCCAGGGCCGGTGCTCTATCCACTGCGCCATCTAGCTGCCCCGAATGCCCAAAGACTTGTGCTGAAGCTTCTAATTTAAGACGATCACACAATATAAATTTTAAACATCACAGGGGGAAAGATGATGAATTTTGTCTTGGGCATACCAAGTTTAAGATGTCTCTGGGATATCCAGAGCTCAGGAGAGAGCCTGAGATTTGGATGCATAGATCTGTGAATAATCTATCTAGAGATAGTATCTAAAATAATTGAGAGCTGATGAGGTCATTAGTATCAAATGAGAAAACATGTAAAACTCTATACAAATACTAATTATTCTAATTATTATCATTGAGAGAAACTATATATAGAGAAGGGGATAGGGCCTGGAACCAAGCTTTGGGGTATTCCCACTGTCAGCGAGCATGGTATTTGATAAGTCAGCAGAAGGAGACTATGTGATGGTCAGATGGATCAGAGGACAACTAGGAGAAAGTAGTGTTACAAAAAGAAACAAGAGAAGGTATCCAGGAGGAGAAGGATAGCAAGTTTAAATACAGCATCCTTTTTAGGATGAAGATTGAGAAAAGACTATCAGATTTGGCAGTGAAGAGATCACTGGTAATTTTGGAGAGAGCAGTCTCAATTGAATCATGCTAAATCCTAAAGGGTTGAAGAGTGAGTAAAAGCAAAGAGGAGGCAACAAAGATATATAGCGTTTTCTAGGAGTTTTGCTAGAAAAGTGGAAAGGATGATATTAAACTTAAAGCTAAATATTGTACTGAGAACTCAATTAAACTTCATTTATATGTGAAAATGTCTGTGAGAAGAACACAGATTTTAGAGTCAGAGGACTTGGGTTCAGATTTTAGCTTTGCCATTTATTATCTAGGTGATGTGAGACAAATCTCTTGACCTGTCTGGGCTCCATTTTCTTCATCTATAAAATGAGGAGTTTAGACTTTCTAATGTTACTTCTAGAACAAAAGCCTATGACACTCTCTCTAGTTAAATATAAAAGTTACTATAGCTTTGGACAAACTGTTAGAGAATTAATTTTTTTTCCAGGTTACAGAACTGAAGGGCTAGAGTTTCCAGGAGATAGAAAGCAGAACCATTTGCCATAGCATGACTTTCAGTTGCATGAGGGGCATTTTTGAAATATAAATTATACACACATATCAGTCAAACTTCAAATTTCTGGCACAGAATTGTTACAAAAATTGGAAGTATACTTTTGATGAGAAGAATCCTTCCTTAGGCAGTTGGTGGCACAGCGGGTAAAGTGCCAGACCTGAAGTCAAGAATTATCTTTCTGAGTTCAAATCTGGCCTCAGACACTTTCTAGATGTGTGTCCTTGGTCAAGTAACTCAACCTGGGTTGCCTCAGTTTCCTCATACATAAAATGAACTAGAGAAGGAAATGACAAACCACTCCAGTATTTTATCAAGAAAACTCCAATGGGGTCATGAAGAGTCAAACACTATTGAAAAATGACTTCGTCATCCTTCCTCAGACCATGCATTTTGATTTGAGGTTTGGAAAATAGATATTTATGTATATGGACAAGACCTGCAATTTCATTGCTATAAAGAATCCTCAGGTTGGGAACCTTCCTCCATCGACTTAGGTTGGCAATTTCTTTGTTGCTTTATGGTCTCAGTGAGTTACTTAGAGCAATGAGAAGTAGAATGACCTGCCCAGGTCCACCCAGCCATTATGCTTTAGAGGTGAGACTTAAACATATTGTCTTCTTGGCTTTGAGGCCACTGTACCATGCCCTATCCTATCAGATACTGAACAAACTGTGGTGTTGAAATTGGATTGGTTAGTGGTTGAAAACAATCAGTGGACATGCAGTTAAGTGTCTCATGTTCAGTCATTGTGCACCAGGAATTTAAGTACAAAGAATGAAAAGTTCCTTACTTTCATTGCAGGTGGGGGGTGGGAAGGGGAGACAATATGGATTACATCTGGGCCAAGAATCTGAAATTTACTTCAGCACATATTCAAGTCCAGTGGTCTTTTCACTACACCTACAACTTCAAAGGGATTGTACAGCTTCCTTCATATGACACTGGAGCCATAATGATTAATTTCTGCTGTGACAAAAAGTATCTGTTTGGGGAGTAATTGTGGATTAATTGACATGCCCAATTTGAGAAAAAGCTGCAAGGTATAAAAATAGTATACCCAACTTAATATTGTTACTGGATCCCCAAAACAACAATATTAAACAAATTGATGGCATAGGAAACAGCTTTATGAGGCTTTGACACTTTATGTTGGAGTTTGATTAGAAAGCCTTACTGATGTTATTGACAAATAATGTTGATTAGAGCAATACTTAGACGTTTTATTATGTGTAGGAAATAATGATGGAGAGAGAAGAACAGACTAAATGGCAGGGAGGGGGTTGTAATGTAAAAGAGGTGATCGGTGGATTCTTTTAATTTCTATTTTATCTTTTGCTTCCAGAATAGCAGGGCAATTTTCCCTCACAATTTCTTGGAAGATGATGTCTAAACTCTTTCCTTGATCATGGTTTTTAGGTAGATCAATAATTTTCAGACTGTCTCTCCTGAACCTGCCTTCCAGGTCAGCAGTTTTTCCAAGGAGATATTTCACATTGCCCTCTATTTTTTTATTCATTTGGATTTGCTTTATTGTGTCTTAGTTTCTCATAAAGTCACCAGCTTCCATCTGTTCAATCCTAATTCTTAGGCAATTATTTTCATCAGAGAACTGTACCTCCCTTTCCCTTTGTCCAATTTGACTTTTCAAGCTGTTGACTTTTTTCTCATGTCTTTCCTACATCACCCTCATTTCTCTTTCCATTTTTTCCTCTACCTCTCTAACTTTATCTTCAAAGTCCTTTTTGAGCACCTCTGTGGCCTAAGACCAATTAACATTTTTCTTGGAAGCTTTAGATATAGGGGCCCTGATGTTGACATCTTCCTCTGGGGGTGCACCTCGATCTTCCTTGTCACTGAAGAAACTTTCTATGGCCCTCACCTTTCTCTGTTTGCTCATCTTGCCTTTCTTTTACTTGACTTTTAGCTCCTTAAAGTGGGGCACTGTTTCCAGGTTGCAGTATCCCAAGCTTCAGAAGTCCCAGGTGGTATGATTTAAGGAGGATCAGGTTCTTCACTGGCCTGACCTGTTCCCTGGTCCATAGATGACCCCAGACCAACTTGCTAATCAACCAGCTTTGTGTGTTGTGGTTGTCAGCCCCAGTGAGCCTGTGCCCCTCACCCACCTGGGCCACTGCTACTCAAGACTACCTCCTGGTTCTCAGCAGGGGTGAAAAACCCAAGTTCTGCCTCAGCACTAGCATAGACCCCTGTAGTCTCCCACTGCCCAGGGCTCAGCCCTCTCACCAGACTGTGAGCTTAGTTCCAGACAACACTGGTGCTTCAGCTGATTCAGAGGCTCTGGGGGTCTCCTTCTCTGGTGAGGTCTTCCTAGGACTGGATCTGTGTCAGGGTGACTGTGGGGTTGGGCTCCACTCCTGTCTCAGCACAGCAGCTCCTCCGTCTGACCTTCCAAGCCATTCTTGGTTAGAAGATGATTTTAGCACATTCTTCTGTGGGTTTTGCTGCTCCAAGCATTGTCCTTTGACATTATTTCAGTGTTTTTTTGGAGCTATTGTGTCATGAGTTCAAGAGCTCATTGCCTTTCCTCCACCATCTTGGCTCCACCCTGGAAGTCTCGGTTGTAATGTAAAAGAAAGGACTGACAGAGGTGAATTTCCAGGAATGGTGGCAAAATGAGTTAAAATTTAAAGCCTTTTCAGGTTGGTTAATGGTTTTTTTTTCTCAACAAGACTGATGGTGAATAGAAATGAAGTAAAGACATGTTAGAGTTTTGTCAAGCCACACAGCTACTCATCTTTTTTTTTTTTTTTAAGTGAGGCAATTGATGTTAAGTGACTTGCCCAGGGTCACACAGCTAGTAAGTGTTAAGTGTCTGAGGCCGGATTTCAACTCAGGTACTCCTGATTCCAGGGCCAGTGCTCTATCCACTGTGCCACCTAGCTGCCCCACAGCTACTCATCTTTGACTACTGCTCTTCTCTTTATTCATCAAAATATTTTAAAAAATAAAACAGGAAGTTTTACTAGGTGGTACAGTGGATAAAGCACCTGCCCTGAATTAAGGAGGACCTGAGTTCAAATGTGGCCTCAGATACTTGACACTTACTAGCTGTGTGACCTTGGGCAAGTCACTTAACCCCCATTACCCTGCAAAAAAACCCAAAACAAAACAACCCGAAACAAAAAAACCCCAAACCTTGGATTTAGAGGCAGAAATTGCCCCACCACTTGAGAAGGAGGTCCAGTTTTCTTTGAATTTTCCTTTTTATAGAAATGCCATAAATTACATTGTTTCCTCACAATGCAAGTGATACTTTTATCAAAGTTCTGTTGCTGTGCGGAACTTAGCTATAGCTTGAAACATTGAAGAGTTAATATCAGTTATTTAAGTGTGGCCGCCTCTGGATTTTCTGTCACCTGAGCACTGTGAATCCTTTGTGGGTAATTTTGCAAATGGGTCCTAATTCAAGGAAGCTAGATGTTGCAATTGATAGAACACTAGGAACAAACTTTTGGGTACCTAATGTGTGCTAGACATTGTGCTAAGTACTTTACAAATATCAGTTCCTTTGATCCTCACAATAACCTTTTGAGGTATATGCTATTATAATCCCCATATTACAGTTGAAGAAACTGAATTCAACTGAGGTTATGTGACTGAGAGTCATGCAGCTAGTAATGTCAGAAGCTGGATTTGAACTCATGTCCTGACTTCAGGTCCAGTCCTCTATCTATTGCACCACTTGGCTGCCTCCAATAAGGACCCATCTGTGAAATTACCTAAACTGTGAATGACAGTGCCCACAGAAAACAAAAAAAAAGTATGAGGAAGTAAAACTTTACTTGTTTATTTTACCTTTTTTTTTTTGGTGGGCAATGAGGATTAAGTGACTTGCCCAAGGTCACACAGCTAGTAAGTGTCAAGTGTCTTGAGGCCAAATTTGAACTCAGGTCCTCCTGAATCTAGGGCTGATTCTTTATCCATTGCACCACCTAGCTGCCCTACTTTTACTTGTTTATACAGAAAACTTCTTGCTCTTAAGGAATTCACAGTCTTATGGGGAAGACAGCATATATCAAACTATGTACAAACAAGCTATGTACAGGATGAATTGGAGATGATCTTAGGGAGAAGGCAATAGTATTAAGGGGTATGGGGAAAGGCCTCTTGTAGAAGGTAGGATTTTGTCTGAGACTTGAAGGAAGCCAGTAGGCAGAAATGAGGAGAAAAGCATTCCAGGCTAGGCAACAGCCAGTGAAAATGTCTAGAGTCAGGAGATGTTGTGTCTTGTTTGAGGAGCAGAAAAGCTGTTGGAAGAGTAGCAGTGGACTATGTGTACTTTGGTTGAGTCACATCCTAGTTAAAATCTTTCTTTTTTCTTTTCTTTTTTTTTCAGGGCAATGAGGGTTAAGTGACTTGCCCAGGGTCACACAGCTAGTAAGTGTCAAGTGTCTGAGGCCACATTTGAACTCAGGTACCATCCTAGTTAAATTCAGAGAAGATTACAAGGCCATGCATTTTTCAACCATATCAATTCGTGACCCATATTCTGACAAGGAATAGACAAGTTACAATTTACATCAGTACCCAGAGTACTTACCTCAACAATATCATGGATCCTTGAGGTACCAAATAATTATATAATTTCATTCTATTCTAAGGAGAAGCAAGCAGGCTTGAAATATCATCTATGTTACAAATATTTGCTAGAAAAGTTACCAAGCTTCAAATATGTATTGGTATCTGTTGTACCTCTGTTTAAAAAAATACATTGATTCTCTGTTCCAACTTGTAATGTCAGATCATCTTGTATTATGATTCACCTTGATTTTCAGACACCCAGAGTTGCCCCACTAAATCTAATATGTAGTGAACAATTTAGTAAATATTTAACAATTTAGTAAATATTTAACTAAATCTTAGGAACCCCATGGTCTTGTTAACTGGAACAGAATTTTCTTAAAATGGGACATTCCCAGGGAGCTATAGAAAGGCCATGTTTGAGTTACTAATATTGAGATGTGGTTTTGGATTTCTGAGTGATTGATATGTGAGTAGTGAACCACAGAAAGAAATGTTACTCAGTGTGAAATATTCCTTTTCTGTTTGTTTTTCTTGAGCACATTAGTTCATCCTGCTGAGAATATTATAATTAACATTTAGCCTGTTGTACATCATGATTCTGAACCATTTTTCAGGTATACATCCTTGCTTATTTCATTAAAAAAAGCATGTTGTTTAGTTTTTGAATCATAGGATTAGGAGGAAAGACTCAGATTCTCTTTCCCATCTCTCACTGATAAATCATTTCTTATTTTAGTATCTGGGAATCTGAGCTAAATGGGATCATGTAATCCAACTTCCTCATGGAATCAAAATTAGAAATTTCAAAGTTGAAAAGGACCTCAGAAGTCATATAATACAATTCACTCTCCAGGATCCCCAACAAATAGTCATCCAGTCTACTTAATGGGGAAGGGAAACCCACTTCCTCCTAAGGAATTCAGTCTATTTTCAGTGCAAAAAGCTTAGACCAAATTTATGCATTTTATCACTCATTTTTTCTTCTCTCCCCCTCCTTTCTTTCTTTTTTTTTTTTTAGTGAGGCAATTGGGATTAAGTGACTTGCCCAGGGTCACACAGCTAGTAAGTGTCAAGTGTCTGAGGCCGCATTTGAACTCAGGTCCTCCTGAATCCAGGCCCAGTGCTCTATTCACTGTGCCACCTAGCTGACCCTCCCTCCTTTCTTTTTACTCCAACCCACCATTCCTGAAGTTCTTGATTGGAAAATTAAATATAGATAACTAAATTAAATCGTGTGAATATTTTTTTTCTCAGCGTGATATTAACTGCCCATTCAAATTGTTACCATTTTTTTGCTAAAAGTTGGGGTTTTAAAAATTATGACACATGGTATAAAGGCCTAAGCAAAATAGCCCTATTGATAGATTATAGCCTTGGACTTTCCTTTATAAAGGATTGTTTTCTGATTGCTTCCTTCCATTTCTCCTTTATCTTCATTAGAGTCACCCAAGGTGCATTTGCAACTAGTTCCCCAAGACACAGCCTTCAAAATACCTATTTAATTAAAGGCCTTGAATGGCACAAGAGTTCATAAGACTCTGAAAGCCAATTAAATAATAGTGATCCTTGTACCTCACAATGGGTTAGATGGTAGAGTGGCAAACACTATGATTGGTAGGAAAGGTAGCCCTCCTCCCTCCCAACAAATTAAACACTTAAGACTGTTGTTAACTGTGTGAGGCATAGGCTTTCAACACCATAACCTTTTATCTTTTTGCATACTTTTGGAGTGTGAGAACACCACTGAGTATACATGAATTATATAACTGCTGTTTGAGAAGCTAGCCTGTGTGTAGGGGCCAGGGAAAAGGGGAGAAAGGAGGGTGAATGAATGATGGTTCAGAGAAGGAGATTTGAGTGTTGAAATCTGAATGGTGTTCCCTACCCTATCGGTTTATCCAGGCACCCCACCATTAATATTCATGTTTTCTGTATTCTTCACAGTCTCAAATCAAAACCTTTGTAGATTTGTGGATGTTTCCAAGGCTTAAGGGGGAAAAAAGATTTGTAAAGCCCTTGGTTTAGTTTGAATGTTTAACTTCTTGAGAAAAGAGATCAGCCACTCAGAGATGGGTTTTACACAATTATCTGGGTGGAGGAAAAATAGGAGACCACATCTTCAGAAAAATTTATCTCCACACCTTTTCATTTTTATGCCTGTTTGCTATCTTGCTAACTTTAAATGACTCGAAAGCTGTGTCTACAATAGCAAGAAGGGAAATTGACATTTCTAATAGAGATTGAAAAAATTCAGATTTTTAAAAAATTAAACTACTTAGAATGTTTTGGGCCTCTCCTGCCTAAATACATTTATTTTATGAATGTGCCATTGGTTCTTTGTGACAATTTTCTGACCTGTAAGGCAATGGTAAAAGGAGAGAAGATACCAACAGTAGTTTATATTTATGTAGTGCTTTTCAGAGTGCTATGTGTGTATATGCATGTATGTATATATATGGCATTTATACATGTTTTATGCTTGCACATATACATGTATATATGTGTATACACTCAATTTCATTTTCACAAAAATCCTGAGAGTTATAAATGGTACAAGTGCTATTACCCCCATTTTATAGATGAGGAAACTGAGGTTTTTAAGAGACTAAGAAGCTTACCCACACCTTCAAGTCTAGTAAGTGGCAGCACTAGGATTTGAACTCGGGTCTTTGGAAATCAGTCCTTGCATTGCTTCCAGTATTCCATGGATTCTCTCAGCTATAGAATTGTTTATAGAAAATTTGAGCCATCTTAAAATTCCTGTAAACAAATGCAATTTATTTCAATCATGGAAATAAATCCTTCTTTCTGAAAACCTAATGTGCTGGAGAAATACACATTTCCTTTTGGAGCCCTTGGGGTGAGCAAATAAAATACTTACTAATGATGGGCATAATGAGGCCATGGGACACCAGGAGACTTAATTAATGAATGATTTTAAGATGCTTGCTTAGAAAGACCCACAGAGAAGTGTCTTAAAGGCCCCCAGCCAGAAGAAAGCTTTCCTTCAGAATGGATGTATTCTTTAATTTATGGAAACCTCTGGCTCTGCCTACTCAGTAAAAGCCTGTTCTTACTAAATAATGGCTGAAGATATCCAGGATGATTTAGAATTGATATAAAGAAAAACTTCCAGAGCTGCTTAAGAGTAGAATAGTTTGTTTCCCAACATGGTTGAGAAAAAGGAAAAGAACCTATGTGTTCTCCCCCCATCCCAGGACAATGAGGGTTAAGTGACTTGCCCAGGGTCACATAGCTAGTAAGTGTTAAGTGTCTGAGGCCGGATTTTATCTCAGGTACTCCTTACTCCAGGGCCGGTGCTTTATCCACTGCACCACCTAGCTACCCCCAAGAACCTATATGTTCTAAAATATTTATAACAGCTCTCTTTGTGGTGACAAAGAACTGGAAATTTTTTGAGATGTCTTTGCGATAGAAACCTAGCAGTAATATTGCTATCAAAGGGTATATGCACTTCTATAGTCCTTTGGGCATAGTTCCAAATTGCTCTCCAGAATGGTTGGATCTTTTCACAACTCCACCAACAGTGGATTAGCATCCCAAAGACTGAGATTCTACCTTTCAAGGAGCTTCTTACCAGACATTTCTTTATGTACTCTATAATAAAACATGTAGTAAGACCTGAAAAAAAAGTCCCTTCCATGCAAGGCTATGTTGTTGGTTCAGCCGTTTTTCAGTTGTGTTTGATTCTTGCTAATCCCATTTGGGGTCACTTCTTTTAGGTTCAGCTAGGTTTCTTTTGACTAATTTTGTGGTTGGGTTTAACCAGGTGAACCAATATGATCAGTGTATTGAGAGATATTTCATCAGCAAACCATTTGAAATCCAGTGTAGATAATTTTCTCTCTGTTGGTAGTTGGGGGAAAAAAAAAAGATCAGGAAAAAAGATGAGCCAGGCACGGAGCAGCTAAGTACTGGATACTAAGTAGTGGGTACTCTTCTGGGCTTTGAGTCAGGGAAACCCAAGTTCAAATATGGCCCCAGGCACTTACTATGTGACCCCAGGCAAATCATGTAATCTCTGTTTCCTTGTCTCTAAAGGGGAGATAATAATAGCACCTTTGGGAGGTTCACATGAGATAAATATGTCAAACACTTTGGAAAACCTTAGAGCACTATATGAATACTAGTTATTCTTTTTAAATAATGAGAGCAAAGAGTTACCAATGGACAGTCGGCATGCCCCATAGGCAAAGTCACAGGAACATGAGGAAGACCACCAGCCTCTTGGGTACCCCACGATGACAGTTTTATGGAAGTCATGGATGAGAATTGCATGGGCATGCATGAATGAATTGTGATCTGCATTGTTGTACACAGTATCCATGAGGGTGAAATGTCAGATTCATTGGACAATTGATTTAAGCACTTAGAAGGTAAGGTTAAAATTACTTTTGAGAAGCTTTGCAATGAAAGCACCATCAGATACCAAAATTTGAAATTTGTAGTTAAAGGTTCACCTTTCCCAGACTTCTCTTATCATGCCACATATTTAACTTTACTTTTCATTTCCTTTTGCTTATCAATTCACAGGCTCTTATTTTATGTTGGCTGACTTTGTAAACCAGTTGTTTATGCCTTCTTTCCCCCAATAGATTTGAAACTTTAGAGGACAAGAGTCATATGTCTTACTTCATTTGTATACCTTAGGATAGCATTTCCCAAACTGTTTCATTGAATCGTGAGCTTCTACAGAATGTAAATAATGGTTCTCAGAGAAAATATTAAATATGAAATTATGGTTTTTTTCAAAAGGACTTATGTGGGGCAATATTTTAGTATGAAAAATGTTTGATTTCCTCTTACTCCAAAATTCTCTTACCTCTCCCCATTTTATCCTAGGGTTATTCCAAATGTCCATTTCTCTTACCCCCACTGCTTTTGTGGATTTTTGCAACATGTTTCAAGTCTCCAAAGTGATCTATGACACAATTAATATGGGGAATTTTGACTAGAATATTTTATATGGTTATAGTGTAGAACCTGGAATAGACTCCCTCCTTCTCTATACCTCATAGAATCTGTTCCTCCCCTCAGGATGGAGCCAAAGTTTTATCTTCTATATGAAGCTTTTCCTGATTTTCCCCAATTGCTAGCACCCTTCCTCTCCAAATAAGCTTTTCTTTAACTATGTTGTATTTATTCTCTTTATATTTATTCTGCAGAGATATTATACTCCTTTTTTTCCTCTCTATTGGAATTCAATCTACTTGGGAGTAAGGATTGTTTTGGTATTTCCAATGTCTAGCATAATGCCCAGCACATAGTAGGTACTTAAAAGATACTTGTTAATTGACTATGCATGAAGTAGATACTTAAATAAATACTTATTTAACAATTTAGACTTTTCAAATGAATACTCCAACAGATTTTAAATTAAAATTTTTTTCTCTGTTCTGAGGATGAATCCAATTGGCCGAATTCTTTCTCCTGCATTGCATTTTCCTTTCTGCAATTTTTGGGTTAGGTACCTCATGTATAAATTGAAAGAGTTACTTTTAATTAAAAAAAAAAATTTGAGGCATTTGAAGTTAAGTGACTTGCCCAGGGTCACACAGCTAGTAAATATCAAATGTCTGAGGTCAGATTTGAACTCAGGTCTTCCTGATTCAAGGGCCAGCGCTCTATCCACTGTGTCATCTAGCTGCCCCTTAAAGAGTTACTTTAGAAAAAAAAAAAGTAGAGCATGGTGGACTTATTTTGTTTTTGCTATTTTGCTATTATGATAATGGGTGATAGTCTTCAGGGAAGAGTTTCCCCCCCTCCAATACAGTCTAGCAAGCATTTATTAAGTGCCTACTCTGTGCATGTTACTCTGATGGCTTCTGCAAACCAAACCACCACATGTTCTGGTCTCCTTCATTAAATTGTATACTATTTTTTTTTTTTTTTTGGTGAGGCGGTCGTGGTTAAGTGACTTGCCCAGGGTCACACAGCTAGTAAGTATTAAGTGTCTGAGGCCGGATTTGAACTCAGGTCCTCCTGACTCCAGGGCCAGCGCTCTATCTACTGTGCCACCTAGCTGCCTCTCCTTCATTAAATTTTAACTTCCTTGAGGGCAGGGATCTTGTTTCCCTCAAGGATATTAATTTTTATTTAATGGTGGAGACTGGTGTATATGGTGGCCAAAGAGGGGCAATTTGATTTGTAAAGTTACAAGGATGATGAAGGGAGTCATAGGGGAATAAGTTGGCTGGTCGTACGCTTTCCAGTTTCAGTGACAGTATTGTTTTAATTGGGGTTCCAGAACTAGAAAGGAAGAGGGGTATACATGGACAGAAGATAATATGGAGTTGCAATGTGGCTGGCGAGAAGATTGCAGGGGAATAAATGGAAGTATTCCTGGAGTGGACATGTTCTAATGGATCAGGACCTTGGGTCATTGGGACAGGAATTCTGGAGATAAAAATGTTAAAAATCTTCTACATCATGATCTCTGGTCACAGTGTGGCTGACAGGATCATGGGACTAGTAAATTTGGATTGAAATTGAAGAGACAGTAGACATCAAGGAGATGGGAGATAATTCCAGGTATAGGGAACAATGTAGCCAGTGGAATAGAAATGTGAAAGTACAAGGTGTGTAGTGAGAAGGGAGTATGATAGAGTGAAAAATACTGGATTTGGATTCATCAAGGTTATAGACAGAGCTTAAAGGAACCTCAGAGGCCATTCTCTAAGCCTTCAAAAATTAATAAAGTTTCATAAATATACACTTTCATGAAATAGACAGTGCTCATCTATGTTTAGAATCAAGGGAATTTTTTTTTTAAATTTAGAAGTGTTTTTGTTCATTAGAAATATAGAGGGGGGCAGGTAGGTGGCACGGTGGATGGAGCACCGGCCCTGAATTCAGGAGGACCTGAGTTCAAATCTGGCCTCAGACATTTCACACTTACTAGCTGTGTGACCCTGGGCAAGTCACTTAACCCCCATTACCCCGCAAAACAAAACAAAACAAAAACAAAAACAAAAAGAAATATAGAAAGTTTGTTTTATGCAGGTACCTAAGTATGTCATGAAAAACATATTGACAGATAACTGAGAAGTGTGTGGATATTTGACTGTATGTACAGCCAAAGAATTGTATTTATTTCTTAAAGGGCAACCTTTCTTCCATATTCAGCCATAAAGGACATAATTAGGATTAGGATTCACAAAACTTGAATTAGGATTGTTACTACAAACTTGAAATTCTGAAATTTCACTGTTATTTTGTGAATTATTATTGTGAAATTTGACAATTTAAAGTTATGGATATAATTTCCTAGCTAAGTGCTTTCAAGAAAGACACAATGTTAAACGATACATTTCCCCCCCATCATGTTTAATTCCGAAATTCTAATGATCCGGGGCAATAATTAAGGGATAGTAGAAGTTCAGAAAAGAAATTGGAAAAGCAAAGATATATTGACAGTTATGGTGGGGTTCATTGGGTGTATTTAAAGATTTAGAAATAGGGAGAGTATTAGATGGAAAGAACATAAAGTAGCTTTGTATGAAAAAGTCAACCAATAGACCCCTAAATTAAATCGTTCCATGGGGGAAATGAAAAAAGATCCCACATTCTTTTGTTTTTATCCTAAACATTCTTAATGACTGCCTGTTATGACAGTAATATGTGAATCAAAAGAGATTATGTGAATTTTAGGCTGCATTTAATAGGATGCCATTCTATAGTAATCAGGCTGGAGTACTGTGTCTAGACCTTGTGCTACATTTTCAAATATGATAAGCTGGAGAGCATCTAGAGAAGGACCTTTGGGATGCTGATGAGACTTGAAGCCTCGTCTTGTGAAGAATGAAATTATCATTAAGATATGCTAAGAATTTATTAGCTTTTTTCTTCTGGCAGAGGGAGTACCTTAGTAGATGTAGATCACTGAAGTTCTCACTCATTACTATATTATGCCTTGGTGCCAGACTTGGGATTTTTTTCCCCTAAGTCCTTGTCTCTTCACTCCTTCTGCCCAGATGTTCTGTATACTCACAATAGTAATGCTTATTGATCTAGACCAAAATACTCTTCATAATGCTTCCCTGTTCAAGTTCCTGGATTTTCATGTATATTCATATCTTTGTTTTAAAAGAATAAATTTTTATTGATACCTTTTGTTTTTTACATCACCCACATTTCCCAATGTATTTCTTTTCTCTACCCCTTCCAAGAGGCATCTTTTGGTTGTTTTTTTTTTTTGTTTTTTTTTAGGGCAATGAGGGTTAAGTGACTTGCCCAGGGTCACACAGCTAGTAAGTGTTAAGTGTCTGAGGCCAGATTTGAACTCAGGTACTCCTGAATCCAGGGCCGGTGCTTTATCCACTGTGCCACCTAGCTGCCCCAAGAGGCATCCTTTGTAATAAAGAATTTTTCAAAAGAGAAGAATCAAAAAAGTAGTTCTGCAAAGTAACCAACATATCAAAAGTTTGACATTACACTGAGTGTTCTACAGTCATGGGAGACACCTATGGTCCCTCACCTCTGCCAAAAGGTAGTAGGTATGTCTTCTCATATCTCTTCTGTGGGTACTGTATGCCTGCTTAACATACAATGCTACTCTCTCCCTCATTCATTAATTTAGCTTGATCCTAATGAATAAAGTATACCCAGCTGGAGTCATATTCCAGTCCTTAGACTTCTCTGACTGTCTCAGTAATACTGTAAGGTCGAATTGCCTCTTTGCATTAGAATCTCTTGTTCATATTGTTTATTCCTCATACTTTATACATGTGTGTATAGTTTGGGCATAGTTGGTTTATTGTTGTCACCAATCTTGGATTTTATCTCCTGTGAATTACTGAGCTTCTCTGTTGTTATTTTTTCTGTAGTGTAGATGCTGCTCTATTCAGGATCATTATCATTCCATGTTTTGATGTTAAATCATCTCTCCTGTGCTTTGTGGCCATTCACAGGAGATATGTGTGGTCTCACAGTCTGGATTGAGGTGAATATGTGTCTGCCATACAGATGAAGAATGAGTCAGTAGAGTCAATCTGGCAGTCCTAACAAGCATATTCTTGCCTTTGGTCCACCAAAGGGGCAAAATGTTTAAAATATTTGCATAGTATGAAGGTAGCATTCATCTGTACCACATGTAGGTGCTGAGGTGAAATTCAATTCAAATCACCAATTCTGAAAGCACTTATTAAATGACTTCGATGTGTCTGGAACATTTTAAACATTGTAAATTCATCCAAGAGGCTCATCAAGAGAAATAACAATCAGTCATACGGTTCTCTGTTGATCTTGTGTGTGTGTGTGTGTGTGTGTGTGTGTGTGTGTGTGTGTGTGTGTGTGTGTGAGAAAAATATGTGTTAGAGACACACACAGAGGGACTGGATGGGGGGAATGATGGATGGGGAGAGGGAGACTGTATTTTAGAATCTAACCCCAATAAAATTAAATATTCTTTTCAGCCCAGCACACACCCAACCATGCTCACTTTGGAAGCTAGGCTAGGCCTTAGAGTGTCCTTATTTATATAACGTACATGTTAAAAGGAAAAGGGGAGAGAAGAGGCCTTATCCTATGTCCTAAACAGCCAGCCTGTCAACAAAAGGATTCAGAGAATTGGGCTCAGTGAATGCATTCAAGGAAAGTGCTTTCGAATGATAAGGATTGGGATTCTCCTCCCCCTTCCCCTCCCCCATACAAAATGGGCTGTAACCAAGTCATACTTTTGCCTCAGATTTGGCTTACTGCTTTTAAAAATTGGATCCTTGGATTAGCATCAGCAACTGTGATAAGGTCTAAGATCCATAGGAGCCTTTGCTGAGGCACCTGCTGCTTTCAAAACTACCCATGAGTGAGGGGACCCTACACAAAAGGCTTCTGTTGGTATTTCTGTGCATGTCTCGGAAGAGCTTAAATAACAAGGGAATAAAGACACAAGTGAAAGAAGAAGCAAGAACCAGTAAAACTAATAGAGACTCTTGTTGAAAAGAGGGTATTCAAAGAGGGAAGAAGGGGACAAAACGTGCAGGAATGAAAGAGTATAGGAAAGTAGAAAAAGTTGAGCCGGAAAGCGAATTAGATTTGGACTCAAGGATGTGAATTCAGATGTAGGTTCTGATATTACTCGTTACCTGTATAACTTTCGGTAAGTCCTCCAAATTCTTTAGGCTTCATATGCAGAATGAGGGGGATTAGACTACTAGGTTTATTCTGGCTTTAGGATCTTAAGTAAAGAGAGTAGGAGACCTGATGATAGTCCCAGGTTTTTGTTATTTTTTAAAAATTGGGGCCTAAATCTATAATAGGAACAATATTTATCAGAAATCCCAGCAGACATTGTCATTAGATCTTTCAAGTCTCTAGCCTCTATTAGAATTCCCAATAGGAACAATATTTATCAGAAAACCCAGCGGACGTTGTCATTAGATCTTTCAAGTTTCTAGCCTCTGTGAGAATTCCTGCTCTTTATAAAGTGAGCACAATGAGCTATTGGCTCACTGCTGGTGAGAGTTACATCATAGTTCCTTACTTTGTCTTGGCAAAAGACTATTGGAGATATCTCAGCTTGAGACTATTACTGCAGATGAATTTTATTTTTTAAATAAATTTTTATTGATATATTTTGGTTTTCCATCCCCAGACTTTACCCTATCATTCCTTTTTCTATCCCCTCCCCGAGAGCTACCTGATATAACAAATAATCTTTTTTTAAAGAAAAACGGGCAAGTGGGGGAAAATAATCAGTAAATCTGGTCAGCAGTACATTAAAAAAGTCTGGAAATATATGCAATGTTTCACATTCATGAGCCACTCACCTCTTCAAATGAATGAGATCAGAGTGTCTTCTTATTTATTTTCTTTGGGGCCATAGTTGTTCTTTCTCATTTTGTAACTTAAAAAAATTTTTTTTTTAAAGATTATAGGTCTCCCCATCTCACTCAGGCTGGAAGTGTAGGGGCTCTCCATGGTCGAGACACCACTTCTGATCAGTACTTTGTGACTTGTTTTGACCTGCTTTATTTCTGATCTGGGCCACTTTTCCTTTTCTTAGGTAACCTGCTCCTGAGGCTCACCATAATTCAATCAGTCCATAAACATTTATTAAGCACCTGCTATGTACCAGGGACTATATAAAGCACTGGAGTTATAAAGAAAATCAAAAGAGGAGCTCATAGTCTAATGAACTTAATGTAAACATTTGATTGGCTGAAAGTGATCTCCCAGCCTCAGTCTCCCCAATAAGCAGGGATTACAGGTAGGTGCCACCACACTTAATGTAGCATTTACTTCTGATTTCAGTTGTTCTTTCCATTTACATTGTTGTAGTCATTGTCTATATTGTTTTCTTGGTTCCACTTAATTTATTATGCATTTCTTCATCGATCTTTCCATGCTTCTCTGGGTTGATCATAGTTCTTATTTCTTATATTCATATACCACAATTTGCTTATGTATTTAAGACCCATTTAATGGTCCTCTATTTTGTTTCTACTTCTTTACTATTACAAAAATGCTGCTATGAATAATTTGGGGGTGTATGAGGGATTTTATCTCATCATGACCTTTTGGGGGCATATACTTGGTAGTAGAATTTAAAAGGATGGCCATTTTAGTCACTTTATTTGCATGATTGCAAATTGCTTTCCAAAATGGTTGTACTTACTCACAGTTCACCAACAGTGCTCTAATAAATGTGTCTGTCTTCCCATAACTTCTCTAACATCTGCAGATGAATTTTAAACATTGTTCATGGTTATTGGATGGAGCTGGACTTCCTTGTCTTGAAGGTGATTAGGGTTGTTTGAGGCACTTCTTCAGAAATCTCAGGTTCAAGATTTCCCATTCCCTTTCAACTGATTGGGATTTGATGGAGTCTCTTAGGGACATGATTGGTTTGGGTAGAGATCTATTTAAATAGAAATGGATGTTGTGCTGTTAAATGATCAATGATGTGGATGATATATGTGTAGTTTAGTACTGAAGTCTAGTTGGAGAAACTGTATGACTGTTGCAGGATTGACCCATAAGTTTATTATGCACAACTTTCGTTGTGCAGTGAATATGAACTGATTGTGCTTTTAAATCAAGGTAAGGTAAGAATAAGGTTATTTCCTCTGTTACCAATTTAATTGTTTTCCATTCTGCTTAATGAAAAAATGTTCCAGAGCATTCTTCCACCTTCCTTCTTTTATTTCAGTTATTTATTCATTCATTCATCTATTATCATCTATTGATTTATTTATTCATCTATTCATTCATTCATTTATTCATTCATCAATCCATTCATTTATTTTGCTCTATTTTTTACTTCTTCTTTCTTAAATCCCAGTGGTTGATGGATGATGGTAGCATAGTTAGGACTGGTAGTAGTAATTATGTGGGTAGGAGAATATACTAGTTCCCTTTCTGTTTCTAATTTGAACCTTAAGGAGTCATCTGATTCTTCCTATCCTCCTGTCGTTGATAACTTGTACAACTTGTTTGAAGACTGTGATGTGTGGATTTTTAAGTATTATAACCAAAGCCTTGGCAAACCTGCCTTACATCTAGGAAATAGCCATCAAGTTATATTATTTAAAAATAAACAAATTTTATTGATGCCTTTCATTTTGAAATCAGAATCATACTGTACATGCGCCCCCTGAGAATAGAACCCAACTTTGAAAAACAGTTTAAAAAATTAGAAAAGAAGGAAAAGGAAAAACAGTAAAACAAAAACAATAAGTACTGAACTCACCTGACCATATATGCAACATTCTGATCTTGTAGTACCCCGTTCCCCTATTAAGAAGAGGGATTTTTTGTTATTTCTTTTCTCAGATGGATTCAATTCAATTATAGAGAGTTCTACTTTCCTTTAGTAGCCTTTTCATTTTCATTCTTTTTGTTTTGTTTTTGTTTGTTTGTTTTGCAGGGCATTGAAGGTTAAGTGACTTGCCTAGGGTCACACAGCTAGTAAGTGTCAAGTGTCTTGAGACTGGATTTGAACTCAGGTCCTCCTGAATCCAGGGCAAGTGCTTTATCCACTGTACCACCTAGCTGCACCCTTCATCTTCATTCTTTTGGTTTTACTTATTTTAGTCTGTATCAGTTCATGTATTTATTTCCCTGTGGGTCTCTGAATTCTTCATGTTCATACTGCATAATATCGCATTACATTCATAGACTGTAATTTGTTCAACTATTTCTGAATCAGTTGGCACATACTTTGTTTCCAGTCTTTTGCTATCTCCAAAAGCCCAGATCCCAAATTAATTAGTGGGGTCAGATAGAGGAAGGAAATAACCTATGCCTGTTAACTGAAGGGCATTGATTCCAAACTTCAGGTCAACACTCAAACTGGGATCACCAGGGGTTGACAGTATTAATCTTGAAGCATCCTCTGTAAAGAATCAAAGTGTGATCTGGGCACGCTTGGCCAAGATACTTTTTGGGCAGTGTATAGGGGCAGGATTCAAAGCCATGTTTTTCAGAAGCCTTTCTGCTTACCCTATACCTCTAATACCTATTGGGAGGTAATCCTGCATCTCGATCTGGGCAAATATTGTGGTGGCTGATAATGGCCAGGTAAGAACTCATTACAGCTAGCACTAAATAGTGATGCTGGGGCAGCTAGGTGGCACAGTGGATAGAGAACTAGCCCTGGAGTCAGGAGTACCTGAGTTCAAATCTGGCCTCAGACACTTAACACTTACTAGCTGTGTGACCCTGGGCAAGTCACTTAACCCCAATTGCCTCACTAAGAAACAAAACAAAAAACAAAACAAAATAGTGATGCTAGTGCCATGGAATTCTTTTTAAGTTTTTGTGATTATAAAGCCTAGACTTCCACAAGCAGAAAGAATATAGTACTGTCCTGTAGCTCCCCATAAAATTATTTTTAAAATACTGACATCATGGTAAAATTGTTGGATGCCATGGCAACCTGGCTTTGTGGATTTGTCAAGCCCTGTGATAGTCTCATATACAAAAGCAAACCATTCCATCAGTAATTAGAAGGTTCCATTTATAGTTTGTTTCATATATTACACATGAAGACCCATAGCCTGTACATTATAATTATTTCAAAAATACATAGGAACACACAAACACTAACAAGTATTTAAAATATGTAAATATGCATATATGCATGTATACAACTATTTCGGAAAATGATTGGACTGTGAATTAGAGAACTGAAGCAAATATAAATTTTTTAATTTTCTATTTTGCTAATGGAGACCTGGGCAAAGTACCAAGTGTTAAGCTACTTCATTTGGTTATTAAAAGTATCAAATGGTATTTTTCTTTGAAGTAGAAATATATGAATTTTTAAGATAATAAAATGCTTTCAAAAATTTTTCTTGGCAAATATATCTCAGTTTATGATGCACCTAATGGAAACCTATGTTTAAATGTGTGTATGCATGACAATGATGTTACTTTTAGAAATAGACTTATATATAGTACTAAATGATATTTTTCATACACAAAAATGTGGCACTGAATGAAATTTCTTATTTCTCGATACAGAGCTGGAAGTTATTAAGTTATTATCAGGGGTTATTAAGTATGGACCCCCTTATTTATAGATGAGGGAACTGAGGCCCAGAAGATTTAAGTGACTTGTATAAGGTCATACAGGACCTGAATATACCATAGTGCCTCTCAGGGATTGTTGGTCTTTTTTTATAGAGTTCTCTCTCTCTCTCTCTCTCTCTCTCTCTCTCTCTCTCTCTCTCTCTCTCTGTCTCTGTCTCTGTCTCTGTCTCTCTCTGTCTCTGTCTCTCTCTGGTGAGGCGATTGGGGTTAAGTGACTTGCCCAAGGTTACACAGCTAGTAAGTGTTAAGTGTCTGAGGTCGGATTTGAACTCAAGTCCTCCTGACTCCAGGGCTGGTGCTCTATCCACTGCGCCACCTAGCTGCCCCTGAATTTTCTCTTAATATAAGTAATTACTCTTTTCTAATACTATTAATGTATAGTATGGGATCTAAGGCTGAGTTTGTGTCCCAGTCTTTTTCATTTTCTGGTGTACTTGAACAGTATTTGTCTTGTAACAAAAGCCTTGGGGAGTGAGAGTTGGGGGAGCATGTGTTAAGAAAGAATGTACCAGGGACAGCTAGGTGGTGCAGTGGATAGAGCACCAGCCCTGGATTCAGGAGGACCTGAGTTCAAATTCGGCCTCAGATATTTGACACTTACTAGCTGTATGACCCTGGGCAAGTCACTTAACCCTCATTGCCCCGAAAAGAAAAAAAAAGAAAAAATGTACCATCCAGGATATTGAAGAGGAAAAGGACAATGAGAAAGATGCATATTCTGTCTTATTACCAATAATGGTGACTTAGCTATCAATGGGCTGAGATTCAAGTGCCACAGATCCTAATTACTCTTTTTTTTTTAAATCATTTTTTTGATATCCTAATTACTCTTGAGGCTCTCCTAAGGACTCTTATTCATGATGGCTAGATTATGGATTGACCTGAGTGGAAAGCATATAAGGAGGTGAGGTTGGACCAGAAACCTATCTATAGTGGAAGCTGCCCCAGAATCGAGATAAACCTAATTTTTCACATCGCAGTGGGAGGTCTCTATGTTATATAATGCAATAGAATTGTCTGAACATACTAGTTAGCATCCATTATGCTGTCATCTTGTCTTTAAGGAAATTTTTATTTTGAAATGCCTACAGATATTTAGCCATCCACTTACAGTCCTTAAGAACCTGCAAGAATACAGTTTAGGAGTCAGGAGGTCTGGATTATCCATTCTGTTTTGCCAGTAGCTTGACATGGGCCTCTTGATTTAGTCACTTTATTGACCTTATCCCCTTCATCTGTTAAATTAAGGAATTAAGGGGCTGGAATAGATAGCTAGAGAGATAGATTAGATAGATAGATAGATAGATAGATAGATAGATAGATAGATAGATAGATAGATAGACAGACAGACAGACAGAAAGACAGGGAGCTGGATGAGAGATGATTGATCGATTGATAGAGATAGAGAGCTAGATAGAGGTAGAGAGATAGATAATTTCTTAATCACTTATTATGTATCAGGAACTTTGCTAAGTGCTTGGGATACAAATAAGAAAGATTGCCTCTGATCTTGAGTTTTAATTCTAATAGTAGAACAGTCACATATAAAGAAAGAGATTGGAAGGAAGGGGAATACTTGCTAGGGGATGAATAGTATGGAGATGGGTGGAAATGATGTGGAGACCTAGATCTTCACAAGATAAAGTGAACTTTTGTTCACTTATTAGAACTCAAAGTGGTTCCAGGAGTGGATTTCAAAGTTCCTTTAGAGAGGAGTTGGGGGATGAAGGCAGGAGCAGAGGCAGCATGGTGTGGATGTAGCTGGGAAGTGGCCTTTAAAATCTTTTTCCTTTGTAATGTTCCATGGTTATCTGATTTGTTTTAGTGTAGTTCCATGGTTTATCTTTAATGTTAGACTGTGGTACCACTTGCAGTGTCAATTGTGATATTGATATGGGGTATTTATAAAGATAGGCACTTGATTTGGGGCTGAGAGTTTCTCAAGAATTTGCTTTCCTAGCATTATGAACAAGCTCTGAGAGTAGTAGTTCTATACCTTGGAAGAGAATAAGTGCTTTGAAGCCAACTGTGTCTTCTGTATTGTTACCAGAGGTAGAATTACCATTATTGTCAAGAGTCAAGATTTGGTAAGATACAGTGGAATAAAAAGCAGCTTTGAATTGATCAAAACCTTCATTTCTCTTTGTGAGATATGTTGGGGGTTTTTCATATTTGATAACATGGTACAGCAGTTCCTGATCATTTTTTTTTGTTCTGCAAAAACAAGAAGAAGAAGAACAACAAAAAATAATAAAATGTGCTGTGAACCTCCCAGGTGATTTAATATACTGGCATTATAATTTTCATTTTATTAAATTATTAATTTATAAATTGTAATGATAAAATAAAACATTATTTTATTCTTATAAATTATTCTTTTAAGTTTATTAAGTGCTTACAATAACCACAGTGATAATTTTTAACCAAAAGAGCTTCAAATTATAATTTATATTATATAATTATAGGATATATTATTTTGAACATATATATGACAATAATAATGAGCACTTTAAATATATAATTATAAAACTAATGATAAAATGTAAATATTCTAGGTGGGACATTCTATAAAAATTAAAACAAGTAATCTAGTTAGACCTTGCTCTTATTTACAAGACTTTATATTAAGTTTCTTTATTTTATAAGTTTTGTTAATATAAATAACATTTTAAGTGAAATGTTACAACTTGGAAGATATTTAATATAATATAACAATAATATATAAATTTAATTTCAATGTTGGATTTTTTTATTTGAGCAGAAGTTGTAATATTTGACTCAAAACCAGACAAACACATTTTGAATTGCATTCAATATCATTTATTTTTGTATTTTGATTTAAAACAAGACTAAAGTGAAAATGCTTGTTCACACAAATATATTATAGGAAATGGCAGGAGAATTTTATAAAGTTTCTTACTGAGAGATGGAAATTGATTGTTTTTAGCCAAAAATTTGTGACTGTTTTGAAATAGCTTGTAAATCACATGCCCACTGATTTTTTTCAAGCAGTCTGACATTAACACTGAAAGATTACAAACATTAGTAGCATCTTTATTATAATTATACAATTAATAAAGTATGACTTCTCAGTAATAGAAGGATATAAGGGAGTTACTCTTATCCAGGGTATAGAATGAAAATGAAGGTATGCACATATGTTTGATCATTGAGGAGCAGTTTATGTTCAAATGTCTAACTCTTGTGGTGGTTTGGAAACAATTTGGTGATACATTGAGAAACTGTAAGAATGTGTTGCACTTAACCAGAAGAGGTTAGAATTTGATGTAATTGTTTCATCAGCACCAAAATAGCTGTATACATGATCATGATGATTTTTGAATTTTTGCAGAAACAAACCTATAATGCTTCAAACATGCACATGCTTGTTGTCATAGGAGAATATATTCATAATATGCTGCTTAAGACACCATTGAAATCCAATCATTCTGGAGAGCAATTTGAAATTATGCCCAAAGGGCGATAAAGCTGTGCATACCCTTTGACCCAGCAATACCACTTTTGGGTCTTTTTCCCAAAGAAATCATGGAAAGGGGAAAGGGACCCATATGTACAAAAATATTTATAGCTGCTCTTTACGTGGTGGCAAGGAATTGGAAGTTGAGGGGGTGCCCATCAATTGGGGAATGGCTGGACAAGTTGTGGTATATGAATACAATGGAATACTATTGTGCTGTAAGAAACGATGAGCAGGAGGAGTTCAGAGAAACCTGGAGGGTCTGTGGGCTGATGATGAATGAGATGAGCAGAGCCAGAAGAACATTGTACACAGTATCATCAACATTGAGTGTTGATCTACTGTGATGGACTATATTCTTCTCACCAATGCAATGGTACAGAAGAGTTCCAGGGAACTCATGATAGAAGAGGATCTCCAAATCCAAGAAAAAAAAAAGAACTGTGGAGTATAGATGCTGAATGAACCATACTATTTCTTTTGCTTTTGGTGCTGTTGTTTTTTTTCTATTTTGAGGTTTTTTATCATTGCTCTGATTTTTTCTCTTATAACATGACTAATGCAGAAATAGGATTAATGTTATTATGTGTATATATATAACCTATATCAGATTACCTGCTGTCCAGGGGAGGGGGAAGGGAGGGGAGGGAGGGAGAAAAATCTGAAATTGTAAAGCTTGTATAAACAAAAGTTGAGAACTATCTTTACATGTAACGGGGAAAAAAATAAAATACTTTATCAATTTTTAAAAAAAAGACACCATTGAAGAATTTTTAGCATATACCCTTTGTACTATCATCAAGAATCTCCCAAAATGGAAACCACTGCTATAGTGGATAGAATACTGGTCTAAAAATTAGGAAACTTGGATTCTTTATTATTATGGATATATTTATTGTGGATGTTTTATTATTTACAAATTGTATGATCTTGAGCAAGTCACTTAACCTCTCTAGTACACAGTGTCCTCATCTGAAAAATGAGGAGATTGGATAAGATGACCAATTCTTGTTCTTATCAGACCTCCTTTTATGGTTTTTTAAATATTCTTTTTTTATTAGTTTGAAATTGACATCAGGACCCATGAACATTTATTACAGAGAACAGAAAAAAATATTATATATGATAGAATGAATCTGCATTACATACAACTTGTTAGTTTTTTGAAGTATACATATTAAATGTAACATGGGTAATTCCAATGTCCTGCTTGGCTGTGTCCCCTTTTTAGCTTCTTCCTACTTTCCTCTGTGTACTTTGAAAAACACTTCATTGATGGTCTTTTCTTTCTTTCTTTTAGTATCACTATCATGACTTCCCAGTACCATCTCCTCTCCCTCTCACCTCCAGCTACTAAAAAACAAGACCCCAAAATCAAAATCTTCCCTGATAACAAATAAGTAAAGCAAAACATTGGCCATATCTGAAAATAATGTCTCATTCTTCACTTATAGTCTATCACCTCTGTGCAAAGAGGCAGGAATAATTAACAGGCTTCTAGAATCATAATTCGTCATTGCATTGATTGTTATTGTTAAGTGTGTCATAATTGTTTTCCTTTAAAATGTTTAGTCGTATTAATTTTTCTCTAGTTATGCCCCATTCTATGTCGTTTCTTACAGATTGTTTCAGATTTTTCTGAATACATCCATTTTTTTGCGCAGGCAATGGGGGTTAAGTGACTTGCCCAGGGTCACACAGCTAGTGTCAAGTGTCTGAGACTGAATTTGAACTCAGGTACTCCTGAATCCAGGGCTGGTGCTTTAACCACTGTGCCATCTAGCTGCCCTTTTTTTTGTTCTGTTTTTTAATAAACATTTTTATTTATAGTTTTGGGTTCCAATTTTTATCCCTCTTTCTCTCCCTCCCCTCCTCTCCCCACTCCCTGAGGCACCAAACAATTAGATTTGGGCCATACATGTATGATTATGTAAAACATTACCATATTTGTCATTTTGTACAAGAAAACTTGATTAAAAAATGAAAGAAAGTGAAAAATAGCATGCTTCAGTTTGTTCCATCAATATCAGTTCTTTCTTTGGAGGTGGATAGTGCGTTTCATCAATATTCCTTTGCGATTGTCTTGGATCATTGTATTTTTGAGAATAGTCAAGTCATTCATAGTTCTTCATCAAACGATATTGCTGTCTCTGTGCACAATGTTCTCTTGGTTCTGCTCACTTCACTATACATCATTTCATACATGTTTTTCTAGGTCTTTCTGAAGTCATCCTGTTTGTGATTTTTCTTTTGGGTGGGGCAATGAGGGTTAAGTGACTTGCCCAGGGTCACAAAGCTAGTAAGCGTCAAGTGTCTGAGATCGGATTTGAACTCAGGTCCTCCTGAATCCAGGGCCCATGCTTTATCTACTGCGCCACCTAGCTGCCCCGTTTGTCATATCTTATAGCACAATAATATTCCATCACCATCATATACCACAGCTTGTTTAGACATTCCCCAGTTGATGGGCATTCCTTTGATTTCCAATTTTCAGCCACCATAAAAAGAGCTGCTATAACCATGTTTTTTGCTTTTTTTTTTTTAACAAATAGGTCCTTTTCCCTTTTTGGGGATGTCTCTTGGGGATAAAAACCTAGCATTGGTATTGCTGTATCAAAGGGTATGCATGTTTTTTGGGTGAGGCAATTGGGGTTAAGTGACTTGCCCAGGGTCACACGACTAGTAAGTGTTAAGTGTCTGAGGCCAGATTTGAACTCAGGTCCTCCTGAATCCAGGGCCGGTGCTCTATCCACTGCACCACCTAGCTGCCCCAATATGCATGGTTTTATAGCCTTTTGGGCATAGTTCTAAATTGTTCTCCAGAGTGACTGGATCAGTTCACAACTCTACTAGCAGTGGAATTAGTGTCCCAGTTTTCCCACATTCCCTCTAACACCCAACATTATTCTTTTTTGTATATTTGCCACTCTGATAGATGTGAAGTGGTACCTCAGAGTTGTTTTAATTTGCATTTCTCTGATTAATAGTGATTTAGGGCATTTTTTTCATATGACTATGGATAGCTTTGATTTCTTTGTCTGAAAAAGTGCCTGTTCTTATCCTTTGACCATTTGTCAATTGGGGAATGACTTGTATTTTTATAAATTTGACTCAGTTTTCTATATATTTGAGAAATGAGGCCTTTATCAGAGATATTTGTTTCCAAAATTCTTTCCCAGTTTTCTACTTCCCTTGTAATCTTGGTTACATTAGTTTTGTGTGTGCAATAGCTTTTTAATTGTACATAATCAAAATGATTTATTTTACATTTTATTTTACTCTCTATATCTTCCTTGGTCATAACCTATATAATTCTTCCTCTGCTCATAACCTATTCCTTATTTAAGGGTAACTTGGTGGTGCAGTAGATAGGGCACTGGACTTGGAATCAGGAAGACTTATCTTCATGAGTTCAAATCTGGTCTCAGACGCTACCTGTTAAGCCTGCTTGCTTCATGAGCTGAAGGAGGAAATGACAAAGCACTCCAGTCTCTTTGCCAAGAAAACCCCAAATGGGGTCAAGAAGAGTTGGACAACTGAAAAATGACTTAACAACAATGACCTCATTTAATTAAGAACTCTTCCCTTATCCATATTTGCAAAATATGTCTCCTTCCATGCTACTCTAATTTGTTTTTTTTTTTTGCAGGCTACTCTAGTTTGTATATAACTTTTTACTTCTAGGTCATGTGTTCATTTGGAGAGTATTGTGATATGTGGTATGAAATGTTGGTGTAAAACTAATTTCTGCTAGAGTTTTTGTCAAATGGTGAGTCCTTACCCCAGTGTTGGAGTACTTGGTAATGGTTTTCTGGGAGTCTGATGATTCTTAAATTCTCTCTTTAAAACTATTTTTTATTTTTGATAACAGATGTTTTAAATTTTCTTATTTTTGAAATCTTTTCCCTTTATTCTAATATTTCTTATTACATCATGGAATTTCATCATGGAGTTCTGATTATTTATTTCAGAGTCCACTATTAGAATAAGATTTTCTACTCTCTGTTGTAAGCTCTTTATTTTCCTTTCAACTTTTTTCTCAAGAGCTATAATTTCATTTTTTAAAAAAATCTCATTTATTTTCACTTACACTCACAGTTTTTATAAAGAAACTATTTCTTTTTCTGATGCTTTCATTGTTTTTGCTATGGTGTTTCTTCGATGTTTCCCTCTTGATTTTAACTCATAGTGGGTTTTTTACTCAAGAACCTGTTTACTCAAGAACCTCAGTTCTTGTATTGGAACTTTGTGCTACAGCCAGGTCCCATACCCTTTAGAACTCTTGGATATAGGCTAGGTAGACCCTGTTCAGTTTGGTCCTTCAGTAGTCTGGATGGAGCTTCTTCCACTATTATTCTGAATGGGTTGGTCAGTATTAATCCCTAACCAAGGCTCCAAATCCCGTCTTCTGTCTCAGCCTTCTGGTGGTCCGATGTAGGTGCTAGCCTCAGTCGATCATGGTCCCTTTCTTTTTTCACAAACTCCTAGCAGGAATGGATCCATCTTTTGCTGTTGCCCTGACACCCTCTAGTAAGACATTGAAGATCATGCCAGTTCTCAGACCTTCTATAAGACTCCTGTGTGGGCAACAAGGCATTGTCTTGGCTGTGTCTTTTGTGGTTGCTCTGTTCTAGAGAAATGCATAGGTATTATTTCCCTGTGTAATTATCTATGGGGCATACTATTCTCTACTTTTATTCTTGCAGGCCAGGCCTTCAGGCTGTACATTTCTAGCACCTGCATTGGCTTGAAACACTTTGGACCCTTCTTGTTCAGAGTGCTGGCTGGCCTCTCTCAGCCTCTATTAGCTTTCAGGCCACTTGACTTGGCCTCTTTTTCAATGCTTTCAGGGTTTAGACCTTCTTACCTAAACTCACATTGATTTCCTTATTTCAGCTCCCTTTAAACTTCTTCAGGGTTCTGATTGTCTTTTGGTACATTTCTAGATTGGATTGAAAAAATAAATTTTGTGTCTCTAGATTTTTTGTTGACCTTTTCTTTATCAGGGCCTTCTTTTTTTTTTTTTAATGTATGAGGTATTTTATTTTTTCCATTACATGTAAAGATAGTTCTCAACTTTTGTTTATACATGCTTTACAATTTCAGATTTTTCTCCCTCCCACCCCTCCCTCCCCCCTCCCCTAGACAGCAGGTAATCTGATATAGGTTATATCTATATATCTCTATACATATATATATATATATATATACACACACACATATATATATACACATAATAACATTGATCCTATTTCTGCATTAATCCTGTTACAAGAGAAAGAATCAGAGCAGTGATGCAAAACCTCAAAATAGAAAGAAAAAAAAAAAACCAACAGCACCCAAAACAAAAGAAATAATATGGTTCAATCAGCATCTATACTCCACAGTTCTTTCTTTCTTTTTTTTTTCTTGGATTTGGAGATCCTCTTCTATCATGAGTTCCCTGGAACTCTTCTGTACCATTGCATTGGTGAGAAGAATATAGTATCAGGTGTCTTTTTGAGATACTTACTATGGTCTAGAGAAGTCCATCTGACACTTTTTAAAATTAATAATGACTGGGGGCAGCTAGGTGGCGCAGTGGATAGAGCACCGACCCTGGATTCAGGAATATCTGAGTTCAAATCTGGCCTCAGACACTTAAAACTTACTTAACTATGTGACCCTGGGCAAGTAACTTAACCCCAATTGCCTCACTCCCCCCCAAAATTAATAATGACTGAGAAAAAACAGACAACAAGAAATAGTAAAAACAAAATTGTTTAAAATCAGAAAATATAAGGTATAACCTAACAAAAAAATTCATCAGGAATATAGGTCTACCAAAAAAAAATATATCTTAGATGTCATATTTCAAGAAAACATGAATGAAAACTGCCTATGACTGTGAGAACCAGTTGACAAAATGAAAATAGAATCCACCAATCACTTCCTGAAACTCCAAAATGAAAGTGAGGAATGTCATAACCAAAATTCAAAACTTCCTGGTTAAAAAAAAATACTAAAAGTACTCAGAATATTTTAAATATTTAGGAACCACAATCAATATAAAAAAGATGTCTTCTTGATTCTCATTCTGAGATCTGAGGGATTTTTTTTGGTTAGCTAAACTCAGTAAAATCTCTGTATACCTTTTGAACTAAGGTTCCAAGACAGAGGGATTCTTTGCTTAGCACTATATACCTAATTGTAGTTATTATTATTCAGACATTTGTCAGTAATGTCTGACTGTTCATGACCCCTTTTGGGATTTTCTTGGCTAAGATTCTATAGTGGTTGGCCATCTTTCCTTCTCTAGCTCATTTTACAGATAAGAAACTGAGGCAAATAGTGTTGAATGACTTGCCCAGGGTCACACAGGTAGTGGGTGTTGGGCTAGATTTGAGCTCAGAAAGATGTGTTTTCCTGATTTCAGGGCCAGCTCTCTGTTCACTGTGTTACCTAGCTGCAATTGTAGTTGGGTTACCTCTAAATGTTTTGCCATGTTCAAAATGCTTATAAATGGTGATTTCTTTTTTAAAAGTCACATAAAAAACACCCTTACCATGCAGGTGACCCTGAGCTTCAGGGTAGTCATTACTGTCATCACAATTTAGAGACCCCAAGCATATTGTATTGTACATTAAACCGTCCTTATAATAACATTGGTTCCCCATAGGAACATACCATCTGGGTACAAGAGATATCTGAATACTATGATTTCATTCATTTACACCATGACTACAATTTGCCTTTTCTTTTCTTTTTTTTTTTTTCAGAAGAGGGCATGGAAACAAATTGGATGGTTTGTTCATTCTTTTTTTTTTTTAAGTTGAATAGAATTTTATTTTCCAAAATATATGTAAAAACAAATTTTGACATCAATTTTTTAAAATTTCGTGTTCCAATGTCTCTTCCTCCCTCCCCACCCCCCACCCACAATAACTCAAGCAATTCAAAATAAGTTATACAAATGAGTAGTCATGGAAAACATTACCACATTATCTAGGTTGTGAGAGAAAACAGTTAAAAAATAAAACTTCAGATTAAGGAATTACAATTTGCCTTTTCTTAACCTTTGGATTTATATTGAGTTTTGATTTTGCATTTATTTCTCTGCTACTATCACTTAATTGGTTTACCAGTAATTTAATGAGAATGGCCTAAAATGTAATGTTTTATTCTAGAAATGGCTGTTAAAACCATCAATAAACTTCTTAAATTAAAAAAAAATGAGGGGCAGTTAGGTGGCACAATGGATAAAGCACCCACCCTGGATTCAGGAGGACCTAAGTTCAAATCCGGCCTTAGACACTTAACACTTACTAGCTGTGTGACCTTGGGCAAGTCACTTAACCCTTATTGCCCCACCAAAAAAATGGCTGAGAAAGTTTTTAAGGTGTTATTTTTTTGTTTTTGTTTTTGTTTTTTTTACTGATGGCATACTTAACCTCTCTGGGCTTCAGTTTCTTCATCTGGAAAAAGAAGGAGTTAGATTAGATAACTTCTGGGGAAACTTTCAGTTTTAAACCTATTACACCAGTGAACCTTTGAGGAGGCATTTCCTGCGCTAACAATGATGCCATTTAAAAATGATTATATACAGGTATTATGGTGGTGTAGTTATTAGGTGACTTGTGTTGCTCTAACAGTTTAGCAGACGCATGTAGATCTTTTCTTCTATAATCCTTCTAAAAAAGTAGATTGTCAATTAATTAAGTGAACTAGAGTTTGCCTATATATGTATATCTATATATATACACACATATACATATATTTATCTATATAGCTATAGCTATATCTATAGAGAGAGCTGCCAATTCCCTCTAGCCACCTGCCAGATGATTTCTTCAGAGTTTATCTAGTACCCATGTCCTGGCTTTCCAAAAAGATGAAATATTGAGAGGATGCTAACCTCCAAACTCTTAGACTATGTCCTGTCCAACATCAGTATCAATCAAGGTGTATAGAAAAAGAAAATGAAATATTACTCTAAAGTATGAGAATTATGAAAATCTCAACTTCTATATTCATCTATCTAAGACTAAACCTCTTTATCAGACCAGTCTTCATTATTTTATACTATATATGCAGTCGGCGCTGTGGCGACACACATTTTATCATAGAAAGAATTTGAAATAGAAACTAGTGGACAATTTCTGCATGGAGTGCTCAGCTTGCCAACCATCATGAGGTGCATAAAGACAAGGATTATGAGACGTCAGTTTAAACTGAGCCTCGCTGCTCACTGATCATCCTTGTTTCATGATATCTGGCACTTTGGAATTTGCTCAAGGATCCATGCTCCCCACCATCTTGGCTGGCAATTTTCACCTTTCCCATAGGTCCAGATCTCAGCTCTGACTGTTCCTAGTCTCAGTAGATAGCATATCAGATGTTGCAGCAGCAGCAACAGCAGCTATAACAGCACTGGATTTCAGCCCCATGGTCCCCTCAGCAGTTCTTCCTTCCTTCTTTTCTTTCAGCTCTTCAGAGCCTCATTTGGCACCTGAATGGGAAAGAGGATTGGGCCAACCTCAAAGACCAATCACTCTGGAGCAAAGCTTAAAAAAAAAAAAAAAGGGACAGAGCCAAATCGTGCAATCACATACAAAATCTTGCCCTGTCTCCTGACCTTCATCCCTGTCTTGAGCCCTTGTTCAGGCAGACAGTTCTTCATTAAATATCCTGTGGATTCATTTTCCCTTATGACTACCCTCATGACCACTCAGATTCCCACAGAAATGAAATGTGTTGTAGTCCCTACTTGCTACTTAAGACACTGTGGGGCCCCAAAGAAGTCTACAACAATAACTTCCCCCAGGGGGAAGAGTAAGCATAAACTTATGAGTTGAACTTTCAATATTTTATTGTTATTTAAGTTAATAATGTAAGATATATCACTATATTTTATGAATTTGTTTCTACACATTATACAAAATCCCAGTATATAATTGGATCCTCTTCAACTACAGCACTCTTCTTCCTCCTCATAATAATGATAGCGAGCATTTAAATAACACTTTAAGATTTGCAAAGCAAATATTTTCTCCCTTTCTTCTCACAACAACCTTGGGAGGTGGGTGCTATTATTATCCTTATTTAACAGATGGGGAAACTGAGGCAGACAGAAGTTGAGTGGTTACACAGCTAGTAAAATGTTTCAGGCTGTATTTGAACTCAGGTCTGGGTCTCTATCCATTGCACCATCTAGCTAATCAATTGATTCAATAGGTACTGTTTCTTTTTAAAGTGCTGTCAAAGATTTTGTAAATCTATTACATTTGTGGACCTTTTAAAAAAAGAGGATAGGGTATAATATTTGTAGTAGCATTGATATGAGGAAGTATGGCTCACTTTTTAGAATATAAAGTGATTATCAGAAGGTGAAGGAAATCTTTGTGAATAAAAAAATTTTTGAAAGTGTTATAAAATCACCCAACATACACAATTTCTCATCTACCTATTAGCAGTGTTTGGGAGCAGCAAGGATGGGGCTTCTTTCAGAAGAATATATCTATATATTGGAAATTAATTTAAAATGGAATTAATTTTCCTGGAACACATTTAGTTTTTGGTAATGCAAGGACTAATGGTAACTGGAATTGTTGAACACCTAGGTCATTTTTCTAAGGGATGCTATATTAAGGGAACTCCTTTTTTTATGGATCTTTAAAATAGGAAATACCCGTTTTCCAATGTTGAAGTTTCAACAAAGGAACAGATTGGATAGAATATGGTATATGTCATTTGTAATGAGGTTTGCTATCAAATTATATTTGGACTTGATAGTCATAGAGAGAGTGAAATTTCATTGTAGACAACATGTGTGTGATTTACAAGCTGCTACCAAGTAAATAGTCTTTCCCGGATATGACTATGTGAGACAAAGGACTAGGTTTTCTGTAAAGATGGATAGTTACATTTCAAATAGCATATAACACACAGTATAGTAAATCTTAATATCTCAAAAATATTTTTGATGCAAATACAGTTTTAAGGTGACAAATATAAATATCTCAGTCACTAAATATAGATATTTATCATTTTTAATTAAATTGAATTGAGCAAGATTTAGAAAGATATAAAAACCAGAGAAATAATGATAACAATAATAGCTAGCATTCATTTTGTATTTTTGGGTTTATGGAGTGCTTTAAAAATATTATCTCATTTTATCCTCACAACTCTGGGAAGTAGGTACTATTATCCCCACATTACAGATGAAGAAACTGAGGCACAGAAAAGTAAACACTTGCTCAGAGTTTTAAATCAGTGTTTGCATTTTCATTTGAACTCGTCTTCTTGACTACAGACCCAAGTCACTGTGACACCTAACTGATTGTTGAGAGACTGACTGAAAATCAAGTCTTGTTAATTGGTACATAATTTACTTCAAATCACCTTCACAGTTTAAGTACTACAACATATCCCACCATCTTCTTGTCTGCACTCTGTCTATACATGTCCTGGAGAGCTTAACCCTTTCAGCTGTGGAACTCCAGACAATGAGGGGTTCACTGTCTTTATCACTTGCCCAAGGTCACATAGCTAGTACCTGTCAAGTGTCTGAGTCCAGATTTGAACTCAGGTCCTCCTGAATCCAGAGCTGGTGCTTTATCCACTGCACCACCTAGCTGCCCCCATTGTCTTGATTAGTCTGTGGCCCACCTGCTGGTGGACTAATCAAAGATACACCTTTTCTCTCCTTTACTAGCTCTGTAATCATAATCAACTAAAAGCTACCATTATGGAAAGGGTGTGTTGCTCTATGATGATTTTACAAAGCCCTGACTATCACTCTGTAGGTGGTGCAGTGGATAGGATGCTGGAACTGTAATTAAGATAGACATGAGTTCAAATCCAGCCTTAGACAATAACTAGCTATGGACCCTGGGCAAGTCACTTAACCCTGTTGCTTTAGTTTCCTCATCTGTAAAATGATCTGGAGAAGGAAATAGCAAACCATTCCAGTATTGTTGCCAAGAATAACCCCAAATGGGGCTATATAGTCAGATAAAACTCAACAACAACAAACAAAAATGTGTTTTGAATCTCTAATCTTAGAATGTAGATTGCAGGAGGCCTAGGACTGTTCCACCTTTGTATTTGTATTCCTAGCTTAGTCTAATTTTTGACTCATACTAAGTGCTTTTCCTTCAGGCAGTCTGCATAGGAGCCTTCCTTAGAATAAAAAAACCCAAAACAACCAAAAACCTTTTGAGACTTTGGTACAACTATAGGTTATATTTTAGCACTTTGAAGTTTCAGGCATCTTAGTCAGACTGTAGCTGTTCAGTGTGGTTGTCATAGAGAGGCATTAATATGCCTCAGTCTCCCTCCACAGAGTTACCTAGTTATTGCCTATACTTTTCACATTGGCCTTTTCTCTATCGTATGACTTTCTACTTCTTTGAGCCTTTCTGTGTTCTTTGTAGCTAAATTTTATCTAGGAGAAAATAGTCAATCCTCAGCTTTCATGGGAATAACATGCTCTAAGAAATGAGAAAATGGTGCAAAAAGAAAAGAGAAAATAGTGCAAAGGTCAAAAACACAAATGCTGATACATTGAACCTATGGTAAATAGGGCGTTAGGTTCCTGCAACCACCAAAAACTGTAATCTTTCATTAGAGATTGCCGAAAATATACTTTTCTGCTTATAATTCTTTATAACAAAACATTAAATTTGATAACATTCACTTTTCATAACACAGTTACCAGACTACCCATAAAATACAGTACACAAAATAAAATTGGTAACATGCAAAACATTTTTTCTTGCTAATCCCTAGAATTCTGTGACCTTTTGTGCCAAAGTATCAATAAAAATTATTGATTTCAGGCAATATTCACTTTTCATAACACACAAAATCTACTGTACCAAATAAATAGGTTTTCAGAGGGCAGCCAAGGGAGAGATTGCTGGGACTTTAGTTGCTGCTGTGGAAAGACACTAAGACTGGCAAGGTCACAACATCACCTCTGACTTACTACTACTTACACCTTCATGGCTGATGGATGGCCTTGGAGATCATAAAGGATTCACCAGCTTAAAACAATCCATTAGCAGTGTCTGCTTTATGCACTCTTTGAGATCCTTAAGGGTCTTGGGATATGGGAACATAGAGGTGAGTTGACATTTAACGTTGAAGCTGAAATTGATGGGATTGGCAGCTTCAAGGTCTCTAGGCAACTAGTTGATTAGGCTGACAGCAGCTGTAGACATTCTGGCATGCAATTTATCTAATACCTTCATTTTTTCTCCAAGCCACATCCCTGACTTTGCATGTTTGGGCTTAGAACCCAAAGGACTTGTACTACATTTTGAGGGCATAATTGCCTTTAAAACTTGAGTTTTAAAGTCAGACAGTGAAAATATGCATGGTGAGCTCTATGCTCTACAATGGTAGGATGAACAAGACCAGTGAAGTGCCTAGTAGGATACCAGCTGCTCCACAAACTTGCTTGCATTGAATCTCTCATTTTTTTCTCTACTGTGCATAGTTACAAATGTGTGGGGTTGCTCATGCCAAAGTGAAAATGAAGTAACTAGTAAAATCAGACAAATGCTTGAAGTCACTAAAGTTAAAGACACAAATATTGAGGGATGACTGTACTGACATTTTCCATGTGTCATATTACCCATAAGCACCAACCTAGAGGTTCCCAAGTCGGTAGAAGCAAAGCTGTGGTAAACAGAAGTCAATTTGGCTTCTCCTCATGGAAGCCCTATTTTAGAGGATCCAAAGGGAAGACAGCAGTTAGCCCTTTCCATCCTCCTGGAACTTGGGGTTACTGCTGCTAGGGAAATGGGTGAAAAACTGGTAAAATATATAATATTCTCAAGATCAGAGTTCCCGCTGGGTGTTTATGCAAGAATGACATGGTAATGAAATGGCAGAGTTTATTATTTTTAAAAATTGGATCTTAGATACTTTTCTTCCCTACCTGCCTCTCATGAGCCATCACTACTCACCATTATGATTGTCAGTCAGCTGGAACAAGCACTGTAATATTTTGGTATCATGTGACAGGCTAGAGAGGAGTTGGTGGGAGGTGAGAAATGTTTCTGGTATGTAACAGTAGATTTTGCTTTTGAGAATTCCCTACACTCAGACTCTCAGAACTATAGGGGACTTCAGAGATGATCTATTCTGACATGACATTGCTGTCTCATATTGAGCTGTCAGTTGACTAGAAACTCTCAGGTTCCATTATATTTGAATTAGTCTGAAGCCCAGAGAAAACCATGTAGTGAGGATAGAACCCATATAAGCAAAAAATCTAAGGAGAATGATTACTTGGGGTAAACTGGGGGGAAAGTATTCCATCTGTGTAGGTTGTGAAAGGGCTTTTTATTTATTTTTGTGCTTTTTGTTCAAATAAAGTTATTTAGAGAGACTTGACACCTGCCCTGTAATAAATGAAACAAGAAGAAAGAATAATAGGTAATTTTGACTGAGACCTATCCTTGGGAGAGTTCCTGAGGCCAATTTGAAAATAATCTTCCAAATAGATTGTTTCTTTCAGTGCCTCAAGAAATACAAGGGAAAGAACAACCTTGGGACCTGAGAAGCATTTAAAGAAATGAGAGAAACACATATGTGTTTGGGGCTGCCAGGCTTTGATTTTTGCGTGGGAATGACAAACACCATTCCATAGTGATTGATCTCTACTCTGGACCTAGATCTATAAAACTGAAGCATTTGCTGCCTGAGAAAAAACAGTAACTCTTTTGTTGCTGTCTCTCAAAGAAGAAACTCACGAATCACATTAGAAAGGCTTTTCTACTTGCCTTATGCCAAGTTTTACAGGTACTATTAAATAGCTTTATTATTTGAGAACATTGTTATTATTAAAAATCATCATCACTGGCAGCAAACCAGGAAAGCTGCCCATTAAGATCTCAGTGTTCAAAGCAGAAACATCTGTTTGAAGACACAATGGCTTGTTAGGGGACTCCAGTGACTGGAGTCTCCCATGAACAATTCATCTTAGCCCTAGATGTTTACAGCTGCTAAGAAATTATGCTGGGGTTGGTGGGTGCGATAACTAAGGAGTTTATAGGTAAGATACACTTCTTGCTTTAGCCTGAGTAAAATAAGGATTGATTTAAATGAATCTTGAATGAAAAGCAGTCTTTCTTGGCTTCTGCTGCCTCCCTCCCTCTCTCAGTCCTCCCCTTCCCATATCACTAGGCTTGGTAATAAATAATTGACTATGGAGTATTTGTTTAATGTTCAGAAGAAGGACAGCTGCATTATTTGAAGAAAGGAAACAAAGTTTTGGGAAGCTGATGCTCTAGAATTGTTGTTTTTTAATAAGTCAATTTCATGCAGACCTTCCAAGCAGCTGTTTTTTAAGAAGTGCTGGCTATATGTATCCACAAAATTCCTATGGAAGTCACCAAATTATAGCCATACTCCTATAGCCCTTAATATTAAAGGGATTTTATAAAGATTTAGTTTTAATGTACATGTTAAAAAAAATCTATCTCAATTATAGGTTTAAAGGGTTACTATTCTTGAATTCTGGGTAAAGAATTAGTGATTGGTATTTAGTTCTGTGGTCTCTAGATATGTCTACCACTATACTCCTTTGACTATTGTGGAAAGAACATTTTTTGCTTGGGAATTAAGATACCAATGTTCAAGTACCAGCACTGCTGCTTACTATCTCTGTCACCCTAGATAGGTCACATTAGCCTGTCATTCTCTTAACCTATACAATATGCTTCATGGGCTTTTGGTGAGGTTTTCTTTGGTACGAGTCTGTGATGTCATTAGTGTAAGCAACTCATGAAGAAAGTCCCTCTACCAATACAGAAACTTCAATCCTGTCTTCTGGGGTCACTGACAGGTTAAAAGATTTGCTTATATATGTCAAAATTTGTACTTGAACCCAGGATTCCCTGACTCGAGGTTGGCAATCTGCTCACTACTCTGTACTGCTTCTAAGGATTGCTATGAGGAAAGCTCATTTTGAACTTAAAAGTGCTATATAATTGTGAGTTATTATTATTTAACCTGAATGGGTCATCTTAATCTGAGCAGTTGCTGTTCTGATTATTAAAAAGTCAACTCTATCAGCAAACACTCCAGTATAATATTAACTGTGTGATCATGGGAAAGGATCTTTGAGTTTCAGCTTCTCATCCACCAAATGAAGATAATAATAATAATTGGAAATAATGATACTAATTAGTACTATAGTAATAGTACTAATAATACTACCTCCCAGGGGTGTTGTAAAGATAATGCACGTTTAGAGCAAAACTTGAAGAACCACACAAATATCAGTTATCCTTGTTATTGATAACTCATTTTCTTCATCTTGTTCTGTGGATTTTAGATAGAAATGGTCTTAAGACAAGTCATTGTACTACCATCCTGTCCTACTACTTTTTTGTTTAATGCTCTGTCATCTACTATGCTCACAGATAAAATGGCTTCTTTTCTAGATTTTTAAAAGTTGTATGTGCAATTCATTGATCTGTTCTTTCTCTTTTGATGATGAAAGTATGTAAAGGTATAAATTTTCCCTTAATGATTGTTTTCATTGCATCCTACTAGTTTGATTTATTGTAATTTTCTGTGATAAAAATGTTTATTTTTTCTGTAACTTGTTCTTTGACCTTTGCATTCTTTAGGATTATATTATTTGGTCTACATTTAAGTTTGACTTATTCAAAAAATCAATAATCAATCAATAAACATTAGAAACTTAATATGTGCCAGGAACTGTGCTAAGCAGTAAGGATTCAAAAAGAGGCAAAGACAGTCCCTGCCCTCAAGGAGCTTACAGTATAACAGGGGAGAAAACTTGCAATAAATATATACAAAGCAAGATATATATATCAGATAAATAGGAAATTTTTTTTTATTATTTTTCACTTTCTTTCATTTTTTCTTTTATTCAAGTTTTCTTATACAAAATGACTAACATGGCAATGTTTTACATAATTGCACATGTATAAGCTATATCTGATTGCTCAGGGAGGGGGAAGGCAAAGGAGGGAAAAAGGGATAAAATTTGGAACTCAAAACTTTAAATAAAAATATGTATTTTTTTTAATGTATAAGGTATTTTATTTTTTCCGTTACATGTAAAGATAGTTCTCAACTTTTGTTTATACAAGCTTTACAATTTCAGATTTTTCTCCCTCCCTCCCCTCCCTCCCCCTTCCCCTAGACAGCAGGTAATCTGATATAGGTTATATCTATATATCTCTATACAAAAAATATGTATTTTTTTTAAAGAGTGAAAAAGAATTTGCTAATGGGAATAGATAATACAGAAAGAATAGCAACTAGGGTACATTCAGCAGCTGGTACAGGGACGTAGGTTGCAAAAAGTTTTAAATTAACGTAAGCTGGAGAAAGGAACACAGTATTCTCAGCTCACATCCAGTGTCTTGGAAAAGTGGTCTGCCCCTGCTGTCACCTGCTTCTTTTTCTGGGTTAGAGAGAATTTGGTACTGCTGGTAGTGTGCTGGGCCATCTATCCAAGATTGGAGCCTTCTTCAGATGCAATAGGTGTATCCAGCTATCAACTCCCTTCCGTTTTTTGTTTGTTTGTTTTTTGGTGAGGCAATTGGGGTTAAATGACTTGCCCAGGGTCACACAGCTAGTAAGTGTTAAGTGTCTGAGGCTGGATTTGAACTCAGGTCCTCCTGAATCCAGGGCCGATGCTTTATCCACTGCGCCACCTAGCTGTCCCAATTCCCTTCAGTTTTGAAGCAGAGGGGGTGGTGAGCCAGACTTGGTAGAGACCTTTCCACCTGGGCTGAAGGGAATCCTTGCATAGGTGCCTTTTCCAATAGACCCAGTCTGCAGGTTCCAACTGCAGGGTAGGCTGATTTAAGATTGAGTCTCTAGAAAATAACTGCTAGCCGTGTAAATGTTCACTCGTTTTCCTCTTGTTCATTCGAAAGCTTCAAGTTTGGCTTATTGTGCTGAAGAAGCCAAATGAAGGGGTCCCGATTCAATGATCTCTTCAGTAGTGGTGCTAGCATATCCACTAGTTAATTCACCAGAATCATTTCGGAGGCAGGAACCATCAGTGTACCAGGAATAATCTGGGATTTCTATCTGTTTCTTGGAGATCTTCCAGGCAGAACCTCCAAGTTTGAGTGCAGACTGGAACACAAAGGATTCCTGCTGGTGCCAAGTGTGCGAAGTAAAAAACGGGGTTCAACTTAGCAGGGGTCTTCAAATCTCAGTGAAACCTCCAAATATGTCAACCTTGTATTCAAAATCTCCTTCCTCTACCTTCATTCTTTCCAGTGTGGGGTTTCCCCACTGTCTCTTCCACCCAGCCTTCTGTTTACAAGATGCTGTAACCTCAGGGTGATCAGAAACATTGCTCTGGACACTTTGTAAGTATGCTGCTGGTGATTCTTCAGAAATTTCTTGCTTTATAGTTATCAACTTCTCTTACTCAAATTTGGCTTTACCATCAGCACGGAGCGATCCTCTGACCTCTGTCTTGAGCTTCCTGCAGATTCCTCGATGCTTGCTGCAACCCTCACCTCGCTCCACGTTCCTCCCGCTCTCCAGGTCTCTTCGCTCCTCTCTCTAGGAAGACTGTAAATAGGAAATTATTAAAGAGGCAAGGCACTAGAATGAAAAGGGACTGGGGAAAGTTTACAGTAAAAGATGAGATTTTAGTTGGTACTTAAAGGAAGTCAGGGAGGTCAGAGGGTGGAGTGGAGGAGAGAGTGTTCTAGGCATGGGGACATCCAGAAATAACTGGAGTCAAGAGATGGAGTGTCTTATTCATGATACAGCTAGGAGGCCAGTGTCACTGGATAGAAAAGTATGTGTCAGGGATTAAGGTATAAGAAGACTGGAAAGGTAGGAGGGGACTAGCTTATGAAGGGCTTTGAATACCAAGCAGAACATTTAGTATTTGATCTTGGAGGCAGTAGGGAACTACTGGAATTGAATCCATTTTGCAAGTGCACTTTAATAAATATATATTTATATTTGCATTCACATCAGCAAAGAATGTGTTTAATATTTCTTCCTTTTAAAAATTTGTTTCTGAGGTTTTTATACCTTAGCAAAGGGTAATTTTTTTGAAAAGTAGCTGAGAAATATGTATATTCCTTTCAATTTCTGTTTAATAATTGTCAGAGATATAATATAGATACATAATGTAACTTTCATAAAATTCTATTCAGATCATTAACCTCTTTCTTATTTATGTTTTGATTAGATTTATCTAGGTCTGACATTGAGGTACTCTACTATTACAGTTGTGTTACCTGTAGTTTTATTAGCTTTTCCTTTAAGAATTTAGATTCTATATCTTTCAGTGTGTATATTTTATGTATTGCTATTTATAATTCATTCGTAATATAGTCTCCATTATTATCTTTTTTTTTCAGGGGACAGGGCAATGATGGTTAAGTGACTTGTCCAGGGTCACACAGCTAGTAAGTGTTAAGTGTCTGAGGCCAAATTTGAACTCAAGTCCTCCTGAATCCAGGATTGGTGCTTTATCCACTATGTCACCTAGCTGCCCCATGCTTATCTCTTTAGATTGTGACTTTTTTACTTGCTATTATTGCCACTCCTACTTTTTTTTTGCATTCATCTGAGGAATAATAAATTTTCTTCTTCATTTTAGCTTCATTTGCATCCTTATATTTCAAGTGAGTTTCTTTTAAACATATTGTTGAATTCTGCTTCTTAATTCATTCTTTCTTTTTCCATTTTATGGAAAATTCATATTGATTGTAGATCATTATTTTTCCCCTTCCATTTCATCCTCTTACATTTTTTCCCCTTTTTTGGTTCCTTATCATTCTCTTTACAAAGAGAAATAAGGTAGGGAATGAGATGGAATGGGATCTATAGTCATCTATAAGTGAAGTACTCTAATTCTACTCTTCTGTTCATCATCTCTTCCACCAGCCCAAACCAAAATCACTAGTTTTTACACCCTCTTCTTCTCCTTTTATTCCTCCCCCTTTAAAAAAGCCCTCTGTAATTGAAATTTGTTATCATTAACTCTACCTTCCCTCTTTAACCTCAAATTCATCTTTGCCCATCTCCTCTTATTTACATGTTGAATTCAAAGTATGTCAAGGGCTGGCTCTGTGTGTGTGTGAGCACTCGTTCAGTCCTCCTTTGTCAGATTTAGGTTAGAGTAATGTTCATAAAATACTTATTCCCCCCAAATTTATTTTCATGTTTATATACTTTTCTGGTATATCCCAATAATGAGCAATAGTAAATTCTTTCCACTCCTTTCTAATTTCTCTCCTAGTATATATTCTTTTTTCCTCTTTCAAAACAAACAAAACAGAACAATGTTACCTTTAGCCAGTTTGGCTTTCTTAACTCCTTCTGTGACCTTTATAAAAAGCAGAATTGTAAAGGGGCACTTGTCACTTTTCTTCCCCATTAGAAGGATCTTCATTTAGCCCCTTCCACAAACTTCAAAATGTATTGCCTTTCTAGGTTTATTGTTATTCTGATAATTGGTCTATGATCAATTTTGAAAACAAATTTGTTTTCACAGGATTTTTAGTTCCAAATTTTTCTCCCAGCCTCCCTTCCCTCCCTCCTCCCCAAAATGGAAAACAGTCTGATATAGGTTGTATATGTACAATCACATTAAACATATTTCTGTATTAGTCATCTTGTGAAAGAAGAATCAGAGCACAAGGTATAAACCTCAAAAAAGAAGGGAAAAAAAAAAACCAGTCCAAAAGTAGAAACGGTATGGTTCAATATGCATTCATAATTCACAGGTTTGTTTATTTGTCTTTTTCTGGATGTTGAGAAGATTTTCTATCATGAGCTCTTTGAAACTGTTTTGGATAATTGCACTGCTGAGAAGAGCCAAGTCTATCACCATTGTTCATCACACAATGTTGTTGTTACTGTGCACAATGTTCTCCTGGTTCTCCTCCTCTCAGTCAGTATCAGTTCATGTAAGTCCTTCCAGGTTTCTCTGAACTCCTCTTGCTCATCGTTTCTTACAGCACAATAGTATTCCATTACATTCAGATACCACAACTTATTTAGCCATTCCCCTATTGATAGGTATTCCCTCGATTTCCAATTCTTTGCCACCACAAAGAGAGCTGCTATAAATAGTTTTGAACATGTGGGTTCTTTTCCCTTTTCTACAGTCTCTTTGGGATACAGACCTAGCAGTGGTACCACTGGGTCAAAGGGCATGAAAAGTCCCATAGCCCTTTGGGCATAGTTCCAAATTGCTCTCCAGAATGGTTGGATCGCTTCACAGCTCCATGCATTAGTGTTCCAATTTTTCCACAGCTTCTCCAACATTTATTATTTTCTTTTTTTTTTGTCATATTAGCCAATCTGATAGGTGTGAAGTTACCGATATCTCAGAGTTGTTTTAATTTGCATTTCTCCGATCAATAGTGATTTAGAGCATTTTTTCATATGGCAATAGATAGCTTTGACTTCTTCATCAGAAAACTGCCTGTTCTTATCCTTTGACCATTTCTCAATTGGGGAATGACTTTAACTCCTCAATTTCTACTCTTTTTTTCATCAAATATGGGTTTAGAGATAGTTGTTTCTTATCAATCTGCAATAAATTATATAACTTGCAGATGAGCGTATTGTTGGCAAAAACAGCATTAAGCCTTTGCCTAAACTTTTCAATTTTGTTATGATACTGTGTTATGATGTATTATGAAGATATTCTTGTCCATTTTATAGAAACTTATGGTTTTCCTGCTTTAGTGACAAGTGCCATCAACACTGTGCAATTTAAAATTCTAAATGTGGGTCCTAATCTGTTCCCCCAGTTTTAGGGGAAATTGACTAAAATCACTGATAAAACGAGTTTAGGTTTTTAAAGGTTTATTGAAAGATAATAAAAGAAGAGAAAGATTGAGAACAGAATTCCTACAACCTGGCAGTCCTATCTTTCCTCAACTTCTCTGTGTTGTCTGTCACCATGGTGAAGTCAGGAACCCCAAAGATAGAGTGCTCTCTACGAAGGCTCTCCTTCCTCCTTCCTGTCCCCTCCCAGGAATGGGAGGTTCTTCAAGCTGGTTGGTTGACTGGGCTGGAAGTTCAAAGTTTTTTTTTAGATTCTGAGAACCATGCTTTCTTAAGTACTCTCAAGTACCAGCCAGATGTGCTTAGAATCTAGTCAACTAGTAATCTAGTCAAATCAGCCAGTAATCCACTCAGGTGAGCTCCTGAGTATCTGCCAAATCTCATCTATCACATTCCCTTATTTTGACAACACCAAAGCATTTTCAACAAGTGTGTATTGGCATTTCCTATTTGTCCAGTTTTATTTTGGCTTCTTGTAGTACAGATCATGAAGGAATACCATTTGCTTCTTTGCCTTCTGTGTCTATTTTATAATCGTGTAGGAAGTAAGGAAAACTTGAAAGCTTGTGCCACCTCAATTTAAAAGAAAACCAAAACAGTTGCATCACCATAACCTGGGCACTAACATGATCAGTGTTTTCACTAGAGATGAAGTCACTAGCATATTAGGGTTCCTTCTAAGTTTTCACAAGTATCATAATGGTTTTGGCAGGACTTTTAAAGGCCTCATTGTACATCACCCTGGTAGGAACTTCCATAAATTGCCATTTCTATTTTCCTTATTCCCCTGCACCTTTTCACAGGATAGTCAAAGGTTAGTATTCAAGGATGTTACTTCAACTATTATGATAATAAATGACAAAGATGACAATGGCCATCACCACCACAAAAGCCCTCTCCATCATGGATCTAGTGAAAAAGAATCAAAGGTACCTGAATGATTTAAATCATGTTGTCTCTACACTATGACCCCAAAACCAGGGGCAAATTTTAATTGGGGAGTGTTAGGCGGCTGGCTGCAATATTACGGCAAGGAATGAGATTAACAGCATCTTTCAAAAACAGAACAGGGGTTATTAACAAGAATGAACTTAAAAACACAGGTAAGATTAGTAGAATTAAGGGAAAGGAAAAAAAAAAGGAATGGGGGAAGGGAAATGATACAACCTGAATAATACCACCGCCCAGGGATCAGCTGAGAACACATGGCTGCTTCCTGTCTTTTCCAGCTCAACACCAGAATGGCCAATCTCCTCCCTTCTCCTTCCTAGCAACCCCCAGGCTCCCAGGAAATAGGGAAGACAGACACACAGCCCCAAGCTAATTGGTCAGCAGCCCTGATTGACAGAATTAACAAGCCTCTCTACAACTGCCAGCCCCCCTTCAGCTTCCAGATTCTGGAGGTCACCTGACTGCCCTCACCCTGCTTTCAGTCATGGTGGGGCTACCCTCATTATAATTTGGCCAGGCCCATGCAAGTGCTCGGGTGTTCGCTGGAGCGAGGTCAGGGCAAATGGGGTTTCTAATTTTAGGCAAAGATGGGGTCATAGAAACCTCAAATCACAATTAATTCTTTACAAAACACCAGGATCCTCTGAATACTATTAAATCTCTCTCTCTCTCTCTCTCTCTCTCTCTCTCTCTCTCTCACACACACACACACACACACATACACACACACACGAATGAGTCGAATTTGAATTTAAAAAATCAAAGCACAACTCACATAAAGTAATTTGTGATATATAGCTAATCTCATCTGGATCTAAACTGGGTACTGTGGAAGGTTGGATCCCATCACTCATGGGAATTATAATCTAAGTTCTCAGGTTCTGCTTCATTGAAATCATAAGTAACAATATAGCTAGGTTTACATTCAGTAAATGCTTAATTGTCTCCAAATAATTTTAAAAGGTAGGATCCTTTTAAAATCATCTATAATTGGCTTCGGCACGAATATGTGTGAAGTACAGACTAAAAATTTTTTTCTTGATATTTCCTATGCTTTACAAATGAGCTAGTAGATCTCAGTTATCTTTCACTCAATTAATTAATCATAGAATCTGAGGGTTAGGAGAAGACTTCTAGGAATTTTTTAGGCTTAGGCGAAGGATATAGTCCAATTTTTTTACCAAATATGATACCCCTATCCCAGCAAATGACCATTTGGCCTTTGCTTCAAGGGATGAAAAGGAATAAACTGCCCCTCATATTAGCCAATTTCACTGTGAACTGCTCTAATTGTTGGGAAGTTTCCCCTTATTTTAAATCTAAATTTTCCGCCCCACCATTTCTACTTACTACTTTTAATTTTGCCCGTTGGGACCAAGATGAGCCAAATCCTGTTCCATGTGACAGTCCTTCCTTCAGATACTTCAAAGCAAGCACACATACTCCCTCTCTTCTCCAGAGAAAGTGACAGAACAGATCCTCCCAAAGCACTCAACTCCTCTCACAGGACAGCTTAGAGATGGAGCCTGCTCTTTAAGTCGGCCCTTTCTCCTGTCCATTCATTCCCTTTTCCTTTTTCATTCTTGAAAGGGGCCGGGAGTGCTTTCTTTTAGGCACCTGTGCTGACTACAATAGCCTCATTCTTCTAAGAGAGAAAAGAATAAATTCCTAATCCATTTTATAGTTCAGCATATGAGCGATTTATTCAAATGCTTGAATTAGTAATGAACTAAAATCACAGCTTGTCATTCCCCTAGTTAAGAAATCCTTTAACAATTGGCCAGCGACTGGGACCTAATCTGGAAAAGAATCCTTACTTGCCACTTACTGTTTGTGAAACCAAATAGCCAGTCTTCCACATTTGTACTCTTTAATGACAACTAAAGGATATTCCTGTGGGGGGTTGACCAGATATTTTATGTGAAGAGAGATACAGTCAGAATAAAAGAACAATTACAATGAAGAACAAATCGTGAAGGAATGTCTGATAACATGCTGGCATGAAGAGGTATGGGGGAAGGGAAGGGGATTTGGAGAAAAACCTTTGCAGAGCTTTATCACATTTCTCAGAGACACTTCCTAGGAAAACACAGGAAGTGGAGGCAGATTGCTACCAGCCTTTACCCTTAATCCACAGTCTTGGTCACAGCAGACATCTTGTGGCTCTCCTTGAATTGTTGTGGGTCCCTAACTCCTTCTTTCTCCCAGAGAACATTCTTTCCTGACTAGTTTGACCTCCCCTTAGGGTTGTGTAATCCCATCCTCCTGTACCCCCGTAAGATCTTTCCTTGTCTAGGAAGATGAGCAAAATAACAAGCTCCAGGGGTCTTAGCAAAGAGCCAAACTCTTTCCTCCTGTGGGGACTGGGTACCCTCAAGTGTCCCCTCCTCCCCTTTTCCTGCCTCCTTTTATATGTTGTCTGTCGCTTTAGATTATATGCTCTTTGAGGGCAGAGATTGTGATTAATTTTATCCTCAAAACAGTGCACATCCTGGAACATAGTAGGTGCTTAATAAATGTTTATTGGGTTGGATCTAATTACCTTGGATTCTTATAAAGTGACTTAGCTTATATCTAAAGATCAAATTAGAACAGAACAATGCTGTGTTTATGGTAATATGTGGAGCCAAATCATATGAAATCTCTCTCCATGCCTGCTTCAACAGAATATAAGTTAATTGGATAGAGAATGATGTGACAGTGAATTGTGAGGAAAATTTCAGAGAACTATTAATGGGTCAGCCACATAAAAAGAGTTGGTGGGTCTGACATGTCAACTTGTTATGCTACCTTCAGGTTCTAACACATGTTTCAAAGATTAAGTTAAAAAAAATTTGGAGGCAGTCAGGTTTAAATGACTGGCACAGGGTCACACAACCTGCTTGATGCCAAATTTGAACTTAGGTTCTCATGACTCCAGGGCCAGTGCTCTATCCACTGTGCCACTTAGATGCTTCCCAAAGATTAATTTAAGGGGGGAGGGTAGAGGTGACTGAAAGTTCAACAAAGCTAACATGATGTAGTAGAAAGAATTCTTGGTTTAGACTCAAGTTTGGGTTTATATAAAAACTCAGTGTTGTCCCTCCACCCCCACCCCGCTCTCTCATTTCCTTGGAAAAGTCATTTAACTTCTTCTTACCCCAATTTCCTCCTCTGTAAAATTGGAACAATAATGCCTACTTCATAGGTAATAATGTCAGCTTCACAGATAATAATACCTACTTCATAGGATTATTATGCTTTATATACTTTAATAAAGTCATATGCAAATATGATAGATTATTATAGACTCTAGAGAGAAATAGAATGAGGGTCAATAAGTTGAACATTGGGTTTTTGAGTTTGAAGAACTGGCTTAGCTTTCCTGTTGTCACCATGAGTAAGGCATAACGTCTTTGAGTCTTAATTTCCTCACCAACAATAGGGTGATGATAATATTTTTGCTACCAGCTTCATTGAGTTTTTTTAATAGAAAGCATTTTGCAAGCTATAGAGCTGTTACTATTGAAATGTGTTATTATTGAACAGAGAGAATAGTTTAATTTAATAGTTGCATAGGGCCTAGGTATTCAGCAGCCATCATAAGGAAATCTCATAGAAGGAGAAGTGATGGACACAGATGTTGTTTTGAATTGTTAGTGACCACTTTGGTTCATTTACTTTATGTTTGGATTATTCAGTATTTTTCCAGCCCATAATGGCAGGTCTTTTGAGCCAAATGATAAGGTTGGACAGGGTGGAAATTATAGGGTGGGGATCATCATGACGTTTAGGTAGAAACCCTCTATTGTGCCTAGGCTTCAGGGATGTATGTGTGTGTGTGTGTGTGTGTGTGTGTGTGTGTGTGTGTGTTAGAAGGTTTTGAAACAGTTGAAACAAGATTTTTTTCTTTGTAGCACAGTTGTGAACTTGTTTTTATTGTTGATCAGGCCAGCAGCACATTACTGATTAGCCTCTGAGATACTCCCAGACTTCCTGGAAGGGTAAATAAGGGAAACGGGTATATATATCCTCTGGAAATGCTAGTCTATTTAGTTCTTATCAGAGCTATAGAGAGGCAGCTGTCAGTGACCCACTCTGATAATTATTGCCTCTGCAAAAAGATCAGATTTCAGTTCCCACAAAATGAGCCTAAACTCTGACTTCTAAGATGAGGCTTGATGAGAATATTTGCTAGCAGTTTCCCTCTCATCTGAAAGCAAGAGATTGTGGAACATTCAAAAGCTAACTTTTGTCGTGAGTCTTTTTGCCCCAAAGGCCTGTGAAGCAGGAAATAGTAGAGTGCTGAACTGTCTGTCTCAATGATGGAAGTGTTACCAGATTTTTAACATGCAGGTAGGCACATGTTATCATTATCCTGATGATTGTCTAGGGTAGGCTGACCTAGGTCTTTTTAAAAAGTCAGATCCTTAAGTTGGCTGTCATCTTGGTTCATGTTTGTTCAACTAGCTTTACAAGAGAGGAGAAGACAGAGTTAACATTTCATCGAAAAGAGTTAAGAAGGCAATAGGGAAATGGAGAATTATTAATGGAACTCCTTTTTTATGAACTATGAAATTGTAAATCTCTAATATGTATGTAGAAAAAAGTATACATTAAATACTTTGGGAAGGGTAGGGGGCATAGTGGAAATAGCTCTGCATTTGGAACCAAAGAGACCTGAGTTGAAATCTTATGTTAGATACACACCAGCTTGATGAAACTAGAAAAGTCACTTCACCTTTCTCAGACGGTTTCCTCATTGGTAAAATAGATATAATAATAGAATCTACCTCTTAGAGCTGTGAGGATCAAACGAGATAATATATAAAGTGCTTTGTAAACCTTAACATGCTATATTAATATCAACCAGCAGTAGCAGTGGTGGAGGTGGTAGTAGTAGTAGTTGTTGTTGTTTGAGTTATGCTAATGATGATGATAAATTTAACAAGGCAGTACCAATTATACCTTGCTTCTGTTTGATAGCTTTTGGTTTCTCTAGTAGTTTTTCTTTTTTTAATCAAAGAATGAGTCCTTCCCCAAGTTAATGTCCTTGGGATTTTTTATATTGCCTTTATGATCCATTGTTTTTAGATCTTGAGTACCTAATCTAATTCACTATGAAACTCCATTTCTTATATGTATTCCAGACAGCTTCATGTAATGATTCACCTGTCTTCAGGGTATTGAATTTGGCCAAGGGATAAGGTGTTTGATTCTTTCTTTGTTTACTTCCATTCCAAATAGTACCCGGTATGTTATTAGACCTAAAGAATGTTACTACATCTCCATGTCATCACCTGTATGACAGGATTCCCATCTGAGGGTCTTGGATAACCACCAGTCTCACAGAAGACTAGAGAGTGCATCTATGCCTCTTAACTGATGGGGTCTCTATACTTTGCAGTCAGGAGCCGTTATACCTCCCACTGAAACTATTGTGAATAATTCTTTTAATAGAATACTGTCTATGGCTAGTACTCCCAGGTGTAAGGATTCCCTCATACTTCTCTCTATTGCATTGGGATTCGGTTACTACATACTTGAGGGGTTCTCAGTTGGTATGGGCCACTTTATGATGTGTGACCATATTGTGCTATGTGCATTCTTATGAATATAGACATTGTAAGATTAGCCCCTTGACTCTACTTGTGAGTGCAAAGGAATAATTTTTCTGGTATTTGTGTCTCAGTATGATGTTCTCCTTATTTCCTCTTCCCTTCCCTCATGCATTTGGTTAGATAGTGTTTATCTTTCAGAATAGTTCATAGTCAGAAGAGACTGAGTTCAAAACTTACCCCAGATACTAATTAGCTGGTCAATTCACTTGAACTCCATATGCCTCAGTTTCCTCATATGCAAAAGGAGAATAACACCTCCCTGTCAGGGTGTTGTGAGGATACAAATGAGGCAATATTTGTAAACCTCTTGCAAACTTTAAAGCACTATGTAAATACTGGATATTGTTATGAATTCTACCAGGGAGAAAGCTTGTACATTTTTAGTTCCCTAGAAAAGTAACAGCAGAAATCCTAGTATGTTGGCCAATCAAAGCTGAAGTATTATTTTTCACTTAAAAACTTCCTCAGAGATGAACATATATTAAATGCATTTAATTTGGAGTTAGAAGATACCTCAAAGTCCAACCCTCTCATTTTATAGGTGGAAAAACTGAGGCCCAAGAGGTCAAGTGACTCATCTGGGGTTACATGATTAATAGTGAGAGTCAATATTTGAACCCAAGTTCTCTGACCCCAAATTCAGGACTCCTCTCATGGCCCATGCGGCCTCCCAGGCAAGTAGTCTACGATTTTATGGGTCCTTCATTCACTGACACAGATCCCAGCTCTTTGCTTTAGTAAATGTTCTCTGTGACATGCTATCACTGATGAATTTAATCATTCCCTGGCTTACCCTGATGAAGTCTCTGAACTTAGCTAGCATGTGGAACTCAATACTAGCTAGGCCCATACAACCTGTGGTATATCTATTTATTAAAGTTCAACATGCCTATGAAAAGCTTTGGAAAATAGTAAAAATTGTTTAAGATTTTCACAGTGGACATGTTATTTGTGTGTTAGAGAAGAAATACATAGGCAGTGAGAGTTGGTCACATACTCCTGTGTACCAGTGTTCCCAAGTTCTTTAGAAGGTTGGGGAAATTTTCAAGACCTTGAGTGTTTTGCAGAAGTCAGAGTAGGGAGGAAGAAGGGTTTTCTGTAATGAGAATGGCATTAAAAAAAAGCTCTTTAAAGAATAAAATTTGAGGGATAACAACTCACATCTATTATTCTTTTAGTGGCTGCATAATTGTCTCCAAAGCCAAGAAGACCTGTGTTAATATCCTGCATTTGGTTATTCCTGGCTGTGTGACCCTTGGGTAAATCACTTAACCTCTCAGTGCTCTAGGAAATCTCTTGAAAAATATAAGTTTTAGAGAAGATGCTGGCATGCATTGGTAGAGGGAGTTCCCTATACCAGTGAAATTAGAGGTCCATTCAGTCAATCAACAAACTTTTTAAGTACTACTATGTGCCAGGACCACTGTATTGGGGGCTTGAGATATGCTAATACAAAGAATGAAAGGATGGAGTAACCTATTTCCTTGCATGTAGTTTTTGAAAACTATGAGAATATTTTTTGAAGTCTTCTATTTTTTAACATTTATTGCCAAAGCTTCAAATTGTGGTTACCAGTAAATACATATGCAGTATTTATCAGGATCAGGTTGTTAAAATGGAGATCCCTTGACTGAGAAGGTGTTTTGGCAGTACCTCAGATAACACAATCTTTTCCAGCCCTTGTCATAAAACAGTACGGGAACATAGGCAATCTAAACCAAGAGGAACATGGAGACCAAGTTTATAAGGGTGGTAATGGGAGCAGCCTTCCCAAACCACACACATGCCTTGTGGGAGTCATTGTCTTGTTAGTTGTGGAAGGAAGTGCCAGGTCACCAGGCTAGAAAACAGAAAGCATTTTATATGCTTCTTAGGACACAGTTTGGTTTGTGACTTTTTGACAGCAGAGTATTCATTACAATGGAAAACCAAAATAAAGCAAAAATGAAATACCCAACACCACCACCCCAACAACCGAGAATCCTGTAGTGATACTGGAACAGAATATTGTTAGCAATCACACAGTCATATTTTAAATGGCAATAATAGTTTGGAGCCTCAGGACTTTGGAGAACCTCATTTGGTTGTAAAATAGCTATTTGTCTACTTAAGATTTTAGATAGAAAGGATCAACCCACTCATTTTGCAGAATCTCAGAATGGTGATGGGGACCTACCTAAAATGACATAGGTAGGAAAATGGCAGATTTGAGATTCCTACTTAGGTCCCCTGACTTCAAATTTAACGTACTTCCTATTACACCACAATGCATCTCCAAGCAATCTGAGTGAGGGAGGGAGACCCTGATAAGGAGAATTTTATTTCCAGAATTCCTTAAGACTGGACCCCATTAAAACATTAGGCAGGTTAAAGTGTCTGAGGTCATATCTAAACTTGCATCTTCTTCCTCTCTTGGAGTTATAATCTAATAGGGAAAATAAGACATACCATGTTATTAAGTTCCATGTTAAGAGTACAACTGAATGCTACTTGAATATGAAGTAGACAGTGGCTGGGCTCATCTGGGAATGAATGCAATATGGAAATGATGATATTTGATACAGACTTTGAAGGATGCGTATCATTTCAATAGATAAGGATGAGAGGACAGCTTTTTTTTTTTTTTTTTTTTTTGGCGGGCAATGGGGCTTAAGTGACTTGCCCAGGGTCACATAGCTAGTAAGTGTCAAGTGTCCGAGGCCGGATTTGAACTCAGGTACTCCTGAATCCAGGGCCGGTGCTTTATCCATTGGCCACCTAGTTGCCCCCCAGAGGACTAGCTTTTTAAGGCAAAGGAGCAGCATGAGCAAGTCTTGAAGACCAGGAATAAAAATGTATTGGGGAGCTTTGGAAATAGTAGGAGATAAGACTAGAGAAAAAAAGGATTTTTTTTTCTAAAAATATTCTTTAAAAATTGGCCAAAAAAAAATTTGGCCAAATTGGGGAGGGCTTTGAATACCAGGCTACTAATTACCTATTCTTCCTCTAATATTCTCATTATCATCTCTCTGTTCTCTTATCTGCTTCTATCTCTGTCTCTCTTTACCCCCCTACCTCACTTCCCATCTTAGCTCACTATCCCTGCTGCTCCTGCTTTGAGAGCCAGCAGAGAAGATTAGGAGAATAAGGGAATAATTTTCAATTACTCTCTCATTCAGAATAGAAATTATATCCCTTATTTCCCTCCTGATTTTTACTTAGTTTCTGTATTATATCCTTTTATGGTGTTGTATGATTAGTGATTATATGCCTCTGTTAAGATAATAAGGATTTCTTGATTGTGGTGATCATAGAAATAACTTTGTTTAGGCATCCTCTAATTAGCAATATCAAATGAAGCACAAGGAGAACCAGAGGTGTTTGCTATGGACAGGGAGAATATCACTTTGAGGATAGACATAGAAGCAGTAGCCCAGTGGATAGAAGAGCTGGGCCTGGAGTCAGGAAGACCTGACTCAAATTTGTCGTCAGACACTTACCTTGCGAGTCACTTGAACAAGTCACTTACCCCTGTTTGCTTCGTTTCCTCATCTGTAAAAATGAGCTGGAAAAGGAAATGGCAAACCATTCAGGATCTTGGCAAGAAAACCCAAATGGGGTCATGAAGAGTTGAACACAGCTAAACAACAGATAATAAAAGAGAAATAGAATACAGATTCCATGTAGATAGTAAGGTCCTCTATATGCTGTGGTTTGTTGATGATACTGTGTTCTTGTATCAAGCTAGCAATTCCTTCTCAATGAAATCCACACGACTTAAAAGAAATCAGTTTAGTAATCCCACAGGAAAAAACAATAGATAAAGAATGCCTAATATAGCTTAACTGGCAGGACTATGATAGGAAGTTAAATGGATGGTCATTAGTTATTCCTTTAGTAAACATATCTTACACAATCACTGCAAGATAAATAGTGAGCTAATCCCAGAATTGAATAGAAGGAGGAAAAGGACAAGACTGCATTTAGATACTTTGAGCTGTGCTTTCAACAATCCCAGGCTGTTCTGTGACACAATAGCCAGTTTTTTAAAGTCCCAGTATTTCTCTGGTGTTGCAATATTGCTGCGAATCATGTAACACTACAACCTCCAAAGAATTAAGATTATGGTTAACTAAAGTACAATGGAGAATGATTTGGTGGGCATAACTAGTTTGGAATATGTTACCAATGAGATTTACATACAGGGAATTCTCATCAAAGACATCTTTCAGGAAAGGTGGGGATAAGCACTGGACCTGTGATTTTATTGGTATAAGAAACATTTAATTGGTGAAGAAACTCTCTTTACAAAGTAAGTTGGTACCTTCTTGCAACTTGTAGTCTTAGAGGATTGTCTAGAAGAGGTCTTTTTCTTTTCTGTGAGGCAATGGGGGTTAAGTGACTTGCCCAGGGTCACACAGCTAGTAAGTGTTAAGTGTCTGAGGCCGTATTGGAACTCAAGGTCCTCCTGACTCCAGGGCCAGTGCTCTATCCACTGTGCCACCTAGCTGCTCCTAGAAGAGGTCTTCTTAAACCTTTTCCACCCCAGAAATTTTTATGAGATTCCAGGTATATAGGTATATAAAAAAGGTACGCATAAACTTTTACCGTTGCCAAATATTTTGTAACCTCCAGGTCATGATCCACAGTTTAAGAAGCCAGGGAGGGCCTAAAGCAGTGGCATCAAAATCAAATAGAAACCACTCCTAAGGGCTGCAAATTAACTTAGAAAACCACAAATTAACATTATCTATGTTGTATTGTATTTTTTTAAAACATTGTCTCATTACTTTTTTTTTTTAAGTGAGGCAATTGGGGTTAAGTGACTCGCCTAAGGTCACACAGCTAGCAAGTGTTAAGTGTCTGAGGCAGGATTTGAACTCAGGTACTCCTGACTCCAGGGCTGGTGCTCTATCCACTGTGCCATCTAGCTGCCCCTGTCCCATTACATTTTAATCTGATACCCGTATGTTTATCAAATCTGGACTAGAGCAATGAGAAGTTAAATGACTTCCCAGGGTCACACAGCCAGTAAGTGTTAGAGGTGAGATTTGAACTGAGACATTTTTGGTTTTGAAGCCGTTTCCATCTACTATGTCATGGTTTGTGCATCCTCTCACGAAGGTATGGTTCAAAAAAAGAGATCATAGAACAAGAATGACAGACAACGGGACAGCTAGGTGGCGCAGTGGATAGAGACCGGCTATGGATTCAGGAGGACCTGAGTTCAAATCCGACCTCAGACACTTGCCACTTACTAGCTGTGTGACCCTGGGCAAGTCACTTAACCCTATTGCCTCACCAAAAAAAAAGAAAGAAAGAAAGAAAAAAGAATGACAGACAACAGATGGACAACTCAAGTGCTTCACTGATACATATGTTAAAAGAGCAAGAAGAACAGTAGATCTTCTTGAAGCATGGAGAAGAGTGTCACAGGATAAAGCATAAATAAGATGGGTTCCAATCTTTGCCACTATAAAGAGTGTTCACATTGAGGAAACTAGCTAGTATTTAATGAAAAATTCAGGAATATTGTGATTTTACAATACTATGTGTATATGTATACATGGTTACATATTGATGAGTATATATTTATATTAAAGCAGTTGTGCATGTAGATACACCCCCATTAGAATATAAGCTCCAAGCACAGGCCTGGATTCAAGAGGGACCTGAGTTCAAATCCAGCCTCAGACACTTGACACTTACTAGCTGTGTGACCCTGGGCAAGTCACTTAACCTTCATGTGCCCCCCACCCCCCCAAAAAGAATAGTTCATAGACTTGACTTTATTATTTTAATAACTACCTTAGTAGCTAGTATAGTCCTTAGTATAGAATAGACACTTAATAAGTGGTAGTGGTCTGGAAGTGAATTAACAGTAGAGATTAGAGTCAAGAGAGAACTTTGCCTAAATATCCTCTGGCCAGCCCAATCTATGCCTAGTCTGGGAGAGAATGTACTAGAGTGGATTGAGTCAACTGGATTTGGAGATCATGAAACCCTGAGTTCAAGTATTAGTTCAGCAATTAAAGACTTATACTTAACTCTCATTCATTCACCGTTTTCCTTCCTGTCCTTCGCTTCCTTCCTTTCCTTCCTTCCTTCCTTCCTTCCTTCCTTCCTTCCTTCCTTCCTTCCTTCCTTCCTATCCTTCCTTCCTTCCTTCCTTCCTTCATCTATTTATCTATCATCTATCTATCTAACTATCTATCTATCTATCTATCTATCTATCTATTCATTCATTCATTTAGTGTATTTAACTATCTAGTTTGTCTATCTATTTATTTATTTTTTGTGGGGCAATAAGGGTTAAGTGACTTGCCCAGGGTCACACACTAATAAGTGTCAGTGTCTGAGTGCCTGTTTTAAACTCAGGTCCTCTGAATCCAGGACCAGTGTTTTTACCCACTGAGCTATACTTAACTTTTAATTCTTCTTCATTCTCCATATCTAGTCAGTTGTTGAGTCTTGTCTATTCTACTCCACAACACTTTTTATTTGTTCACTTCTCTCCACATATGTGACCACTATCCTAGCTCAGAACCTCATCATCTTTAGGTGCCAGAATGACCTATTACAATTCCTGACACATAGTCGATGCTTAACATATATTTGTTGTTGAATCAGTCTTTATTATCTGCCAGATTTTTTCACATCTTTGGGCCTCAGTTTCCCCATTTTAAAGATGAAGAGGTTGACTACATAAACTCTAACCTTCAGCTGCTCTATATTTGATCCCTTGGGGGGGGGAAACCCCTTTCTTTTATTTAGGAGCTTTTGAAGGGAAATAGAGAGTGGCAGGTTCTGGTGGAAGGGAGCAAGGGTAAGGAATTGGTTGTTACCAATTGGTGTTTTGAGAGAATACCAAGGGGGCTATGGAATGATTGCTTCATTATTTATTCAACCTTCTTCAGACATACAGCACAGTATTTTTATATGGACATAATCTAAGAGTACCATATGAGGGATAAGCCGCAGTGCCTACAGTATTTTATAGTAATTTGAGAAACTTAAGATTTACATAATCATCACTTTATGCAATTATCATTATCTGGCTGTTCTATACCTATACTCCTTGTGACTTCTTTTCTTTTCTTTTAAAATTGTTTTTTTTTTGTGTGAGGCAATGGGGGGTTAGTGACTTGCCCAGGGTCACACAGCTGTAATTGTCAAGTGTCTGAGAACGGATTTGAACTCAGGGTCCTCCTGACTCCAGGGCCGGTGCTCTATCCACTGTGGCCACTAGCTGCCCCGACTTCTTTTATTTTAACACGTAATAGGACATATTAGCAAAAACCTTAGACAACCATACATAGTGTAATTGAATATTGGCGCTATCTCTGTAGAAATTGATCCATCACTGATTCAGATTGTATAAGTAAGTTTAATTGGTATTGTATTATATTAATTAATTCATAACTTCATTCGGCAAGAGATTAGGATTAACTAACCAGTGTATGTACTGAGGGCCGTCCCATGCTTGCAGCAGTAATATAGAAACAAAAATGAAATTATTCCTTCCCTCTGAGAGTTTATGTTATATCCAGGGAAATGACACGTACATCCATCCATCTATTCATCCATCTATCTACATTTATGTGTTCATATTTATGAATATTCATGAACTAATAATATTATAATAGCTAACATTTATATAGCACTTTAAAATTTGCAAAGTAATTTATAAAAATTAAACCCTGGGGGGCAGCTAGGTGGCGCAGTGGATAGAGCACCGGCCCTGGAGTCAGGAGTACCTGAGTTCAAATCCGGCCTCAGACACTTAACACACACTTACTAGCTGTGTGACCCCGGGTAAGTCACTTAACCCCAATTGCCTCACTAAAAAAAAAAAAAAAATTAAACCCTGGAAGGTAGGGCTATTATTATCTCCATTTTACAGATGAGGAGACAGGCAAATAGACTTGCTCAGGGTCACACAGTTGGTAAGTGTCTGAGTCTGTCTTTAAACTCAGCTCTTCTTTTTGTGGGGGTGGGGGTGGGGGTGGGGGAAGAGGCAGCATGAGGGTTAAATGACTTGCCCAGGGTCACACAGCTATAGTAAGTGTCACGTGTCTAAGATCAGATTTGAACTCAGGTCCTCCTGAATCCAGGACCGGTGCTTTATCCACTGCACCACCTAGCTGCCCCCAAACTCAGCTCTTCTTGATTCTGGGTCCAGCTCTCTGTCTCTGAGCTGACTTTATGGAAAACATCTCATGTAGGAAGCAGCATTTGATCTGAACTTTGAGGAAATTCTGTATTTGAAGGCGAGAATGAGTATGCTCCAGATTTAAGGATAGCAACCTGAGCAAAGGCAAAGAAACCCAAGACAAAAAGAGACCCATTTGCAAGAAATAGCAAATTGGCCAGTTTTACAGGATCATAGAGTCTATGAAAGGGAGTAATGGAAGATAGAAAGATAGTTTGGGGCTAGGTTAAGAAGAGCTTTATTTTTTATTTTATTTTTTTGGAAGTTTTAAATGCTAAACAGAAGAGTTTGTATTTTGTCTTAGAGGTAATTGAGAGCCATTGGAATTTATTGAGCAGGAAAATGACATGGCTTTCAACTAGTGCTTTGGCCATACAAAGTTAGGGGGGAGGGGGCAGCTAGGTGGTGCAGTGAATAAAGCACTGGTCCTGGATTCAGGAGGACCTGAGTTCAAATGTGACTTCAGACACTTGACACTTACTAGCTGTGTGACCCCGGGCAAGTCACTTAACCCTCATTACCCTGAAAAAAAACACCACACACACACACACACACACACACACACACACACACACACACACAAAAGAAACAACAAACAAAAAGTTATGGGGGAGATTTGAGCAGGGAAACTGATTAGGAGGCCATTACAGGTGAGAGGTAATTACAAAGGTTAGATTGTTTAGATCTCGGATTCATTTACATAGAGATGATAATTAATTAAACCCATGGGAGGTGATGAGCTCACCTATTGAGAAATTATAGAAAGAAAAGGGGACCAAGGAGAGAACCCTGGGGGTAAACCACATTTAAAGGGTATGACATGGGTTACAATCCAGCAAAGGAGGTGGAGAAGTGATCTAACAAATAGTAGAATGAAAAAGAGAGAGCACCATCATGAAATCCTAGAGAGACTATTCAGGAGGAGAAGATGCTCCACATTGTCAAATGCCCCAGAGAGCCCATAATTCACATTTGGATAGGTTAACTGGATAGTTAGGCCATCCAGGTGTTTCAGTTGTTCAGTCTCTGGAGAAGTAGACTACAACAAGAAGACCCTATTGTGATGAAGAACAATATGGGGTTAGTGTGCCCTCGTGTATTTTTATCTTTTCTCCACTTGATCACAACACTTGTTTGAAAGTGGGTGATATCAGTCAGGGAGGCAATTAGTCAACTCTCTTCTGGTGGCCATATAACTTGTGCTAGGCTTCTCAAGCTACTTGTTTGGCCCTATTTTTCTATGAAGCCAATTGTTAATTCATAATAATATAATTGTGAGTTGTGAATAATATTGTGAATTTAAGTTTTGTAAAATGTTTTATGAATTTTTGTAAAGTGGAAGTGAAAATTGTGAGGTATATAGAATGCCATATGAGTTTGCAGAAGTAGGGTCTTTTCTGGTTAGGGTGGTCAGGAATGGATAAGAGTTAACGTGATGGGGGTGTGGAGGATGATTTCCATGCAATGGGAATTGTGAGAGCAAAGGGTCAAAGGTGAGAATTGAGGTACATTATCCAAGAATGTGCATAGATATGTGCTCAATGAAGGTGATGCTCTATGACAGGAGGTAGTAAAGGCATATCAGACTTGACTGGTATTTATAAGGAATGTGATACGGAAAAAATTACCTATCATGCTAGTCACTACTGACACTTTATTATTGCTGTGAACCAGATTTGCAATGAACTCTGAAATGAGTCTTATTTAAGTGTTTATTGATTTAACGCATTATTACATATGTAGAGGGTTGAAGTCACCAGGATTTTTTTGAGGGTAATTTTGACTCATTTTCAAGTCCCTTGGAATAGCATCAGTGTCATGTCCCCTAGTAAGAGATTTAGAAATCTTTCAGCATTACACAAGAGTACATTTCTTTTTTTCTCTTTTTTCCTCCCTTCCCTTCTCTCTCTCCTGTTTTTTGTACTACAGAAATATTGAATTCATTTTCCAGTTTTTCTTAATCATTCAATTTTTGGCTTTTGTCAACAAATTATATAATTCTATTTATCATATTTTGGATGTTAAAAATTGGTGTAATTCAGTTGTAAACTTATAAACTAAAAGGATTATAGCAAGGTTTGTTGACTTTAGCTATATAATAAGATTTTTACAGCAGGAAGAACAATTAGTTATTTATCATTGCATTTGATAGCAAAATATATGTCAATTTAATGAACCGATCAATGGATGAAGCTCCTTCTGTTTGCCAGGCAGTGTACTAGTTGTGTGAGATGGAAAGACAAAAATGGGGCAGTCTCTGTCCTCAAGGAGTTTATGTTTAATCAGTCAAGAAAACATATACTTATATAAAGTATATACAAAATAGCTATATGGTCATTGTGGGGTGGAAGCCATTAACACAAGAGGATCACAAAAAGCCTCTTTTTATCATAGGAAGTGACTATGTGCTTGTCCTATTCTTTAAAAGAAACTAGGGACTCCAAAAAGCAGAAATATGGGGGGAATGTATTCTGTTATGGGGAAAAGGCAGTGAAACAATAAATCTTCCATATATGGAAAAGAATATTTTAAGAAATAAGAACATGAGGGCAGCTAGATGGCACAGTGGAAAAAGCACCGACCCTGGATACAGGAGGACCTGGGTTCAAATCTGACCTCAGGCACTTGACACTAGCTGTGTGACCTTAGGCAAGTCACTTAACCCTCATTGTCCTGCCAAAAAAAAAAAGAAAGAAAGAAAAGAAATAAAAACATGTGCGCATACTTCTTTCCATAGTCCTTGTTGTTGTTTGTCCTTCATTCTCAAAGAGGACCATGACATTGGGGTGGTGTCATGACCTGCAGTGAATTGGATTTTAAATGAAGGAGGGTTGTGCAAGGTCACCAACCTCACTCTCTTCTCCAGAGCCATCTAAGTCCAGGGGTAAGATATATATCAGGATGATCTTTAAAGCAAGTTGGATTGAGTGATTTGCTCAGGGTCCCACAGCTAGTAAGTGTTTGAGGTAAGATTTGAACTCTGGTCCTCCCCATTTCAGGACCGGTGTTCTATCCAGTGTATCACCTAGCTACCTTCCCCCCTCCCCTTCTCCCTGCCCCCCAACATGTTCCTAAGACTAGGAAAAAGGAAACAACAGTAACTGTGCACTGAATAGGTTGCTTGTTAGGGTATTGAACTCCTTCAATAGCAATCTTTCTCTAACCTGAGTTTCTTCTTACAAGTAGAATAAAAGTATTAGAGCTAGATCTGGAAAGAGGTTCAGAGGCCATATACTCCAACCCCATTCTTTTGCATTTGAGGAACCTGAGCTAATCCTCCATAGAAGCTGTTATTTGCCTAAGAACAGAGAGTCAAAGGTGGGATTTGAACCCTTGAGCTCTGAGCCACTTCTCTTTCCAGTGTACCATACTGCTTCCCTCTATGTATCCATGATATGCTAACTTACTTTATGATTTGTCTTATATATATTTACACATACCCATATATACACATACACACATGGTATATATAATTTATATGTGCACACATATTGACACTCACATTCATGAACTTGCATATTTGTCATTGTTACTATGTATATTCTCATGGTTTCGCTTAACTTCTTATGACTCTTCCCATGACTATGTGAATTCCTAAATGGCAATGTAGTAGTAGTAGGCCTTTTCGTTCCTACACTGCCATTTCTCAATCGGTTTAATTTTCTTTCTTTCTTTCTTTCTTTCTTTCTTTCTTTCTTTCTTTCTTTCTTTCTTTCTTTCTTTCTTTCTTTCTTTCTTTCTTTCTTTCTTTCTTTCTTTCTTTCTTTCTTTCTTTTTTTCTTCCTTCCTCTCCTCTCCTCTCCTCTCCTCTCCTCTCCTCTCCTCTCCTCTCCTCTCCTCTCCTCTCCTCTCCTCTCCTCTCCTCTCCTCTCCTCTCCTCTCCTCTCCTCTCCTCTCCTCTCCTCTCCTCTCCTCTCCTCTCCTCTCCTCTCCTCTCCTCTCCTCTCCTCTCCTCTCCTCTCCTCTCCTCTCCTCTCCTCTCCTCTCCTTTTCTTTTCTTTTCTTTTCTTTTCTTTTCTTTTCTTTTCTTTTCCTTCTTTCCTTCCTTCCTTCCTTCCCTCCCTCCCTGCCTCTGTCTCTCCCTCCCTCCTTCCTTCCTTCCTTCCTTCCTAAAAGTTCTATCATGAATTCTTTGGTATATGTGGGGTCTTTTCCCACGTCTTTAAGCTTTTTATGGTATATGGCCAGTAGTGGACAGTGAATGACCAGCTTAATGCCTTTTCTTAGATAATTCCATATAGTTTTCCAGAATGGTTGGGCCAGTTCACAGTTCTACAAAACATACAGGTTTCCAACAGGTTCAAATAAATAGTAGGAAATGAGCAAGAATGCAACTAGAGTTTGTCATTAAAGCAATAGAAAATCAAAAGGCTTTAAGAACATGTGACAGAGTTCTCTGGTGTAGCAGCTATTCACAGTGATTTCATCTGAGTTTAGAAACAAAATGGATATTTTAAAGGCAGGAAATCACTTGTGACTTTGAAGATTAAAACTGGTCAACTACTTTTTAGGTCTTTCAATAGACTTAACCAAATATATTCATAAAATTGCTCAAAGTTAAGGTGGCTAATTAGTCAGACAAAAATTAAACAAAAGCTGTCATCCAAGGATACTATTGTGCAATTTCTGTGTTGTCTTTTGAGTAAAGACACTGTTTAATCACTCAGAAAACTCCTGTAGAGTACAGTTAAGTCAGGACTGATGAAATTGCATCTCTGAGACAACATTCATCTCAGCATCCTGTGGAGGACAGGTGATACTCTTTCTTTCATTTCTTACAAAGAAATCTAGACCTAAAGAAGACAACTTATGACGGCAGTTGCTAAAAAAAAAAAACACACAACATTCTTCCCCTGTCTTTTTCTCACTTCTAATTCTGCCATGCAGGGACAATTGCAGAACCAACTTGAGGTTAATAGAGCTGCACGGTAGTTGAGTGCCTGGTGGAAATTTCCTTTTTGTTAGTAGGTGGGTTTCCGACAGGGTCAGTATTGTTGCAAAGATGCAACAAAAGCAAGTTACCTTGGTGGGCACAGTATACAGACCCTAAACCTGTAATTCTTTTTTTTTTTTTTAGAATTTTATTTTCCAAATTACAGGTAAAAGCAAATTTTGACATCAAATTTTTTTTTAAACTTTGTGTTCCAACTTCTCTTTCTCCCTCCCTTCCCACTCCCACCCCAAGAACTCAAGCAATTCAATATTAATTATATATGAGTAGTCCAAACCTGTAATTCTTAAAGATCTGAACATTTTGGAAACAGCTGGAACATTGAGTTGGCATTCTAATTAGCTTGGAAGAGCAGTTCAAGAGAATCAGTCTCTTTGGTATGCACACATATAATTCCAGACCATTTCAACAGCAGAAAATCATGAATTGCATTAAGTTGGCTGTGAGTTTACAAGTTGGGCTCTATCAACCAAAATGTTGCACTATCTTCCAGAGAGACAATAGTTGTAGAAAGGCCTCAAAATAGCTGGATGGAAATCACATTTAAGGTTTCATCTCATATATAAAAATTGCCTTATGCAGAGGGTTTTGTAATAGAAGTAGCAAGAGCTTGATATGCTTTCTATATGCCATTTCAAATGAGATAATATTTGTAAAGTTCGCAAACCTTGAAGTAATATATAAATGCTAACTATAATACTAGTAATATTAATAATAGTTATTATTCCTTTGGTTTCGATCTCTTAATACCACCAAGTTGCATCTACTCCATTTATAAAGTAGAACTGAGTTTATCTCTAATTTTTCTACTTTCCAGAAATGAGACAATGAACTGGCATGTCCCATTTGGTGAATAAGAGATTTGGGTTAAACTGTATCTCCTCATTCTTCTCTCTACCAATCTGTATTAGAGTCACAAAAAACCAGGTGACATAGTGGATTTAAAACAGTGGACTTGGATCCCAAGAGACCTGAATTTAAATCCAGCCTCAAGCACTTAACTGGCTGTGCAACCCCAGGCAAATCACTTCACATCTGTAAAGTGGACATGATAATAACACATACCTTCCAGGGTTATTATAAGGATTAAATCCGGTAGTATTTGAGAAGCTCTTTACAAGTGCTACATAGGGGGCAGCTAGGTGGCACAGTGGATAAAGCACTGGCCCTGGATTCAGGAGGACCTGAGTTCAAATCCGGCCTCAGGCATTTGACACTTACTAGCTGTGGGACCCTGGGCAAGTCACTTAACCCCAATTGCCTCACAAAAAAAGATAAATCTCACAAGTGCTACATAAATGCTAGCTATTATTATTACATTTTGCAGGGCTTTAGTATTTCCCTCTTTTTTTTTTTCTTTTGGTTAGGTAGAATTGATTTTTAGACTAATGTAATACCAGGTATCAACAGGAAAAAGAAAATAATGATTCTTTTTGCCAATGTTCCTTAGTTACCTCATCAACATTTCCTGGCAGCTTAGCAGAATTCTCTATGCATATTTTTGTAGCACACATGTTTTATAGCTATAATTGATCTATTAAGCAGAAAATATGGTGAACACATGGAGCTTCTGTCTGTTTTAAACTGTTTACTTGAACTTTAATTTTCACCTTCCAAGAGACCTTCCTCTTTCTCATCTTCTATACTTTGACTTATTTTTTAAAGTTATGAACCATACAATTGACAACAAACATGAACATTTTCATATACAAATGAAAGACAAAAGAAAGACATGGGAAAAAGAAGATTGTTTATGAAATTATGACCATTAATAACAGGTTTTTCAAAGTTCGTGTTAAATTTAATATAATACCAATATTACCCTGCTTATATAAATCCTTTTTTGAATCTTTTCTGTTTATTTAAAAAAAGGTCCTTTGACACTCCTTCCTTCCTTCCTTCCTTCCTTCCTTCCTCCCTCCCTCCCTCCTTCCTTTCTTCCTTTCCTTCCATTACTATCATTGACACATTTTTCCTTCCCATTACTCATATCCAAATAAAAGCCCCCCTTTGTAACAAATCAACATAGTTGAACAAAGGACATTTGCATCATATTGGTCATGTCTGAAAATGTATGCCTCATTTTTCACATATAGTTCATTACCTTTCCACCAGAAGTGGGAGGAATGCTTTATCAGTCTTCTCGACTGTGGTTGGTCATTGCACTGATCAGAGTTTTTAATTAAGTCTTTCAAAATTGTTCTCCTTTACAAAGCCTGAGTCATTGACTAAATTGTTCTGTTTGCTTCAGTTAACATCAGTTCATACAAATCCCAGGTCTCTCAGAATCCATCCATTTAATTATTTCTTATTACAGGATAATGTTTTATTATATTCATATGCCATGATATGTTTAGCAATATATAGGTACACACAGTCTTTCCATTTCTTTAATACAACAAAAAGTGCTATGGTAAATACTTTCAGACATATCAGTCTTTCCCCCTATCTTTTAAAATTTCTTTGGGAAATATGCCTATTAGTGCTATCACTTGGTCAAAGATATATATGTAGTTTAAGACTTTTTGGGTATGGTTCCAAATTGCTTTCCAAAATGGTGGATCAATTCATAGCTCCACCAACAATGCTTATTGTGCTTAGCCTCCTATATTCCCTCCAACAATTGTCATTTTCCTTTTTTGTAATCTTTGTCAAGCTAATATATTCAGATAAATGAATACCTCAGAGTTACTTTGATTTGCACTTATCTTTTTATGACTGTTTTGGAGCATTTTTCATATGGCTGCTGCTGAGATGTTTTTTCTTTTGAGAACTCCTTGTTCATATTGCAGAGTGACTCTTGTTCTTAAATATTTTTATCAGCACCCCATATATCTTAGATACGTTATAGTATATTGCCTCATAGAACACACACATTTGCTAAGGCCAGATAATAGTGATAATACTGTACACTTAGCTGCCCTGATATTAAATAGGCTCTATCTTTTGCTATACCCTACAGAACATGAGACCTTTCCATCTGACTTGCCACAGAAACCTTCCACATGAGTTGTTGCCCCCTTTAGAATGTATACTCCTTAAGAACAGGGGGCATCTTACTTTTCTGTTTCTATCACCAATACTTAGCCCAGGGATTTGTACATAGTAAGCACTTAATAAAAAGTTTTTTCCCATTAATGTTATTCATGTGGGGTAACTGGGAGTAAGGGGTCAACAGTGCTGCTGACATTGGGAACCTGGGTGACCAAAGAAATGGTGCTGAGCTTGACAGAAATGAGGATGCTTGGAAGCAGGAAAGGGATGTCATATGAGACTCATACTAGATAATGGAAGGAAAGCACTTTGTAGTTTTTGTTGTTATTAATGGTAATAATATCTATTATTATTTGGCAGTTACACCTTCAGTTTGGTGATGACTTTGTTCTCTAAGCTTACAAGTCCATCACAGGCTGAGCTCAAGCAATTTTTATAGAACATTACAGAGGGATGCTGGTAAATGTTTAACCACTGGGTTCTCATAGCCAGTATGCTTATACATTTCAAAATTTAATCTGCATTTTAAATACTTTTTAAAGTCTAGATAATAAAGAAAACAATAAATTGCCACTTTCTGAAGTATAAATGCTCACACTGAGAATTTAACAATTAGCACCCCTGAAGAATAACTTTTGGGGAGAAGATAATTAGTTAAATTTTGGACATATCAAGTTTTAGATGCCTTAAAGGATGCCCATTTTGAAATATCATCACTATTATTATTGTTTTTATTCTCACTCTCATATTCAATGGAGTTCATCTTGAAACAGTTCTAGGACAAGTCATTATCTTATTATTGTTGTTTGGGCTCTTTCTTTTTTGTTGTTGTTCTGTCATGTCAATCATGTCTGATTTTTCTTGTTCCCATTTGGAGTTATCTCGACAAAGGTGCTGGAGAGGTTTTCTGTTTCCTTCTCTAGCTCATTTTACAGATGAGGCAACTGAGGCAAACAGGGTTAAGTGACCTGCTCAGGGTCACACAGCTAGGAAATGTCTGATGCTGGATTTAAACTCAGGAAGAGTTGAACTCCAAGCTGAGCACACCATCTGCTGTGCCAGCTAGCTGCCCAGGCTCTTCCTTAGGTAAATACTATTTCTTTTTGTGATTGAATGGAAATATTGGGATATAAATTCATCTGTTATAGACTCACTGAAATTGTCTTTGGGATAATTCCAGTAGTAGACTATGGTAGGGATGATATGTGCTTCAGTCTTTTCTCATATGGTTTTGACTTCTTTCACTAGGGGTATATTGAGAATTCTTCATTAGAGGTAGTTTGGCAATCATGATCATTACATTTTACCATACACTGGACCTATGATTCTATTGATGCAGGTGGTGCAGTGAATAGTCCGGAAGACCTGAATTCAAATGTAGTCTCAGATACTTACTAGCTGTGTGACCCTTCCTCTTCTCTAAAGTAGACATAATAATAGCACATATTTCCCATTGTTCTTGGGAAGATCAACTGAGATAATACTTGTAAAGCATATAGCACAGTTCCTGATACATGGTACGTTCTATATAAATATTAGTTATCATTATCATCAGCATATAAGAAATACATGATGAAGAAACTCATTCTACCTATGCAGATTAGTAAGTGTTCTGCACTTTACCATTTTAGAGATTTGCCTGAGGCTTAGGAAAATTAGAAAAATGGGGCAGCTAGGTGGCACAGTGGATAGAGCACTGGCCCTGGAGTCAGGAGGACCTAAGTTCAAATCTGGCCTCAGACACTTGACACTTACTAGCTGTGTGACCCTGGGCAAGTCACTTAACCCCAATTGCCTCACCCAAAAACCGCCCCAAAATGACTTGGCTTGGATGACACAGGCAGTATGTGTCAGAGACAGATGTTCAATCCAGTTCTTCCTGACTCAGAGTCTGTGTCTCTATCCACCTTGCCACAGTACTGCTTTATGTAAATATTTTAAAATTGCATAAATTTAAAATAATAGCAATATTAAAAATGAATCCAAGGGTTGCATATACACACAGACATATACACATACACACATCATCATCAGATGTGATGGTCAGGATGACTTCTATAAGGGAAGACTTAAGCTGGAACATAAATAGAGTGTGATTTTTAAAAGTCATTAAGTGGCTCCTTGAAAGGAGAGGAGATCTCAGAAAAGACTTCAAATAAAGACATTTAAGGGCGCCAGTGGCATCAATGCTTGGATGAAATAGGGGAGTATTTTTAATTACTTTTTTATCTTCTTCATTTACCATTGTAAGTGATGCCAGGTAGACTTGTTAGTTGAGTCCAGGGGAATTTCAGAATTGCTCTGAAAGAATGATTTCATTTTGTGGTTTACCATGAAAAGCCTCCAGGACACAAAGCAAACAAAGACTTTAGTAAAAATGAAAGGTCACATAAGGTAGTGAAAAATGATGGTCCTAAGAAGAGTATGAATTTCTGGTTATCTCATTATTAGAAGGAATGGGAATTAAGTTCCAACTTGAGACTTGAGGAGTCAATGGCAGAATAAGGTACTTGAAGATGAACAAACTAGTCCATTTTCAGCTTTGCAGAAACCATCCCATTGCACTTCATCATTTTCACATCTTGTGGCTCAGAATCTTATTTCAGCAATGCCACAAAAATGCCCTTGAGTGTCTCAACTGAAAGGAGGACTCCCAGTACATATTTCAGAATACAATTGTTTTCCTTTTCCTTTGAAATTGGGTTTATGTTACAGCAAACTTTTGAAGTGGGAAGAGGGATGGAATAAGTGGGAATTAATAGATAATGTTGATAAAAATACACTATTATGAATTTATAAGTCCTAAGGCTTTAAGTAATTTTAATGGAAATCATCATTATTTGTGTATTTCTTTTTTTTTTTTTTTTTTTTTTAGTGAGGCAATTGGGGTTAAGTGACTTGCTCAGGTTCACACAGCTGGTAAGTGTTAAGTGTCTGAGGCCGAATTTCAACTCAGGTACTCCTGACTCCAGGGCTGGTGCTCTATCCACTGTGCCACCTAGCTGCCCCATTATTTGTGTATTTCAAAACTTTAAATGGTGTGTGATTCTTTTAATGTGAGTATTCCTTTCATGAAGAGCACCAAGATATCAACCCATTCTTACGTTGGTGGATAGTTTCATTAATTGTTCATTACCAAGTGGCCAAACTTTAGGTTAAAATCCTTTCTTCCTTCAGCTCGGCTGTAATTTGGTTAACACTTTCCAGAGTATATGTTCCACTTTTGAATAATTATGGTCAGGGCAGCTACCTGGTACAGCAAATAGAGCACTGGTCGTGGAGTCACTAGGACCTGAGTTCAAATCTGGCCTCAACCACTTGACACTTACTAGATGTGTGAACCTGGGCAAATCATAACCCTATTGCCTGCCTAACTAAAAAAACAAAACAAAAACTATTATGGTCAATTCCAGGCCATAAAGATATAAGAAAAGGTCTTTAGTGGAAGGTATGACTGTGTATAACATTCTATGTCCAAAGAAATGCTAAAGTATTTCATGTATTTTGTATCTTTGTGAAAACTAGTTGGGATATGGTGGAATTAAGCAGACATTGGTAGTATTGTTAATAGAATAAAAAACAAGAAAGTAATTTCTTATTTAAACAAAAGCTAACTGCTAAACTATAGAGAGCTCATGTAGTGTTAGAGCTGACAGGAACCTTATTAGTGATCGTCACCTGGGCCAACTCTCCTCTTTTAAGATAATAAATAGGATCATCTCTTTAGAGCTGGAAGATATCCTACAGGTAATCTAGTCCAGTACTCTCATTGTATGGAGGAGGAAGAGTGACTAGGAGACTTATAAGTGACCAAATTCACTTCACATGAGCCTCTGAGAAGTTAAGTGATTTGCCTAAGATCATGGAGCTATCACTATAAGGATCAAGAGCTAGGATCTGAACCCCAAACTTCTGACTCCAGATGTTCTTTTAATTAAAAAAAAATTTTTTAGGGGGCAGCTACGTGGAGCAGTGGATAAAGCACCAGCCCTGGATTCAGGAGTACCTGAGTTCAAATCTGGCCTCAGACACTTGACACTTACTAGCTGTGTGACCCTGGGCAAGTCACTTAACCCTCATTGCCCCGCAAAAACCCCCCAAAAAACAACAAAAAAATTTTTTAAATGAACTGTGATTTCACTGGTTTAGGGGAGCAGTCTCCAAACAGTTTTGATCATGTACCTCAGTAGTAAAAGAAACTTTGCACACACATCTACAATATATGTATATTTATTTATATATGTGATATTGTATTAATATGTATATCATATAAAATATACACAAAACTATAAATTTAAAAGGGTGGGTGAGATTAAAATATGAAATTTAAAAAATGTCATTTTTTATTATATTAAACAGTACAAACCCCTTTTTTGCTCTTTCTAACACTACTATTATTTGTAGCAGGGAGGAAATTAGTGTAGCTGAAAAAATACAATTGTTTCCTATTCCTGTTTAAAACCGAAGGAGTATGTTTAGAGTATGGAAAATGATAGTGTGATAGTCATAGATATTGTTGTGATTTAAAGTATAAAATTCAGGAAGAGAATAAGTATTTATATAGCATCTACTATGTGCTAAGCACTTTAAAGATATCTCATTTGAACCTCATAACACCACTGTGAGTAAGATCGTATTATTATCTCCTTTTTGCAGTTGTGAAAACTGAGGCAAATAGAAGTAAAGTGACTTGTCCAGGGTCATGCAGCTAGTAAATACCTAAGTATAGCTTTGAACTCAGGTCTTTGTGACTTCTGGCCTAGTGCTGTATCCACTCTAATACCCTAGCTGCCTTGGAGGAAGAGGAAATTGAGTAGAGTTTGGACAAGTTATTAATTATATTTTTAGTGAAAGTAGTGTGATGATTAAAAAATGAGAGACATAGTTTCTGTGTAATTTAACCATTTTATTAATAAGGCAGACAGGTTATTAATAAAGGGACGGTCAATGATTGTCTCTCTCAGACCAAAGACCCCATGGTGGTGGAGTACAGGGTTTTTATACCCTCGAAACAGTAGGTGGTCAATGGGCCATGAATTGACCCCAACACAGAGAGATTATCTCCAGCTATCTATTCAAAGAATGTCCTCTTCAATTCCCTTCCACCCTAACCCAGGTCCCCATGGACTGAGAAGCCTAGCTGAGATTAAATGTAATTTCACTTTGAAGAAGAACTGGACCTTGGAATGGGGTGTGTGTGTGTGTGTGTGTGTGTGTGTGTGTGTGTGTGTGTGTGTGTGTGTGTGTGTGTGAGAAAAGTACTAACAAGGAGAGAGCACTGAATCTCCCCCAATATATTGGTTATTAATAATTATTTCTCATAACAGTATGACTAAAAACTTCATTATTTTTTGAAAATCTTGCTTCAACACTGTGATATAGTGATTTAGAAGTCTGGTTCTAAATTTGGTTTATTTAGATATTTGCTTTTTCAGCTGTTACAGCTGAAATAGGAAGAATCCATAGACTATAATTACCCAAACCCACAAAATACCATTTTAAAGTCAGTGTCATAATTGGTAGGTGAAAAGGTGTTGTTTAACTCTTCATCTCCTTACACTTAGAAGTTTTCCTCTCTATCCCTGAAAAACCTTGCAACAGAAAAAAAAAATGCCCTTAGGTCATGGTAGTGCTACTTTGTACAGGCTTTTCTGCATTCCCCTAATTGTTAATACTCCACCTACAGTAACTATAAGTAGCAGATGATCAGATTGGACCAAGGGGCCCTTCCATTAAGGGGCCTCTGGGCTCTGAGCTCAAGTGAACCAGGTTCTTTCCTGAGGGAGCTTGGCTTCTAAAGATAGGAATCAGATTGGCTCCTTCTTGTCACTGGATCTCTATGTCCCTACCTCAGCACCCTGGGGAATTGCTTCAAGTTTAGGTTTAGTTCCCCAAAAGAGATTATTTGAAAGGTTCACAGTGTTTAAGGTAGATAAGGTGTAGGGCAGCCATTAATTTCCTGGACTACAAAAGGAAATGCTTAAACATAAAACTCATAAGGGCTCATGGACAGAAATTTAAAACAAGACCAAGAAACCTCTTATACTATCCCAGACGTTTGATACTTAAAACATGAAACATTTTCAAGTATTGCTATCTTTACCTACGCTCTGCACTTTCTGATTGATTTCATCACTGTGCATGTCTTGGGATCAGCCAGGGCTGTTGATTATCTTTTTTCAAGAAGTATATAGTTGCTGAAATTTCCTCCTTAGAATTAGATTAGATTAGTTAAGCATTCATTAAGTTTACTATGCACTAAGCATCCTGCTTAACTGGGAATACAATCATCACAAATACCTGTCTTCTAGAAATTTACATTCAAAACTATAGGTATGGGGAAGGGCTGAACCTGACTAAGAGTGAACATAGCTGGGGTGTGTGCTTCCTCAAATGCAGGGTCCTGGGAAGGACTCACCAAATGAAGAAGGAAGCAGCAGGGTAAGGATCCTTTCTCTCACATTTGAGGTCTCAGAGAGACATGAATTGTCCCTACAAGCTCTACAGACTTGAAGAGAGTGACAGAGGATAAAATCATTCTTTTTAAGGCATATGGAATGGGGTGTGTATGTGAGGGAAAGAGACCAGAAAAAGCATTTATATAACATCTACTATGTGCCAGGCTTTTAAGTGCCGCATTTTTTTGTTGGTTTATTTGTTTGTTTTTCTTTTTTACAAATAATTAGCTCATTTTATCCTCATTACAACCCTGGTAGGTTGCTATTATTGACCCCATTTTACAGTTTAGGAAATTGAAGTCAGGCGACTTATCCAGGGTTGCATAGCTAATAAATGTCTGAGGCTGGATTTGAGTTCAGGTCTAATCAAAGCTGACAAGTGCTTTATCTATTGGGCCACCAACTACCATTCTTCCCAGCTTAGTGGCCAATCCTCTTGACATACCACTATTATAGCAGTGGTAGGAAGAACACAGAAATCAAGGTATCAACAAAGAAATTGGTTTGTTATTCCAAAGTGCAAGTCTTCCAGTAGTAAGCCATATGTATTAGTAAAAGTGGTCAAGGATGCTCAGCTCAGCTTTTGTCTTTCGTATCCACAGTTTCTGGTACATATTAGGTGCATAATAAATACTTGTCAGATTATGGACAGACATGCTTGTCAGATTGTGGCTTCAGCCAGAGAGGATTTGAACCCAGGTCTGTCTGACAAAGAGGTTGGCTTTTTATGCACTAAAGACATGCTGTTTTTCTTTTAATTCATTTTATATTCTTTTTTATTGATTTCTTTTTTATATTACACTTAACTCAAAATATATTCCTTCCCCACCTATACTAGGCAAAATATTCCTTACAAAAATAATAACAAAAAGCACCTTATTGAAACTAAGTAGCACAACATCAAGGCTGATGGAATATACAATATCCTATACTCACATATTCTATACTCATATAGTCTCCCACCACTACAATGAAGGGGAGGAGATGTATTTTCTCAACTTTTCTCTGAAATCAAGTCTGGTCATCATAACTACACTGCATTTAGTTTTGTGTTTTCATTCATTCTGTTTCATTGCTGTAGTCATTGTGTATATTGTTTCCCTTCCTCCACTTACTCCACTCTGAATCAATTCATTTGTCTTTTTCTGAATTCTTCATGTTATTTTTAGGGCATAATATTCCATTACAGTCTTGTACCTTTAGTCATTTTCTAATTGATGGACATCTACTTTGTTTCTACTTCTCTTCCACAGATAGTGCAACTATGTACACTTAAATATAAATGGGACCTTCCCTCTGCCTTTGAACTCTTTGGAGTATATGACTAGCAGGGATCTCTTGGTCATAGATTATAATCATTTTATACTGGAGGCTAGGTAGCACAGTGAATAGAGCACCAGGTCTGGAGTCAGAAAGACCCGAGCTCAAATTTAGCCTCAGACACTAGCTCTGTGATCCTGGGCAAATCACTTAACCTCTGTCTGCCTCAATTTCTCCAACTGTGGAATCAGGGTAATAACAACATCTACTTCCCAGGGTTGTTGTGAGGATCAAATGAGATATCTGTAAACTGATTAGTCAGTGCTTGGCTCTTAATATGTGTTATATAAATGCTTATCTCCCCCTCCCCCCATTTTAAAGAGCATCATTCCAAATTGCTGTCCAGAATGTTTTGACTAATGTATAGGTCAATCAACAACCAACAATTTAATAATATACCTGTCTTTCCATAATCATTCCTTCATTGACTTTTCATCTTTCGTATCTTTGCCAGTGTACTCACTGTGAAGTGAAACTTCGGAGTTGCTTTTCTGCATTTCTGTTGTGATTAGCAATTTGTAGTAGCCTTTCATATTTATTGTAAATTATTTTCAGTCCTTTTTTTTGAAACTGTTCATTCCTATCTGACCAGTAAATCATTGGAGAATGACTCTGGGTGTTACATAGTTTTTTTTTGTTGTTGTTGTTAATTCCTTATATATCTTGGTTATCAGACCCTTGTCAGAGATTTTTGATGCAAAGGCTTTTGGTTTTTTCCCCCTCTATCAATCGTTTCCCCTCTTATTCAAGCTACATTCATTTTGTCTGTATAAAAGCTTTACAATTTCATGCAACCACTTTAGAGACCTTTCCCCTATAATGTTACCCAGTGAAATGAGAAGTATACATAATGTTTCATCTTAACTCCAATTCATTCCAACAAGCCTTTATCAAGTCCTTACTATGTACAAGGTTCTATTCTAGCATTAGGCATAGAAAGATAGAAGTAAAAACAATCCCTACCCTTAAGCAGTTAATATTCTAATGGGCAAAAAATTTAAAAAACTATTTAGATATTGTACTGACACAATCCTTTTCATGTATTGTTAAGAATACTACAGTAGTTGTCAGAAATATAGAGCTGGAAGGGACCTTCTAAGCCATCTACTCCAATCTCCTTTTTTTATAAGTAAGGAAATTGAGGATGAGAGAAGATAAGTGAGTTGTCCAAGACTACATAGATAGAGTGGATATTAGAGGTAGAATATGAATTTAGTTCATCTGCCTTAACAGCTAGTGCTCCTTTAAAAAAGAAAAATTTATTGATACCGTTTGCTTTTACTTAACGATCCCCCTATATTTCCCCAATTCCTTCATCCCAGAGAATCATCTCATATAACAAAAGAATTTTTTTTAAAAAGATGACGGGGAAAAATCAGTGAAGTCAACACATCAAAAAAAAAAAAAATCTGAAAATAAATGCATTGTTCCACACCTCTATCTCATTTCTGCAAATGAGTAGAAGGAAGTTCCTTCTCTTATCTCTTCTCTGGGGTCATGCTTTCTTCTTTGTAATTAATACAAGTATTTATTTTCAGTTTTGTGGTAATTTTTCTTTCTATTATCATTGTAGTCATTTTCCATGTTGTTGTTTTTTTCCTGTGCCTTACCCTACTACACAATCAATCATATACACAGGGACTTGTTGGCTCTTTGGGTTTTAACCCCGTGTTCATAAGGCAAAAGTTTGGTTCCCTGAGAAAATCAGTTATGCTCTCCCTGCTTAATGGTTACAGACGACATTGCTGACTTAATAAAATGTGCTGCTACAAGGGTAGACCATGTAGGGAAATGGCAATAGCACAAATGCATTCCCCATGAAGAAAAAACAGTTCAGGTTGAGTGCCCTACTTAAGAGTTGTAGAGTCATTTGCACATCATCCCATTGATAGACATTATTTTGAGAAATGTCTTTAGATTGTGACTCTATTGGTAAAATCTAGCAGACTTTTGGCATTTATTCAAGTATGTTAATCTATGAATATGTGAGGATTTTTGTTTGGGTATTTTGTTTTCTTTTTGTTTGTTTTTTTTTGGGGGGAGGTTGCCAGTTTTGAAGAAATAACTCAGATTCACAGTTTGGTAGCTTAAACCCCTAATCTTCTTCTTCCAGTAAATAAAGGTCTAGTCATCTAGGAGTGTGCCTAGCTCACCTTTAATACCACATGGAAACCAGGAACTCACATATGTGTTTTTCCCTTCTAGCTTCGGGAACATGAGGTTTCTTGGGAAAACATTCAAAAGGAAGAGTGAAGGGAGCATTTAAAAGAGACCCGGAACAGTGGCTGCAAGGCTGGGGCCCGAGGGCTGGCAGTGGAAAACCTTTCTGAGCTGTGATATATCACCAAAAAGCTCTTGGTGCCTATTTGCCTCCTGCAAAAGAAGAGAAGAGGAAAATAAGACAATGTCAATAGCCCTGAAGCAGGTTTTCAATAAAGACAAGACCTTCCGGCCCAAGCGCAAATTTGAACCGGGCACACAAAGGTTTGAGCTCCACAAAAGGGCACAGGCCTCTCTGAACTCTGGGGTGGACCTGAAGGCAGCAGTACAGCTGCCCAGTGGGGAAGACCAGAATGACTGGGTTGCAGTTCATGTGGTAGATTTCTTCAACCGTATCAATCTGATCTATGGCACTATCTGTGAGTTCTGCACTGAGAGGACCTGTCCTGTGATGTCAGGGGGCCCAAAATATGAGTACCGGTGGCAGGATGACCTTAAGTACAAGAAACCTACTGCCTTGCCAGCCCCCCAATATATGAACCTTCTCATGGACTGGATTGAGGTACAGATCAATAACGAAGATATATTTCCTACCAGCGTAGGTAAGTCCCAAGTGTGGTGTCTTAGGTAACATTTGTGGTTGGAGTGCCCTCCATTTTCCATTGCTCTGAAATATTACTGCAGTTCCTAGATATTACTTTACATGCTGGATAGCAATGGTGCAGTGTTAGATTTGATCTTTCAAGCTTCTTAGGGGTTTGATCCTTTTGTTTGTTTCTTTTTTTTTTATTTTTAATTACAGTCACTCAGCTCTGTGTACTTCTTTGTTGAACTGCTAGTTGCAATTCATCTGATACTGCTGCTATTATACATATTATCCTGTCAGTACTTCTTGCCAAGTATTACATCCCAGTGATCTGTGTAGTAATGAAAAAATCAGGAAGTCAGCATTCTGGAGAAATAAAAGAACTGGATACTCTACCCTTCCTCAGTCTCCTTGTTGCCATTAAAAAAAAAATCAGAGATGTTCATTATAGTACCATTAAAGAAATGTAAATCCAGTTCTAGATCTCCAGGGTCCATGCATTGAGAATAAAATAGTGTTATTATGATTGTTTCTTCTGTATAAGCAGTCACAGTACTTATTCACATTTGGAGGCAGGAGGTGAGGAGACAATTTAATCACCACCCCCACTTTGTTGAACACCAAATGCCTTTTCAGAAAAGAGACCTAGAGTGAATCTGTCCATAGTATATATTGTACTATTCATTGGCTAGGCTCATTCACCATCCTACCCGTTAGACAGCAATTTCTTAAACCCTAACACATGCATGGCTTATCCTTCAGAGCAAAGTTAAATGTTTCTGAATTCATCAACTTTCCTGTGTATTTCTTGTTGCTTTACTCAATAGGGTTTGGTTTTCTGTTTTTTTCACCCTGTTTTGCGGGGGGAATAGCTTTGTATTTTCCTGTCCCCATCCTCAGTGGGATTTAATTTTCTCTGTTGCATTTTCTCAAGATGTAAACTTTCATTAAGGAAAAATAACCAGTATAATTACCAGTTCCTCAAACCAGTCTTTGCCAAACTGTTTCCTAGAGAATTCTCATGTCCTCCATTAAATTACAGGGATTTGGGGAGAATACTTCAAGACTAGTAATACTTCTCCATTTAAAATATGACATGCAAAAAAAAATAATAAAAAATAATAAAATTAAATAATAATAAATAAAATAAAATAATAAAAAATAAAAATATGATATGCTATGATATTCTGTATTGAAAAACTTACTATGGGACAGGTTTGGTTTTCCCCCCCTTTTTAGAAACAACCTTAAACTTTTCTCAACTTAGCCCCAGAATTCCCTAGAGCCCCTTTTATCCTAAGAGTGTTCCATGCCCTCAAGCTCTGGGACTAGCATTTATAAGCCTGTGTGACCAAAATAATTTCATAAATGCTCTCATCATTAATAGCATCGTCTTATCTCTCAAATACCATTACTAATTGCTCTCATCTTTTGTTAAGTTATTTTTTAGAAGAAACATTCTCACAGTATTCTTCTCTCCCTTTTCGAATTCCAGCTTGCTTTTCTTTCTCTTGATCTTTGGGCTGTCATTGTGAGCTATTGTCATGGAAATTATCCTGATGTCTAGAGAGGATCATATAAAAAGGGAGCACTCATCAAGCCAAGGCTTGATTAATGAGAATATGGAAGTCATATTAAGAATGGTGGCATTAAATCCAAGGCATTTTTCTTTGCTCCTTCCTGAGAATTGAGACATGCTTAAGCTTCATATGCAAACTGGAGAAAATGGAAAAGGAAAACAGATGACAAATGGTCTTTGCTTTGTATCTGTCTTCCTACGTAAGCACATAAACAATTGCTGATTTCTGGTGCTGAAAAATATAGGGGAAAGGAAAGCTTGGCTTAGTTCATATATTAGAGTAAAATAAAATATAGCAGACCCTTTTTATTTGGGGCTGAAAGCTTTTTCTTCTCCTTCACTCTTTCTCCCATCCCTTATCCCCTGTTTCCTTTGTTAAGAAGCTAACAAATGCCTCTGTCACAAAAAATGGGGACAACAGATCAAATCCCAAACCCTGCAGTGACTTCAAAAACAGGAACTGCTTCCTCTTCAGAAAAGCATCACAAGTTTAACATCCTTCACTGATAATGACTAAGATACAATAATAGAAAGGGAAAATCTTTTCACAGTCCACTGTCTGTTTAGGTGTAATGAGATGAAGTTAGAAAGATGGGATTTCTTAGTTTTCTGTATATAATAAGATTAAGCCTTAGTTCTGAACCTCTGAGAGAAATGAGGAGAAAAGCAAGACTTTCCCAACAAGCATTTGTACTTTTTCCCCTACCAGTTTCTTTGGGGATCAGAGGTCATGGAAAGATAGAGTTGAAATGGTTTGGAATGATCATTGGATCCAGCAATTCTTAAATTTTTTTAAATCTTAACTCCCTTTGTCAGTCTGGTGAAACCTATGAACCCTTTTCCCCAATAATGTTTTTATAGGTATAAAATAAAATGCAGAGGATCACAAAGGAAACCAGTGATGTTGAAATACAGTTATCAAAATGTTTTTTTAAAATGAATTCACCGCAAGTTAAGAACTTGATCCAATCCAACTTGTTCATTTTACAGATGAGCAAACTGAAGACCTCAGGCACAAAAACCATGCATGATTATCCCCTTCAAGCCAAAAGGACAATTTCCCCCTCTTCAGCCTTTGTTCATTTGGTGAGGGTTTTCCTGATAGTCCTGGGGTGAAATCTGAGATGGAATTAGTCTGAAAATCCCAGAGGAGATGTCCTTAACAGCCAATATTCAAGAAGATACTAGAGGGAAGGACAAGATGCTTATGTGATAGCAGCAGTGGGCCCCCATTTTTTCCCTTCCATTGTGAAAAAGAAAAAAAAACCTACCTAAGCATTATAATTGAGTATGAAGGCTTATCTTTAGGATGCTTACCCTGATTAAGGTACTCTGGCAGAATGTCTTACTTCAAGACCAAAGGCTGTCAGAATATACTAACTAGACAGTATCCCTAGCTCCATATCAGGTATATCCCAATTCAGGGACTTAGAAGCTGTGTAACAATGGGCAAGTCACTTAACTTCTCTGAACCTCAGTTTCCTTATTTATAAATTGTAAAATTTGTAATATTTAGACTACCTACGTCACAGACATGAGGAAATCACTTTGTAATCCTTAAAGGCCTATACAAATGTGAGAGGCAGTTGATATTTTGCCAGACACTTGATTATCTGAAATCTCCCAGAAGAGTACAGGGTAACATTTAAGAAGCATATTGCAATGTATTTAGTTTCTGTAATTTCTATAGAAAATCCTGTTCTGGTTGTTTTTCACAGAAACGCCTATTTTCATTTGAAGAGAGGGTTCCATTGTCAGGAATAACATTTTGTATGCCATGGGTTTTTTGAAGATACAAATATTTCCTACCACTCAGAACTGAGGCAGTTCAGTGATGCAGTGGTTGGAGTTTTTGACCAGGAGTCAGGAAGACTTGACTTCAAATTTGGCCTCAGAGACTATATTAGTGTGTGACCTTGGGCAAATCACATAACCTCTGCCTAGTTTCTTGTCTGATTCATCATTTATTATCTCTTCTGTCATTGTTTTTAGTTCAAAATTTCCCCCTAGCTAAAGTTCTTTAAGATAACTGATTTTATTTTCTTCTATTTTTTTGGTGTCCTTTTATATTCATGTCCAGTATCCATTTTTTTTTTTGAGCTTTGGGAAGTGTAGAATAAGATAATGATCAATCTAATTTCCATCAAATTGCTTTCCAGTTTACCAAAACTTCTTGTCAAATTGGGAGTCTTTCAGTAATTTATAGTTTTAAATCTGTCAAAAAGTGGGCTACTATTTTTACATGCTTCTGTTTCTTGCTTATCTAGTCTGTTACCTTGATCTACTTTATTGTTTTTTAACCAGTACCAAAAGTTTTGATTACTCTTTTATAATATACCATGAGATCCGCTAGTACTTTGAATAGCTGTATTACTTCAGGTGGTCTTGAGAATTTGGTACAGGTAGGTGCTATGGTGAATAGAACACTAGTTTTGGAGGTAGGAAGATCTGAATCCAAATGTGACCTCAGACACTGACTGGCTGTATGACCTCTGTTTGCCTCAGTTTCCTCATCTGTAAAATGGGAATACTAGCACTCTCCTCCCAGGGTTGTTGTAAGGATCAGATGAGCTAATATTTGTATAATGTCGCAGTGCCTGGTACACAATAAGTGCTATATAAATACTAGATAATAATAATATTAATTTTTTCACCTTCTTGAAAAGATTTTTACAGTTTTCTGTTACAAAGCACTTGTCAACTGAGACCTGGGCAGGATCAGAGTATCATAGATTCAGACCTAGATCATAAGACCATAGATTTGGAATTGGAAGGCATTTAGTCCAACCTCCTAATTTGCAGATGAAGAAACCAGTGCCTGGAGAGTCAAGGTATCTGCTTAAGGTAATAGAGGTAATAAGTGACAGGGCTGAAATTTGAACCTCAGGTCCTGTGACTGCCAGCTTTAGGTCTCCTTCCATTGCACCAAACTAGCTTCAGAGTTTAAAACCTCAACAATTTACTAGTGAAGATCATAGAGCTGGAAAGGACCTCAGAGGCCATAGAGTTCAGTCCTTTCATTTTACACATGAAGAAGTTAAGGCCCAGTGAGGTTAAGTGACTTGTCCAAGGTAACCCAGGTAATCTGTAAGTAATAGAAAAAGGATTTGAACCCAGGAACTTTCTCTGATTATAGAACAAATGTTCTTTCTACTCTACTATTCTGCTTCCTAGGGATTATCCTCAAAGGATCCGAATATTTACACCATACCTTGTTTATCCTAATTTGCTTTATTTGGTGACCATTTTTATTTAGGAAATTATCAGAATTGAAATAACAAGGAATATTTTAAGCCAGAACTACAGGTTGAGTAAAGATCTTCCCATTATCTTGGGTTCAGATCAATCTTGAGGGCATCTGATAAACTTCCAAAGAACATCTCCTAACTTGCCTCCAAATTTGGGCATAAACAGGTTTTGTATCATAATATTCAAGGATGTATTCTGCTGAGCAAATATTACCTCCTTGAAAGAAAGCATTGTTTCATTTATTGTATTTATATCCCTAGTTTCTAGCACAGTGCTTAGAGCTTAATAAATATTTATTGATTAGTTGATTACTTAATCTATACCACTACCTGAGAATCAGTATTCTTTCATGAAATGGCCATATTCCTTTCCTATATCTGGTTGATTATGGAGTAAAATTAAAACAATGTTAAACAACCACACAGTATAATAAATAATACATGGTTAGTTGGCCCACCTTCTTTGCATGACTTCTGAAAAAGGGTCTAGGGAATCCATAGTCAAGGGTGGTAGGAAACAGGAAGGCAAGAATGATGAAGACACAAACCACATGCAAGACAGTTTGGCCTATATCGCAAGGAGAATTGCTGGCTGTCCTTACCCGCACTCAGATCACCATTACCTGTGCTATGTAATATTAATAGGTCTTTATCTCAGGTGACAAGTTGTTATATCTCAATTCCAGCTGGAAAGGGTAATTGGATACTTGATATTATGTGGAAGGTAGAGGTAAAAAACATTAGTGCTTCAAAAATAAAATTATTAGAAGCTTTTAACTCGATTTTAACCATGACTTCCAGTATTTAATCTAGCAACAGTGGCATTAAAACCCACAAACTGAGACGGGGAATGAAAATAGCTGGTCAGGAGACCCTAATTTTATTAAACACTTGGTTAGTAAAATGGAATTATAACTAAAGTATAGTTTTAAAATCAGTCAATTCAGTTTAGTAATTCACTGAGCATTTATGAAGCACTTTTTGCATAAAAGGAACCATGCTAGGCAACAGAGGTACATACACAAAAAAGAAAAGCAAACCTCACACTTAAGAATTCAGTTTCTGCTATGAAACATTGTTCCCTCGGTTTTTGGTTACGTAATGTATGGGAATTGAAGTTGGGCATAGGAGTCAGAGCCAACCTGATGACCAAGATGTCGGATAGTTGGAGTTTGTAGATGTCTGGCATATGACCTGTATATCACATGTAACATTTATGGTGCACATCGAGTAGATATCTACCTTCTTCTCCCCCTGCCCCATGTGTTTTTGCAAACAGAAGGTACTTGCATAATAAATAATTGCTGATTAATTTGAGCTTTCCAAATTGATTAGTAAACATGTTTTCCTGAAAACTATATGTGAATAGAATCATCACCCTTTAAATAGTCAGCTCTTTTAGCACAATTGAAGAATCTTTTGGTAATGTACTCAATCACAATCTCTGATTTTATATAGTTAGAAAGTGAATATTTTTGTCTTAGTTTTATAGAATGTGCCATATAACAGTAGTACCTGTAGACCAGATTAGAATGTATGCCATTCCTTCATCTTGTGTGTGTGTGTGTGTGTGTGTGTGTGTGTGTGTGTGAATTGGGGTTAAGTGACTTGCCCAGGGTCACACAGCTAATAAGTGTTAAGTGTCTGAGGCTGGATTTGAACTCAGATTCTCCTGAATCCAGGGCCAGTGCTCTATCCACTGTGCCACCTAGCTGCCCCCTGTCTTTGTCACCATACTTGTTGTCAACATCATTTGTGTGAAATCTTTGTGCTAGGTATTGGGGATACAAACATATGTAAAACATTGACCAAGGGCTCAGTCCAGTTCACCCAGGCTCTGATGACTCTTGAAATTATTCCATCTCATACTTCATGAACTACATTTGACTTCCTAATCTCTGTTGTTGCTCTGGGGACAGACAGGCCAATTCTGTCCAGGCTTTCGGTAAGGACTAGGCCAAGTACTATAGGATACTTGATATATTCCTACATTGACGCCAGAGAGCTTCAGGATCCCCTCCCATTTCCAAGCTTGTTTCATGGGGGGAAGGGGAACCTTCCTTGAGGGGAAGAAGGGTTCATGTTCATTCAGATGCTTACTCAAAACAAAAATGGCCCTGTAAAGTTACCATATATATACCAGCTGTAAGGCCATCTGGCTTTGCAATAATCATTATGGGATTTACCGGACCAGAAAGTGTCTCTATTTATACCCAAGGTGTCAACTTACTGTCCATTAACATCTTTGCCAGGAAGATGGGGCAGGGAGAAGAAATGAGTCTGGAATCAGGCCATTTGCTACTTTGTAGACCTCTTGTTTCAGGTTTAATTAACTAAGCTTTCTGTCATATATCAGTTATCAAGTTCAATTGAGAGACAGCATGGTGTAACAGACAGGCTCAGGGTCAGGAAGAATTGATTTCATGCACTAGATGGGGGATCCTGGACAAATGGCCTGATCATTTAGTGCCCCCAGGCAACTCTAAGACTTAAGCCACAGAACATTTGTAGATCTGGGCCAGTAGAGGGAGTTTCTTCTGAGATCTATTCCTCCCTCCCCCAAGCTCCCTTTTTCTATAAAGTCCAAAATCATTAGTTTGGTATTCAATGCCCTTTATCTAGCCTACCTTGCAATACTTAGCTGTCATTGCTTCTTACATAATACACTCTAGTTTTAGGCAAATTTACTTACTCACTTTTGAATCACTGTCTACTGAAGTTGCCTTAAGCATTCTCATCTCTGCCTTTGCTCTTACCAGTTCTTCTGACTGAAATTCTTTCTTATCCACACCTAAAAATCACTAACTTTTTAAGACATTGCTTACGTATCCCTTCCTTTATGATTTATTCTCTAAGCACTCCAACCCACAGTGAATAATCAGAGATTGGTTGAATACATTACCTAAAGATCCCTTTTCTGAACTCCTAGAAAACTTACTTGACTCATCCTTGATATAACTTAATCTTCCTTGTCATTATCTTCCTTAATTAACTTTTCATGTTTGTATGTCTTTGTTCCCCTTGAGGAAAAGAAGTGTGTGTGTGTGTGTGTGTGTGTGTGTGTGTGTGTGTGTAAACAGAAACAGAGGTGCCCAAAACAAAAATAGGGAATGTTTAATGAGAAAGGTAAGTGATGAGTCCAATTTGGGGTGTTTTGAGTTTGAGGTAAGAATAGGTGGAGATGTCTAGGGGTGTGTGGCAGAATTGGAGTTGGTTAGGAAGACATGGGTTCAGATTCTGTCTCTGACACTCACTAGCTTTGTGGCCACGGGCAAGGCATTTGACTTCTGTGAGCCTCAGTCTTCTCATCCATAAAACTGAAATAATCTGGAGTATTGAATTGAATTGGTGAATTGAATATCTGGAGTACCTACTTCATAGGGTTCTGAGGATCACAGAAAAATGCAGAATTAGGTTGTAAATTTTAAAGTGTTAAATAAATATAAAATATCATCTTACATAGTAAATATATGTTAAAAGTTGAATGATTCAAAATGATATGTGAACTTAATGTATTTTCAGTTATCCTCATCTACTTTCTCCCTAACTAGTATATATGTCTTTATAACTCCATTCTTGCCTTTTCTCAATTCATTCTAATAATCCTGCCTGGCCAATCTTTCTTTCTTTCTTTTTTTTGGTCAGGCAATGGGAGTTAAGTGACTTGTCCAGGGTCACACAGCTAGTAAGTGTCAAGTGTCTGAGGCCGGATTTGAACTCAGGTCCTCCTGAATCCAGGGCTGGTGTATTATCCACAGCACCACCTAGCTGCCCCCAGGCCAATCTTTCTTAATCTGTTTATGACATTCCTTTGCTCAAAAATCTTCAGTGGCTCCATTTTGCCTATAGCTCCATTTAATTCTACAAATACTTACTGAGTGAACGCGTTGCCTTAAATGATGATCTATGGGCTAAAATGAAATAATTTCTGCCATCAGTCATAAAGGGAAGGTGGCTCATGAGTACATAGTATTATATAGGGGAAGAGTGAGGGAGTTAAAGAAGAACACAAAGAACTCTGGGAATACGTGAGGAGGCAGTGAACATTGACAACTAGAACCTTGGAGGAAAATTCTGAACGACAGAGATGAGGAGAGAATACGTTGCAGGGATCAAATTATATAAATTGTATACATTGTATATTTGTATATATACAAATTGTATAAATGCAAGCAACATAGTGCCCTCAACAAGGTTTGGGGGGAAAGCCAGTTTGATTGGAACAGAGAATGTTTGAACAGAAAGAATATGGAGGGTTGGAAAGACTGAAACCAGATTGTAGATGCTGGACTGAGAAGTTATTGTTTATCCTAGAGACAAAAAGGAGTAACTGAAAATTTTTTAACTGGAGTAAAATGGATGAATCTATAGCATGGCAGCTATGTGATGGATGGATTAAGGAAGGCAAGTACTACTGTCTGAGAGACCAGTTAGAGTGCTGTTCTAATCATCACAGTCTAAAGGTAATGAAGACCTGAACTGGGGATGGTGGTGGTAGTAGTGTGAACGGAGAGAATATAAGTGTGAGAAATGCTTTGGAGGCAGAATTAAGATTTAATAAAATAACTGATCTAATATGGGGATGAAGGGGAGAAGTCAAGTTACAAACCTAGGTGAGTGGGAAGATGGCAATGTTTTGAACAGAAATTGGGAAATTTGGAGAAAGATCAGATTAAGTAGAGAAGATGAGACCAGTTTGGGTCATGTTGAGTTTCAGGTGCCTACCAGATAGAAATGTCTAGTGAGCAGTTAGAGATATAGAGCTGAACTTCCATATGGAGTGATATTATGCTCAGATAGTTTGGGAATCATTTGTTTAGAGATAATAATTAAACCTATGGAAGCTGATGAAATTATCAAGGTAGAAAGAAGTGGGCCCATATTAGAGCCTTAGGGGTAGAAAAGAAATGGTAAAATGGCAAAGGAAACTGAGAAGGAACAGTCATAGAGGAAGGAGAACCGAGAGAAAGCAGTGTCATATAATCAAAGGAAAGCTGGGTATTCTCAGCCCTCCTTGGATTATGTGACATTGCTCAAGAGGCTTTGATGGATAGTGTAAAAACCTTCAGAAAGTTCAAGGAAAATGAAGTTTGAGAAAAAGCCATCAGATTTAGCAATTGGGATGATCAGTCAATTAATAAGCATTCATTTAAGCACCTCTTAAGTGCCGGTTACTGGGAATACAAATACAAAGAATGAAGCAATCTTACTCTCGTGGAGTTTACAGCCTGATGGATCATTGGTAACTTTTTAAAAAATATAATAAACCTTTTTATTTAAAGTTTTAAGTTCCAAATTCTATCCCTTCTCCTCTCCCTCCCTTCCCTCTCCCTGACGTAGTAAGCAATCAGATATAGGTTATACATATACAAATATGTAAAACATTACTATATTAGTCATTTTGTATAAGAAAACTCAAATAAAAGAAAAAATAAAAGAAGTAAAGTGAAAAATAGCATGCTTCAGTCTGTGTCCAGTTAATATCATTTCTTTCTTTGGAGGTGGATAGTATGTTTCATCATTAGTCCTTTGGGATTGTCTTGGATCATTATATTGCTGAGAATAGTTGTCATTCACAGTTCTTCATCCAACAGCATTGCTGTCGCTGTGCATGCACAGTATTCTCCTGGTTCAGCTCACTTCACTATACATCGGTCCATATAAGTCTTTCCAGACCTTTCTGAAATCATCCTGCTTGTCATTTCTTATAGAACAATAATATTCCATCATTGGTAACTTTTGAGAGAGTATTTTCAGTAACATTATATTGATTATTTATTAATTTATTAATAAGGGTTGAGAAATGAGTGAGTGAGTAGTGAGATGGTGAAGGTTGCATATTTAGATGACTAGAAGTTTAAAAGTGAAAGGGAGGAGAAAGATGGCAATAGCTCAGGATGATTTCAAGAACAGGATTTGAGGTGTGAAATAGGGGAGTCAAGAATGATTTCTCAAGTGTAGGAGAGCATTTCATTTCTTGATCCCTGGTTTCAAGTCTCTGGATCTATGAGAGCAGCTTACTTTTATGAAGCTTCTGGCCTGTGATTGACAATGAACCATTGAAGGTGACAGGGAGCCCCAGCAAACCCAAGTCTGGCCACATCTTGACCACTTCTCTCCTCTTCTTCCTCCTTATTTTTCTCCTCCTCTTCCTCCTCCAACTGAGCACATTGTCTACCTTAATAATTGCTTGTTGATTCACTTTTTTTTTCGTGGGGCAATGGGGGTTTACCCAGGGTCCCACAGTCAGTAAGTGTCAAGTGTCTGAGGCCAGATTTGAACTCAGGTCCTCCTGAGTCCAGGGCCAGTGCTTTATCTAGTGTGCCACCTAGCTACCCCAGAATGACTTTTAAGTCAGGGGAATTATTTGTGGGGGCAATAGAGAGAAAGGATATATATTAGGTGACCAAATCCTTGAAGTCTAGATTAAACTCATGTGCAGTGCCAATCCCATGGCCTCTTTATATATCACAGCGAAAGATGAGGCTCACCTAAGAGATATCCCTGCTTTGGACCAAGGTGAGCAAGCAGGAAGCAGTAGCATCAGAGTTTCCACCCCTATTCTTTATCTGAGGGAGCCATGACAACAATGACCAATTCTTCTTTTGATGTCCAGAGCCTACTACAATATGGCACCACCTTGAATATGCCCTATGCTTTATGTCTTTATGCTCTTGCTCACACTATCATTCCTCCTGCTTGGAATGTCTTCCCTTTGCCTCTTGAATTCTTACCCATCTTTAAAGTGCAAATCATAAGATGATAGAATCACAGAGCTAGAAAGGAAGATCTTAGATTTCATTGAGTCCGACTGCTTCATTTTATAGAAAAGGAAATTTTAAAAGGTTAAGTGAGTCGCCTGGGTCATACAACTACTGAGTGTTAGAGGCAAGATTGACTGATTCCAAGTCCAGCTACCTACCTCACTACTCCTCACATATCCAACATTGCCTCAATTATTATTCATTTATTAGTTCAATTTAATTTAATAAATTTATTTAAAGGCCTTTTCTGATCTCCTTAGCTAGTATCCTTTTCTCTTAGACCTCACATAGTACCTTGTTTTGCTGTGAAATTATATAAATAGTATTACTATATAGTAGTATGTACTATATATGCTTGTAGTATTTTTAAAGAAATTATGCAATAATAAATTATGTACTATGGGCATCTGTGTTTTTGTCAGGGACCCATATTTTATCTACAGTTTGTATCTTCTTCAGTGCCTAACATGAGGTTCTGTATACAGCAAGTATTTGATGAGTGTGTTTTTTTGTTGAACTGAATTTGTCACGTAATGGAATCATCAGATTTTCTGTTCAAGATTTGATTGTTTTTTAGATTATTGATCCCAGACAATATATGGATGTGTATACCACTCCATTGTAGCTATAATACATTTATACATCTAGTTAAATATTTTTATGCCAAATTTCAGGGTATTGTCTGAACTTTTATTTTTACTAGGATCTGCTTAAAATTAATGGCTCAGATGAATTTTGACAGCTTTTTTTGTGAGTTCAGATGCCATTTTCACTATCAAATGAAACCCTCTACAAGAAGTGACCATTCCTTCAACCTCCCATAGCACTGGGAAATATACTTCTGAAACTTATGAAGGAGGAAGGGAACAAGCATTTATTAACATATTTACTATGTGCCATATACTCTACTAAACCTTCTACAAATAATGTCATTTGATCCTTGCAACAACCCAGGGAGCTAGGTGCTGTTAGCATCTCCATTTCACAGCTGAAGAAACTGAAGCAAACAGGTTGAGTGACTTACTTAGGATCACACAGCTAGTAAGTGTCTTAAACTGTATTTAAACTCTGGTCTCCCTGATTGCTGGTCCAGTGCTCTCTCCACTGTGCTATTGACCATGTTCTGTCCTTGTATTCTATATTTGTGTTCATATCTTATCTCCCTTACTAGTTTCAGTATGTTGGGGAATGCAAGCACACCTCACCTATAGCCTGTGCCTGTCCTTGCTTACTAGATTGTAAACTCTTTAAGGTCAGATTATAACTTCTTAGCTTCAGCAGAGCCTTAGAACAGGGCTTCTTAAATTTTTCCACTTGGAACAACTTTTTGCCTGATAAATTTTTATGCCACCCTGGGTGGCATAAAATAGGTATACATAACTTTTTGCTGTTCCCAAATTTTTCATGACTGTCACATTCAGTTACAAGATCCTATATGAGGTTGCAACCCACAATTCAAGAAGCCACTCCTTAGAGTGGATTAGATAAAGAAGTAATTCTCTTCAGCAGTGGTATTGATATCTAACCCAGAGTGTAGGAAAACTCTTGAGTCCTTCTGCAAGGTAGGAGTTGATGAATTGGTAAGATTTCACTAATTAGTTCCCTCAAGCAAAAAATATTTTTTAAAAATTCCTGTTGACTTTTCTGGGCCATAGAAGAATGGAGAAGACAGCCTAAGGGATCTTCTCTTATCTCAGTGGAAGAGTAATGGGAATAATTATGCTAAGAAATAAAGTACCTAACCTCTTGGGAGGTTACCTGTCTGAGAGTTGATGTCTCATGGGTATGGGATGTCTGCTTACTTAAGCATGATTTTCCCCTCTCTTCTTTCTATTGAAAATGTGGATTGCTCAGGGATATAGAAAGGAGGAAAGACTTAAGAGGCAGCATTCTAGAGGGGAAGGAGCACTGGATTTGTAGTCAGATACTGCCTGTCAGTTACTGCTTGGGCAACTGACCTTGAAAAAAAATCATCTCATTTCTCTGGGCCTTAGTTTCCTAATTTGTAAAATGAGTTTGGACTAGGTAGCTCTTAATGCCCCTTCCAGTTGTAAATTGCGCTGGATAGAGTGCTGGGCCTGGAGTCAGAAAGACCTGAGTTCAAATTGAGCCTCATACACTTACTAGTTGTGTGACCCTGGGCAAGTCATTTAACCTTGTTTGCCTTAGTTTCCTCATCTGTAAAATGAGCTGGAAAAGGAAATGGTAAACCATTCAAGTATCTTTGCCAAGAAAACCCTCAATTGGGTCACAAAGAAATGACTGAACAACAGCAACAAATGGTCCTATTAACTTTTTTGTTTTGTTTTGTTTTGTTTTGTTTTTACAGGCAATGGGGGTTAAGTGACTTGCCCAGGGTCACACAGCTAGTAAGTGTCAAGTGTCTGAGGCCGGATTTGAACTCAGGTACTCCTGAATTCAGGGCTGGTGCTTAACCACTGCGCCATCTAGCTAAATGTATTTTATTTTATTTTATTTTTGCAGGGCAGTAGGGGTTAAGTGACTTGCCCAGGGTCACACAGCTAGTGTCAAGTGTCTGAGGCCAGATTTGAACTCAGGTCCTTCTGAATCCAGGGCCAGTGCTTTATCCACTGAGCCACCTAGCTGCCCCCCCCCCATTAACTTTTTAATGCTTGGATACACTGATACTTTAGGCTGTAATTTTCTTGAAACATGCTTGCCATACATGGGTATCCCTTCTGCTTCTCTCGAACTTCCATTCACAGATAGCCTCTGAAGAGGCAGAGGAGGGGCAGGGGTATAGAGTCTAATTTGTTTTGTTTTGAGGGATCAGAGTAAAGAAGCAGTGCCAAGGGGGCATGAAGATGCTGCTCCTGCTCCTTCAGAATTCTCAAGCTTCTTGGTGTGTGTTGTCCTATGGATCTAAACTACACTCATAATTCATAAAGAAGGAGATGGATAAATTGGAATGGTTCCAGACAAGGGTAACAGTATGGTTATATACTGGGGATGTTTAGCCTCTCAACCCCTCCTAACCTGTCACTTGACCCCTCTGAGATTTAGCTTCCTCAATTATAAAATGGGTGTCAAAATAGCACCTACTTCATAGGGTTGTTGCAAAATAAAATAACAGTTGTAAAGCATTTTGCAAAGTTTAAATCACCATGTAAATGCTAGCTGGTATTAATTAGCATGCAGAAAAGATTTAGGAGGATATTTTGCTTTGGTGGAATGTTTGAAGTGATGTCTTTGATGTCTTCTTGGTGCCCAAGAAATTAGAGCAAGGAGTGAAAACTGCAGAGACAGGTTTCAGTTTGAAACCTGGAAAAATTTCCTAATGATTAGAATTGTCTCAAAGAATGGGCTATCTTGAGAGGTAGTGGGTGCCCTTCATTGTAGAACTTCAAACAGAGACTGAATGATTGTTGGGAACGTTATGAAGGACATTCTTGTTTAGATGTGAGTTAAACTAATTGGCCTTTAATGTCCCATCCAGTGCTTTGATTCTGTAAGTCTAAAGCATCACGAATGGTTGAAAAGATCCCTAGAACTAGGATAAAAACTTAAGGAAGATGCACTAAGGATAAATAAAAGCAAAAGGAAACATAGTTTTACATGGCGTGTAGTAAATTTATAGACCTTTACTAGACTGTAAGCTACATGAGGGGAGGGACCACTATTTAGTTTTTCCTTTAGCAATTAGTATAGCACCTTTCACTTATAGAAGTACAGCTCGGTCCTGATTAGTGCGAATGATGACTCTTCTGAAGTGGATCCTTATATTAGGATTTGTACTATTTAGAGTTACAATTATGTAATATGTATTCATGGTTCTAGCCCAATGGAATATTTGCCTTTGTTGAATAGGGGAGTCACCCCCCCTTGTGACCTGTACAGTTTTTAAAAAAATGAAAAGCTTGACAAAAAGTTTAGCCAAATTCATGGCTGCAAATTCATAATAGACTAGCAAGGGAAAATGGGCTATTTGATTGTGCATTGTGATCGCTCAGCTTGGGCATCACAAAAATAATACCTTGATGCTTTTGAGTCAAAAACGAAATATGGTGGTGCTTAATGGATCATTGGATGGATCCAAAGTAATCATGGTTGTTCTTTTATATTCCTGTTGCTTACTTGATTTTTATAACACTTTTAAACTTGCTGGATAGCATATTTAATTAAAATAAGTTAAAAGCTATCTCATACTGTGATTTAACCTGGGAACAGTTACAGATACCCTTGTATTTAAGCAGAGTTAAGGGATTATGGGTTCTATATCTCACGTCAGTAGGAATGGGTTTTCAAGTTTATTGTTTAGTTGTTTGTTTTCTGGAAGTTGATAGATTTTCACTGGACCATGGAAAAGTATTCAGTATGTTTCTTGTTTGTGAGTTGCAAACATTTTCTGATACAACTGATCCATGACAGGAGAGAACACAAATTGAAGCTAACTGGTCCATATGGGAATGAGAACAATTACTGTTACCTTCCTAATACCATGTTCTAGTCAATTATCTAACCAATCTAGTTACTAATTTGTATTAAGTCAGAATAAAAGACTTTAAAGTTCTTGGTTCATCCTTGGTTTCAAAAAATATTTTTAAAAATTCTAATTGAATCATGTCTGCCTAGATAGTTAGCTAGTTTGCTAGATTTGTTATTTTTCCAGACCTTAAGTGGTTCAGGGAATCTCCATTAAGTAGTATTTTTCCATCAGTGACCTCATTGGCTGCCATAGTTTCAATTATCATCCTCCCATGCTGATGATCTCAGATCTACTTATCTAGTCCTAACCTCTCTCTCCTAATTTCCAGGCTTGAATCTCTAATTACCATATCAAACTGGATGTCCCCATGGCACCTTAAACTCAACATGTTTAAACTAAACTCATTATCTTTCTCCCCAAACTCTACAACCTTCTTAACTTCCTTATTACTATCAAGGATGCCATCATCCTCCCAGTTGGCCAGACTGAACTACTCACTTTCTCTCACCGCTTCTAACCCCAACCCCCAACCTATTATCATGGCTTAATGATTCTACCTTTGTGCATCCATTGTATATGCCCCCTTCTCTCCTCTCTTATTACTACTACCCTGGTGAAAGCGCTCATCTCCTCATACCTGAATTATAATAATAGCCTGCTGGTTGGTCTCCTTGCCAGTGGTCTCTCCCCACTCCAGTCCATCCTCTCTACTCACTGATCATAAAGCAGCCGTCTGACCAGGACACCTTACTATTCAATAAAGTCCAGTTACTCCCTAACCCCTCCAAGATCAAATATAAAATTCTCCGTTTGGAATTCAAAATACTTTCCAATATGGCTCCCTCCTACCTTTCCAGTCTTTTTATACCTCACTCTCTTCCCCCACACTCTGTAATGCAGTGACACAGGACTCCTTGTTGTTCCTCACACAAGATTCTCCACTTCCAGACTCAGGACATGTTCACTGGCTGTTCCCCATCTCTGTAAAACTCTCTCTTCTCATCTCTATGTCCTGGTTTTCATCATGTCCTAGGGAAAGTTCCCTCTTCAATATGAAGCCTTTCTTGATTCCTCCTTCATGTCTTCCCACCATGGATTTTCCTCTAGTTCATTCCTATTTATATTTTGTTTATATATATATATATCTATATAGATATATATAATATATATATATATATATATATATATATATATATATCATCTCCCCTACTAGACTGTGAGTTCCTTGAGCAAAATAATTGTCTTTGGCTTTTCTTTGTATCCCCAACACTTAGCACAGTGTAGAGCACAGAGTAGGCATTTAATAAATGCTGATCAAGAGACTGCCCAATTAGTTTGTAATTTACAATCTTAGAGAGTTGCCTAGGGCACTGAGATTCGAATGACTTGTCTGGGACACATTTAGCATGTGTCCCTGAGAGAAATTGAGCCCAAGATTTCCTAATCCCAACTCTGCCCTACACTTGTCATTGTAATCCATTCATTCATTCATTCATTCTCTCTCTCTCTCTCCATCTCTCTCTTTCTCTGACCCTGCCCCCAGTCTCTCTTCCACACAAGATTATACATGTATATTATACATGTATGTATGTATGTATATAGAAACACACAGAGAAAAGAAAAAGTTTTCAAATTGAAGCAAAAAAAGTTCACTGTGTTTGTAATAATAATTGATAGAGTCCTTGAGGGATAAATGCTAGCCAGGGCTCTGTTACTTCCTTATTAAATCCTAAATATTTGAATTTTGACTCATGGTCTGCTACATGGGAAACTAAGGGAATTGGTGCCAATGGGAAAAACACTCCAATTAACGAGGTGAGACAGATAGTTAAATCAGTTCCATGTGTGCAGTTTCAGTGAAGGTCAAAGGAGTATTTTTGTATGTTTTTAAGAAAAAAAAAGTTTTAGAGACTTAAAAAAAGTCCCTATAAGATTTAATTCAATCTTCACAAATATTTAAGTACCTATTCTATGCAAGTCATATATTCTAGTTATCCCTAGAATACGATGCTCAATTCTTATGTGACCTTACTTCCCTGATCCTTTGTAAGGGGGAAAGATAAAAGCATTTATTAAGTGCCAACTATGTGCCAGGCATTGTACTAAACACTTGGACACAACATTATGTTATTCAGTCCCCGCAACCCTGTGAGGTAGGTGCTATGATGGTCCCATTTCACTGTTGAGAAAATTGAGGCAGAGAGAGTTTAAGTGACCTGCCCTGAGTTACACAGCTAGTGTTTTGAGGTTCAAATTTGTCCTCAGGTTTTTCTGATTCCAGACCCAGTGCTCTATTCACTGTGCCACCTGGATGCCTCTTAAACTTTGTAATGTAATGGAAAATGAAAGGGTTGGCCTCCGAGGTCTCTTTTAGCTGTAAATCTATGAACATGTGATACAGTAACCTAAGAGTTTACCAAAATCTACTCCAGAACTTATAGGATACCTGTCAAATTTCAGGAACATTGCAGCTTTTAAAATATAGTCTTGTGTTCAAAGTGGCACATATTTGTATCTATTCTTCCTTTCCTATTCCTATTTAAATAGTAAACTAGTACAATGAAAAATGAGGATATAGGCTGGTCTGATTTATAGTTTTAGGAATCTTCAAACTTTGGTGAACATTTAGCAAACCTAATAAAAATGAAGCTTGTGTGCCCCCAAGCCACTCCCAGCAGAGTTAATAGGGGTTTCTAATATGAACTGCTTAAAATACTTTACTGCTGTTATTTCCAGGTCAGTTATAAAGTTGACAATTGACACTTTGGGGCCAATAGACTTGTTTTTAGTGCTAAAAACATAAACACATATTGACTGAAAAATAATGGTGCAAACCCATTTCATTGCTTTACTTTAGTAATTCACAGGGCTTGATAAAGCTTAGTGTTCTTTCAGGTGCTACAGGTGTGCATTTTATCACAAGCTTTACAATTCTAAAGGTACTTGATAGCATTTGGTTTCTGGGGGAAGTTGGTTATAGGTCTGTGATCATTTACAGAAAGACCCTTGGAGCTGCCACTCAAGCCTTTTAAATGTAAATATTTTAGCCATTTTTTCAGAAAAATGGTGACAGGGGGAAGATGGAATGTCTACTGCATCATAAATTCTGGTTGGTTTGGTTGAAAAGTAAGTGGTAGTGGGGGAATTGATGGGAACATGACTGACATGAAAAGATTGGAGACATGGGAGCCAGTGAGTCCATTAGGTTTAGGATTTGGGCAAACTGGGAGAGCTGGGAAACTGAAGAAGAGCTGGGCTTAAAACTGTAGAATCATAGATTTAGAATTGGCAGGGACCTGACAGGTCATTTAATCCAGCACCCTCATTTTGCAGATGAGGAAAATAAGATCCAAAGAATTTAGATGACTTACCCAAGGTCACACAAACAGTAACTGGCAATTCCAGGTCCCTCTGACTTCCAGTATAGTACATTTTCCATTACACAGTGATGACTTGAATGTGAGCATTGCAGAGTTTGGTATGCAACAGATTTCAGTCATGTTTTGTTAGTCTTTGTATAGCTTCTTTGTCTCCTGGCACTAAACTTGTACTGTCTGAAATCTTGACCTTGCCTTGTCAGCCTCAGGATTCTTGTTACAAATCTCTGACAATGCCTTCTACCTCTGGCCACCAATGGACAATTGTTCTCTGTGCTTAAACTCTTTTGCTAGAATTTCCCAGTTAGTAGTAGAAGTTAGGTTTGATCTTCACTAAAGGCCCTGCTTAGCCATAATTTTTACCTGGGCACTGCCTCAACTGGGCACTGCCAAGAGACCGGGTCATATGGGGCAGTACAGGAAGCCCAATGAAGTGGAGCTTTTAAATTATCCAGCTAATAGACAAGAGTGACCTTATTTAAATAATGGAGAATCTTGAAAAAGTATTATTTTCCTTTAAAAAATGTTTTAAGATTGTGTAATAGTCTTTCATATATTTTTATAAGTAGATTCTCACAGTATTAACAATGATGTTAATAACTGCCCATAATGCAGTTTATTTATAAATATATGTACTTTTACTCAGTACTTCCCAATCACCCCTTCCCTCTTTTTCCTCCTCATCTACCGTTCCCCAACCTTGCTTAGTGCCTACAGAAAGGAGTTTGGCTCATGGTAGAAATTGGCAGCTAAGTATTCTCTGGCAAGGAACAATGTCTGTACAGGAAAGAGTTGATCTTGCAAGTCTTTGGCCTCTAGAGATCTAGCCAAGTATTTTGAAGAATCACCCCCCTCTCCCACCCTGACCCTCCAAACCCAGGTGTTGATTTAGAATTTGGCCCCAGACCTCATTTCATGTTCTCTTATGGTATAATTTTCAAGATGTTAAACTAGATACTCTCTTCACCTCTCTGGTAAACTCATCTCACCAAAAGCTGCTTAAATCCTTAGAAGACCTTGGCTTCACTTTATACACATCATTATGCTGTTTTTTCCATTTTTTTTGTTTGTTTGTTTAAAGACACTCACATTAACCTCTTGTTGAAGGTTAATTGCCCCATCCTTAATTTTCATGATATTTATCCTTTGTCTTCAGAGAGTGTTAATTTTCCAACATATTGTCCTCTTGAACAACTTTCCGGACAGATGTTCTATTTACATTTGCCTTTATGCTCTGGGCTTGTCTCCCTTAGAAGTTGGCTGCCTTAACAGGGAACATCTGGGGATTCTCAGTCTTGGGCAGGGCGTGGGCTATTATTTAGTTCTCTGCTTGCTGTTGGCACTGTGTACCTATTGCCAAAGGCAGCCTTGGTGCCAGGAAGACTTGGGTTCAAGTCCAGCCTTTAAAATATGTATAAATATAAATATATGACACCCTGGGCAAGAAGTCACCTAACTTTTCAATGCTTTAGGCAACTCTCTAAGACTGTATGTTGCCAAGAGGGTGCTTTTGTGCCTTGCTAGAAGGGGTTTCCTTATTAGGGAGTTTCCTATATCAGTAAAATCATAGGTCTGGTTTTTCTCCCTAGAGTCTAGCAGGTAAAGTTCCTCTGTAGTCTGTGCCATTTCATTGTGGGCATGGGTCTCTTGGCCTTTCTTCTTTTCTGCCTGAAGGGGAAGGAGAAAAGCCATAATTCTATCACACCTCATCTGCCACTCTCCTGTCATGATCTAGCCTGCCTGCAAAGGAAGGAGAGAAATTCCATTGGCTTCTTCCACTGGTCCCCTCATGCCCCAAGAGGACTCCATCCTTTGGCTGAACCCCTCAGGAGGCTAATAACCTACCTGACCTGATTTCTCAATGATTAACAAACTCTTGCCTGTCCATTCCCTCTATTCCAGTGATTCTGAACCCAACACCCCCCCCATTCAAACTCCATTCTCTATTCTCTTTCTGGCTTTTTTTTTTTTAAATTACCATGCCTTGACCCTTCTCCCTTCCCTGAACGTCCTATTCTAAAGCTATTGCCTCTTCCATTGTGTTCTCTGGAATGCTTGCTCCATAGATAGCAAACTTGCTTTTATATTAGATTCCCCCCCCCCCATTTCTTCCATCTTCTGGCTTACACAGCCTCTCTGGCCACTCTTTCTAGCATTGGTTGCACTTTGACTCATACCTCCAAGCATTCCCTCTACCACCATCACTCAGTAATGTAGCCTCTTTCCAGGTTCACTCAATCCATATTTACTATCCAATCAAAATTCTAGTATAAGTTATCAACTAACTTCCAGAATCCTCCACTTCCTCCTCTTTCTCCTCCTCCTTCTCTTCCTCCTCTTCCTCCTAGTCCTTCTCTTCCTCCTCCCTTTACTTCTCCTCTCCCTGCTCTCCTGCTCCTTCCCTTCCCTACCTTCTTTTTTATGAATTCAGTGCCTGAATCATGGTCTTTCTCTTCTCTCCAACTCTTGTCCTCATACTAGTTATTCTGGCATAAATATTGGTGCTCCCTCAAACACCCTAACTTCCTAGTTCCTTAATTTACTTATTTCTCATAACCTGCTCTTCCTCCTTAGCTACATGTAGAAATGATCTTGCCATCACCCACTAGTTCATCACTTCCTTGTTCATGAATTCTGAAATTCCTTTATCTGATCACAGTAGTTCTCATTCTACATCTTCCTCTGTTTTGCAACCCTAAACCCCACACTGTTGCCCTCTTATCCTATTGCCAATATTGCCCTGTCAAGCCATGGCCTTGAATTATTCTCACCCTTCACTGCCTTCACTCTGCTCACATGCTGTTGAAGAAAACTGGATAAAATCATGAGAGGAAAGAGACTGGACCCACTACAGGTTTATATTCCATAGTCTGTCCTCACTTAAGCAAGGCAATCCTTGTCTCCCTGGCTGACTCACAATCCTAGTTGCCATAGTAGTTTTCCCAAACTTTTTCATTCCTTTTTAAATATCCTAAAATTTCCCCTCTTCCCCTACCCCTGCTACTCTTTCACCTGAGGACTTTGCTTCATATTTCACTGAAAAAATTGACTCCATTCTCTAAGAGCTTCTTCTCCTCTTTTCCTCATTTCACATCACCCAGGTTCCTTGTGCAGATATATCTTTTCCCACTCTATGTCACATGAAGAATGGCCTTTCTCATCAAGACAAATTCCTTTACATGCACAAGTGATCCAATTCTATCGTTCTTCTCTACCAAATTGCCCCTCTATCATCTCCACTCTCATTTATCTTTAATCTCTCCCTATCTACTGGCGACCTACATGCCCGTCTCTCTCTCTCTCTATCTTTGCAGGGCAATGAGGGTTAAGTGACTTGCTCAGGGTCATACAGCTAGTAAGTGTCAAGTGTCTGAGGCTGGATTTGAACTCAGGTCCTCCTGAATCCAGGGCCGGTGCTTTATCCACTGTGCCACCTAGCTGTACCCCCCACCCCCAACCGCATGTCTCTTCCATATTAAAAAATCTTTCATTTGGTCCACCTATTCCCATTAGCTATTGACCCATCTCTCTCTCCTTTTTTTAGATTAACTTTTCTTTTTAGGCAGTCAGGGTTAAGTGACTTGCCTAGGGTCACACAGCTAGTAAGCATCTGAGGCCATGTTTGAACTCAGGTTCTCCTGACTCCAGGGCTGGTGCTCTATCCATTGTACTATTAAGTCACCCAAAATGGATGCTTTTACTTCCTTTCCTAACACTAATTTCTTAATTCTGTAAACTGCCTTGACTTTATCATTCAACAGAAACTGCTCTCTCTAAGTTGTCAGTGATCTATCTCTTAATTGTACCATATCGAGAAAAAGACATTGTGAGTCAGTGACTGGTATAAAATAAATACCAAAATAGGTCATTGAGTGGCAAGAGTTCATATTTGCAGCATGTCTACACTTTAACATAAGGGCCACAATTTAACTTCTGTGATCCTCTTCTTTTTATCAGGTTTTTTAAAAACTTTTTTTGAATCTGATTTATCACAGTAGTAACGTCTTGTTGGCAGAATGCTTTTGAAAAAAAATTTTTAATGCATAGTAGAAATTATACTATAAAGTCTGAAACATTGTTTTTTTGAGATAAACAATTACACAGACAAAGAAAGCTTACTTACAGTGATACCTCCCGACCAAATTAAATAGGTCCATGTAAAATTCTTTGGTATTTTACAATCAGGATTTTTTTTTGTGTGTGTGGGGGTGAATGGGGGTTAAGTGACTTGCCCAGGGTCACACAGCTAGTAAGTGTCAAGTTTCTGAGGCCGGATTTGAACTCAGGTACTCCTGAATCCAGGGCCGGTGCTTTATCCACTGCGCCACCTAGCCGCCCCCTACAATCAGGCTTTTTAATGAAAATGTTATTATATGTTGCAAGGATTAAAGAAAACATTTTCAAGTAAGGACCAAGTAATGTGGAAGAGTGGACTGTGATAGTGGTAAATAATGGTTTGTCCACTATTGTAGACATTCAGTGAAGTTTCAGGTACTTTCAGAGAACGACCTGAACAAAGAAAGGTGAACCTCCAGGGTTTGGGAAACATGTGGCTACATTATTAGAGTCCTTGAGAACCTTCCCTGAGGTGGGCATGTCTTTAGGGATTTCTTTCAGAATGTCCACCTCTGAGAAGACAGCCTGAGGATCCTATTATTTTAACATTTCCATTCACTCTGGATGTCTCATATTCTGATAGTCTTCTAGCACCTCTCTATTGGCTAGGGGTCAACTTTCCAGTATTGGGCTAGTCTGTGTTGATTGATGGGCTTTCCCTGAGAGAGCCTAGGATGGATGGACGGCATGTCTGGTACCTAGTCCAAGACTCCATTCCTTCAACCTCAGGAATGTTTTGAGAACCCAAGATGGAGCACAAGTGAATAAATTTTATCTATGGTGACTTGTTCATTTTTTTTTTTTTGTGGTGCAATGGGGGTTAAGTGACTTGCCCAGGGTGACACAGCTAGTAAGTGTCAAATGTCTGAGGCCGGATTTGAACTCAGGTACTCCTGAATCCAGGCTCATTAACCTCTATAGACTTGATAGAAGTAATAATGCACAAGAATGATTGAGTAGTTTCATGGGGTTACCAATATACCCCAAGCCATAAATTGAGCATCTGCAACATCTGCAATATACCCAAAGAAATTGCATTTTCTTCCATAAATCACATCAATTGTAAAGACCATGGCAATTAATTGCTTCTAGCATTTTCTCCTGACTTGATTAACTGAGGTGTGTGTGTGTGAATGCATTCGTGAGTGCGTGCTTGCATGCGTGTATGTGTGTACACATGAGTCCATGCCTATAGGCATACATTTTTGGCTGCCTGTTATATGGAAAAATGAAAAATAATTATCGTTTCAGAATAAGATGAATGAGATTTGCCTCTCTGACTGGTCACATAGCTGATTTCTATGACCAAAGAAAATATGCACCTTTAAAGGAATTTCCATTCTTTATTTCCTTTGAATTCCTTTCCTTTTCATAGTGACACTAATATTATCACCATCATAGATAAGCCCTATCACAACTGTCCTGCAGTTTAAAAGTTTAATTGGTTCAGCAAAAGACCATGGTGGAAGTGGATAGGAAGATGTGCATAGGACCAGAAAGGCTCAGGTTCAAGGTCTGTTTGGCCCTGTGTTCATGGGCAAATTATTTAACCTCTCAGTGCTCTAGACCAGAGATGTCACAGTCAAGGCCCTTCAACAGTCCATAAAACTACCACTCTGACAATATTCCCAGCAACAACCAAATTAATACGTAATTGGGAAATTAAGAAAATAAGTAAAAATACATTATTAACATAGATAACCTTGTTTTTTGGTTTCCTAAGTCAGTATGTGGCCTGTGGGGATCTCTTGATATATAATCATGACACCATAGATTTAGGCAATTAACTCTGTACATTTCAGAGAAGAAGCCAACCTGCATTGGTAGAATTTCCTTATCCAGGAGTTTTCTGTACTAGGGAAATCACAATATCCTTGTGAATGAGAAATATATGTAAATGGAAAGAAAATGCAGGCAAGAGAAACTCTGGGGAATTTTGTAATTCAGTATCTTGCCATTTTGAATTTAAAATCAGCCAAGCTGGGGGTAGATGGGTGGTACAGTGGATAAAGCATGGGCCCAGGAGTCATAAGGATCTGAGTTAAAATCCAACCTCAGACACTTACCAACTGTGTGACCCTGGGCAAGCCACTTAACCCCAGTTGCCTTAATTAAAAAAAAAAAATCAGCCAAGGTGGTTTTGAAAAACAATAACAACAAAATTTATGTTCTCATTTTGTATCTCAGAACTTAGCCCAGTTCCTGGGGTATGGCCACATAATAAATGCGTGTTGAAATTGATTAGAGAACCTTCTCACATAAGAAGGGAAGGTGTTATTAACCTTTTTTAAATCTCTCCCTCAACATTTTTTGCTAATCTCTTTAATTACTACTAATGAAAATAGAGGACTTTGTTGGAAGGCTTATGAACCATTTACCATCTATCAGAGACTGAAACTAATGATGTTCAAAAAAAGTCCAGTATTTTTAGCAAAGGTTGAACATGAATTTTTATCCCTTTTTTTTTTCCTATTCTCTCCTGGAGGATTTACTTTCGTATCTCCCACCTCCCTATTTCCTGACACAAACTTTAGGATTTCATAGTATCACAGGGTGATAATAAGTTGGCAGGAAGAAGAGAAATGACACTTTTTTTTTTTTAGAACATGGGTCAGTTTGTGACTTTCAAGTAGTCCCTTCTGCAAGTTGTCCTGTAGTTTTTCTCTAAATGAAATGTTGCCACCTTCTTAACTTGCCTTCCATTACCTCTGAATTTCTGAGCTTCCTTCATAGTAGCTTTTGAAATGTTTGGTGCTATAGTCCAGGATGGGAACAGGAAAATCACAACAAATCAGACTACCCGATTGTATTGGATTGTATTTTATAGGTACAAAGCATGTGGGATTTAACACTGTTGATCACTCCTCTCCCTCTGATTACTCTATTTTCTCTGACTTTTCCTGACACTGCTCTCTTGTGGTTCTTTCTCTTTCTACTTTTACCAGCCAGTCCTCAGTTCTTTCTTTTTTTCATTCACTTATTTTTATTCTGAACTTAATAAACATTAACAAAATGTCCTATATTTTAGAACAGGAGAGGATACACATGCCTATCTTAATTATATGGAGTTTGCTTTTTCTTTTTAAGTATATAATAAATTCAACATGTAACTTTCAAAGCCAAACTGTTTATAACTACTTTTGGTCTTCCTTCTTATCTCTTCTTTTTTTTTAGTCTCCTTTGCAAGATCATCAGCCATGTCCAACCCCTTATGTGTGAGTGTACTCGAAGTGATCCCTCATGAACCCTCTCTTCTTCTCTCTCTACACTTTCTCTTCTTGATATCATTAATTGTCATAGATTCAACTATCATCTATATGCAGATGATTTCTAAATCTATGTATCCTGCTCTCTTCTATCAACTTGATTTCCAGTTCTGTATCATCAGCTGTCTCTGACATATCCACCTGTATATTCCATGTCTCTGACATATCTACCTGTATATTCCATTCTCAAACATGTCTAAAATGAACACATCTTTCTCTCTGAACATTTCCCTCCACCTAACTTTCCTATTTTTGTTGAAGGCTCAACCATTTTTCCAGTCACCCATGTTCAAAACCTAGTAGTTATCCTCTACTTTTTAAACATTTTATTTATCTTATTCTGAACTTAAGAAATAAAATAAGCGTTTTGATAACATTGTAGAATAAAGGAAAAAAGATGTTTGTACATGAAACTGCATATCTGTTATGCTCTTGCTATTTCTTTTTAAAAATATAATAAAATTATCATGTAGCTTTTTCTCCTCTTTTTTCTCTCCCCATGACTACCATTAGATATAAATACGTAAATGTATGTAAAACTATTCTATACATACTTCTATTTATCAATTCTTTCTCTGGATGTTGTCCTTTGTGGTTAATTTGGGTATTCATAATAGTCAAAATGACTTAGTCACTCAAAGTTGTTCTTAAAACAATATTGTTGTTACTGTATACAACACTTTCTTGGTTCTGCTCCTCATTATGTCACTCTTTATACAAGTCTTCCCATGTTTTTTCTAAGATCATTGAGCTCATCATTTCTTATAGCATGACAGTATTCCATTACATTCACATACCACTATTTGTTCAGCAGTTCCCAATTGATGTGCATCCCTGCAATTTCCATTTTTTTTGCTGACAGAAAAGAGCTGCTATAAATATTTTAGAACATATAGGTTATTTTTTATTTTCTTAATCATCTTGGGAAACTGTTCTCCACTCTTGATTTTCCCTCACTGCCCATATCAAATCTTTTGACAAGTCTTATAAATTCTACTTCCTCAGTCAACCTCTCTCAGATCTTTCCCCTTCACTCATCACCCCACAATAACCCTAGTCCAGGTCCTCAGGACTTCTTATCTGTGTCATTATAGTAGCTTAGTAACTGGTCTATCTGTATGCAATTTCTTGCCCTCTACAGGGCTGCCAAATTGATATTCCTGAAACACGTCTGGCCATGCCATTTCCCTGATCAAGAAGTTTTGTTTAGTATTTTAAGCTCTTCATGGCGTAGCTCCAGCCTATCTTTCCAGACTGATGATACTTTACTTTCCCTCTCACACTAAACTCCCGTGAAGCCGGTTTACTTGTTTTTCATACATAGTATTCCATCTTCTGCCTGTGTCCTTGCAAAGGCGAGCTCCCATGACTAGATGGTTTTCCCTCCTTAATTCTACCTCTTTGAACCACTAACTCCCTCAAAGTCAGCTGAAATGCCAGCTTTCTGGAGAAGCCTTTATTGACTTCCCCCACACCCCATCACTGTGATTTATTTTTCATATAACTTATATTTGCTCATCTGTCAATATATTATATACTCCCAGTAGAATTATATACTTATAGACTAGCAGTTATGTGATTATAATTAGATTATTATCTACTCCCAGTAGTCCTTGACACCAAAACCCATCACCCTTTTATATTTATATCTCTAGCATAGTGTCTGCGACATAGTCAATATCAAATAAATGCTTGATTGAAAAAGACTAGGTTATCTTTCTTTTTGATATGACCAGAATGTGAAAGCCTTCTTCCTGTGTTCCCGTCTCATGCCTGTCTATCAGTAAATATGTATTAAGTGATTCCTATGTATCAAGCAATATGCTAAATGCTAGGGATACAGAAAAAGGTAAAAGACAGTCTCTGCTCTTGAAGAGCTCACAATCTAAGGGAGGAGACAAAATGAAAGTAACTATGTGCAAATAAGCTTTATGTGTTGTAAATTGGAAATCATCAGTAGTGCAAGGCACTAGAGTTAAGAGGGATTTGCAAAGGTTTCCTATAGAACATGGGATTTTAACTGTGACATTTGCCTCAATGAATTGTGGGGATATTGAATATTTATGTTTTTTTCACCAATCTTAAGGCTTAATTAGAGTGACTACATTGGATGAGATACTTTCTGGGGCTGCTTACAACTTTACTTACTATTCAGTGATTAAAAGGGACTTCAAATTGTTATGTCTACCCTGGGGAGAAGGAGTCAGGTGAGGAGTTTTTTTTTCTAGGTAATGTAGTATATGAAATGCTAGACTTGGAGTTATGAAGACTTGGGTTCAAATCCTGCCTCGGGTACTTACTTAACTTTGTGACCCTGGGCAAATCACTTAACCTCTCTATGCCTCAGTTTCCTTATCTGTATAATAAAGGTGTTCGATATTCTCCAAGATTTGTTTCAGCTCTTTTTTTTTTTTTCATTGCAGCTCTTAAACTGTGATCCTATGACCTGGATGTTCTTCATGATAGCATTTAGCTGTAGCTGCCACTTTAGAACAGACTATTTTCTTCCCTTGGGAGCCCTGGTGTTTCCAGAAGTGGTTTAGAAGGTTTCAGATTGGTAGGTGTGCCAAGTTTAGCCAAGAAGGCCCAGAGTGGAAAGCAATACTTTTCTTATCAATTTTATCACACTCGATTTTCTTTTTAATTTCTTTATCTTAGTTATGGACATGGTTGGTTAAGTTTAGAAAAAGGAGCATTTGATATTGTAATGTATTTAGATATTATTGACCCTGACAAGTACTTACTGCCTAGTGGAAGCTGGGCTCTTTTCACAATGCCACCTTTTTCTTCAGACTGACACACATATTCCAGCCATTGAGATGTTGTTTCTGTGCTTTAGTCCTTACCTGTGGGATGTGTGCCAACACAGCCTTTAGGGCAGTGGTGATACATCATCATTTTGGCTACCCGGAGGGTTTTCTGGTGGCTTTAGCATCTCTTGCTATATAGAACTTGTGTTTATCTGTGTTGGTGAATAGCTGTGTGTCGTTTTTATGGGAATAACATGACTCCACTGACCTTAAAGCTATGTGGTGTGTTTTGATGCAGAATGTGTTCTCTTTCCATCCTCTCGGGAAAGGGAAAGTCTCATGGGTTTTGCAGTTTAGAAACATGACATTCCCAGTTTTTCCCCTGGGGCAGCATGAAGAACTGTCACTATGGGAGAGGGCAGAAAGATTGCAAAATCATCAAGCATGCTGCTGCTATCAGTCTGTCATCTGTGTTACATACATTTCATATCCATAAGAAAATTTATACTGATCTCTTCCATCACTTTCATGGTGGCTATAATTTCCCCCTTAAGATAGGATTGATTTTCCCTAGAATTTCCAATTTCTTCAAAGGGTACATCAGATTCTCAGGCAGGAACTCATATATTATCTTACATCATAAAGAAAGGATAGAATGCCCAAGAAGTCCTAGGGTTTCCTTCTCTGTTGTCCTTCATTAATATCCCTGTTTGCCACTGCCTCATCACTAACTTTTAGTTGATAATTCACAATCTAATTTTCATATTCAGAGTTTAGAAAAACAGTCGTTTATATTTTCCTCTTTAGAGGGAAAATGTGTGGTAGTGTAGCATCTTGTAGGTTGAAAAGAACACTTAAGTACCTCAGGTTTCTCATTTCAAATATGTAGGGATGGGATTAGAAGACCTATAATGTATCCCTTCCTGCTCTATACCTGTGATGCTGTGATCCCCTTCAATCAAGCTAAAAGATTTTGATTTGGAAAAAAGAAGGAAAACAGAGATTTCCTTCAAAAAGTCATTTTTCTATGCACAAGGTTATAGTGGTTTTTGAATGAAAGACCCTGGTTAGGGAATAGATTAGCTTTCTATTGTACATTGCACCCCAATTGTAATTTATAATCTTTGAGAGTTGTCTAAGCCTTCCAGGAAATAAGTGATTTGTCCAGGGTCTCACAGCTAGTAAATGTCAGAGATGGTGTTTGAATCCATCTTTTTCTGACTCTGAGGCCAGAACTCTCCTAATGTGATGCTCTTTTGTCTTTCCAGAATACATAAGCAATGATCAGATTGTTGTCGCCCCAAAGACTAAGGTGAAATTGCATAATTGAAGGGAAAAGATTTCTGACAGGCAGGATGGCAATTCTGGAGATTGTCAATAAAATTCCCACTTTACTGAAATTCAGTGAATTTGTAGGTGCATACTCTATCATGTGTGGGGTGGGGAGGAGGAAGGACTGTATTCCAAAGGAAAGACAGTTGATCCTGCAGATCTCTGCATTCGGTTATGCCTCTGCCTTATAAATTTTCCATCTCTATAAATTTCACCTGGGATTATTCTGTTTTTTACCCAGCTGTATCTGCTCAATTATTTTAACTATGCAAAAATATTTTGCGATAACTCTTGCCAGTAGATAATGTGAAGTCTCAGCTGTACTGCCTAAAAATTTGAACTCAATTAAATTTCAGTTCAGACAATATAGTAGGTAAGTTGTGGTTCAGTTGTTTCAAGTTGTGTATCATTCTTCTTGACCCCATTTGGAGTTTTCTTGGCAGAAATATTGGAGTGGTTTGCTATTTTCTTCCCCAGCTCATTTTACAGATGAGGAAACTGAGGTAAACAGCGTTTAAGTGACTTGCCCAGAGTCACAGAGCTAGTAAATGTTGGGGTCCAGATTTGAACTCAGGAAAATGAGTCTTCCTGACTCCTGGCCCAGTACTCTATCCACTCTGCTACCTAGCTGCCCATCAGTAGTGTTTGTTTGTGTGTGTGTAGACACACACACACATATAGTATATATGTATATACTATGTAGTCTAGTCTAATTATAGCAATACCTACTATATATAAAACACTATATTCTCAACTTTAGGGGAGATACAAAGTTTAGGTAAAGTATATATCCTTATCTTCATGGAATTTACAGTTTAATAGGACAATTAAACACATATCACAGATAATGAAACCCCACCTTCTACAGAAAGCCTTCCCTAACACCTCTTAATTCCAGTGTTTTCCTTGTCTTAATTCCTATTTCTCTTGTATATAGCTTGCTTTGTATATATTTGTTTGCATGTTGTCTCCCTCATTAGATTATAAGCTCTTTGAGGGCAAGGACTATCTTTTGCCTCTTTTTGTATCCACAGAAATTAGCTCAGTGCATGGTACATAGTAGGTGCGCAATATATTTTTATTGAATTAAATTGAAGACTGTACCTTCTCTGGGTGGATTATAGAGCTGCAACAGAGATGAGGACACCTTTGGACTTGGGACCCAGGTCCTGTCTTCCTCCACTTTATGTTTCTGCCTGTTGTTAATTTTATAAGCAAGGAATTAATTGCAGCCTCCAATGCCAGACTTGTTATACAAAATACAAAGCTTCTTTTCAAAACTTTACACAGATCATAGGATTCTAAATTTAGAGATGGAAAGCTCCTTAGTGGATATTCTGTTCAGCCCACTCATTTTACAGATTAAGAAACTGAGATCCAGAGAGGTTAAGTGATTTGCTTAGGGACACGTACCTAAGTGTCTGAAGTTGAGGTTTTCCTGACTCCAGAACTTGTGTTGCATACATATTTACTTAGTGTTTATCTTGTGGTTTTCTTACTATTTTTATATTATTGCCAGTGATAATAATGTGGATGTGAGGCTTCCACAATAAAAGGTGTGTCTATAACCTTTCTGAATCAAGTTATTTCTTTCCTATTTCACAAATCCTTACAGAATCTGAATGAACCCACCCATAAACTGGAGAAGTATAGAAAAATGCAGACTCAACCAAAGTTTTGTTTATAGGAAACACACTTGAAAATAAAGATCCAGGCAGAATTAAATGAGAGATTGGAGAAGAATTTATTATGCCTTAGACTAAATTTTAAAATTTGGGGTTTTTCAGTCATAATCTCAGACAACAGTAAAAATATATATCATCAAAAGAAATAAGTAGGGCTACTATATTTTTTTCTTAAAGGCCCCTTAGATAGTGAAATAATGTTAAAAATTTATAATTTTATGTATGTTTGTGTGTATACACATATATGGGATAACATCTAAGTACTTAAAGGAAAATCTAGTCAAATTATAGGGAGAAACAGATAGTAAAATAATAATTATTAGTTATCTCAGTGGGCCCCTTTAAGATCTAGACAAATCTAATTTAAAAAATTCTATTCAAATGGAAAAAAAGAAACAAGAAAGAAATTATGAAGATGAGTAGAAAATTAGGACATTATGATAGATTTTGCTAATTATTAAATGGGACTGAAAAGGAGTCCAAAGATATCTTAGGTACATATGGAACATTTCCAAAATTTGATCACGTGTTAGGGCAGAAAAACCTCATAAAGCAATGCAGAAAGACTGAAATGTTAAACACATCCTGTCCTGACCACAATACAATCAAGATATGATAAAATTGTCTTGAAGAAAAGAGGATTCAAACTTAAATGAAGACATAATATAAGCCTAAAATTATGTGGATCAAAGAAAAAATTATGGAAATCATAAATAATTTGATCAAACAAAACGACAACAATGAGATAGTATATCAAAACCTGGGGATGCCTAGTTTATTGTAAGCACTTAATAAATTCTTGTTGACTGACTTACACAAGTCATTAGGGTACAATTTATCTCTAAACATTATTACCAACAAAAGGGAAAAATCATAGATCAATTAATTGGACATACCACTAAAGAAATTAGAAAAATGACAACATTGTGAGAGATGTAATACAAGTATTTTATCCTGATTTTACAGGTAGGGAATTTTGTGTAAAAGAAGTGAATGGACTTGTCCAAGGTCAAACAGATAGATAGTTATTGTGTCCCCATTAAGGCTTGTGTTTTCTAAGTTAAACATATCCAGTTCCTTCAACCATTCCTCAGATGACATGTCTTTTAGGCTCTTCACCATTCTGATCTTTCCCACTCTGGTTGTGCTCTAGTTTCTGAAGAGGGTATCCCATTGTGTTTTGACCAAGACAGAATATAAAGAAACTATTACTTCCCTTTATCTGGATACCTTATTTCTCTTAATGTAGCCTGGTATTACCATACTTTTGTTGGTAGCAGTGCCACATTGTTGGCTTATCTTCAGTCAACTGAAAACTCCAAGTCTTTTTTTTTTTATTTGCTACTAAATGTTCATAAATCACCTATTTAGTCAAATGGTGTAGAAATTAAGTCCACTGCACTGGTTTGCAGCTTCCAGAAACCCCTTTTGAACAATCAGGATGTTTGTCTTCCAGCACCTGACATTTGTAACATTGGTTCTGGGATCACATGTATAACTTCTTTCAGTACCCTGATCTGAACCATGAGATTTGTACCCATTTAATGCAATTAGCTGCCCCCTTCCTATCTTCTCATCTATCTTTGGCTACAGTTGTTTGATAAGTTCCAGTTTGAAGATCAAGCTTCTTGATAGTAGAGGAAGAAACAAAATACAGTCCTGTTTTCTCTGTCTTCTGCCAACATTAGCTGATGACATAACCTGTGACAATGGGAGGAAAGTAGCAATGATGGTGATATTAACTCTGGAGTTGTCAGTCAGTCATAGATCATTTATTAAGTGACTGCTGTATACCAGGCATTCAGACTGGTACTTGGAATACAAAAACAAACATGAAATAGTCCTAGCTCTAAAGGAGCTCCCATTCTTTTGGGAGAGATGATATATACAGAAACAAGTATATGTAAAATATATTAAAAAAGAAAGTAATTCAAAAATAGGAACTCTTCCCTTTCCAAAAAGACAGATATTATCTATCCCAAATGGAAACATCAATCCAGTCTTTATCTTGGTCATGAGCACAGAACCTCAAATAGAACTTCTTGTACCTATTATGTTTATTTAATTGAATTTGGAAATGGCAAAATGCCAGAAGTGGTCAAGTGCCATCTCTCCAATTATCTTAAAGAGAGAACTAATATAGCTGATGTTTAGATTCTGTCAGCATAATTTTGGGAAGCCAAAAGCTGGATATTAAAAGATTAACACATGTATTTACATATGTCTTTTTGGAAGAATCTCTGTTAAACATTTCTGGGAAGAATGTTTGAAGTCTACCACATGGGGACTATTTTCTTAGAAAAACATTCCATGGGGCATCTAGGTGGCACAGTGGATAGAGCACTGGCCCTGGATTCAGGAGGAACTGAGTTCAAATCCGGACTCAGACACTTATCACTTACTAGCTGTGTGATCCTAGGCAAGTCACTTAACCCCAATTGCCTCACCAAAAAAAAAAAAAAAGAAAGAAAGAAAGAAAGAAAGAAAGAAAGAAAGAAAGAAAGAAAGAAAGAAAAACATTCCATAGCTATTGGTATCTTGCCCATGTTTAGAGATGTCAGGGTGTCTTTTGAGGATATTTGACCATTATATCATTATCATGGTTTTATTCTTGATCTGATTTTAGAGAATTGAGAGGTAACTGTCAAGTATGCATTGTCTCTGGGCAATGTCATTCAAAAACTGATCAGTAATGAATAGCAGTATGGCCTTCTTTTTCTCTTATTTTAAAAAGTTTTTCCTTTTGTCTTTCTTAATAATTTTTGCTTATTGGCAGTCTATTTTGGAATTTTCTTGCATTTCTTGATTCCAGACAGAATTGTGTTTTTTTCCCCTTCAACATAGAAAAAGGGAGATAGTCTAGGGTTGGCTAAGTATTAGAAAGTCTTGATTGTAGTCCTGACTCTCATAATAATTAGCTATGGGGCTTTGGGTAAGTCACTTCACCTCTTTGGGTCTCAGTTCCCTCATCTGTGAAATGGAGATATTGGATTAAAAGATTTCTAAGATGCTTTCCAGCTCCTAAATTTTTTGTGATTCTTTGATGCTGGCTGTGTAGCATCTGGCATAGAACAGGATTGGGCTTGTCTCCATTGTGGATTCTTCTGCTATACATGGCACTGAAAATGGAGGTCAAAACAGATGAACCAGAAAACTCTGATACATTGTGACTAGACAGGCCTCACGTTCCATTCTCAGTAGGTCAGAGACTCATGACATCTTTGTGCTCTCTGTATACTAGGTATGCCAAGGTAACAGTTAGAGGAGTCTGTGTGCTATTGCAAAGCAGAAGATTGCAAATTCAGACACCTTGGAAGATAATGGAATGCACATTTAACCAGTTTTTGCCTGCAGATCCTAGCTTGCCCACACAAGCATGGGCTTTCATAAGAAAAATTTGCTGTCTTATCCATTTCTCCTTCCTCCACCCCTTAGTGTCAGTGCTGTCAATAGAGCACTGAATTTTTGGCCTTCGGGGCACTCATTTTGAAGAACTAACTTTTGAGTAACTAAAAATGAGTCCCCATTTGGATCCCTTTGGGCAGTCCAGGGAAAAATATAGGCCCCTTCTCAGAATGATGTTTTTAAATTAATAAAATAAAATACAAGGGGTTAAAAAAACAAATCAATTATATTGAAATGTAGTTATCAAAATATATTTTTTAAAAGTTCATGGACCCCACGTTAAGAACCCCTGTAGTAGAGATATAGGAATGAATATGAAAGATGTTATGGAGGTAAAAAGGATGAGATTTGAATAGATGTGTGGGGTGAAGAAGAGCTAGGTGGTGTAGTGAATAGAATGCTGATTCTGGTGTTAGGAAGATCTGATTTCAAATCTGTCCTCAGACACTTACTAGCTGTGTGACCTGTGGCAATTAATCTTTGTTAAGTGTATTGCAAACCTTAAAATATTATATAAGTGCTAGTTATTAGATATTAGCTATTAGTAAAGGATAATACCTAGCTTACAGATTTGGACAACTGAAAAGATGGTGGTACCCTTGACTAAAACAAAGACATCTGTAAGAGGGATGGGTTTTAAGGAAAAGAAACAAAGCTTATGGGACACCCAGGTCAAAATGTCCATAGGTTTGAGTAGTATAACCCACCAATATAATTTCTTAGATTATCCAATTCAATCTGAAAAACAGAAGAGGAGTTGATTAACAATGTCTTGGTCAGGAAAGACAAGCATGTATTGCTTTGTTTTAGAAACTAGATCTTATCAAGTTCATCATCCTTCCATCTGTCTAATTAATTTTTTTTGGTGAGGCAATTGGGGTTAAGTGACTTGCCCAGGGTCACACAGCTAGTAAATGTCAAGGGTCTGAGGCTGGATTTGAACTCAGGTCCTCCAGAATCCAGGGCTGGTGCTCTATCCACCACGCCACCTAGCTGCCCCGCCCCGCCTCCATCTGTCTAATTCTTAACCATCTTCTAAGTCTCAGAATAAATTCCCTTCATGAAGTTTTCTTTTTGAGTCAGCTCTGTGTTGTAACAGATAGTACACTAAACTTAGAGTCAGGAAGACCCAAGTTCAAATCTTGCCTCAGACACTAACTGTCCAGTCACTTCTTCTATATTTGCCTCTGTTTTATCATCTATAAAAATGTAACTAATAATAGGACCTAGCTCTCAGAGTTGCTGTGAGAATCAAATAATATAATGTTCGTAAAGTAGTTTAGAAAGCATTATAAAACTGCTATCATCCTCCTCCTCATCAACTACCAATCATCTCTCTGGTCTCCACTCTAGTACTCTCTGCAGTTTTTCAACTTGCATTGTTATTTCATTTTGCATGTTCACATTTTGCCTATGTGCTATTTATTATGTATTCCCTTTACTAGGCTTGTAAGTTCCATGAGAATAGGTACCATGCCTTACTCATCTTTCCCCATCCTAGTACTGGATCCAATGATTTGCAAATAGTTGGTGCTAAAAAAAACATTTGTTGAATCAGTTGCTCCATTATCTGGAGTCCTTCCATGAAAGCATATCCTTTAAACAGTGTTCTGTGTTTTTCAATGGTATCTCACATTTCCTTGTTGAGCAGGCCTCTTCTCTACTAAGAAAAAATTTTATTAATAAGCAGTCAGTGTTGCTGAGTGGTTTTGACAGATCTCATTGGAACTTTATAAATGCTGTTTGTTGATAGGGGCTGCCATTTGGAGTTAAAAAAAACAACAACCAACCTCTCCTTAGGCATACAGTTACAGCTAAATAGCTGCTCTTAAATCTTAGTGGGGATAGATGCTTTTTGAAGGGAATAAGGTCAGCTAAAGCAAATTGTGTGATATATAGGACAATCATCTATGCAGGATTTTGCTGAGGGTCAGCTCTTTTCTCTGCTTCTTTTGAACCATTGTGTGAGCCAATCGACAATCCTTTACTAAATGGTTACTCTATGTTAGGCACTGTGCCAAGCTGGGAATATAAATACAAAGAAAAATGAAGACAGTCCCTGTCTTCAAAGGAGTTTATATTCTTAGGAAGGAAGTAGTAGTGGTGGTGGTGGAAGGCAATACATTTTTTAAAAGCGCTAAAAAATGGGGTGAGGAAGGAGAAAGAAAGAACCTGCACAGGGTCACAGTGGAGAAAGGAGCCTAGAGAGTCAAGAATACAGACAGAAAGGAACAAAGGAAGGAACATGACTGGTCTTTCTACGTTCCTTAATAATCTCTTATTTTTTCCAATTACATGTAAGGACAATTTTTAACATTCTTTTTTGGTGAGGCAATTGGGGTTAAGTGACTTGCCCAAGGTCACACAGCTAGTAAGTGTTAAGTGTCTGAGGTTAGATTTGAACTCAGGTCCTCCTGACTCCAGGGCTGGTGCTCTATCCACTGTGCCACCTAGCTGCCCCTCTACTTTCCTTAAAATGGAGATTACTAGAAGAACTGACCAGTCAGAGGAAGGAAATGAAAGAATGAAGTAGTTGTTTTTAAAAAATCATAAGTAATTTCTAATTACATGTAGAGATAGGGTTTTTTGTTTGTTTGTTTTCTTAGTGAGGCAATTGGGGTTAAGAATAAGACACTGGAAAAGAAGAAAACAAATATACTCACAACACCCTGAAGGGCCACAGGTCATACAGATTTTCAGTCATGGTTCAACCTAAAAGCAAAGTAAACAGGAAACAAGCAACACAAAGTGTGTGTTCAATCAAAAGGGGTGAGGGATTAGGGAGGGACCTTATGGAGTCTGAGAATCACTGATCCCCAGCCCAACATTTAGTAGCTTCTTATATTAACTAATTATTTTTGCTAATTAGATGCTAAACTGTTTTATACATTGCTGAAGGACTAGAAATACTGTCAGTGGCTTCAAAGTTTGGTAATGTCTTAATTCATCACCCTGGGACAAAGCTGAGGTCACCCCAACATAATTATGGCTTTAGGTGCTTTGCCAGTAGATAAGGCTGGGTTTTTTTTATTTTTATAGGGGTGAATCACAAGATCTAATCAGTTCTGGCATGATAATAATTTAGGTTCTGCAAGAAGTAGCATAGACTCAGAACAACATTTTTCTTCTCCTTCCTGTCCTTGCTTTCTCTTCCTTCCCTTTAAGATCTTCTTCATATGGGGTAGCTAGGTGGCGCAGTGGATAGAGCATTGGCCCTGGAGTCAGGAGTACCTGAGTTCAAATCCGGCCTCAGACACTTAACACTTACTAGCTGTGTGACCCTGGGCAAGTCACTTAATCCCAATTGCCTCACTAAAAAAAAAAAAAGATCTTCCTCATCTTTGGTAAAGATCAGACTAGTACTCTTAAGACTGCAATGTTTGGTTGGACATTTAGGATCCTGAAATAAAGTTGGAACCTGTTTGTGACTCACATCTAGTATATTCTTTGCTATTCTCTAATCATGTTGCTTGAAAGACATTCATGGAAGAATTTTTCTGAGGGACAGAGGATTGTCGAAAAGCATTTGTAAAAAACATCGACCACAGAGCTGTCTAAAATATTAATTATCTGCTCCATTAAGAATTGTTAGTTAATATGTTCATTTTCTTACTTATTTCCTAAAGTTTCCCTTTAGGCGTAGGGGAAAAAAACCAAGAGGAGTTTTTACTTTGAAGATGACTGATCCATTTTAAAATAAAATTGGAAAGCTAGTGATTTGAGAATATAAACTTCATAAACACTAAATATGTAGTCATTCTATTTTTGCTCCAAAAATACAATGAAGTGTTATCTTAATGAATTCTTCAGTGAATTTGGTTTCATCAATAATAAAACTTAATTTTTCTTCTTCCTTTTTTTGGGGTGGTGGGGTGTTGGTGTTTGTTTTTCAGATCGAGCCCTTGTCACAAACCTCCTACTGATGACTAGGCTTACTTTAATATAGTCTTACTGGCCTAGGGCATATGATAATTTAATCCCTGAGCAAGTTGAAAAGAATGTTGATTCATTTTTGTTCCTATTTTATTTGTGGAAGCTGAGGAAATGTTTTAGGAGTTGTTGAATTTTTGTTTTCTCTAATGATTTAAATATTATATACGTATGTGTTATGTTTCTTTTGGAGTACTTTTACATTATTCGTTCATTTGAGCCTGACAAAGGCAGATTGGATAGATATTATGATACTCATTGTATAGGTAAGGAACCTGAGCCTGAGAGATTAAAAGACTTGCTCCAAATCACACAACTGGTTAGTGGCCAAGCTCAAACTGGAATCCAGTTCTCCTAAATAACTATTTTATTGCTCTTTCTCCTGAACTACATTGTAAGTCAGGCAAAATATCTCATACTACAGTATTATCTAAATGCATGTCATTTTATTATTATTTTATGATATTTCTCAGAAATACCACTTATTTTTGACAATTAACAATGCCATGGCACCTTTTAAAAATTTTAGCCAGTTCAAATGACCAATTCATAGGTTAAACCTCTAAATACCAACACAGGGGACACAGCATGATGGAAAACCTCTGTTGAAATCAGGAAGACATTAAAATTCTGCGCTTGACACACTAGCTGTGTGATTCTGGGCAAATCACTTAATACCTTGGTGTTTTAGGCAGCTCTCTCAGATCATAATTTGTAAAGAAGATACCAAATTGTATTACAAAAGGGATTTTCTTCATAGTAAGAATGAAGTCACAGGTTCAGTTCCTTTCCTCAATCAAATGAGATGATATTTGTAAAATGCTTAGTACTGTGTTTGGTATAGAGTAAACACTATACAAATGCATATTCACTTCCCTTTCTCTTTCTCTTTCTCTTTGTCACAATTTGTATTGGTAGCTTTTGTTTTTACATTATCTTAATTAACAAATATAAACTTTTTTTTACTCCCTAATCCTTATAACAGACAATAAAAGACACAATAAGAGAAAACTAACATATCAAATATGATTAATATTATGTTCAGCATCCCACTCATAATCACCCATCTCTGCAATATAGAAAGACAATTACATTTTTTGAACTTGTTCCCAAGACCAAACTTGTTCATTTTTAATTACACAACACTCAGTTTTAGGGTTTTTTTTTGGGGGGGTCTTCTAATTCCATTTTTATTATTATGTAGGATATTTTCATTGTTCTGCTTACTTCATATATAACTTTCTATGTTTCTTTGAATTCTTCATATTAATCATTTCTTATGGAAGGGTAATATTCTATTACATTCATAGAACACAATTTGAAACACATACAAACATATATGTCAAGTAGCTTTTGAAAGTACAGTTCCCTGAAAGATGACTTCAGTAGTGAACCTTTCCAGTCAAAGAATAGTTAGCAAAATGCATGTCTCAACCAAAGAGGTAGAATATCTCTCTTTCTGATAAGATCATGTTGAAGGCTTCAAAGTCAAACTCACAAAAGTAGTCATACAAAAAGACTATGAAATTGCTGGCAAGATATCAAAATGCATATTGCAAATGAGAGGAAAAAATAGAAAGATAAAATCTTTAACCATCTTTATTACTTATTCATTTTGGTTACAGTCTCATAAATAAACATCTTCTATAAGGAAATTTATTTTGTACTGTGAAGTAAGACACATAAGAAGGATTGGAGAAATTACATCTGGGCAGATGTTCATTATATTCTATTTTTCACTGAGCATCTTTTTAAATTCTCTCTTTGTTTTAAGATAAATATTCATTTTATTGGTCAAATAGTGATTGGTAGATTGATTGAAAGATTGGTTATGGTTGCTATCCAGGCAAAATGCATTCAAGGAATGTAGTAAAAAGAAAACCTAAAGTGTAAATCACTGTCAGCCACTTTTGAGAGGAGCAGAAAGTGCCCTAGAGTTTCAGACTGAATCGATTATAAAATTGGCTTTCCATTTTTATGCCTAGGCAGGTTATTGGCGTTTCAGTTTATCCACAGTAAATCTTGCTTTCAGGTTCTTGATGACATTATTGCTTATTCTGCTTAATTAAAGCTGCTTTTGACACTGGCACTTTGTTTACTGTTATTTCACTGGCTAGCATTTGGAACTAGAAGGGAAGAAGGTGGAGTGCTAAACACCTAATTACTATCTCCAAACTAAAGAATATGTCAGATGAAATGACAACAATAAGAGAAGGGAAGAGAGGGGTTGGGAGATTGAGAGACTAGAAAAAGATTTTCAACACAAGGGTGGTCCTCAGCCAAATAAATAAGAAGCAAAGGAACAACATGCTGTCAACTGACTGAACTTAGTTATTGTAGAACACTTGATCATTGTAAAAGCATTTATTAAGTGCCAACTAGGTGCCATCCACTGAATACAAAGACAAAAATTAATCTGTCATGTGACTTCAAGGAGTTCATATTTTATGTGCTTTAAGGCTTATACTTTATATACATTATCTAATTTAATTTTCACAACAACCCAGTCAGGTAAGGGCTACAGATTATCTTTAATCCTATTATATAGATGAGAAAACTGAGGCTGAGAGAGGTTAAGTGAGTTATACAGGATCACACAGCTAGTGTCCGAGGCAAGATTTGAACTCCTTGCTTCTAAGATCACTATTTTCTACTCCACAACTATAGCATCAACTATGGAAGCTAAATAGATGCAAAACACTGGTAACACTAGTGACAGCCGGAGGCAGCTAGGTGGCACAATGGATAAAGCACTGGCCCTGGATTCAGGAGGACCTGAGTTCAAATCTGGCATCAGACACTTGACAGTAGCTGTGTGACCTTGGGCAAGTCACTTAACCCTCATTGACCTGCCACCCCCCCCCCCATTGACTTGGTTATTTTCAGCAATGCAATGATCCAAGACAACTCTGAAGGACTTATGAAAAATACAACCTATTTACAGAGAAAGAACTGATGGTATCTGAATATAGATTGAAGCATAATTTTTTGTTAGTTCCTTTATCTGAAGTTTTGTTTTTTTCTGTTTTCTTTCACAATGTGGAGAATGTAGAAATGTTTTGCATGACTACTCATGTATAAACTTGAATTGCTTGAGTTTTTGGTGGGGGTGGGGAGGGAGAGAGAAAGAGAATTTGGAACATGAAATTTTAAAACATTGATGTCAAAATTTGTTTTTACATGTAATTTGGGAAAATAAAAATTCTAAATAAACATCCATGGGGAAAAACAAAACAAAACAAACAAAAAAAAACCTAGTGAGAGCAAGGTTTGGCTCTGCATAATGAAAGAGAATGAGAAGTGAGCATAATTCCTAAGAGCCTGGAAGCATGTTCCGCAGAGACTGGAAATTTCTGTAGAGAGGCTATTTGGGGGAAAATAAAATGAATTCTATCTTTGACATGTTCTGTTTGAGATATCTTTGGGATTTCCAATTTGGAATGTAAAATGAACAGTCAGTAAATATTTATGAAATGCCTACTATTTACCAGGCACTGGGCTAAGTGCTGAGGATACAAAGAAAGGTAAAAGATAGATTCTGTGCTCAAGGAGCTCAGAGTCTAACTATGAAGATAATATGTAAACAAGTGTGCACACACAAATTATAGACAGGATACATTGGAAGTAATCAGCAAAGAGAAGGCATTAGAATTAAGGAGAATTGGGGCAACTAAGTGGTGCAGTGGATAGAGCACTGGCCCTGGAGTCAAGAGGACCTGAGTTCAAATCCAGCCTCAGACACTTAACACTTACTAACTGTGTGACCCTGGTAAAGTCACTTAACCCCAATTCCGTCACCCAAAAAAAAAAAAAAGAGTTAAGGAGAATCAGGAAAGTCTTTCAAGAAGCCAAGAAAGCCAAGAAGTAGAGATGAAGAGAAAGTATTCCAGCATATGGGGGACAACCAGTGAAAATGCCAGGAGTTGGTAGATGAAGTGTCCTGTACAAGGTACAGCAAGGAGAACAGTGTCAGCAGATCAAAAAATATGTGGGTATGTGGGGGGTGGGGGCAGAGCAGTGCTGCTGCTACAAAATATAAGAAGAGTAGAAAGTTGGTTAGGGGAAAACCCGGTTATGAAAAGCTTTCAACACAAAACAGGATTTATATTTAATCCTGGAAGCACTGGAGTTTAGTGAGTAGGGAGGTGTGCGTGGTCAGACCTGTACTTTAGGCAGATCACTTTGACAGCTTAGTACAGGATGGACTGAAGAGGGGAAGAACAAACTATATCAAATTACTTGTCTTCTCAATGCCAGGAAGGGCAAGGATGGAGGGAAAGAATTTTGAACTCAAAGTTTTAAGAAATGAATGTAGGGGGCAGCTAGGTGGTGCAGTTGATAAAGCACTGGCCCTGGATTCAGGAGGATCTGAGTTCAAATGTGGCCTCAGGGACTTGACACTTACTAGCTGTGTGACCTTGGGCAAGTCACTTAACCCTCATTGCCCTGCAAAAACAAATGAACCACAAACAACAGAAATGAATGTTTATGGTTATGTTTTACATAATTGCACATGTATAAATAACCTATATCTGATTGCTCACCACGTCAGGGAGGGGGGAGGGTAGGGTGGGAGGGAATGAGAGAGGGATAGAATTTGGAACTCAAAATTCTAAATAAATAAATGAAAGAAATGCTTGTTAAAATTATTCTGATGTGTACTTGGGGAAAATAAAGTATTAAGTAAATAAATATTTTTTAAAATAAAAAATTACATTAACAGCCTGGTACAGTAGAAGGAATGATCTATTTGGAGCTTGCCAACCTAAACCTTCCATACAGATCCAGTCCTAGGAAGGCCTCACCAGAGAAGCAGACCCCCAGAGCCTCTGAATCAGCTGAAGTGCCAGTGTCATCTGGAACTAAGCTCACAGTCTGGTGAGAGGGCTAAGCCCTGGGTAGAGGGGAGACTACAGGGGTCTATGCTGGTCCTGAGGCAGAACTTGGATTTTTCACCCCTGCTGAGAACCAGGAGGTAGGCCCAGGTGGGGGGCAGGGGGTGCACACAGACTCATCTGAGCTAACAACTACAACACACAAAGCTGGTTGATTAGCAAGTTGGTCTGGGGTCATCCATGGACCAGGAAACAGGCCAGGCGAGTGAAGAACCTGATCTTCCTTAAATCATACCACCTGGGACTTTTTAAGCTTAGAATACTGCAGCTTGGAAACAGTCCCCCACTTTAAGGAGCTAAAAGTCAAGTAAAAGAAAAGCAAGATGAGCAGACAGAGAAAGGTGAGGACCATAGAAAGTTTCTTCAGTAACAAGGAAGACCGAGGTGCACCCTCAGAGGAAGATGTCAACATCAGGGCCCCTATATCTAAAGCTTCCAAGAAAAATATGAATTGGTCTCAGGCCATAGAGGGGCTCAAAAAGGACTTTGAAGATAAAGTTAGAGAGGTAGAGGAAAAAATGGAAAGAGAAATGAGGGTGATGCAGGAAAGACATGAGAAAAAAGTCAACAGCTTGAAAAGTCAAATTGGCCAAATGGAAAAGGAGGTACAAAAGCTCTCTAATGAAAATAATTGCCTAAGAATGAGGATTGAACAGATGGAAGCCGGTGACTTTATGAGAAACCAAGAAAAAATAAAGCAAATCCAAATGAATAAAAAAATAGAGGGCAATGTAAAGTACCTTCTGGGAAAAACTGCTGACCTGGAAAATAGGTCCAGGAGAGATAATTTGAAAATTATTGGTCTACCTGAAAACCACGATTAAGGAAAGAGCTTAGACATCATCTTCCAAGATATTCTCAGGGAAAATTGCCCTGAAATTCTAGAAGAAGGAGCTAAAATAGAAATTGAAAGAATCCACCAATCACCTCCAGAAAGAGATTCCAAAAGGAAAACTCCTAGGAATATTATAGCCAAATTCCAGAGCTCTCAGGTCAAGGAGGTAATATTGCAATTTGCCAAAAACAAAGAATTCAAGTACTGTGGAGCCCCAGTCAAGATACCACAAGATCCAACAGCTTCTACATTAAAGGACTAGAGGGCAAGGAATATGATATTACAGAGGGCAAAGGAAATGGGATTACAACCAAGAATCACCTACCTAGCAAAACTCAGCATAATCTTTCAGTGGAAAAAATGGGACTTTAATGAAAAAGAAGACTTTCAGATATTTGTGATGAAAAGACCTGAACTGAATGGCAAATTTGACTTTTAAATACAAGACCCTAGAGAACCATAAAAAATTGGAGCTGGGGGACATACCTGGGGTCATAGAGTGGGCAACTGTCTTGTGTCTGAGGCTGGGTTTTGGCTGGGATACCCCTGGGTCCAGGGGTGATGCTTTGTCCACTGCATCACTTAGCTAGGTGATGACATCTTTAGGGTTAAATTGAGGGGTGAAGGGAATGCATTGGGGAGGGGGGAAGGGCAGAGTGAATGAAACAGGAAAAGGTTTATGGAGTGGGGGAAGAGATGGGAAAGGAGCAGGGCAGTAAATGAATTTTACACTGATCGGAAAGGCTCAAAGATCTCATCAGAGTTGCCTCAAGGAGGGACTAACACACACACCCAACTGGGTGGAGTAATCTATTTAATCTGGGCAGTAAATGAGCCTAACACTCATCAGAATTGGCTCAAAGACCTCAATCTCCTTAGAACTGGCTCAAGGGAAATTCCATTTAAAGTAACGTTAGATAATATAAAATACTTATATAAAATACTTGGAAGTCTACTTGCCAAGACAAACCCAGGAACTCTATGAACACAACTACCAAAAACTCTTCACACAAATCAAATCAGATCTAAATAATTGGAAAGATATAAATTGCTCATGGATAGGCAGAGCTAATATAGTAAAAATGACAATACTGCCTAAATTAATTTACTTATTCAGTGCCATACCAATCAGACTACCTAAAAATTATTTTATACAGCTAGAAAAAATAATAACAAAATTCATCTGGAAAAACAAAAAATCAAGAATATCCAGGGAAATAATGAAAAAAAAATTCACAGGAAGGTGGGTTAGCGGTACCAAACCTGGAGCTTTACTATAAAGCGGCAGTCATCAAAACTATCTGGTACTGGCTAAAAAAATAGAGTGGTAGATCAATGGAATAGGCTGGGCTCAGGAAATGCAGTAGTAAATGACACTAGTAATGTAGTGTTTGATAAACCCAAAGACTCCAGCTTCTGGGATAGGAACTCAGTATTTGAGAAAAACTGCTGGGAAAACTGGAAGATAGTATGGCAGAGATTAGGCATAGACCAACATCTGACACCTTATACTAAAATAAGGTCAAAATGGATGCATGATTTAGACATAAGAGGTGATACCATAGGTAAATTAGGAGAGAAAGGAATAGTCTACATATCAGATCTTTGGAAGGGAAAGCAGTTTATGACCAAACAAGAGATAGAGTATATTATAAAATGCAAAATGGATGATTTTGATTATATTAAATTAAAAAATTTTTGTACAAACAGAAGCAATGCATCCAAAATTAGATGGGAGGCAGAAAGCTGGGAAACAATTTTTGAGGCCAGTACTCCTGATAAAGGCCTCATCTCTAAAATATATAGGGAACTAAATCAAATTTATAAGAATCGAAGTCATCCCCCAATTGAGAAATGGTCAAAGGATATAAACAGGCAGTTTTCTGATGAAGAAACCAAAGCTGTCTATTCCCATATGAAAAAATGCTCTAAATCTCTAATGATTAGAGAGATGCAAATTAAAACAACTCTGAGATACCACCTGACACCTATCAGATTGGCTAAAATGACAAAAAAGGAAAAAAATAAATGTTGGAGAAGCTATGGGAAAATTGGAACACTAATTCATTGTTGGTGGAGCTGTGAACTGATCCAACCATTCTGGAGAGCAATTTGTAATTATGCCCAAAGAGCTATAAAGCTGTGCATACCCTTTGATCCAGCAATACCACTTTTAGGTCTTTGTCCCAAAGAAATCATGGAGGGGGTAAAGGGACCCACATGTACAAAAATATTTATAGCTGCTCTTTATGTGGTAACAAGGAATTGGAAGTTGAGGGGGTGACCATCAATTGGGGAATGGCTAGACAAGTTGTGGTATATGAATACAATGGAATATTATTGTGCTGTAAGAAATGATGAGTAGGAGGAGTTCAGAGAAACCTGGAGGGTCTTACATGAGCTGATGATGAGTGAGATGAGCAGAACCAGAAGAACATTGTACACAGTATCATCAACATTGAGTGTTGATCTACTGTGATGGACTATATTCTTCTCACCAATGCAATGGTACAGAAAAGTTCCAGGGAACTCATGATAGAAGAGGATCTCCAAATCCAAGGAAAAAAAAAAAGAACTATGGAGTATAGATGCTGAATGAACCATACTATTTCTTTTGTTTTGGGTTCTGTTGTTTTTTTTTCTATTTTGAGGTTTTTTATCATTGCTCTGATTTTTTCTCTTATAACAGGACTAATACAGAAATAGGATTAATGTTATTATGTGTATATATATGTGTGTGTGTGTATAGATATATCTATATCTATATAGAATTATAGATATATAGGTATAACCTATATCAGATTACCTGCTGTCTAGGGGAGGGGGGAGGGAGGGGAGGGAGGGAGAAAAATCTGAAATTGTAAAGCTTGTATAAACAAAAGTTGAGAACTATCTTTACATGTAACAGAAAAAATAAAATACCTTATATGTAAAATTAAAAAAAAAAAGAATTCCCTCAAGGAGGGAATAATGTACACACTCAATTGGGTGGAGTAATCTCTCTAACCCTGCAGGAAGATAGGAGGGGAAGGGGATAAAGAGAGAGGGGCAAAAGAAGGAAGGGCAGAGTGGGGGAGGGGACAGACAGAAGCAAATCCCTTTTGAAAAGTGATAGGATGAAAGAAGATGGATAATAAAAGAAATATCATGGGGAAGGGAATAGGATGGAAGGGAAACAGTTAACAATAGTAATCATGAAAAAGAGAAAAGGTGGGAAAATTGTACAAAAAATATTTATAGCAACTCTCAGTGGAGGCTAAGAATTGAGAATCAAGGGAATGTCCATCAAATGAGGAATGATGGAAAAATCTGTGCTATATGATTGTAGTGGAATGGTCTTGTGCTACAGGAAATGAGAAAGAGGATGATCCTTGAAAAACCTGGAAAGACTAATGAAGTGAGCAGAGCTGGGAGGACATTGTGACAGCAGTACTGTTCAATGAGCAATTGTGAATGACTTAACTACTCTCAGCAATGCAATGATCCAAGACAATCCCAAGGAACTAATTAGGAATCTTACTATGCACCCCCATAGAAAGAACCGCTAAAAAGAACACTTGTGGATTGTACATACATAACCTGGTTGTGATCTTGTGGAGGGGGGAGGAAAGGGAGGGAGAGAGGGAGAAAAATTTGGAACTCTAAATCTTATGAAAATGAGTGTTGAAAACTAACCTTACATGTAACTGGAAAAAATAAAATAAATATTTATTGCTTAAAAAAAATCATCTTAGAATCTTGATCATTTAGTCAGTTCCAAAGCTACCTAATTTGCCCGCAATGATAACATGAGAGACTTTGCCAAATCTTTTGCTGAAATCTAAGTAAACAATTTCAGCATTTCCCAATCCATCAGTCTAATATCTCTCTCAAATAAGAAAACAAACATGCCTGTATGGATGCTCTTCTCATTTAGCTAATCCAGAAAAGGGGCACACCCTTTTACAAAACTGTCTGTTGCCTTAATGTGTATGAGTAGAGGAATCATAGGAAACCTCACTATAGCCACTGTGATAGGCAGAGAAGATACTTTCCCACTGTAATGGAATGTACTTTAACAGAGGCTGGATTTGCTCTGCCCTGTATCAACACAGTGATGCTATAGTCATTTGATATATCTTTAGCACTCTGGGAGATGAGGTCCACATAAATAGTAGTAGGCTTGCTCTCTGCCTTCCATCTCTCTTCTCATTACTGAGCAATCAGGAACACCTCAACCCTTTGTAGCCATGAAGTGCCTGAGTAGGTGAAGACCACCATTAACATCTAAACCTTTAATATCTAAAAACCTGCTCCTTTATCACTGGACCTTGAGAATGGGACTCTACACCCAGCCCAATTCAGGCTAATTCTAGAGACTTCTTTGCTCTAGAACCTGTTGGCAGGTACAGATTCTGCCCTAAATCATCTCAGAAAGCCATAACTTCCAGCCAGACATCAGGCTTCTCACTGGTATGACCTTAACAAGGACCAGAACCTCAGACTCCAAATATTTCACCACCAGGACCTCATCAAAGAGTAGGTGCTCAGACACCGGGCCCCTGAACATTCCATATGGGGAGAATCTTCTAGCTGTGTATCATTCCAGGATAAAGACTAGTGGTGAATATGAGTTTAGTCAAGCACCTGAGGGCCTGATAACCAGACCCAAAAACCTTGATGGATCAACCCTCTCTTTCCCTGATGTTTGCTTCACTCTCTCATAACTCATAACTCATAACTCATCCCTATGCCTCCAGAGTACATGATCTGCTGTGTCCTTTTCTATTGTTCCTTTTGGAATTTCCATATGAATGTTATCAAATTTCCTTAACTTCTTACATGCATTGAAACATAGCTCTTTCCAAAAGATAGCTTTTCTAGTAGTTGGTGTACTTTTTTTTCATGTACCTACATGAACTGGTCTGGGAGTAGTATTAGTAATAGTAGGTGGTGGTAGTAGTAGTAGTAGTGGTAGTAGTAGTAATAGTGATCATAATAACTTTTATATAGAACTTAATATGTGTTGGACAATGTTAAATGCTTTACAATTAATCTCATTTGATCCTCACAACTCTGGGAGGTAGGTGCTACCATTATCACTGTTTTACAAGTGAAGAAACTGAGGCAAAACAGAGGTTAAGCCACTTGCCCAGAATCATAGTAAGAGTCTGAGGCTGAATTTGCACTCAGGACTTCCTGACTCCAGGCCCAGCACTCTATCCACTGTGCCTCCTAGCTATCTCTAGCTATGCTTCTTGGCTTCAGCTCCTTAGGGTATTGGTAATGGGCCTGGGCATAGTATAGACAGCCATTCAACTTTGTCCTTACTACAGCCCTGAAACCCTGAATTCAAGTGAGCCTCGGCCTTCTCCCCATAGCAAAGATTACAGGTATGTGCCACCATGACTAAACACATTTCTTTATTTCTATTGAAGGCAATACCATTTTTCTATTTATCCAATTTCACAACTTCAAAGTCATCCTCAACTTTTCACTTTAACTCATTTTACCTAGACTATCAGTTGCCAAGTCTTACTGATTATACCCTTACATTCTATCTCATATCTGTCCCCTTTTGTGATTGTCTCTTCAATCATTTCCCCTAACCCATATGCTATTTTTTTCTCTCTCTTATCTACTGGTTTCTTCTCTGCTATCTTCAAACGCATACAAATCTTGTCCATTCTCAAGAAATCTTCATTCAATAAAATAAAGGGCTGAAGCAAAATCTTTTATGTTTCAGCTGAAGTTAAAAAAAACAAACAAGAATAGCAATCATGATACAAGACAAGGTAACAGCAAAAGGAGACTTGTTGAAAGGAGACAAACAGAGAAACTATATTTTGCTCATGCCACTATAGACAATGAATTATTTTCAGTGTTTGACATATATGGACTAACTGGCATAGCATCTGAATACAGAAAAGAAAAGTTATATGAGATAGGTAGAAATGGGCTATAAACCATATTAGTTAAGGATATCAAAGTATCCCTTTTAAAGTCTGGCGTGGAGGGGGAGGGGAGAAAAAGAAATTTACGGGGTATCAAATATTTAAAGGGAATAACAATAAAGGAATAGCAAGTTGTATATAATATATTTGCATTTTCCTGTACAATCATTCATTTTATGATACTGTGTTATAGAAATTCTTGTTTTATTACATAAGTTAAAAAGAAAATAAATAAATGTTAAAACAAAACAAAGCTTAAACAAATCTATCAAAAAAACAAGAAAGAAAATGCAGACTTGAATAGAATTTTAGAAAATTTAGATATGGTTCTCTAGCCATCAATGAATGGGAATAGAGAATATATTTCAGCAATGCATGACACTTTTACAAAAATTGACCTTTTATTGGGGTATAAAAAGCCTTCATAATCAAGTAGAGAATATAAGAAATATTAAGCGTGTCATTTACTGATATCCAATAAAGGGCTGTTAAAAAATTAAAAATTATTTGAAAGCTAATTTAATCTTAATTCATGGGTCAACAAATAAATTATAAGACAATAGACATTGTCATCAAAGAAAATAAAACAATAAGACTCTGTGTCAAAACTTTTGGGATGCAGATAACTGCAGTTCTGAGGGGGTAATTTATATCTCTGAACACCTTTAACCACAAGAAAGAAAAAGAACTAATCAATAAATTGGGTGTGCAAATAAGAAAGCTATAAACCCAAGAACTTTTTAAAAATCCAGCTAAATTCCAATATAGGAAATTCTGAATATGAAATGAGAAATTAACAAAATTGAAAGAAAGAAAATTGAATTGATAAATGTTTTGATTAAAAAAACATTAAAATAGACAAACAGCAGTTATTCTGATTCAAAAAGAAAAACCAAATAATTTTTTTAAAAAAGAGAAATCACAGCAAATGAAGATGAAATTAAGGAATTTAGTAGAAACTATTTTCCCTAGTTATATGACAACAAAATTAAACATTTTAAATAAAATAAAATGGACAAATATAAATGTAAAAGTAAATAGAATAGAAAATATTTATTAAAATATAAAATAACTACATTTAGAGAAACCTTGTATGAACTAATACAGAGTTGCATTGGCAAATCTCACAGAAATGAATGCAACAATATATACAATAGCAACAGCATTGCCACATAAAGAACTTTGAAAGATTAATAATTCTTATCAATGCAATGACAAATTACAATTTCAGAGGACTAATGAGGAAATGTGCTATTGTCTTACTAACCAAAGGATTATATATTCAAAGGACAAAATCAGAAATATTTTCAGACATGGAAAATGTGCATATTTATTTTGCTTGACTACACTTATTTGTTACAATGATTTTTGTTTTTCCTTTTTTTTTTTTATGGAGAGGAAATTTAGTAAAGTGAGAGGAGCTTGTGATAGGGTTGCCAAAAAATAAGAAATTAAGAAAAAGAGGGTCACTGAAGCATATTTTAAAATGCTTAGGAGAGAATAGAAAAAAGTGTCAAATGAGCGGGACAAATAAGACAGCTTTGAAAGTAACATGAATTTATTATAGGCTTTTAAAAAAGCAAGCGATAGATGATTGAGATTCATTTTATAGAAAAAAAAGAAAGCGTACCTCCCCCAAATGCAACCCAAAATCACTAAACTATGTCATCCCCTCTAGCTATCCTCCCATATCTCTCCTCCCATTCTCAGCCAAATTCCTAATAAAAAATGTTTATACTCTTCTACTCCCTTTCCTTTCATCACTTCTCTACCTTTTGTAGTCTGGCTTCCAATCTCATCACTTAACTGGAACTCCTTTTTTTCTTTCTTTTTTTTTTAGTGAGTCAATTGGGGTTAAGTGACTTGCCCAGGGTCACACAGCTAGTAAGTGTTAAATGTCTGAGGCCGGACTTGAACTCAGGTACTCCTGACTCCAGGGCCGGTGCTCTATCCACTGCACCGCCTAGCTGCCCCTGGAACTCCTTTTTTTCTAAAGTTACCAAAGGTGTTTCTGTCTCTCTCTCTGTCTCTCTCTGTCTCTGTCTCTGTCTCTCTTTTAAATGGGGCAATGAGAGTTAAGTGACTTGCCCAAGGTCACACAGCTAGTGTCAAGTGTCTGAGGCCAGATTTGAACTCACGTCCTCCTGAATCCAGGGTCAGTGCTTTATCCACTATGCCACCTAGCTGCCCCGCAAAGGTCTCTTAATTGCAAAATCTGATAGTCTTGGCCTTCATCCTTCTTGACCTATAAGTATCATTTACTTCTGTTGACTACCCTTTCTTCCTGGATAGTCTCTTTTTTTTTGGATTTTAGAGACAGTGCTGTATCCTGGTTCTCTTATTAATCTGGTGACTTATTCTCAGTCTTCTTTGTTAGTTATCATCCATATGTATGCCTAAACTGTGGATATACCCAAGGATGTTGTAAGGCTCAAATGGATGTAAAGCACTTTGCAAATCTTACTCAGCACTATATAAATGCCAGTTGTTGTTGGTTGTCAGTATTATTGCTATTCTACAGTCTGGTGATGATTTCATTTCCCGAGCCTTCTATTGCACTCCTATTGAACTAAAGCATTTTTAAAAGAGCAATACAGGAGTGTACTGGTAAATGTATAACAACTGGGCTGGGAAAGGAGAGTGTATGCATATATACCTTTAAATTAAGTCTGCATCATTAACACTTTCTTAAGTGTAGACAATCAAAAAACCGAATCAAACCTTGATTTTTATTTCAGACTTCTGAGGTATAAATGCTCACACTGAAAATTTACCAATAAGCTCTCACAAGTTAGTTATAGCTGGCTCCTGGTATACCTCAAAGGCTCTGTCTTATGCCCTGAAGAATAGGTTATAGAGCAGGGTCTGAAACGTGTTATCATTTGCCTTGTAAGTGTTCATGTCACTGTGCCTAGAGATAATTGAAACAATTCTTTTTTTCTCATTCCAATAGTGAATTATCAGAACTGGTTCTTGTTGCTAAACACATCATGACATGTTGAATCATGAGAATTCTGGCAAGTTTTGTTTGTTAGTCTCTTCCAGAAGTTCTTCTCTTCAAGACAGTAGTTTACCCTATCCTATTAGTCTGATCCTTTGGAGTAAGTAGTTATGCTGACAGTTTTGACAAGGTTTCTTTCCATCTGGGTTTGTTGTGGAAGAAGGTCCAGGGCAATAATATTTGCTATTACTCTTCCATGGTTGTTGACAAGTACACATTTAGAAGACTGGAATGGGATGCATTCCACTTTTGATGACATAATAAAAGATGTAGGCTTTTTTAAAAAAGGATATCAAATAAAGAAAAATATATAAAGGTAAAGCCATAGAAATAGTTTTAGAAATTTTAGTTAACCAGTAGAGTAACCTGGCTTCTTTATTAGTTTGTGTGTAATACCAGTCTATAAATGACATTATTATCAAATAGCTTGTAATACCAGTTATTTAAGGTAAATGCCCTGAGGCAATCTTAAATTATGTAAATTCTATCCCTACATTGTGAGAAGTCTCAAGAGTTAAAAAGTAATCTATAGTTTATGTTCCTTGTGTTACATAAAATCAAATGAGGCAATATTTGTAAAGCACTTAGCCCAGTGCCTGACACATAGTAGGGGGTGGTCCTGAATTCTGGAGTTATCTCTGCCCCCTGGTGGTGATCAGGCAGTAGCCATGTCTAATGGGCTTCTCTTGCTTTTCAAGGTGTGTCCATCCTTTAGCTAGTAAGCCAGTTTAAACTTTAATAGCCCCAAACCCCCATGTCAAATAGGAATATAAATGTTAATGATAAATTGTTTTTATTGTTGTTGTTATCCATTTAAATTTGAGGACAGGATAGAGAATATGGGCAGATTTCTGTCTTCTAAATCATCAGTCTTCAAAATGTAGTGTCATCATTTTACTTGAAGTGTCATGAATTCCCAAAACATAAAACTTATGCATTTTTGCAACATTAAAAATTGATATAGGAGGCATTATCTCAACTGAAGCTGTCTATTAACTGACACGTCCATAATACAATGATTTAAATTAAATGATGTTAGTAATGACCCTGAAGGTCATTGCACAGTATTGGAGTACCATCTTAATCATGAAAGAAACATTGTTTGATTTGGTACAGTTTTAGCATTAAGTGTATTTTATTTTATTCTGTTTGATAATCTCTAATCAAGAATAATGTTAACATAAACTCTATATTTACGGGTGATATGCATACACTGTCTTCTCTGATCCTCAGATACTATTATGCCAGTTTACAGAAAAGGAAAATGAAGTTTAAAAAGGAGAAATTACTTTCCCAAGGTCACATTAGTTATCAATCAACATTATTAATTAATTGTTGCTCAATTAATAAATGAGGTATTTTAGAATCCAGATCTTCAGATTTCAAATTCGGTGCCCTTTTCACTACACAGCACTATCTTAATATAGATAATGGAAATGTAACTCCATTAATGAGAATACTGGATTGACTAACTGACTAATGAATTTACTCATTCAATAAATGTTTACTGAGTGTCAATTATGCAATATGTGTAAAGCACTGTTCTTTTTATCATGAGGAGTACAAACTAGAATAATTCTTAGTCCCTGCTTCATAATGTTTGCAGTTAAGTGAATTAGCCAACATATTTCATGCTAAAGCTCAATATAAGCAATTTAAAATATGAACTCCTTTTTGGATTATTTAGAGATAATAACTTGAACAATTTAGGAGTAATTGATTGCTGAATGCAAACTGAAAACTGTATCTATAATGATGATAGATAAATTATATCTATAATAAAGAAAACCTAAAAGTCTAAATTACCCCCCCCCGTCCATAAATGATGGCAATAAAATTCCACAATATGCCACTTAGGTCTAGATATGATTTTCAGTGAGAAGTGGCATGGTATAATGGATAAATAGAGTTGTCCTTGAAGCTAGGAAGATCTAGATTCCAGTCTCACCTATGATACATAATGCTTGCATGTTACTTTAATTTTCAGTTCATTCATTCAATAAAGTTGCATTCAATAAAGATTTATTAAGTGACTATTATGTGCCAGGCACTGTGTTAAGCAATGGGGATACAAAAGAAGGAAAAAGACAATCTCTTGTCCTCGAGGAGATTAACATTTTAATGAGGGAGACAACATGCAAGCAAATATATACAAAGAAAGTTATACACAGGATAAATAATGTCTGGGAGGAAATAGGTGATGGGGGTGCTTGGGTATTCCTCTTTAAAGAATTATACCCTCAAAAAAAAAAAGAATTATACCCTCGGGGCAGCTAGGTGACACAGTGGATAGAGCACCTGCCCTGGATTCAGGAGGACCTGAGTTCAAATCCAGCCTCAGACACTTAACACTTACTAGCTGTATGACCCTGGGCAAGTCACTTAACCCCAACTGCCTCACCAAAAAAAAAAAAAAAAAGAATTATACCCTCTCTGCACACAAAGCCAATTAGAATAAAATCATCTTTTATTTAGGCTACAGAAAGGGACCAAATCAAAGACTTCCCTTAAGGGGAGAAAATGGCTTAGACATGATTTTCTGAGGCACATTTCTCCTCAAACAGAAGAAAGGCAAAAGCCTAGATGGGGTGACCACCACCTGACAATGGAAAGTTACCTTTGGGGGTGGAGGAAGGCTTGAATGAGGTTGTAGTCCTGACTTCTGGGGTTATCTCTGCTCCCTGGTGGTGATCAGGCAGTAGCCATGCCTAGTGGATTTATCTCTCTTGCTTCTCAAGGTGTATCCATCCTTTAGCTAGTAGGCCAGTTTAAACAGTGGAATAAAGAGGGGTTAGGGAAGACTTCCTGTAAAAGGTGGGATTTTATTTTATTTTTTAAAAACATTTTATTTTTCCCCAATTACATGTCCACACAATTTTTAGTGTTCATTTTTACAGCATTTTGAGTTCCACTTTTTTCTCCTTCGCTCCTTTTCTTCCTCTCTCCCCAAAATGGTAGGCAATTTGATATAGGTTATATATGTGCTTTCATGTAAAACACATTTCCATATTAGTCACAGTTGTGAAGGAAGAAGCAGATCAAAAGAAAAAAAAACCATGAAAAAGAATAAAATGAAGTGAAAAAAACATGCTTCGAACTGCATTCAGAATCCATTAGTTCTTTTTCTGTTGTGGCTTGCATTTTGCTTCATGAGTATTTGATGTGGATACTTGTGTTGCTGGGAAGAGCTGAGTCATTCACAATTGATCATCACACAATGTTGCTGATACAAGGTTTTCTTGGTTCTGCTCATTTCACTTTACATCAGTTTATATAAGTCTTCCCAGGTTTTCCTGAAATCTGCCTCTCTATCATTTCTTATTGCACAATGGTATTCCATTACATTCATATACCACAGCTTGGTCAGCCATTCTTTAATTGATGGGCATCCCAGAATTTTAGTTGGGACTTAGAGGAAACCAGGAAGGTCATGAATTGAATCAGAAAAGTAAGAGCTGTTCAGGCATGGGAGACAGCCAGAGAGAATGCCTATAGCTGAGAGATAGAGTGTCTTGCTTGTGGAACAGCCAAGAAACTAATGTCACTGAATTGGAGTACATTTTGGAGAGTAAGATGTAGGAAAACTGTGAAAGTAGGAGGGGACTAGGTTCTAAAGGGCTTTGAATGCCAAGCAAACTATTTTGTACTTGTTCTTGGATGCCAGAAGATGCCACTGGAGCTTATTTAGTAGGGGGGCAGGTTGGTGGTGGCATGATCAGACCTGTTTTTTTTGGAAATCACTGTAGTGGTTGAATTGAGAATGGATCAGAGTGGGGAGATAAATGAGGCTGGCAGACCCACTAGCAGGTTATAACACTAGTCCAAGTATGAGGTGATGGGTACTTGTACTAGAGTGATGTCAGTGGAGTGTTAGAGGAGAGAATGGAGCATATTCCAGAGCAGGACTTCTTAAACTTTTTCTACTCGAGATCCCTTTTCACCCATGAAATTTTTATACAACCCTGGGTATATAAAATAGATATACATAACCTTCCACTGTTTTTTCACAACTCCCATTTAGTTACATGACCCCATATAGGTGTTTAAGAAGCTTTGTTTAAAGCACAGTTTAAGATGCTTTGTTTTAGAGATGTTGCAAAGATGAAATTCATAGGCCTTGGCAATCAACAGCTTGGATAAGGGGAGTAAGAGATAATGAGGAATTCAGTATGACATCTAGCTTATAATTCTCAAGACAAATACTTTCTACTGCAGAAGGTATGCATGAAACTGAATTATTAAAAAAACACAATGAGGGGGCAGCTAGGTGGCACAGTGGATAAAGCACCGGCCCTGGATTCAGGAGTACCTGAGTTCAAATCTGGCCTTAGACACTTGACACTTAACTAGCTGTGTGACCCTGGGCAAGTCACTTAACCCTCATTGCCCTGCAAAAAACCCAAAAAACAAAAATACCCACAATGGAATGAAACCCTAGAGCATCATCTTCTCAAGATTTTCTTTTATCTGTCTTCAAATAATGAAGCTGCTCTTTAAAATATAAAATACTCTGTGGCCAGTTCTATATTACCAAATACCGTGGCATGGTGGGAATGCAACAACAGAAGCCAAGAAAAACAATTCTTCATTCAAAACTCATACATTTAAGAGCAACCCTCACTTTATCCTGTTGAAGCAAGAGGTGTGTCTTGCCAGTAGAGTCATCAGCTAGCTCATCTTCCAACCCCAATTGAATGGAGGCCATGGATTTCCTGATCTGATTCTCAGCAGCTATAAACATCTGTAACATTTTGATGCGAAGATGAATGATCCACAGGGGCCTCCAGCTGTTTGTTAAGAGTCCACCAACAATTCATTGTGGCTTCAAACAGATGTTTCTGCTTTGAACACTGGGAATTTAATGTGTAGTTTTCCGTTTGCTGCCAATGATGATGGTTATTAACAACAATACTCTCAAAAAAACCCTTGGTATCCACTGAGTTGAATAGTAGCAAGGTTTGCCTTGAAGTTACCTTTTTTTTCCAGTAGTACAAACTTTAGTTTTATAGATATAGGCTCTGTGTAGAGATCAAACATTATGGAATGATAGTTGTTGTTTCCTTGCAAAATCAAAGCCTGGCAGCCCCAAACACATATGTGTTTCTTTCATTTTTAACATCTTTTTCAGATCCAAAGATCTCTTTGCTGAAATACTGAAAGAAATAACTTTTTGGAAGATTATTTTTAAATGGGCTCAGAGACTCATGTAAAACTTGGATTCAATATGAATTCCTTAATATTAGCTCTGCTGTTTTCATCCATGACAGTAAAGAATGAAAGAATTGGTAGTCCCTTGGGCCGTTCAGTTTATACCTGGAGTATTTTTTCCAGGTCTTGATGCATTATTTTAGAAAGAATATTGACAACTCACGAAACAAAGGAAAAAAAATTCCCTTTGTCCTAAAGAATCCCCTTTGTACTTCCTATTTGGTGGCCTAAAGTGGGACAGAATTTGCTGAAAATCACACAGCTTTTAGACCAATTACAAAATTTAACTATTGGTCACTACTTAGTATTTTGGTATCCTTGGGGAAGTCAGTTCCCTTTATTGGGAGTCCTTTCTTTGTCTATATCATAGAAGACTATGATTGACTAAATGATCCCAAATCATTTGTAAATATTATAGGGTTGGAAAATATTTTTAAAATACAGTTTCTTATGTTTGGGAAATTAAAATCAACTTTTTTCTCTAGGAGTTTATTTAAGAAAAGGAGAAATAGAATGTCTCCTAAAGATTTTTTTTCATGATCAAAAATGAAATAAATTTGTGAGTATTTCTATAACAATATATTTTCATCAGCAAAGACAGTAGAATGGCCACATTTGGATCCCAGCACCTTAGGATAAAAGGAAGTTGAAATAACACTTAAGGAGTCAAAGTGAGAAAGTGTTGCCTCTGTTAGACGCAACATGTCTTCAAATCATGAAAGGATTATTTCACTAGATGTTTCAGTGGTGAAAATACCAGAAAGGAAGGAAGGAAGGAAGGAAGGAAGGAAGGAAGGAAGGAAGGAAGGAAGGAAGGAAGGAAGGAAGGAAGGAAGGAGGGAGGTGAGTTTTATGAAACCCTGGATTAATAGGATTAATAGGAGTGAAATGTCCTTCAACTGAACTCCAGACTTAACCCAGATAGCTAGCAGATAAAAGACCTTACCTAGTGACTTCTTTTCCCTCAGGATAGTAAGTCCCTATCTTATGGTAACATTTGGGTGTCCTCATCCTTGCCAAACCCTTTTTTGGAATCCTGTAGTCTTATCATGATGCTTCTGTATTTACTCCATACTTCTTATAACTGAAATTGTTAAACTACTTTTTGCTTCTGGCTTGATTTCTGTATCATACTATTGAAACTAACAATGCCCTGTAATCAGTGGACTAAAACCATATATACCCTCAGAAATGGAGAGTCCTATACACAGTATCATCAACATCTACTGTGATGGACTATATTCTTCTCACCAATGCAATGGTACAGAAGAGTTCCAGGGAACTCATAATAGAAGAGGATCTCCAAATCCAAGAAGAAAAAAAAGAACTGTGGAGTATATAGATGCTGAATGAACCATACTGTTTCTTTTGTTTTTGGTGCTGTTGTTTTTTTCTATTTTGAGGTTTTTCATCATTGCTCTGATTTTTTTCTCCTATAACATGACTAATGCAGAAATAGGATTAATGTTATTATGTGTGTGTGTGTGTGTATATGTATATGTATATGTGTATATATATATAAAACCTATATCAGATTACCTGCTCTCTAGGGGAGGGGGAAGGGAGGGGAGGGAGGGAGAAAAATCTGAAATTGTAAAGCTTGTATAAACAAAAGTTGAGAACTATCTTTACATGTAATGGAAAAAAATACTTTATTAATTAAAAAAAAAAGAAATGGAAAGTCCTCTGAGCTTAGGAGGGAAGTCTCCACATGATCATGTGTTTTGCTACTTTTCTTCTTGGGACAATAAAATATTAAATTGATATTATTTTTTTCTGTCTGTCTCTGATTTGTAGGAGAAATTAAACATTACTTTTGGTTCATTGTAAGAGATAGGTAGATATATCATGTTCTCTTTCTAGTTAGTAGGAGATATAATATTATAATTTCTCTGATCTGTTTATTAATTTGTAGGAGAAATTAAACATTATTTCTCTGATCTGTTTGTAGGAGGCAGGCAGATACAAAAGCTATATTTTAATATTTGACACTTGGAAATGCTCCAAACCACAACCCCTTAATTTCATTAGCTCTCTAGAGCAAAAATAGTTTTGCTATTCTACCATCTCTTTGTCATGACCCTATTCTCTAACCTTTTCTATCCACCAAAAATATGAACTCCACCTCTGGTCCCCTAGATCTGATTGGGGAGCTTTTTACCTTATCAGGGGAGCTGAGATCCAGGCCTCCACTCAATTTTCCACAATGTCATCATAAAATAGCAAGGATATTTCCCCCACTCCTTCTAACACCCTTTATTTGTTGTCTTCCCTTATTAGAATGTAAGCCCCTTGAGGGTCTAGACAATTTTTTTGCTTTGTATCTTAGCAAATTACATTTAGCAAAGTACCTGGCACATGGTAAGTTTTGTCCAGAGCAACCTACTTAGCTAAGAGAGCCACACTGAAATAAGAAAATGGCAAATATTTGGTATGCACTAAATGAAGCTTCAGTTGAAGAAAGAGAAATTTAATAACAGCTGTTATGGTTACTTTGGATTGTAGATTTTCAGCATGTCAAGATGGCTAGTGTTGCAAGAAAAAAAATGTTAAGGAACATGGCTGGTGGATAGGGCTCTGAACTTGGAATCAGGAAGACCTGGCTTTAAGCCCTATCTTTTACACTTCTAGCCAAAGGCCAGTAATTTCACTTCTCTAAGACTCTTTTTCCTTGTTTGCAAAATAATAATAATAATAATAATAATAATAATAATAATAATAATAATAAAGCACTTGTAGTATCTCATTCAAAGAGTTGCTAGACTAGAAGTCTAAAAGATGTAGGTTTAATTCCTGCCTGCGACACATTAGTATAATACATTATAATATATAATATAATATAATACCTTGTAAGATGTTGTACATACAGGCAAGGATGTGGGTGAATTCCCCACATGTAGCACAAGGGAGGATGCTGAGGGTAGAAGAACCCAGAAAACACTGCACTGCATAATCCCTCTCCCCTAAAGTGCTTTTTCCCTTGGCTCTCGAACTTCTTAAGGAACAGTAGGTCTAAGCAGAAATTCAGGTTCAGATTATAAATTACTTTCTTTGGTTTTTACTTATTTTTTTCCCCTTATAACCTTGGACTTTTTAAAAGAAATAGTAGCAGCCAACCCCATGAAATTTGTAAGTTGTATTTATGTATGGGGGTGGGGGTGGGGGGAGAAGCTATACAGCCCTTTGGTCTACTGTAGCCTCCTTACTCGATCACTGCATAGATCCTGACACATAGGAAGTGTTTAATAAATGCCTGTTGATTGACTGTATGGTCTATTGTATTTATTCCAGACCATCTCTGACTCCTCTGTCACCAGGGCTGCCTGAATAACTCCATAACTACAACTAGCAAGTTTAATTAGTTTTATGTATTAGGAAAGACAAATTAGAATAGAAAGGAGAGAACAAATAGGACACTCAGTACAGGAAAGAAACTGATCCATAAAGGCAGTGGAAATAGAGCAGCCAGTGATTTTCTGACTGCAGGGAGCTTCCTGCTTAAATTCTAGACATGGGAACAATTAATAAATTTCTTCTCCCACTGGGAGCCATGACTAATGGGCAGGAGGGCATCTCATCTGGACCTGAGAATTCATACAGCTTTCACAATAAGTGGTTTTCAGTCTTTCTGCATGTAAATACTGGGGAGGAAATAAGTCTGGGGTACCAACACTGTCTGACATATTTTTCTCTCTCAAGTTGGAGAATGTCTTCTCTCTAATTCTTTGCCTCTCTCCTGTCCTGTTGCCTTCCCCGAACTCTCTACCAATCAATCTCAGTTACCTACGCAAATAGCCTCCTAAAATTTCTCTCAAAAACACTGAGTTTATGACCCATATCTTCCTACTGCACAAGGGTATTGTAAGGTTCAAATGATGTTTGTGAAAGCACTACATAAGTGTCAGCTATAATAATTATTACCCATAGTGCTTCATTCAACCAGGTGTGCCATATTTGTTGTTCAGTAATTTTTTCAATCACGTCCGACCCTGTGACTCCATTTGTGGTTTTCTTGGCAAATATACTGAACTGCTTTGCCATATTAGTGGAATACTAATATCTTAATAAAAGTAAGAAATAATATATTTGAGGGGCAGATGGGGGAAAAGACTAAACATTGCTATGTTTTCTTTTCTTTCACATATGAATAGAAAAAGAAATCTCATCTGTGTATCTGAAGCTTGGGCTCTTAACTAGTGAGAGAGGTTGGTTGTGGCTAAGTTACTGCAAGGTGAATGACATTGTGAACAGCTGATAGACAGGTAGGTGGGATGATTAAGAGAACCAAGGAATAATAACTTCTTTTTTCACCTATGCTGTGCTTTATTTCCTTCTGCAAAACTTGCTGCCTTTTCTGCTCTTTTTAGTTTAGTAGCCAGGATGGTAGTGCCTGCAGCACTTGAATGGCTGAGTCATTCAAATTAATAGATATGTATGGGTTGTCTCCTGGAATAGAAAATAAATAATATGCTATTCAAAAACTTTTGATGACAGTATGATCCATTATGGGATTTGAGGGTGTGAACATGGAAGGCAGGCTGTGTGTAGTGAGATGAGTGGAATAGGTTTAGGACTTGTCTAGCTCCAAACAGCAGAACTGAGAACCTCAAACAGAAATTGCTAAGCCACAGAAAACTTCCTAATATATTAGAGTTTGTTCCAAAGTCAAATAAACTGTCAAGATATTTCTAGCTATGATCACTGATGGTACTTCAGGGGGTGACAGGGATGATAATTGTTCATGATGTCCACACGACCATGGATGCACTGTTGGAAGGGATTTACCAAGTTACCCTATATGAAATTCTCATTTTCCATTTGAGGAAACTGAGGCTAGGAAGAGGCAAAATGACCTTGTCCAAGGTATACAGCTAGTAAGTGTCAGAAATTGCTGACGCAAACTTAGGATCTTCCTGAGACCATCTCCAGCACTCTATAAACATTCCTAACAAATGGCCAATGAGTCAAAAAAGACTTCTTGATGCAACCCATTCCTTTTTCTTAGAGCTATATAATCTTAAATGAATCTTTAAGTTTCATGAGTTCAAAGCATATGGACCATAATGAGCCAGATTTCATTGCTGATAAAAAAGTATGAATTGCTCATGTTTTGGAATAAATCCATATTGGGCACTTGAGTTCCACTTATGTCACCACCTCAAAGAGAGCAGTTTTCCTTCTTCCTCACTTTCTAATAGGTTAACTTGAAACTATAGCTTCTAGGAGAGTTTTCTATAAACAAGTTACTTGAATTGAGATGACTAGTTCCAGAGTCTTAAAAGATTATCATACAGTAAGCCTGAGTTTGAAGATTTTTTTTTTTTGGTTTCAATAATGCTTTTTTGCAATAAAAATGGTGAAATGCAGACTTCTGGTTGTTGAGCAGGACTAATAAGTACCACAGAGGGTGGGTGGGATAATCAGTATTAAAGAGTGCTGCAGGCATTTAGAAAACAATGATGTCATTTTTTTTGACTTGTTAGGTTTTTCTGTGAATACTGTAATTCTGCCCTTTCCCAGAATTTAAGAAACCATTTAGTATAGTTCCATACTTTTTTCAGATAAAGAAACTAAGGCAGAGGCACTGATTTACTGAAGATGACACTAGTTTGTGTCTAAACTGGAACTGGAGTTATATAGTCTTCTTATTACTGAACTAGTGTTCTTCTCTCTACACTGCACATTTACCTTTCCTGAATACAACCCCACATCTCTCTAGTCATTTACCCACCCACAGTGAGTTTTCAATAATTTCGAAGAACATTGCTGAATTTCATCTGAATGTGAACACTCTCTTTTGCCTTCTTTCTCAAGCATTTGTTGTTGTGTTATTCAGTAGTTGCAATTGAAATGGGGAAAATGGGGTAGGGGATTTGGGATAGGGGTTAGGGGTTTGTTGGTCCTTAGGAAATCCTCTTTAAAGAATTATACCCTATTTGCACACAAAGCAATTAGAATAAGATAGTAGTTTATTTAGGGCTGGGGAAGGGAAAACCAAGAGAGAAATCCTTGGACTTCTTCTCATGGGGAGAAAGGCATGGCAAGAGCATGGCTCTGAGATACCAATCTCCTTGAGCAGGCTACAGGCAGATACTTTTATAGAAGTCCTGATGGTGGTCGATGAGGTGATCATCTGACTGTGGAAAGTTCACCTATTGAGGGAGGACCCACCCCGCTCTGGTGGTGGCTGGGGGAGTTGGGTGAGGGGTGGCTGCAGATCTCTCAAGCCATCTCTCTGCTCCTCAGGCCACAAAGGCAGCAGCCCACACCTAATCTTATCTCTTCAGGGGTGGAGGAGATGGGAATGAAGGTTGGGGGGTCCTGGAGCTAGCTCAGTCCTATCTGGTTCCACTTATCTCTTTAGGTGTATCTGTCCTTTGGTTTAGTTTCTCAAGGAGAAGGTTCTCTTGAATGTACCCCTAGAGAACCATTGGGGTGCTCTGGGCCCATAACAAAATAGTGTCCAACTCTTTATGACCTCCTTTGGAGTTTTTCTTGGCAAAAAAAACTGGAGTGGTTTGCCATTTCCTTCTTCAACTCATTTTACAGATGAGGCAATTGGGGTTAAGTTAACTTGCTCAGGTCACACAGGTTATAAACTGTCTGAGGCCAGATCTGAACTTGTCTTCTTGACTTTAGGCCCGGGTGCCTTTATCATTGTGACACTAAAATTCAACTAAATGATTAGTAGTTGTTAACTGGATATTACTGAAACAATCAATATAGGAGAAATAAGGTCTTAATCGGGGCAGAGACCTATAATAGCAAAGCATATTGCTAGGAATACCCAGCAGATGGGGGACTGAGGACAAGGTTTATATGGAGTAAGAGAACCGAGGGAGCTAAGAGACTGCCCTTGAGTTAAGTATAGAAGCTATTTAACTCTCAATAGAAACCTAATTAATGCTAAATTGATTCTTTTACATAATAACCTAAAGTGGGGTGGGGGTAGGGGGAGTGTGTGTGTGGGGGTAAGGTTGGGAATCTTTTGGGAGGGGATAGTTTGTTTGGGGAGATCCATACAACAAATCAAGAGTCTGGAATTGACAAAGATTGGTCAGCCCAGATAATTCACTGGCCTGGGAATGGGGAATGGGGAGGATCAGTTTTCAGTAAATTGTGGTTATCATAGTGAACAAAATATAAACACCTAGCCCCTCCCCTTCCCTTAGTGAAATGAGGCTGAGATATTAACAATTTAAACTCTCTCCTCTTTTTCCTCCTCTTTCCTCTCTCTGTCTCTCTCTCTCTCCTTTCCCTTTTTTTTGTATCTAACCTAATAGCCCTAAACATTACAGAAATAGAAATCTCAGTTTGTGGATATGGGGGTTCAATGAAAAAAGATACGTTCTAATTTGTTCAGTCCTGTCTGATGCTTCATGACCCCATTTGGGATTTTTTTTGACAGAGGCATTGGAGTGGTTTGTCATTCCCTTCTCTGGATCATTTTACACATGTGGAAACTGAGGCAAACAGGGTGAGGTGATTTGCCCAGAATCACAGCTAGTAAATGTCCAAAGCCAGATTGAATTCAGGAAGATGAGTCTTCCTGACTCCCTCCAGATCCAGCACTCTCTCCATAATGCCCAACTAGCTGCTTTAGGGAGCATCTGTATAAACAAGCTATATAGTAGATATAATAGAAAATAATTTCTATAGGGAAGGCACTAGAATTCAGAGGGGTTTAAGACTTTCTGTAGCAGATGGATTTTAGTTGGGACTATTTAGGAAGCCGGGGAAGCCAGTACCTGGAGATGAAGAGGAATGCATGGGGGACAGCTGGAAGAAAATGCTAGGAAACCAGTGATGGAATGTCTTGTACTAGACTAGCAAGGAGGCTGTCTCCTCTAGATCTTGAGCATCTATCCCTTCCTCTTTCATGACCCTCATTCTTTCTTATCTTGAGTCCTTCTCCTCAGTTTACTACCATGTTCTGATCCTTAATAAAAGCACAAATAAACCAAAAAACCTTCCCTTAACTCTGACATTCCTTCAAACTGTCCCACCCCTCTCTCATTTCTCTACTGGCAAACTCCTACTGTGATTTTCCACCTGTTGCCTCTGCATCCTTACCAAACTTTTTACTTTGCAATCTGGCCTCTGGCTCTACCATTTTTGAAATAGCACTCTCTCCCTTATCACCAATCCAATAGCCCTTTTCCACTGACTTCATTCTCTTATTTCTCCCTGATAGAATGTAAACTACTTGCACAAAAGGTTAACCATGTATTCCCAGAGCCTTGCACATCTTAGCCATTAAAAATAAGTATATGTTGGGGGCCGCTAGGTGGCACAGTGGATAAAGTACTGGCCCTGGATTCAGGAGGACCTGAGTTCAAATCCAGCCTCAGACACATGATACTTACTAGCTGTGTGACCCTGGGTAAGTCACTTAACCCTCATTGCCCCCCCCCAAAAGTATATGTTGGCTTGGTACAGAAATGTGAGCTATTGTTGGCTTACTGTTCAACTGTCATAATAATACTACATTTTACATGGATAGCACCTATACTTATATATACATATCCTTGGATAGTCTTCAAAATACATTCATTTGGTTTTCATAGCATCATGGGTATTATTGTCTCAACTGAAGAAATTGAGTTTCCAAGATGTGAGGTTATTTACTGGAAGTACCCTAGATAAGAAAGAGAGAGCCTGGACTAGAACTCAGACCATTTATTTCTCCATTTAGGTACTCTTTGTACCACATGCTACAATGAAGACATGCCCTTTTCCCTTAAGGAAATAATATCAGATGAGCTTTTAGTCTTTGGAGATGGACTCTGACATGTTAGCTCAGGCATGTTTGAAAAAGCAGAGTTTAAGATGCTCCCCCACCTTCAATCTCTGTACCCTGCTCATTTAATGTTGTTCCATAGCACATAATTGTAGCTAGAATCTGGAGAATTGGGGTTTTGTGTGTGTTGTTATTTTTCTTTTGGTTGGTAGGTTTTGCCTCTAGATGCCCAAAGGCATCTGATCATGTTGTTTGAGAGAAAAATCTACAGAATCTTGGAACCAACCATAGGGTGGCATGAAAGGTTGTAGTTCCAAGTAGACATAGCTGGTGTTCTAAAAACCAAGAGCCATGAGGACTGTTCACTGCTGGAATTACTTAAGAAACATTTATGGCCTATTAAAATCTTCCCTTTTCCATTCTCTCATCCCAGCTTGCCCTTATATCCTGTTAGCTAATACAATATGAGCTAGGGATCCATCCTGGCTCCCCTGTCACCAATGCCAGCAAGTACAGTCTTTCTGCAGTTGGCATTTTGCTCTGTTCAAACTGGTTTCACCCCAGGGCAGGCTGAGCCCCATTGTGGTGAATTGCCGGAAATGGAGCTGTGCAGGCCTTGTTGAAATCTGTGGTGGGAGGCTTAGTTGGAATTTTAATTCGACATGCAAAGCATGGTCCCTGTTCACAACCTCGTGAAGTTCTTCTTAACCCTGATTTATTTGCCTACTTCAGAACAATTGGCTGTCTCTGGGTTGAAGGAAGAAATGGGAAATAGCAAGATTCTCGAGGTTTCTTAAAACCCAAAGCAGCATGACCAGGAGAATTGTAATCACAGGACTGGATTCGATTCCCAAATCTGATACTTATTACCTACATAGAATTCACCAAGTCTTGACCTCAGTTACTCATCTGAAAAAATGAAGGGCTTCAAATCAGTGTATATCCAAGGGCTCTTCTAGCTCTAAGCCTTACACAGTCTCAAATATACCTTGGCTTGCAAAATTATTGTTCAGCAAGTAGTCAAAATTGTTATTGGGGAAAACTGCGTCCTCACATACCCACTCTCCTAAAGATCAAGTATGGTGAGATCTTTGCCTTTAAAACAGGGATGCTTAACCCGAGGTCATAAAAATACTGTGTTAACTGTATTCTAATATAATTGGTATCCTTTGTAATCTATATATTTTATTTTATGCTTTAAAACAATTATTCTGAGAAGACATCCATGGGCTTCACTAGATTGCCAAAGGGACCCATGACAGAGAAAAAGATTAAGAACCCCTAATCTAAAAGAATGTGTGCTAGGGTTTATACAATTCTGAAATGACAGTTCAAAAGTGACCTGTGGGGCAGCTAGGTGGCACAGTGGATAAGCACTGGTCCTGGATTCAGAAGGACCTGAGTTCAGATCTGGCCTCAGACACTTGACATTATTTTTTTTTTTGAGGGGCAATGAAGGTTAAGTGACTTGCCCAGGGTCACACAGCTAGTAAGTGTCATGTGTCTGAGGCCGGATTTGAACTCAGGTCCTCCTGAATCCAGGGCCGGTGCTTTATCCACTGAACTACCTAGCTGCCCGACACTTGACATTTACTAGCTGTGTGACTCTGTGCAAGTCACTTAACCCTCATTGCCTCCCCCCCCCCCCCCGCCCCCGCCCAAAGTGACCTGTGTAGCAAATCTAATAGTTGCTTAATCTAGTAGAGAAGTGTCAAACAGACTGGCAGCATTTGACTGCAACACTTGGGGGGACTAGATTACAATGTAATTGGGAAACATTTGGCAAAAATAGATCAAAATAAAATAGAATATAGATAATGTTAACATGTAGTTTTCTAACGCATTGTGCCACCTGCAAGGATCCTTATATATGGTTTAGTGGCCCCATGTTTCTATTTGAGGTTGACATCTAGGCAGTGCCAAACAATTGGTTTGACTGAATATTCATCAAATTAATGGAATGCTATGTATACCTTTTATTCATCTTTAATGATGGTTTTCCTTAGGTCAATAGCAGTCCATATGTACTTAAGACTAGAGTCAGAGGGAGTAAAATGCTTTCAGAAAAACCTGGAAAAACTTACGTGAAAAACTTACATGAATTGATGCAGAGTAGAACCAGGAGAACACTGTACACAGTAACAACAATATTGTACAATGTTCAGCTGTGAATGACTTAACTATTCTCAGCAATGCAATGATCCAAGATAAGTCCAGAGGACTCATAATGAAAAATGTTACCCACCTCCAGAGAAAGAATTGATAGAGTCTGAATACAGATCAAAGCAAGCTACTTTTTTTTATGATTTTTTTTTATTCTTTCTCTCTCTTTTTTTTTTTTTTTTTTTGCAGGGCAGTGGGGGTTAAGTGACTTGCCCAGGGTCACACAGCTAGTAAGTGTCAAGTGTCTGAGGCCAGATTTGAACTCAGGTACTCCTGAATCCAGGGCTGGTGCTTTATCCACTGCGCCACCTAGCCGCCCCCAAAGCATGCTACTTTTAACTTTATTTTTTCCATGTTTTTTTTTTAGTCTGTTTTCTTTCACAATGTGACTACTATGGAAACATGTTTTGTATGATTGAACATGTGCTGTATCAAGAGGGGAGGGAGATTTACAACTCAAAATTTTAACAAATATATATTAAAATTGTATTTACATGCAATTGGGAAAAAGGTAAATTTTTAGAAAGACTAAAGGACAGAAGAGTAAGAGCCTAGACTAGACATCAGACATAATTCTAGATTTTATGGCACACTGAGGGGAAAATTGAAGAGATGGGTGGAGAATGATGCCTACCTAGAGAACAGAAGGATAAATAAAATATAATGCCTTGAATGACAGTGACAGCCTTCTTTCATAACATACCTTCAGATTGGAGTTGTTATGTTAAGCTTACCAGGGATTTCTGATATTTAATAACTGTGTGACAATAGACAAAACACTTAACATCCCTGATTTCTGGATAACACACTAAATTAACAAGCTTTAGGAAAGTTTCTGGATACTTGTTGAAGAGAGTCCTTATCCTTGCTATATTGACATCAAGATATACACTGGCCAAGTTGTTTCAAACATTAATGACAAATAATCATGAGGTCCTGGCATAGGTTAATTTTCTAGAGTTATGGTAGTTTTCAAATCTGGCAGAGTTCTTTATGCCATAACCAAAGCATCGAGGAGAAATCCTAAGACTTTTCATTTCCAGTGAATGTTGGATTCGTATACTTTTCCATATTTAAAAAAGGTTGGGAAAAGTGATGCAACCAATGACAATTTTTCTTAAACTAGTATTTTAATGTATTTAACAAAAATATATAAAACTTTTGGACTCCTGGATCAGGTGACTTGTCCATCCTATCCAACCCTTGTTTTATCTGACCATCCTCAATATTAGCTAAAGTATATTAACAGAATGGGAACAGATTAATTTCTCAGTTCAGTATATTTGTGGTCAAAGAAATAATCTGTTAGGGTCACTGTGAAATGTATGTTTTTTAATCTTTTTTCTTTTTTTTTTTTTTTTTTTTTGGTGAGGCAATTGAGGTTAAGTGACTTGCCCAGGGTCACACAGCTAGTAAGTGTTAAGTGTCTGAGGTCGGATTTGAACTCAGATCCTCCTGAATCCAGAGCCGGTGCTCTATCCACTGCGCCACCTAGCTGCCCCCTGTGAAATGTATCTTACCTTGGAGTAAGGAAAACCTGGATCAGGTCCTGCCTCTGATACATACTGTCTGTATGGCAAGTCTCTTAACCTCCCAGTGGTCCAGGTATATGAATGTAAGTTACAAATGAGTTGCTGACTTATGTTGATGGAAACAGTTTGAAGTAGAATAGTGTTATAGAGAAGGGGAGAGACCCAAGAGATGTTACTGAGGTAAAAATTAAAGGATTTGGCAACTGATAAGATATATGAGATAGGGGTATGAAGAGTCAAGGATGATACCAAGATTGCAAATATAGCCTAATGGAAATAAGCCTGGTCTGGGATTTGGGAAGCTAACTTGTCAAGTCATAGTTTCATTGTGCATTGGTATATGTTTCTCTTTACCATCATTAAATGGTAAATTAGATATTAATCTCTGTATTCCATTTGTCATCTCTGTTACTGCTGCTGTCACCACCATCACCACCACCACCACCACTACCACCTTACTTTTTTAAAGCCTTACATTGGGCCTCCCTTTCTGATATGATATGCCTAAATATACTTTATGAACATGACTCCACTCTGATTTTTTGTCCCCAACTGGGAGTAATCTGGAACCCATTATTTGTTACCCCTCTAGGATAGCCAGAAATTCCTCTAAAGCATTTAAAAGTTACAGGATTCAAAACAAGAAAGTTTTCTTCACAAAATAGTGGACACAGAAAGGATTCACATTTGAATCTATGAAAAGTCAAAAAATGCTACCCCCAGTCAGATACTGACTGTGAAATTGTACAGCAGTCTGGTCTTTCAACTTTTGCATCATTCAGGTGTCCAAGGTGAGCAAAAGACTATGATTGCAACAGTCACAGATCAAATCAACTTTATTAGGCAAAAAACATACAGAAACATGTGACACTTCTTATTATAGAAGTTGCCCTCACCTTTTTCCTGGGTCTCAGAACCCCAGACCTATGATGGTGGGACAGCTGTCACTGAAGTGCTCATGTACTGAATAATATACCAGGCACTTTTCTTGGATGACAGGCCTAGAGGATGTAGCAAAATACCACTAAATTGCAGGTGTGGACTTTTTGTGTCAGCACAAATAGCATGAAGGGAATGACCTGATGTGTGTCAGGTATTACAATGTGAACAAATATTGGGATTTTGTCATATTGCAGTAAGGAAAATTGGGTATAAGAGCCAGGGAGGAAAAAAACCCTCAAGAAAAGGCAGAGTACATAAAAACAATTTAATGATTGTAAAATAAATGGTAGCACTTCTAAAATAATCTGCACCATCTTTTTAGGGCAAGCATCTTAATCTTGAGCCCCTGAACTTGTGTTTTAAAAATTTATTTTGTGGGGCAGCTAGATGGCGCAGTGGTTAAAGCATTGGCCCTGGATTCAGGAGTACCTGAGTTCAAATCTGGCCTCAGACACTTAACACTTACTAGCTGTGTGACCCTGGGCAAGTCACTTAACCCCCATTGCCTCACTAAAATATATATATTGTTAATTTATTTCAATAGAATTTCAATATAATTGATTTCCTTTGTAATCCTGTCTCTTTTATTTTATTAGTTTACAAATATTCTGAGAAGGGGCAGCTAGATGGCGCAGTGGATAGAGCACCAGCCCTGGATTCAGGAGTACCTGAGTTCAAATCCGGCCTCAGACACTTAACACTTACTAGCTGTGTGACCCTGGGCAAGTCACTTAACCCTAATTGCCTCACCAAAAAAAAAAATATTCTGAGAAGGGGTTCACAGGTCTTCACCAGACTGTTAAAGGATTCTATGGAAAAAAAAAACAACAACTTAAGGATTCCTGATTTAGACCCTAATGGGCCATTATTTATAGTATTTCCCTAGGTGGGGCTCCAGCAAAGGAAGAGATGAGGAATTACTGCATTGGTGCTCTACCTGGGTCTCCTTGGTGCTTTCTACCTGGCAAGTCTCTGCATTGCTTTCTACTTTGCAACTTTCACTAGATGCCACCAATTGTTTCTCCTGCTGCTGGCTTCTCTCACATGATCCTCCATAACTACCCTAACTCACATCATCCCAGTACCTGTGTTGTATCTCCACACTGCAGCCCAGCTCATTTGCTGACTTCACAGTTTTGCTGCTGTTCTATAGATGACAACAATCCCCTTCTCCAGGCAAGCAGCTTTCCAACTGCTGGCCTCTATGGATTAATCACTCTGGGTCCTAGCTTCATTCAATTATATTTTTAGTATGAAACACTACCACCTCAGGACCAGAGTGCATTCATTCCTTTTAAAATCTATTTTTGTGTGCCCAGGCCTCATGGCTCCTAACCTTTCATGTCAAAAGTATTAGGGTAATACTCTCTTACAAAGCTTAAGTGATTGTCTTTTGTCCACCCCCTATAGGGTTAGGGTGAATCAATATGTTTACATTCTTTCATCTCCTGCCGCAAGGCGTCATATCTCCAAATCATGTCAGCACTTGTCTTATTGGATCTTTCTGTTCTGCAGAATGTTCTCACTCTCTGTGTTCTCCCTGGGCAGCTGGACCAGGTTATTCAAATTACCTCACTGCTTCTTTGCCAAAGATATCTAAAAGAAGCCTAATAGAGGTGGAGACCTCTTTTGGAGCAGGCTATGTGGAGAGAGCCCACAAAATTTATGTGGAGGCTTATTCAGTACTTTTCAGTTGTGTCTAACTCTTTCTTTCTTTCTTTCTTTCTTTCTTTCTTTCTTTCTTTCTTTCTTTCTTTCTTTCTTTCTTTCTTTCTTTCTTTCTTTTTCTTTTTCGCAGGGCAGTGAGGTTTAAGTGACTTGCCTAGGGTCACACAGCTAGTAAGTGTCAAGTGTCTGAGGTCGGATTTGAACTCAGGTCCTCCTGAATCCAGGGCCGGTGCTTTATCCACTGTGCCACTTAGCTACCCCTGTCTGACTATTTTTGGTGTTTTCTTGGCAAAGATTTGCCATTTCCTTCTCTAGATCATTTTACAAATGAGGAAACAAACAGGGTTAAGTGATTTGCCCGGGGTCACACAGCTAGTACATGTCTGAGGCCAGATTTGAACTTGCAAAGATAAGTCTTCCTGACTTTAGGCCTGGCAATCTATCCACTGTCTTCATTTACAAAAACCTTAAAACCCTCTGATGTGGATAATGAGTTGAATTAATTCCTGCACAAACCTATGTATCCTTCATCTGGACTAGCTACTCTGCATATCCTAGTGCTATTTCTGCTTCTCCATACCCCACATTGGGAACTATGATATTAGAGTTCAAGTGTGGTAGCTCTATTGTAATTCATGGGAAAAAAGAGTTGATCATAAAAATCTTGATAGAGCTTTTCTACTTACTTTTGTTCTTCAGGTTTTATCCTTAAATGTCATTGAAGTGATCTAACTGGATCTTTCACCAACTTTCTTCAAAATTTATTTTCCTCCCCCCATATCTCATTGTTCCATAAAGTAACACTGCTCCTAATCTTCCAACACCCTCCTTTCTAAGATTTTATGAATAAGTTCATATTCTAAACCAATATTGACTTTGGCTGCCATTTCTTTCTGCTGGGCCCTGAAACCAAGAGTTTGCCGGTTGTTGGAGTTTTCCAGGTTCTTTAGTTACTGTTGTTAAGGCAGTTAATTTATATCAATGCAAGTTCTTCAGGAAATAGTGATAGTCTATTAGTGTCTGTTCTTTTTTTCCATTTTCTTTTTTTTAGAATCAATTTCTTTTTATATCCTTTGTTTTTATAGCCCCTAGATTTCCTGTGTTTCTCTCCCTTCTCTCTGAGAATGCCAATGTTTATTAAAAAAAATTGATGAAAAAAAGAGAAAAAAATCAGCAAAACTGATCAATACATTGAAAAAAATCTGACATTATATGCAATGTGACATACCCATGACCCTTCCTCCTCCCTGTTCCCCTTCCCACCTCATCAAAGGAGTGGGGGGATGTATAATTCTCATATCTCTTCTCTGAGGCCAAATTTGTTCATTATAACTTCCTTCTGTCTCTGTGACTTTGTTCACAAACTCTATGCCTATCCCCCTCTATAGCTATTGAGGCCCCCTAGCTGCCTGTGGAAGATCCTTCTTAGAATGTTTTAAAATTCATAAAGCAAAAATATAGCATTACAAAAGAAATAAATTCTACAGAAATATGGTTATCTCAATATTTTTAAAACAAGTTTATGAACTCCAAGTGAAAGTGATTTTTTTCCTTCCTGCTATTTCTCTTAACACACTTCCTTCGGATTTTTCTTTGTACCTTATTCTCCTTTGATCATTGTTATTTATGATTGTCTTTGTCCTTGAGAATAGGGCCGGTGCAATATTTATTTTTGTGTCTCCAGTGCCTAGAATAATACAAAACAGTTCTTAGGTAACCATGTTTGTTGAACTCTTTTTATGAACAAAGCCTGTGAGGATCCTCTTAATTTGCATTTCTTTGGTGCTTGGTGGTAGTAGTAGTAGTAGGCTTCCACCAGTCTTGAACGACCATGGATCAGCGCCTTGAAGAGCCACAGGACACAGAGTGGCTGTGCAGTCTGATACGGGAGCCACAGCTCCTGCCACAATGAGGACATCTTGGTCAGATAGGATCACCAACACAGAAGTGCTCCAACACGTGCAACTTCCGAGCATCTACAGGCTACTGAAACAAAGAGGGCTGCACTGGCTCGGTCATGTGCACCTCATGCAAGACGGGCAAATTCCTAAAGACCTACTCTATGGCAAGTTAGCCTCAGGCCAAAGACCTATTGGACGTTTAGCTACAGAGATGTATGCAAGCAACACTTGAGGGCTCTGGGGCTTGTTAGTATAATACTTATCAACAGAGGGTCCATGTATAGATTAGGGACTTCTCATTTATCTGGTTTACTAATCCCATCCAAATGGGATCCTAGGATCTTCAATGTCTGGCCCTTCCCTAATGATAGCCACGAGATTCCCTTTCACACACCCAGGTCCACAAGGCTTGAAAACATAGAATATTTTTATTTACACTGTGATAAAGGATTCTTTTCCATAGAAAGCTAACACAACTCTTCCATCTTGCCCTCCAGGGAGGGACCCCATTATCTCAGTGAATTATATAGTACTCATGACTTAGAATATTCTCCAGAATGGAGCCTGAGTAATGAGGAACACTAGAGTTCACTCATTGCCATCAGCATCATGCATCAGTTTTCCCTCATGCATTAACTCATAGTTCGTTCCGTTTCACTACCACTGTTCTCAGTTCCTGACAGATGTCATGAGATGTCACTGTCAGTATCCTTTCTTCCCATTCTTCTCATCCCAGACATGTTCTCACCTCTGCCCCCTGTATATGATGCTATGGTATTGTAAATTAAAAACAAAAAATAAAGGAGTTATTAAATATTTAACCCCTTTTGTGACTTTTGGCCCACCCTATACTTCTTTCTGACTTGCTCTGTTACCTACCTCCCTAAAACAGGTTAGCTCAGGATGAGGTTGAGTTCCTTCTCTCTCCTCTTGAGTACCTGAATAGCATGCTTTCTATTAATGTCATCACTTCCCATTGAGTTTTGGGAGTTCTGGGAGTCATTCATACCCACCTTCTATTTATTTTTCCTTTTCTTGTCTTTCTGTAGGACAGCTGGGCTTCATTATGCAAATGGCCCTATATTCTTCATTAGAGACCTCTAGAAGAAAGGAAGAAGTAGCATAATCTCTGAGGGAAGGAAACTTTTGCTATACTTCATAAGGAATTTTATGACTCATTCATAAGTAAGAGCTTCATAAACTCAAGTAATTTGCACTTATAGGCAAAGGCCATCCTTTCCCTTTCCCTAGCATCCCTCTCTCTGACTTCTGTGTGATTTATACAGTATCTTACCTAGTGGATCCTCAATCTATGTCATTGCATAAAGATGCTGTGCTAGCAGATGTGATTACATATCAGTGGAAGAAAAGCACTACAAGGCATCATTACCATATCTCTTGGGCCTTTTTCTGCCAGTTCACTATAATGTCTACAAGAGCTAAGCCTGTCACCTGGTTTTACCCGCAATTTTAGGGAGCTATAAGGTAAATAAGCCAAATGTCTTAAATTAAGGAAAATAGTAATTTGCAAGTTGGAAGATGTTTAAAAGATAACCCAAACACTCTAACTGGTGTAGGGGCCAAATTTTAATTGGGGAGTGTTAGCTAGGCAGCTTGCCACAATATTGGAGCAGGGAAGGAGACCAACAGCCTCCCTCAAAAACAGAACAGGGTTTATTAACAAGAACGAACTTAAAGACACAAGCAAGATCAGTAGAATTAAGGGGACACAAGCAAGATCAGTAGAATTAAGGGAGAGGAAAAAAAATGGGGGAAGGGAAATGATACAACCTGAATAATACCACTGCCCAGGGATCAGCTGAGAACACATGGCTGCATCCTGTTGCTTTCCAGCTTCAAGATAGAATGGCGAAACTCCTCCCTTCTCCTTCCCAGCAGACCCCAGCCTGACCACACACAGCCCCAAGCCAATTGGCTGGCAGCCCTGACTGACAGTCACATAACTGCCATCACTGGGCTTCCAGTCATTATCATTTTGCCAGGCTCATGACGTCTACAACTAGTGGGTAGAGCACCATGCCATTGCAGAGGCATGGTGCCTGAGCCCCAGGCCAGTACACATGCTGGGGTTTTAAAAATTCTAACCAAAAGATGGGGTCATAAAAACCTCAAATAACAATTCTTTACACTGGGAAACTAAATTGTAAAAGAGAATTTGGGTAGATTAAATGTGTAAAGTGAATCCTGCCCTTTGGGTGAGGCATTTATAGCCCCTGTAGAACTAAGCAAAATTCCCTTATGACTTGAAGATAGGGATCCAGGAAATGCCGGGTTGTGCAAAGCATAGAGCTTTGGGCCTGGAATTAGGAAGCCCTGGATTCAAATTTGACTTCAGACATTTACTAACTATGTGACATTGGACAAGTCCAACTATTTGTCTGTTTCCTCATCTGTAAAATGGGGATAATGATAGTACTTAAATCCCAGGGTTGTGAAGAGCAAATGAGATAATAATTGCAAAGTACTTAACATAGTGCCTGGCGCATAGTAAACACCATATAAATGTCAGTTTTTCTTTGTTATTATTATTATATATGTTATATTACATATGTTATCATTACATATGTTCATATATTATATATGTTGTTTTTATTATTATATATTCCCGATAACCAAGATAACTAAACAGATCCAAATTAGATAAGGGATGCTAAGCACTAAGCAAATCCTAAAATACTGTATAAATATCATTGAATTAAGTGTAATTGATGTTCAGACTTTGAGTAGGATTTTGAAGACAGATGGTAAGAAGCCAAATTATCCTTTTGTCAAAGGAAGCTATTCCACACAGACATTTTAAATTTCATTATGGAGTTAATTATTGTAAGCCAAAAGTTTCATTTGGATTTATTAATATTTTCCAGGATCTCCTGTGACCATGAGCCAACCATTTTCAGGAATTCAGTGATATCTGTCTCTGGCAGTTACCTTTTTAAAAAAACCTGCCTATTTGGTTTCTTTGGTATTTCTGAACAATCTTTCCTGATAACTATAATTTTTTTAAAGTGAATTATTTCTTAAGACCAAGCATGCATCATTCACTTTAATCTTACTAAATCATTCAGGCCCCCCCCCCCCCGCAAAACAAAACAAAACAAAAGACAACCCAACCTGTGGTGTATTGCTCTCTGTCTCTTATCTCTCTCTCTCTATCTCTCTGTACAGGAAAATGAAAGCAAGAGATTCCTTGTATCTCAAAGTAATGATTTCTCATATTAAAAATGTATATATTTATGTACTTTGATTTAACAATAAATGAATGAATTTAAAAAAACTATTAAGTATATATTATGTAAACCAAGCTAAGCGCTAGGAATACAAAGAGACAAGCAAGAAAATCCCTACTGTCAAAATTTCAAAAACCAAGACAATCCCTATTTTCACACTAATTGGGGAGACAAGACAAGTAAGAGAACTCAACTGCAGAGCACATGCAAAAGCCTAATATGCCTTTATTGGGAAGTCAGATGCCAGTGTCTGGAATCTGTAGGGCATAGTGGCATTTGCATATCATAAAACATAGAGAACTTTGAGATTCAATGACAGAAAGAATATTAAGATCTAGAAATTCTCCATCTTCCCCAGAGGACTGTAGTTGGGGACACCCTATTCCTCCAAGTTGTGAGTGACCATGAATGTTCTGTAAGGAAAGGAGACCACTATTGGCAAGGGATGGTTGGAGTGGAATGGAGTAGAATCTAGGACTAAGAGTGGGGGTGGGCAGGAAGGTTGAAGAAGTCAGTGTTTCTCCAAAAAAGAACAAAGGAAAGTGAGCATTGGTAGGAAGGTTGGGAGAGAAGGGCACCTTCTATCATTTGTTCCACCACGTTCTCTAGTGACTGAATTGTTTCTTTGAGACCTTGGGAGATTTCCTAGAGAGAGAAAGAATTCCCTTCTTTCTCACTGATAGGTGGTCCTCTCACAGGCTCTGAGCAACCCCTGGTAAGGAGAAGGTAGACACTCCCACACACACCTTAGCAGTCAGGATAAAACGTGTAGTTCCCTCCAATAAAACATTTGTTTGTCTCAAAGACTTCTACCAGGCATATTCCCTCAAAAAGAATTCTGTAAAATTAAGTGATTCTCACTTGCTTTTGAAAAGCACTCAGATATTAAAAGAGTATTCATAATAATTTGATAAATTGTGACTCACAAATTATGACTTGATTAAGCTGCATTGGATCCATAACCCTCTCTGAAAAGGCTCCTGCTCATTAAAACCTGAGTGCCCATAGTAGCAGACAAATCAGGGCTCAACTAATGAAAATTCTTTGTACTGATCTTGAATATTTCCAGAGATTTCTAGATACCTTTCCATAATGATATCTTGAGATCCCTGTTGGGACTGCTTTGTAAATGACACTGCTTTCAGTTGATCACCGAGCATTTATTAAGCTTCTTCTATGTGCTAGTTACTTTGCTAAGTACTAGGAATCTAAGAAAAGGACAAAACAAACAAATAAACAAAATAGTTCCTGTTCCCAGGGAGCTCACAACCTAATGAGAGAAAGACTATGCCATCACTATGTAGAAACAAGATTTATACAGGATACATTGGAGATAATCTTAGATAAAAGACACTAGCATTAAGAGGAACTGGGAAAATCTTCTTCTGAAAGGTAAGATTGTAGATGAGACTTGAGGGAAGCCTGGAAGACCAAGGGATAGAGATGAGAAGGGAGAGAATTCCAGGCATGGAGATGGATATTCTGAGAAAATGTCTTGATTCTGGAGATGGCGTGTTTTGTCCAAAGAATAGCAAAGAGACCAGTGTCACTGGATCTGAGAGTGTCTGGGAGTGAGTAAGGTGTAAGAAGATGGGTAAGATATATCAGATTGCTTGTTGTCTTGGGGAGGGGGAAGGCAAGGGAGAGAGGGAGAAAAATTTGGAACTATAAATCTTACCAAAAAAATGTTTAAAACTATCTCTACATGTAACTAGAAAATGATAAGATACTTTTATGATTAAAAAAATGAACAGTACAGAGAATTTTAAAAAAAGAATCTGGAAAAAAGAAATAAGCAGATGGGTAAGGTAAGATGGGATGAGGATATGAAAGGCTTTGAATACTGCATAGGATTTTATGTTTTATCCTGAGGGTTATAGGGAGACATTGGAATTTATTAAATGGGAGGGATTTACACATTAGAAGATCCATTTGACAGCTGAATATAGAATGTAATGGAGTAGGAAGAGATGATGCAGGGAGACTCACCAGAAGGCTGATGGAGGCCTACATACCACAGGGCAGTGGCAATGTCAACAGAGAGAAGAGGGCATATAAGAAATGTTATGAAGGTAGAATCATTGACACTTGGTTATAGATTGGATATGGAGGGATGAGAGAGGAATAAATTGAGAATGACACCTAAGTGAACCTCAGTGACTAGAAGGATGGAGGTGACAGTAATATGAAAGTTAGCAAGAGGGGAAGGTTTATGAGTGAGAAGGTGATTTTGGAAGTGGGGAAGGAACATAATGAGTACAGTTTTAGACTGTTGAGTTTAAGGTATCTACAGAACAGGGGGCAGAGCCAAGATGGTGGAGGAAAGGCAGAGACTTCCCTGAGCTCTCCCCAGGAGCCTTCCAAATACTTTCAAATAATTCCATAAGATAATTCCTGGAGCAGCATAACCCACAAAAGGATGGGGTGAGATAATTTTTCAGCCAAAGACAGCTTAGAAGGTTGGCAGGAAAGGTCTATTGTACCAGGGGGAGAGTGGAGCACAGACCCATACAGTCCATACCAGCAGATCTAGCCCCAGGCAATCCACTCAAAAGAAACAGGCCTCGGGAGTTTTGGAATCAGCTGCAGCAATGTCTACTTCTGGAACTCAGCTCACAGACAGTGATGGGGTTGAACAATTGGCCAGGGGAGATTACAGGGGTCTCTGCTGGCACTAAGGAAGGACACTGTTTTTTTGCCACGCTTGGACCCAAGAAGCAGTCTTTGGAGTTGGCTCAGGCTGAGGAGGGGCGCAGGCACACCAGAGCTTGCAGCCATAGTGAAACAGGATTCTGTTTTAGATTAAAGGGCAAGCAGGCCTGTGGTTTCTCGTAGACCAGAGCACTGGCCAGGGGAGTGGTGAACGTGCCGCTCCTTAAATTGTACTACCTTGGACCCCCTGAAGCTTGGGACAGTGCATCCTGGAAACAGTGCCCCACTTTAAGAAGGAGTCAAAAAATAAGCTAGGGAAATGAGTAGACAGAAAAAAATGCTGAACCTATGGTGACAAGGAAGATCAAAATACAACCTTAAGAAGATAACAAAGTCAAAGCTCCTACATCCAAAGCTTCCAAGAAAAATATGAATTGGTCTCAGGCCATAGAATAGCTCAAAAAGGACTTTGAAAATAAAGTAAGAGAGGTAGAGGGAAAAAATGGAAAGAGAAATGAGAGAGATTCAGGACAGTCATGAAAAAAAAATCAACAGCTTGAAAAGTCAAATTGGCCAAATGGAAAAGAAGGTACAAAAGCTGTCTGAAGAAAATAATTGCTTAAAAATTAGGATTGAGCAAATGGAAGCTAATGACTTTATGAGAAATCAAGATACAACAAAGCAAAACCAAAAGAATGGAAAAATAGAAGGCAATGTGAAATATCTCTTTGGAAAAACAATTGACCTAGAAAATAGATTCAGGAGAGACAATTTGAAAATTACTGGACTACCTGAAAACCATGATCAAAAAAAGAGCTTAGACATCATCTTCCAAGAAATTGTCAGGGAAAATTGCCCTGATATTCTATAAGCAGAAGGTAAAATAGAAATTGAAAGAATCTACCAATCACCTCCTGAAAGAGATCCCAAAATGAAAACTTCCAGGAATATTATGGCCAAATTACAGAGCTCCCAAGTCAAGGGGAAAATATTGCAAGCAGCCAGAAAGAAACAATTCAAGTATTGTTGATCCACAATCAAAATAACACAAGATCTAGCAGCTTCTACATTATAGGATTGGAAGGCATGGGATATGATATTCTGGAGGGCAAAGGAACTGGGATTACAACCAAGAATCACCATTCCAGCAAAACTTTGTATAATCTTTCAGGGGAAAAAATGGGAATTCAATGAAAGAGAGGACTTTTAGGCATTCTTGATGAAAACCTGAATAGAAGGTGGAATGGGGCAAAGTATCTCACAGAAAAGCAGCAAGAAAAAGCTTATGGAGTACAGAGGAAGATGGGGGAAGTACAGTGGGAGTGAGTGAACTTTACTATCATCAGAATTGGCTCAAAGAGGGAATAACATATACACTCAATTGAGTATAATAATATATCTTGCCCTGTGGGAAAGTGGGAGGGGAAGGAGATAAGGGGGGAGGGGTGAAGGAAGGGAGGGCACATTGGGGGAGGGGGCAGTCTGAAGCAAAACATTTTTTTTTTTTTTGGTGAGGCAATTGGGGTTAAGTGACTTGCCCAGGGTCACACAGCTAGTAAGTATTAAGTGTCTGAGGCCGGATTTGAACTCAGGTACTCCTGAATCCAGGGCCAGTGCTTTATCCACTGCGCCATCTAGCTACCCTGGCAAAACACTTTTGAGGAGGGATAGAGTGAAAGAAGATAGAAAATAGAGTAAGTATCAAGGGGAAGGGAATAGGATGGAGGGAAATATAGTTAATAATAGTAACTGTGAAAAAATTTGATGTAAGTTTATCTGATAAGCCTCAGTTCTCAAAAACATAGAGAACTGAGTCAAATTTGTTAAAATGAGAGTCATTCCCCAACTGATAGATGATCAAAAAACATGAACTTTTCATAATAAATCATCAAAGCCACCTATAACTATATAAAAAATGCTCTAACTCAGTATTGATTAGGGAGATCCAGGTCAAAACAATTCTGGGTACTACTTCATACCAATTGGATTTGATAATAGGACAGTAGAGGAAAATGACAAATGTAGGGGATATGGGGAAAATGAGACATTATACACTCTTGGTAAAGTTGTAAACTGATTCAAACATTCTGTAGAGCAATTTGGAACTATGGCCAATAGGCTATGAAACCATGCATACTCTTCGACCTAGCAATACCACTACTAGGTTAGTATCCCAAAAGAGATTTTTAAAAAGTTGAATTCAAAATTGGGGTGATGCCCATCAGTTGGGGAATGGCTGAACAAATTGTGAAATGAGATTAGGATTGAACACTGTTGTGCTGTGGGAAATGATGAGCAGGATGCTATCAGAAAAACCTGGAAAGACTTACATGAGCTGATGCAAAGTGAAATGTATATAAAATAACAGCAATATTGTAAGATGATCTGCTGTGAATGACTTGGTTATTTTCAGCAGTGCAGTGATCCAGGACAACTCTGAAGGACTTATGAAAAATGCAGTCCATGTACAGAGAAAGAACTGATAGTATTTTTTTGTTTGTTTTCTTTCACAACCTGACCAACATGAAAATGTTCTGCATGACTACACATGTATAACTTATAATGAATTGCTTGAGTTCTTAAGCGGGGGGAGGGAGGGAAGGAGGAAGATAATTTGAACACCAAGGGTTTTTTTTTTGTTTGTTTCGTTTTGTTTTGTTTTGGTTTTTTGCAGGGCAATGACTTGCCCAGGGTCACACAGCTAGTAAGTGTCAAGTGTCTGAGGCCGCATTTGAACTCAGGTACTCCTGAATCCAGGGCCAGTGCTTTATCCACTGAGCCACCTAGCTGCCCCGAACACCAAGTTTTAAAAAATCAATGTTAAAATTTGTTTTTACATGTAACTCAGGGAAAAATTCTAAATAAACACTTGGCCCCTCAAAGATCCAGACAACAGGCAGTCTGTCCCACTTAACCTGGATTGTATATGGATAGACCCAATTTTTTTTTTTTTTTTAGTGAGGCAATTGGGGTTAAGTGACTTGCCCAGGGTCACACAGCTAGTAAGTGTTATGTGTCTGAGGCCAGATTTGAACTCAGGTACTCCTGACTCCAGGGCCGGTGCTCTATCCACTGCGCCACCTAGCTGCCCCCCCAATTCTTTTTTTAAAAAAATCTACAGAACATCTTGTTTGAGATATCCAATCAGAGGTTAGGAGAGAGGTTAAGGATAAGTAGATCTGGAAATCATTAGCATAGAAATAATTGAAAACATAGGAACTAATGAGATCACCAAGTGAAATGGTATATAGGAAAAAGAGAAGAGGGCCCAGGCCAGAGCCCTTTGGGATACCAGCAGTTTGTGGACATGATTTGGATGAAGATCCAGCAAAGGAGACTAAAAAGGACCAATCCAACAGTTAGGAGGAAAGCCAAGAAATAGCATCATTATCAAATCCTAGAAAAAAGAGAGTATCAGAGAGTTGAGTGTGATCATGTCAAAAGCTCCAAAGCTTCAAGAAGTATAAGAACTGAGACAAGGCTATTACATTTGACGATGAAGAGATCATTGGTAATTTTGAAGGGAGTAGTTTCAGTTGAATGATGAGGTTGGAAGCTAGACAGCAGAGAGTTAAGAGAATGAGAGGAAATTAAATGTAGGATATGATTTAGAGGTGAAAAGGCCCTTCAGAGCCTTTAGTCCTGTGCCTTCATTTTATTTTTTACAGCAAGGTTTATTAATGCTTTTTTCTATCACAGCCACATTCCTAGATATATCTTCCTGAATCCCACCACCAAATGAGCCCTCATTTCTAGCAAAGTCAAACATATGATAATAATAATATTTATTTAGCAAGCCTAATTTCTTCATTAGTTGCTTTTTATTATTATTGTCAATAATAATAATATCTTGTCTAAAAATGCCTCACCCTTTGAGAAGTAGCGGAAAATTGTGGAAATAGCATGTACTTGGAGTCCAGGGACGAGAATATTTGCCCAAAGCTACTTCACAGGGTCATTGTAAGGATCAAATGAAATAATATATTTTCAGTGTCAACCCAGCATTATTAAAAACCTGCTAAGTATAGTAACTTCCTTACCTATTAATTCTTTTCCTATTAACGACAGTTTAAAAATAAATTGTATAATTTGTAACATTAATAACTGGAATTTTATAGCACATGTATATTATCTCATTTGAGCTATATAGCAACTTTGTGAGATAAAGATTAAAGACTAAAAGTTAAAAGATTTATTGTTTTGTTTTGTTTTTTTATTTTGCAGGGCAATGAGGGTTAAAATGACTTGCCCAGGGTCACACAGTTAGTAAGTGTCAAGTGTCTGAGGTCAGATTTGAACTCAGGTCCTCCTGAATCCAGGGCTGGTGCTTTATCCACTGTGCCACCTACCTGCCCCCTAACTTAAAATATTTTTTAAAATGTACCACAGGCATCAATAACTCCATTTAACATATGTGACAACTGAATTTCTGAGAAGTTAAATTCCTTGTTCATGAACATATAGTAAGGGTTTGATGCAGGTTACAAACCCCAGCTTTTCCAAATCCAAGTTTGGCACTTATATACACAACATCAAATGTCATCGTTAACAATCTTGATGATGACGGTTTTCCACTAAAATTCTGCTCCAATGCCTTGTGACCCTGAGTTTAAAGCTATGCCACTGGAGCACCAGCCATTGGTAGGTCCTACAAAGCTGGAAAGGTTTCAAGTGTAGTTTCAGTGATGACCGTGTTTCTGTTGCCCCAAGTCTAGCCACGCTAACCTTAGGGAAGTTCATCACAAGATGCAATGAATGAGTCACCACTGGGTAATGAATGAATTGTTTTGGCTACAGTGACTCAGAGAACAGTTGCATCAATGGAAGTAGTACTCACAGTCCTGAAATCATGGATCCTCAAAGTATTGAAATAATTATAAATAAAGCATGAACATAATCATGCATTTACTAAAAGTCAGGCTAGGAAGGAAATAGGACAGTCTGGTCTTATCCCAGCCATATAATTTACCAGCCACCCATAGCATCTTTAATTCAGTCTGGAATTTCATTTCCACACATCTGACTGGTGCTGGAACTCCCTGAACATGACAGCTGTTTGTATCAGTTTCTTCACAGGTGGCTTTGTTTTTCTTCAGAAAGGTCAAAGCTCTCCTGTTAAATGAAGCTGGGAGATTGGATGTTCCTCAAGAGGTTGCACCTTACCGACATGTTTGTTTTTGCAGAGCAAACACGACGCTTTGGGCAGTCTTTAAACTTTACATCACGCAGCCCTTTCCCTTTGCAAGCAGTGGGTGGGAAAGTCTGGGCATCTAAAAGTCTCAAAGCAACTGTTTTGGTTCAGCTACAATAGAAAGAAATCCATTCAGGCTGGAAACATTTTGTGGGGAAAACACATATTTTCAATATAGAAAAACATTTGATCCATGATGATGATTCTAAATAAAATGTTTTATTTCTAAAATAGTATAGAAGCAGCTGGGGGAAAGTTATGACCTCCTTTTAGTCCAAAGCTCCCACGAGGATAGGAGTTCCATGTCACATGTTGAAATAAAATCAACTCAAGACACCCCTTATGTGATAATAATACCATAGCTTCTAAGAAGAAAGGAGTATTTTCACAAAATGTACAATATCTACTTAAAATAATTTTTTTGGTCCAGATTTGTGATTTCTTCTGTATAGAAGCTTCCAGTTTAGAGTTTCCCTCTACCTATTCATATTGGCAACTTTTCTGTAATTTATAAGCTTTGTATTCAGAGTACCTAACACATGTCTGGTACGTAGTAAGCACTCAATTTTGAGTTGAATTACCTGGGAAATTTGCTTGCAGCAGAGAGTTTAATTGATTGCTTCTGATACCATTCACTATATTCACTATATCCCATTGCCTGTCCAAAGTTATAGATAGCTAAAAAGTGGTAAGTCAGAGACTCAAAGATCTTTCTAACTCCTGTGCTTTTACCTTATTAATTCCTACAAATTAGGAGGAGTAATGGATTGATCTAATCTCATATAGGACTTAGACTAGGTCTCAGCTCCTGATTTCTCTTTCTGTCTTGTTCTTCTAGGCATACTGTCACTTTGCCTAATTTATTTGCCTATTCTCTTCCTTTCATTTTAGGCCATTTGTAAAGTGGAATTATCTCTTGCCTTGGCATAATTAATTCCTTTTTCTCATCAGCTAGTGAAAAACCCCCTGCTGAAGTTCCTGCCTCTATCCCTGAAGCTAATTGAAACTCAATAGGTGGAAGCCTGGGATAATTGTAGTATCTTACATTTATATACTATGCCATGGTTACGAAGCACTTTCACATGCCCTATCGGAATGAATGACTCCTGAATGTCCAGAGAAAAATGACAAAAATACCTTAATATCATTGGGCTGAAGGTTGACCGACCTGAAGGATGGAAGAGTATGGTGACCCCTTTCTGTTGATAGCATTTGTGTCAAATCTGGAGTGAATTATATTAAGGATGCTGAGAAGGAAAAAACGAACTACTTGGCCAGGGTACAGAGCTCCATGCTGTCCTTGGCTTCTCCCCAGATATGGTTCTACACAACTGCTCCCCATCCTTTAATTTGCCAGCAGCTGCTGATGCCTGCATAAGAAGATTTAGGGTCCTGACCCTCATAATGTGACCTGAAACTTGATCTGAGTGATGCTTCGCTGAGGTAAAATAACATTTCTCTTAAGCTTTGGTAAAAGTCACTTGCCCAGAGGGTGAGAACTATGATATTTTTTGTTATTTGTTGCTCAGTTGTTTCAGTTATGTCCGACTCTTCATAACCCCATTTGGTGTTTTCTTGTCAAAGATACTGGAGTGGTTTGCCATTTTATTTTCCAAGTATGAAATACTAATGAATATTTTGATATCATTAATTTCAACAACCATTTATTGAGTACCTATTTATTATCTTTTAGGTAGTTAGGACAAAAATGTGATAGTAACACAGTCTCTGACCTTAAGGAGTTTATGTTCTAATAGGGGGATACAGTGCATAGAGGGGAATGGTGGCCTGGGAACAGTTTTTATCTAAGCCAGGAGTTACTAACTTTTTTTGGAGTTATTGGGTGACTTTCTTAGAATAATGTTTTTAAATGCATAAAATAAAGCACATAGGATTTTTACATTTTTATTTATTAAAATTTTAATTTGTGGAATAAAAGAAGCATTTCCATAACATAGTAAAATTAAAAAGAGTATTGGACATTACAAATCTATTATGTACAACTTGCTATTCATTTTAAATATATAATAAAGTTATGTACTTCTCTTCCCCCCACATCCCCCATAGAGATGGGTATTATTAGATGTGTGTGTGTGTGTGTGTGTAAAATCATCCTATACATACTTCTATTTATCATTTCTTTCTCTGATTGCAGATAGCATATAGGATTGAAAAGGAAATCAATTATATTGAAATACAGTTATCAAAATGTTTTAAAAGTAAGTTCTTGGGCCTCTGATTAAGAACCCCTAGTCTACACAATTACAGAGAGTATAAGGCAGCCATATGGCACAAGATTGTCATGTTTTTCCAGTAGTAATGGTAGTGTTGATTTGATTATTGTTCCCAAAGGAAGACCAAAAGGGGGGAAAAGGGTATAGGAAGACAGCCAAATATCAGTGCTGAGTTGGCTTTGGTGGGTGGCCAGTTGGGATGGAAAACATCTAGATGTTAGATGAGTTTTCACTCACCAATCAGGATAGTTTATCCCAAGGATATAGTCCCAAAGTAGGGTAGATTAACTCCCCTGGGGTAAGGAAATTGAACCCCTATAGTATAGCAAAAGATGTGTCACACACTTTAGTACTTAATTATATTGATCTCCACCAGTTTCATGTGTTTTAGTCACATTTCCCCAAATAGTTCTATCATAGTATTATTTTTTCTTTTTTTGATCATTTTTATTTATGGATTTAAAAAAATCATTATAAATGACAATTTATGACAAGTCTCTGGAAACAAAGGAAAACAGTTAAAGCGCATACAACAACTGGCCCTGGAGTCAGGAGGAGCTGAGTTCAAATCTGACCTCAGATACTTCACACTTATTAGCTATGTGACCCTGGGCAAGTCACTTAACCCCAATTGCATCACCCCTCTTCCCCCCCCCCCAAAATGAGAGGCAGGCAGATTTCAGAAAAACATCTAAAGATTTACATGAACTGATGGAAAGTGGAGAGAACATTGTATAAAGTAACATCAACATAATGAGATGATCAACTATAATTGACTTAGATCTCAGCAATACAATGATGCTATCCACATCCAGAGAAAGAACTGAGGGAGTCAGATCAAAGCATACTGTTGTCCCTTTAGTTTTTTTCATAGTTTTTCCTTTTGTTGTGTAACATGGCTAATATGGAAATGTTTTATATGATTGCAAATATTAAATTATGTTAAATTATATTAAATTGCTTAAATCCTATATTAAACTGCTTGCCATTTTAGGAAGGGGGAGGACAAAGGGGGAGGGAATTAAAAACAATATTTTATTAAAAATGAACATTAAAAATTGCCTTTACTTGTAATTAAAAAAAATAAAATACTATTTAAACATTTAAAAAACCACTTTTCCCTGGGGGTGGCTAGGTGGCGCAGTGGATAAAGCACCGGCCCTGGATTCAGGAGTACCTGAGTTCAAATCCGGCCTCAGACACTTGACACTTACTAGCTGTGTGACCCTGGGCAAGTCACTTAACCTCCATTGCCCCGCAAAAACAAAAAACAAAAAAACCCCACTTTTCCCAACTCTTACAGTACAGTAATACTGTATTATATTCATATGCCTTAGCCTATTCAGACATTCCTCAATTGATGGCATTCCCTTTGTTTCCAGGTTTTTTTTGGGGGGGTGGGGGCTGACACAAATACTTTTAAATAGAATATTTTATTATAAACATAATATTAAATGCTATTAATGCTGATTATTATATAAATATAATGTTAATAAATGATATTTTAACTTAATATTAAAATCAGTGCAATCCATCATACTTGCTTTGCAACTGAATAAAATTAATGAATTACAGCACACAAAATATCAAAACCACTGCACCAAGATTCTTTGTCCATTGATTTTCTTTCATCTTTCCTCTTTGGTTGTAGTTAGTATGTATTCATCTTCTGGTCCTGTTTTGTTTTTTTCTTGATGCATTATTTCATAATTATTTTATAGTTAGACTCAATAGTTTTATATTCCTCTCACTTGTAGATTTTAATTGCATTATTGTATTTTATTAAATTAATGTGCTGAAAGATAGCCCCTGCTCTTTAGGAGTTCACAGTCTAATAAGGGAAGACAACATGAAATATAACTATGTACAAACAAGATTTAAACAGGATCAATCATAAATAATCAATACAGGTAAAGCAGTAGCAATAAGGGGATTCAGTAAAGGCTTATTATAAAAGATGGGATTTTTAGCTGGGATTTGAAGGAAGCTAGGGAAGCCAGGAGACAGAGATTAGATGGGTTAGTATTCCATATATAAAAAATAGCCAGTGAAAATGTCTGGAGATGTAGTATCTTGTTTGAGAGTAAGAAAGGAGGCCAAGGGGCAGCTAGGTGGCACAGTGGATAAAGCACCGGCCCTGAATTCAGGAGTTCCTGAGTTCAAATCCGGCCTCAGACACTTAACACTTACTAGCTGTGTGACCCTGGGCAAGTCACTTAACCCCAACTGCCTCACAAAAAAAAAAAAAAAAAAAAGGAGGCCAGTGTGATTTAAGGTGTAAGAAAACTGTAAAAGTTGGAGGGGGACAGATCATGAAGGGCTTTGAATACCAGAGGATTTTATATGATCCTAGGGGTAACAGGAAGCCAATGGAATTTATTGAATAGGGGCTAGATATATGCTTTAGGAAAATTAATTTGATAGCTGAATGGAGGATTGCCTTGAGTAGGAAGAGACTTGAAGCAAGGAGATCAACCAGAAGACTATTGTAAAAGTTTGAGGCAACTAGACGACCCAGTGTATAGCGCTGGTCCTGGAATTGGGAGGACCTGAGTTCAAATCTCCTCAGACACTTACTAGCTATTGACCCTAGGCAAGTCACTTAACTCCAATTGCCTTAAACTTCTGGGGCCATCTCCAGTCACCCTGATATATATCTTGCCACTGAACCCAGATAGCTCTGGAAGAGAGAATGAGGTTGGTGACTTTGCACAGCCTTCCCTCACTTAAATCCAGTTCACTGCAAGTCATGACATTACCCCGGTGTCATGGTCCTCTTTGAGAAAGAAGGACAAACAACAACAACAAACAACAATTGTAAAAGTTTAGGTATGAAGTTATAAGGACCTGTATTAGATACAGTGTTGGAAGAGAGGGGGAAATATATATGTGTGTGTGTATTTATGTATATATAATTCTTATTATATCGACATAACAATAATTATTAATATATTATGCGTATTGTATGTATGTGTATATATATACACATTATATATTGGCAAGGAGAAGGGTCATATATATGTGTGTATATATATACATATATGTGTGTATATATATGTATATATACATATATGTGTGTATCTATACATATATGTGTGTATATGTATATATACAAATATGTGTGTATATCTATACATTTAAGTGTGTATATCTATACATATGTGTGTGTGTGTGTGTGTGTATATATATATATATATATACACACATATATACATTTTTAGTTGTTTTTCAGTCATGTCCAACTCATCAGAACCCCATTTGAAATTTTCTTGGCAAAGATACTGGAATGGTTTGACATTTCCTTCTCCAGTTCATTATACAGATGAGGAAATGGAGGCAAACAGGGTTAAGTGACTTGCCCAGGGTCACACAGATAGTAAGAGTCTGAGGTCAGATTTGAACACAGGAAGAGGACCTGACTCCAGGCCCAGTGCTCTATCCATTGCACCCCCTAGCTGTCCCATATATACATACATGTATGTATTTGTATATACACACATGTACATACATATACATATGTATTTGGTATGTGTGTGCCATCTCCAGTCATCATGATCTATATCTTGCCACTGAACCCAGACAGCTCTGGAGGAGAGAGTGAGGCTGGTGACTGCACCTTCCTGCCTCACTTGAATCCAGTTCACTTGCATGATGGACAAACAACTCTTTCTCTCCCTCTCCCTCCCTCCCTCCCTCTCTCTCTCTCTGTCTCTCTCTCTGTCTCTCTGTCTCTCTCTCTCTCTCTCTCTCTGTCTCTCTCTCTCTCTCTCTCTCTCTCTCCCCCTCCCTCCCTCCCTCCTTCTCCCTTTCCTTTTGTCTCTCTTCATATAAACTCTTACATATGCATATATGCATATATGTGTATAAATACATACACATTTTGGATACGGGGGGGGGGGGCGGGGTGAGTTTGAGTGAAGAGTCATGGATGACAACTAGTTTTTGAGCCTAATCGTAGTTTAGAAAAAGAGAACAATATCATGTTTTGCTTAACCTCTGTCAACCTCAGTTTCCTCCCTGGTAAAATGTGGATAATAATAGCACCTACCTCCCAGGATTGTGAAGATCAAATGAGATAATATAAGTTAAAGCTTTAGGTGTGGCAGCTTGGTGGGTAGAGTGTTGGATTTGAGTCAGGAAGACCTGAACTTAATCAGTAGATGAGGAAACGTTGAACATTTGAGGGAGCAAGGGTATTATTGAGAAAATGGGAAGGTCAAGCACACATGTAGAGGAATTGGCAAGGAGAAGGGTCAACTCTTTGCATTTTTTTTTTTTTAGTGAGGCAATTGAGGTTAAGTGACTTGCCCAGGGTCACACAGCTAGTAAGTGTTAAGTGTCTGAGGCCGGATTTGAACTCAGGTACTCCTGACTCCAGGGCTGGTGCTCTATCCACTGCGTCATCTAGCTGCCCCGACTCTTTGCATTATTGATGTTTAATCAAGATTTGTTGAATGTTCATTTATAAATATACAGAGGGCAATGGAGAGGCATACGGTAGGTATAAGGGTCCTACATCATATAATAATAATTTTTAAAAAAACCTCAAAGGGCTATTGGAGTAAAAGATGTCACTAGGGAAACATATGATAAAAAAGGAGCATGATCTATTTTTTTGCTGAGAGCCAGGGGATTACAAGTGGACAGCTAGAGTATTTCACCAGTATCCTCAAGATGTTAGGAGAGAGAAAGACCTTCAAGTAACCCTGTGGTGAATTTATGGGAGGACGTAGACAAAAACTGCACAGGATGAGCAAGCATGGATGGGTGGCCATCTGAATTGTTGGAGGGAACAAGGAAATCAAGGATAGAACAGATCTCTTCTAATATTTCTAAATTTCTATTTATAACATTAGGCTTTAAAAGCCTATTATTACAGGGGGCAGCTAGGTGGCGCAGTGGATAAAGCACCAGCCCTGGATTCAGGAGTACCTGAGTTCAAATCTGGCCTCAGACACTTGACACTTACTAGTTGTGTGACCCTGGGCAAGTCACTTAACCCCCATTGTCTTGCAGAAAAAAAAAGTCTAATTATTACATACTTATCCACTCATGCTTTATAAAGGGATCTATGGTATATATTGGAAACGAAACTAAAATATGACTGAATATTAAGTTTACCATAATCCAGTCTAAATTATGAGGAAAAAAAGAGATTTCATGATTTGAAATCATTTACAAGGTGTCTCTGTCAACTCTCCCTTTCCTTTTTTCACTCCTCCCTCTCCGTGTCAACTCTTCTCTTCCTCTTTCCTCTTCTATAATTATAATTCTGTGTGTGTGTGTGTGTGTGTGTGTGTGTGTGTGTGTGTGTGTGTGTGTGGTGTTTTGATTGTCTTTTTGTTTGTTTGTTTTGTTTTGCTCATAGCATCCTTGGGATTGCTGCTTTTGACAGTTGAGCCTTTTGAGACTGTGCCCCCCCCTTTCCCCCTTGTGTTTTCTTTTCCTTTTAAAGGTCCTCTCAAGCCAAGTGTTGACAGTGACCTTTGAAAGTGTTTTTACAGCTTAGCTGAGACTTCCTGACATGTTTTATTAGCTCTTTGTAGTACCTAATAAAGTGAGTCTTAGTAAAGTTGTATAACATGACAGGTTAAAGGAGCTTCTAAAATAATCATCACTAGAGCAAGACCTAACAAAGGAATGTTTGGCTGCTTCTCATTATCCACCTAAACAGGACATAATTGATTATTTCTTCTTTAAAAATTGTTTTGTTACTTTAAGAAAATAAAATAATTGATTTTGACAGAACCTCAGAGAGATTCATGTAACCCAACACTCCAAGAATTTTGAGCTTGATTCCATAGAAATATTTCAATTTTTACATTTAGAAATGATCAACTTTAGTTGCAGCTATGCAAGTCTCGGCTAAATGAAACATAATTTAATATAGACACTCCCCTTTTGCCCCCTTTAAAACAACATTTGTTAAACAGGATCTCTTTTCTTTTGTTTTTCTTTTTGTGGCCTCTTTTAAAGAGAGAAGCAACTTTAGCATGGTGTCTCAAATGGTGTCAAACATGTAGCCTTATGGCCTATAACACTCCTGAGTGCATAGTGAACCAGATTAAAAAGCAATTGGGAAATAATTAACAAAATAAATAAAAATACAATAAAACATAGATAATATTAATATGAGGTTTTCTAAAGTCAATGTGCAGCCTGTAGCAATCCTTATTAGGTTTAGTGGTCCCTGTTTCTATTTGAGTTTGATGCTATTGGTCTGGACAAGGCTTGTTAAACTTTTTCCACCCCTGACTCTTTTTCTCCCAAGAAATTTTTATGCAACCCCAGATATATAGGTATATAAAACAGGTATACATAACCTTTTACTGTTTCCAATTTTTTTTCTGACAACCCCCCCCCCAATTTGGCTACATGGGGTCATGACCCAGTTTAAGAAGCTAAGGCCTAGAGATCAGGCATCAGAAGTAGGAAAACTTGGCTTTAAATTCTGACTCTGACACATGCAGTCTGTGTGACCCTGGGAAATTTGCTTAACATATCAGTGCTTGAGGAAACTCCTTTTTTTTTTTTTTTTTTAGTGAGGCAATTGGGGTTAAGTGATTTGCCCAGGGTCACACAGCTAGTAAGTTTATGTGTCTGAGGTCGAATTTGAACTCAGGTACTCCTGACTCCAGGGCCGGTGCTCTATCCACTGCGCCACCTAGCTGACTCCCTAGGAAACTCTTAAGAGTAGAAGTTGCTGTGTTCACTGGCATTAGGAGAGGGAGTTTTCTCATTCCAGACTTTTTAAGAGTAATAAAGCTATGGTGTTAAGGGCTAAAATTCTAGCTAAACTGTCTAAAATATCTAATGAGTGGTCGCCAATAAATTATAAGCTTTAGCAAGAGTTAGACTTTTAAGCATTTATTAAGGAGAATAAGAATTTGGTAAAGAGAGAGAAAAAGGCCTAGATTCCTATCTATTAAAGGGAGAGCACATTTCTAGCTCCCTTCTCCGCCAGAGTCCAGAGGAAAGAGAGCGAGACTGAGCACCAGTCTCTTCCTTCCTCCTCCCACTAGCCCGCGTCACTTCCTGACTCCTGGTCTTGCCCTCAAAGACCTTCCCTTCATGGGCAGAACTCCTCTACAGTAAGTATCCAGCAGGTGGCGTTATTCCAATCGTTACAGTCCCCCCTGTTGTTCCTCAAGAAACAAAATGTTTCCTTGACGGAACAGTAAAAACAATATGATAACTATTGCTAACTAATAATATGTGAACAACAATATAGAAAAGGAAGAGAGGAAAGTTTTGTCCAGAGGGGCAATTTTTTTTGTCCTCATGAACCGACGCTTTGACATTAGTCTTGCAAAGGGAGGGCCTCTGCAGAGAATACATGTTACAGATGGTGTATATTACAACAGAAAGAGAAAAAAAACCAACAAAAACAACAAATCAAAACTGTTCATTTAAAGTCTCTGAAAGTCTTTTCTCAGATGTCCTCTAGGTGTAGTCGTGGAATGGAAGTCTTTTCAGGGGTTGATGTGTGGATGCTGGTAATCAGCCAGGAAAATTTCCTACAAAATTGAGCTTAACACAACTTTAAAATAGCTTTATCAATAATCAAATCAAACAATGAAAGTTCTCAAAAACATGTCTAAGGGAATTCAGAATCTTAGTTGTTACACATGAAACATATAATAAAACAAAAATTGAACCATTCTTTAAAATTATAATATTACTATAGTCCCCCCCTTATGGAGGGTAATTGAGAAGACAATTGCTGCGATATTAATTATTAAAAATAATTTTTTATCTTTGTTTCATCACTTTTTGCATCATCTGCCTAATTATCCTCATGCCATTATGAGAAATTAAAAAATCTAATATAATTGGTAACAGGTGTCAAGGCCAAATTCAACACTGTATTTATCATGACACCTGAGATAATTATGGGGGTTACCATAAAAGAACAGAGAAATGATGGGATATGAGCATTCCCACACTTGAGCAATATATACTGCCCATGCAGTATGCCAGGTCTAAAATAGGTGGATGGAATATATGTCCATGCCACCGAACATATTGGAGGAAACTGAGTCAGACTTAATCAGATGCATGGGATTGAGATGTCCATGGCATCAGGCATATAGGAGGGAGCATAGAAGCCAGGTGTAGGAGCGAGATGGGTGGGATGAATACTTCCAGCCATCTGTACAATATTGTGGGGAAAAATAAAATAAAATATTAAACCAAGAGAATCCAACCTCAACATTTGTCAAAAGCCGTTCCCTCGGCCATACCTTGACTTCATGCATGTCTCCCCTCATGTGACAGTTCAGTGTCTGCTCTTGCATGTATTCCTCTTGTGATTGGATGGCATCTTGGCCAACTGGCATCTGATAACTCAGAATAAAGGCAATTAATGTCTTAAATGATAAGTTCCCATAATGCAAGTCTCATATGGATTTAAAAATTGAGGATAATAAATGATTGCAAAAAATGTGAATACATCTTGACTCAGAACACAATATATAATTATGCAACAATTTCAAATAATACCCCTTTTTTTTTTACTTAGTATACAATTACTTTTGTGAAAAATCAGAACATACTTAAATACAAGTTAAAGCACAACAGAATCTCAAAGAACTTTTTTTTTTTTGAAAAAAGAAAACTTTTACAAATGTTCCTCTCTCTCTCTTTTTTTTTTTTGGGAATATGCTTATCAAAAATAATACTTCTAGAATCAATTTACACTTGCCATGGCAACCAATTTGCCAGGGAAATGCTTTAAAGAGTTTGATCAAATAATCAGTTGAGGAAAAAAAAAATAACAAAAACAAACAACTCAGAATATGGGAGCACAATACTCCTAGAATTAACATTGTATTATGAAATCAAAACCATGTTTCAAAATTAGATAGATGAATGAATAGAAGAAGATACACGTGGAACAATAAAAGACAATGAAATTCAAACTAAGGAAATCTAAATGAATATGAACTTAATATCAATAAGAGTATTATAAAATATAAACTTGATCACATGACTATAAAAAGCTTTTACAAATATTCTCCTTGTTTAAAAACTAAGTATAAGACACAATCTCAAAAGCATGAAAATCTCTATGAAAATAAACCCATACCATTAATTTCAAAATGTATATATAATAGCACAGAAATCCTATGTAACCTCTGAACTGATACTATTACTCTGAGTGAATTCAGAACACTTTTGATTCCGATATCTAAAATCCCCAATACTCATATCAATACCTTGCTGCTTACTTCTACATTTCTGTAAAATATATACCCTTCCATGGCAAAAGAGGCAGAGTCTTGAACTATGTTGATTGTCATTCTTATTCAGCTTAAGTTTTTCTTCTTTAACCCCTCTATATTGTCTGTCAGTCTTTTCACCATACAAATGCTTTATAAGATTACTAATGAAAGACAAAAGCAGGTTAGCAAAATTATGAACAAAACGAGCATATCTGGAATTTAAAGAGCTTTCTAAGATTGTCTCAGAAGCACAGCCAGGCCGGGGAAGGGCTGAGCCTGAAGCTGCAAATGCAGGTAGAAAAAGTTGAGCATGCGCACCAGATCTCTGGACTTCCCAGGCAGGGGAAGCTATGGGCTTGGCCATAGGAGGAGTAGAGGGTGGGGTCTGGAGAGGAGGGGAGGGACCAGAGCAATTTGAATCAGATTTGATTTTGAACTCAGGCCTGGATTCCTCTTCCCCCACTTTGCCTCCAGGTGCTAGGGGATTAAAAGCTTCTAGAGGGTGGGTCATTGCCTCCAGGCATGCAAAATTAGAGCAACAATTAGTGTTAGAATTGGGAAAAGCTGCAGGAATCTCTTCAGGTTTCTCTGAAAAAGCATGGTTGGGAGAGGGAGAGATATTTCCTTGTGTGAGTAAGTTGCTGGCTCTTTTAACAAAAATAAAAAGAAAAATAGAAAATCCACAAAAACAAAGCATTAACATGATCTTATCTCCCATTTGTCTGGTTAAACAGACCAAAATCAAAAATAGGATAATTAGGGAGTTTAAAAGGTCCATTCGAAAAAATTCAAAGGAAAAACACAGCCAGTACACCAGTACTTAGCAGTTAAAGGGAGAGGGAGGGGAAATTTCTTACCCAACCAGCAGATCAGAAGAAGACTGAGGGTTAGCTTTCCTCTTCGTGGTCAGCCATCTGTTAAGGGCTAAAATTCTAGCTAAACTGTCTAAAATATCTAATGAGTGGTCGCCAATAAATTATAAGCTTTAGCAAGAGTTAGACTTTTAAGCATTTATTAAGGAGAATAAGAATTTGGTAAAGAGAGAGAAAAAGGCCTAGATTCCTATCTATTAAAGGGAGAGCACATTTCTAGCTCCCTTCTCCGCCAGAGTCCAGAGGAAAGAGAGCGAGACTGAGCACCAGTCTCTTCCTTCCTCCTCCCACTAGCCCGCGTCACTTCCTGACTCCTGGTCTTGCCCTCAAAGACCTTCCCTTCATGGGCAGAACTCCTCTACAGTAAGTATCCAGCAGGTGGCGTTATTCCAATCGTTACAATGGGTACCATCCCATCCCTAAAGGAAAGGAAAGCTGTGTCTGTATTCTCTTTGTGATGTAATATATCTTTCACAATATTATTTTCTCTTCCCTCTCCCCAATGTATCAGCCTCAACACAAACACAAATCACCTAGCATAAACTGCCAATGGGAAAATATTTTATAGGGGAATATAAGTAACAGAAAATATTTTTTTCTTGAATAAAGGAATGAATGAACATGGAAATATTAAAGCTTGTCAGGAATTTGCACTAATTTTTTGGTACATCTGCCTTTTGGGGAAGTCCTAGACATAAAATATGTGATATTATCATAATGGATTATGGATATCAATTTTCTTCCTATTTTAAAGTTAACTATCTTTGTGAAATTATATTTCTGTCACTTCCCCAAATAGATAATAGATATCTAGTATGATAATTATGTTTGTTATATGACAATTATCTTTTATCTATCTATCAATTATCTATGTGATATTGTGTCTGGCGCTTCCCAGATTATCTATTTGACTGTCTATCTACTGTCTATCTTTCTGTCTGTCTATCTATCTATCTGTTGAATTCCCAGTAGAGAGAATCTATGACCAAAGAACAGACTGTCCTTTCTGTTCTCCAAAAGCAAAAAGAAACAAAACCCCAAATCCCAAACTCTGAACAGGCATGTGTCAAGATAAGCAGTCATTTACTGTTTTATTTATATTCAATCTTTAGCAGTTATTGAAAATTCAGAATGAGTCTTGGTTTAGCAGAAAATAATTGGCAAAATGATATGCAAGTATTTCAGGAGAAGAAATGGAAAGAACTTTTCTGTTTGAATAAGCTTAAAAAATAAAATATTTTTTGTAAAAATGAACTTCTGTAGCAAAATTTTTATTTTATTTTTTCCCCTAATTTTTGAAAAGAGGTTTTAAAGTTTCCTTTCTCATACCTCCACCTTTGCTTTAACAGATATATCTCAAGTCTAAACTTAATGATGTCTTTTTCTTCGATATTACATTTCTGACTATATTCTTCATTCTTCCATCTCCTGTGAGTCATCCCTTGTAACAAAGATTTTTAAAAGAAGGAAAAAAAGCTAGCCAACACATTGACCTTGGCCAACAGTATGTGCCGTATTCTATATAGTTTCATATACAATATCCAAAATTCATATTCTCTGGCTTCTTATTCTTTCTAGTCACATTGCCACCACCCTAATTTAGGCCTCATTAACTGATAAACCATGTCAATAGCCTCTTCATTGATCTGCCTGCCTCAAGCCTCTCTTCCCAATCCAATCTACCATCAAAATAGCTGCCAAAGTAATTTCCCTTAAGAACAGGTCCTGCTGTGTCACTGCCCTATTTAGCAAACTCCAGTAACTTCTTATTACCTATAGGATCAAATGTAGATCCAACTCTTCTTGGCATTTAAAGCCCTTCACAATCTGCCCTGATCTTACCTTTCCAGCCTTATTCCACTTTGTTCACTTTCACATATGGTACAATGCAAACACATTTTCTGTCTCCATGACTTTGCACTGCCTGTGCCCCATGCCTAGAATGCATTCTCACCTCACTTCCTCATCTTAAGATCCTGGTTTCCTTAAAGGTCCAGCTCCAATGCTGCCTTCTAAAATAAATCTTTTTGGTCTCCCCTCTATCCCTCAATCTTTTCCCAGCCCCACTCACCTTCTATTATGTATTCACTTATATACTTGCACATATTCCCCCTTTGCTAGATTGTGAACTCCTTGAGGGCAGGAATAGTTTCATTTTTTGTCTTTGTATTCCAAGCATATAGCATAGTACCTGCCAGTATATGTTTAATAAGTATTGTTGATTGGGATGTTTTTTTTTTTCTCAACTAGGTGGGCCAGTGGAATGCCGGACCTATAGTCAGGAAGACCTGAATTCAAATCTGGCCTCAGATGCTTAGTAGCTGTGTAACCCTAGGCAAAGCATTTAACCTGGTTGCCTCAGTTTCCCCAGCTGTAAAATGAGGGTAATAAAACACCTGTCTTGCAGGATTGCTGTAAGGATCAGAGATAATATTTGTAAAGCACTTGGCACAGGGCCTGACACATAATAGGGATTATAGAAATGCTTGTGCCTTCCCTCTGTGCCTCCTTTCTTCCTCCCACCCACCCCCACCCAAGACTAAACATCACACTACTGTCAATCAACAAGCGTTTATTTGTTGCTGTTCTTTTTACTCAAATTGTAGTCATCAGCAGGTATCTCTTAAACCTGCATGGCATCACATTGGGTTTCCATTTCAGTGATGGCTGTATCGTAAATTAAATGTCACCAGAGCAGGTCCACATATGGTACAATTCTACAGAGAGTTCTCTTTATTGCCTAGCTTTACTGGAGAATCCTATTCAGGGAAGATGGATATTCTGCTTAAAGCCCCTTTTAATGAAAAAAAACTTTAATAATTAACTTTGAGAAAAATTTATGAAAATTCGCCACAAGGATCATTTCTGCTGCCAATATTCAGACTAGAAATTGTGGGGCAAAAGGCTGCCAAGGTGAGAAGCAAGTAGCATAGCTTGAACAAAATGTACTCAATTCTTTATGTATGGAGTTAGCAGCCTTTGATTTGGGGGGGGGTGCAATAAAAATGTTTTCAATTAAAACTATATTTTCTCTATATCTCACCTCCCACTCCACTTGACACCTAGTTTGTTTTAAAAGAAAAACTATTTAAATAAATAAGCAAAAGAAATTTCCACATTGGCCAGATCCAAAAATGGGGTTTAGCAGCTTTTTAGGGGAAAAAAGTCTCTTTGGCATTCAAAGCTTTTCATAGTGTAGCCTCCTCCTACCTCTCCATTCTTCTTACACTTTACTCCCCAACATGTACTCTTTGGACCAGTGACACTGGCCTCCTGACTGTTCAATGAATAACACACTTCATCTCTCCACCACACTTGGAATGCTCTTCCTCCTCCGCTCTGACTACTGACCTCCCTGGCTTCCTTTAAGTCTCACTAAAATTCCACCTCCTACAGGAAATCTTCCCCGGCCCCCTCTTAATTCCAGTGCCTTTCCTTTTTTTTTTTTTAATAGTGCCTTTCCTTTTAAAAATTATTTCCTGTTTATCCTGCATATCACTTGTTTTGTATATATTTGTTTGCATGTTGTCTTTCCCCATCAGACTGTAAGCTTCTTGAGTGCAGAAAATGCCTTTTGCCCTCTTTTTGTATCCCTAGCACTTAGCACAGTGACTATCACATAGTAGGTACTTAATAAATTTCTATTGATTGATTGATTGAAGTGTGTGTTAGGAATCATATGAGATTAAAAGTATTAAACAGGAGTCTAGGCAATGATAGAGTGAGAAGTTGTCTTAGGCATTGTGAGAGCATGTCAAATAATCTTTGAAAAAAAACAACCCACCACCACAATTTCTACTGACAGACAGAACACTTGGAACCATTGTCTTTCAAAGTATCAAAATATTTCCAAGGTTATTAATTTTCATGGACTTGCATTTTGCTTTTTTGAGTTTCTTTTTGGGGGGCTTTTGGTCTCCATAAGAAATTTCTGTTACTGTTCACTGCATATATATATGTATATATGTGTATGTATGTATGTATGTATGTGTGTGTGCATATATATATATATAAAATAAAGAAGGCTTTGACCACTCATCTTTACTGGTCTTAGGATAAGCAAAAGTTGCAGAAAACTTGAAATTATCAATCAATAAGTAAGAATTTATTAAGTATCTACTGAGATAGGCATTGAGGAAACCATGACAAAAATCAACAATTTTTGCTCTAACATTCCAAAACACGCAACATCTACTTGTATGTAAGTATGATACAAGATGCTTACAAAGGTGGGGGAGATGGGGAGAGGTACCACCCTCTTTAGAAGACCAAGAAAAGAGTTTTAAGGAGTTGAACAAGATGAGCTCTCCTCCCCTTCCCAGAGCTCTAGGCACAAAGAAGTGATAGATCATGGGAAAGAAATGAATTGTGTAGACAGCAGAATTACTGCCCTGCAAGGGACAAAGCATTACATATCATGTCCGAGATCCGAGTAGAAACTTGTTTTTTTTTGGTGAGGCAATTGGGGTTAAATGACTTGCTCAGGGTCACACAGATAGTAAGTGTTAAGTATCTGAGGCCAGATTTGAACTCAGGTCTTCCTGACTCCAGGGCTGGTACTCTATCCATTGGGCCACCTAGTTGCCCCTGAGTAGAAACTTTTATCGTGGCATTGACCCTTGTGCAAAATATACATGACATGTTATTTGCATATATATTTTATAATGTGATTATGGTTGACATTTATCCTTAAGTATAACTAATCTGAATAAGTATCAATTTTAGAATGAGTTACTTAGTATCATAGAAACTTCAGTTGAGTTATAGTCAGAAGATCTGAGTCCAGACTCTGATACTTTACCAGTTATGTAACATTTCAGTATATCATTTAACCTCAGTGTTCTCATCTGTAAAATGAGACACAGTATAGTTTAGGATAAAGTACTAGACATAGAATCAGGAAGACACAAATTCATATGCCACATGTTGACATTTACTGTGTGACCATAGGCATGCTTCTGAAGTTTAGTTTCCTCATCTGTAAAATAGGTGGAATAATTTCTGTGTTACTTCTCTCACAGGGTTGTTTTGACATTTGAATGAGATTATACAGAGAGTCTCAAAAGTTTTAGTGCATTTTTTAACTATTAAAGATGAAAGGTGAACTAAGACTTTTGGGACACTCTGTGTAAAGCACTTTGTAAGCTTTATAACTTTAAATAAATGTCAATTATTAGTAGTATTGTTGTTAAAAGGAAATTAATCATAATCAATCCTTTAAGGTGATCCTTGCAGTAAGACCTACTTAATAGGGTTGTTATCTGGCTCAAATAATATTAACCTATGGTTATATAGTGCTTTAAGGTATGCAAGGCACTTTACATGTTAGCTTATTCGATCTTCAAAACAACAAATAACCCCAAAGTGCAGGTACTTTTTATCACCATTTTACAGATAAAGAAACTGAGGCTGAGAGAGGTTAAATGAGTAATAGAGCTAGTCAGTGACTAAAGCAGAATTCAAAACCAGAACTCTAGTCACTATGCCACCTACCTGCCTAAATGAATTAAGGTATCAACAGTGTCTTAAATGTCAGTACAAAAAAGTAATGACAGCTACTGGGTTGTTGAATAATTAAAATTGAACTTGACTATTTGCAGTGGATCATAGTATATACATTTATAATTGACTAGCAAAAGTGGAGGAATTTATTTACAAAAAGGAACTTGTGAATATCAAATTAAAGTCTGGAGAGAGAGAAACTCTTCAAATTGTTTCAAAAAAATAATTGGAACTTTCTGTGGGTAAAGCATTTCTTTCAAAAATATTTTTAGTTTAATTTTTATAAGCATCAGTATGCACAGTCCAGCACCAGAAATAAGATGGTTGTTTATTTAATCGGGTTAGAGTTTGGGGGAAGAGATTTAGGGTTTGAGAGCTTTTTTCTTGCTTTGTTGTTTTGTTTTTTTTAATTGCCCATCTCAGATATGTCCCTAAAAACAAATTCCACAAGGGTAAGAGAAAAACAACAGCACAATAAATTGTAAACATGCTTCATAACATATTTTCACAATACCATTCCAGATGTTCAGAGGTCACAGGGTTGCAAACTCCAAAGATATTTTTAAGGGAAAGAGACCAAGACATTTCTTGATTTCTCATACATTAATAATAATGGCTGGAATTTATATAGTACTTTCCAATTTGCCTAGCACTCTACATGTTATCTCATTGATCCACACAACAATCTCGAGGTAAGTGCTATTATTATTATCCCCATATTTTTGCAGATGAGGAAACTGAGGATGAGAGAGGTTGACTTGCCCAGAGTCACACAGCTGGTAAAGGTCTACAGTAGGATTTAAACTCAGGACTTCCTTACTCCAACACCAGTGCTGTACCTACCTAGCTTCCTCTAGGCAGTCTTTTCTTATAATGGTTGGTAAGAGGAGGCTTCCAAAATGTGAAGGTGTTTCCAGGGCCTATTCCAGTAGCTGCTATAGAACATGGAAGGCAACAAGTACATGCTTGTAGCACTCGGTGACTGTAGATGTCCTCAAGCCCTGACTACAGCTTCTCTCTAAAATGCCCTAGCAAGCAATTAACTGTAAGTACGTTTTGTCTGCCAAAACCTATTTAGTGAAATCAATAATGGCAACCATCTTTGTATGGTTCATAAAAGGAACATTCCTTGTCTAGTCTTATAGAGAGCACTTTTCTCTGTCTTACTCCCTCCCTCCCTTTCTCCTTCCCTCCCTCCCTTCCTTCCTGTCTCTCTTCTCTATCTTCTCTCTCTCTCTCTCTCTCTCTCTCTCTCTCTCTCTCTCTCTCTCTCTCTCTCTCTCTCCTTTAATGAATCTCCAAAGGCTTTACAGACTTTAATTAATTAAGCCTCTCAATATTTCTTTCTGTCATAAAATATGACTACCTTGGATTATAGATAAGGAGGACCACAGAGACAAGAGATGTCTGCATTCTTCCCAATTGCCATCCTATCACTACAGCCTTATCTCACATTACTCTTTTCCACACCTTTACATTGTAATTAAACCTGACTAGTTTCTGCCCTCTGAATATAACCTGCAGCCTGCCACCTCCATGCTTTTGCTCATGTAGTTCCCTATTCGTGTAATACCCTCCTTCTACCACTAAACCATCCTAAAATGACCCTCCCTCCTTAACCTTCCCATAGCTCTTTGTTCTTCAAATCTCTGGTGTACTTCCCATGTAATATTATGCTTTATAATTTTCTGTGTGGGTCTTAACCTCCTACTAAACTGTGATAACAAAGTTGATGCATTCATTTGCCAGAGCTAGCTCAGTGTTTGGGAGAGTCCAAAGGAAAACGTGGGAGAACAGTATTAGGTTGTCTACAATTCTAAAGGTCCACAGAGCCATTGTGTTGACTTCATTGTTCTATGCCTGTGAAACCTGGACCTCTACCAGTGCGATGTGAGGACATTGAACTGCTTGCACTTGGATTGTCTTAGAAGGATTCTGACAAGATAAGGTACCAGACACTAAGGTCTTCTCTTAAGCTGAACTGCTAGGCATTCAAACTCTACTCCTATGTGCAACTTCTATGGGGTGGCCACATAGCCTAAGTGACATGCTTACCTAACAGACTGTTTTAGAGAGAACTCACACAAGGCAAACTCTCATGGGGAGGGGAGGGGGAGGGTCAGAAGAAGTAGTACAAAGACATTCTCAGGGTCCCTCTGAAGAACTTTAGTTTCAATTATGAAACATGGGAGATGATGACACAGGACAACCCAGAATGGCACGCCTATGTCAAAGAAGGTGCTGTGCACTATGACCAAAGCAGATTCTTAGTAGCATAAAGGAAATGTGAGCTGTGTGAATCCAGAGACATCTCCATCCCAAATGTTCAAACTTATACCCAGCCTCTGGTAGAATCTTCCAAACTCTTTTTTTTTTTCTTCCAAACTCTTAATGAATTGATCAACCACAGTTGAAGACACTGTCCCCCTACCTCAACATCCTGATGTCATCAGTCCTTTTCTAAAACAAAGGACCGGGGACAGCTAGATGGCGCAGTGGATAAAGCATTGACCCTGGATTCAGGAGGACCTGAGTTCAAATCCGGCCTCAAACACTTGACACTTACTAGCTATGTGACCCTGGGCAAGTCACTTAACCCCCATTGCCCCACAAAACAAAACAAAACAAACAAACAAAAAAACCAAAGGACCACCAACAACAAGCTTCATGGGAACAGACCGAATCTTATCTAAACTTTGCATCTTCCTTAGAGTCTAGCTTTATGAATGCAGTAGTCATTTAATAAATTCTTGTTGAATAAATGAATTATTGTTATTTGCCCTTCATTTCTCGAAGAAGACTATACCATGACATTGGGGTGATGTCATGACTTGTAGTGAATTGGATTTAAGTGAGGGAGGGCTGTGCAGTCACCAGCCACGCTCCTCCAGAGTAATCTGGGTTCAGTGGCAATATATAGAAAAGGGAAGCAGCTAGGTGGTGCAGTGGATAGAGCACCAGCCCTGGAGTCAGGAGGACCTGAGTTCAAATCTGACCTCAGACACTTAACACTTACTAGCTGTGTTACCCTGGGCAAGTCACTTAACCCCAATTGCCTCACTAAATAAATAAATAAATATATATATATATATATATATATATATATGAGAGAGAGAGAGAGAGAGAGAGAGAGAGAGAGAAGGACAACTGGAGGCACCCCAGATGTAGTGGAAGACCATGGCCTTTTTAAGCCAAGGTCTTTTTCAGGTCTCAGTTTGTCTGAGGCACTGAATATCTGAAAAAAGAAGGAAAGCTATATGGGTGCATCCCAAATGCAGTCTATCCATGAGGCTTTTAAAGAGACATTGACAGGTAGCACAGAGGACTACTTGGCTTGAAGCTAGGAATATTTGAGTTCAATACCTGCCTGAGGTACTTACTAACTGTATGGTTCTAGCCAAGTCATTTAATCACTCTTGGCCTCAGTTTCTTCATCTGTTAAATGAAGGAGTTGGGCTTAGTTATCCCCAATCCATCTCTCAGTTCCAAATCCACAATGTTATATATAACATATAAGATAGGAAAAAGAATAGGCATGGATCATATTGAATGTAGAAAGAATTATGGGATGTATTCTTGTCTTGAAGCCTTTTTCCCTTTCTGCTGTCTCTCAGTGAAGAAAGAAGAGATATTCTATGTATGAGTATGAGAATATTTCAAGTATTTGAAAGGCTATCATGTGGAAGAAATATACGCTTGATGTACTTGGCTCCAGAGGATAAAACTAAGTGCAGTAGGCACTGAAGAGATACAGTCATACTCTCATAGAGTCAGAGCTGTAAGGCACCCTAGAAGTCATCTAGTACAACCTCTTTATTTCACAAATGAGGAAATTGCCTTGCTCAGAGGCACACAACAAGTAAATATCTGAGGTGGGATTTGAACCTGGGTCAGCCTGGTTTAGTCTAACATGGTGGTGCCAATTACAATTAGGCTCGATGTAAAGAAAAAAAAAACTTCATGATGATTGTAGCCATTCAGAAGTGGAATGAACTCTCTCAGGAGGTAAGGGTGTTGTCCCTATGAGAGGTTTGCTAATATAGCCTGGTTGGCCACTTATAAGGGATATTGTAGGGATTCCTGTTTGGGTCTGACTAGACGACCCCTGAGTTCTCTTCCTACCTTGTCATTCTGTATGATTTAGGAAGCATAATAGCAAGAGAATCATCCTGGAGAAGAAATTTTACTTTCCAAGGTCTTTATCTCCAGGAGGGAACATGCAGAATAACAGAATTGTAACTGATATTTATTTTGCATTTTAAGGTTTACAAATCACTTTGAATACTCATTTGAGTACGAAGACTCAGTATCTCCTTGGAACCATGTAACAACTCTATGAAATATGTTGGGATCCCTATGTTACAGATTAGGAAACTGAAGTTAGGTAGCTGGCCCATGATGAGTGTGTGTGTGTATGTATGTATGTATGTATGTATGTATGTATGTATATATGTAAGAGAGGTAAGATTGGAACTCAGATCACTCTTGACTCCAAGTCCAGTGCTCTTTCCACTATAACAGTCTGAAGTGGCCTGCTTATTGAACTCTGCAATAATAAACTGCAAATAATAAAACCAAATCCACAGTTTTCAGAAGTCATTTAGTTCTGCCTCTGGACAAGTAGTATCTAACCCATTCAAGACAGATGCGGGGCAACTGTATTCTTAGAAGATCTCCATATCTTCCACAGCTTATTTTTCTGATTAATTATCCTGAAATTTAAAAAATAATAACAATATAAAATAATTCTGAAATAGGAATTCTGATATTTAACCTCTATGCTTAGCTCCAAATCATCTAGATTTATGTGTTCATATTTGTGTTTGTGTATGGAGAGAGAGAGTTAAGTATACTTGTTAGATGTGTTATAGAGTACATGCATGCACATATATATTTGTATATGAACATATTTATGATATATATTTAGGTAGATAGGTTCAGCATAGAAGTATATCTATATATACATACATGTGTATGCATATATATATGTGTGTGTGTTGTGTGTATTACTAGGTGGTTTGGAATAGATATATTTCTATACCTCTGGGGCATCTGGGTGACACAGGGGATAGAGCAGTGGCCATAAAGTTGGGAGGACCTGAGTTCAAATCTGACCTTAGACACTTACTAGTTGTGTGACCCTGGCCAAGTCACTTAACCCCAATTGCCTTAAACATCTGGGACCATCTCTAGTCACCCTGATATATATCTTGCCACTGGACCTAGATGGCTCTGGAGGAGAGAGTGAGGTTGGTGACCTTTCACAGCCTTACCTCACTTAAATCCAATTCAGTGCAAATTATGACATCACCTCAATGTCATGGTCCTCTTTGAGAATGAAGGACAAACATCATTTCTATATACTACCAAAGACTATATATAGCCTTAAGTTATACAGTTGACTCTGCCACACTTTAAGTATCTTGTTTACTGTGAAGCAAAGCAAGACTTCAGACATCCCTTACTAGATCTTAGAAGGCCAAATTCTCCTCTTCTGTTAGCTTATTGGATATACATGTTGGGTATGTTGGGTTTCCAGCCTTCATTTAATGACCCCTAGTAAGGGGGAACCTCCTTACTGAGATAGCCCACTCTGTTTTCAGATTGTTCTCTTTTTAGACAGTTTTTCCTCACATCAAGCCTCTATGTCACTATCACCCATTGCTTCTGCTTTGGCCTCATGGGAATAAACTGAACAAGTGTGCACGCTCTTCTGCATGATAGCTTTTCACATACTTGAAGAGAGCTCTCATGTTTCTTTTTCTTGAAAAGCAACAATTCCCCAGGCAGTCTAAAATGACTTCTTTTTGTCTTCTCTCAGCAGGCAAACAAACAAAAATGTGCTTTGGGGGCAGGGGTTCTTAACTTTTTAAATTTTTTGCCATGGACCCCTCTGACAGTCAGGTGAAACCTAAAGAGCCCTTCACAGACTAATGTTTTTAAATGTATAAAATAAAATACTTGAGATTTACAAAGGAAACCAATTACATCAAAATACAATTATCAGAATATATATATATATATGTATGTATCTATGTGTGTATACAGCGTACATATATTATGCATGCATCACCAAGTCCATTGAGCAGAGGTTAAGAAGTAATGTTTTAGGGGGCAGTTAGGTGGTGCCGTGGAAAAAGCACTGTCCCTGGATTCAGGAGGACCTGAGTTCAAATCCGGCCTCAAACACTTGACACTTACTAGCTGTGTAACCCTGGGCAAACCACTTAACCCTCACTGCTCTGAAAAAAAAAAAAAAGTAATGCTTTGGGTGTTAAGCATGGACACACACACACACACACACACACACACACACACGAACAATACATTCACACTCATATATAAGCACACACAGCACCATAACTATAGCTTCCTTTTAAGAGTCTCTACCATACAACCACTGTATCAATGACACTATTTTACAATGTTCTTATTAATCCTTTTGGATGGTCTCCAAAGTCTACATTAAAGTATACTTATTAACTACATTTATTGTGCTGGGAAGAGATTTTTCACTCCATTTTTGTGTTTTTAGGTTTTCCTTATGTTCTAACAAGGCAATGTATGCAGAATCTGGATTCTTTTGCTTTAGTCTTAGAGCTATGGAACTATTGGTTTGAGTTCATAATGGACATACTCATATTTTAGGAACTGAATTCCCCTGATTTATGAGGTGATTCTTTTTTCTCTAAGACTCCAAAGAAAGGAATGCTTTGATCTTTCAGATACCACACATACCTTTCCAGGTTCACTGTGCAAAGGGTGTGTCTGCCTGTTTGAACTGAATTACACACACAGAGGACTAGGAGAGTTTAGATATATTTCTCTGTGTGACTATCTTGTAGGATGGGTCAAGAAGAGATGCATGCCACTTTGTAGAAAACAAAACGGCTTCTGAAGGCCTTTTTCCAGAGCAAACGGTTCATAATTTTGCATCTTTTCAAACCAGGTTAATTATGCCTTTCATTGCTGTAATATGTCATTGGATATTAGCAATTTTTCCATTTCCAGGGAGTAAAAGAGAAAGTAAAAGATCCTTAATGACAGTACGGACCAGGCTTTGCTGCCTTCAGGCCTTAGACTGTCCATATTCTCTATATGTCATTACAAAAGCTTTCTCTTGGTCCCAGTATCCACATCTGGCCTGACACAAGATGACTACTTGATGGAATTCCCTCTGGAGAAAGGATAGTGGTCCCTCCTTCATCCTCACAACGAAAGTCAGCCCATTTGGCAGAGATGTATTTATCATTCACATGTCACACCATGTGAAGCACTAATAAAAATAGAAGTGAGGAAGCCAGTCAGTAGGAAAAATGTGTCAACTCCTTCTCAGTCCCCCAGTTCACTGTGGATTGTGGAGAGAACACTTTGAATTGACCTCTTGCATTTGTGTGAAAACTCTGGCCCTTCAAAGAGAAGAATATAGGTCAGCAGCCAGCCTGCAGCCTATCAATTCAAAGAAGCCGGTTTATGCCTAATATGCTGGAGACACTGATGATGCTTAGGGCTTTTTTTTTTTGGCTCTTTTGGTTTATACAGTCCTCCCCCCCACCCCCCCAGTAAATACCCTTTTGTTTTTTGTTTTTTTAAAGGAGTTGATTTAATTTTTTTTTTTTTTGCAGGGCAATGAGGGTTAAGTGACTTGCCCAGGGTCACACAGCTAATATCAAGTGTCTGAGGTAGAATTTGAACTCAGGTCCTTCTGAATCCAGGGCCAGTGCTCTAGCCACTGTGCCACCTAGCTGCCCCCTAAATACTCTTTTATTTAAAGTTTTGAGTTCCAAATTTTATCCCTCCTTCCCTCCCTCTTCTCCCCACTCCCTGAGGTGGCAAGCAATCAGACATACTTTATACTTGTGCAATTATGTAAAACATTGCCTTATCAGTCATTTTGTACAAGAAAACTTGAATAAAAGAAAAAATGAAAGAAAGTCAAAATAGCATGCTTCAGTCTGCGTTCAATCAATATAATTTCTTTCCTTGAAGGCGGATAGTGCTTCATTAGTCCTTTGGGATTATCTTAGATCATTGTATTGCTGAAATTAGTTCAGTCATTCACAGTTCATCACATTGCCCTCTATTTTTTCATTCATTTGGATTTGCTTTATTATTGTGTCTTGGTTTCTCATAAAGTCACTAGCTTCAATCCTAATTCTTAGGCAATTATTTCTTCAGAGAGCTTTTCCATTTGCCTTTTCAAGCTGTTGACTTTTTTTCATGACTTTCCTGTATCACTCTCATTTTTTTCCTTTTACCTCTCTTACTTTATCTTTAAAGTCCATTTTGAGTGCCTCTATGGCCTGAGACCAATTCATATTTTTCTTGGGAGCTTTACATGTAGGAGCCTTGATGGTGCTATCCTCTTCTGAGGGTGTACCTTTATCTTCCTTGTCACTAAAGAAACTTTCTATGGGCCACATCTTTCTCTGTCTGCTCATTTTGCCCACTATTTCTTGACTTTTAACTCCTTCTTAAAATGAGGCACAGCTTTCAGGGTGTACTGTCCCAAGATTCAGGGGGTCCAAGGTGATATGATTTAAGGTGGGGCAGTTTCTTCTCTCTACTGACCTGTGGTCTGATCTGTAAATAACCCCAAGCCTACTTGCTATTCAACTAGGCAACAAAATTTTGTTTGCTGTGGTTGATAGCTCCAGTGATCCTGTGCCCCTCCCCAACCTGGGCCACCACTCAATATTGCTTCATGGTTCTCAACTGGGGTAGAACAATTGAATTCCGCCTCAGCTCCAGCAGAGACCCCTGTAATCTCCCCCCAGCCAACCACTTGACCCTCTCACCAGACCGTGAGCTTAGTTCCAGAAGATGCTGGTGCTGCAGCCAATTCAGAGGTTCTGTGGGTAAATTTCTCTGGCGCGATCTGCCTGGGGCTGGATTTTGTTGGCTCAGCCAGGGTCTGAGCAGCGCAGCCTGGGGCTGGATCTGTGTCAGCCTGACTGGGGTTGGGTTCCACTTCCACCCTGGCACAGCAGCCTCCTATTGCCAACCTTCTAAGCTGTCTTTGGCTGGAAAATTATCTCAACCTGTCCTTTTGTGGGTTCTGCTGCTCCAGGAATTGTCTTATGGTATTATTTGGAGTTTTTTGAAGTGATTGTGTCAGGAACTCTGAGAGGTTACTGCCTTTCCTCTGCCATCTTTCACAGTTCATCAAACAATATTGCTGTCACTGTGCACAAAGTTCTCTTGGTTCTGCTCACTTCACTATACATCAGTTCATACAAGTCTTTCCAGGCTTTTCTGAAATCATCCTGTTTGTCATTTCTTGTAGCACAATAATGTTCCATCACCATCATATACCACAGCTTGTTTAGCCATTCCTCAATTGATGGGCATCCTTTGATTTCCAATCCTTAGCCACCACAAAAAGAGCTGCTATAAATATTTAATAAAATATAAAAATTTTTTTGATGTGTTGGCTTTGAAATGCCCCCCCTTTATTCTTTGTAATAGGGGTGACTTTCAGGGAACCAGAAGGAAGAGGAATAAAATGGGAAATGTAAGTGATATAGAAACAAAAGATATTAATAGTATTTTTTAACATTAAGATTCTAAGAGATATTATATTGGAGGTACTTGACAATGTCAGGTATGACCAGAGGTAATTAAACTGCTGTTAGGGATGGAAATGAATATCTCTAAGCTCTCTGAATGTGCTGCTGCTAAATTGTTTCCACAGTGGTATACTCAGAGTTCTGGGGCCTTGTTCCGTTTATGGAAATTCCAACCTCCACTACCCCTCTCTGTCAGCAGTCCTTGCAACTCATTGAAAAGTAGAAAAAATTCTGGATTTGAAGCCCAAGTCCCTGGGATCATATCTCAGCTCTGTCCCTTACTACCCTCTGTCACCTTGGGAACTTAACTTTTTTGGCCTTCAGTTTCCTCAATTGGGAAATGAGGTGGTTGAAACTTTAATCTTAGTTGGCAGCTGAGGGGGTGTGTGTCCTTGAACAAACCTCATTTCCCTCTCTGAGCCTTCATTTCTTTGACTGTAAAATGAAAAGGTTGGACTGGATTACTTGGAACATCCTTTTCAAACCCAACCTCTGAGTCTAGGACCTTACTTTGAAGACTTCCCCTGCTTATTTTGCTCTGAACATCTTGACCACAGGGAATTCAGGCATCTTGCAATTAAATTGCAGGTGTTTTCCCAGGCCTTTTTACAGAATGACATGGGTGGGTTCTGTTGAATTAGCAAGTTGGGCATTTGACTGGAGTTAATATTTTAACAAGTGTCAATAGACTTAATAGCATTTTGTTTGTACATTCAATAGTTCTTAAAAGAATGAAACCAGATTTCTGATATTTTGCAAGTTCCTGTGTAGGTTTTACTTTTCAAAACTGAAATGCAAGAAGAAAGGGAGAAAGAGTTTAAGTGAACTTAAGAGATGTGTGTGTGTGTGTGTGTGTGTGTGTGTGTGTGTGTGTGTGTACATACATTTATGGATGTGTGGGTGTATGTAGCCTATCACTGAGAAGCAAAATACATGAGACTAAATAACTAGTTAGCCTTTTAAGCTTTTGTAATTGTGACACTTTCTTTAGTCTCATTTCTATACTCATTTCATTCTTTATCCCCTCCCACCCCCTCCTTTTGCCTTGATGAGGACAATTGGTGGTAGAAATCCATTTTATAGATGGGGAACTGGAACCTCAGAGAGACTAGGTGACTTGCCCAAGCCCACACAGCAATGACAAAGCCTAGAATCAGACCCAAGTCTTCTGACTCTCCAAGCTCAGTGTTCTTTCTGTTTTACCAAATTGACTTCTTCCTTCCTCATCCTTTTTTTTTTTTTTTTTTTGCAGGGCAATGAGGGTTAAGTGACTTGCCCAGAGTGACACATCTAGTGTCAAGGGTCTGAGGCTGCATTTGAACTCAGGTCCTCCTGAATCCAGGGCCAGTGCTTTATCCACTACGCCACCTAGTTGCCCCCTTCCTCATATTTTTATGTGACCTCAAGAGCAGCTACATCTTGGGACAATGCACTAGTGTAAGTAGCCCCAGTCTGTTCATGTGCTGCGTTCCCCAAACCTGTGGCAAGGCAAGGTGTCACATCAGTCATTCTATGAGGATTGACCTATTTGTTCATCTCTCACTGACAAAAATGATCTCATGTTTGAACACTAATTGACCTGCCCATGTACCAGGTAGTTCCTATATACCCAACAACTGGCTTGATCCAGAATTAGGAATTTAGAGGTTTTAGGAGTTAGGAAGGCAAAGTTAGCAAACTATCAACTCAACAAATTTTATTTCATACAAGCATGCAAAATTAGCCAACTCTCCTGATCACAATACCCTTGTGGTTAATAAGGTTCGGTGTCCATCTAAGTCATGCATTGATTGCTGCCAAGGACCTCTTCCCACTTAATTATCCCTGTGAATCTGCCCAATACTAAAATGAGAGCTAAGAGCAGAGACTTGGGACATTTTAGCTCTCAATGAAGGTAAAAGCCCACTGACCGCCAGAGCGGCCATTGGCACTGGGACTGTAGTGCAAGGGAGCCACACACTTGCATATAAACGGGCTGACTCATGCTCCTTTGAATGCTTTTGTCCTTTCTTGGTGCCTCCTCTCCCATGATCTCCTCATGATTACCCACTGAGGGAGTAAAATACCTGAATTCTCCACCTGGTAGCCCTTGACTCAATCTACCATTCAATCAAACATTCAGTCAATCAGTAAGCATTTATTAAGTGCCTTCTATGTTCTAGGCACTGTGCCAGATTTACAAATACAAAGAATAAAACCATTCCTACTCTCAAGGAGCTTACATTCCAATGGGGGAAGACAACAAATACATATATGTGTGTGTGTGTGTGTACATGCATATATATGTATATACACAGATATGTATATATCTATATTTGTTGTTTTAGTCATTTTAGTCATGTCCAACTCGTACTGACCTCCTTTTGCAGGAAAATTTTTCTTGGCAAAGATACTACAGTGGTTTGCCATTTCCCTCTCCGGTTTATTTTACAGATGAGAAAACTAAGGCAAATAAGATTAAGTGACTTGCCCAGGGTCATACAGCTAGTATGTGTCTGAAGCTGGATTTGAGCTCAGGTCTTTCTGACTCCAGGTCCAGCATTCTATCCACCATGTCACCTAGTTGCCCTATATATCTCTATATGAATATATGTTATTAGAGAATAAATATGACATACACAGATATACAGAGAATAAAAATATATTAAAATAGAGATGTAGACAAACAAATAAAAGTTTAGAGATGTGTATAAAATAAATATAATGATTCCTTCCTAATAAATATAATGTCTTTCCTAAAAGCTGGAGTATCCTCACTGCTCACTAATGTGAAGCAGATAATTTGCACAGCACAGGTTGTATTCTGAATGTAAACTAGTAGATAAAAATGAAATATCATTTAAAATTTTAAAATATAAAAACTATGGCTTTGCCCTTTCCTAACACATGGGTTGCTTCATATTCAATGACCTACCCCATTTCACACATATAGGACATTTGTATGAATATATGTATGTGAATATGTGCATAGGATACAGTCACTCAGTTCTCTATGGGCACATTTCTTTTAGACATTTCAAATGCAAAAACCATTGTTAAACATTCTCTATATATCCTAGAAACCTCCTCCTACCTGACTTCTCAGCCTTTCTTAGTACTAGAGGGACGGTACTGAAGTACCCCCACACCCACACACAAACACACACACATATAGATGTCATGGGAAAAATCAAGGCAAGGAGTTGAATGTCTGGGATGCTGCCCTGGGGTCTAGATTCTAGGTAAGGAGAAACGAGAAAGGTGCTTGTGTCTGGCCCCAGCTTCAGGTGTTGGACTAGAACAGTGAAAACAAGGGGAGAACAGTTCCAGGGACCAGTCCTCCTTATGCTTACCTCACCAACCACAGGATTTGTTATTTCCAAATGCTACTGCCCAAACTACCTTAATATTTAACTTTTCTCTTTATTTTTCTTTATCCAATTTATATCTCTATTGAATATATTTGTATATGCACTTATCCCTTTCATTGAAATGTAAGCTTCTTGTTAACATGGATTGTTTCATTCCTTGTACTTCTGTCCCCAGCCTATAGCACAATACCTGACACATAGTAGACATATAAATATTTGCTGATTGATTTTTAGTAGCTTCCACTTCAAACCCTCTTTCCTCACTTCCCCTGGATTGCTCTCAGACCACCAAGTGTTCAGAGTCTAGGTCTAGTGAGTGTCTTGGTTTCCACAGGGATTCTGGTCTAGTATCAACTCTTCTACTGTTGCTTCTATCCGTCACAGATAGAAGCAAATGGGTTGCAACAGGTAGAAACCCAACGTCCAGATCTTTGAAAAGTTTTTGTGGTTTCAGGGTTTCTTATTTCCTTTCTCTTTTGCCTTTGAGAGGTGCCACCTCCACCATTTTTGAAGCCTAACAAACAGGAACTCACAGCAATGAGAACCCCAGTCCCACTTTTCCAGTCTTTCTGTTCCTTAGGCCCCCAAATTGGTGAACAGTAATTTCCCCTCAAAGGCAAGAAACTGTAAGAAACTGAAATTTCTGTCTACCTGTCACACTGATTTTGCAACTTTTTGACATACCACCAGTTTGTGAGGCGAGAGATGCCTTCCACTCCCCATAGGGGTGAAACATTGTAGAGGCACCTGCTATTTTTATGTATCCCTGTCATTTACTTTGTGAAAGTGTAATAGGTGTTACTGTCCCTTTTTTGGATTGATTAAAAGGGGGAACAAAAGATAAATGAATTGTCCCAACTTAGCTGGCCAAGAAAAACAGATCCTAGACTAAAACCTTTTTTTAAAAAAAAAATCAACTGAAACTCTCTTGCATTCTTCAATGGAATGCTCTTCGAGGTCAGGAATTTTTTTTCTTTTGTCTCTTCAGCATTTATCACAATGCCCAACAGTTAATAAATGCTTTTTGATTGATTGATTGTATTCTTCAAGGTTATTAACTCATGAGCTATTTCATCTTCATCAGATGCTGTTCCCTTCCTACACCCTCCCTTTGGCTTCATCCCAAGCTTGTAGCCACAACTACAAATGACCATAGTTATTTTTGTTTCAGATCCCTTGGCCCAAAGTACAATTAGATGTGTGTCTCATTTGGCCTTGGATAGAAAAAAAAAACACACCAGTAATATCTTTGGCAATGGTATCTCAATCCTAATGAACTAGAAGGTGGGAATTAAATTTCTTCTGAAGGCAATTTGTTACATCCTTTTTTTTACCTTGTTAGGAACTTCCTTCCATCTCCATTTTCCTCCCCCAGCAATTTATTGAGATAAATAAGCCAGGATTCTTAGATTGTATATTCTATACTGCTCTGTCCAAGGGTAGTTTCTGAATGATTTACCTTATCTCTCCAGGCAGAACTATCTAGTTCATGTAGACAGCTGGTTGATTATAAATCCTAGCTAAAGTATGAAGAAGAGGTCAGGAAATAAACATCCATCCTTCACAGTTGTGCATCCAGATAAGACTGTGTCTTCCACTTGCTTATCTTTTTGCCACAACTCCTTATGATGAGCTTTTCCTTTCATTTCATTGACACAGTGAAACGAGTACTGGCTCTGGGGTCAGAGGACTTGGGTTCAAATTCTGCCTCTGACATTTTATTACCTGTGGGACCCTTGGAAAGTCACAGTATTCTTGGTCCTCAATTTCCTCATCTGTAAAAGCAGGGGTTGAATTAGAAGGCTTTTGGGGTCCATTCCAGCTCTTGGGGTAGATTCCTTACTAACGCCCTTCATTTTCTGTGCTCATTCTCCTTGATTTTGTTGTGGATGCTCCTTCCATGTGAAAGCTTTCTTGCCTTCTCTGTGTCTAACCAAAACCATCTCAGAGAAATAGGCTTGGACTCCGGTTCCGGTTGTACCATTAACTAACTGTAAGACTTTGAACTAGATACTTTTCTTCTTTGGGATCCGATTTTTGAATGGATAAGACTGAATGGTATGAATAAGTTGGATTAGATATCTAGGATTTCTCTCAACTAAAAAATTCCATGGTTCTCTGTACCATTGGGTGTCATCTTTAATTTCTTACTTGCATTAACTCCACATATCCAATCTGTTCCCAGGATTCTACCTTCACAACATCTCATATATACTCCCTTCTCTCCTTTGACACTGCCACCCACTTATACAGGCCCTCACCACCTCATGCCTCCGCCATAGGTATCTTCCCATTCCAATCTATCCTCCATTCAGCTGCCAAAGTGATCTTCCAAAAGTGCATGTCTGATCATGTTTCCTCCTTACTCAATAAAACGTAGTAAGATCTTATTGCCCCCATGTCAAATATAATTTTTTTTGCTTTTAAAGCCCTTCACAACCTGGCTTCTTCCTGTCTTTCCAAAATTCTAAGACTTGCAGGAACCTCTAGGAACTGTATAACTCTAGTGACACTGGGCTCTTTGTTTTTCCTTGCACACAAGGAACTCCACCAGCTGATTCTGTGCTCATTCATTCATTACCTGTCTCCCGTGCTTGGAATACTCTTCCCTCTTCATCTCTACCTCTTGGCTTCCTTCAAGATGAATTTCAAATCCTATCTACTGCAAGAGGACTTTCCTGGTCTCCTCTCCCAAGCTGCCAAAACTAGTATCTTCCCTCTAAGATTACTTCCCCTTTACACTGCATATATCTTTTATATACACAGTCGTTTGCATAATTTTTTCCTCCATTAGACTATGAGCACCTTGAAGGCAGGAAATATGTTTTGTTTTGTTTTTGCCTTTCTTTGTATTCCCAGAGCTTAGTCAAGTGTCTAGCATTTACTGAGCATTTAATAAATGTTTGTCGACTTACTGTACTAAGGAACAGAAGTACATGTGGTGGTTTTGGATGAGGCAGGAACTACTTTGAAAGGAGAACTTGAGGCCAGACACAGCAGGAAGTAACAATGGTGCTTGTCCTATAGGGCCCACCCTCCTTTCTGTTTTTGGCTAGGCCTCTTTATACTTGGTTTGCCTTACTTTCTCATTGAAAAGTGAATAAAGTTGCCTATACTTGTGTAAAATAGTGCATTTTCTCTTATCAAGAGTATCTTAATGCTATACCCATGTCTTCTTGACCTCATGATGAATCTTTAGGACAACACATTGTTAGGCAGCTATTTAGAGTTCAAAACTTATTTGCTACAGGGCAGCTGGGTGGCCCAGTAGATAAAGCACCAGCTCTGGAGTCAGGAAAACCGGAGTTCAAATCTGGCTTCAGCCACTTGACATTTACTAGCTGTGTGACCCTGGGCAAGTCACTTAAACCTCATTGCCCTGCAAAAAAAAATGAAACAAAACAAAACAAACAAACAAAAAACTTATTTGCTAGTTAGTGAGGAAATTTGGAAGGAAAACTATGTGCAGAAGTGGCTTAGTACAGGCAAAAGAGTGTTAACTCGTGAATCAAGGGACTTGGCTCCAATAGCTTGGCTTAGATGGTTGTCAATGTGGTCTCAGGTCAGCTATTTGATTCCTTGGGCCTCCGTTTATTAGTCTGTAAAATAAGAAGAGTTGACTTCTGAGGTTTCTTTCAACTCTAGAGCTATATACAGTTAAGCTCATTTCAGTTATGTAGCTTTTAACTGATTACAACTTAACGCAATGATCTGTCATTTATAATTGTCCCCATGTTCCAACTCATTCTTTTTTGGGGAGAGGGGCGAGCAATGAGGGTAAAATGACTTGCCCAGGGTCACACAGCTAGTAAGTGTCAGGTGTCTGAATCTGGATTTGAACTCAGGTCTTCCTTTATCCATTGTGCCACCTAACTGCCCCCAACCAACTCTTTCTTGACATAAGCTGCTTCATATTTTCAGTGCTTTGTAGAAGCAGCTTGGTGGTAAAAATGCTTAGATCACTGGATCTGGAGTCAGGAAGACCTTACTTCAAATCCAGTATTATTAGCTGGTTAAACCTTGGGAGATTCATTTAACCACTGCCTGCCTCAGTTTCTTCAACTGCAAAATAGTGATGATAATAGCATTTACCTCCCAGGGTTTTTCTTAGGATAAAATGTGATAGTATTTGTAAAATGCTTAGCATAGTGTCTGGCACATAGTAGGCACTTAATAAATACTTGTTTCCTTTCTAAGCCACAATCAGCTACAACTCTTTCATTTCAGATCAAAACTGTCATTTCTACAACTCTCCTGATCTGGGCATAGTGGGGGTAACAGGGAGTGCCTATTTTTATTTGAATTCTTCCTAGCACCTCTTTAGCAACCCCTTGCAACCTTTCTACTGGGAATAAAAAAAAATCTTCAGGGGTTATTTCCAGCTCCCAAGTTTTTCTTAACTGACTTCCTTCTGATCAGCTAATGTTACTCTTTTGAAGTGCCTGTGCTGCTGCCCCTCCAGTCTGGATCAAACCATCATTTTTTTCAGTTCCCCCTTTTCTAAACTACTTCCTTTTTCTCTTCATCTCATCATTGGATTCCTAGTTAGATACACTATGCTAAGAATCCCCTGACTGTCAGTCCTAAATACTCAGAAAATAAGATTTCTAATACTCACATGTTCCAATGAAGATGTAGCAGGAAAATAAAAGAGGGTAGAGTTAACTATGCTTATTTGTTTCTGTTTTTGTTGCAGAAGCATAGACCAATTTTTATAGATATCCTTCCTGGTGGCCAGTATTGTTGACCCTCGGGAATTCTTTAACAATCTTTCCATAGGGTATGTACATCAACCCCATAAAAATCAGTCTAGTGTAATTTGGGTCATCAAAATCTGGCAGTGACTTGTGACAGGAAAGCCCGGGGCCCACAAGCTTTACTTCTAAACTTAACTCCACAGTAAAAGAAATGTTCATTAGAATCACACTCCCAGCTCATTCTTCTACTTGTTGCATTTCTGCTTTTCAGCAAGACCAGAAGATTTGCACTAGATTGAATTTCCCTTCTTGTGGTTTTTATCTTCAATTGAGAGTTCATCCTTCCCAGGGATTTTAATTGAGTCAGAAAATTTCAGAGTTGTAAGGGACCTCTAAGGCCCCATGAGTAGGGATTGGTTTTACTATATCCCTACATCTCCGTCTGAAGATTTCCATTGATGGGGATTCCAGTCCTTTTGAAGCTAGCCCATTTTTCATTGATAGAGCTCTTGGCAACTACCACATATTGCTCCTGAGTTTGCTTTCTTGGGCCAGTCAAAACAAGGCATAGTTTAACAGTCTGTAATTAATAATAACAAGCATTAATAGTAAGCACTTACTATGTGTTAATCACTATAGTAAACACTGAGTATACAAAGAAAAGAAAAAAGGGGCAGCTAGGTGGCACAATGGATAGAGCACTGGCCCTGGATTCAGGAGGATCTGAGTTCAAATCTGGCCTCAGACACTTGATACTTACTAGCTGTGTGACCCTGGGCAAGTCACTTAATCCCAGTTGCCTCACCAGAAAGAAAGGAAAGGAAAGGAAAAAGATAAGTAATGGAAATAAGAGTCCTTGTTGTCAAGGACCTTCTAGCCTAATGGGAGAGACTGTATGTAAACCACTATATACAAATAATCACATAAGCAAGGTAAATTGAAGATAATTGACTGATACTAAAGATGAAAATTTTTCTTCTCTTCTCTCACCCTCATATTTTCTACTCTCTAGGCTAAAGATCCTGTGTTTTTTCAAATAATCCTTAGATGACATGCCCTTCAGTCCCCTCTCCAATTCTTCCCAAATCACATCCCAGTCTTGACTTATCTTCCTCTGAATATTTTCCAGCTTGCCATATCCTTACTAAAATGTGGCACCCAAAACTGAGCACACTGTTGGTATAGTCTGACTATAGATTAATTCAGGGAGGCTAGCTAGCTAGAAATGTGTGGTTTTATGTATATACATGTGTGTGTGTGTGTGTGTGTGTGTGTGTATATATATATACACACACACAGATATACATATAAATGTTTGTTCATATATATTTATATGTGTGTATGCACATGTGAAAAGACAGAGGGATAATTTTTGTCTTTAATTTCTATTATCTCCAATTTATCTTACATATGTGATTATTTGTATATAGTTGTTTGCATGTTGTCTCCCCCATTAGACTGGAAGATCCTTGACAACAGGGACTTTTTCTTTTATTTTCTTTGTATACTCAGTGCTTAGGGCAGTGCCTTGCACGCAGTAGGTGTTTGCTACTAAATGCTTATTGACTGACAGTCTTAAAGTATGCCTTACTTTGCTTGGCTCCAGAAAGCAGACATGTGCATATGTATATGCATAAATAGGCATACATGCGCACACGTATCTACATAGAAAACCATGCTTATTAGAATTTGCTATTGTAACACAATTATTATTGTGACTATTAATGTAGCCTAATATCAATATCCCATTAGCTTTTTTGGTTTCTGTGTCACATCCTTCACTTAGATTGAGTCATTGGGCTACTAAAACTCCAAGATCTATTTTTTTCTTACATCACTTTCCTTTGATTTTCTTTGATCTTTTATGCCTACCTCTTAACATAAAAATATGGGAGAGGCAGATAGTTTGTGAGGAGGACCATATGACAAGGCAATAAGAAAGGGTGATATGGGTAGCAAAGTTCCATGGATTTTGTTGGTCATGACTGGAGAGCACTAGGTAAATGGTAGGACTGAAACTTGACACATTTGACTTAGAATCACAAATGAACCCAATTTCCTTTCTCTTTGTCCCAGACACTATGATAAAATGGGTTGGGGAGTTGTGGAATACAGTGCAGCAGAATCGAATAGAAGTTTAGTTTATGTCTAATCATTTGTATCTGTCAGATTGGGGTGTGTGTGTGTGTGTGTGTGTGTGTGTGTGTGTGTGTGTTTCTTTCCTTTTTTTAAGTCAGAGGAAGAAAATCACACTACATTGGACTATTTTCCTTGGCAAGAAGGGCAGACACTTCCTTTAGGAGCACACAGAGATAACACAAAACATCTGCTTGGAAGGACTGGTTCTATGCAGCTGAATTTTCACCAGTGATAGATAGCTCAAGGCATCTCTGATTTTTTTAAACTTTCTTCTAAAGAAAGGAGAAGGAAAGGCATAAGTTGGGAATATGCATGTACAGAGGTGAGAGTAAATCTAGAAAGAGTGGGTGTGGCATAATGTTTTTAAAAGTTGTTATTTTTATTCCTTCTTGCTGCTAAATCATTCTTGTTTTGAGACTATTTTAGAATTGGTATGTTCTTAGCCCCTTGCCAAAGGAGGAATGTCCTCCTTTCCCACGTGTGTGGGTTGTTGGTTATTTTTTTATGAGCTATTGAGAATGAGTGATTTTTATGACTTATAAAGAGATTTTCACATGTGCACCAGATAATTCAGAACTCAATAGACAAAGGACTCAACAGATGGTCTCAGACATAAATAATAGTTTTAAAGAGAAACATGGACATTTCAAGCCATTAATAACATACTCTCAGGTCCCCCAAAGGATTGACTGAGTGGATTAAGTTTCATTTTGTGTCCTGGGGCAGGTGGAAGTTCTTCAAACCATTTTGCATTGATGTTCTCTTTGTCTTACATTTCTTCACCTTCCAGGAATCCATAAACCATCAGTTCCATAATCACTGTTCTGCCTCATCAAAGACAGTGGAGGGAGGGAGAGGTAGGTGAGTTTCTCCATTACTTGGAACAAAGAAAAGATCCCTGGCCCCTCCTTTTCTCTCTCTTTGATGAGGCAGAGCTATCATCATAGAAGCTAAGAGTTTATGAATTTAGGGAATTAAGAACCAAACCACACTTCTCTCTTGGCCTTTTATCAAACTCTTCTTTCTGAAATACTGCCAGATAGAATAGCATGAGATAGGGAGAAAGGGGAGAACCAGCATGACCTGATGAATGCTTTCCCTAGATATAGGCTCTGGCCAACACTCAGTGAAGCCTTAATGCAGATTAATTCAGGGTAGGAGGTGGAAGGTTTGCCAGCTACTTGAATGAGTTGGCACATTCTTGATCAGTGCTTGGGTGCCCTGAGAGGCTGAACTCCCAGTTACCAGAAATAATTCTCCAATAATTTTTCTCCTCACACACGTAGAGCTGGCTTAGCCCAGGGCTTAACCAAGGCCAGTTTACTCATTCAGACAAGTTTACTTTCTTTTTAAAAGAAGGGAAAAAAAGAAAGAGAAAGAATGTACAAGTAGCTACAACTCGATCCTTGGTCATGTTTTGCATTTTTAAACTTTTTGTTAACTGTGGTGTAGCCATCTGACCCAGAATTTTTCTTCTTTTCTCTAACTGAGTAGTTATGACTCCCTCCTGCTTTTGTGAATAGTGCAAATGAAATAGTGCCCTGATGCTTGAGTAACTTATTTTACTTACACGGTGGGCCAGAAGTGGAAATTTTGAGGTAGGGATTAGAGGGTTTAGAGGACAGAAAAGCAGAGTAGACAAAGAGAAAGAAGGTACATGAATAAAGGCAAGGGACGTACTGGAACTTTTAGCAAACTCTGTTAATGGAGAAATTACCCAGAGCTCACCTCCAAATCAATATGATACCTCCTCTCCCCTGCCAAGGAATTAGGAAGGAATTTTATACTAATGGGGCCCCAGAATAGTTATGGACACATAAGAATGGAAATTAATAGGAATGGGGAGAGCTCCCATTGGGGCTTTGTCATTCCTAATCAAGCTGTGACTCCAAATACTCCAGGGTTGTCATGATCCTGTCCCTGAGAAATTGTCTTAATCCACATTTGATATTTCCCTGTCACAGGGAAAAAGGCATTGACCTCAGAACAAGACAAATTAATAAATTCAGCAGTGCTTTGTTGGGGGTGTAATGGAGACATGATTAAGGGCTTTGGGGAATAAATCTAAGTGCACATTTATATGTTTTTGGCCAAATTCTTTACGTCACAGTTTTCCCCAACTTAAAATCGGAGATAAAATGCTTGCCTTCATGGGGAGGTCACTTACTATTAATTAAAAAGAATGCTTCAAATCAGAGACATACTTTTGACATTCATAGAGTTGTTTGGGAACGTAGCTGGGTGACTTTCATTTCCTGTCAAAGTTTAACCTAAAACACTTAAGACATAAAATATTGGCAACCTTTATTTAGTTAACCCATTAATATTGTTTGCCATTAACTTGTTTAAAGCAAACATAGTGGCTGAAAATTAACTGTTGCGGTATTGCCTGAAATAAGAAGAGAGGAAAGTTTGATATTAAATAGAAAAACCAATTGACTAAAGGTATTATTCACACAAAATCAAAATAATCTCAACAGTCTCTCCCCGTATATCCTGTTCATGCAAAATGCAAAATGTTAGAACTTGAAGAAACCTTAGAGATTATTTATTTCATCATGCACATATAAAACTCTAAGACTGGCATACTGTTTTTAAAAGTTATTATTTTTATTCCTTCTTGCTAATAAATCATTCTTGTTTTGAGACTATTTTAGAATTGGCCTCAGTTTCAGACTGACCTGGATTCAAGTCTTGCCTCAAGACTTGATTGAAGCATACTGCGTGTAGCCCATGGCATCTCATTTAACCTTTCACTGCCCCAAACATTATAAATTGCAGGATATTTAGTGGTCTGTATTGGTGAAGGCAGGACCCTCACTGGATTTCGCTATATCAGTAAAATCAAAGGTCTAGACCAGCCCACAAATCCACCCACAAAACAAACAAAAATCATCAGGTAGATCTATTTGTCCAACAGTGTGCTAAGCACTACAGAGTAGTTTGGGTGGCTCTGGACTTTCATCAGCATAAATATAGTTATTCTTTCCATCTGTGTGAATGTGATAGTGCACTTTCTCACCCTTTGCAATTTTTTTCCATGTTGTTCTGTAAATCTGCCTTATAGCATCTATTCGATGCTCAAACCTTATTCTGCTATTGTTAGAATCTTGGGGGTACCAATTATCTATTTGTACTTTCTGTTTTCTGTCATTCATTCTATGTTACTGGCCCACCTCTGTTCCCATTCATTCACATTTTCAATAATGTCTTTTATAAGACTTCATGAATAAGAGTTCTCATAGGTAAAATGCTTTAACCTACTTACACCCACCATGGGTTTTTATATTCTGAATTGCTTATAATTTTCATCTTTCTGATATCACAGTATTCCATAATTTGTACCCTCACTGAGAGAATACCCATGTTAAAAATATGTGCTTTTGCAGTTTCAAGAATTTGGAGTCATTGAAAGCATCATACAATTTCCAAATTTCAATCCATACTAGTCTCCTTCTACTACTAAGTTCTGGGCCTAGCTTATTGTCCATTCGCAACACTCATTCAAGAAATCTGTCTATCTAGATACAGAAATATAGATAGAACTTAGAGATTTCTCACAAAGTCTCTTTAGTGAAATCTATAGCAACAAGATAAATAACCATTCACAGTGGAAAAATAAAGTGGATGAAAAATGCATGTTCTTGGAGTATAATATATACATAGGAAGAGTGTTCATTGAGTTATTTTCTTTTTTTTTTTTGTGAGGCAATGGGGGTTAAGTAAGTGTCAAGTGTCTGAGGTTGGATTTGAACTCGGATCCTCCTGAATCCAGGGCTGGTGCTTTAACCACTGTGCCATCTAGGTGCCCCGAGTTATTTTCTGTACCTATATTTTGTTATCTTTCTTTATAAATATAGATCTATATGGATGCCTATATATTGAGAGGAAGAGAGAATGAGAATAGAGTGTCTCTTGAGAGAATAATTTAATGGACTTCCTTTCTAGTTTTACATCATAATAGAGCAAATATATACTTTTTCCATCTACTTATTTTTCTAATGTGAATGATTAAAATGAACTCATTTTTCATTTCTGTGGACTTCACTGAAGCTTTGTAGAATTCTGAGGATAGTTGCAATGATCAAAATGTCATCTTTGAAGAAGAGCATTTGGAAAACTTTGCCACCATAAGGTTTTCTATGGACATTGAGCCATGGGCGTTACAAGACCTATGAGATGCAATCCCTGTCCTTGAGATCTTTTTTTTTTTTTTTTTGGTGAGGCAGTTGGGGTTAAGTGACTTGCCCAGGGTCACACAGCTAGTAAGTGTTAAGTGTCTGAGGCCGGATTTGAACTCAGGTACTCCTGACTCCAGGTCTGGTGCTCTATCCACTGCACCACCTAGCTGCCCCACCTTGAGATCTTAATATACAGATTAGGAAAGGTAAAATATACATAAAAAACCATTAGAGAACAAAAGAAAACATTTTGTAGTGTTATACTTAATCATATTGAGCAAATGATCAAGGTTGTTGTTTAGAATTGCCTTAATATAAAATATTCCTCTTGCTTTTTTTTAAGTGCATGATGTAGAATCAGTTAAGATTACATATGGCCAAGAATAGTAGGAGAAGTTGCTGGTGCTAAGATTCTGATAATGTTTATTTAGTAACAATATGTTGTCAACACTGCATTGGCAGTAGATTAACACACACTTGAAACAAATGTTGCATATCTGCCCTATGTAATAATGATAATAATGAATAAGTTATCTAATCTATCTACATAATCAAAAAATAGAATATTAAATACAAAAGAATAGTAGCAGGACAGGAACATGTCCTTAGACAATTTCTATTTTAAAGCTCATTGGGGCAGCTAGGTGATGCAGTGGATAGAGCACCAGCCCTGGAGTCAGGAGGAACTGAGTTCAAATCCAGCCTCAGACACTTGACACTTACTAGCTATGTTACCCTGGGCAAGTCACTTAACCCTCATTGCCTCACCAAAAACAAAAACAAAAACAAAAAAGTTCATCAAAAAATATGGGAAAAACAAGATGACAATGATAATAACCCATCTTCTGTGCTTTGAGATGGAAGGAAGAGAAATGGCAAAATAAGGGAATGCAGGGCAATATACAGTAGGGGACTGTATACCCAGAGACAGCTATGATAGACAAGAAGGCCTGGTAGGAACCCTGAACTACTGAACAGTTGTGTTTTGCCAATAGCATTGACTGTGTTACCAGCCTGACCAATATGATGAAACTGTTCCTTTGAGTCTAAGAAATACACAGGACAACATAGGGGTAGTCTGTCTTACTTACACTGGTCTTACTCAGAATCATTGTGGAGATTAGCATGACATGTAGAAGGGGAGTAATGTACTGGTATCATAAGGAGACAAAATAGATCAGAACAAATCAGAAAAAGCAATATCCCGCTTGATAGAAATTCTAGGTTATATGGCACTTACCACTGAAATGAGCAGACTAGAAGCATGCATGAAACTAACTAATGTAAGGGGCTAAAATTCTAGCTATACTACCTAAAATCTAATGAGTGGTCGCCAATAAATTATAAGCTTTAGCAAGAGTATTTAAGTGTTTAAGTATTTATTAAAGAGCATTAGGATCAGAGAGAAAGGTAAAAATCTAACTATTTCTGAGAGACCCCATCATCTGACCCACCATGGTGAGGTCAGGAACCAAAAGAGACAGAACCCCTCCACCATTGTCTGCTTCTTATTTTGTGTCCTCCTCCCAGAAAATGGGAGGCTCCTCAAGTTGATTGGCTGGTAGCCTTGATAGACAGTAACCACGAGCAAATATCACTTCCTGACACCAAGGACCTTGACCGCATGGCTTGCCCTCAGAGGCTTTCTCCTCATGGCAGAGCTTTTCTACAGAAAGTCTCCAGCAGGTGGCATCATTCTAATCATTACACTAAAGATATAAATGCTTTCATTATGCACAGTACTATATCATAGTAAAGCAGATTTTACTGGTTTGAGGTAAATACTTCATATTACTTTTTGTCCATAGTATTCTCAGCTCTAAGTTATACAATGAAATATTATCGATGGAGGCAGGACAATTTTGATTAGATGAAATAAGAGCAGATGTTGGGGAACTCCTTAAATCAGAAGTTGTCTGTGTCAGTCTGTGCACCAGATACTCTGCTAATTACTAGAGATACAAAGAAAGGTAAAAGAAATTTCCTGCTCTCAAGGAGCTCACAGTTTAATGGAAGGTAGAAGAGGAAGGACCTAAAGACCATGAAATTCTATGTTTAGCACAAACTCCAGTGCGACCCAATAATGAAACAGGTTCCTCTAATAATTTTGCAAAAGGGATAGCATAATCAGAATGGAATTTTAGAAATAACTTTTGTAGTTTGATAACATGAATCCAAATACATCAGCTGTTTCAAAACACTAATTAAAAATATCTGTCATCTGCTATAAACGTCGTGGATAAATGCATTTTCCCTACAATATTTGACAAAGATTATAAATTCAGGCTGTGCATGCTATAATAAATTCTATGACTATTTCCCTGATAATCACTTTGGAGCAATCTAGGAATACTCCTAAGGAAAGGTATTGAATACTGCCATAAAATAAGTGGCTTGAAAAAAACTATTGAAAACCTGTGGAAGGACACTGGAACGTTACATTGATATGTAGCTGGCACATGCAATAAGAAACCTGAACACTGTATTGTTTGATGATGAAAGGTGGCAACAAGAAAAGGAATATGCATGATGGAATCTAGAAAACAAATGCATATCAAAAATTATTGATACCTTTCACCAACAATTGAAAATCAAAGTTAAAAGGTAAATAGGACATAAAGAATAAAAGCATAAGAAAAAAATCAATAAAAATATGAAAGCTTCCAAAAGCAAGAATTTACAAGAGAGAAATTACAACCCTTAAAGCAGATGTGGAAAATGTTTGGTTATCCATATGGTTGAAAGAAGTCCCAACAGACAAAAAAACACAAGTTGGATCAAATATAAAGCAAAAACCATATTGTCTTCATTAATATAATGAAAACATAAGGATTATGTCAAAGGAAGTAGGTGACTGAAAATTCTAGCTTCTCTGAAAAACTAGAAAGTGGTAGATCTGGAGAAGATACATAATTTGGATTCAAGTGCTTCACAATGGTACATGAATGAATAGCAAAATACCAACTTTTTCTCCATTACAGTTTAATCCTATTTTTCTTAATGGAAGGCATCATGTGTTTATTACCAATAGACAGGAACACCAGTAATTCTTTAAAGTAGAGGTCAATTATATATGTATATACTTTATACAAAACATTTTACAAAAAGTTATGAATATAAATATTTTTGCATATATAATAGATGATATATACATATAAATTTTAAATTATATTTTAGAAATCCACATATTGGCTAATATGAAAAAAGAATTTATCCGAAAGTACAGGAAGGGGGTATAAAGAACAACTCGTTATTCATTAAACAATGGTTGAAAGAACAGCTTGGAAGGTCAGAAGGAGGAAGTTGCTTTGCTGATACAGGAGTCGAGCCCAACCACACAGGCACCCTGACACAAATCCAGTCCCAGGAAGGCCTCACCAGAGAAGCAGACCCCCCAGAGCCTCTGAATCAGCTGAAGTGCCAGTATTGTCTGGAACTAAGCTCACAGTCTGGTGAGAGGGCTGAGCCCTGGGTAGGGGGAAGACTATAGGGGTCTATGCTGGTCCTGAGGCAGAACTTGGATTTTTCACCCCTGCTGAGAACCAGGAGGTAGGCCCAGGTGGGGGAGGGGTACAGGCTCATCTGAGCTAACAACCACAACACACAAAGCTGGTTGATTAGCAAGTTGGTCTGGGGTCATCCACGGACCAGGAAACATACCAGGCAAGTGAAGAACCTGATCCTCCTTAAATCATACAACCTGGGCCTTCTTAAGCTTGGGATACTGCAGACTGGAAACAGTCCCCCACTTTAAGGAGCTAAAAGTCAAGTAAAAGAAAGAGAAGATGAGCAGGCAGAGAAAGGTGAGGACCATAGAAAGCTTCTTCAGTAACAAGGAAGACCGAGGTGCACCCTCAGAGGAAGATGTCAACATCAGGGCCCCTATATCTAAAGCTTCCAAGAAAAATATGAATTGGTCTCAGGCCATAGAGGGGCTCAAAAAGGACTTTGAAGATAAAGTTAGAGAGGTAGAGGAAAAAATGGAAAGAGAAATGAGGGTGATGCAGGAAAGACATGAGAAAAAAGTCAACAGCTTGAAAAGTCAAATTGGCCAAATGGAAAAGGAGGTACAAAAGCTCTCTAATGAAAATAATTGCCTAAGAATGAGGATTGAACAGATGGAAGCCGGTGACTTTATGAGAAACCAAGAAAAAATAAAGCAAATCCAAATGAATAAAAAAATAGAGGGCAATGTGAAGTATCTTCTGGGAAAAACTGCTGACCTGGAAAATAGGTCCAGGAGAGATAATTTGAAAATTATTGGTCTACCTGAAAACCATGATCAAGGAAAGAGCTTAGACATCATCTTCCAAGATATTCTCAGGGAAAATTGCCCTGAAATTCTAGAAGGAGCTAAAATAGAAATTGAAAGAATCCACCAATCACCTCCAGAAAGAGATTCCAAAAGGAAAACTCCTAGGAATATTATAGCCAAATTCCAGAGCTCTCAGGTCAAGGAGGTAATATTGCAAGTTGCCAAAAAGAAAGAATTCAAGTACTGTGGAGCCCCAGTCAAGATACCACAAGATCTAGCAGCTTCTACATTAAAGGACTAGAGGGCAAGGAATATGATATTACAGAGGGCAAAGGAAATGGGATTACAACCAAGAATCACCTACCCAGCAAAACTCAGCATAATCTTTCAGTGGAAAAAAATGGGACTTTAATGAAAAAGAAGACTTTCAGATATTTGTGATGAAAAGACCTGAACTGAATGGCAAATTTGACTTTTAAATACAAGACCCTAGAGAACCATAAAAAATTGGAGCTGGGGGACATACCTGGGGTCATAGAGTGGGCAACTGTCTTGTGTCTGAGGCCGGGTTTTGGCTGGGATACCCCTGGGTCCAGGGGTAATGCTTTGTCCACTGTGTCACCTAGCTAGGTGATGACATCTTTAGGGTTAAATTGAGGGGTGAAGGGAATGCACTGGGGGAGGGGGAAGGGCAGAGGTGAAATCCTACATGAAGGAAACAGAAAAAGGCTTTTGGAGTGGGGGAAGAGATGGGAGAGGAGCAGGGCAGTAAATAAATTTTACACTCATCAGAAAAGGCTCAAAGACCTTAAACTCATCAGAGCTGCCTCAAGGAGGGACTAACACACACACCCAACTGGGTGGAGTAATCTATTTAATCTGAGCAGTAAATGAGCCTAACACTCATCAGAATTGGCTCAAAGACCTCAATCTCATTAGAATTGGCTCAAGGAGGGAATAATGTACACACTCAATTGGGTGGAGTAATCTCTCTAACCCTGCAGGAAAATGGGAGGGGAAGGAGATAAAGAGAGAGGGGCAAAAGAAGGAAGGGCAGAGTGGGGGAGGAGAGAGACAGAAGCAAATCCCTTTTGAATAGTAATAGGATGAAAGAAGATGGATAATAGAATAAATATCATGGGGAAGGGAATAGGATGGAAGGGAAACAGTTGACAATAGTAATCATGAAAAAGAGAAAAGGGGGAAAATTGTACAAAAAATATTTATAGCAACTCTTGGTGGAGGCTAAGAATTGAGAATCAAGGGAATGTCCATCAAATGATGAATGATGGAAAAAGCTGTGCTATATGATTGTAGTGGAATGGTCTTGTGCTACAGGAAATGACAAACAGGATGATCCCTGAAAAACCTGGAAAGACTAATGAATATCAATGTGAAGTGAGCAGAGCTGGGAGGACATTGTGCATAGTGACAGCAGTACTGTTCAATGAGTAATTGTGAATGACTTAAGTACTCTCAGCAATGCAATGATCCAAGACAATCCCAAGGAACTAATGAGGAAGCTTACTATGCACCCCCATAGAAAGAACTGATAAAAAGAACACTTGTGGATTGTACATATATAACCTGGTTGGGATCTTGTGGAGGGGGGAGGAAAGGAAGGGAGAGAGGGAGAAAAATTTGGAACTCTAAATCTTATGAAAATGAATGTTGGAAACTACCCTTACATGTAACCGAAAAAAATAAAATAAATGTTTTGGCTTAAAAAAAAAAAGCAAAAAAAACAATGGATGAGTAGGGCACTTGAAAGCACTATAACCTTTATACTGCCCTTATTGATCATTGCAAAGCCTTTAATTAAGTTCTGCACTCATCTATTCATCACATGCTTCAAATATTTTTAAAATGGCTCCAAATCGGGGCAGCTAGGTGGTGCAGTGGATAAAGCGCTGGCCCTGGATTCAGGAGGACCTGAGTTCAAATCCGGCCTCAGACACTTGACATTTACTAGCTGTGTGACCCTGGGCAAGTCACTTAACCCCAATTGCCTCACCAAAAAAAAAAAAAATGGCTCCAAATATAGTGAGAATACTGGGAAATCCACATAGAAAACTGATCTCTAAAACACACCACTAATGACATAATGTCAGGAACAGCTGATGTAAAACATGTCATCTTCAAGGGAGATAATTTAAGCCTATTATGGTTCTGCCTAGCATTGAATGCTTTAGCATCATTCCTGAATAGAATTTGAGTCAAAGAGTGAGTTCTACCAAAACATCATTATTATCCAAGCAATCAAATAACAATAATTATTTGATATGTACTTATAAAATCAAATTATATGGTCCAACTGAAAAATACATTAGACAACTACTTTATTTTATATAAACTTTCTCCAATAATATCAAAAGAACATTTGGACCCACTTGATAAGTGTAAAACTCTTAATGTATGCCAAAAAGAATAGAAATGAAAGATTGAACTTGAAGAAACTGAGCTATTGATATGAAGGTGATACTTAAAATACTTTGGTTTACCCCAGGCTAGATACAATAAGCATAAGGCTATCAAGGAAAAAACAAAAGCTGAGTGTTCAGAGGCCAACTGGCATCCTGAAGTCAAAGCTTAACAGGAATACTTTTAGAGCAATTAATATCAGCACAGCATGCCAATGTTCATGTATGCTTTTGGTGCAGTAAATTGATTTACCATGGATTTATGTGCCTATACCACGTCTTGTATAATGTTGATGAAATCCAGGGATCATTATCCAAAGGCAATTATAGAAAGATGAACATTTATGTGCCAAAAATGAGAGCAGGATTTATACATATTTTCAGAGTATATCATTAAAAGCTAAAAATTTACAGAATTACTTTTGGAACAATCAGACTATTGTTTCATATTGCAATAGTAAAGGCTGACAAGAAGAATATGCCACTGGATTCTCAAATGTAAATGAAAGTGGTTTATCTTCCACCAGAACCTACATAACAACTGGTATCCAAGAGTAGAATTAAAAGTTGCTTTGTGATTGACATCCACCTGAACTTAATTAACTGTATGCTGACAAAGAAATATTTTTAAAAATTGGTTGTCATGTAGTTTTATTTATAAAGAAACAGAGAGGTTTATCATAGTCATTCAAGACCAAATAATTGCTACCAAAAATTATAGAAAGGTCATCTTTGAGGTGTGCAGCCTTATTAATTGATGCAGATTTTGTAATAAAGAGGTGAAGTTTACTGGGTAGGAGATAATCAGAAAAGAAGGTGACATTTAAAAATATATTGATAAAAATTTTAAAAATTTAAAAATTCTTATGTTTAGGATGGCTCCCTTTTGGTAGTGAATGTGTCCTTCAGGTTCTTCTAACTAAGCACTGAGGCTTGAATCCATCCTCTTTATTTTTTAGGTGTTCCTTTCCCAAGGAATTTCCTTCAGATCTGCAAGAAGATTCTGTGTCGTCTTTTCCGGGTGTTTGTGCACGTCTACATCCATCATTTTGATCGTGTGATCGTGATGGGTGCTGAAGCCCATGTCAACACCTGCTACAAACACTTCTATTACTTTGTCACAGAGATGAACCTCATAGACCGCAAGGAACTAGAGCCCTTGGTAAGTGGAGAAAGTACTGACTATTTTTATTTACTCATAGAGCTGGAAAAGACCAAGGAGAGCTTCAAGGACTGGAGATTGCTTCTGTTCTCAATAAGCGGTAGAGATCCCATTTCTACTGGAAAGGACTTGAAAATCAGTTGCCTTGTCATTCCACCCACAATCCCAATGAATGCCCAGATCTAAACTCTACTTGGCTACTACTATTCCCTCAGCTAGGTGGTTACAGTGTATGGAGCACTGGGCCTGGAGTCAGGAAAACCTGAGTTCAAATCCAGCCTCTGGCATGTACTAGCTTTGCAATCCTGGGATTTTTGCCTCAGTTTCCTTAATTGTAAAATGGGGATAAGAATGTTACCTACCTTGCACAGTTGTTGTGACAATCAGATGGAATAATAATTTTGAAGTACTTAGCACAGTGTCTGGCCCATACCTAGTCATTTACTTAATAAATGCTTGTTGGGGCAGCTAGGTGGCACAATGTGTAAAACACTGGCCCTGGATTCAGGAGGAGCTGAGTTCAAATCTGGCCTCAGACACTTGTGGCCCTGGGCAAGTCACTTTACCCTCATTGCCCTGCCCCAAAAATAAACAAATAAGTAAATGAATAAATATATAAGTAAAGAATAAAATGCTTGTTTCCCCAAATATACCTTCATTATTGTATCTCCCTATAAGAATATAAATTCCTTGATGGTAGGGACTATCCCATTTTTGTATCTATATCTGTATTTGTATTTATTTTTGTATTTTAGATCTGGAGATCCAGTGCACTATCATCTATACTTTGCACCAGGCCTGACATATAGTAGGCCATTAATAAATGTTGTTTAACTGATTGATTAAGCAGTCTTCAGGAAAGGAAATGCCCACATCCATTGACTCTAGTTTCTCATAGTCAGGAACTTCTTTCTCTTATCTGGAAAGGCTCCATTTATAGAAACATTATTATCCCTTTGGGAAAGGAATACAATATGCTATAGTGGAAAGAACACATTGGAGTCAAGTAACCTGGTTTTAAATCACTTACTGTATAACGTTGGTTAAGTTACTAAGCCTCAGCCTCAGTTTTTTCATCTGCAAAATGAGGTAGATCAGATCTAGATCTGTGATCTATTAAGGTATGAACCAACTTTGGGACCACACTAAAATCCAATCCTGGTGCCTCATTTTGGTATCAGGAACTCTTGGTCCTTCAGGGTTATTTTGTTGTTGTTGTTGTTGTTGTTGTTTAGTTGTTTCAATCGTGTCCAATTCTTTGTGACCTCATTTGGGGTTTTCTTGGCAAAGATACTGGAGTGGTTTGCTATTTCCTTCTCAGCTCGTTTTACAGATGAGGAAACTAAGTAAAAAAAGGGTTAAATGACTTGCTCAAGGTCACACAGCCACTAAGTGTCTGAGGCCAGATTTAAACTCATGAGGAGGGGTCTTCCTAACTGAGGCCTGGACTTCTTTCCAGTACACCACCAGCCTGCACCTTCAAGGTCATAAGAACAGAGAATGAACAGACCCAAACAAATCAGAAAGGCTTTAAGGATAGGTCCTTGTTGGACTGTCATCAGAATATTAGCTTAACTGAGTTTTGATAGGCTTATCAACTATGTGATTTTAGGGGAGACATGTCACCCAATCTATAAAATGAGGGATTTGGATTAGATCAATAGTTCCTTCCTTGGGGTCAATGAACTTGGTTTTTTAAAAAAATATTTTGGTAACAGTATTTTGATATAATTCATTTCCTTTGCAATCCTATGTATTTTTGTTTCATGTATCTAAAAACATCATTCTGAAAAGGGGTCCATAAGCTTCCCCAGATTGCCAAAAGGGACCCCTGGATTAGGTGACCAGTAAGGTCTGTCAAATTTATCTCTGTCCATGAATTTAATTTATACATGCTTACTTCCATCAACATGGTATTATATTCTAGCATTCTTTCAGCTACAGCTTGCCAATATCGATGATGTGATTGCATATTGCTTTGTTACATCAATTTTAAAAAATACTTAAACCATAATTACCTAGGATTGTGTATATGGCAAGTAAGTCTGTGGATGATAAATGTTGACTAGATGAGCAACTAAGTGGTAGGGTTCTTATGAATATGGTAATTAACATAGTTTAGAAGCTAGAGATTTGTTGTATGATAGTGTTGATTCAAAAATGTAATACTACTGGAAAACTGTCATATAATCTTTCTGTCCCCTAAATGAATAAGTATAATGTGTTTGAATAGTAACTCATTTTTTGCTGTGGTTGTTGTTATTTAGTTAATTAATTGTGTCTAACTCTGTGAACTCAATTTGGGGTTTTCTTGGTAAAGATACTGGAGTGGTTTCCCATTTCCTTCTCCAGCTCATTTTACAGATGAGCAAACTGAGGCAAGTAGGATTAAATGACTTGCACAGGGTCACACAGTTAGAAGTGTCTGAGGTCACATTTGAACTCAGGTCCTCTAGACTCCAGACCCAAAACTCTATCTACTTGTTTTAAAATCAGCTGTATCGAATTAAATGAAAATATTTTTACTGATTCGCCATAATGAACAAGGAAAGCACCACATAGGATAGAATTAAGTATGGGGAATAATCCTTGCCTTTATGGATTTTACAGTCTACTAACAAGATATTTTCTTAGTATTCCGATTTCTTCTTTCACTCTTGCAGTGATCTAGGACAAAGACATCAGACATATCCTGTTGGCAGCATGTGGCCCATAACACTCTCAGGTGCTACCTGACTCAGATTAAAATGTAATTGGGAAATATTTAATAAAATAAAAAAACCACAATAAAATAGAGATAATATTGCATTTTAAAACTGTCAATATATTGCCTCTAGACATCCTTATATATGAGTTAGTGGCCCCTATTTCTATTTGAGTTTGATACTACTAGTCTAGGATTAAATAATCAGATTATTAATTATTTTAGTACAGTGGAAAGAGTCCTGGATTTAGAGTCAAGCTACCTGGATAAAAATCCTGTCTCTGCTATTTGCTTTTGGTGTGACCATGATCAAGTTATTTAACCTCTCAGGGCCTCAGTTTCCTCCAATTTAAAATAAAGAGGCTGGACAATGACCCTGAAGATGCCTTCTAACTCTCAATCTGTGATCCTATAATTGTTAGCATTGTTATCTTTTGGATTCCTATTGCTGAACTTCATTACCTGTGCATAGGTTATGGTGATAGTTAATTCTGTTGTTAAAGTTTCCCCATAGAATGATTCACCTGTCCTCCCAGAACAGGTAGACAAATGGAACCTCACATGAGAATTTTCTGCCCTTTTAGGGAACACATAAGACACTAACTTACACATTGTGAAGGGAGGGATTAGACACCCAACAACCAACATTGGGATAGAAGAAAACCATTTGTGGGAGGGTATCTTTAGCCACAACCCATCAATTAACAAACATTGTTTGAGTGCCTACTATGTCCCAGGACCCATGCAGTACACTAAGGAAATAAATAACAAAGTTAAACATTTCCTGCTCTTACATTTGATTCAGGGAGACAGGATGTAAATATAAAAGGTAATGGGTGGGGGAGAGAATGTGGAACTGGGGAGATCAGGAAAGGCCTTGTATAGAAAGTAGTGTTTGAAGTGAGTCTTCAAGAAAACTAGCTATTCTAAAACATTGTGGTTCAGAGAGTGTGCGTATTCCAGGTGTGGCAGAGCCAATGCAAGCTATGGCAATGGGAAATGGAGTGCTCTTTATGGGGAACAGAAGAAATCTAATTCAACTGGGAGTAAAATTTATTAAGTTGAAGAGGTAGGTTGGGAACAGGTTGTAAAGGGCTTTAAATGCCGAACAGAGGAATTTATACTTGATCCTAGAGGTAAGAGGAAGTGACCAAAGTTTATTGAATAGGGGAGTGACATGTCATTTAGTGCTATCACACTGACAATTATGTGGAAGACAGATTGGAATAGAGAAATCTGAGGCAAGTACGTACATGAGGAAGCTCTTGTGTTAATCTAGGCTAAAGGGGATATGATCCTGACATGAGAAATGTTATAGAGGTAGAAAAACCAAGCATTGACAAATTAGATATGTGGTATGAAAATGAGCTTGACTGATTGATGGAGCCTTTGATAGAAGAAGGAAACATGGAAGAGGAGTGAGTTTGGGAAAGATCATGAATTCTGTTTGGGACACGATGAGTTTGGAATGGCTACATTTCAACTGCCATTAGGCAGTTGAAGATGTTGGACTTATGGTCTGGAGAGAGACTGGGGCTGACTGTGTTGATCTGAGAAACCTGAGTAAAGAAATAGTAATTAAGCCCATAGAAGACCACAAAGTGTCCATTTGTGAGAGCTTATGGGACCATTTAATAGAATGTAGAGAGAAAAGAGGAGGCACGGTGGGGGGGAAGGGGGGGCTCAGAACAAGGGAAATATTGACTTGATTAGACCCTGTCTCTAGGAGGTCAAGCTCTGATAAGTGACCTTTCACCTTATCATGTCCAGAAACAGGCCTCCATGCCACTTACTAGATATTTCCACACGGTGCTTTCATGAACATACTGCCTTCACCCCTCCCAGCTCCTTTCCTTCTTAGAATATAAACCCCTTGAGGATAAGGGCTGTCTTGCTTGCTTTTATTTCTATTTCTAGCACTTAGCGCAGTGCCTAGGGGAATCTTGGTGGCACAGTGGATAAAACACTGGCCCTAGAGGCAGGAGGACCTGAATTCAAATCTCATCTCACACACTTACTAGCTGTGTGATGCTGGGCAAGTCATTTAACCCCCATTGCCTTAAAACATCTGGGGCAGGGGGCGGCTAGGTGGCGCAGTGGATAAAGCACCAGCCCTGGATTCAGGAGTACCTGAGTTCAAATGCGGCCTCAGACACTTGACACTTACCAGCTGTGTGACCCTGGGCAAGTCACTTAACCCCCATTGTCCCGCAAAAAACAACATCTGGGGCATCTCCAGTTATCCTGATGTATATCTTGCCACTGGACCCAGATGGCTCTAGAGGAAAGAGTGAGGTTGGTTACATTTGCATAGCCCTCCCTCACTTAAATCCAATTCAGTGCAAGTCATGACATCACCTTGATGGCATTGATATGGAGAGAAAGCAGGTGGGTTCTTAGGATTCCTCTGTAAAGAATTACACTCTCCTGCAAGTCCTGCTGCTTATCTCTTTTGGGTATGTCTGTCCTTGGTTGAGCTCAAGGAGAGGCCTCCTTGATTTCAGGGGAAAACTCCTGGAGTTTCAAGGAAAAAGTTCAGTAACCCAGGGCCCATAATCCTCCCATAAGAGCATGGTCCTATTCAAGAACAAAGGACAAACAACAGTGCCCAGAACATAGTAAGTCTTTAATAGATGCCTTATGAATTATTGTCATTCAGTGGTAGAACTATCTAAAAGTGGAATTACTTCCCCTAGGCTACATTGTGTTCCCTCTCTTTGAAGGTTTTCAAGTAAAGTCTGGATGACCATTTTGGGAGCATATAATGGGGATTGTTTTCAGATATAGGTTGGATTGTATGTTAACTGGGGTCCCTTTTCAGTTCTAAATTCTTTTACTCTGTGAATAGATGTTATCAATTGGAAAACCAGGGGAGGGTTCCTGGAAGGTAAAATGTTTGAGTTGGGCTTTTAAAGATGAACCTTTTATCAGACAGCATGCCTTGGATGAAGGCATGCTGTCACATAAAAGGAGGCATTCTCAGTAGGAAGATTCAGACAAGTAATAGGTAGTTAGTTCCGAGGGTATTCGTCTTGTCTTTGACCAATTCCTCTTAGAATCAAACTCCAAATCATAGAATTTTGGGGGGTAGGTGGGTGGCAGGGCAGTGAGGGTTAAGTGACTTGCCCAGGGTCAAACAGCTAGTAAGTGTCAAGTGTTTCAGGCCGGATTTGAACTCAGGTCCTCCTGAATCCAGGGCTGGTGCTCTACCCACTGTGCCACCTAGCTGCCCCCAAATCATAGAATTTTAAAGTCATAGCATACCTCAGTGATCATCTAGTCAAACCCATACTCAAAAAGGAATCATCACTATAACATAGGTATCAAGTGGTTGTTTAGCCTCTGCTCAAAGGCTTCCAAGAAGTAGGAATCCACTACCTTCAAAGGCAATCCATTTTCTGCTTTGTAACTCCCACTCATTGCTCCTGGGTCTGTCCTCTGGAACCAAACAGAAGTATTCTGGGCATGTGATATCTATCTCTTTAGATATTTGAAGAAGATAGCTATTTTACCCCTCTTACCCAGGTCTTTTCCAGATCAAATGTCTCCAAAGGTTCAAAACAGAGAAGGCATCTAACCTACATGAGAAAACAGAACAGAGCCTGGGTGAGATAGGAATAATAGCTTCCCGATCTTTGCTCCAGTCTCTAAGTGACGCAGGGATTAGTGAATGCTACGAATTGGCATATGTCTCTTGTAACCCTAGCCCTTTAAATGAAATGTTACTTAGAATTTAGAAGTTGTAGAAAGGTCAGTCTAGTCTGCTCAATGAAAGAGCACAGCATGTCAACTAACAAGATTAGTCCCATCAATCCATTTTGGAGCCTGCTTGTCAGCTGTTGCCTAGACCAACAGCCTGGGAACCCACAGAAATATATGCTATCTCTTTCAGCCAACAGCAAGAAGAGTGAATAGGGCTAGGGCCCTGAAATGAACACAGACATGACAACTAATCTTTCATGTAAATCCAACAGCTGAAGTTGACCCACACTCCAGCAAGTTCATAGTTGGAAGAAATAAGCCCAAACGATTTTGGCAATTAGAAAATGGGCCAAGCACTGATTGAATAGAGTAGACTGTTAGGCCCTTTTCAGTGTAGAAGTCAGGTGATCTAATCTATCTTTAACAAATTTTGAATGTGTTTTATTGTACTCTTATTTTAAAATAGTCCTTATTATGTAAAAAAAAATGTCTGGGGAGGTATATAGATGATGAAGAATAAGTTGAGATGGGTTATGGGATAGTGGGTAGTTAGAGAGGCAGGAAGAATAGTTCCATTTTTACCCCAATTTGACCTTTGACAAGTTACTTAGCTTCCTGTGCTGCTGCTTTCCTGTGTATAAAAATCAACATATTTATACCTATCACCTACCTCACAGGAATGCTGAGAATCTAAATGAGATTATATACTGAAATCTCTATGAGAATATCCTGTGAAGTTATTGTGACTTTCTCAGAAGAACAGAATCATATAAATTCCCAGTACTATTGTTCAATTGTCTTAAGATTCCTTGGTACTATCTCAGTGTGAGTTCTATAAACACTGAATAAAATACAGAAATATTACATACCCAGCAAGTTGGCAAATTTGATAAAACCTAGGAACAGCCAATGTTGGAGAGGCTATGAATTGTGCCAACCATTCTTGAATATAGCTTGCAAATTATTAAATGAAAAAGTTACCCTTTGGCTCAGAGATCTCACTACTGGATGTATTCCCATTAGCAGTCAAAGACAGAAAGAATCCAAATATAACAAAATATTCATGGCAGCACTTTGTGGTGCAAAAGATTAGAAACTAAAAGAAAACCAATCAAATGGTAAATGTCTAAAAATACTTGGATGTGAATGGAATTTTATTATACAGTAAGAAGTGACAAATAGGAATCCAAAGAAACATGGAATACTTGTATGAAGTGATGCAGAGTAAAGTAAGCAACCAAATTATTTTAAAATATTTATTATCTAGGAAACAGCTGGGGAGGTACACAGTTGCTAAAGAGAAAGTTGAGGCAGAGAATAATATACACAATAACTACAATAATATAAATTAGAGGAAATCTAACGGAAGTCAATTTTTGAATGATGTAATAACTGATCTTAGGCCCAGAAGACAGAGAATTTTTCTTCCTACTGCCAGAGAGGCAAGAGACTGTGAAATATAATGTCGTCTACACTTTGAGTTGCAATCTTATCGGTTGATTATTCTTCAATATATTTTGTTCTTATTGTCACAACAGAGGCTTTAGTGGTGTGTCAGTCAATGGTGCTAAATACAGAAATGACTATGACAGAAACTCAGTGACATAATTCCAAGATGTGGCCATTCTGGTATGTAACTAAAATTGCATAAAGAAGTTGTTGGAAGTTGAGAAGACTAAGGAGTAGTGTAGTTAAAGCATTAGATTGAAGACACTTAAGATTATTGTAGAAGATAAAACAGAGGGAAAGACCCTGAAGCTGAATATGAAAGACCTTGAGAAGCTTGAAATATGATGTCGATAGAGGTGTTGACATCATCAATGAAGGTGAGATGGCTTGTACAGACTTCCAAAGAGGAAAGTTCTCCAGAGGGTGGAGACAGAGAAATAATCTTTAAATAGTAGTGGAAGCAAAAAGTATGCAAACTTCTGGTTGTTTGGGTCAAGAGAACAAGAAGAAGGGGGTAGCTTCAGTAGATAAAATTGCAAGAGATATGATGTAATTCACGGAGATTCGGGTCCCTGTTGAAGGAAGGAAGTAGAAGGAAATTTGGTGATTTATCTATTTATTTACTTTGTAGATGCTGACTGTAAACTCTAAGCATTGTAGTAGTGGTAGAGGGTATCTAAACTTGGGAAGAAGCTTTGATAAAACAAAGTAGAACACTGAACACTGCTCTCTAGGCACACTGCACACAGATGCTTGGAAACTGAAGAATCATCAACTTTTAGCAGAATAAAGCGTGTAAATAGAGTGGTCCAGAGGGTGCAAAGCTGGATGAATTAATTCCAGTTGTGTCTATTGAATGCATGACCTATGGTGTGATTCCCATGAAGAACTCTTCTTAGGATCAGAGGATCACAGACTTCAAGCCAGAAGAGACCTTAGATGTCACAGAGATGCAGTGGATGGTGTTGGACTAGGAGTTAAGAAGATCTGAGTTCAAATCCTGCTTAGAGGCTTCCCAGCTGTGTGACCCTCGGAAAGCTATGTAACCTCCCAGTTTTAGTTTCTTCATCTGTAAATGAGCATGGGCAGCTAGGTGGTATACCAGCTAGAGAGTTGGGTCTGGATTCAGGAAGACGTGAGTTCAAATCTGGCCTCAGACGCTTAATATGTGTGTGATCCTGGGCAACCCTGTTTGCCTCAATGAACTGGAGAAGAAAATGGCAAACCACTCCAGTATCTTTGCCAAGAAAACCCCAAATGGGATCACAAAGAATCAGACATGACAGAAAAACCATTGAGCTGAAAAATGAGGATAATTCTAGCACCTTCCTCAGAGTCATTGTAAGGATAGAATATGATAACATATCTAAATGCTTTAAAAACCTTAAAAACACTATTGGAACACTAGTTATTATTATCATTACTACCACCACCACCACCACCACCACCTCCACCTCCTCCTCCTCCTCTAGTTCTGATTTTACAGGTGAAAGAAGCTGAGACCTAGAGGTTAAGTGACTTGCATAAAGTCACAAAGGTAGTAGATAGAGCTAGGATTTGAACCCTGACTCCAAATCTCATACAGTTTATCCTATACCACCATGTCCAGCTTACCAGGGCTGCCCACAATAATCTCCTTCTCAGAGTTTTGGTCTGTAATGAAGAATGAAAAGCAGATATTTGTGGTTACAGAGCACGGAATAATAGAACAGTGTTACAGAATCTTCCTGCAAAAGAACATATCAAATAAACAGCTCCACAGAGTACATCAGCAGTGGCATGTATAATGTAGGCAGTTTATCATGAAAAGAGGCATTGCATTAAATCTAAGGCTGCTGCCAAAGGAAGTAGAGCTGTGCATCCAAGTCTGCAAGGACAAGCAGCTTCTCATAGCTACCTACCAATTGTGCCCTTGGCCTTTTTGAGAAATGTCATGATGACTTCATTCCCTAATGTTGGAGGCACTGCTGGGAGAAACTAGCCCCAGAAGTCTTTGTAAGGGAAGAAAATGAGCCCAGGGGTGAAGTGAGGGGAAAGGAGAGAGAATAGCAAATCTGGGCATAAGTAGCTCCTAGCAGTAACTCAAGCATCTACTCTGAAAGCAGTTCCTTCTTCCCCAGTCAATTGTAATCAAAGGTTCTTAACCTGGAGTCTGTGAATTTGGCTTTTTTGTTTTAAAGTATTTTTTGATAATTCCAGTTTTTTAAAGTATCTTTTGGATTTGACATCAATATAATTTATTTCCTTTGTGGTTATATGTATTTTATTTTATGCATTAAAAAAAACATTCTAAGCAGCCCATAGATTTCATCAGATTGCCAAAAGTCCATGACACAAGAGTAAGAACACCACTTTAGATGGATTGGGTTGTGATAGAGAGCATAAAGGAATGACAGTAACTCCAAATACTTAGTTTTAAGCTTGTTTAGTAGCAAAATTACTTGGTGGCAGGCATGTTGTTTGCTTTCCTAATTTCATTGATTCTACAAGAACTAGAGCTCCTCCCTCCGACTGCCAACAACCCAGGTGTTCTGGGAGAAGCAAGAACTGGCTTTGGCATTCTTGGGCCAGTAGCCTAGGCCAGACCCCATGAGGCTGGCTCAGGCAAATGTCCCAGCAGGGAATGCGTGGGGCAGGCTCTGGCTTGTTTTCTTGGTGTACTGCCTTTAGGTCTTTTGCCTTGCCAGTGTTCCAGATACAATGAAATAGGAGATCTAGCCTATGAAAAGGTAAAAATGTTGTGGACCAACAGGTGGGATTGGTCCAAATGTCCTGGAAAACATTTTGGAACTCTGCAAGAAGAGTAACTAAAAGTTCATTTTCTCTGACACAAAATATGTTACAAAAATAGAATTATATTTTACATGACTGAACATATATAACCTATATCAAATTGTTTACTGTCTTAGGAAGACAGTAGTTAAAAAACTACAAAAAAATAAAGAGAATGGGAAAAGTATGCTTTGATTTGTAATCACACTTCAGTACTTTCTCTGGATGTGGATAGCATTTTCCATCATGAGTCTTTTTGGAATTATCTTGGATCACTGTATTGCTGAAAAGAGCTAAATCAATCATAGTTGATCACCATACAATATTCCTTTTACTGTGTACAATGTTCTTCTGGTTTTGCTGCTTCACTTTGCCGTAGTTCACATCTGTTCATCATTCCTTATAGCACAATAGTATTCCATCACCATCACATACTACAAGTTGTTCAGCCATTCCCCAATTGATGAGTATCCCCTCAATTTACATTTTTTGCCACCACAAAAAGCTGCTATAAATATTTTTGTGCATGTAGGTACTTTTCCCTTTTTAATGATCTCTTTGGGATTAAGACCTAGTAGAGGTATTGCTGGACCAAAGGGAATGCACAGTAACAGTAATATTGTTTGATGAAGAACTGTGAATAACAGCTATTCTCAGCAATACAATGATCCAAGACAATCCCAAAGGGCTAATAATGACACATCCTATCCACCTCCAAAAAAGAACTGATATTTATTGAACACAGACTGAAGCATGCTATTTTTCACTTTCATTTTTTCCTTTTATTCAAGTTTTCTTATACAAAATGACTAATATGGTAATGTTTTACATAATTGCACATGTATAACCTATATCTGATTGCTTACTGCCTGGGGAGTGGGGAAAGGAAGAAAGGAGGAATAGAATTTGGAACTCAAAATGTTAAATAAAAATGTTTATTATTTAAAAAATAAAGGCTTTGAAGTTTGATTGTCCTTTGGGCAATCTTACATTCTAGTAAGGGAGACAACATTTACATGTATAGGCATATATGTACAGGACAAACATAAAGTGAATAAATACAAATATACAGGGTGTCCCAAAATTCTCAGTGCAGCATTAAGCATTAAAAACTTCAGAAGTATAAAGGATACAAAATTACAAAATCCAACATTTTAAAGATGAATTATTTAACATTTTTAAATGTTGATAGATTTCTTAACAAAATTCAATATAACCACCACCTTGTGCTATATAACCATCACTGCTCTAATCAGTTTTTTAACTTTATAAAAACTTTCATTCACCTGTTGTTCAATGACTAAAAGGATTGCATTTGTAATCCTGGCCTTAAGATCATACAGAGAATGAGGTTTTGATGCACATGTAACAGTTTTGACATGTCCCTATTGGAAAAAGTCTAATGAAAATAGACCAAAGGGGCCAAGCAAAAAGACATCCTGCTCTGAGAAAATATCATCCAGTATTACATACAAAGGACTATAAAACTCTGCCTACCCTTTGACCTAGCAATACCACTATTAGGTCTATATCCCAAGGGGATTTAAAAACAAAAAGAAAAGGACCTATATGTACACAGATGTTTATAGCAATTTTTCTAGTGGTGGCAAAGAATTGGAAATTGAGGGGATGCCCATCAATTGAGGAATGGTTGAACAAGTTGTGGTATGTGATGGTGATGGCATACTATTGTATTGTAAAAAATGATGGGCAGGATGCTTCCAGAAAAACCTGGTAAGACTTGAATGAACTGATACATAGTAAAGTGAGCAGAACCAGGAGACCATTATACACAGTGAAAGCAATATTGTATGAAGATCAACTATGAATGACTTATCTGTTCTCAGCAATACAATGATCCAAGATAGGTCCAAAGGACTTATGATGAAAAATGCTATCCACCTCCCAGAGAAAGAACTGATGGAGTCTGAATGTAGATTGAAGTATGCTTTTTTCTTTTTAACTTTATTTTTCTTGAGGGGTTTTGGTTTGTGTTTTCTTTTGCAACATGGCCAATAGGGCAATATGCTTTGCATGACTATACATGTATAATCCATATCAAATTGCTTGCTTTTTAAATGAGGGGGAGGGAGAGAATTTGAAACTCAACATTTAAAAAAAAATGAATGTTGAATATTGTTTTAAATGTAATTAGAAATATATATATATTTATTAATAATATAATCCAGAAATGGTAACATAAATGCATGGTAGGGTGCTCTATCTTGTTAAACTAATAAACTTTTTCAATTTATTATTTGAAATTCACAAAACTACATAAGGGAAGAAAAATTAAAATATACTTTCAGTGATTTTTCTGTAAAATTGTAGCATTTATATGTCTGAAATTATTAGAGCTTAAAATTTTTGAGATGTTCCATAAATATTCATTGTTCAATACAAAGTGGTTTGAGAATAAAAGCACTACTAAGAGGTGTTGTGGGACAGGAAAGACTTCAACAAGAAGATGATGCCTCTTACAGGAAGAGAGGGAATCAGTGAAGTGGGTGGAGGTAAGGAGGGAATGTATTCCAGGCGGAGGGGACAGAGAATGAGAAAATGCATGGATACAGGAGATGGAAGGTAGTGTGTGAGGAACAGAGAGAAGACCAGTTTGGACAGATCACAGAGTGTGGGAAGGCAAATAGTATTAGAGAATGGAGGGTAAACTCTAGAGGGACAACAGAGAATTGGAGAAGAGACAAGAGAGCATTGGTTGTAGAAAGAGTGGAGGTGGGGGGCAGCTAGGTGACTCAGTGAATAAAGGACTGGCCCTGAATTTATGAGGACCTGAGTTCAAATCCACCCTCAGATACTTGACACTTAATAGCTGTGTGACCCTGGGCAAGTCACTTAACCCTCATTGCCCTGAAAAAAAAAAGAAAAAAGAAAGATTAGAGTTGAGAAAGGGTAGCAGCAAGAAGAACAAAGATAGCAGAAAATAAAAACAGCACTACGGATGCTTTAAATGTCAGCAAGCATTTTAATAAACATTTACTATATGCCAGGCACTTTGCTAAGCACTGTGTATACAGCAATAATCAGAGACCATTCCTGTCAAAATCCAGTGGGGGTGGGGGGGGACAACACGAAAACAACCCTATACAAATGAGATATTTATACAGAATTTGAACATTATGAAGCTCACACCAAAGAAACACCCTATAAATGTATCAGACAGGGATGAAAGCTCCTACTCTCAAGCTCCCACAGTATATAATTCACTCCTACACCCTTCTGAATAGAGGCATGGAAAGAGGGAAATGAAAGGGAGGAGGAAAGCATTCTGGAGTCTAAAGTCACTGACAAAGAGAGTACAGCTAAGGACCTGCGGCTGTGAGGGCGCAAAGCTGCCACTTATGCCTTAGGATCTGAGCACCCACTCAGAACTGAACAGAGCCAGAACACCTTACATTATGGAACAATGCTGTCCTCTGCTACAAAAAAAATTGTCTCACCTCCCCAACTTTTCATAAAACAATCTATGCACATAATTTTCTCAGTTTATATTTTATCCAAATAAAATAGACAACTTATTGTAATTTTATAACAACAGACACATCTTAAACATATTTATTATGCTCCATTTAATGAGGGACAAGGAGAGTTAGGTTTGATTCCTATAAATCAGTCTCGGTTCAGGCCTTCTCACATTTCCAAAAGAAAAAAAAAGGGTAGGGTAGACTGCCTAGTTCTGCTTTGTAGCTTTTGTGTAGGGAGCTTAGAGCATATAGTTCCCTACAAATGCTATAGAGGTATAGGCCAGTCAACTGGCAACCCAGTAACATTGAGTTGGAGAGCACAATTCAAGTGCCTATGGATTGGGGTAGTGAAAATAAGGATCACAGGCAACCCTGGTACTATGATTCCTGCCCCCTTGTCCTCCTATATGAAAAATATTGGGCTCATATTCTATCTAGGAGTTTGTGATTGAGTCATACATTTTGTCACTAACTCTGGTCTTATATTATTAATGCTTCTACATTAGGTAGCTTAAAAGAGGTGGGTGGGTTTTTTTTGTTGGGGGGGGGTAGCTAGTTGACACAGTGGATAGAGCACCAGCCCTGGAGTCAGGAGGACCTGGGTTCAAATCTGGCATCAGACACTTGACACGTACTAGCTGTGTGACCCTGGACAAGTCACTTAACCCCAATTGCCTCACTCACAAAAGAAAAAAAAAGAGGTGGGTGTTGAGGTCAGCCCCAAGCTCTGTCACATGGGAGGGAGGGAAGGAAGGAAGGAAAGAAGGGAGTAAAGGAGGGATTTATTAAGAGCCATTCACTATGGCATATATCATCTCATCCTCAGAACAATCCTATTAGATAAATGCTATTATTCTCCCTATTTTATACTTCAGGAAACTGAGGCAGGCAATTAAATGACTTCTCTAGGGTCACATAACTAGGAAGTATGAGGCAGAATTTGAACTTAGATCTTCCTGATTCCAGGCAACACCTAACTGCCAAGGACAAGAGAGAGACCCACATGAGACAGGCTTTCTATGAGAAGAGGGCTTCCTGCTTGAATACCAGAAGGAGGAAAACCATCATATAACAATCAAAAATTCCCCCTGCCTCCAGGTAGTCCACAATCAAACGAAGGAAACAACGTGCAAACAATATGTTGTTGAGCTGTTTTTCAGTAGTGTCTGATACATCATGATCCCATTTGGGGTTTTCTTAGCAGAGATACTGGGATGCTTCACCAGTTCCTTTTCCAGTTTATTTTATAGATAAGGAAACTGAGGCAAACAAGGTTAAGTGATTTGCCCAGGGTCACACAGTGACTGAGGTCCGATTTGAATTTCCTGACTCTAGGCCCCATGTTCTCACTACTGTGACACTTAGCTACCCTAGCTATGGGGAGTAGGTTTTGCAAAGGTATGAAGATGGGGAATGGGAGATAGAATGTCGAAGCAGTGAGTGGGACAGTTTGACTCGACCAAAGAGTTCATTAAGGGGAGTAATGTGTGTAACACATCCAAAAGGGTAGTCTGGAGCTGGATTGTGACTGATTAAAATGCCAAACAAATTTCTTTTCTTTTCTTTTTTTTTTTTAGTGAGGCAATTGGGGTTAAGTGACTTGCCCAGGGTCACACAGCTAGTAAGTGTTAAGTGTCCGAGGTTGGATTTGAACTCAGGTACTCCTGACTCAGCTGCCCCTCCAAACAGATTTCTTATTCTATCCTACAAGCAATCAAAAGCCACTGAAACTTTTTGAGCAGGGGAAAGACATCATCAGATGCATGAAGGTCTTCAACCCTGCCCCCTGTTTTTAAATATAGCTTCCAAACCTTTAAAGCCACTTAAAGCAGGAATTTGAGTGCCTTGTATTGATTTAGAGTACCTAGTTTTTAAAAAATATCCAACAAACATGCACGTTTCAGGAGGAGGAACTTTTTGTTATAAATGATTTTTACTTATCTTTGTTATTATCACTGAGAAAAATGGCAATTTCTTCTTTGACTCCAAACATTCTTAGTATTACTTCAATACAAGAAGACCATTGTGATTCTCAGTAATATAGAAGTGCCCTAAATGCTAATCTTCTAATCTATGGTTTTTTTTAAAAATTAAATTGATTATCCTAAAAAAAAACTTGAAAAGATGCTTGTAGTCATTTCTTCAGTGCAAGTGAGTGTATCCAAATTAGGCAAGCAAGGGTCTACATTTTGTTTTGTTTTGTTTTCTGGGGCAATGAGGGTTAAGTGACTTGCCTAGGGTCACACAGCTAGTGTCAAGTGTCAGAATCAGGATTTGAACTCAGGTCCTCCTGAATCCAGGGCAAGTGCTTTATGTACTGTCACCTAGCTGCCCCCAAGGGTCTACATTTTTAACTAGTACTTGGAGATTAGCATTGGTGTAGAACCCAATACAATTCTCCCCCATTATAGCATTTTCATTTTAAAATCAGTCAGTTACAAACTTGTCTTCAAAGGTAAAGCATGTTTCTATATCTTCTTTATAGAAGTGAGGGAATTATGGGAATAGTACATTGTATATGCTGTCAGAGTCTTTTTGCTCACTCTTTTTTGTTGTTCATTGCTTAGGAAAAGGGAAGAATGTAATATAAAATGAAATATCAATATAATTAAAACATTAAAGTAAGAGAATTACATTAAAAATTTCTCTTGTAGCATTGCCATCAATAAGTTTGCAAAGTAACAAATCTTACCTAATATCAGATTTAGTGACATCAATTATATTCACATCTATATTTATATCTTTATATAATATATACCCAAATATTATTTATACTGTATACATGCATTCCAGCCATATGTGTGTTATAACATGATGATATTTAACTACATCTGTTGCTTTGTCCAATGTCAATAAAAATAGGAAGATATTAATTTCTCAATTAATTAATTACAAAGGTCTTCAGTTGTCAGTAACATTCTCCTTACCTATGCATATGATGCTCCAACATCAGTAGCTGCAAGCACCAGTGTTTTTTCTATCAAATGAAGCTATTTACAGTTAGTAATTCTATAAGCTACTTTACTACAAAGCCAATTACCCTTTTTATGTCAGACGGGTTTGTTTGAAGACCTAAGAGCTATCATTTCTCTTTCCTGCAGGCTTAGTTTTGGTTTTGTATCTGATTTTCTTCAGAAAACAAATGATTTTAGCTCGCCAGTATATAATGCATGTATATTTTCAACATGTTATTTCAGTTTATGGGGCTCTAGTCTATAAGTCGCTAAACCAAATAGTCTTTCCTTTCTATCGATAACTGTACTTACATATATCAATAATAAATGCAGTGGGTTATATTTTCTAGTTTGTGTTTTGTTTTGTTTTTTACTTCATATTTCCTAACTTTATTACTTTGGGTTGTTCTAGTTTCAGCTGCTTCAAAGTGTTTTCTTTCAAACCAGTTATGTGTTTCTAAATCACAAAGACTTTTTTGTTGTTTAAAAGTTAGATAATAAAATTTAAAATACATTTAAATTTAATTGTTGAATTTCAAACAACTATGTTTTTTCAGTTTCTCTCAAAATTTTTTATACCAGTTTTTTTATAGTGTATTTTCCAAAGTGAATGGTTAAGAAATATAATCGATTTTATTTGGTCACTTTTAGCTTCCACACATTATTTAACCTTGATTCTATGAATATTATGTTCAGAATCAGCACACAATGCAAATAAATACACACAGAGTTCATCTTATGAGCCCACACTGATATGGCATTAAGACTCTATAACAGTATGAGATATTCACATTAACTTTTTTCATGGCATTTCCTTTTTAGTGCATAAATACATATACTTTTTCCATTTCAAAAAAAAGATCAAATAAAAGTTAACAAAAGTTAGACTTAACAGAGTGAATTCCCTCCAACTGATATTGTCTATAGTACAGTCATTATTTGATGCAGTATACACAAAGAAGGTCCAATTTGAATGGGCATATGTCAAATCTCATTTAGAGACCATAGCATACAGGGAACAGATGAAGGAAGTAAAAACATTTAGCTAGAAGAAAAGAGAAATTAGAAGGGATGTGGTATGTCTTCAAGTATATGAAAGGCTGTCATGTGGAAGAAAATTAGCTTTATTCTACTTGGTTCAGGAGGCAGAACAAGAAGTGGATGGAAACTGAAGAGAAGTAAATTTATGCTTGATATACGGAAAATTTTCTTAATAACAAGAGCTGTCCAAAACCAGAAGGGATTGATTTGAGAGTCTGTGAGCTTCTTGTGACTGCAGATCTTCAAGTAGAGACATTATGATCACCTGTTGAGGAGAATGTTGAAGAGGGGATTCCTGTTCCAGTGGTGAGGTCCCACCTCTGAGGCACTGTGATTCTATGAGACTTATGGGATGCCTGTACATACAAAGAAACTGTCTGGAGCTTGCCTTGGTGGAGTATTTTTACTTTGTCAGATTTTTTTTTGGGGGGGGGTAGGTTTCATGGAGGGATGGCTAAAATAGAATCAGCTGTTGGTGGTTGCTAATGGCAACTCAAGTGGAAACTAGTGAGCTGCTAAAGATCCTCTTAAGTGGCAGCTTTAACATTTGGCAGACAAAAGGCCTCATCTGAAAATTGGCAAGGACTCGTGGGATTGTTTTCAATGAACTACATTGTGTTGGGCAGTCATTAATGTGGTGAAAAAAAGTTACTTTTCATTTCAGCTTTACTTATGCATCATTTGTTCATGCCTGGAGTTCTTTTTCTTTTAGATGCATAGCTGGATTGCCAGTTGAAAGTTAAAATGCAAGGTATGATGGACTGTGTGTGTGTGTGTGTGTGTGTGTGTGTGTGTGTGTGTGTGTGTGCGTGCATGCATACATGTGTTTTGAGGGAAAGTGGAGATCAGGGTGTTTTTTGTTTAATATTCAAATTGTTCATATAAAAGCTAACACAAAAAAGCTATCTTTTTCATCTTTCCCTCAAACTTCTGAAATCCTCAATCTACAAGCATTTATTAAGTATTGTAAATACTTACGTTTCATGCACAATGCTAGGTACTAGAGATACAAAGACAAAAATCCTTGCCCTCAAGAAACTTATATTCTATCAAGAGACGCAACATGTACACATTTTAAGTGCAACAGTTATAACCACTGCTAGGCCCAGGAGCCAGGGACCCTCTCTTTTAAAAATTCTCTATTTTCTAGACCCACCAACTTGGTAACTGGGTTCTTCCCAGTGGGAGACTCTGGACTCTGATGAAAAGGATTAAGCACTTTTTCTCATACTCTGGCTTTTTGATACCTCTAGGGTCCCAGTGAAAATTACTTAAGTTATAAGTAATAAGTTTATAAGTGTAATTTATGTCTAAAGTTGGAGTAAAACAAGTATTTAGTTTATGATATGAATCAGGCATAGAATAACTATTTCTTCTATATAAATCATCAACCAACAGAGACTCATAAGCCCACCATTACATAAAAAACTCAAAAAAACCAGCAGCAATAACATAAATACTATTACACATTGCTGCTTAAGACATCAAGAAGATTCAGTTTGCAGGATTGCTAAATGAACATTTTACATTCCACCTCTGCCTTACACTAGCCAAACAATTCTTCCCTTCCAGGTTCCAGTTTTCTGCCAAGCTGAGCCAGGGATTGAGTATCTCACCTCATCAGTGGTATTCTTTCCTTGAAAACAGTCAGTTCTGGGGCAGCTAGATGGTACAGTGGATAGAGCACCAGCCCTGGAGTCAGGAGGACCTGAGTTTAAATCCAGTCGCAGACACTTAGCACTTATTGGCTGTGTGACCCTGGACAAGTCACTTTTTTTTTTAGTGAGGCAATTGGGGTTAAGTGACTTGCCCAGGGTCACACAGCTAGTAAGTGTTAAGTGTCTGAGGCTGGATTTGAACTCAGGTCCTCCTGAATCCAGGGCTGGTGCTCTATCCACTGTGCCACCTAGCTGCCCCCTGGACAAGTCACTTAACCCCAATTGCCTCACAAAAAAAAAAAAAAGAAGAAAAAAGAAAGAAAAGAAAACAGTCAGTTCTGACCTTGTGCTAGACACGGTGCCAAGTGTTTTACAAATATTATCTTATTTGATCCTCACAACAATCCTGGGATGTAGGTGATATTATTATCCTGATTGTATAGTTAAAGAAACTTGCTTAATCACTTTCAGTCTATATTCTACCCAACTCTTCTTTAGAAATGTCAATTTCGGGGGCAGCTAGGTGGCACAGAGCACCAGCCCTGGAGTCAGGAGTACCAGAGTTCAAATCCGGCCTCAGACACTTAACACTTGCTAGCTGTGTGATCCTGGGCAAATCACTTAACCCCAGTTGCCTCACTAAAAAAACAAAAAACAAAAAACAAAACAAAAACAAAAGAAATGTCAATTTCTCAGCTCATCAGTAACCTTCTACTCATCACATCTAATGTTATTTTATTTTTACTCACTTTCTTTGACCTGTCTGCAGCACTTGACATAACCAACCCTTTCTTCTTGGTGTGCTGCACTCTCTTGGCTTCTGTAACGATGAACCTTTCAGATCACTTCTCTGGCTTTTTCCCTGACTCATATTCCCATTTCTTGGATGTAGGCACCACCCAAAGCTCTATCCTTGGCCTTTTTCTCTTCTTTCCACATACCCTCTCACTTGGCCAAATCTTCCCCTCCCAGCTTCAGTTATCACTTCTATGTATATGAAAAGTTTTATCTCTAGAAATGACCTCTTCCCAAGCTTCAAACCCCAATTCACATTCATTGCTGCCTAGCTGCGTCACTAGCACTTCAAATTTCATATGTGCCAAACAAAACCCATCTTTTACCTGTTTAATCCATTAGTATCCTTTCACCCACCCAGGCTTGGTATCTCAAAGTCATCTTTGATTTTTTTCCTTTGTCTATATAGCATGCCCCAAAAATCTAAGTGCAGATTTAAGCTTAAAGCTATTAATAAGATGAGTTTATTCTCTATTATAGACACCTTGTCTATCCCATTAGTTACCAAGTCCTTGTGAATCTACCTTCACTAACCTAGTTTAGGCCCTCATTGTAGCTCACCTGGGCTATTGCAATGATCTGATTTCCCTCCTTACAGTCTTCTGCATTCCAATTCATCCTACCTATCACTGCCAGAGTCATTTTGCTGCTGCATATTTCTGATCTTAGAAGCAGCTGGGTAGCTACTTCTCAGTGGATAGACTTTTGGAGCTGGAGACAGAAAGACCAGTTCAAATACTGTGGGAAACACTTCCCAGTTGTGTGACTGGACAAGTCACCTAACCTCTCTTAGCCTCAGTTTCTTTATCTATAATACGGGGATAATAAAAGTACCTACCTCACAAGGTCATAATGAAGATCAAATGAAATAATGTGTAAAGTGCATTGCAAACCTTAAACTATATAAATAGTAGGCATAATTATTGTTATCATATCATTCTTGTTGGAAACACTTTAAAGGTTCTTCACTGCCTGCTGAACAATAATCTAAAGTCTTTATTCTGACATCCAAATCCATCAAGAACTAAAAATTCATGTTTCCATAGTAACTTAAAGTTTTCAATGTACTTTTCTCACAGCAACCCTGTAAGGTAGATGCAGCATTGGTATTGATTCCCATTTTACAGATGAAAAAACTGAGGCCCATGACCATATAAGCTGCCAATTTGATCTCCCATGAAAAGTTTCTCCAAGATTAAAAGGGAAATGAAATATTCTCTTTAAAGCTAATGTTAATGTTTATCTGAGTACATAGAATAGCAGTCAATCCTCATTGATGCAATGCACTTTGTTTCACAAATAAACTCTTGGAGGGCAATGACCGTGGTTTATCCAAATTTTGTTCATCTCTGAACACCCAGACCAGTGTTTTGCATACATTTCACGCTTAATACATTTGCTGAATTGAATTTTCCCAGAATTTAGTCAGCAAGTAAATCAAGAAGCATGTATTAAGTGCCTACCAAGTGTCAGGCACCATGATAAATATGCTAAATGATAAGGATACAAAGAAAGGCAACAACAAACAAAAAACAGTTCCAGCTCACCCTCTAATGGGGAATTTTAGGCACTAATAAAAAGTATCCATTCAACTTCCAAACACATGGAATTGTGCAAGGGTGAGAAAAAAAGGGAAGGGGCAGGTACCCTACAGAAGTCAATTGTTATCCCATCTCCATCAAGAATTTGCATCTTGGAAAAACTACAGAACAAATAGAAGAACATTGATGGATTCTATTCTTTTGCTATTGGTTTTTCCTTGAAATAATTAATATAATCATTGGACTAATGCAATGCATCTCCTGGATCAGTTTGCTTTTAGGTTGCTTGGCACTGTTGTCACCAGGCCTAAGCTCTAAGCAGCTGTTGTTATTATATACTCTTACTGTAAACAATATAGTCTTTCAGAAACTGGCTGCCACTTTGGCTGTCTCCTTATCTGTGGAGAAAGCTGCAATGTAATATTAGAGCATTCTCTTGACATGTGAGTGAATATAGATTATGAGCTCATATAATTTTCTCTTATTAACCTTTAAAAATTGTCAAATCAGCAAAAGTCTAATGGAAGTTTGGCTCCATCTAGCACTGCTGATTTAATTTTATATAGCTTAATGATTAGAAATTGAGAAATTACATTGAGGACCTTACTCACAACTAGATCTGATCTCCATCTTTTGGGGCCACACTTTAGATATATGTTTTTATAGAGTATTGATGCTATCTTTGGTATGCGTTTCAATAACTGTTTTCACTTAATTCACCAGGAAGATATTCATTGTGGCAAAATCTAATGTCTGATGGATGTAGTTTTAACATGACCTTAAGTTCTGTTACTTTTGAATAATGGCTTCTCTGAAATTTGCCATAAGTGAATATGACATACTATACCAAAAAATACAATGTCTTCAATTGAAGATTTTGTTAAATAAGATAGAAAAAAGTAAAATTTTCATCTCTGATATTGATAAAAATAATGAAAGATTACGTTATGTTGACTGGATATAGGCTTTTTTTAAATCACAAAAGTACTTCATCATTTTCCAGCCACATGTTTTCAACATTTGTTTTCATAGGATTTTTGGTTCCAGATTTTTCTCCCCACCCCCCTTCCCTCTCCCCCCCTCCACCAAGATGAAAAGCAATCTGATAAAGCTTATCTATGTACAATCACATTAAACATATTTCTGCATTAGTCATATTGTGAAAGAAAAAGCAGAACACAAGGGAAAAAACCTCATAAAAGAGAAAAAAAAAAACAGCCAAGGAGTAGAAACAGTACGGTTCAATCTGCATTCAGAATCCATAGTTCTTTTTTTCTGGATGTAGAGAACATTTTCTATCATAAGTTCTTTGAAATTGTTTTGGATCATTGCACTGCTGAGAAGAGCCAAGTCTATCACAGTTGATCATCACACAATGTTGCTGTTTCTGTGTACAGTGTTCTCTCAGTTCTGTTCATCTAGCTCAGCATCAGTTTGTGTAAGTCCTTCCATGTTTCTCTGAAATCCTCCTGTTCATCATTTCTTACAGCACAATAGTATTCTATTACATTCACATACCACGACTTGTTCAGCCATTCACCAATTGATGGGCATTCTCTCAATTTCCAATTCTTTGCCACCACAAAGAGAGCTGCTATAAATATTTTTGTACATGTGGGTCTTTTCCCCTCTTCTATGATCTCTTTGGGATAAAGAGCTAGTAGTGGTATTACTGGATCAAAGGGTATGCACAGTCCCATAGCCCTTTGGGTATAGTCTGGATATAGGCTTTTAAAAAATTCTGCTATTCTTCCTTTGTTGCATCAGTTGGCTCTTGTCCTGGAACCTCCTTTTTTCTTTTACTTTTTACAGAATTCTTTTCATTTTGTTTGTCAATGGAGAATGTTTTGCTATTATGATAATGGGAAAGTCTTCCACACGTAGGATCTGTGTCCTGTAAGCCTACTGAGATTATTTGCCTTTGGAAAAATCTATAAAAATAGCTATTTTCCCCCAGAATGTCAAACTGAGGTCAAGGGGAAAATGTGTATACAGAAAAAAGAAAAGGGAATCTGACTGTTATTCTCTCTTGAATTACAGAACTACTTCTCTTTACTCTGATGCATAGAAGTGTTCTTCAAGGATGTTGAGATGTTGGAAAGTATCTAGAGGATGGTAAAGGGCCTTACAGTTATATCATATGAAGATTTCTGGAAGGAAAACAAAACATTAACCTTGAGAATACTTAGGTGGGACATGATACTTCTCTTCAAATGCTTCAAGTACTTGTGGAAGAGGAATTAGGCTTGTTCTATTTGACCCAGAAAACCAAACTAGAAATCTGCATAGAAGTTAGAGGTAGCTTTAGGTTTAGTAAATGGAAAACTTCTAAATAATTGGAGGTGTTCAAAGGTGTAATGGGCTTCCCTGAAAGGTAGTGGATTCTTATTCATTGAAAATCTTCAAGCAGAGGCTGTATGACCAAGTGGTCATCCTGTATCTCTCCTTTTTTCAGCTAAACTTCTAGAAAGAGCTGTCATATTCCTCATTTCCACTTCTTTACCTCCTACTCATTTCCCCAAATCTACCACTTCTGCCAAGGTCATCATCATTCTTTCATTCATTTAGGTTTGCAACCTAGGAGCCATCCTTGATTTTTCATTCTCATTTTCATTAAACACATTCCATGTGTTTAAACCAATCACCAAATCTGGTTGATTTCACTTCAACATTTCCCACCACAATCACTCTTGTCCTGGGTCTCTTGCAATAGCCTCTTAATTAGTTTCCCTGTATCTAATTTCTTCCTTCTCAAATTCATCCTCCACATAGGTGCTAATTTTCAAAAAATTTCAGTGGTTTCCCATTGCCTTTAAAATAAAATACAAATTCCTCTTTTTAATATTAAAGTCATAACAATCTGACTAGAGTTTATTTTTCTTGGCTGATTAAATATTATTCCTATTCATACATTTTATGCTATAGCCAGATAGCCTTCTTGCTGTTCCCTATATATAACATTCCATATGGAGGCAGCATGTTACATTGATCATTGGCTTTGGTTTCAGAGGACCTGGGTTCAAATCCTACCTGTGATGCTTACTAACTTTGTGACCTTGGGCAAGTCACATAGCTTCTCTGGGCCTCAGTTTCCTCATCTTTGTTTTTTAAAATAAATAAAAGTATTTTAATTATTAATTTCCTCATCTTTGAAATGAAGGGTTTGTTTGTATTAGGTGGCTTCTGAGGTCCCTTCTAATTCTATGTATATGATCCTATGGTCTTCCACCTCCTTACCCTTGCATAGGGTAGTAGTACTGGAAACAGAAGGCTTAGTGTCAATCAATAGAATCCATAAGATGTCCGAAAGAAATCTCACTTTTAATTCAACTAGAAATGTGTAATTATCAAGTACTAGAGTTTCATTTCAGTAGCCAAGAGGAGACAATTCACATACAAAGAAAATATATGAATGGTGCATTCATTGATGATGAGAAATTAAAATGTCTGTAATATTTTTCTGCCAAAAAACAAAGGAAATTGGTATGTTGTCCAAAATAACATATTCTACAGAGCTGAGCATAATCATTAGTAATAGTCCTTAAAAGGATTAAAGACTTCTTCCTAAGAAAATCAGATATGGTTAGGCCCTTTGACTTATTCAAATTCAATCCAGCAAACAAAAGTAACTTAACAACTGGGAACAAATCTGGATAATAGGGAAAAAACACACCCTTAGTGGTGAATCCATGTGTTTACATGCTACCAGAAGAGAACAAATTCCTTTTAGAAGCCTCACTTTGTGGGACCTTGAGAGAGCAAAATCTTTGGGCTTATCCTATTGAAGGGTGGAAATCCTAGAGATGTGAAGGAGTAAGAAGCAAAAAATTAAATTGGGCATCGTAAATGAAGGCCATTCAAAGAAAGAAGTGAAGAAATAGGGACCAGAGTAGAATTTGGGCCCCCACATATCTGGTCTGGAAAAGAGTAGAAGGGCAAGTGGGGGGTATGGAGGGGGAGACAAAATGTTAAAGCTCAATTGTGTCCACAAAGCAACAAACCATAACCTGTATCTTGCAGATCTGAGGGTGCTTAAAAAATGTTTAAGTTGTAATGAGTGACAATATTACAGATATACGGGATAATGACTTTTTATCATTTTCAGGGTTTGGGGAAAGAATGGCAGTTTGGGCCTTTTCATAGTCAGCATTTATATGTCTCTTGGTGGGTGGCATGCATTGTGTGTTTACTTATGCATACTATGAGTACATGTGGTTGTGTATTCACACACACACTCATAACTCTGTAGTTGAACTTGTACTGTATCAGCAATGTGTATTCCACTTTAAGAACACAGCAGTTCAAATCAACTCTGCTGTTTCCGGTTTGGGGAGGGCTGGCATGCCACATTTTAAGTTTTATTTCTTTTGGCTTGTTTGCAGCACTGACTCTCAAAAGCGAGCACAAAGGACATGGCTAACTACTGTATGTGGATAGGATCCTATATACACTCACAGCAGGGAAGGATCTGACAGAGTTCCATAATCTGGCTGCCCTGCATTTCTTAATAGAATGCACATCTTGAGATGCTAGCTGGCAAAGTGAGGAGTCCCAGTTGAGGGGCCCCACCATTTTCATGGATCTTGTGAGGATTGAGGAATGAGGATTCCCATTTCCATCTTCTCCAAATTCCCCTTGCCTGCACAGCCAGCTCATTTTATGGCAGAGGAACAATCTCCCCAGTCTTGGTATCAGTCAGGGGGAAAAGAATTCAGCTAGGATGGACAAGATATTTGGGTATGTCTTGCAGGCCCTTTTACAGGGCACAACACAGTGTCTCATTGGTAGTGGTCATTCAATAAATGTGTTGGTTGATTGATATTCTAGTCCTCACCTCCTATCATTCTCAGATTTATGTGTAGGACCATAGATTGATACTATTGGTTTCTGACAGTGTCTTTCCCCAAAAATCCTTTTAGATTTTCCCAGGTACTCTACATAGGTGATTAGCTGCAAATTAGAAAGTGGTAAAAGAAATAGGAAATCTGTGCTATATTCCACAATGTGTGGAGAAACTATCATTTTGCAAATCAACTTAATGTTGCTGAACAAGATCACTTGCAAAAACAGTACAATGACAGTAGTCCTGTCTGTTCTCTTACTACACAATAACATGGATATAAGAATTATTGAGGGAGATTGCAAAAATAAATATCTTAAGCTTCATAGACAAAAGGTGTGATGGAAACATTCTTAATAGATGTGATAAAATTATGAACATTCTTAATAGGTGTAATAAAATCATTCCCTCATACCCAGACAACCTCTATCTCTTCCACTAGCCCAAGAACATTTCAATCTTCTCTTCCAAGATTGTCAGTAAAGTCTGTTGCTGTTGCTTTTGTTGTCTTTTCAGTCACTGATGACTTTTCATGATCCCATTTGGGGTTTTCTTGGAAAAAATTCTGGAGTTGTTTGATATTTCCTTCTGCAGCTCATTTTACAGATGATTAAATTGAGGCCAACAGGGTTAAGTGATTTGCCCAGGACCACACAGATAGTAGGCATCTCAGGTCATATTTGAACTCAGGTCTTCCCCACTCTAGGCCCAGGGCCTCTATCCACTGTGTCACTTATGCTGCCTCCTCCATAAAGTTCCTTCCTCTTTGTTCTGAGGTCAGGAATGTGACAGACTAAAAACTACTGAAGAGTCACTGTGTGTTTACAGAAAGGAATTAAGGTTGCTTCCATCCTAAGCAATGAAGCAGTACTTAGGAAGCCATAGAAATTCCTTGTTTTGCTCTGGGGTTTACAGAAAAGAAATGAGGTCTTTGTTAGAAAAAGAATGCTCCAAGCATCCCAGTAGTAGCAACAACTCTACTGTGGTTGGGGTGGGAGTGGGATTATTTCCCTTTCAAGTGGCTTGGATTGATGTCAGTGTTAGTTCCTCCTATAGTTGTAGCTATTTGAGACCAGGGAAGCTAGGTGGCACAGTGGATAGAGCACTGGCCCTAGAGTCAAGAGAACCTGAGTTCAAATCTCACCTCAGACACTTACTAGCTGTGTGAGCCTGGGCAAGTTACTTAACCCCAATTATCTTTAAACATGCAGGGCCATCTCCAGTCGTCCATATATGGCTCTGGACCACAGCCCTCCCTAACTTAAATCCACTTCACTACAAGTCATGACATCACCTCCTGATGTCATGGCCCTCTTCAATAAGGAAGGACAAACAATAATTCAAGACCTAAGAAACAAAAGAAGATGTGACCTTGTATTACTATCTATTCTTATGCATATTTTAAATCAATACAAATCAAAACTTTGCCTGCTAAGATTGTGCCGCTTAATGGAAGGAGCTAGTGAATATTGCCAACTGTTGGGAATACTTTTAAAGCAGAAGCACTGCCCTTAGAGAGAGACATTGGCAAGGAGTAGATCTTGGCAGGGTCTTCTGAACATAGGAGAGTAGGGACTGTAATAGACTTAGGGGTGCAGAGGATAAGGATTACAAGACATTAAGATATTACTAATACTTCACGATGGAGTATGGATGGGTTTGATTTGGATTCAGAGAAAATATTTAATTTCTGTTTAAAAGAATCATATATCCAAGACAATCCCAAAGGACTATTGATGAAACATACTATCCACCTCTAAAGAAAGAACTGATATTGATGGAACAGACTGAAGAATGTTATTTTCCACTTTCTTTCATTTTTTTCTTTTAATCAAGTTTTCTTGTATAAAATGACAAATAGGGTAATGTTCTACATATATACATGTATAACCCATATCAGATTGTTTGCCACCTAATGGAGGGGAAGGGAGGGAAGGAAAGGAATAAAAATTGGAACTCAAAACTATAAATAAAAATGTTTATCACAAATTCAATAAATGAATGAATAGATAGATAAGCAAATACATACATACATACATACATACATACATACATACAAGAATCATATACGTTCTACCCATTTCCCCCCTTTTCTTCTTATGTCCTTCTCTTCCCTGCCCCTGATCACAAGGGCCATTCTTAGGATTCTTTTTGAAACAACAATTATGTAACTCTTTTTATGGAATCTTTGTGCTGGAAGGGGCCAGAAAGTGGTCAAGTGTACTATCCCCATGGGGATCTGTCATTAGGATGTCCTCAGGCTATCTCTTTAAAGTCTTCAAAGAAATGATTTCAGTTTCTTTTGCTAATGTGTCCAAACACTCTTTTTTGGTTCTTGCCCTTACCACTGATCCAAGGAAGCTGGTTTTTCCAAAGGGTCTTTCTTTAACTCATTAGCAGTTAGATGGAAAAATAAAGAATACCAAACATATCTACTTGTCATCCAGTACTAAAAATAGTCATAGCCTTCAGTGAACTGTGTATTTGCAGGACCTTAGGACCCCTCAGGGTCTCTTTTGGCAAAATCTTGGCACTATGTATAGGAGGGAGTGGGAAAGTAAAAGACCCATGAGAGAAATGGAATTTGCAGGATGGTCAGAACTTTAATCTTCCCTTATGCCTCAAAACACAAACAAAAACAAGTGAGTAAAACACAGTCTGGAGTCCTTCAAATCTCTCAGAAAAAAACCAAAACATCCTAATGATTCAATTCATTTTAATAATTGTAATGGGGTTGGGATCTATCAAGGAATTTGGGACTATTAAAGTTTAAACTGGCCAGCTAAACTAAAGGACAGACACACCTTGAGAAGTGAGGGAGATAAGCCATTAGGTGAGACTGCTGCCTGGGACAGAGATAACTCCAGAAATCTGGACCACCACCTCTTATTCAAGCCTTCCCCCACCCCCAAAGGGAACTTTCCATTGTCAGGTGGTGATCACCCCATCTACCATCTATAAAAGCTTTTGCCTTTCTCCTGTTCCAGGAGATAGGTATCTCAGAATATGTCTATCTGAACCATCTCCCCTTGAGAGAAGTTTGACTTCTCTCTTGGTTCTTTTCTCTAGCGCCTAAATAAAAGATTATTTTATTCTAATTGGATTTGTGTATGAGAGGATGTAATTCTTTAAAGAGGAATACCATAGGAACCTCCCCGCCCCCAACCAATTTCCCCCATGACAATAATGAAAAGGATCTCAAAAAACCAGGTTACTGATCTATTACCTTTTCTTCTACATCACTCTCAACAGACAAATGGGTCTTAGTCATTAAAGTCTCCTTGGAAAGAAAATCTTCATTAGAGTCCATGCCCAAGTGTTCCCTGATTCAGGACAGCTATGCTTATACTTTTTTTTAATACAGTCTAAACACTTTTTCTTCCTCTCTGACAGTGAGTTGACTCACCATTCTTCTTGTACTAATCTCCCCTATTCTTCTGGAATCATTTTACATTTCTCTGGGTGGTATTAGTTTTTTCTTGGCCAGAGAGCTAATTTATTTTGTTCTCAGGGCCAAATATAATATATAATCTTGCCTTTAATCCTTGTAATTTCAGTTGCACTTGTTTAAGAACTATAGAAAAGAAAGATAATGTCCAAGTAGTGTTTAGTATAAGAAATTGGTTTTTTTATTCTTATTAGCAAACTATTAGGGATCTCTTCTTTCTTTAAGAGTTCATCTTTCTCATTTGTTTATCTTTTATATTGATTGATATATTAAGATCAGGTTCCCCTATTCTCATTCTAAGTATAGCCACTACTCCCACTGCTAACAAACTTTCATCTATTTTTTTTCTAATTTGGACTGGTTTACTCTTTCTTAGACAGGTGGCCCCCTACACTTAGGACTTTACCATATTAGTGCCAGATTTAATGTAGATACCTGATAAGTTGTAGCCCTATTGAAGCTCAGACCTTGTTTTTGTTTACTTGTTAAGTCATGTTGGACTCTTTGTGACCAATTGTCCATAGGGTTTTTTAAAATAAGGATACTGGATAGTTTGCCATTTCCTTTTCCAGTTTTAGACAGGGGTTAAGTGACTTTGCCCAGGGTCATGCAGCTAGTTTCTGAGGTCAGATTCGAACTCTGGTCTTTTTTACTCCAGGCCCAGTGCTCTGTCCACTGTGCTACTTAGCTTCCCAACTCAAAACTATTGTGCTCAAACTGTCCACCAGCCTCATCCTCCCCAGTAGCAGGGAATGCAACCACACCAGGTACTCTATACTTTAATATCTCTTCAAATCTAGAGAACCTAGGTTCAAAACCAGACTCTGCTACTTACTATCTATATCATCTTAGACAACTCACATCACCCAGTCACCTTTTGCCACTATGTCCTTCTTCACCTCTGTCTCATATAATGAAGTAACCTTTCTTCTTGCCAAAGTAAACCCCTGTATGTGCACAAGTGGTCCCATTCCATCCAGTCTTCTCCGGAGATTTGCCCCTTCTATCATTCCTAATCTCTCACTTATCTTCAGTCTTTTCCTGTCTACTGGCTGCTTCCCCATTATCTACAAATATGCCCATGTCTTCCCCATCTTCCCCCCACAAACCTCCCCTTGTTTCATCTATCCCCATTATCCATCCTTCTATAATATTTCACTTGGTGATCTCATTACTCCCATGGATTCATTTATCGTCTATATGCTGATTGTCATTGCTGACCTCCAGTCTCACATCTCCAACTGCCTATTGAACATCCCAAACTAGATGTCTGTGAGAAAATAATGGGTTTTGGGATGCCCAGAGGCCCTGTTCCAGAGGATAATATTAAGATTGATTGGATTGACTTTGCTGATTAACTCACTTAAAGTTAACAATTAAAACCACGCCTACCTGAAAGCCTAGCCCTCAGAGGGTGTGTTCTCTGAACATTGACTTCTGCACATTCTGCTCATGGACCATCCTCAAGTCCAGTAAACCAATAGATTTGAATGATGCTAGCCAATTGGCTATGAGCAGTTTGGAAGGGCTGCCTCTCCTCCGAACCTGGAAGAAGCTGACACACTGGGACACTCTCTCAGATGGGTTCATGGTGGGGGACTTGGAGAAGGAAGGAGGTCAGGCTGAACTCTTATCTCTCCTTTAGGGTAGATAGGCTTCTTAACTTTCTGAGCCAAGTGTTGTTCTTTCTTTACTAATATTTGGTATACTTTAATAAATGCTTAATGCCCAAAACTGGTCCTAAAGCTTCTAATTTATAAGTAACAAATATATTAGAAATCCCAGCTAATTTTCCCTAAACTTGGGACAGAAATAAGGCAACTACATATATATATATACATATATATATATACACACACACACACACACACACACACACACACACACATATATTGTTTATCCTTTGTTCTTGAAGAAGACTGTGACATCGAGGTAATGGCATGACTTACGCTGAATTAGATTTAAGTGAGAGAGGGCTGTGCAAGGTCACCAACCTCACTCTCTCCTCCAGACCCCTCTGGATCCAGTGACAAAATATACATCAGGATGGCTGGAGGTGGCCCCGGATGTTTAGGATAATTGGGGTTAAGTGACTTGCCCAGGGTCACACAACTAGTATCTAAGGTGAGATTTTAATTCAGGTCCTCCTGCCTCTAGGGCCAGTGCTTTATCCACTGCACCATCTAGCTGCCCCTAGAAGAAAAGGAAAAAGAAAAACACAAGAAAGAAGAAACAAACAAACCAAAACCAAAACTAAACAAAAAAACAAACCCAACAGCAAAAGTGAAAATAGTATGTTTCAATCTGCATTCAGACTCCATAGTTCTTTTTCTGGAGGGGAGAATTTTTTCCATCATGAGTCTTTTGACATTGTCTTAGATTGTTGTATTGCTGAGAAGAGCTAAACAACAATGCATTTCCCCACATCTTCTCCAACATTTATCCTTTTTTGTCATATTAACCAATCTTATACTTCAGAGTAGTACTTCAGAGTAGTTTTAATTTGCATTTCTCTAATAAGTAGTGATTGAGAACATTTTTTCATATGGCTGTATATAGCTTTAATTTCTGTATCTGAAAACTACCTGTCATTAACCTTTTACCATTTCTCAATTGGGGAATATCTTGTATTCTTTTAAAATTTGATTCAGTTCTTTATATATTTTAGAAATGAAAAAAAAATTGTTTCCCAGCTTTCTGCTTTCCTATCTTGGTTGATTGGTTTTGTTTGGGCAAAACCTTTTTAATTTAATGTAGTCAAAATAATACATTTTGAATTTCATAATGTTCTCTTTCTCATCTTTGGTCATAAATTCTTCCTCTCTCCATAGATCTAACAAGTAAATTATTCCTTCATTTTCTTTTCTTTCTTTCTTTCTTTTTTTTTTTTTGGTGAGGCAATTGGGGTTAAACAACTTGCCCAGGGTCACACAGCTAATAACTGTCAAGTGTCTGAGTCTGGATTTGAACTCAGGTCCTCCTGAATCCAGGGCCGGTGCTTTATCCACTGCGCCACCTAGCTGCCCTATTCCTTCATTTTCTAATTTGCCTATGGTATCACCGTTTATGTCTAGATCATGTACCCATTTTTATTTTACTTTGGTATATGGTATAAGTTTATGCCTGGTTTCTGCCATACTATCTTCCAGTTTTCCCAGCAGTTTTTGTCAAATAGTGAGTTCTTATCCTGGAGGCTAGACTCTGGATTTATCATACAGGAGAATGCTATATTCATTTACTGCTGTGTTTTGTGTGCCTAACCTATTCCACTAATCCACCTCTCTATTTCTTAGGCAGTACCAAATAGTTTTGATGGTTGATGCTTTATAATACAGTTTTAAACCAGATATGGCCAAGGCCTATCAGTTTTACTTTATAACATCTATCACATGCCTCCTTTCCTCCTATGATACTCTTACTTAGTGCAGTTCTTCATTACTTCACACCTATCCTATTGCAATAGTCTACTGGTTGGTTTGCTTGCTTACAAATCTTTTGACACTCCAGTCCATCATCTACTCAGCTGTCAGAATTATCTTCCTAAAGTACTGGTTTGACCATGGCACCACTATCTACTCAGTAAAATCCAGAGGCTCCTTACCAGCTTCAGGATCAAAGATTGTTTCCAGTCTTCTTACTCTTCCCCTTTCTCCCACATATTCTTCAATCCATTGATACTGACTGCCCTCTTTTCTGTTCCTTAAACAAGATACCTCATCTCTCAACTCTGGACATTTTCACTGGCTTTTTCCCATGCCTGGAATGTTTTTCCTCCTCATCACCTCCAGGCTTCTCTGCTTTCCTTTAAGTCCTAGATAAAATCCCACTCTTCTGTAAGAAACCTTTCTTGATCCCCCTTAATTCCAGTGCCTTCCATATGTTTATTATTTCCAATTTATCCTGTATGTAGCCTATATTTACATACTTGTTTGCATGTTTTCTCTCTCCTTTTGACTATGATCTCCTCGAAGGCAGGAACTACCTATTGTCTTTCTTCGTAGCCCTAGAGCTTAGCATAGTTAGCACACAGTAAGTGTTTAATGGTTCTTGACTAAGTTTCTTATTCACAAAATGAGACAGTCTGACTAAATGATTTCCAAGGACCCTGGGAGCTGTAAATCTACCATTTGAATTGCTCCCCTTCCCCTTCTCTCTCTTTCCCCTCATCCCTCATGTTCTTCAGTAGGATAAATGCTCAGAGTCCCAGTGAACAGAAGAGTAGACAAAATTCAAGGCAGAATATGTGCTTTTAAAACTTCTTGTGGAAAAAAAAAAAACATTTTCTATGTTTGCTGCTGTTTCTGTTTCTTTTGCAATGTAACCCATGCTTTACCTCTGCATCACTGAACTCTGTAGAAATAATTTTTTAAAAAACTTACAAAACCGCTTTTGCCACATCCATTTTCTTTTTTCAGAGTAATTGTCATCATATTCTTCCAAACCCTTTTGCTTTGCTCTTACAAACCCACTGGTGCTGTTTCTCTTATTATGTAACCATACAGCCTTTACATGGATTTGTATGCACAGGCAGCTTTGCCACAACATTGGGCTTACTTTTATTTATTTATTTATTCATTCATTCATTCATTCATTCATTCATTTATTTAATTATTTATTTGTTGCAGGGCAGTGAGGGTTAAGTGACTTGCCCAGGGTCACACAGCTAGTAAGTGTCAAGTGTCTGAGGCCGGATTTGAACTCAGGTACTCCTGAATCCAGGACCGGTGCTTTACCACTGCACCATCTAGCTGCCCCCCGGGCTTACTTTTAAAATTGGAAGTTTGTTCAAATTGCAAGTTGGGTTTAAAGTCCATGATCTTTGTCCAGTTCTGGTAAAGGGTCAGTGGCTTGGTGCTTAAAAAATTAAGTGGTTTAGTAAACTAAGTAGCAGTAAGATATACTGAAATTAGAATCAAGTAGACCTGGCTCTTGGTATTGGTTATTAGCTCTGGTACTGTGATTTATCTCTCTGGAGTCCTTTATATCTTTTTTTTTTTTTTTTTTTTTTTTTTTTTTTTTTTTTTTTTTTTAGTGAGGCAATTGGGGTTAAGTGACTTGCCCAGGGTCACACAGCTAGTAAGTGTTAAGTGTCTGAGGCCAGATTTGAACTCAGGTACTCTTGACTCCAGGGCCAGTGCTCTATCCACTGCGTCATCTAGCTGCCCCCAGCCCTTTATATCTTTATCCATAAAATGAAGGTAGTAGACTAAGTGCTTTTCCAGCTATAAATTTCAATGATTCCGTGACTTGACTAGTAATAACAAGATTCTTTAGTCCTCAAGATAGTTATTTTTTTAGTATCAAAAACAGTGTACCCCCCCCAAAAAAAACCAGTAGGTAGCAAATAAACACAATAGTTTCCCATTTTAAAATAGAACCATAATTCCACAGGATAATAGCATATTTTTTGTTGGCTCACACCCTAAAAAGATGGTCTCAGTTATTAAAATTTCATTTTTAAAATGCATATGGATTAGAAATGGGAAATTAAGTGCAGTATTTCCCAATTATAAATTAGAACTTTAAATCCATAAGACAGAATAATTTACATTGTGTGACAAGTAAAACTATATGTGGTCTCCCTATTACTGTCCCAAGTGTAGGGAAAATTAGCTGAGGTTTATCATATATTTGTTACTTAGAAATTAGAAGCTACTGTACCTGTTTGGGGGCATTAAGCATTATTATTTTTTTTTTTGTGGGGCAAGTGGGGTTAAATGACTTGTCCAGCGTCACACAGCTAGTAAGTCTTAAGTGTCTGAGGCCGGATTTGAACTCAGGTCCTCCTGAATTCAGGGCTGGTGCTCTATCCTCTGCGCCACCTAGCTGCCCTGCATTAAGCATTTATTAAAGTATAGTAAATATTAGTAAAGAAAGTGCACATGGCTCTGAAAGAAAGGAAAGCCTAGCTAGGAAATAGAAGAGAGAGAAAAGAGAAAATGGGAAGCCCTAGGAGGCTGCATCTCCTCTCACCAAGTTCCCGCACCAAAAAAGAGTGAGTGTCTGTGCAAGCTTGCTGAGGGCAGGAGCAGAGCCCACCCATACACATTGGTCAAAGCTAATTGGCTAGCATCACTCAAAGCTATTGGTTCACTGGATTTGAGGACAGTTCGGTGCAGTCATGCTGATGTCAGAGGCCAGAGAACAGGTCCTCTGGCAGGAACAAGGCTTTCAGCTAGGTGTGATTTTGAGTGAGGTAACTTCCTGACTCTTGGCTGACCTTAAGATAGGTCAGGCCAGGCTCTCTTAGCAGGGGAGGGGAGGCCCCTGGAAGTCACCAGACCCCTATTATTAATAATTTTCTCACAATTGTCTTAATTTAAAAAGTTGGTCTCAGTGAGGTGGTGCAGTGGTTAGAGCTCTGAACCTGGAGTCAGGAAGACTTGAGTTCAAATTTATTACTAGCTTGCATGACCCTGGGCAAGTATGTCATTTAACCTCTTCTTGCCTTAATTTCCTTATCTATAAAGTGTTAATAACAGCACCTATTTCCCTGGTTGTGGTAAGGATAAATTAAATGGTATTTCTAAAATGCTTTGCAAGCCTTAAGTCATTATATAAATGCTAGCTATTATCACCTCAAATGTTTAAAACTCAGTTATCCAAGATTTATCTTATTACAATGTATATAAATGAGATTTCAGTAATAATTCCAGTTTCCCTCTTCTAAAAGCAAACCAAGCAATCATTGCAGGAATATATTCCCTCTCTCTACTATTCTCCACTAATGTTCCCTTATTTTCTTCTCTCTTATTCTTTCTTTCCAGCTTTTATGTCAAAAGCACAGAGCAGTTAGTGACTCAGAGTTGAACTAATGCAAAAGATTTCAGGAGGAACTTTGAACAGAGTGTAAACAAAATAAAAATCACACACGGCTGACAACTTGTAAAAACTAACCTGAACTGTTACTAAAATATGGCAATTTCGTAATAAAACTTATGATAACCTTACAAATGTAATACTAGAATTTGCAATTCACAAGTTCATTCATTGACCCAGAAACTATCTGCCTGTCTTAGCTTAAGTGATGTTGATCCCTAAGGGTGAACAAGGCATGGTTAAATATTCATTCACTCTCCTTCCTAGTTTCAGGTTTGTAGAAGTAGGATGTGAGACAGATTTAAGGAGGCATAAAACAAAATATTATTATTTACAGATTTCAGCAATCAAGTGTATTTACAAAAATGTTACTGAAAAGTCTATTGTTGCCATTGGTACATTTTTTCCAAACCAATTCCTGAAGTTTAGGAGTGACCCTGGGCTTCTGTGCCTTCCAAACAAATACTGTTAAATCATTTCAATGGACTAAATAGCTTTGACAAAGCTATCTTTAATGGTCTTCCATAGCATTACATTCACTAGACCCATTACTGCCATGATAAACTTTGGATGAACAGAACAGAAAAATTTTGATAATGTTTATGAAGTCCAATTACCATTCTTTCATTAGTAAGTGTTTAAATGATCTCAGCCAGCACCATTTAGCAAGGAGCCTTCAAGAATTCAGTTACCTATGTGAGGACAGTTTGAGACATGACGGAACCTGTTGTAAATTCTATCTGTAACTTCTAATCATCTATTTTAAACCCTGAAGGTCCATTCTAATCCTAATAGAATTGCGATAGAACAGCTTAATAAAACTTTCTTCTTTTTCTTTTCCCCTAACATGCTAGTACTGCTGCATACCTGTATATGCATACATACATGTGTATAGAAGCATGTGCATTATGTTTATATTCTATATGATATACCTACACATATACCTTGGACCACTCACAACTTATTAGGTGCCAGTAGGGTAAAGAGAATATATGCTCGGATTGCTACTTTTCTTTCTGATTGCTACTGTCATTCCTTTTCTTGGTTTTGATTAAAAATACCTGAAGTAGGGGCAGCTAGGTGGCACAGTGGATAGAGCACCGGCCCTGAAGTCAGGAGGACCTGAGTTCAAATCCGGCCTCAGACACTCCCTGGGCAAGTCACTTAACCCCAATTGCCTCACTAAAAAAAAAAAAAAAAACCTGAAGTAAGATGTCATGATTACAGAAGATGGATAATGATTGATTGATTGATGATGATAAAAATGTAACAACAATGTGTGTATTTTTGGCAGGGGAGGGCAGCCAGGTGGCCCAGTAGAACATCTTCCTAAATTCAAATCTGGCCTCAGGCACTTACTAGTTGTGTGACCCTGGGCAAATCACTTAATCTAGCTTTCCTCATATAAATAATGAGCTGGAGAAGAAAATGTCAAGCCACTCAATTATCTTTGCCAAGAAAGCCCCAAATGGGGTCATGCAGATTTAGATACAACTGCAACTGAAGAATATATATACACATGTATGTGTGTATTGAGACTAGCATTTTCATATAAAACTTCAGATATGTCCAATATGTGATTTTGTTTTGCTTGACTTTATGTATTCGCTTAAAAAGGAAGGTTTTCTTTTGGGGAATGGGTGGGTGGAGTTATAGGATACAGTGGGTCATTAGTGATAGTGATGAAAAACAGAAAAGGGAAAGAAAGAAGAGATAGTTGATGAAACTTTTAAGAAATACATAAGACCAAGTAGGAAGATTCAGTGAAAGATAGGCAGAGCGGTGTAGGTACCATCATTTTGAATCAAATATATGTTTCAAAAGAAAAAAAAAAGCTATGCATGTGAGAGACTCATGATTTCACATCAGACCTCTTTTCCTGTGATTTGTATATGAAATATTCATGTTTGTTGATAGTGAGGGTCATAATTTTTTTTTTTTTAAGAATTACTTCAGTACCTCTTCACCAACTCCACAGTCAGAGGACCTTGGTTCACCTCTTACTCCCTATATTACCTTGAACAAATCGCTTAATCTCCCTAGGCCTCAGTTTCCTCACCTATAAAATGTGGAGTTTGGCCCTAAGTGTTCCCTAGGGGTCCCTTCAAACTCTGTATCTATGATCCTATTACCTATGTGACCTTGGACAAGTCACTTAACCTAGTCTTTGTTGTTCTTCAGTCATTTTTCAGTCATGTCTGACTTTGAGATCCCATTTGAAGTTTTCTTGCCAAAGATACTAGAGTAGTTTGCTATTTCCTTCTCCAGCTCTTTTTATAGATGAGGAACCAAGCAAATAGGGTTAAGTGACTTGCCCAGGGCTACAGAGATAGTTAATATCTGAGGCTGGATTTGAACTTAGGTCTTCCTGACTCCAGAGTCAACAATTTATCCACTGTGCCACCTAGCTGCCCCTGCTGCAAACTAAACTAGGTTATTGCTAAGGGCTCATCTTGCCTTGAATCTCATGGTTTACAATCCAGGTCAGTCAAATTCATTCAGGCTATGAACACATATGCAGAAATATTGAATAGTAAGGCTGATCATTCAGCAGCAGTGCTTGCATTGGCACATAAACACAGACACAAATAGATACATCCCTCTTCTTTGGGCTTCTTCCTCTTCCTACAACTCTCTATTTCCCATTATAAGACAATCTTTGTCTTACTGGACACAAAGACATTCTGTCAAAATGCAGATATCTATGGAATCTGAATAGAAACAAGTAGTAGAGTATAGCCCATGTGTTAACTAGATTCTGACTTAAGATAGATCTGAATCAGGTGAATGAATTCTTATTTTTCTGTGACCATATGTATATATATGGGTATCAAAATCTGTGGGTATAGGTTGGAATGATTTATACTCCATTGCTTCCAAGGATCTGTGGTCTTACCTCTCTGGGTACCCCCAACAATGTAGATCACAATCCATGCAAATTCTGCCTATCTGATGCTACTCTGACATGCCATCCTATAAATTCAGCACAAAGGGTCCACCCAATTTGTTAGGGTCTTTCTTTGGATTCCCTTGCCACATTGTGGATAGCAGGAGAACACATAACCAGACCATCTTTTTTTTTCTGGTTATATGTTTCTCTGACTGCCATGGCCTTTGCCTTTTGGGTGTTTTTCAACTTCATTTATTCAGTGACTATAGCATTGCCTGACTCAAATTCTTATTACATCCCCGGAAGAATATTGGGGTTAAAGAGATGAACCTTTGTTTCACGAAGATGCTTGAAATCATTTAAAAAAATAAACTAGGCAGTAATCCCAAGGAATCCACTCTTCTCTTATTCAATTCTGGGCTCAGCTAATTGTCCAAGGACAATGAAGTATAGATTTTTTTTTTTTTTGGTGAGGCAATTGGGGTTAAGTGACTTGCCCAGGGTCACACAGCTAGTAAGTGTCAAGTGTCTGAGGCCGGATTTGAACTCAGGTCCTCCTGACTCTAGGGCGGGTGCTCTATCCACTGCACCACCTAGCTGCCCTGAAGTATAGATCTTTAAAAGTGATTTAGGGGGCAGTTAGGTGGCACAGTGGATAAAGTCCCGGCCCTGGATTCAGGAGGACCTGAGTTCAAATCTGGCCTCAGACACTTGACACTTACTAGCTGTGTGACCCTGAGCAAGTCACTTAACCCCAATTACCTCACCAAAAAAAAAAGTGATTTAGCTCTAAAGTGCTAGTTGAGTCTACTTTTACATACCAAGAGAAGGTGCTATGCCAGAAAATTCATGTGGTTTTTGTGTGGGAAACCACCCCACTTTATCTAACTGGACTTCCTTTTCCCTTACTTCTTTTAACCAATTATTTCATGCTTATAGCTTGAGGTAATTTGGGTTTCTCTTGATTCAGGCACTTTGTTGGAGGTCAGGCTTGTCTTAGCAGATATAGTCAGCATATTAATCATATACTAATATTATTTCCTCCACTCCTCAGAAATAAAGATAGCAGATAATATTGTCTGCCTCAAAGAATAGAGAGGAGTACAGTGAATTCTGGTCACTCCAGTATCCAGTGGTCTAACTAGATATGGAGATCATTTGCTCCTTTGTTCATTTATTCAAAAACACTGATTATGTACCTCTTCTGTGTATAATAGGCACCCAGATCGGCAAAACTTGGGTAAGACATAATCACAGGAACATAGATGTAGAACTAAAGGGGACCTTGGAGGCCCTAGCACATAGTAAGTGTTTAGTAAATGTTTATTGATTGATCTAGTCCAAGCCTCTCATTTTACAAAAGAGGAAACTGAGACTCAGAGAGTCTCTGGGTGACTTATCCAAGGTCAGTGGGTAATATGTATCAGAAACTGGATTATATGATTTACCTCTATCTTGTGACTCCAGAGTCAGTGCTTTTTCCACTATACCATACTCCCTCCTGACTTCACGGAGACTGGTAATGGATAAGCAAAAACCGCTCCAATACAAAATATTGGTGCATACACAAATTCCGTGCATTAGAGCACTGAAATATATAATGTGAACTCTTCGGGGGATCTGGGAATGATTAATGGAAGCAGTCATTTTGATTTAGACTTCAAAGGTCCTATAAGAACCTCTATTTGTTGAATAAAAAGAAACAAAATAAAAAAGAAGGGAAGACATGTCGAGCATAGGGCACAGCATGAACAAATATATGAAGGCACAGGGGAGCAAGGTGTGCTTACAGAGCAGGGAATAATCAGCCATCTATTTTGACTAGAGCATCGTGGGGGAGTAATAAGAATTATAACTGGAAAGGCTGGTGGTGGCAGAAAGGTTATTGTAGCAGTCATATGGAGCATGGTTTCAAGCAAGGAGAGAGTAGAAGCAGGAGCCATAGACAGGCTATTGGAACAGTGCAGGCAGGTGGTCACAAGGACCTGTACTACAGTGGCAGCAATGGGAATGGGGAGTAGCAAGAAGGGAATGGATCTGACGGTTGTTGCCAAGTTGAGATGGACTTGGTAAATGATCGCATGTGGGAAGGGAAGGGAAAATCAAAGATAAGCCCAGAGCTTCAAATATGAGAGGCCAAGTCAGTAGCAGTGCCTCACACAGAGAGAAGCAGAAAAAAAAAAGGAAGAGATTTAGGAGAGATTTTAAAATTCCATTTTGAATAGGTTGAGTTTGATCTGTATCAGTAAGATAGCCAGTTTGAGATCCCTCGTAGTGGAAAAAGCATTGTGTCTGGGGTCAGAGAAACTGGGTTCCAATTCTGTCTTTGATGCTTACCTCTTTGGTGACTGAGCCAGGCACTTCATCTCCATGGGCTTTAGTTTACTCATCTATAAAATGAAAACTGAACTTGAATGCCCTCAGATTCTTGTCATCACTAGTTCTATGGTCTTACGATTCTTTGATAAACAACCAGGAAGGGGAATCATTGGTGTATATAGGTGTGCTACAATCCCTTCCAAACACAATTGCCTTGTTCATTTTATTAAAACTCCTAATTATCCCTGAGTGTGGAAGACCTCACCTGTAATCCCTACTGCTGGGGAAGTGAGATAGATCACTCACAGTGCGGAGTTCTGAGCTGCAGTGGGCTAAAGCCAATTGAGTCTCCATAGATGTGTAGCCACCAATAAGATGAGCCCCCAGTAGTGGAGGGACCCCAGGCTGGGTGAATCAGCTCAGATTTGAAAGAAAGCAGGTAAAATCTTACATACCGATCCACATTGGGATGAGGCCTGTATGAGTAGCCAATGTGCTTCCAGCCTGAGTAAAATAAGGAGACCCAGTCTCAAACAAACAAACAAACAAACAAAAATCCTAATTACATCCCTCCCTCTTCTTTTACAGAAAGAGATGACCAGCAGGATGTGTCACTAAAGAGCCATCCATGGGAAGAAGAAGGAATGCGATTTCCTCAGGGGGCTGAGCAGGAGCACGAAGTAGACCTTTCAGACTAAAATAACTTGTTGATTCCCAGGAGGTTTGGGACAGGCAGTGATTTTTCTACGCTGTGCTTCCCATTCACTGTGTATGCTCTTAACCCTCAGAGTGCTGCTAGCAACATCCTATCAACCAGGTATATTACAAAGCAAAGCAAAGAAAGAGAAAACTTCCATTTATTTTTCCAGTTCAAGAATTCTCCAGAATGAAGCCTCTGCAGTTACAGACTCTTAATGGTTCAGTACATGTTCCAGCTGTCTCAGCTTTACTGGAATTCAGGTCTTGAGACTGAAATACATATTTGTACTATTTTCCCCCATTAACTAAACCAGCCTTGCCAGCTGGCCTCTTTTACCTATGTTTTATTTTCTAAGTACAGTGTGAATTTGACAACTCTGGATCCTCAACAGGTTTTTTTTTTTCTATAACAAGCCTTCCATCCTACAAAGTCCGACCCTGATCCTGTATAATACTTTGAAATTCCATAGAACATTGAAATCCTGATAAATCCACCAGAGAGCAAAAGCATGACTTTCTTTCATGGGCCTGCTGCTTATGAAGTCCTACTCCATTTCCAAATAGTGTCTTTGTATTATAACTAGAAGGAAGTTCAAACACCACCTTCTGCAAGAGACCTTTGCTGATGGCCCCCCCCACCCCAGCTACTAGTGCCTTCCCCCTTTTCACCCTATCTATACCCCCACACAAAACATTACCTTTTATTGGTTTTGTAAATACTTATATATGTCTGTAATTGTCTTTCCTGTTAGAATATAAAGGGACTCTTTAGGGCAGGGACTCTTGATTTTTATCTTTATATTTCTAGACTTTACCACACACAGTACCTGGCACATAGTTGGTGCTTAATAAATGCTTGTTGATTGAAGTCATGATTTCCCAGAATAAGGTTTGTCAAAGCATTGGCTAAGTTCCTGAGTGATTTTGGCTAGGGTGCATTTGATTCAACAAACATTTATCTAGAGCCTGCTACATGCAAAGCACTGTACTAGACCTTGGGGATACAACAGGAAATCAAAAGAGCACCTGCCCTCAAGAAGCTTTCATTCTATTGTGTGAAACAACATGGGCACAAATAAAGAGATTCAAAGTATATGTAAAGTAATTTTCAAGAGGTAGAGAATACTAATTGTTGAGGAGAAGTGGAAGAGGAGCATCAGGAAAACTCATATATTTTTCACTCTTCTTTACTCCCTTACTCTTTATCTTCCATTCAGGAAAATTTTCCTATTGTTAGAAGAGACACAAAAGGAAACTAGAAATTACAGTGGGGAAATTCAGTAGTGGGAGAAAGCAGTCACTGTTTATGCAGGATCATGTGAACAAATCATTCAATTGGTTGGCTTTTAGCCACACAAGTCTATGTCTTTTTTCTTTCTTAGCTCTCCTGCAACGCTGTATTGTAAAATATTAAATTGATTGTGGGCTCCAAGGTACATAGTATCTCAACCCATTATTGTGCCATGGTCTCCAAAGACACAGTGTAGCTCCTGTTTCTGCATGTAGTCTTTTCCCAGCTTTCCTTTTCAGTTGATAGTCACCATGATGTATTCTGTGCTGTTTCATACAATCACAGAATTTCAGAATTGGAAGAGACCTCAGTGACCATTATGTCCACCTCATCCCTGAAAAAGAATGCCCACTACAACAAAGAAGAGTCCTTCTTTTTAAAAAAATTATACAGGATTTTGGTAGATGGAGTGTTATTTTGCCTTTTTATCCTGACAGGAGAGTCCTGAAAAGTTCTCATTTAGGACATCCTTTTGCTTCATGTTGATTTGAATTTCACAAAATATCAGTTTGTGGAAAATAACCAAAAGAATAAGACTGCAAAATGCGTGTTTTAATGTAATTTTTGTTAAAGTATAATTACAAATAGATCAGAAGAAATAAAATTATGCATCCACATGGACTAAGGGCTAGACTTTTTAACCCTATAGCATTCAGTGTTGGTTCAACCAAGAAGACACACCTTTGCTTTGGAAGAGGATATAAATTAGTTTGGTTTAAAAATTTTTTTTTTTTTTAGTAAGGCAATTGGGGTTAAGTGACTTGCCCAGGGTCACACAGCTAGTAAGTGTTAAGTGTCTGAGGCCGGATTTGAACTCAGGAAAATTAGTTTGTTTTAAAGGCCCCAAATGCTGCTACCTCTCTCTATGCTCTTAGTATTCAGGTTATATTTGATTATTGACAAACATGCCTCTCCATTTGGTATCTATATCCCTATATGGGAGAGAAAAACACATGTCAATCCAAGGCAATATTTTTGGTTAGGAATCCACAGAGAAAATACATCCTAAAGATTCAAAGAAAAAAAAAGCCTAAGTAGAACCACCTCCAAACCTATGCAATATAACAAAATCTTTATGAAACACAAAATATAAATTTTGGTGAGCCTTCTTCTCAAAACCTTACTTTGTCTTTGAAAACTGAAAACTATTGGTGTTTTTAAATCAAAATCATGAATTTTCCTACATTTCATTAATGCCACTTAAGATGCTATTTGTGCCTAATTTTGTAGGAGTTGGAAATCTGCATTTGTTAACAAATCTTTTTCATACTCTTTTAGCTATTTCTGCATATGAAATTTCTGTTCAACTTTTTTTTTTAAAGTAGCTTTGTAAGCTGTTTCCTCTTGGTACAGTTTTCCTCTGGCTGTACACACTCCTAATTGCACTAATGAACTGTTCTAGGGTGTGGTTTTTTGTTTTGTTTTTTACAAATTGTTGTGGGTTTGTGTTTGTTTTGTTTTGATGTTTGTTGTTTTTAGTTATAAAGTAAGATTTTGTTTAGCAAACTCCAAAAAAGAACCCATCGGGCAATTTTGACCACTTTTTTTTGTTTTTGGCCTGACTGCCTCATATATGTGTATAACTTATGGGAAAGGAAAGGAAATAAAGTGGATGAAAACATTAAAGAGAGCAACATAATCCTTTAACTATTGGCCTGACTAATGACCCAACATGAGGCCTCTCTGCTTTGGGAAAAGATGATATGAATATGGACCTCATTCCTGGCTTCTATTGTGCTTTATTATGTCTTTGACTAACATCACTATTGACATTTGAGTAATAGTTCTAAATAAAAAGGGAGGATGCAAAAGGATAGAATAATTCACCTAAGAGTTTTGGACATTCAATATGAGATAACTTGCCCCAGTTCACAGTAAATTGAATCATCTCTTTATTATAATCTCCTATCTTCATGTTCCTTGATGTGTTCAGAAGGGATTAGGCACTATTTCATTGGATGTAAACTTACATTTATACCTGGATGTAAACTGATGTAAACATTCCACTTAACTGAAAGATGGGTAGAATCCCCTTACAGGAGAGATTTGAGTCAATTTCATATGGTGGATTTGAACTTTCCATCTAGCCTGTAGTTTCACCAGATATGTGCACTTCTCTTATTTCCCTTCTCGTTCTGTATCCTTATACTCAGGTCCCCATGATTTGTTGATCTAGCCCTTAAAGGCCTACTGCCTTTTTTACCTTAGAGAACCTTTTCCTCTTATATTCTCTATGGACTACAGATTCATTGTCTTAGGAAAAATGAGTAGAAGAAGCCACCTAGTCCATCCCTCCTACTCTATAGGCAGAACAATATAATGAATCAAAACTATTCTATTTGGGGGGGGCAGGACAATGTGGGGTAAGTGACTTGCCCAGGGTCACACAGCTAGTAAGTGTCAAGTGTCTGAGGCCGGATTTGAACTCAGGTCCTCCTGAATCCAGGGCTGGTGTTTTATCCACTGTGCCACCTAGCTGCCCCCAAAACTATTCTATTTTTAAAGATCTTCAAACAAGGAAATTCCACAACTCCCTTGGGTAATCTACCCTAGGATTCAAGAATTGTTGAAATATTTTTGTACAACTCATATAAATCAAGTATGCTTCAGGTTAAACGCAGTTTTTATTTTTGTTTTCCCTGGCTGAGTCCTGAATGAAGATCAAGAATAATAGATTCTGTGCTAGGGCCCTTCACATGACTAAAGGCTATTATGTGCCCTTCAAACTTCTCATCTCTAAGTTGAATAATCCATTTCTTTAGCATTCTTTCATGGGTCTTTTTGTTTGTGTTGTTTGTTATAAACCTCTGATTTCACCCATGTGAAGAATTCTTGGTGTGGAGATTCTACCAATGCCAGTTAGTAACTAACATTGATATAAGGCTTTAAGATTTGCAAAGCATTTTTTTCCAAATGTTACTCTTTTTGTTGAATAAGTTCCACAACTTAAAGTGTTAGAGAGTTATCTGGAGCACTGAGAATTTAAATACCTTACCCATAGTCACATAGCTAGTTTACAACTTGAACCCAGGTCCCCCTGACTCCAAGTCCTGCTCTCCATCCCATATGCTATGTTGCTCTGCCCCCTTGGTCCTACTTAACTTCCTCAATCATCTTTATAATTCTCTTGGAAATTTTCTCACATTCTCTGTTTCCCAGTGGGGCTATAAAGATAAAAGTGGAAACTGTACTTACAAAGGAACTGACCAATTATGACTATACTAGAAGGATTATCTCATAATTCTCCTTTATAATACACCAAGTTATACTACTTAGTTCCTGGCCCATCCATGATAAGATCCAAGACTTGGATCTTATATTACTATGCCTACACGTACTCAGTGTTATGTATTTTTGTCTTTGCACATGACCTCATCGAATCTATTTTGTTTGTTTCTGACCACTTTTTAAAATTTACCAAAGCATTTTGTAATTATGCTACAGGATCCTATTCCAATACACCTGCACTTACTCCTAGGGGGAGTTTCTATAAACATAATCTCTATTCAACATCCAGGTCATTGAAAAAGTGTTCAAATAGAAATAGGACAGACCCTTTAGGGCTTAGGTATCAAGCACAGGTCCCCACACTCCCAAGTCCAGTCAAATCAGATTAAAATTTAATTGGGAAATATTTTTTAAAATTAATAAAAATTTAATCAAACAGATAATGCTAATATGTCATTTTCTAAATCAATATGCTGCCCACCCCCATTTCTATTTGAGTTTCATACCATTGCACTAAAGAAATTGTTAGGTGCTTCTCCTCCCTGCTTTCAGCTTTCACATTTCCCATCCTCTAAGCTCCATTGATTTTCTCTGGATTTGACTTCCAAGTCACTTGTATTTTCATCTAATAATTTAGACCCATCTCAAGCTGATAATTATACATACACACACACACACACACATATATATATGTGTATATATATATATATCATGTGAACTAAAAGTAAAAGGCAAAATAAATATCTATTACTTCATCCTGATCAACCATGAGTTTTACCCCTTAAGATGTCCATAATACAGTCAATTGGATGGTTTGAAGGATACTACCTAAACAAGATGGTCTTTAAAAATAATCAACTAAAATAAAACTTCCTCCATATAAAATAAACAAATAGATTCTAATACTGTCAGATTTATTATTTTTTTTTATTAAGACATATCATTGGGCTAGTAGGATACTACATCAGTTCTACTTAGCACTAATAGAGATAAGAAAGCAGTGTGTTAGAAATAGGCTCCCACCTTTAGGGATAGGATTCTGAGGGCAAGAAAAAGGTAATAGCACAAGTTAGACATTAATGGCATAGATTACTACACTTAAAATGACATTTAATGGACAAGAAATATCAGGGGAAATGTAGGACCATTTTTTTCTCCTGTGAAGTTAATGGCATAATGACCAAAGGTAGTCCAAAGTAAGACTTCTGTCATCATGTCAAATGATTCCCACTTTAACCCTTTTGCTCTTGTTGATGTCTAGGTGATACTATTCTGGAGTTAGCCAAACAAATTTTTTTTTTGATTGGTGGGTTTTTCTTCCTGCTTAAAAACAGATAAATTTAGTTTTATAATGAGATGTTCTTCTCTGGAGTTTTATTAGTCCTGGGTAAGGCATTTCCCACTGAATAGATAGATTTTTTGTAATTTTTTAGAGGAAAGAGCCAATTTCTAATGAAGCAGTTAATTTGTTTGACTACTTTTTAATCTTCAAACTTCTCATTTGCCCAGTATCTTTTTAGCACTATCCAAGAAAAGGTTTTTTAGAATATTGTAGCTCTGTCTGTGATTAAACAAAGGGTTTCAATGTTAGAAAACAGACTAATATCATGGTCAGAATTTAAAATTTGGATAAAATGGAAGGGTACTTGTAAAATCAGTTTTCATTTGTGAACATGATGAATTCAAATGGCACAAATAAATGACTTACAACCTGTACTGTGTTGTGTGTTCTTTTCAAAATGGTTCATGACTTCAACAATTCTATCAATATTTTAGATTGTTTTCAACTAATAATTATTTATTTTCTCTCCAATTCACTTCTACTGAAAAAAAGAAAAAAACAACTAAACCACTAATAACAAAATTTCATAGTAAAAACAAATCCCTGCTTTGGCCATGTACAAAATGTGTCTCATCCTGCATATTTATTCCATCACCTCTCTGTCATGAATGAATTGGACAGCATTCTCCATCATCAGTCCTTTTCAACCATGATTGGTCATTAATCCAAGAATCAAACTTAAGTCTTTCAAAGTTGTCTGTCATTACAATTTCATATTATAGTATAAATTGGTTTCAGTTATATAAATTGGTTCAGGTTCAGATCATTTCATTCTTCATCAATTCATGAAAATCTTCCCAGTTTTTTTGAAACTGTCTCTTAATTTCTTTTAGCACAATGTTCTATTACATTCATATGCCATAATCTTTTCAGCTGTTCCCTACTCTATGGGCACTCCTTAGTTTACAGTTCTGTGGTATTACAAATAAAAAAAAAGCTGCTATAAATACCTTGTACAAATATATGGTTTTTTCCCTTTTTTTGATCACACACACACACACACACACACACACACACACACATATATATATATATAAACAAGCTATATATAGGATAAATAGGAATTACTAACAGAGAGAAGGCACTAGAATTAAGAGAAGTTGGGAAAGGCTTCCTGTAGAAGATAAGATTTTAGTTGGGACTTCAAGGGAATCAGTAGATGGAGGTGAGAAAGGAGATCATTCCAGGCATATGGGAACAAGCAGAGTAAATGCTTGGAGCTGAGAGTTGGAGTGTCTTGTTCATGGAATCCAAGAAGGCCAGTACATAGTGGGAGGGGGCAGCTAGGTGGCACAGTGGATAAAGCACCAGCCCTGCATTCAGGAGTACCTGAGTTCAAGTCTGGCCTCAGACACTTGGCACTTACTAGCTGTGTGACCCTGGACAAGTCACTTAACCCCCATTGCCCCACAAAACAAAACAAAAAACTAACTTTGGGGGCAGCTAGGTAGCACAGTGGATAAAGCACTGGCCCTGGATTCAGGAGGACACTTGACACTTACTAGCTGTGTGACCCTGGGCAAGTCACTTAACCTTCATTGCCCTGCCAAAAAAAAAAAAAGTACATAGTGGGGAATAAAGTATAAGAAGACTGGAAAGAAAGAACTAAATTATGAAGGGTTTTGAATGCCAAACAGAGGATTTTGTATTTGATCCTGAAGATGATAGAAAGCCACTGGACTTTATTGAGTGAGGTGTGCAGTATATGATATGATTTATCCTGTACTTTAGGAAAATCACTTTAGTGACTAAATGAGGATAAATTGAAATGGGGAGAGACTTAAGCCAGGCAGACCCACCAGCAGGTTATTGCAATAGTTTGAACATGAATTGATAATATCTTATACCAGAATGGTGACAGTGTCAAAGGAAAAAAGGGAGAATATTTGAGAGATGTGGCCAAGGTGAAATCAATATACCATGGCAATAGATTGGATATGGTGGTGGTGGTGGGGTAAGAAATAGTGAGGAGTTAAGGATGACTATTAGATTTCCAGCCTGAGGGGCTGGGAGGATGCCTTCTACAGTAAAAGAGTAAGTAGAAGTTGGGGAAGGGTTTAAGTGGGAAGATGAATTCTATTTTGGAAACGTTGAGTTCAAGATTTCTACTGGACATCCAGATGTTGGAAAAGTAGTTAGAGATGCAAGATTGGAAGTCGGCAGAGTACAGTTAATAATTTTGAGGGCTTAAGTCTAGACTAGTTTCTTCAATGGCCAGAACAATTTATAGTTCTACCAGTAGTGCCCTAGTGTACCTGTTTTCCCACACGCCTTCCAACACTTGTCATTTTTTGGGCTACTTTGCCAATCTGATGAGTGTGAAGCAGAGCCTCAGAGTTGCCTTAATTTGTATTTCTTTAATTATTAATCATTTGGAGCATGTTTTCACATGGCTATTGATTGATAGCTTACATTTCTTGTCATGAGGATTCCCTATTCATATCTTTTAACCATTTATCTAAATTGTTGCATGCCTTTTTTTTCTTATAAATTTGAATAAGTGCATTATATGTCTTAGAAATGAGGGGCAGCTAGGTGGCTCAGTGGATAGAGCACCGGCCCTGGATTCAGGAGGACCTGAGTTCAAATCCGGCCCCAGACACTTGATACTTACTAGCTGTGTGACCCTGGGCAAGTCACTTAACCCCAATTGCCTCACCAAAAAAAAAAAAAAAAAAAAAAGAAATGAGACCTTTACCATAGAAACTTGCAGCAAAGAACTTTTTCCCATTTCCTGTTTCTCTTTTAGTTTTAATTACATTAGTTTTATTTATGCAAAACCTTTTAATTTTATGTACTCAAAATTGTCCATTTTATCAATTGTGACCATTTGTTCTTCTGACTGGTCATGAATTCTTCTTCTTTCCAATGATCCAGAGGGTAATTTCTTCCTTGCACCTGTCAGGAAAATTTCTAAGTCCGACGGAAGAATAGAAACAACGAAGTCTCCAGGCTGAAGCAAATAGGTTTATTGAGAAAAAATCAATCTAACAATAAAGCTGGTCAATCAGGGGTTGGACCTGAAAGACCATGAATTGGGCAGTTAGGTGGCACAGTGGATAAAGCACTGGCCCTGGATTCAGGGGGACCTGAGTTCAAATCCGGCCTCATACACTTGACACTTACTAGCTCTATGACCCTGGGCAAGTCACTTGACCCTCATTGTCCCGCAAAGAAAAAATGTAATTGGAAAATATTTAATAAAATAAATTTTAAAACACAGTAAAACATAGATAATATTAATATATTATTTTCATAGTCATTATGTGACCTGCAGGGATCCTTATATATATATGTGGTTTAGCAACTCCCATTTCCAAATCACCTCCAAATCACCTGATTTGGAAGAACAAAAAGTCAAATTTCATAAGAGAAATGATATTAAAAAATTAGAACTGTCAGAGGGCAGCCATTTCCACTTTTGAACTGCTTTAATAATTGGTAGGAACTTTTTCCTGACATCAAATTTCTTCCCCATGACAGCCTTTCAAATATTTGAAGATAGGTTTTATGTTTCACTTGTATCTTCATTTCTCCAGGCTAAAACATCACTAGTTTCTTCAATCAATCTTCATATAACATAAATTTGAAGTCTTTCATCATTCTAGTTGCCCCATCCTTACCTCAGCATGACTGACGATTCATTTATTGCTTGGAGAAGGCATGATATAAGTCTTTCTTTACTCTTAGAAGTTGTGAGAAAAAGAATCAATAATTCTATTTATTTCAGTTCTGGGTCCCCACCCTGAACTACTTTGATAAAATAGCACAAATATAAATCTCTCTGCTCTCCAGAGGACTCTCTTCACTACATTTGAGAAGGGATACATATATCTTAGAAATGTAGTGATTAGCCACATTCTCACGATTATCTGCTTAAAGGACCATCAAGCTAAGAAAATTTTTAAGAAACAGAAATAATTTTGGAAAAATAGATGCATACTCTCTAGGAGATTCAGTCAATACATGTTAATTAAGGGCCTACCATGTGCTAGGTACTGTGTTAAATCTTTGGGAATACAAAAAAAAAAGATTAAAATCAGCTACTGCTCCAAAGGACTTTATGGTCTGATGAAGGAGACAATGTGCAAATAATTATGGAACATATATACATATATATTTGTGTGTGTATACACACACATAGGGTGGGCCAAAAGTCATAAAGGAGTCTGATGTTTTAATAACTTTGAAAAATATTTTTCTTTATTTTTCACCATTTATGAGATTTTATTTTTCCAACATAATGTAAATTCATTTCCTATCTATACTGTATATGATGCTATAGTATTGGAATTAAAAACAAAACATAAAGGAGTTATTTAAATAATCATGACTTTTGGCCCATGCTGTATATGATAAACTGAAAATAATCAACAGAAGGAAGGTACTAGAATTAAGGGAAAGAAGAAGGGAAATAAAGGAATTGTAACTTCAAGTCTCCAGTCAAAGGGGGTTTCAGTGTCATAATATTCAACCCAACATCCAGGCCATGATCAGGCCTGGAATCCAGTGCTAAGGATCTGAAGGTGGGCATCGCTTTTCCTTGATAGCTTCTACTCTCCCAATCTCCAACTCTGGTGCTTCCCATGGTAGTTATTGGCCTTCTCTGGCTTTCTGATTTGGACACACTCTTTCTCAGATATTGGGTGGCTCCAGCTGTCTGTATACCCCTAGGCTGGGAGGTGAAGTCTATTAGTTACATCAAAGCCTTCCAACTAGTCCCCAGGTAAGGGTGAATTACCCAAAGGATTTAGGAGGGGGGAAATGGTGGGAATCTGCCTAAACCAGCAAGGACCCATTTCTAATGGCAATGCCAAGTGCTTGCATTGCCATTTGAAATACAAACATTAATGACAAATGTTGGATGTGGGAAAATTGGAACATTAATGCACGGTTGGTGGAGTTGTGAACTGACCCAACCATTCTGGAGAACAATTTGGAACTATGCCCAATGACTATAAAACTGTATATACCCCTTCACTCAGCAATACCACTACTAGGTCTCTATCCCAAAGAAATTTAAAAAAAAAAGGAAAAGGATCTATATGTGCAAAAACATTTATAGCAGCTCTTTTTCTGATGATAAACAATTAGAAATTGAGGGAATGCCTATCGATTGGGGAATGGCTAAAAAAATTGTGGTAAATGAATGCTTTACACAGTAATAACATTATTGAATGATGATCAACTGTGAATGACTTAGCTATTCTCATCAATACAAAGATCTAAGATAATTTCAAAGGACTTATGAGAAAAATTACTATCCACCTCAAAAGAAAGAACTGATGGATTCTGAATGCAGATTGAAGCATAGTATTTTTTATTTTATTGCTTTCATGGTTTTTGTCTGTTTTCTTTCAAAACATGAATAATATGGAAATATATTTTACATGGCGGCCCATGTATAACCTGTATCAAATTACTTACCATCCCAGGGAGGATGGAAGGGAAGTAGAAAAGGAGAGAATTTGGAACTCAAAAAATGTTTCAAAATGAATGTTTAAAATTGTTTTTACATCTAATTGGAAAAAATAAAATATTTTAAAATGAAAAACATACATTTCAAACATACTTATATAAATGTAATTATGGTCACTTACAGGGCACTTGAAACAGAATCTCTTATTTTTTTTCTCATCTATATTTAAACAAAAAAACAGCTCAATTGTGCTAATTATTCTTCCTTGCCACTGGTAATAGCATTCAGCCCATACATCTGACCTATATTATACAAGTAAAAGAAGCAACTACAAAGAAATGGAACAATAAACATCATCAAGATTTAAAGATAAAATATTCCAATAATGTAATTAAAAAAACAATGGGATTCTCATTAACATTTAAAAGGGCTATCAATTCTATCCTTCCAGCTATTGTTTTGCTTGACTCCATTTTAGATCAGTAGGAACTATGACAGGCCATTAGTGTTTTCCTGTATATAATGCTGTAGGGAGGTTATTAATATGTCATGACATAATATAGCACCATATTGTAAGGCTAGAAAAAATACATTTTCTAGGTTTTCTGTGTGGCTTTGAATTAGAAACAACCCACTAGACATTAACTTCAGGCATTCATTCAGGAAATGTCCTATCTATAGTGCATGGCAAGAGATAGAATTCCTATGGAGAGGAGATGTAGGAAAACACTGTTGGTGGAGTTGTGAATGGATCCAACCATCCTGGAGAGCAATTTGGAACTATACCCAAAAGGCTGTAAAATTGTGCGGATCCAGCAATACCGCTACTAGATTTATATGCCAAAGACATCCCCCAAAAGAGGAAAAGACGTATTTGTATCAAAATATTTATAGCAGCTCTGTTTTGGTGACTAAGAATTGGAAATCAAAGGAATGTCCATCAATTGGGGACTGGCTAATCAAGCTGTGGTATATGATAGTGATAGAATATTATTGTGCTATAAGAAATGACAAGCAGGATGATTTCAGAAAGGCCCGGAAAGACTTGCGTGAACTGATGTATAGTGAAGTGAGCAGAACCAGGACCATAGTGACAACAATATGGTTCCATGAAGAACTGTGAATGACTTAAGTATTCTCAGCAATATAATGATCCAAGACAATCCCAAAGGACTAACAATTAAGCTTATTATCCACCTCCAAAGAAAGAACTGATATTGATTGAACACAGACTGAAGCATGCTATTTTTCATTTTCTTTCATTTCTTCCTTTTATTCTAGTTTTCTTGTACAAAATGACTAATTTAGCAATGTTCTACATAATTGCACATATATAACCTATATCTGATTGCTTACTACCTCAGGGATGGGGGAGGGGAGGGAGGTAAGGAAGGACAGAATTTGGAACTCAAAACTTTAAATAAAAATGTTTATTATTCTTAAAAAATCAACTTTCTCTCTCTCAAAAAAAAAAAAAGAAAACATGAATCTTTGCTGTCATGGAAAACTTGGACTCAGTAACAGCGTTTTGTAATTTCCTGAAAGCAATCCAGTTTACTCTCCTTTTCAACTCTGGGTTCAGCTTATTGTTACATCTGTATAATTTGTTCCAGATATATACATACAAATGTGTGTATGTATGTGTGTGTGTGTGTGTGTGTCACACACACACATGCTGTTAGATAAGCTCTACAGAACATTCAGATGTATTTTTTTTTTTTTTAGTGAGGCAATTGGGGTTAAGTGACTTGCCCAGGGTCACACAGTTAGTAAGTGTTAAGTGTCTGAGGCCGGATTTGAACTCAGGTACTCCTGAATCCAGGGCCGGTGCTCTATTCACTGTGCCACCTAGCTGCCCGCCATGTGTTGTTTGGAAGCTTAATGCAATCAAAATAATGTCATTTGAAGACAGGAACATCTAGAAGACTTCACCATTGAAAGGGAATCCCTGTGCTACCTGGACTCAACACTGGATTTTCTCTACCCAAGTGATGTTTGGGGAACATACATCTTCCTGTTTTATGCACCATCTGATTTTTATCAGAGGGTCATTAAATATGGTTATTTTTGGTTTTACATCTTTTTTGCTTTAGTTTTAAAATAATTGTACTTTCTTTATTTTAACATATAAAGGAAGATGCTATCTGCATCCAGAGAAAGAACTAATAGATGTATGAAATGATTTTACATATATATATATATATATGTGTATATATATATATATATATATATATATACACATATATTTGTGCCTAATGATAGCCATCTTTAGAATAGGGGGAGGAGAGAAGAGGAAGTTACATGACAACTCTACTATATATTTAATAAGAACAGCAAGTTGTTCATAATAGATTTACAGTTTCCTGTGCTCTCCTCTCTCTGCCCCACCCCCTATCCTACTATGTTATGGAAATGCTTGTTTTGTTTCTTAAGTTCAGAACAAAATTTAAATATATTTGGTTTTTTTGGGTTTTTTTTGAGGGGCAATGGGGGTTAAGTGACTTCCCAGGGTCACATAGCTAGTAAGTGTCAAGTGTCTGAGGCCGGATTTGAACTCAGGTACTCCTGAATCCAGGGCCAGTGCTCTATCCACTGCGCCACCTAGCCGCCCCTAAAATTTAAATATATTAAAATAAAATTTTTAAAAAAGAAGAATGGTAATAAAGGATGTCATCAAAGGATTATGTGACATAAGAGGGTCACATGATAAGAGTGAAAGATGACAAGCTGCCCCCAAATTAACCTTTTTTTTTTCTTTAAAGCAGGGCAGTGAGGGTTAGGTGACTTGCCCAGGGTTACACAGCTAGTAAGTGTCAAGTGTCTGAGATCGGATTTGAAGTTAGGTCCTCCTGGATCCAGGGCTGGTGCTTTATCCACTGCGCCACCTAACTGCCAATCCTCTACATTTTGATTCCCAGGTCCCATGATCCTTTATCAGCTCAAAAGTAAGTAGAAGTGAGAAACTAAACAAATTCAAATGATGTATTTCCAAGAACTCCTGGGTGAAGTAGCTTCTATAATTTCTGGGGAATTTTTCAGGTTTAGGGAAGAAGTAATAACCACTTAGTACTTTTATTATATTATTATTCACTATGTTCTTGTGATAAAGTAATGCTCATCTTCCTATGAATTCAATGCTAAGAATGAGAAAGAAGACCAGCTATCTATAGCATGCAAGCATTTATGTCTGCTTCCCTGTAGAACCACCTCTGTTGTGCCGAGGTCATGTGATCTTGACACAAACCAATGATGGGGAAATAATTTTTAAGTTCAAGCTGTGTTCCTGATTACTATCCAAGTGTTCTAAGTGTCAGAGCATTCCAAGTTATGTATTCAGGATTTGACCCCCTTCCCACTAGATTCCAGCTCCACAATGAATAGCGAATAGCAAATAAACACATTTATTCAATCAAATAGCAAAAAAAAAATAGAGAAAGTATACATATGAGAATATATACCAGATAATGCACAAAAGAGAATGAATTTTCCCATTTAGAGTGAAATAACAGCTCAACCAAGAAAGTGCTAAATATCACCCAAGGAGAAATTTCTCAAAGTGTAATAATCTGGGAATAGGGCCATAGTCTCAGTGCTAGCTTCTGTACATGTTGGCTTCTTTTCAAAGGCTTTCTTTCCCTTCAGATACCTGAAGAGAGGTTGGAACCACATGCCTTCTCTCTCAAAGCTACAAGCTGAAGACCAACATCTCTTCTCCTATTTCTTAAGCACCTTGTTCTTCACACAGATTTAGGGAGCTGAGTAATCCATTTCCATCAATGAGAAGATAGTCCCATACATTGGGCTTTGAGGCTTGGGTTATGTAGGCAGTTATTTATTCCTTTTCTTTGTATAGGGAAATGTTCATATTTGTTGATTTTTGTCAATTTCATAATAATAAAAAGAGAATATTTTAAATTAAGGGAATACATTGTTACATATTCTTTGAGGCTAAACTTGGTTATTATAATTTTATAATATTCAGTTCTAATTTTTTCTCTTTTTCCATTTACATTGTATAGTCAATGTGTAAGTTATTATTATTATTATTATTTTTTGGTGAGGCAATTGGGATTAAGTGACTTGCCCAAGGTCATGCAGCTAGTTAGGTGTCAAGCATCTGAGGCCGGATTTGAATTCAGGTCCTCCTGAATCCAGGGCCAGTGCTCTATCTACTGCACCACCTAGCTGCCCCATAATGTGTGTGTTATTTTCTTGGTAATGTTTACTTTGTTTTGCATCAGTCCATATACATTTCTCATGATTCTCTATATGCTTCATGTTAATCAATTTTTATGGAACATTATTATTTCATTACATTCATGTGCCCCAATCAATGGGCATCTTTTTTTTCTAGTTCTTTGCTATTACATTGAGTGATGCTATAAATATTTTAGTGCAAAAGGAATCTTTCTGTTTTTTAACTCCTTAGAGGATTTTCCTAGCAGTGAGATCTCTAGGTCAAAGTAAGAATGTTGTTAATTTATTTCAGACTCTCTGTGACCCCATTTGAGGTTTTCTTGGCAAAGATACCAGAGTGGTTTGCCATTTCCTTCTCAAACTCATTTTATAGATGAGGAACTGAGGCAAACAGGGTTAAGTGACTTGCTCAGGGTCACATAGCTAGTAACTGTCTGAGGGCAGATCTGAACTCAGGAAAAGAAGTGTTCCTGACTCCAGGCCTAGATATCCAGTAGGTATCCACTGTGCCACTAGCTGCCAAAAGAGTATTAATAGTTACATAATATAAGTAGCATAATTTTTTTTAAATTACCTATATTCTTTAGAATTCACACCCATGTCCTACCTAAAAGGCAACAAGATGGTACAGTGGATAGAGAACCAAGACCAGGCCACTCAAGAAAACCTGTGTTCAAATCTAGTTCTAGATACTTCCTAGCAATGTGACCCTGGACAAGTTTCTCTTTGTTTCAGTTTCCTCATCTGTAAAATGGGAACCAACCCAAGGTGGTTGTGGGGATCAAAAGAGATAACTGTAAAGTACTTGGCACATAGTAAATGCCATATAAATGTTAACTATTAGTATAATTTTAAAAATTAGTTTATGTTCTTTGGAACTCACATTTATGTCCCACCTAGGAAGTAGTCAGGTGGTACAGTGGATAGAGTATTGGGCCTGCAAATAGAAGAACCTACATTCAAATCCAGCTTCAGACACTTAATACTAATGTGACCTTGGACAAGTTACTTAACCTCTGCCTTCCTCGGTTTCCTCACATGTAAAGTGGAGATAATAGTGTGAAGATCAAATGAAATAATATTTGGATGTACAGTGCCCAGCACATAGTAGGAACTAAATAAATACCAGATATTATTATTATTATTATTATTATGTCTTTATTAACCTTCCATAAAGACAGGCAACCTGAATAAAAGGAAGTCAAATTAGAGTGCTCCTCTGCAAGGCCCTCTGAGATTAAAGTAGTCTTAAAGAGTCTTAATCTTTGAATCTGGGAATAAAGGTAAAACTTGTTCTAAGAATCTAGGAAGGCCAATTAATGTAAAACCTTTTTTAGATTTCTTTCTGTTAACCACCATAACATCCTTATAAAGGAGATCAATGCACACCTATGTTATAGAGAAAGACAGGGGAGTCAAGCGAGAAGAGTGTCTTATAGAGCAATTAAGTGAATTTGTGCAAAGCCAAATATTAAGTCTCTAAAAGATAAGAGGATAACAGTGCCATCATCATCATCTTCATCATCAGTAAATTCAACAAATTGACTATCTACCATGCCCAAGGCACCAAGTATACATTATGTAAGATATAGTTTGGGTCCTAAAAATGCAGGTTTAAGATGCACTAAGACTTTTGGGACACCCTGTAGTTCTCAATAGCCCATTAGTAGGGAATAAAAGCACAAAATAATTTGTTTTAAATAATTGCTTTCTGGTCTAAAATGCCTCAGATAGATATAGAGAAATAGAGATATAGAGATATAGATATAGAGATAGATGTATAGGGATATAGATATAGATGGATAGATAGAATACATATATAGAGAGACAGAGGGACAGAGAGAGGGAGAGAGTTCTCTATATTTATATCTTCCCTCTCTGTCTCTATTTTGGTAAGCTTTTCTAATTGAACTTGAGAATGATATTTTGTCATTTGTGTCCCCACACAGAGTGAACACATGTCTTAATATCTGGTGGTTATCTCTCTTTAAAAAAAAAAAAAACAGATCCATGATTTTATCAGTAAAGGATGTTTTCAGTGAGAAGTTCTCATTCAGCCAAGCAGATCTTCACCTTCTCTGCAACAGCTGACTGGGACAATGAGAGGATAAATGACAACATGTGTCAGAGGCAGGACTTGAGTTCAGGTTTGTCCTTCTAACTACTGCCCCTTACTTGTATTAACTTTCCTAGTAGACAACACAGCATTCTTCCTTGCATGTGTACTTTGTTATCAGAAGCCTGATTTATGAAAGTCTAAAAAAATCATGCAACAAATAAATTAGAGGAAAGGGGTTGTTAATGTGTATTAACTTAATATGTATTAAGTGCTTATTCTATGCAAACGATAAGATTATTGGGGGCAGCAAGGAAATAGAAGAGACAGAGAGACCTTATATCCAAGCAACTTGTGATGTAGTTAGACAGAAGGAGACAGACACAGACAGACAAAGAATGAGGGAGGAAAAAAGAGAGACAGACATAAGGATACACACACAGAATAGAAGAGAAACCTTATTAAGCATTTCATATGTGCTACACATACTTGGAAGGTAAGACAAATACATGAAATATAATCAATTTCTAGATTTGTGTGATACAAAGGCTATACATTTTTTACAAACGCTACAAAAGCAGTGACTGTGCTTTATTTAAAGTAGGGATTTTTAACTTTTTGTGTAGGTCATTGGCCATTTTAACAGTCTGATTAAAAAACCAACACTGTGGACTCATAATGATAAAGTTTTGAATGCAAAAAATTAAAATATATAAGATTACATAGGAATCAATAATAAAATTACAATTATTAAACTATTATGAATTTTAATTTTATTAAATATTTTATTAAATTATTTTTAAAATGAGCCCATAGAGCTCAGGTTTAACCCTCGATTTAACCTGTCGTGAAAGACATACTGCAGTTTATCATCATAACCACCAGATGGGGCTCGTTCACCGTTATTTTTCCAAAATGATTTTCTAAGACAAATTTACCTTGTGGTATTTCCTGGAAGAGGCTTTGCTAAAACTAATCCTGGGAGGAACCACATCTATTAAAGTGGCCACATATTTATCTATTTAGAAATTGCTCTTCTCCTAGGATTCAGAAATTTTAAAAAATACTTGTAAGTCCAGACTAAAAAAAAAGCACTCAAAAACATTGAAGTTATCTGTGAAAGAGAATTGATTATAATTTCCTACCAGAAGGTATATGAACACCTGCCATGAGTAAAACTCTGTCACTCCAGAATGTCAGGCTACAGAGACACATACAACCATACCACCCTTCTATTTCTCAAAGTCTGAAAAAAAACCTAAAAAAAAAAATTATCCACTAAATTATACCTGCTCAGTTCTCTTTATGTCTCTATCTCTGTCTATCTCTGTATTTCTGCCTCACCAATTATTTAAATCTGTTTTTATTTGTATAAAACATTTTTAATGATTTTGTTTATATTGTTCCTGTGTTTGTTTTGGCAGATATACTTCCAAGTATTCTATACTGTCTAGAGTTATTTTAAATGGTGTATTTTTTACTATCCCTTCTTACAGAGCTTTTTTGTTTTGTTTTGTTTTGTTTTGTTTTTTACTTTTGAGGTATTTTATTTTTTCCGTTACATGTAAAGATAGTTATCAACTTTTTTTTATACATGCTTTACAATTTCAGATTTTTCTCCCTCCCTCCCCTCCCTCCCTCCTCCCCTAGACAGCAGGTAATCTGATATAGGTTATATCTATATATCTCTATACATATAAATATAGATATATATATATACACACAAATATATATATATATACACATAATAACATTAATCCTATTTCTGCATTAATCCTGTTACAAGAGAAAGAATCAGAGCAGTGATGCAAAACCTCAAAATAGAAAAAAAAAAAAACAACAGCACCCAAAACAAAAGAAATAATATGGTTCAATCAGCATCTATACTCCACAGTTCTTTCTTTCTTTTTTTTTTCCTTGGATTTGGAGATCCTCTTCTATCATGAGTTCCCTGGAACTCTTCTGTACCATTGCATTGGTGAGAAGAATATAGTCCATCACAGTAGGTCAACACTCATTGTTGATGATACTGTGTACAATGTTCTTCTGGTTCTGCTCATCTCACTCATCATCAGCTCACGTAAGACCCTCCAGGTTTCTCTGAACTCTTCCTGCTCATCATTTCTTACAGCACAATAGTATTCCATTGTATTCATATACCACAACTTGTCCAGCCATTCCCCAATTGATGGGCACCCCCTCAACTTCCAATTCCTTGCCACCACGTAAAGAGCAGCTATAAATATTTTTGTACATGTGGGTCCCTTTCCCCCTTCCATGATTTCTTTGGGCAAAAGACTTAAAAGTGGTATTTCTGGGTCAAAGGGTATGCACAGCTTTATCACCCTTTGGGCATAATTCCAAATTGCAGAGCTTTGTTTTTGACATGTAAGAATGCTGATGCTTATGTGGATTTACTTTACATCCTGCTACTTTGCTAAAATTACAAATTGTTTCAACTAACTCTTTAGTTGAGTCTTTAGGATTTTCCAAGTATATCATAATATCATCTGCAAAAAGAGATATTTTTATTTTTCCATTCCCTGTTCTGATTCCTTCTATTTCTTTTTTTCTCTTATCACTATTGATGGATTTCCAATAAAATATTGAATAATATTGGTGACCGTAGGCATGGTTGTTTCATACCTGATCTAACTGGGAAGGCTTCTAGTTTATCCCCATTATAAATAACACTTGCTGATGGTTTTAGCTAAATACTTTTTATCAGCTGAAGGAAAAATCTATTTATATCAATTCTTTCAAGTGTTTTCATTTAATTGATTTAATAAATTACATTAATAGTTTTCTTTATGTTAAAACACCCCTGCATTCTTGGTATAAATCCCACTTGATCATAATAATAATCTTTGTAATATATTGTTGTAATCTTTTAGCTTGTATTTCATTTAGGATTTTTGCTTCCATATTCATTAATGAAATTGGTCTATAATTTTTTTTTTGTTTTTACTATTCCTGGTTTAGGTGTCAGTATCATTTTTTTTCATAATAGGAATTTGGTAGGACCCTCTGGTAGGTAACTATTATTTCTAATAATTGATTTAATATTGGAATTAGCTGATCTTTAAATATTTGATAGAATTCACTTATAAATACATCTGGTCTTGGTGCTTTTCTCTTAGGAAGCTCATTTATGACCTGTTCATTTTTTTTTCCAAAATAGCATTATTTAGACATTCTATTTCTTCTTTTGCTAATCTAGGCAATTTATATTTTTGTAAATATTCTTCCATTTCACTTAAATTGTTAAATTTATTGGCATATAATTGGGCAAAATAACTCCTCATAATTACTTTAATTTCAAATTTATTTGAGTTCTGGTCTTTTTGTTACAAATACCTGAAAGTTTTTCAGTTCATAAAATGTCCATTTTTTTCATTCAGGATTATACTCAACTTTGCTGGAAAACTTATTCTTAGATGATCAAGACATACAGTTATTTAGTATAGAAGCTGCTAGGTCTTGTGAAATCCTGTTCCTATGTTTAATTTTTTTTTTTTGTAGAAATGTGTTCTAGTTTTATTAAAAGTTTTTTCTGCATCCATTAAACATATGATTTTTTATATGGTCCATTATTTTTATAGCTGTCCTAATATTGAACCTACTCTGGATTCCTGATATTGTAAGAGTATAAACTCTTTTTAATATGCTGTAGTCTTTGCTAATATTTTATTCAATTCTATATTAATGTCCATTAGAGATATTGATCTATAGTTTTCTTTCTCTTCTTTGCCAACCATGATTTAAGTATCAGTATAATTTTATTAGTTGCAAGTTTAATTTATTGATTTGTTTATTTTTCTCTTTTATTGATGAAAATATTTAGAGATGTGGATTTCCCCCTAAAAATGCTTTGGCTTTATCCCAAAAGTTTTGGTATGTTTAATTGTGTTCATTTTCTTTTATTATTTATTGTTTCTATGATTTATTCTTTGGCCCGCATCTTTGTTAGGATAATATTATTTAATCTTAATTTAGGTTTGAATCCTCTTTTGAAAAACATTATTGATTATAAAAAGCCATAATAAATGGCTTTGTAAGCAAAGTGGGGAGTTTAATATTTATGTTTTTTTGCAAATCAGTTTTGGTAAAAGTGTCATACAAAGCTGAGAAATATGCATGGTTTTTTTCAATTCCCACTTAGTGATGGCTAATCTTGCTTATCTAATGGAGATGATAGTTGTAAAGTGTTTAACGCATTGTCTGGTGCATAGTAAGCACTACATACATATTATTATTATAGTTATTCCAGCCCTCATTTTAACTGTGGGGTTCTTTATATTTCAAATTTATTTATTTTTAAAGTCTGCTTCCTAAGCCACTCTGATGCCTGCCTTCATTTTATGGGTAAGACCATTGCATGAGCATTCCTAGTTATGATTGTTAATTGTGTTTTTCTTTCCATCATACCCTCTTCTAATTTTTCCTTTCCTTCCTTCCACCCTCATATTTAAAAAATAATAGAAAAAGAAATGGAATGATATGATCAGTGGATTCTTTCTAGGATCTTTTTGGCCTTTTGTGGGGTTTGGAGTCACTTCTACATGGATACACAAGTGATGACGACCCACAATCTATTCTTCCGGGACACCAAGACCACAAGTACCACCCTTCACAATGGGTTGCTAAACCTGCTCAAGTATCCTGAAGTGACCAAAAAAAGTCCAAGAAGAGATAGACCATGTGGTATATTGGGGCAGTTCCCTTTTCTGGAAAACAGAGAAGCCTACCCTACACCCACAGAGTCCTGCACAAGGTCTAGAGATGCATCAGCATGTTACCCATGGGCCTAGGAAGCAAAACTCAATTCCTTCACATAGCATTCAAGGCCTCAACAATCTAGTATCAATCTATCTGTATAGTAATTTCACTCTACTCTCTTTCACATACTCTATACTATTCTAACCAAATTTAACTAAACACTATTTCCCAAATTTTTACTACTTTTTCCTATCTCTGCAACTTTTTCCACCCCATCTCTTAGAAAGAGAAATTCTTCACATCCTTCAAGACCCAACACAAATATCATTAAGGCTTGCCTTATGAATGAATGAATGGATAAAACATTTATTGTTTACTATGTACAAAGCCCTGAATATATAAACAGCAGTTCCTGCTTTCAGGGAGTTCATACTCTAATGTGGGAAACTGTGAATATTTCAGCTACAAGTCAGAAAGTTCCTATGATACTTAGGGTGCAGGGACAAAGCAGGTGTTAATGCCTCTCCTCTAGTGTCATTTTCACTGATAAAGTCACATCAGTTTCTGATATTGAACCATTTGACAGTACCAAGGACTTGGGTGACAAGAACTTTCTTTTTGGGGTTCTACAGCCCATAGTGATCTCAACCATATCTGAAATAATAACACTAATTTCTTTCATGGTATAATTGTGTCTAGGTCTTAGCACTCTTAGTAGATTTTAAATTCATTGAGACCTAACTTAGGGTGTTTTTTCTGTATCTTTCCCTAGCATCTAGCACAGTGAATATTTTATGTAAATTTATATTAATATTTAAATTATATGTAAATTTAGACACTGACTTTAGAGTCAGAGGACTTGGGTTTGAATCCTGACTTTTTTTACTTGATACATATGTGACCTTAGATCACTTACTTCCCCTTTCTACATCTCAAATTTTCTATTTGGAAAATTAAGATCTTGTACTGTATAACCTTTAAGGTTTCTTCCTGCTCTATAACATATAAAACAAATAATAATTAGGTGTTGAGTGAGTTTCAGATCAGCTTCTGCTTTTTTGTTAGATATTTTATATCATGGAGATATCTAGATGAGATATCAAATATAATACCATTTGTCAGTGTAATAAGAGATAGATGCAGGTATCTCCTTGATACAATAAAAAGAATATTGGCTCTAGTCAAAGGATCTGGATTCAAATCCCACTCTGATGAGATGACCTTGTACAAGTCACTCCTCCCTGGGTCTTATCTATGAAATGAGGCAGATAGATTAGATGGCCACTGAGGTCCTTTCTAGCTCTAAATCTATGATGCTATGATACTTCCTTTCATTGCAGAGGTAGGAGAACTATGGGTGTAGAATATTGAACATCCTGTTAGATACCACCTAGGTATTGGTTTGTTTTGCTGAATCTTTTTCCTACTCTTAATTTTTTTTTTTTTGGTGAGGCAATTGGGGTTAAGTGATTTGCCCAAGGTCACACAGCTAGTAAGTGTTAAGTGTCTGAGGCCAGATTTGAACTCAGGTCCTCCTGACTCCAGAGCCGGTGCTCTATCCACCATGCCACCTAGCTGCCCCCCCATCTCTTTTAATTTTTAATCTTTGTTACAAAAATGATTCACTGAGTAAGGGAGACAGATATTTAGAAATAAATTTGATATAAAATCAAAAAGCATTAATAAAGTCACCTATTGATAAGAATAGCATTAAAGAAAATGGTCTTTTGGTGACAATTGATAAGACATTTAGAGTTCTAAAACTGACTTTCTTCATACCTAAAATCTGGTATTATTTTCTAATTTTATCTCTGTATTTACACATGAAGTGAATAATAGATTTTATTGGAGAAGCTTGTTTATATTTTATAAGACAAATGTCTTTTTCTAGGTATTATAGGACTAAGTGGGGCAACTAGGTGGCACAGTGAATAGAATGCCAGGCCCAGAGTCAGGAAGATTCCTCTTCCTGAGTTCAAATCTGGCCTCAGATAATTATAATCTGTGTGACTCTGGACAAATCACTTAACCCTGCTTGACTCAGTTTCCTCACCTGTAAAATGAGCTGGAGAAGGAAATGGCAAACCACTCTAGTTATCTTTGTCAAGAAAATCCTAAGTGGGGGTCACAGAGTCAGACGTGACTGAAATGACTGAATAACAGCAACAACAACAACAACAACAACAACAACAACAACAACAACAACAAGACTAAGTAACTTAAAAATTCCATTGAATTCATTCAATACTTTTTTTTTACTGAAGAAAAAGGGAGGGCATGTGCATATTAAGAAGAGTAAGACTGTGGGGACAGCTATGTAGCACAGTAGATAAAACACTGGCCTTGGATTCAGGAGGACCTGAGTTCAAATCTGGCCTCAGACACTTGACACTAGCTATGTGACCCTGGGAAAGTCACTTAACCCTCATTGCCCCGCAAAAAAAGAAGAGTAAGACTCTTTTAAAGCATAAACCTATTATTTCTGATTATTTTAAAAAGATAATTGTTTCAATCATCCTTACTCAAAAGGATATACAGAACTAAAAAGATTTGAAAACTGAAAAGCAAATATTCTGAATATGTTATTATTCATGCTTTCAGTGAAAGGCTTGAAATGGAATTTTCATTCAAATATGTTCATTCTTGTTCATTCAAATATATTATGTTCCAAACATAATTTTGTGATGTTTATTTAAAAAAATGTAAAATAGTCTTTTGATTGACTCAAACTTATCTCACTCTACATTCTAACTTCCATGGAGTGATGATGTCACAATATTCTGGTTGTATAACAGGATGTTCTGAGAAATACAAAGGAAGTTCTAGGCAGATCCAAGAGAATGACCAGATAAGTCATAATTTTCCCTATGAATTTCTTTTTGATCTTTTTTTTTTTCGGACTTTCCCTCCCAGGGATTAGCGAAAATTTCAGCAGTTTAATAGGTGAGCTACGATTCAGATCAAACCTTCTACAGTAATAATAAAGAAGAACAACCAGCTCTGTTTTATGAGGCAGGAAAGTACAATGAAAACAGCCTTAGCCCTGAAGTAGAAGGACCTTGGTTCCAATCCCTCCTCTCTGAATTTGGCCAACTCTATCTCCCCAGGTCTTCCTCATAAAAGAGTCTCTTCTTTTGGACTAAATGGTGCTTTCCAGCCCTATATGGTTCTTTCCATTACCCTATAATGTGAGGGAGTTTCTATTTTTAATTCATCTGGTGGGGAACAGGAGAGAGCTTGACTCATTTATTTATTTTTAAACTACAAGCATTTTACTTCACTTAGGTAAAGAAACAAGTGGATTTCTTAAAAACAAGGTGTAAGAACATATAGAAACTAGTCTTTTGAGTCAAGACTGGTATATTATTTGCAAGCTAGGTGGCAGAACTAACAGAGGAAGACCATAAGAGAAACTCTCAGCAGTGATCTTTCTTCCATGGTGATATATTGAAGTAAGACTGAGAAATAGCTGAAAGTCATTGAGTTGACCATAAGTGTATGCTGGAATTGTTATAGAATAGCCTATCACTAAATTTGTGAATACAACCCTTATGTAATATAAGTAGACTTGAAGCATGAGAGCTAGCTCATTAAACAAATGAGAAGGCTTGATAGCAAGTAAGTTCTCAGGATTCAAACCCAGGTCCTCTGACTCCAAATCCAATGTGTTTTCCACTATGACATTCTGCCTTGCCAAAAGAAATAGGCTAACCACCCAACATCCCTTAAAATCCTGGCCTGTGGGAGACCTTGTTTTAACTATTGCTCCTTTGGGGGTTCCTAGGGATAGGAAAGTGAGTGAAGGAAGAAAGGAAGTAAAAAGATAGTAGGAAAGAGGAGAAATGGGGAAAAAGGAAAATTGAGAACACAAAGCACATCTAATAATGTGTTTTCTTCTTTTCAGTACCTGGTTAAATATTTCAAAGAATGTCCAATAATTATATCCTCACAACCATGTGCTTTGCCTAGTGTATGATATGAATAATAACAACAACAATTTGCTTTTCACAAAGTAAGGAATAGATACTTTACTTTGTAATTGCACATAATAGGTCCATAATTGTTTATACTTATGCACATAATTTTAGTTGTAGGTCTTGAAGCTGACTTGTCCTTTAAAAAATTTACTTGTTTGATTTGCCCACTAATTTTAGCAATGACTTCTCTAGACAGTATCTTGATCAAAGTGCTTCCTTTTAGTTGTTCGGTTGTTTTTCAGTTGTGTCTGACTCTTTGTTACCCCATTTGGAGTTTTCTTGGCAAAGATACTGGAGTGGTTTGCCATTTCCTTCTACAGCTCATTTTACAAATTGAGGCAAACAGGGTTAAGTGGCTTGTCCAAGGTCACACAGCCATGGTCTGAGGTTAGATTTGAACTTGGGTCTATCTGACTCCAGGCCTGGCTCTATCCATTGTACCACTGACTCAAACCTTTTAGCTAATCTCTTTTACTTGCTAATAATATCATAAGATGGTCTTGAGCCTCCTGGGCCATTGTTGAAAAATACCAAGTGTTTGGCTCCCATGGATCTTTTTTTTCCCCTCAAAATTAACTTAGGCAATAAATAAACAGTAAATTCTTTGGATCATCCAACAATGAATCATTGAGGTAAGGATGTAAATCTGTATACAAATGGGCAATTATATCTTAAGTTGTTTTCACTACTAACCAAGAGGTGGTAAACATGCTTCATCAGTAGTCTTCTGGAGTTGTGATTGGTCATGGCATATTTTCAAAGCAGTTCTTTATAATATTATGGTCATTGTATAAATAGTTCTGCTAGTCCTTCTCGCTTCACTATTTATCAGTTTATTCAAGTCTTCCAAAGTTTCTCTGAATCTATTCTTTTTGTCATTTCATACAGTATAATAACGTTCTATTACACTTGTGTAGCATAATTTGTTTAGCCACACCCTGAATGATGGGTATCCACTCTCTTTCCAGTTTTTTTTGCTACCAAGAAAAAGAGTTGCTATCAATATTTTGTACATATGGGTCCTTTTCCTCTGTCTCCAATCTCTTTTGCCTAATAGTGGATCAAAGATCTCTTATGATCTTTTTTCTACCTTCTTTGGTCAATGATTCATCCCTTATCCATGGTTGTAAGATGCATTTTCTTCCTTGCTCCTTTAATTTGCTAATGCTATGATCTTTCACATTTAGGTCATGTCCATTCGGATCTGCTATGAGATGTTGATATTAGCCTAATTTCTCCCAGAATGCTTCTAATTTTCTTAGCCATTTTATCATGTAGTGAGGCCTTGACCCTGATTTCAGTCTTATCTATCTTATCTGTTCCACTGAATAACTTTTCCATTTTTTGACCACTTCCAAGTAATACTAATTTTTACTTTTTGTGATCTGGTACTGCTAAGATCCCATTTCTCCTACTTCCCCTTACCCCCCTCACAACCTTTTGTTCTTCCAGATGAATTTTGTTATCAATTATTCTGTTTCTAAAAGTAACCCTTTGGTAGTTTCATTGATAAATCACTGAATTTGTCAATTAATTTACAAAATGACAACTAAAAAACCTGACAAGAATAATGGTTTATAGTTCACCAGTCTTCTTACTGATCAGTATTCTGAAGAGTCAGAGAATCATAGTATCAAAGATTTAGTACTGGTGGGGATCTTAGAAGTCATCTAGTCCAATCTCTTCATTTTAATTATGAGGAAATTGAAGCATAGAAAGTAGAAATGTCTTTCCCAAGATCACAAAAATAGTAACTGAGTCAGAGGATAAGATTTTTTGGGGGGTTGGCAAGGCAATGAGTGTTAAGTGACTTGCCCAGGGTCACACAGCTAGTAAGTGTCAAGAGCCTGAGGCTGGATTTGAACTCAGGTGCTCCTGAATCCAGAACTGGTGCTTTATCCACTGTGTCACCTAGCTGCCCATGAAGAGAAGAATTTACCATTTCTAACTGAAAACATCTTTTCTCTATCTGGACACATTATATAACTGCTTTTTATTTTTTATACATGCTAAATTAGGCAAAACTTAAACTTCAAAATTAAATGTGTATGTTATACTCATGAATTGAGTTTTGATTTCAAAAAATGTTAATTTGGGTCCCAATATGACATTTAAAAATATTTTAACTTTCCCTAAAATTTAAATTTAATAAAAATTAGATTTTTAATGATAGAAAAATCAAAGAATTTTAGAATTGGAAAGTAATTTAGAGACAATCTTATTCTGCAGCCAAGTAAACTGAGCCACAAAGAGGTAAAACTGTTTGCCCAAAGTCATACAAGTAACTAGGAGCAGATGCAGGATTATAGCCACAACTACTGCCTCTCAGTGACTCCCATCTTTCAGTTGAGGGCACTTTCTATTCCATCAGCTGATTCTCTACAAGTGACATTCAATTCAATTAATATTTGTTAAATACCTACTGAATGCAGAATGCTAAACATAATTTAGGACATAATTTAGCTAAGATAAAATCACTGTCGGGGCAGCTAGGTGGTGCAGTGGATAAAGCACCGGCCCTGGATTCTGGAGGACCTGAGTTCAAAGCCAGCCTCAGACACTTGATACTAGCTGGCTGTGTGACCCTGGGCAAGTCACTTAACCCCCATTGCCCCACAAAGAAAAAAAAAATAAAATCACTGTCTACATCAAGTATACATTCCAGTACCAGGATAGAACATATACACAGATAATTATGACACATAACTCATGATAAAAATATGAAACATTTATAAACTCAAATTTTAGATTTTTATTAATGAATTTTATTTTTCATGTATAGTCATTTCCCCATTTACCACCCTCCCCTATTGATTCTTCCTTTGTAATAATAAAAAAAGTTCAGCAAAACTGACCAACAAAATGACCATGTCAGCCTGCAAATGAAGAATTCTTTTACTATAGTCCCTCACCTATATGGGGAAGACAGAATTATTTGTCATTAATTTCTTTTCTTGGAATAAGATTGGTTCTTGCAATTAGCCTTATTTTGATGACCTTTTAGTGTTGTTTTCATTTTCATTATAGTAGTAATTATGTACATTATTCTCTTGGTTCTGCTTAATTCACTTCACAAAAGTTCCAAAAATCTTCCAAAGAACCTCTGGATCCCTCATAGCAATCATTTCTTATTGAACAATAATATTCTTTTGCATTGATGTATCAAAATTTATACAGTCATCTCTCAGTTGTTGAGGACCCGGTAAGATTCCAGTTTTATCCAAAACCAATTTTCATATGAGCTCTGAGGGAAAAGGTTGCTATTGACAATAAAGAGATAATTACATAAATGAATTAAAGCCAGCTATCATAATAATGATATACAGTGAGTTCATAATAAATGTTTGATGAATGGATGAATGAATCTGAGACCATGGTAGTTTATGCTCTGAACAATTCTTTCTTTGCACTATATTCCTTTTGACTAGGTTGCTTCTTTATTTTAAATAATAGTGTTCATCAAAGTGCACTATTAAATGTGCATTTTCTTTTCATTTATGTTTTCAATTCCTCTTTTTTTATAACCAAAATTAGGAATTAGGGAAGCCTAATTATTATATAAATAATACATATAAAATCAATTTGCTCCTTTTCCATTCCTTCCCTTTCATTTTTTTTGGTGGGGGAACTTTTTTATGAAAAACGCATTAATGGAAGAAATATTTTTCATTACTAATCCTCATTTCCACAAAAGGTAATAATAATGATAGTTGAAAGTTATACATGGTGCCTCAAAGAGTTTAATAGCTTAAAACTTTACCAAGACATTGTTGTAGTTACTGTGTATGTTTTTTTCTTGCCTCTGCTTACTTCATTATGTATCAATTCATATAGATCTTTGCATGCTTTTCTGTATTCATCATACACATAATTTCTTAAAGCAAAGTAATATTCCATTTCATCAATGTACCATAATTTGTTTAGCCATTCCCCAATTAATTGGTATCTACTTTATTTCTGATTGTTTACTATGACAATAAGTGTTGCTGTAAGTATTTTGGTGTATATGGGGACCTTTTTCTTATTAAAGTCTTTCTGGAGGGTATAAGGCCAGTAAAAGAATCTCTGGTTCAAAGGGCATGGATATTTAAGTCACTTTATTTGCATAATTCCAGATTGCTTTCCAAAATGTCTATAGCATTTAAATCCCCACCAGTAATGTATTAAAGTGCATATCTTTACCCAATCCCTCCAAAATTAACTGTTGCCATTTTTTGGGTCATTTTTGTCAATTTGTTGGGTGTGAAGTGGAACTTCAAAGTTGTTTTGATTTGGATTTGGTGCATTTTTTCATGTCTGTGAACACTTTGCAGTTCTTCTTTTGAAGAAGTAAATTATTTATATGTTTTAGATACCACAGCCTTATCAGAAAAACTTGATACAAAGATTTTTTTTCCCATTTGACCACTTCCCTTCTTATCCCAAGTCCATTAATTTTTGTCTGTGTAGGAGGTTTTCAGTTTCAAGTAATCTGTTATCTGTTTTATCTTTGATACTTGTCTCTGTCTCTTGTTTGGTTAAGAACACATTTCCTACCTCTAACAGGAAGATGATCTGTTTCTCTTCTAATTTTTTTATAGTATGGTCTTTAATATTAAGCAGGGTTTTCATCAAATAAGGAGGTTTTTTCCTAGATAATTTATGTTTTCCTCTTTGTCAAACACTGGGTTATTGCATTCTATTGTTTCTAAATTTCCCTTGTCTATTCTATTCTTTGATCTATCTCTCTATGTTTTTAACCAACACCAGATGATTTTGATGACCATACAGTTTGATATCTGGAAGTGCTTTTCCCCTTTGTCCTTACTTCTTTTTATCATTTCTCTTGATAATTAGATATTTTATTTTTCCAAAGAAATTTTGTTATCATTTTACAAAGGTCTGTAAAGTATCCCTTTGGTAATTTAATTGGTGTAGCACTAAAAGCATAAATTAATTTTGGTAATACTGTCATTTTAAGTCAATTGGCATTGTTTGGTTGGGTTTTTTTGGTTGTTTTTTTTTTTTTGGTGGGGTAATGAGGGTTAAGTGACTTGCCCAGGGTCATGCAGCTAGTAAGTGTCAAGTGTATGAGTCCAGATTTGAACTCAGGTCCCCCTGAATCCAGGGCTGGTGCTTTATCCACCTGCGTCACCCTAAACAGTGAAATTTAAATTGTTCTTGATTTCTTTAAAGAGCACTTTGTAATTATATCTATACAAGACATTTGTGTGCTTTGCCAGGTTAATCCCCAAATATTTTAAGTATTTGAAATGGTATTTCCCTTTCTATTATTGTTTCTTGGGTTTTGTTATTATATAGAAATGCTATTGCTTTTTTAGAATTTATTTTGTCTGTAAATTTGATGATGCTATTAGTTGTCTCAATCAGTATTTTTGCTGAATTCCTAGGATTTTCCAAGTAAACCATCATATCATCAACAAATGGGGATAGTTTATCTCCTTGTACCTATCTTTATTCCTTTAATTTTTTTTCTCTTGTCTTATTGCTGTTGCTAGCATTTCTAGAACTGTATCAAATAATAGTGGGGAGAGTAGACATCCATACTTCACTTATATTCTTATTGGAAAAGGTTCTATTGTATTATAGAATACTTGCTTTTGATTTTAGATAGATGTATTTCTTATAATATTAAAAAGGTACCTCTATGCCTTTTAAAAAAAAGGTTTCGCTATGACTATACTTTGGGAAAGAATAGACTGCTGGGCTTGAAATCAGGAAGACATCCTCATAAGTTTAAATTCCACATGAGACATTAGCTGTGTTACCCTGGGAAAACCACTTAACCCTTTTTGCTTAGTTCCTTATCTGTAAAATAAGCTGGAGAAAGAAATGGCAAAACAGTCCAGTAGCTTTGCAAAGAAAACTCCAAATGGGATCACAAAGAGTCAGACATGACTGAAAGGACTAAACAACAAGCACGCCTATACTTTGTAGAGTTTTAGCATAGAGGAAAGTTCTACTTTGTCAAAGATTTTTTCTGCATTAATTGAAATAATCATGTGATTTTGGATATTTTGGTTCTTAATATGAATAATTATGTTGATTATTTTCCTAATATTGAAGCATCTTTGCATCCCTGGTCTAAATCCCACTTGATCATAATAAAAATTGACTGGAAAAGTTGCTATAGTCTGTTTGAAAGTATTTTGTTTAATATTTTTGAGTCACTCTTCTATAGTCATTGGTCTATAGGCTCCTTCTGTGTTTTATCTTTCCCTGGTTAGATATTTAGGACTCCATTTGTCTCAGAAAAGGATTCTGGTAGGGTGATTTCTTTTTCAAATTTTGGAAATAATTTGTGAATTATAGATACTGTTTTTTAAAAGTCTGATAGAATTCTCCTGTGCATCCATAAAGATTTTTCTTTGGCAGTTCATTTATAGCCAGATTTATTTCCTTTTCTGAGATTGGATTATTTAAGATCTTGATCTGGTCTTCTGACAGATTAGGGATTTCATATTTTTGAAGGTATTCTATTTCTTTCGTGTCCTCAGTGTTGTTAGCATGTAATTTACATGATATGTACTATTTAAAAAATTTCTTCCAGTTTTTTTGTGGTTTCACCCTGCTCATTTGTTATTTTATTGATTTGGTTTTATGCTGACTTTAATGTAAGAGTTTATCAATTTTATTAGTCTTTTTTTTTAAGTGAGGCAATTGGTGTTAAGTGACTTGCCCAGGGTCACACAGCTAGTAAGTGTTAAGTGTCTGAGGCCGGATTTGAATTCAGGTACTCCTGACTCCAGGGCCGGTGCTCTATCCACTGTACCACCTAGCTGCCCCCTTTATTAGTCTTTTCAACAAACTAAATTAGAGTTTCATTTACCATTTCTGTGGGGTTTTGTTTCTGATTTATTTTCCTTCTAATATTTAACATCTTCTCTTTTGTTCTTATTTTAATTTGTTGGCTTTCTAATTTTTAAAAATTAATATTCAGCTTACTTATTTTTTCTATTTTGTTAATGTATGTATCTATGTATATAAAGATAGGATGTTTCCCCAAAGACTGCTTTAGCTGCCTCCCAGAAATTTTGGTATATTGTTTCATCATTATCATTTCTATATAGCTATTAATTGTATAAGGATGAGGAGTGTAGTAAAGTAGAGGAGTGGGCCCCACATGTGTAGAAAGGCCCACATGTGACAGGGGGGCTACTGTTGTGTGGCTTGAGGAGAGGTAGAATTAATCTTTGGACTCTTCTCCCATAACCCTTATCCAAGGGAGACTTTCATTTCTTCCAAAAGAGAAGGCAGGAAGCAGAAAGGGTGAGCAGAGGCCACTCTGCTCTCTTCAAAGAGAGGGAGGACTTTGGGCTAATAGTCTATCTATCTGCTCCCTTAAATTTCTTTAGTCTGGGGGATATGTTTGGGTTCTATCTAACATCTGTCATTTGGGGGGTAAAGGGAGACCCAAAGCTCTATATCCAAGGCTTTACTCCTTTCCTTCCAAATACCAGTTCCACAATAAACACACAGGGAGAATAGCAAAGAAATCCATTTATTCAAATCATAGCAAAACAGAAATCATAGAATGTATACATAGGAGAATATGTACCAGATAATACAGGATGAAGGGGCTCTCCCATTGGTAGCAAAGTAACTAAGTTCAACCAAGAGAGAATATCATGGCTCTAACTCAATGGGAAACTCCTTAAAATCTCTAGTGTAGCAAGCTGGGAATAGGGACATGATAGAGACTACCCACTCCTTGCATGTCTTCCCAGAGTCTTTTTCATCCAATCACCTGAAATAGAATTGGCGTCTTCCATCTACTCTTTTGAACCTGGAAGTTGACTTAACACTGAAAGAAAACATGAAGCTTGTCCAATCTCCAAAGAGGGGACTCTGAGAATTGAAGCTCTCTATCCCTCCCCCAACCTTTATATAGGGTAGGATCTTCATCTTCACCAATAAGAAGGGTCCCATACCAAGGGGCTTTGGGAAAGGGGTTACAATTGTTTCTGCTATTTGGTTCTTTGACTCAGTTATTATTTAGGGTTTCATTGTTATAGCTCTATTTGTGTAGGTATCTCTTGTTTGTGGTCCCTGATCCCATTTTTACTTTTACTACATAATGTTCAATCATTTTTTAGTCTTGTCAGACTCTTTGTGACCCCATTTGGAGTTTTCTTGGCAGAGATATTGGAGTGCTTTGCCAAATAATAACCCACTCAGCCATCCTCTCATTTGTTACCCCTTTCCTTTTGGGAAAACATCTTTTTCTCTACTGCTTTTATCTGATTATATAATCCTTCTCCTCTTTTTCTTCTCAGTCAAGTAGATTCTCCTTTCCTTCTCTTCTTATTCAATTAGTTCTGTTCATTAGTTTTGAAATGTTCATTTTTTGCTCCCCTTTCCAAAAAGGATTTCTTTCATTCTTTTCATTTTCTTTACTCTGTTTACTCTACTCACTCATTATCTCATTCATAGTCCCTACAATTATCTCATCTCTCTTTTTTCTCTATGTCCCTCATGCAATCAAAGCTTCTAAGGTATCCACTGTAGGCTCTTCCTCTTAGGTGGTTTCTACCACTGCCTTGTAGAGCCTGCTCTGTTGATTCCCCTTTTCCTTTGTGCCTTACTCAATTATCAAAAGTATCTTAGAAAACACTACCTCATGTCAGAACCCATACTCCACAATGTCCTATGGTTATGTCCCCCCCCCCTCCCAGTTTGCCTTAAAAATCTCCTCTCTGGACCATTCTCTCCCATTCCCTCAGGTGCCAGTTGTTCCAACCACCCACACACACACACTGCACAATGTATGAAAAATGGACTTTTTAAGCACCAAATCTCACAGGCTGTAAGGTTTTCATTTCCCTTCAGAGACCATGTCTCTTCACCCATAGAAGCAATCATTAGTGGAACTCTCTTCTACTATCAAAGACTTTCTTCTCCCTACCCCTTTACAATATTCACCCCACCTTTTCCTCCTTACTCATTTCCCTTTAGGCTCATCTCTTTCTGAGACCATAGAAGTCACCTTTCCAACATTGCTAGCCCTTAATTTCCCCTTAGAAATCACACTTCCCTCTATACCCTTGATCTCCTTCTCACTCTCATGTACCCTCTCATGTTGTAATGTAGTTCCCCCCCAAAACAAACAAAAACATTTATTCACCTGTAGGCAGAGTGTTACAAGGTTTTTGTTCACCTTGTCCACCTCTTCACTGTTACTTCTACCAGATTTCTGCCTTAACCCCCATCTTTTTGTATACATCTAAAAATAAGTTGTTTACTGGTCCCTTTGTTGTCATCACTGTTGCTATTCTTGGCTGCTGCATTTATTCAGTCCTGCATTTCTGCTTTTTGGGGTATTCAAGAAGCAGATAATCTCTTCAGTTCCTATTCTTTTTCTAAAAGTATTTCAAATGCCTCTTTATTATTATATTGCCATTTTTTTCATTTATAGTTAAGCTTAGATCTGCAGAGTAGTTCTTCCTGGGATGCATCCTGAACTCCATTGCTGTTCAGAACACATTTTTCATTCTTACCCATGTTTTTGGAGGGTGCAGAATAGTCTCACATTGTTTAAATTTCCTTTCCTATGTATTTGAAGGTCTTTCTCCAAATCAATTGCAGAATTGATTGTTTCTGAATTGAATGGATCACTGTGTATCTTAGAGTTTGCAGTTTGGGTTTTTTCCCCCCTGGAGGTGATCTGTGAATTCTTTTCATTTATTTCGTTTTCTATGTTCAGCAGTTTTTTTTTTCCTGTTATTTCCTGCATTGTAGTGTTAAGGTTTTTTCTCCTATCAGGTTCTTCTGAGAAATCTGTGACCCTTAGGCTATCTCTATGCATCTTGTATTTGAGATCAGTATGTTTTTCTTGCATAGTGTATTGTCCATCACTTCTTTGCATTGTGTTCATATTCTCAATCTATTATTCTTTCTTTTGTTTCTTTGGTGAGACTTGCCATTATAGATTGTTTTTTCTATTTTGCCCATTATTTTTGCTGTGTAGAACATAAATTCAGCTCTCATAATTCTCATTTCTCTTTTGAACTACTCAGGAACAGTATGTGATAGTTCCATAGTCTCCTCAAATTCCACAAGTTCCTCTGTTTTATCAAGTGTTGGATTATTTTTACTTGTTTTGCAGTATTTATTATTCACAGATTCCTGAACTCATTTACCATGTTTGATGGCTATATTTCTTTCTGTTGCTACTCTTTTCCTGTTTATTGCTTGGTTCAAGGTCTTTGAGTTTTCTTCTTCATGAAGTCTTCAGTAATCTGAGCCCCATCCCCACCTTATTTTTTCCTATCATTCACTTTCTGACTCCCTCCCCTCTGATAGTGATTTCCTTGAAAGCAAGATCTCAAAGTGTCTCAGCTTTTTGCCACACTAGACAATTCGTGGTTCACCAGCATTGTTCTCTGCCCCAAATGACTTTTGGATAGTCAAAACTGGTTCCAGTTAGATGCTGCGCTTTTCTCTTCAGGCTTAGTAAAGAGCTATACAACTTCTCCCCAACACCTCCCCCCTCCACATACACACACATGGTATCCTGTCCTGATCCCTCTGTTCATTAGTTCTTTGGCCTGGCACCAGCAGTTCAGAGCTGTATGCTACAGAATTGTAGCACTCTGGCATTGGTTCTGCTAATGTTTCAGAGTTATCTACACCAGCAGTTCAGAGTTTTGCCTTATTAGTGCTAAGGGATTTTGGTCCCCTGAAGTCTTTTGCTCCTGAAGACTGTGGCCACAATGGCTATTTTTTGCAGCCAGGGCATATTTCCACAGCCTGAATCCAAAGTCTCCACAACTCTGGATAAAGGGAAGAAGGAAGTGTGGAGTGTCTTTAGGTGTGTCTTTAGGTGTGTATGTGTTGCTTCATGCTGGCAGTATAGGAGATGGGAGAAGAGTGCTGAATGAGCTTGGGGTTGGTAAGTGTCATTTTACTGGTTTGGGGTTTTGTTTTTTTAACCTGAAGTTGCTTTATCTTTGGTGAATAATTTCTCTTTTGGAGAGGTCTGAGAGGTTGTGAGGAACAGAGAATATGTCTAGTCCTCTATCTTTTGCTCACGTAACCTGGAAACAGCCACCAATAAACTCTTAATTACCAAATCCAATGGCCTTTTCTCAGTTCTTATTTTCCTGAACTTCTCTGAAGCCTTTGACACTGTTGTGTCAAATTATTCTCTTATTCTCTTTATTTTTTATTATTCTCTTGAATATTCTTTTCTCTAGGTTTTCAGGACGCCACTCTCTCTTGGTTCTCATCCTATATGTCAGACTGCTCCTTCTCAGTCTCCTTTTCTTGGCCCTCCTCTAGATCTCACCCTCTAGCTATAGGTGTCCCATAGGGTTCTGTCATGGGCCCACTTTTCTCCTCCCTCCATAATACAATCACTTGGTGAACTCTTCAGCTTTCATGGATTTAATTACCATCTGTATGCTGATGATTCTCAAATCTACCTATTCTGCTCTAACTTCTTTTCTGACCTCCAGTCTTGTATCTCTAACTGCTTTTAGACAACTTAATTAGGATATTCAATAGATATATTAAACTCAACATGTCCAAAATGGATCAAAGTAAGGCAATTTTGGTACTGATGTGTTAAATGTAATAGATGCTTTAAAAACTAAATGTGATTAAAACTCATAGTTTTATATATAATCCTCTTTTCTCTTTTTATATACTATCATATTGATATTTGTTTATTTTTTACAGTTCATGATTTTTTTTTAATTTAAGGGAAAAATAATATGAGAGGACTGAAATAAATGGCATCCTTGGTCCTTTCCATTTCTTTTTTTTTTTTTTTAGGTTTTTTTTTGAATAGAATTTTATTTTCCAAAATATATGTAAAAACAAATTTTAACATCAATTTTTAAAAAAAAATTGTTCCAACTTCTCTTCCTCCTCAATTCCCACCCCCCACCCACTAGAACTCAAGCATTTCAAAATAAGTTATACATGAGTAGTCATGGAAAACATTCCCACATTAGCTAGGTTGTGAGAGAAAACAGTCAAAAAACTCCCAAAACTTCAGACTGAGGAATTGTCAAAGAGAAAAAAATTTTTTTTTTAAAATGTGTTTCCAGGGGCAGCTAGGTGGTGCAGTGGACAGAGCACCGGCCCTGGAACCAGGAGCACCCGAGCCCAAATCCGGCCCCAGACACCCAACACCCACCAGCCGCGTGACCCCGGGCAAGCCACCCAACCCCAAATGCCTCACCAAAAAAGAAAAACAAAGAAAAGAAAAAAAATGTGTTTCCATCTATTTTCTCTATCTTTCTCTATAGATGGGTTGCCATTTTCATAAGTCCTTCAGGGTTATATTGGACCATTCCATTTCTAATGTCACTAGTCCTAAAATTGCCTTCTTTCCTTTGTTGATCCTCCTAGTCACTGAGGTTTGTAACCTTATAGTGATCCTAGACTCTCTCCTCTCCTTTGTCCCTCATATCCAATCAACTGACAATTCTTGCCAATTCTACCTCCATAACATTTCTTGCATCCCTCTCCTTCTCTCCACTCAAAGAGACTTAAGCCCTTTTCCACCTCTTATCTTGAAAACTATAATTGTTGTTTAGTTGTTTCAGTTGTGTCTGATTCTTTATGACCCCATTTGAGTTGGGCTTTTTTGGGGCAAAGATGTTGGAATGGTTTATAATTTCCTTCTCCACCTGATTTTATAGATGAAAAAACTGAGGCAAACAGAGTTAAGTGACTTGCCCAGGGTCACACAGATAGTAAATGTCTGAGGCCAGATTTGAACTCAGTACTTCCTATTTCAGGCCCGGCATTCTATATACTGCATCACCTAGCATTCCTCCCTTTCTCTCCACTCAGAGATACTACCAGCCATAGTTAAGACTTTTTCCATCTCTCACATGGAAAACTATAATAGTTTCCTAATTAGTCTCCTTGTTTACAGTCTCTCTCTTTTCCAATCTATCCTCCATAGCTGCCAAAATAATCTTTGTAAGGTACAGGTATTGTCATTACTCTGTATTGATTACAAATCTTCAGTAGCTTCTCACTGAATCTAGTTCAAAACACAAATTTTATTCACTTTGCAATCAAGCTCCCATTTGCCTTTCTAGCCTTGTCTCAAGCTGTTTCTCTATGGGTACTCTATATGGTCCAGCCAGAGAAGATTATTTCTTTCTTTTTTAAAGATTATTTCTTAAATTCATCTCTGGCCACCACATTTTAACATGGGCTTTCCTCCCTCATGACTGGAAGACATTCCTTTCTCCTCTCAGTTTTAGAATCCTTGTTTTCCTTTAAGGCTCAGTTCAGGTGCTATCTTTTCAAATGCCTTCTCTGCTGTTCCCACTAACAAATACTCTCCTTCCCCTATCTTCTATTAACCTTCTGCATACAGGTAGATAAAAGGAAACATATCCTTTAATTCTCTCCATTGCTTGTTTCCTGGATGAAGAGATGTCATTACACTTATCCCTTCCTTTTCCTACTTTGCTGCTGACAGAGGGCTTTCATTTTCATGCTTCCAATGCTATATCCTGCATGTTATTTGATATGACTTTGCCTGTATCCAGAGAGCTTCATAAAATCTAGATAAGTAAGTAAAAGTTGCCATGTATAACAGTATAATATTAATGTTAGCACAAGGATAGCCCAGAATATAATGGAAATGCAAACTCCAAAAAAATACCATCACAGTGTGTCAAAACTGTCTCACCAAAATGAGTGTGTAAGGATTAAAAATGCTTCTAGTATTTAATAAAGGAATTAATATCAGATTTCTAATAAATGGCATATTCATGTTCCTAGGTCTCCCTGAAGCTGTTATTTTATCAAGTCGCAATGAAGACAGTAACACAAGCACTGAAGGTGATAATGGGAACATTAACAATGATAGTGCAAAGTTTGATAATACTGAGGAATGTGATATAGCTCTACTAGAATGTTGGATTTTACAATTTACTTATGTAAAGGGAGAAATTAACAGGCTTGTGCTTATAATAATTGCCTATAATTATTTTATTTTACTGTCATGATTTATATGTTTCCATGTATGTCATATTTATTTTATATTTATTTTTTATTCTGATTCACCTTGTAGTTCTACCTACTTGTTAAATAGAACTCATTTTCTCCTATTTGTTTTCACCTATGAAGGTTAATGAGATTATCTTTGGAAGTCCTTATTTTATTATTATAGTTTGCTGTAGTCTTATTATTTGCCACCTAAAAATATCAACAATTGACTATGGTGAGTTAACTAAGGTTTGTGGTAAGATGGGTTGCAATCTGCATGAGCATAGGAAGCATCCAAATCAATGAGCTAATGCATCCATGAAAGTATTGTGAAATACTTCATAAATGTCCATTTAAATTCTAATGATTTAAAAGTACAATTTACAGACTGGGCCAAAAGTCATGAACTTCTTTATTTTTTGTTTTTAATTTACAATATCATAGCATTATATACAATATATATATACATATATACACACAAATAAGAAATGGATTTACATTACATGTGAAAAATAAAATCTCATAAATGGCAAAAATAAAGAAAAAATAATTTTGAAAACGTCATTAAAATATCAGACCCATTCATGACTTTTGGTCTACCCTGTATAAATAACCAATCCCTGTATATTCACAATAAGTTTTCCCCTTCTATCAGGTATACACTTTTTAAAGGAGTTGTCAGGGTTAGAATGTTTATGCCTTCAAAAAATGTTTATACTCAGCATAACTATTTAAATTCATCTTTAATTGTTGTTCAGTCATTTTAGTCATGTCCAACTCTTCATGACCCCATTTGGGGTTTTCTTGGCAAAGATACTAGGGTGGTTTGCCATTTTCTTTCCCAGCTCATTTTACAGATGGGGAAATTAAGCAAACAGGGGAATTGACTTGCCCAAGATTATACAACCAGTAAGTGTCTGAGGCCAGATTTGAACTAAGGAAGAAGAATCTTCCTGATTCTAGGACTGGCACTCTATCCACTGTGCCACCTAACTGCCCTACTGTTATACATACAACTTAATGGGGCAGCTAGATGGCGCAGTGGATAGAGCACCAACCCTGGAGTCAGGAGTACCTGAGTTCAAATCCGGCCTCAGACACTTTACACTTACTAGCTGTGTGACCCTGGGCAAGTCACTTAACCCCAATTGCCTAACTAAAAAAAAAAAATAAATACATACATACAACCTAGGATTGTTGTGAGGCTTTAATCAGATAATGTGTGTAATTTGCCAACCTTAAAACTCTCTCTATATATGTCAGCTATTATTAATGAACATGCATTGGAAATGTAATTTGTCAAAAATGAGAACTTAACTAATTGCTGAAGAATTTTTGTTTTTTAGTGACAACTGAGAAAATTTTGAATTTTTCTGCTGAAAGCTATGAAATATTAAGGGAGAGTTTGCAGAGCCTTCAAGGCTACCGTAAGTATTAAAAGTCACGGTTTCAAGTTTTGAGCTCCCCACCCCTAAATAGCAAATGGCAAAGTATCAACAAAAGCTCTGAAATGAACAGAGGAAAAAAAAAGGGTTGGGCCAAACCAAGGTGGTTTTTCTTTTTATTGGCTTTAAACAAATTCAAATGATCTCCCTGTAAAGCAGAATTCACTCCTGTTGTAAATCGACTGATAGTTTCCTAAGACAGGGCAATCATCCTTCATTCCATGGTATATAATACTTTAGGTGGCCCTTTTTTCCACACATTCAAAACTCAGAGATGCCTGGTTTGATGAATTTCAAAGATGAAAGAACTAATGTTGTCTATAATTGAATATATGCCTCTGTGTTTCAAGAAGACATAGTGGTTCAAGAGGCTAGAACTTGTCAGTGAGGAGATGTTTGTAAAGAGAATGCGATCCATCTTCTCCCATATTTTTATTTTTCCCACTTCTTTCTCTTTTTAACTTCAATTTCCATCTTTTGTTCTCCCACCAAGCATAACTACTTTACAAAGATCAACAATACTAGCAACAGGAGACTTTTGAGATTATGAAAAGACACAACTGTCCACAAACATTTATGTGTATTTCACTTTATAGTTAAAAAGCTTTCAAGTGAAACATCTGAAGAAGAAAAAGACCTCCCTGAAATACATGACTGTAAGTTTATAGGCATGAGTAAGCATTTCTTGACATGATTCTCAATGGTGTTTAAGTGCTCTGAAAAGGCAAGGATGAGTGATTCAATTTATTTTTAAAAATTAATTAATTAATTAATTTGTTTACAAGGCAATTGGGGTTAAGTGACTTGCCAAGGGTCACACACCTAGTGAGTGTTAAGTGTCTGAGGTTGGACTTGAACTCAGGTCCTCCTGAATCTATCCACTGCGCCACCTAGCTGCCCAATTTATTTTTATAATTAGTTTTTCTTTTAGCATTTGAAGCAGTTTCGAACTTCAGAATTTTTGATTGAAAAGATTGAGGTAGCAATACCTCATAGGGAGATACCATTTGAAAAGGAAGCTCGAGATTGAGAATCTAACAATATACGAAGTCTACTGAAAATGGCATTTGGAGTTTAAGAATTAGAAAGTCAGCACTTGAGCAGCCTGGAAAACTCTGAATTTCTCTAAGCAGAGATTCTTAACCTTTATGTGTGTCTGTGTATTGTCAATCCCTTTGCCAGTCTGGTGAAACCTGTGGACCCCTCTTCAGAATAATATTTTTAAAATACATAACATGAAATATATAGGATTACATAGGAAGCCTCTTACTTTGAAATAGAATTATAAAAATATTAAAAGTTCTAAGTTCATATACCCTCTGATTTCAGTCTATGGATGCCTAAGGGGTCTGTAAATGCTAGGTTAAGAACCCCTGATTTAGAGAGAGAAGAGCTTTAAGGGGACCTCTGGAAGCCTCAACACAGTTTTAACAGCCCAATGCTTTTGTAACACTGACTCAACTCTCACATTGCCCAAGTTGATTGGCAGAGAACATGGAATTCTCACCACTTCCAATGGTATTATGTTGATTCAAACCAAACAAAATTTGCATTTTAGAGTAATGATGATCGATTCCTTCTGCATATTTTGTCCCTACATTCCCAGGAATCTCAAATTCCTAGACATTAAGCTCCCTGAGACTCAGGGGAAAAGAGATAGGCTCAAGTAATCTAGACACACTTCCCCCAAAATAATGGGACTACTGATCTTATCCCAAATCAGCAGCCCAAATGGATGTTATTCTTTTCTGTCAGCAAAACCACAGTGTGGGTGGTCTCAGTGGACTCATTGCTCCTCCCACAGCAGTCTAAGCTACACTATTTTGGAATATGGTAGGCCTTCTAACGTAGGCAAAAGCAAATGAGGTAGAGAACTCCTGGAGGGGAAAACAGAATATCACTCTAGTTTCTATAGAGACTCGGACAGAATCATACAGAGTAAGGCACACATATGCAATCTTTGTCTCATAGCCCTACACTTTGTCTCTGTGTCTGCCTACCTAAAAGTATATTACTTGAGTTATGAATAGCCAATTTCTGAATGTTCTATTCGCACATAACTGCTGATTTCATGCTGCCTTCTGTCCTCAGTCTGGGTAATTCCCAGAACTGTCCTTTGTTTATGGAGACACCTGGTGGCCACACTGGGAAATATTCACCTTTCTATATTCTCAGGTATAGCCATGGATGTCCCCTACCTCTACATCTTATCCTCAGTCACCACTTACAGTTGATTCAATCTTAGCCAATCCCTTTCTCACATTCTGTGAGTCTGAGATTTCACAATAATTAAGAACAATGTTTAGGACAGGAAATGCAAGATATTAACATATTACTGACATTGCCCTTTAGAATAACCAAATAGAATCATATCAAGACAATGGCCTTCATTTTTCCTGTCTCTTCCATTTCTTGTTCGTTCAGTTCTTGTTCAGTTGCCTTGGAAAAATTCAATATTTCTTTTTCAATATTTCTTTTTCTGATTTTCTCTCATTCCTCAGATATCAATTGAGAATAATGTGTGTAAGACACTTTATAAAACTAAAAGTGCTATATAAATGTGAGCTAGGGTAATAATTCCTTTCACCTTTTCTTTGTTCTACTTATGAGCCAAAAAATGACATCATAGATTCTTAGTAATTTTGGATGAAAATAAGCTTCATGATCCTCCTCCTAGGTAATGTTTTGGGAACAAATGAACCTCCTGTCCTCACACATCCAGATATACTTAATGAAGGTATGTAAAACTACCTCCATAATAATAAGAGATAATAAAACATCACAATAAAGTTTTAAAACAAGAAAATTGGTTTTAGATAGTCAGAATCGTATACATAATGAACAATTTCATTAGAATAGGGCAGCAAATTTTAGATGAAAATAAACTTCATGATCCTCTTCCTAGGTAATGATTTGGGAACAAATGAACCCCCTGTCATCACACATCCAAATATACTTAATGAAGGTATGTAAAACTACTTCCATAATAATGAGATAAAACATTGCAATAAAGTTTTTAAAATAAGAAAGTCAGTTTTAGTTAAAATCTTATATATAATGAACAACTTCATTAGAATAGGGAAGGAAAAACCATAAAGTACACATGAACAGGATACTTGGAGAATTTCTTACTACTAAAATTCAGAGTCTGGAATTAAGAGTTCAGTTCACTGTCAAATTTGGTTGAAAATGCGTTTTATTATTAGTTTTTATGTGAATAAGAGCAATAATGTAATAATTTTCATCAGTTCATTTCCATTTAGTTCAACTAACATTTACTAAGATTCCTACTTTCTACAAGATATTGTATGCAATGTTGACCTACCTCAAGGAACTAATAAGCTAATTAGGGAAGATAAAATGGTGGATAGAAATTTAACATTTGAGTCAGAAAAATGTGGTCCACCTCTGACACCTTCTGACCATGTAGTGATAAAGTCTCTAAACCTCTCTGTTTGTGTTGTTGTTTAGTCATTTAAGTCATGTCTAACTCTTCATGACTCCATTTAGGATTTTTCTTGGCAGAGATACTCGAGTGGTTTGCCATTTCCTTCCCTAGTTTCTTTTACAGATGTCTAAACTGAGGGAAATAGGTTAAGTGACTAGCCCAGGGTCATGTAGCTAATAAGTATCTGAGGCTGTATTTGAACTCATGAAGATGAATATTCTTGATTTGAAGCCCAGTGCTCTATCCACTACACTATCTATCGGCCTCTAAGTCTCTCTGTACCCTAGGCAACTAAGATGCCAAGTTTTAGAAAAGGCGTTGACCTTTCTTGGTAGAGGAAGTTTCTCTCTCTCTCTCTATGTATATATATATATATATATATATATATATATATATATATATATATATATATATATATATATATATATATATACACACACACACACATATGTATATATACATACACATATATAGATTATATTAATATATAATATCTGTGCATGTGCAAACATGTACATATATCTATATAGATTATATGATACATGTATGTATACACACATACATATACATACTTCTTTATAATTATATAAAAGGTACAAGGTGATTTGTGCTAAAAACTTTGTACAAAAGACAAAGTCTAATAAGAAATATGAGGAAGGAAAGATCATGTTCAACTGACAGTAGGGAAGAGCTGGAAGGGACTTCAGAAGTTAATTAGTCCAAGCCTATCATTTTATGAATGGGGACACTGAGGTCCAGAGTTACCCAAAGTCACATGGGTAGTTTCAAGGGTGGGATTTAACTCTAGATCCTCTGACTCCAGACCCAGTGATTTTTCCATTGTACTACACTTTCATTGAGAAAGTGGTACCAAGATTTGACCTTAAAGAAAGAGAACCCCCAGAGAGAGATAAGGATTCACTTTGTAGGATAAATTTATTCTTGTTTATAATTGTAGGGCCATAGGATTTAGAGCTTCAAGGAAACTTAGAGATCATTTGGTCCAACCTCATAATTTTATAGATAAAAAAACTGAGGCCCCAAAAGGTTAAGTAACTTGCCCAGATTCACACAAATAAGTAGAAGAGCTGGGCTTTGAAACCTGTGTCTTCTGATTCCAAATCAACTGTTCTTTCTACTACCAAAGAATGACCAATTGTTAGCATTTATTTCTTAAGGTATTTTGGTAAAATCAAGGGCCCTGAATGGGTATACAAGAAATTTGCTCTTTAAAATAACCATTAGCTCACAAATTACCTAATCTATTTCTGCATCTGTCTTGGCCTGAAATTAGATTTTCTCTAGTTGATGCAAATTAAACTCATAAAAATTGTTTCTAAAATGTGGTAATTATTAAAGACTTTGAATTACTTTAACACTGCTAAACTATGAATAATATACTTTTTTCTCTTTCTACCAGAAATTTAATGGAATCAAGTCTTTTGATTATGTTATCTTATTATATTTTTAACAGAAGAAAGAAATCGCGATCTTGAAAAGAACCAATCCCGGAACCAGTTAAATGAGGGTAAACATATAGAGTGAAGATAGTTCTTTTAAAATAAGCCAACAAAAATAATTTTTAGCTCATGAAAACTGACAATTCTATAAATCCCACTAATTCCATGAGCCCAGAGGTCAGCACTTGTGTTATTTTTCCTGAGGAAAAGATGAGATTATAAAGCATTATGTAAAATGGTCACCCATTACCTAATAAGGCCAAAAGGAATTACATTTTGCTAGGAGATGGATACCTCATTCATTGCCTTAAAATCTTTCTTAATTCCATTTTTTGGGGGGGGGCAATTTTTCTTTCCAATGTGTTCAGTCTGGGGTGGGGGCAGCTAGGTGGCACAGTGGATAAAGCACCAGCCCTGGATTCAGGAGGACCTGAGTTCAAATCCTGCTTCAGACACTTGACACTTAGTAGCTGTGTGACCTTGGGCAAGTCACTTAACCCTCATTGCCCCTCAAAAACCAAACAAACAAACAATGTGTTCAGTCCATGAACTATTTATGGGAGGAGAGAGAACCCATGGACAGGTTAATAGATATACACAAACATATAATGCACATACACAGTCATATTAAAAAATTAAAAGAAAAATGATGCTTTGGTAACTTATTTTCATTCATGGCCATATATTTATCAATTTAACAGAGTCAAAGGAACTGCCAAGGCAACCAGAAAGTAAGGAAACAGAAAGGAATGAGAAAGCATTTAATGATAAAAATGAGTTCCCAACTTCAGGTAAGAACAAACTTATTCAAGATAAACTTTTAAGTAAATTGACTATAAGAGCATGTGCTCAATTCGATGTTTTGCATAATTATATTATTTCCTGTAGTGGGACAGAGTATTCCAGGTTCTAATGGCTTGTAGAACATTCACAGCATCAAAAGAGCTTGGGGTGGTAAATAAAAATCTTTTTCAGTTCTGTATTTCTTCAGAACTTTCTGGTTTGAAACTCTTTTGCCTGGTTCAGTCTATCAAAATTGTGTGTCTGGGGCCAGGGGAATTTCTTGGAAAGGTGATGGGTATAAATACAATTAGGTTTTATTATGCCATTCTACTTTTAATGAAGAGGCTTGTTGTTCACTCATGTCTGACTCTTTATGACCCCATGTTGAGGTTTTCTTGGCATAGACACTAGATTGATTTGCCATTTCCTTCTCCAGCTCATTCTACAGATGAGGAATTAAGGAAAACAGGGTTAAGTGACTCCTCCAGGGTCACACAGCTAGTAAGTGTCTGAGGATGGATTTGAATTCAGCTCTTCCTGCCCAGGGCTGGTGTTCTATCTATCCACTGTACCACCTAGCTGTCCATTCATGAAGAAGTATTGCTCAGGAATATTGAAATCTGGTGGGATGAGGCTTCTAAATAGAATATAGCTCTGTGATCTTTATTCAAAAGAAATGAAAGGTGGTAAAGAAACATTACATATTAAGAAATTCATATAAAGAAATATAGGAGGGGGCAGTTAGTGGATAAAGTAGATTAAAGCACTGGCCTTGGATTCAGGAGAACCTGAGTTCAAATCCTACCTCAGACACTTGACACTTACTAGCTGTGTGACTCTGGGCAAGTCACTTAACCCTCATTGTCCTGTAAAAAAAGAGAGAAAGAAATATAGGAACTAGGAGAAAGAATGATGGAGAGAATTTAGGTGAGAAGCACTACAAGGAAATGAGGTATAAAAAAGAAATGAGGGAGAATGTCATAAAGTTGATCAATGAAATAGTTTTGAAAGACAGGCCTATACAGCAATGTTATATAAATTTGTATAGTGTCTAGAATCCTTGTTGTTGTTCGTTTTTTGTTCCCAAATAATTCTACCATAATGTCTTACTCAGACCATATATGGAATACTGGGTCCAGCGCTAGGTGCCATTTCTTTTTTAAAGAAAGCCATTGATAAGTTGGAGAGTATCTTAAAGAGGGTATCCAGGAAGCTAAGGGACCTCAAGACCATGCCATCCAACTTGTAGCAAGTGCAACAAGGCTTCAGGTTGGAGAAGACAAAGACTTGGTAGAGGGCAGGAGAACATAAGAGTTGTCATGGGGAAGAGGAGATAGACTTTTTACATGAGCCCAGAGGGCAGCATTAGATAAAGCAGAAGTTTCAGAGAGGCATATTTTTAGATTCAATGTAAGGAAAAACTTCATAAAAATTCAAGCTATCTAAAAATGGAAGAAACTACCCTCAGGAGGTAGTGAGTTGTCTTTAAGTAGAGATCTTCAGGAATGAGATTGGGTAATCACTTATTGGGAATGACATAGAGGGTATTTCTAAACAAATAGCTACTGGACCTCTGAATTTCCCTACAAACCTGACATTTTTCTGTTTCTAGGATTATCTGAATACTACCTTTCCAGAGGCTCAAATATATAGTCATAACCTTGCATGTGTTATGTATCAGCCCCAAAAGATCTTCATATACATAAATAGTTTAAAAATATATATGTAACTTTATGTAGGCACAAAATAATTCTATTCACTAATTCTTATTAACCTATGGGGGCAGGCAGTTAGGAATGCAGTAGATAGGGTCCTGAGCCTGGGGTCAGAAAGATCTGAGTTGAAATCAAACTTCAGATATTAACTAGATATATGACTCTGGGAAAGTCACTTAACCTGTCTGTTTCAGTTTCCTTAACTGTAAAACGAGAATAATAACAACACCTACTTTCCAGGGTTATTGTGAAGATCAAATGAGATAATCATTGTATAAGCACTTAGCGCAATGCCTGGTAAATAGCAAGCACTATGTAAATGGTATGTTTTATTGTCATTATTATCTAATTTTCACCTACCCCCCTTAGAGTACTTATTTAATGAGAAGTAATACTATGGCATAATTTCTACTATATTCACTTTAGTATTCTCTATACTTTACTTAATTCAATTTTATACTTTAACACTTAAAAAAGTATATAATCATATGGATTATAATTTGAATAGGTTGCAGTCCACAAACATTTTTTAAGGACATTGATGGGGACAAAAAAACAAAAATGAAATTGTCTATGACCCCAAGGAGCAAAGTATATACAAAGTAAAATTTGGGAAGGAAAGGTAGCACTAGTAGCTCCGAAATTGGGAAGTTGCATGGAGCTTGAGCTGTTTTGAAAGAAGCTAAAGATTCTAAGAAGTAGGATGAGAAGGAAAAGAAATATATAATAATAAAGCCTGGAAAGGTGTGGCCAGAGCTAGATTATAAAGGGCTTTAAATATCAAACCAAGGAATTTGTATTATATCCTAAAGGCAATAATAGTAAGTAGTCACTAGATTTCTGAGCAGAAGAGTAAAATGGTCAGACTTGTACTTTAAGGTAGCTATGTGGAGGTTGGATCATAGAGTGAAGTTTGAGGATTTTTCACCAGTCAATGAAATATATATAAATATATATAAAGGTAAGAAATTGAATACAAAAGTTAGCTTCACATGAAAAATAATCTGGGAAGAGAGACAGAGTGACAGAGAGAGAGAGAGAGAGAGAGAGAGAGAGAGAGAGAGAGAGAGAGGTGGAAAGAGGGAGAGGGAAAGGAGGAAGAGGGAAAGGGGGACAGTGAGAGGGAGAGGAAGAGAGAAAATTGGAACAACTGAGAAAAGAATTTTTTTAGGATGGTAATAAATTTTTAAAGTATAATTTAATTATTTAGCTTTGGGGTAAAAATTCTTCAAAATGCTAAAAGCATCTGTTTAATTCTCTGGGATGTTTAGTTAACCAGAAAGGTATATGAAATTTCAGATTAGCAGAGTATTGTTTAGTTTGACAAAGCTTGAAACATAAAGCTTGTTGTGACAAAGCTTGAAAGATAAAACTAAGAAACTGCTTATAATTCTGGTACTTTGAGTCAAAGATTATATTAGAATTGCTACAAATGCTTTTGGTCAAAAACTTGATTTGTAAAGAAAGCAATAATTAATGGGCAACAATTTTTTTAGAAAACCACACAGTAGGATAACCTATTTTACTGTAATTTATTTTGCTATTTTTAAAACAAATATTCTCTCTCTCTCTCTCTCTCTCTCTCTCTCTCTCTCTCTCTCTCTCTCTTTGTGGGGCAATGAGGGTTAAGTGACTTGCCTAGGGTCACACAGCTAGTAGGTGTCAACTGTTTGAGGCCAGATTTGAACTCAGGTCCTCTCGAATCCAGGGCTGGTGCTTTAACCACTGTGCCACCTACCTGCCCCCCCCCCATGTTTTTTCTTTTTTGAACAAATACCTTCTGAGGCAGAATAGCATCTTAGAGCTACAACTTCATGCATTTCATTCCCTTGGTTTGTAAACTGCACTCTTTTAATATCAGAATGTAGAGAAAGAAAAACAGGCCACTCCTTGTTCCCTAATTGCAGAACCCAGAAGGCAGAATTGTATAATTATACAAATATAACTTTGATTAGATCTGGTGTCAGAAGACAATGGTTCAAATTTTGATTCCATTTTTTTTTCCTGTGCGATCTTTACCTTTCTATATCTATCTTTAATATGAGGAGATGGAGCTAGATAATTTTTTCTTCTAAAAAACTTACATTGATGTCTTTTGTTTTTACATCACCTTCATTTTTCTAACACATCCTTACCACCTTCCTTACTCAGAGACCCATCTTTTATAAGACTCCCACCCATGAATTATAATTTCTAAGGGATCTTCCAAATCTAAGTCATATGAACCTAGAAGATTCCCAACATAAATATCCCTGGTTTTTATTTTGACCTATCACTCTGGACATCCAGTCTAATAAAGTTTTGTTTCATTAAATGAATAATTTTCTAACAAAAAATTATAATTAGATAAAAGTATTTTCATTAAGATATATGTATAGCAAAAAATAACCCTTGAAAAATTCTAGCAAGGAGGAGCTTTCTCTTGAGAAAAAAATTTTTTAATATAATTAGCAAAATAATCCAGTCTTAAAGCATACTGGTTTTGATATTCTATTACTACAATTCAATTCAGGAAACTTTTATTAAGGTGCTGCTTTATGTCCAAGAACTGTGCTACAGCATTGGAGATACAAGATACAAGAACTACAAGAGAAATAGTACCTGACCTCAAGGAACTTATAATTTAGCATGGAATAAAGAAAAAATGTTTTAGGATTTAGATCTAGAAGTAGTCTCTAGTGAGTGACTCATCTAGTCCAAAAATATTATTTTGAATATGAATAATTGAAGTTCATAAAAAGTATGCAGCTTGTCCAAGAACACACAAGTATTAAGTAGAAGAGCTTGTATCTCTACTTTGTTAAATGGTTAACATTGGCGAGGCCTCAGAGATTGATGGTTAAAAATTTAAGAAATCAAATTTTTTGCAGTTAAAAAAACTACCTAAAAGTAAGATTTCTCTTTTCTCTCTTTTAGATCAGGTTAATTATGTATAAGTCAACCAATATTTTAGTAAATACTGTTCTTTTGCTTACAGTATTACACAGGCTTCTAAAATTATGGTGCCCTAACCAGCCCCTGTAGGCGTTCACTACAGACTGGTCAGTCCATTATAATAGTTTTTGTTCAGACTTGAGCAGTTTCTGTTCTGGATTTTTAAAAATTTTTTACAAAAAGATTTTATTTTTTCAGTGTGACAGTATTAAAGTGACTCATCTAATTACTTTTATTTAATTTCTTTTTATTGTCTCTAAGTCTCTGACATCCCTGGTGGGACTGCTACCCAACCACTACATAGAGAAGATGTAAAGATAAAATTAATGCTGGGTATATCATTGTTGACCCTCATCCTTTTCTTAATCTTCATGTGTATTAGTTGTTTCACTTTCTCCCAAGTACAGAAGAAGAGGTAAGTTTTCATAACTCTGGATGTAAGTACTTGAGACACATTATGAGCAATTCTCTAACATTTTATCATTTAGATTATCCTACAATAGACACAAAAGGTAATACATTTTTTTTCAGGTAACTTGTGATCCAAAGAAAACCATCTACAACAATTCTTTTTATAAGCTCCAGGCATAGTACAACTTATTTCAGGTATCAGTACTGGTCTTAGTGCCCACACATGCAAATACATCCAGCATTTAACATAGTTCCAAAGTCTCTACCATGACTAATATAAAGACAAAATAATTCATCTTTTTACCTTTCCTCCAATCATAGGAGAGTGATTATGGGTTGCCCTTTCCTCCCTTTTGCTCCCACTTTAAGCTACTTCTTTGTTCTTCAACACCAACAATTACATATATTCAAAGAATTCCCTTTTTCCATCTCCCCTTGCCCATTGTTTATTTTTTTTTAATTTACTAATGAAAATGTCCCTTGTTTCCAGAGACTCGGGTATTTGTCAATTAAAAAAACCCCATTGTTTCTTTAAGGTTCTATTTACAAGTAAAGGTATTTAGTGATACCCTCTTTCTATTAAATGAATGATCCTGGCAACAAATTCTAAGTTCATACTTGTTCACAATTCAAATTTGCTTTACTTTGTTAAAATTGGTTTATGTGCATACCAAAGACCCTAATCAAGTTTTCTTCTCCTGTAGAAATTTCTAGAATATTTTTGATTTTTAAAAGTAAGCATTTTTTGAAAAGATGTGTCCATTTTATTGAATAGCAAGTTCAGATATGAAATCTAATTTCCCCCACTTTATAAATAGATTTGTTGTAGTTGTTGAGCTCAGTCATGTCCAACTCTCTGTGGCATCACTTGGGATTTAACTTGCCCAGGGTTACACAACTAGCTAAAGGTAAGAAAGGGAGAGGACCTGGGAGAGAGGATGTGAAGACTTGGTATGGAGATGGAGAGGAAATAGTTTAGAGGCTGGGGCATAAACAAGAAAAGAAAATCAGACCCCAGCTTTCTAGGAACTGGAATCCAAAGTTCCCTGGAGAGTGGTGGGGAGGAAGGAGAATACTGGCCAAAACGCAGGCAGTATGGTGTAGAGATGTCTGGGAAAGAAGGTGGCATTGCTAAGTCATTGTAATTACAGAAAGGCCAGAATGTAATTACAAGATATTAAACTAAATGTAAAGATGCTTTACTGCCCCTAACGTTGCATGTGTGAATGCTTTTCTCAAGAAATTGAAGGGAATAAGCTGACTGGGTACCAGAGCTTTATTTATTTATTTTTTGTGGGACAATGAGGGTTAAGTGACTTGCCCAGGATCACACAGCTAGTAAGTGTCAAGTGTCTGAGGCTGGATTTGAACTCAGGTCTTCCTGAATCCAGGGCCAGTGCTTTATCCACTGTGCCACCTAGCGGCCCCATCTCAACATAGTTTTATACATATTTTAATAAGTGTCTATGCTTCAGACTATTTAAAAGAGCAAACTATTTGGACAATCAAGATAAAAATAACTAAGCCCTAGGGAAAGATCTCAGTTCTGAGAGATTCCAACCTCTAGAAGGCTTTGTAAAAGGAGATATCTGGGGGAGGAGGCGATTTTCACTCTCTCCCATCAGGCCTGGCATCCAGAAGTTTGAGAGTTCGTAGGTTTAAAAGCATATGAAACACAACTGAGTGAGCAGAAACATTTACTCCAGATATGGATACAAAATGGCAATCACTCTAAGGAAGAAATATCTTCATGAATTAGGGTCTTTAGCATCAGAGAAACGAGGTCACTATGGAGAAGAGCAGACTGTGGGAAACTAGGTAAGCAACTCAACCAGTAGAGATGCTAAACCCAAGGGGAAGTATTGAAAGACTTTATGTAGAGAAGAAAGGCCTCTTAGTCCCCGAATATAAACTGTTAGAGATACTTTTATCACATATGTATGCAGCACTACCATCATAGTCTCAAATTTAAGCTTTTTCTTCTCATGATTACTACATGTATTTGTGGAAGATTGCACAACATATTAATAGGTCGGGGGGAATATTTGTAGCTACCATTTTTTACTTTGACACCTTTTGTTAAGGAGACCGCCCTGTGAGGACCCAGCCTGCAACCTGTGAGAGCAAGCTCAGGAGTTGTTTTAAAATTTTTAAATTTCCTTGTATTAATCTTTATTATTTAGGGTTCAGGGCCATTTTTCCTAGTTAGGAGGTCATTAAGCTGACTGAAAACTATTATATTCCTGAAATAAGAAGACAAAAGGGAGGTGGGACTTTCCAAAATAATTTAACTTGCTTGACTTGTGGAAGGATCACCCTTGCTCTGACCCTTTGGACATCTTTGTGGCATGTAAATCTTCCCCTCTCCCCCAGTGTAAAATCTCAGTATTGGAAACTTAACTTCTCACATGTAAGACTAAAGTAAAGGTCTGTGTGATTTTATGGCCTATGAGGAGAGGAATATGAGACTTTGCTAAAAAGCATTTAATCTGCTTCTCTGATGTTTATAAAAAAACTTTGTTAGAATCTTAATCTTTGTTCAGCATTATCTTTTTTGAGTCCTGAACCTATTCTTAAAAGCATAATTAAGCTTCTGTTTTAACATCTGGAATCCCTGTGTTGTGATGGGATTTTTTGACAGCGGTTACCTATCCCATAAACTCTGTGGGAATGTTTCCTGTAATAGGAAGGAGGTTTTATTTGGCTCAAAGCTAAGATTTCAATGGTATGGGGAACTACTGGTTAGAAAACTCCCCCTGCTAACACCAACCAGCAATTGCTCTGCAACTTAGAAAAATTGCTTGGAGCATCGAGAGGTTCAATGATTTACCCAAGGTCTCACTGGTAGGACTTGAATGTTGGTTTTTCAATCTCTGAGGTCAGTGAACTATTCTCTTTTCCTGCCTGCCTCTCAAATGGCATATATCTTTCATACTTCCTTTTCACATATACATATAACATAAAAATATGATTTAAAAAACTATGCAGTGTTCTTTTATTCTGAGAGAAAAATTCTTCATATTTCTGATTATTTTTTTTGTTAATAATGTTTCCTTTTTTGATGCCTATTAACAAGTTGAATATGGGTTTCATTTCCTTTGGCATCCTGTGTGGTATGCTGATTGGAATTTTCATGTGATTTTAACAATTCAGGGAAATGTCATACAATTTCCTGAAACATGACACTTGAATTCTCTCAACACTTTTCAGAGACCCAGTAATTCTCAGGTAATCTTTCTGGCTCTTTCTTCTTGTTTTATTACTTTTGTTTAAAGAGTTCTTAAATGTTCATCTAGTTTGTGTTGTATTATGAGTTTATTTGCTATTTTCATGCCACTTGTACTATTTTCTCATTCACCAAAACATCTTAGCAAATATGTAGCTTTATAATACTTTATTTATTCTAAATTATTGTGATTTTTTCTTGTTCCTCCTTTGCTATTTTTAATTCCATCTTTGTTAATGTCAAATCTGTTACTTCTTCTATTGAACTTATTATCCAATAATAGATGTAATTTCTATTCTGGAGGTATATTAATTTTTTTCTTTTTGGATTTTTCTCCCTGGTTTCTTTTTTATTTATTTTTTTATTTTTTTGGCAGGCAATGGGGGTTAAGTGACTTGCCCAGGGTCACACAGCTAGTAATTATCAAGTGTCAGAGGCCAGATTTGAACTTAGGTACTCCTGAATCCAGGGCCAGTGCTTTATCCAGTGTGCCACCTAGCTGCCCCTTCCCTGGTTTCTTTTAATCCATGATATTTATTCACTGTGTTGGAGCTTTAATTTTTTATTTACTAAGTTTTCTACTCTTTCTCTTGTGTGCAAAGAATTTTTTCATGAAGATTTTGTTACCATTGTTGTTCTTGAACTTTATTTGGTCTATCTGCAATTTTTTGGCAAGGATATAGGATTATATAACTAGAGTTGAAAGGGATCTTATAGTTCACGTACTGTAAGATCATGACAATAGATGAGTACATGACTACAGATGAGTAAACTAAAACCTGGAAAGGTTAAGCAATTTGCTCAAGGTCATGAAAGGTAAGTGGTAGAACTGTTATTTGAATCTCAGCCTTCTAGCTCCAAAGCCTTTCTGCTCTACCATGATGCACAGTGAGAGAGGAAGACTATCTTAGATCTCTCATTCTACACACGTTTAGGAACTCTCCAAGCTACAAAAATCTTTCCAGGAATTCAGCTCATTTCCCCCTAGGAATGAGAATGCTTATCCCATGTGAGAAAATGTTTTGGCTTCCCAGAAAATAGTGCCTGCTCCTTTTATATATATTTTAAGCATTCTTCTTTGGGGTGTTTAAGTGGAATCCTGCTTTAAAAGAAGAGTGATTCTGAACTTAAATAGAATAGTATTTCACAGAATCTCAAACTAGACACAAATTTTTATCTAGTGGTTATTGGAGACAAAGGTTATGAATTATTTCTTAAATGGCAACTTGTTTTTGTATTTCCAAAATTTCCTCTTTAACTAGAAAAACATTCAGAGATATGGACAACAAACCTTTCCTTTCAGATTTATTTGTTAGATGCATATTCTTTCTTTCTACTTAAAGGAAATATATTTAAATCAGTTCTGCATTAGGTGATTATTCAATTAAAATGATTTATTTAATAGAACAAGTTGATGTCAAGCACCCTAGTGGATTTCTTTTACAGTAATTCTCTCTCTCTCTTCCTTTCTCTCTCTCTCTCCCTTCCTCCTCCCTGCCCCCTCTTATCTGCTGTACAAATGTGAGGGGGTATACCTGCTTCTCTATTCCACAATACAATTGGTCCTGCTTACTTAGCTCCCTTTAATTAAATTTCACTGTAAATGTTTCCTATGGCATTTTATTAAGCACTTCTTAAATTATAATTGTTTTGTTCAGTTATAGGACACTTCAGTCTCAGAAGCATTTAAGTACTCAGGCTAAAATAGCAGCAAAAAGTCACATGAAGTCAAATTTTTCATTTGCATGGTGGCATAAAGTATGATTAGATCAAGAAGCTATGATGAATTAAATAGCCAACAATAAAATATTGGCATCAAAAGATCATACTGAAGTATTAACTAGTTAATTCTATTTTCAGTTCCATATTCTCTCCCTCCTACCTCCCTGCCTTTTCACCTCTTACTGAGAAAGCAAGGAAAACAAAAACCCTCTTACAAACTTGTATAGTCAAGTAAAACAAATTTCCACATTGGCTATGTAAAAAAAAAAAGTCTCAGTCTGGAGGTGGGTGTCATGTTTTATCTTGAACCCTCTGGAATTGTGGTTAGTTGGTATGTAGATTAGCGTTCTTAAGTCTTTTCAAGTTGTTTATTTTTATAATGTTGCCGTTATTGTGTTAAATGTTTCTTTCTTCTGATCCCTTTATGTCAGTTGTGATTGAATTTAAGGGTTAATATATTTATACCCATGAAATCTAGCCTTTAAAAATTTCTTCAAAAGCAGTTACTCTCAACAGGAATGAGCATCATGTGCTATATTAACAACAGTCCAAATACTCTTGATAATACTCTTGATAATAAGGAAAAATGATTGGCTCCCCTCTACCTAATGGTGTGGCTCATGGAACATGTAGTAAATTGTGGAAAAAACAAAGTAGGCGTTGGGAAAAATATAAATGCTTTATATAAATGCAGCAGAGGGTTAGAAATAAAAGGAAAGTATCTTTAAAGTTTTTGGGGTCATTGATTTAAAGCTGGAAGGGGCCTTAAAAATCATTTACTTCGGGGCAGCTAGGTGGCCAAGTGGATAGAGCACAGGCCCTGGAGTCAGGAGTACCTGAGTTCAAATCCATCCTCAGACAATTGACACCTACTAGCTGTGTGACCCTGGGCAAGTCACTTAACCCCAATTGCCTCACACACACGCAAATATATATATATATATATATATATATATATATATATATAATTTACTTCAACTGCCTTATTTTGTGAATGAGGACAATGAAGCCCATGGGGGTTCAATGATTTACCCAAGGTCACATTGGTAGTAAGTAGAATTTTGTTGTTGTTGAGTCTGGTCCAATTCTTCGTGACCCCATTTGGAGTTTTCTTAGCAAAGACACTGGAGTGGCATGCCATTTCTTTCTCCAGCTCATTTTACAGATGAGGAAAGTAAAGCAAACAGGCTTAAGTGACTTGTCCAGGGTCACATAGCTAGTAAGTTATCTGAGGCCATATTTGAACTCAGGAATATGAGTATTCTTGATTCCAGGCCTGGTGGTTTATCTACTGTACCACCTAGCTGCCAAGTAAGTAGAATAACAGGATTCTGATAAAAGTGCCTCTGATTGCAATCCAGTGCTTTTCCACCACAGTGCTGCCTATCTGTGAATAGAGTACTAGGTCTGGATTCTGGAAGACCTGAGTTCAAATTCAGGCTCAGACACCTGCTAATTGTGTGACTCTGAACAAGTCACTTAACCTCTGTCTTCCTCAGTTTCCTCAATTGTAAAATGAGAAGAATAATAGCAACTACCTCCCAGCATTGAAGAGGATCGAATGAGATAATACTTAGCACAGTGCCTGGTACATAACAGGTATTTAATAATTGCTTATTTCCTTCTTTCCTCTTCTATTTTAATGAATGCCTAAATTTTATACTAGACTTAATACTTATGTGAAAAATAACTTTAAATGTATTTGTTAGTTGTAGAATAATTTCAGAATTAAAAAAAAATCTAAGGTTATATTCATATGCACTGTCCTATTTGAAGAGCTTTACTGTTTGATTCTATCAAAATTGTTCTTTCAAGTTTCCTTGTTTAGAGACAAGCTTACCATGGAAGGTAGCATGGGTGGTACCATTGGAAAAGCACTTGCTCTTGAGTCAGAGGAGCTAGGTTTGAATCTTGCCTTTGATGCTGATTATCTGTATAACCTAAGGAAAGTTACTAAATCTCCCCTAGGTCTCAGTTTCTTCAACTGTAAAATGAGGGAATTGGATTAGATGGTTTCTGAGGTCCAATCTAGTATTAGAGCTATGAATACTTAAATGATGAATTGAATATATATATATATATATATATATATGTGTGTGTGTGTGTGTGTGTGTGTGTATACACATACACACAAGAGAAAGAGGAAAAAATATAGGTTTGCTAAATATTAACATTTAAGTGGCTTGGTTTAAATTTTTTACATGGCTCCCCAATATTCTGATCAAATTTTATCTATTCTAGGTAAAAAGAAATTTTAGTATTTTCTGATAAAGATAGATATTATAATTATTACTTTATAATATACAATTACTCTAGTAAATTTTTATAGATTGAATATTTGTATTGAGTATTATACTGAAAAAAAAATTTGCTGAAGTTTAAGAATGTTTTAGCTGTTCTGAAAAGGCTCATAAAATCAGAGATGGTTTGGTGAAATATATCAAATGTCTTCTTTTTTTCCAGTCCTAAAAATAAAAGATTTAAAAAAAAAATTTCCATCAAACCTGAACTGGCAGTGATGTCTTATTTTCGACCAGCAGAAGGTGTATCAGAAACTTCCTTTTCTAAAAGTGCAGCTAGTAGTACATTTTGGGGACCTGCATCTTTAGACTTTAAAAGAGGATCTATGAAATCAATGAACATGTCAGAGGTGGCAGCTACAGTACCATTTCTACACGAAATGGATGCGGAGTGCATGAAACTAGAGTTCGACAATGAACCAACCAGTGTTGAGGCACACAGTATGGAGATACCCAGTGAAGAGTTACCCAGTGCAAAGGCTGAAGATAGCTGAAAATAAACAATTTTTTTTTCATAAAAATAAAAATGATTTATCTTTGTGAACCATTCTTAAAATTGTGTGCCTTGGAGGAGTTATATTAGTATTTTGATGGGTATTGTAGGCAGAGTGACCTCTTAATCTCTGAATCATATACTGTTAGATCAGGAAGATAATTTAGTAGTTATCTAATCCATAAGCTCCACCCATTCCACACAACCATTTTACAGGTGAGATAACTGAAGCTCAAGATGTTAAGCAAGGGCAGATACATACTTAGTATATGATAGAAGCACCATTTAACCCAAGAGAGAATCCTAATTCAGTATTCTTCCCATAAGGGCAGCTAGGTGGCACAGTGGATAGAGCTCTAGCCCTGGAGACAGGAGGACCTGAATTAAAATCTCACTTCTGACAATTGCTAATTGTGTGACCCTGGGCAAGTCATTTAACCCCAGTTGCCTTAAACATCCAGGGCCATCTCCAGTCATCTTGATATATATCTTATTACTGGACCCAGATGACAGTGGAGGAGAGATTGAGGCTAGTGACCCTGCACAGCCCTCCCTCACTTAAATCCACTTCACTTCAAGTCATGACATCACCCTGGTATCATGATCCTCTTTGAGAATGAAGGACAACCATATGTGTGTATGTATGTATGTATGTGTGTGTATGTATGTATATATCTATGTTTATGTATATGTGTATATATTCTTTCTACAAAATTACACTGCCTCCCTACAATGACCTTTTTTCACTCTTTATCCTTCTCAACCTCTTTGTAGCATTGCACTCATTCTTTCCTCTTTGGCTTCTATGACATAAAACACAGCTGATTTTATTTTCTAAATGGGAAATTTCTCCTCCTCCTTTAACATATGATTAAGGGTACCCAAGGCTATGTTGGAATCAGCTCAAACAGTATGGAAAGAGCCACTTGTTACATTTATTTTTTGCAGGGCAATGAGGGTTAAATGACTTGCCCAGGGTCACACAACTAGTAAGTGTCAAGTGTCTGAGGCCGGATTTGAACTCAGGTCCTCCTGAATCCAGGGTTGGTGCTTTATCCACTGTGCCACCTAGCTGCCCCCTGTTACATTTTCAATGTGAGCAATACCTAAGAAATCAGCTACAAATTGGGGTTTGATTTATTGTTTTGTTGATTGTCCAGATTTAAGAAAATGACAGAGATAATGTTAATAATGTTATATAATATAACATATATAATGTTATATAATATAACATATATAATGTTATATAATATAACATATATAATGTTATATAATATAACATATATAATGTTATATAATATAACATATATAATGTTAATAAAACCCAAAAGTGTGTCCTGCATACATTTTTAGTTATTAAACATTTACCCACACATCCCTGGCTGTGTGCCCATTCTCCAAAGTGGTACTTGATATTCTTTCTTCTAAACTTTCATGATGATCCCATTCATATTACTTTAACAATGAGCTCTGTACAGATGACTCCTAAATCTATATTCACAGTTTGGTTCTTCTGAAGCTTTAGATTTACCTTTCTAACTGTCTATTGGCTATCTCCAACTACATGTCTCATCAGTACCTCAATATATCTAACTGAAATTGAACTCAACATTTCACTCTCCAAATCCTTTCCTGATTTCCCTAATTTTGTTAGTGGTACCACCATACTCACAAATATCTATGTATCTATATCTTTTAACCTCCGATATAAAATATTTCTCATTTTTTCTCCATTTATCAATCATACAACGTATATTTGTTTTATCCTCGTCAGGATCTCTCCCAACTGATCTCATCTTAGTATTCCTACAGCCACCATCCAGCTCCTCATAGTCTTTCATCTAAACTATAACTACAGCAATAACAGGTAGTCTGGCCTCCAGTAAATGCACCCTACCTTATTTAGTTCATTCTATATACCACATTTAGATTGGTCTTCTTCATAGACAACTTTATTTTATTACTAAAAACACTTCAATTTTCCCTACTAATAATAAGGATTTGTTAAACAAATAAGTTAACAAAATCCCTTGGTCATGAATATCTATTTATTTATCCAACTCTTTTTTTTTTTTGAGGGGGAATGGGGGTTAAGTGACTTGCCCAGGGTCACACAGCTAGAAAGTGTCAAGTGTCTGAGGCCGGATTTGAACTCAGGTACTCCTGAATCCAGGGCCGGTGCTTTATCCACTGCGCCACCTAGCTGCCCCCAACTCTATTTTTTTTTTAAAGATTTATTTGTTTGTTTGTTTAGCTATCTATCCATTTATTTATTTATTTGCTTCTTCATTTATTTACTTATTTGTTTCGGAATTTTCCCCAAGTTTCATGTAAAAAAATGTTCACATTGATTTTTAAAACTGTATTCCAAATCCTCTTCCTCTCTCCCTCCCCCTTAAGAACTCAAGCAATTCAATATAAGTTATACATGTGCAGTCATGTGAAATATTTCCACATTAGGCAGGTTGTGAAAGACTAACCAAAAAAATATATACTTCAATCTGTATTCAGATATCATAGGTTCTTTCTCTGTAGATGGATTGCATTTTTTATAAGTTCTTCTGATAGCATCCTGCTCATCATTTCCTACAGTTCCAGCCTAATCTTATCCCACAATTTGTTCAGCCATTCCCCAGCTGATAGGCATCACCCCAATTTCAAATTCAACTTTTTAAAAAATCTCTTTTAGGATATCAACCTAGTAGTGGTATTGCTAAGTTGAAGAGTATGCATGGTTTTATAGCCAGGTCACAGTTCCAAATTGCTCTACAGAATGTTTGAATCAGTTTACAAGTTTACCAAGGGTATATTAATGTCTCATTTTCCCCATATCCCCCACAACATTTATCCAATCCAATAGGTATGAGGTATTACGCAGAATTGTTTAGACCTGAATCTCTCCATTCAATAGTGAGTTAGAAGATTTTTTCATGTGGCTTGAATATTTATTTTTTAAGTAAAAGATATAGAGCAGGAACAGATAGATGATGCAGTGGATAAAAGCACTGGCCCTGGATTCAAGAGGACCTGAGTTCAAATCCAGCCTCAGACACTTGACATTTACTAGCTGTGTGACCCTGGGCAAGTCACTTAACTCTCATTGCCCTGCAAAAAAGAAAGGAAGGAAGGAAGGAAGGAAGGAAGGAAGGAAGGAAGGAAGGAAGGAAGGAAGGAAGGAAGGAAGGAAGGAAGGAAGGAAGGAACAAAGAAAAAGAAAGAAACAAAGAGATACAGAGTAATGTTTTAAGTGGATAATTCATCACTTGTGAATAGGAATGAAAAATAATGTAAAAGGACTTGAGAAATGATGATTTTATCTTTAAGCTAGGACATCTAAGGACATATTAAAAGATTTTCCATAGACTGGTAGATCAATTGTCCACTCTAGAGGTGGGACTAAATTATTCATGTCTAAGGAATTTCTGTTACTGAATTCTTGCAAGTTCAAACTGAGCTGCCTTCTCAAAACCAGGAATGAGATGGAAGATAATTGTTTCATATTCAGTCTATCAATATTGCATTAAATATTCCAGTAGAAGAGAAAGAGAAGGTCGTTAAGAAGTGTAGCAAATAAGGTAATGTATAAAAGTAAACATCGTAGCCTCATAGAATATTAGCAATGAAAGGAATATTAGGGATTATCTATTCAAACTGTCTCATTTCATAGATGAGGAAGCTGAGCCCTGGAGTTGGTATCAGCTGACATTCTATGTATCAGTCACTGCTCTAAGGGCTGGGAATACCTAGCAAGGAAAAGGCCAGCCCCTGCTCCTAAGGAGCTCACAGTTTAAGGGGACTTGCCATAATGGGACTACTTGTGACTAGCCCAAGGTCACTCAGCTAAAAAGTAACAAAACTTCTGGATATCCAGACTTCTACTTCTACCATGATATTGGAAAGGCAATAAGACATGTGGGAAAAGTGGGGGACTTGAAGAGATCTGAGTTTGAATCCTGGCTCTGGAACTTTCCAGTTGTGTGTTATTAAGAAAATTACTTGACTTTTTTCAACCTCAGTTTCCTCATCTGTAACATGAGGATAATAATATTCACAACATTTAAACAGCAGGGTGATTGTGAGAAAAGCCTTAAAACACTATATTAATGCAAATTATTATTGTTACATTGATACAGCTTCCTTTCTAAATGTTAAGGCAGGCAGGCAGGAACAATGATGATGATGACTTTCATTTGTACAATGCTTTATGGTATATAAAGTACTCTCACGTGAACTATCTCATTTGAGATGCATTCTTTAACATGATGTCTTAGGAGGTGTGTGGTGTGTCCCGGTAGTGGGTGGGGGGCGGGGTTGTTTGAGAAAGAGAATTCCTAAGCAGTAGCATCCAAGGGACACCTACCCATTCCAGAGTTTATAATCTCTAAATAAGATGGCTGGTCCATTTTCAAGATGTATGACAACTTTTCTTAAGCAAAGGTATCCTGAATCTATTTCAGCCTGAAAGTATATGGACCCCAGAAATAGGATCCTGAACCTGGAATCAGAGTTCTTCAATTTTTAGAAGAAGGAGGTTCTTTTATAGATACATATATCTCCAAGCATTCTATAAATACTACCTATTTCAAAGGTTCTAAGAGAAGTTGTCCCAAGATCTAGATTTAGGAGTTAGGAACCTTCTTAACTCATCTTTGATTTTTTCTCAGCCCCTCTCCATTTTTCCGTCCTCTAAATTTTCTTTGTCTTAGCACAACTGGCTCTAAGAAAAATTGTTAAATTAGCCGAGGCCATAAGAAACTTCCTGCATCCAACTCTTGCTTTGTCTTTGCCTTCTAAACCTTAACATTCTAGCTAATTTGACTACACCATTACATAGTTGACTCATTGAGGTTACAAACCATTAAAACTTTGGATTCTTTTCAAACAAATGGCTGTCTAACCATTTCTGTCCCCTTCTACATTGTTTAAACCCAAGTAATAGATTTATTATATATCACAATTGAATTTCATCTTACTAGAATCTGTCCAATGCTCTAGCCTGTCGAGGTTTTTAGATTCTATTATCTATCATTATAGCTTTCCCTTACAACTCTATCATTTGCAAATGTGATAAGTATATCATCTATGCCTTTATTTTAAGTCACTGATAAAAATAATAACCCATCCAGGATCAAAAAAAGATCCCTGGGGCACTCTGCTATAGACCTTCTGCCAGCCATACAGAAAGCATTAAGAACTCTTTGAATATGACAATTCAACCAGTTAGAATTAGGATCCATCTAATTAATTTTATTATTATCTAATATCTTTCCATCTCCTCCCAGTATCCCATGCTTTTAGCCTGCCTAATCAGATATACAGAAAACAAAATATTCATTAGTTCATTTGCCTAACTGTATTATACTTCATTTTCCTCGTGAAAGAACCCACTTTGTCAATGACTATCACTTTCTCTGCAATTTATAGTCTTTATTAATGCGGTGCCTGGGTCACTAATGGATTAAGTGCCTTGCCCAAGGTCACCAAGAAGTGTCAGAGGCAGAACCTGAACCCAGATCTTGCTGACTTTGAGTCCAGTTCTCTATTCACCATGCCATGCTGCCTCTTGTTATACCTAAGACAAATATATATATATAAATATGTACATGTGTGTATATATACATACACACATGTATGTCTGTATATATAGGTGTGTATATGTATGTGTATGTATATATGTGTGCGTGTATATACATACACACACACACACACACACACACATATATGTAGCAAGGACTACCAAGAGAGGGCATAGGTTAATCCAAATTAATTCCTAACATAGCACTTTCAGGAATTTTGGCATCTATATTTAGGTGTGAAAAAGATTTCATTATATCCTTCAACTCACATGATTTAAGTAATCTACTCTGTTTATGAGGAAGGCCAGTTTAGCTTCATAAGGATAGTTCCACAGAAGGTCATTGTCAAGTTTTCTCAGGAGATTCAAAGTCCTTCAGCTATTATTATTATTATTTATGTTGTTCTCCCTAACTCTCACTTTTGGCTTCAGTCTCTCTCCTACACTTTTCTTAGGTGTTAGCCATGCCCATAATTTTACCATAATTAGAATTCCTTTTTTTTTACACACCACTTTCTTCAGGCTTTTTCTTCCCACTTTTTCCCCCCGCAGGGAAAACCCTCCCTTGCTTCCTCTTCCCATTCCTTTGTCTTCTCAGGGTTCTGCTCCTCTATCTCATGATTAGGCAAGAAGGCACTGAAACTCCACCCCTGAGAAATAATAAATCACATAAGACCCAGGTGTAAGCACTAGCTAACATCAGGGCAGTTATTGCTTTTGTGGGGGTGGTGGTCCTAGTCTGCTAGTGATTTTACTGACTCCTGTTTGAAGAGTCAGGTTGGCTACTTTGTAATACCAGCTGCTCTTTTGAAAACCAACAGGCAGGGGACTGGTGCCAGCATTTCTAATGTGATTTGTGTAGTGTAAATGTGTATTAAGTGACAAAGATTTTGGGAAGATAGGTCATTTTGAGGGCATTAGTGAGGAGGGGAGGTTGCTATATGGTGACAGAAATACCTTACCTCTGTGTACTCAACAATAAATAGCCATTGGGGGTTATTTCAAAGGAGGCCTGGCTGACTCCTCATTAAGGATGTTGTTCCCTAATAATTCTGGGCTTATTACTTTGTTTAGAGATAAAAGTATACAATATTCTCAGAATATCATAGATCTAAGGGGCTTTAAAAATGAAAAAATAACGTGAATAGCATCAGTATGAATTATATGCATAAACTCATTTGTAATCCCTATGTATAGTTTTTTGTTTGTTTTTGCAGAGTAATGAGGGTTTAGTGACTTGTCCAGGGTCACACAGCTAGTAAGTGTCAAGTGTCTGAGGCTGGATTTGAGTTCAGGTCCTCCTGAATCCAGGGCCAATGCTTTATCCACTGCGCATATGTATAGTTCTTTTGGACGACTCAGTTCTCTCATTTGGAGTCATATTTAATTGACCCTTTCATTATTTTCCCCTATAGAATGCATTAAGATTATACATGTTATACTAGCCCTGTTCATATGAAGGGCTTAATGTTTGAACTAAACTGTCAGAAAAGATTAATTGCTATAGAAAAGAAATGGATTTGCACCATTTAATAATTCTATCCACTACCAATTCAATCTTTGTCATGGTGTAGTAATTCTGATTTCCTGTAGAGCATTTTATTTATTGAGGGCCTAGGAGGGAGGAAGGAGGGGCAGAAAGGGAGAAGTAGAGCACTATTATTTTTTGGAGATCTAATTCCACTCCCACTTTTGAGATTTTCTTTCTTCTAATGCCCTCTTATTTTTTTTTAAACTCTCTTCTTCTGGCTATCCTTTTCTCCAAGGTGAAGGAGCATGTAGTCTATGCAGGTTGGTTGGTGAAACCATTCCTCCCCATCTTGGAGTTCCCAGAAAGTGTAATGTTTGGTTGGTTGACTTACTTCTCTGAATCTGTAGACTGTCCCATTAAAGAGATGTGCTTATTTGAAGTGGCCTAACTTTTTTTTTTATGTATTTGTTCTTTTACTTAATAGTATTTTATCTTTTTCCAATTACATGTAAAGATAATTTTCTTCTTTTTTTAAAATTTGAAGTGGCCAGGGGTGGCTAGGTAGCGCAGTGGATAAAGCACCGCCCCTGGATTCAGGAGTACCTGAGTTCAAATCCGGCCTCAGACACTTAACACTTACTAGCTGTATGACCCTGGGCAAGTCACTTAACCCCAATTGCCTCACTAAAAACAAAACAAAACAAAACAAAACAAAATTTTAAGTGGCCTAACTTAAAGCAAGGAACCAAATGACAAATTAACATCATTTGTGTCCTTTCCTGGATTCTTTACTTCCAGCCTTGTCTTCCTGATAAATGCCCTTCCCTCTTCAATTGAATTCCATTTTCTACCCTTGATTCCCAGCTAAGAAACAAAAAGGAACCCTCTAGAATATATGTTTGCTTTTTTTTTTTTTAACTCATAGCTTCTAACTGGCTAAAACACCCACTCGATTTCAATTGTTTTCCTTAGGCTGTTAATGGGTCTTCCCCAGATTGTGTGAGCCTACCTCCTTGCAGCTGGAAGCACTCTCTTCCTCATCTGATCTCATAGTATTTTATATTTTCCTAAGGGATTCATGTCTAATTTATACCTTTGTGTAAAACGTAGGGTTGTACATATAGGAATTTGCATTGTATATTTTGTGTGGTGTGTTAGCACCCCTACTAGATTTAAGGTTTGAGGATAAGTTTGGGGGGTAAAACAGTGCCATATTTTGCCATGTAGTTACAAAGATCAGTGACAGCTAAGAACCACAGGAGGCCCCTAATAAAAGTTTGGGTAAGAGCGGAACACACTTCTTTTACTGGAACAAGTGGACCCAAGCAATCTCAGATTTTCAAGAATCACCTTTGAATGCATTTTCACTGAAAAATATTTTGAGACAAGGAATGACAAACTTGTTTGTAAGAACTATCCCCGCCCCGCCAAGGAGAGATTATGTTGTGCCTCTAGGTAGAACTTAAAACACATCAGTGGAATGCTTGTTCCTTGGCATCACAGTTATTTATGGATGTGCTTGTAGGGTATGATGGGAACAGGTGTAAATTTGGGAGGGAGAGGAAAATAGAGAACGTTTTAAATTTTGGCAAGCACAGAACTATCGTGGTTTTAGTTAACACTGTGTCATCCATTCCTTTCTTAGTATCTGCCTCATCTTTAATAGGGTTTTTGTGGTTTTATCATGTCCCACTCTTCATGACCCCTTTTGGGGTTTTTTTCGTCAAAGATACTGGAGTGGTTGGTCATTTCCTTCTTCAACTCATTTTACAGATGGGGAAACTGAGGCAAAGAGGATTAAGTAACTTGCCCAGGCTCACACATTTCTAAATGCCTGAGGCCATATTTGAACTCTTGAAGATGAATTTTCCTGAGTCCAAGCCAGGGTTTGTTTGGTTATTTTCTGCAGAAGATTTTTAACAAAGAACGACTCCGGGGCAGCTAGGTGGCGCAGTGGATAGAGCACCAGCCCTGGAGTCAGGAGTACCTGAGTTCAAATCCAGCCTCAGACACTTAACACTTACTAGCTGTGTGACCCTGGGCAAGTCACTTAACCCCAATTGCCTCACCAAAAAAACCAAAACCAAAACAAACCAAAACAAAAAAACAAAGAACAGCTCCTCTTTTCCCAGGCCAATGAGACAGGAGATAAGGGAGCCAGGGACCAAAGTGCTTACACCTGATTCTCGGCCTCCCCGCAGGGTGGGGGGGGGGGGACGGCGCCCAGTTTTCCCAGAAGCTTTGAGAAGGGACCAGAGGTTTTGACCTCCTGTTACCAGAGGATCCCTAGAGAAGAGCAATCAGGGGTTGGACTTTTTGTTTGTTGTAACATTGAATGTTTTTATTGCTTTGAGTATTCCCTCATCCAAGGTGATATTGGAATAACAAGACATTAATGTAATTTTAAGAGAGGAGAAGGAAAAGGAGGCATGCTGTTGAAACTTGTGAGGTAAAGAAACTTGTGAGGCAGAACTATGTGGAGCATGGAGGTTAAAAGTCAACTTTTAAAATTTATTTATTTATTTAGAATTTTCCCCGTTACATGTAAAAAGGAAATTTTTTTCAAATAGATTTTTTAAAACTTTGTGTTCCAAATTTTCTTCCTCCCTCCCTCCCTACCCTATGAAATCAAGCAATTCAATATAAATTATACATGTGTAGTCATGTAAAACATTTCTACATTAGTCAGGTTGTGAAAGAAAACAGACAAAATACCTTTAGAAAGAGGAACTAACAAAAAAAATTATGCTTCTATCTGTACTTAGATACCATCAGTTCTTTCTCTGTAGATGGATTGCATTTTCATAAGTCCTTCTGATAGCATCCTGCTCATCATTTCTTTCACAGTTACTATTACTAACTGTATTCCCCTCCATCCTATTACCTCCCCTTCATATTTACTCTATTTTCTATCTTCTTTTACCCTATCCCTATTCAAAAGAGTTTTGCTTTTTACTGCCCTCTCCTCCAATCTGCCCTTCCTTCCTTCACTTCTCCCTTCCCGTATCCTCTTCCCCTCCTACAAAAGTCAACTATTGTTTAAAAATATACTTTATTGATGCCTTTTCTAATCACCCCATTTCATATTTTCCACTTCTTTTCTTGGAGTCTGAATACATATCTTGTGGAGCTGTTACCAGATGAAACCAAAATTATATCAAATTCATTTTCCTGGTAATTATCCAAATGCTTTTCCTTTTATATTGTTTTTCCCCTTAAAAAACACTATTGTATATTTACAGCCTAGAATCCTTTAACTTAAAAAAATGTTTTCCTACTTATACAAATTTCCTAAAAGGTTGATTTGAACTAGTTTAGGGTCATTAGGTTTCAATTCTTGATTTTGTTTATGAAAATTGCTATTTAAATTAATTTAAATCTGATGTTTAATTAGGAAATTTAATCATGATGGTGCATGATTAGGAGACATTTTAAAATAGTTCCAACAGTGGAAGAAGTAGGAAGAGGGCATTGACAATTGTACCCTCAGTTGATAAAGAAAAGGGAGAATGTATGGGGATTCCCAAAAGGCAGTAGAGATTTAGGAAGATGCATTGTTTCTAGACAAACCCTTTCTCTTTTTTTTCAACTTCTTGCCTACCATTGCAGATTCAGTAGATTATTTTTTGGGGGGGTTGGGGGTGGTATTATGTATACCATACCCCGGTAGAAAAGCTTGAGAATCACTTTATTTTTTTTGATGAGGCAATTGGGGTTAAGTGACTTGCCCAGGGTCACACAGCCAGTAACTGTTAAGTGTCTGAGGCTGGATTTGAACTCAGATCCTCCTGAATCCAGGGCTGGTGCTCTATCCACTGCGCCACCTAGCTGTTCCTGAGAATCACTTTTTAAAAGAAATATCAGTCTGACATATAGTCTTCCCTTCCTGTTAAAGCCTTAGGTTTAAAGGAAACATGTGATTTGCTTTTAGTTTTTTTTTTTTATCTTGTTCCTGGTTTAGGAGTATTACATTGGGCATGGGCAAAATTTAAACCTAATGAGAATGTCAGCATCTCCAGATAAGAAAACTGATGGCCTAATATTATTGGGTCTTTGGCTTTTTTGTTTTGCCAATTTTAAAAACTATTTCTTCTAATTGAATAATCTGGAACAGACCCAGCAGAGATAGTAAACTACTCCCTGTGTTCCATTTCATGTTTGAAAACAGTAATGCTCTTACTCCTAGAGGTATTTCTTACTCATCTCTAGGAAAATCTGAATATCAAATTAATTTTCCATTGATAGGTCTGCATAAAGACATGGAGAACTTGGAAAGACTCAACAAGGAAAATGAGTCAGTTAAGACTGAAGTTGAAGAGAATCAGAAGAAGCTTTCAAAGAATGATTTTGAACCTCAAAGTACTCTTGTTTCTGTCTTGTGGAATGACTTTCATTGTAGAAAAGATACTCCTGAAAATGGCAGACTCCAAAAAGGGTATGAGAACAAAGCAGTAAAGATCAAAGACTATCAGTTGCAGTCCAGGGAGTATGCCGTAAACCACAGTTGTCCAGCAACTGATGTTGAGTATGATTATTTGCTCAATTATTCTGCAGGGTTGGTTAATACAGCTAAAAGAAAACAGGATAAAATTGAAAAAGAGCTATTCTTGAATTTTACAAAGCTCGTGCCCAAAAGTCAGAATGAATGGCCCAAGAGACAAAGAAGCTTTCTTTCCCCTATAAAACTTGAAATAAATCTCCAGGAGTCTGATGATGATGAGCAATTCTATCAGCTATGTTGCAAAAGCAATTTCTCTTATATCTGGATGTCAGATTTTTTTTTTAATCTGTTAAAATGGGAAATCTGACTTTTCCTGGGTTTGCTGTTTAATCTGGAATTAAAACATGCATGCAACTGCATGCAAACTAGTTGAGTCACCTTTAGATATGTTCTCACTGTTTTTTTTCCAGTTACATGTAGAGATAGTTTGCAACATTTGTTTTTATAGGATTTCTAGTTTCAATTTTTTCTCCCTCCCTCCCCTCCTCCCCAAGGCAGCTAGCAGTCTGATATAGGTTATATATGTACAGTCACATTAAACATATTTCTGCATTAGTCATGCTGTGCAAGTAGAATCAGAGCAAAAAGGAAAAACCTCAAAAAAGAAAGAAAAATAAAGATAGCATGGTTCAATCGGCATCTAGATTCCATAGTTCTTTTTTTTTTTCTGGATTTGGAGAGCATTTTCCATCATGAGTACTTTGGAACTATCTTGGACCGTTGTATTGCTGAGAAGAGTTAAGTCCATCACAGTTGATCAACACACAATGTTGATACTGTGTACAGTGTTCTCCTGGTTCCGCTCACTTCACTCAGCATCAGTTCCTGTAATTCCTTCCAGGTTTCTCTGAAATCTGCCTGCTCATTGTTTCTTACAGCACAATAGTATTCCATTACATTCATATACCACAACTTGTTCAGCCATTCCCCAATTGATGGACATCCCCATAATTTCCAATTCCTTGCCACCTGTTCTCACTGTTTTAAGAAATACTGAACTGTGTAACTTTGGGCAAGTCATTTAACCCTCATTGCCCCACCAAAAAAAAAAAAAGAAAAGAAATACTGAAGGCAGTACACTTATCCCAACTCTTTTGTTAATGTCTTAAAATTCATTTGTGTAATACTACCTTAAGGATGAAAAGCATCTGATATTTTGGGACTGTTATATTATTATGAGTCTAACTATAGACATAATGATGGAGGAATACTACAGAGTCAATGAGACATGGTGTCAGCAACCCTAAGGGATTTTTGCAGGTGGTGGATTTTCATGGGAAAGGCTGGGAGAATGACTTTTAGCTAGGACTGAGATAGGATTCTCCTTAATTAATTTCCTCAATATGACATACAATGAAAACTATTCCATCTAGCTGATTTTAACCATGGCCCCCTGCAAATGACTAACTATACAACTTCTGCCTGGAGTGCACATGAAGCTTGGGGAAGCATTATTCCCCTAGAACTTTGTCCCTTATCTTTTTATGGCAAATTCCTATAATTGTATCATTTGATCAGCATGAACACAATAGGGGCTCTTCATCCCTAAATTTAGTACTACAAATGGGTTACTGGAGGGAGATGCAGGTATAAGATTTAAACTATTTAACCTAAAAATTCTACTCCTTTTTATATTCTAAACTACTAAAGTACATAAGCATCTGACTTCCTATTCTGTCTGCTAATAGTTATGAATTTTAAAACTGAATCTGAAACACCTTAAGTACAACTTATTTGACATGCATTCTTTTGTCATTAATTTCTTAAGTGTCACCTTAAGTCCTTTACTACAATTGAAGTTAATTTGGTAACTTTTATGTAAATTCATCGGTGGTCATCTTTTTATGAAATTACTTTAAATCCAGGGGTAATTATATTTGGACTTCCAAAATAATCTGGATTCATGGAAGTAAATCCACTGAAGAGGAACCCAAAAGCCCTTGCAAATACTATGGGCAATGCACAGTGGGATTTCTTTTATGAAGAACTCTCATGAACAGCTCTTTACTACTAACTCTGGATCCTGTAGTTCCTGGCTTTTTTCTTGGTACATCTCCTTTTTACCTATAGTCCTTTTGATTCTAGCCCTTGCCTCTTGAACAACTTGTTAAAGTCTTTCCTATCCAGGCTCAAGGCTTCAACCTCATGGCAGCTATAGCCCATGCCTATAAGTCTCTCACCCTCCAGACAAGGGCCTTCCCCCTACCCCCACCCCCATGATTCTTTGACCCTGTTCACCTTGTAGCAATTACAGAAGTAGAATCTTTGCTCCTTTTTCCCTTAGATATTAGAGAAAGGGGAAAATGATATAGGTCTGGCCTAATTCAGAGGTTTTCTCCTTGAGAAGCTAAACTAAAGGAAGGACACCCTTAAGAAGGGAGATAAGCCCATTAGTTGTGGCTGCTGCCTGATTGCTGGCAGGGGACAGAGATAACTAGAGAAGTCAGGACTTCATTCAAGCCTTTCCATCCCACCCCTCATTCAAGCTTTCCCCACCCTGAAAGAGAACTTTCCATAGTCAGGTGGTCTCCCCATCCCCCCCCCCCACCCCATATCTGTCCTTTATAAAGGCTGCAGCCTCCCTTCAGGTTGAGGAGAAAGGTGTCTCAGAGAATCATGTCTCTCAGCTACCTCCTTCCCTTGAGGCTAAGGCTTTGATTTCCCTCTTGGTCACTTTCTCTACAGACCCAAATAAAAGATCATTTTATTCAGATTGGATTGTGTGCCAGAGTTTTAATTCTTTAAAGAGCAATACCTAAAACAAAAACAAAAAACCAAACCAAACCAAACAAAAGAATTACTACCCCTACTGGGGGCAGCTAGGTGGCTCAGTGGATAAAGCACTATCCCTGGATTTAAGAGGCCTTGAGTTCAAATCTGGCCTCAGACACTTGACACTTACCAGCTGTGTGAACCTGGGCAAGTCACTTAACCCTCATTGACCAGCAAAAACCAAACAAAAACCAAAAACCAAAACAAACAAAAGAAACAAAAACAAAACAAAGAGCAATACCTAAGAACCCCCCCCCCACCACCACCTATTTCCCCTATAAGATATTTCTCCCCATGACAGGAGGAAACCCTAGAGAATAGGTTTTATAATCCCTCCTGTATGGGATGATGGACTTGGGTCAGTTTTATATGAGATGATTATGGATTTGAGTTAGATTAAACTCTGAGGATGAAGTCTGGAAGATACCCAGCTCCCCCACCCCACCCCCAGTATAGTAAGTCTCTATCTTTGCCTAAAAGTTTATTGCTTGTAAAGTTCTCACTGTCTCCTTTACCAATTAGCAGTATTTACTGCCTGTAATAAAAATCGTGTCTCCAACCAGTCTGCCTACCCCCTCTCACATGTCAGAACCCCAGTCCCTGTCATAGATTAATTGCAGTAAGATAAGGGAGCAATTTCTGCCTCCTCTTTTCTTTGACATTCTTCAGACTCATTACCCCGCCCCCCCTCCCTCTGTTTGACCTTGTTCCCCCTTCCCTTTTCCCCCTTGTTCTTGGAACACATATACATGTCTGCATAAATTGATCATGAACTAAGCATGTACTCTGGCTGAGACAGGATTGGATGTTAGATTGTGAGCTCACGCTAGTACACATGGGGACTTTCCTCCTCAAAATTACTATAAAAACCCAAAAGTTTGAATTTATCATTGTCACTCAGTCATTGAGTTTGCCCATTCTTGCAAGAATGTAATAAATCTGTCTCTGCTTGACTTGGTAGTCTCCTTGAGTTATTTGGGTAAACTGAGGCAGTTTGTCCCAAACACCTCCCTTTCCCTCCTTTCCCCCCTCTCCTCACTTCCCTGTACTGTGAACACAGGTACTCTATTTTTAAAATACTTTATTCTTTTATAATATTGTCATTATAAAAATGCAAAAACAGATTATAAAAACATTCCAGGACTCATCAAAATGAGAAAAGCCAATTAAATCCCCACCTCATTTCCTTAGGGTGTATCCACAGAGCAGACCAGAGTCAACAACCCCTTCTTCAGGCTCCCAGCTGCTCAAAAGAATATTCAATTGTACAATATGGAACATCAAGTGTGGAATATTCAGGGTTCCCCAGACTCCAGGGACAGGGCAAGTATAGCTCCACATGCCAGGGAAAGGACCACAGAAGCTTGGAGATAGAATGGCCTAGGCCTGGAAAGGCCTGCTCTGACATGGCTGAAGCCCTGCAGCAGGGAGGCCAGGGCATCTCTGCTGTGACCCTGCATTCCCAGAAGCGGGGTGGTCCCCCAGAAGGGGGAAGTGTGTCCTTCCAAACTCAGATGCACCCCCAACCCCAAAGCCAACCCTAAAGCCAGCCACAACCACAACCCCACCTCCAGGCACCTTCACCCAATGATGAAATGATTTACCAAGCAGAGCCCTGCAAAGACCTTCCATTCCTTAACACAAAGATGAAGAAAATGCTAGAATCACATATTTACCATGTGAACATTCGGCTGAAGTGGGGTCTACATGAAAAGGTGCTTGAATCCACCTACCTGTTTCAAGTAAAAAATCCCTTATGTTATGGGGGAAAATGGGGTACAGGGTTTGGGTTAGGGGTAAGGGTTCTTAGGAATTCTTTAAAGGATTACACCCTCTTGCACACAAAAATAGTTAGAATAAGATGGTAGTTTATTTAGGGGCAAGGGAAGGGAAGGGGGCAGGAAAGGGAAACCATGAAAGAAATCCTTGGACTTCTCATGGGGAGATAGGTATGGAACAAAGTACGTGGCTCTGAGGTACCAATCTCCTCGAGCAGGAGGCTGGTAGGTACTTTTATAGGGGGCTGATGGGGGTGGACCATCTGCCTGTGGAAAGTTCCTTTAATGAGGGAGGACCATCCCCCACTGGTGGTGGCTAGAGGAATTGGGTGAGGGGTGGCTATGGATCTCTCAAGCCATCTCTCCCTTCAGGACACAAAGGCCACAGCCACACCCAAACTTATCTCCCCAGGGATAAGGGAGATCAGAATGAAGGGTGGAGGTCCCAAAGCTAGCTCAGTCTGATCTGGTTCTGCTTATCTCTCTAGGCATATCTGTCCTCTGGTTTAGTTTCTCAATGAGAAGATTCCTTGATGTACCCCATGACACTTACATGGGTTTTCTTCCCCTACTGTAGGTACCCACCACCTGGGGACTTACACTAAGGTAGGGGAAAGAAACCCCCCAGCAACTCTGGGTAAGCCAGAGCAGCCTCAGCCATTGTTTTAGAAATCTTAGAGGCAGAGAAGAGTTCCAGGAATACTGGGAGGCAATTGTGGGAGGCACCTCAGGCTGGAGGGGACTGGGAAAAAAATACATTTTCCACTAGACACTCCTTTGTAGAGAGGAGACCCAGACAATACATGACTGATATGCGGTCTAGGAGGAAAATTTCAGAGGCAAATATGAAACATTCAGCTTCATTTTCAAGACAGAAGGACCTGGCCCCCAGTTTCTAGAAGCAACTTGATGGGCAGCTAGGTGGCACAGTGGATAAAGCACTGGCTCTGGATTCAGGAGGACCTAAGTTCAAATAAGACCTCAGGCACTTGACACTTACTAGCTGTGTAACCCTGGGCAAGTCACTTAATCCTCAATGCCCCTGCCCCCACCTGCCCCCCCCCCAATCAAAAAACAAAAAAAGAAGAAACTTTAAGAACAGGGAACAAGGGGCAAAGGACATTTTTTCCCTTGTCAAGGATAATGAGGAGAGACAAAATGCAGGCCAAAATTATTTGCCTCCTTAAGAAGCCATGGGTATTGAACAAGTTAGTGGAGAAGGTTTGGGGAATTCCCTAAAGAGTAGGAGAGTCTCCAGAAATGGTCCAAAAAGGACCACACCATTTCTATCATTGATTGAAAGAAACTGCAGTATCTGAAGACTCTAAAAGTCTTCATGTGAGGGTAAAAAAGAAATCCAGATGGCTGAAGAACAAACCCTCTCTCTTAGAATCCTGGATCCCCAAGATTTACATTGTGAAGTCTTTTTTTTTTTTTTTTTTTTTTTTTTGCAGGGCAATGAGGGTTAAGTGACTTGCCCAGGGTCACACAGCTAGTAAGTGTCAAGTGTCTGAGGCTGGCTTTGAACTCAGGTCCTCCTGAATCCAGGGCCGGTGCTCTATCCACTGCACCACCTAGCTGCCCCTACTGTGAAATCTTGAAAGCACAACTTACCAATAAGGAAGTGTTCATTGATTGAGTACAAGAACAGGGTGTGCCTGAGCCCCACACTACAAATTCTCTGGTTCAGGTCCATGCTGTTGATTTTCAGGCCACTGTGGACATGACAGGTGATCAAGTGCCTTGTCCTCTTGTGACGTGAAAAGGAAAAAGCCCCAACTTGAAGTACCATTCAGTCTAAAGTTACAGGCAAAAATGAGACCAAGCTCTGGACACAATCACAGAAAAAAGAGAGCCTCAACCCATATGTACAAAAATATTTATAGCAGGTCTCTTTGTGGTGGCAAAGAATTGGAAATCGAGGGAATGACCACTAGTTGGGGAATGGCTGAACAAGTTGTGGTACATGAATGTAATGGAATTTTATTGTGCAGTAAGAAACTGATATGGGGCAGCTAGGTGGCGCAGTGGATAAAGCACCGGCCCTGGAGTCAGGAGTACCTGAGTTCAAATCCGGCCTCAGACACTTAACACTAGCTGTGTGACCCTGGGCAAGTCACTTAACCCCAATTGCCTCACTAAAAAAAAAAAAAGTCTAAAAAAAAAAAAAAGAAAGAAACTGATATGGGGAAAATGGAGTAGGGGGTTCGGGATAGGGGTTAGGGGTTTGGGGTCCTTAGGAATTCCTCTTTAAAGAATTACACCCTCTTGCACACAAAAACAATAGAATAGGATAGTAGTTTATTTAAGGGCTGGGGAAGGGAAACCAAGAGAGAAATCCTTGGACTTCTTCTCATGGGGAGAAAAGCATGGCACAAAGTGTGGCTCTGAGCAGGAGAAAGGCAGATACTTTTATAGAGGTCCAATGAGGTGATCATCTGACTGTGGAAAGTTCCCTTATTGAAGGAGGAACATCCCCCACTGGTGGTGGCTGGGGGAGTTGGGTGAAGGGTGGCTGCAAATCTCTCAAGCCATCTCTCTGTTCCTCAGGCCACAAAGGCAGCAGCCACACCTAATCTTATCTCCCCAGGGGTGAGGGAGACTAGAATTAAGGGTGGGGATCCTGGAGCTAGCTCTGCTGCGATCAAGTTCCATTTATTTCTTTAGATGTGTCTGTCCTTTCAATTAGTTTCTCAAGGAGAAGGTTCTTTGATATACCCCAGAGAACTTCTGGGTGCTCTGGGCCCATAACAAAATGATGAGCAGGAAGATTTCAGAAAAATCTGGAAAAACTTAAGGGGAATGATGCCTAGTGAAATGAGCAGAACCAGGAGAGCATTGTTCACAGTAAAAATAACATTGTATGATGATGAACTGTGATGGAATTGTGTCTTCTTAGCAGTCCAATGTTCCACAATTCCAAAGAACTCATGATGGGAAATGTTCTCCACATCCAGAAAAAAAGAACTCTGGATTCTGAGTGCAGATTAAACCATACTGTTTCTACTTTTTGGTGTTTTTTTTTTCCTTTTTTGAGGTTTTTTTCCCTTTTGTTCTCATTCTTATTTCACAACATGACTAATGCAGAAATGTGTTTAATGTGATTGTACCTATATAAACCTATATCAGATTGCTTTCTATCTTGGGGAGGTGGGAGGGAAGGGAAGGAGGGAGAAAAATTTGGAACTAAAATCTTATAAAAACAAATGTTGAGCTTCTATTTCTAAGGAACACCAGATGGCGGATGACGCTGGTGCTGCAGGAAGAGCTGGAGGCCCCGGGGGGGGCCCTGGAGTTGGACCCCGAGGTGGCTTCAGCAGTGAGAAATGAGGTCAAGGTTGGGGCCACAGTCAAGGCTGGAGCCAAGGCCGCAGGGCAGAGGAGGAAAGGCTGAGGATAAGGAGTGGGTTCCTGTCACCAAGCTGGGCCACCTAGTCAAGGACATGAAGATCAAGTCTTTGGAGGAAATCTATCTTTTCTCCCTTCCTATTAAGGAATCTGAGATCAAAGATTTCTTCCTGGGGTCTTCATTGAAGGATGAGGTTCTGAAGATCAAGTCTGTTCAGAAACAAACTAGAGCTGGACAACGTACCAGCTTCAAGGCCTTTGTGGCCATTGGTGACTACAATGGCACGTTGGCTTGGGTGTCAAGTGCTCCAAGGAAGTAGCCATGGCTACTCATGGTGCTATCATTCTGGCCAAGCTGTCCATCATTTCTGTGAGAAGTGGATACTGGGGGGAATAAGATTGGCAAGCCTCACACAATGTCCTGCAAGTTCACTGGGTGCTGTGGATCAGTTTTGGTGCACCTGATCCCCACCCCTCCAGGTACTGGCATTGTCTCAGCTGCTGTGCCTAAGAAGCTCCTGATGATGGCTGGAAGTGATGACTGCTACACTTCTGCAAGGGGCTATACTGCCACTCTGGACAATGTTGCTAAAGTTACCTTTGATGCCATCTACAAAACATACAACTACCTAACCCCAGACCCCCATCAGGAATTCACTGATCATCTTGTGAAACTCACACTCAGTTATCTGTCCAGAGGACCCAGGCAGCTCTTGTGGCAACCACATAAGATGTGTTTTGGTTTTGGTTTTGGTTTTTTGGTGTTTTTTTTTTTTGCAGGGCAGTGAGGCTTAAGTGACTTGCCCAGGGTCACACAGCTAGTGTCAAGTGTCTGAGGCTCGATTTAAACTCAGTACCTCCTGAATCCAAGGCCAGTGTTTATCCACTGTGCCACCTAGCTGCCCCCAAGATGTGTTGGTTTTTTTTTTTTTATAAAAAAATGAATAAACTGAACTATGCCTGCTTAACAAACAAATGTGGAAAACTATCTTTACATGTAACTGGAAAATAATAAAATACTTGTATGTTAAAGCTAAAAAAAATTAGAGAGCCTCAGTAAACCTCCAAGAGACCAAGGAATGAAGGATGAAACACAGGGAAAGGACCCCAGTTCATTAAAAAGTCAGACCTCTGATAGTGGGTGCCCATCTCTGGGTCCTATGAGGGGAATTGTAGGTTTTCCAAAGCAGGAGGGAGTACCCCAGCACAATGGGAGCTTCAGTAAACCCCATATAGACAAAGGAATGAAGGACAAAGGACACAGAAAGGACCCCACTTCCCCTTACTCCGGGGCCCCCCAGTCTTCCCTAAGCACAGGCTATGTGTGTGAAGGACCAATCCTGCTGAACATCATTCCAAAAGTCTTTCCCTCAAATGATGGACTTCTCATCACCTCAGCCCCATTAACACCTGATGTTGATGAATCCTGTGCAGCCTTTTCAGGCTTCCCTCAATGGCAGAATTTCCAAGGGTTCCCTTATTGGTTGCTCAGGGGTTCCCAGCTGCAGCCCTTTCTCTGGGGACAAAAGGGAGAACAAAAGGGGACTCAGTTCATTCCTATGCCTGAGGAAAATCCATGGGACAATAAAACATCAAGGTGGCAGAAGAAGAACTTAGCTTTCTGAGCAGGCTACAAATGCTAAAACCCAGCAGCACCCAGAAGCTGATGAAGTTCACTCCTGAGCCCAAGTGCCCAGGATTCCCTGGAGACTCAAATCACAGACAAGAGTATACTCCATCTTTGCAAGGAGAAGGAATTGCTGAGCCAAACTAGGCCAGATCTCTGGGAATTATCTTAATTCTGGAAGATGGAATCTGTTAAAGATTTGTGGACTCCTGATCCACAGTCTTGGAGTGCCTTCAAGTGAGAGAGAAAGTAAAAAACCACCACAAATAGACCTAGGAATGAAGGACAAAGGACACCAATACATTAAAGGGCCAGACTCTGATAGTGGTGGCCATCGCAGGGTCATATGAGTGGAATTTTAGGTTTCCCAAACAGGAGGGAGTACACCAGTGCAAAGCTGACACAGCCAGGCTCCCCTTATGAACCTGCTCCATAGTCTGCCCTTTGGACATCAACACTATGAACAAAAGAGCAGACACAACCAGTTATATGGCTGGGCACACTGGCTTTACAAATCTGGCACTAGGGTTACATATCTAACGGTGAGACAGTCTGTACTCTCAAAGAACTCACATCCCATTAGAATAATATAGTCATCCACCTAGGCTTCTTATCTAAAAGAGATAATCAATCAGTGAAAGGGACACATGCCATGTGTTATTGAAGTTGGTTCTCATCTGACTTCAGTTCCTGCTCCTTAGTTCAGAGTTCCAGAACTCTGTTCTGTGAAAAGGGGAAGAGGCCTTGCGACCTAAGACCAATATCTTCCAGCTGAGAAATTCTCTGGCAGAAATGGCCTGCTTTCTGCTTCAGAGTTCCATAATTTGAGGAACAGAGCCCATCTGGCCAACAGAGAACCTCACTGCTACTAGGGTGAAGATGCAAATATTTTTTAACCTATCTTCATTTGAGAGTCTAAAGTAAATGGGTTCCTCCTGCTTTAGGGGGACTCTTGGATTAGTCAGAATCTATCACTCCTACTTCTTATCCAATGTACAGTCTTACCCTTGGCGTGGTTAAAGATCACTCATGTACAATCCAATACTTCTTGTGGTCAGTGGTTGTAACTCTCATTACTTCCTGCAATCCCTCTTACAGGCATATACATGTATATACAGAATCTATTGTCTTTTGTTTAATCTTAGATTTGTCAATCTCATGCTTTGTTTCAGAGAACTTCAATGCAGTGGGAAGACCAAGTACAGACAACTTTGGAGAAACATACCAAATTCACTTTGGTTTCTTGAGGAAACAAAGGGGGGGAATGTGATAAAATAATGGGATTTAGCAGATACTCAAAGGCCCACCTGGAGATTAATCTAAAATGATTGAATTAAGTGAGAGTGCCTAACTGCTGATTAGCCTGCTTCAAGTTAACAAGATTGTAATCACACCTGGCTTGCCCCTAAGAAGATATTGTTCTCAGAAGCTAGACTTTGAACTTAACTCGAGACCACCTTCAAGTTGAGTGACCAATGGATTTGGATGATGCTAACCAATCCAGCTTGAAGCAGTGTGTAAACCCATGCTCCAGACCTATAAAAAGCTTCCACAATCAGTTTGCTGGAGAGTTTGTGATTGAAGCAGGCTCATGGCAGGGGACTTGAGGAAGAACCACAAACCAGGCTGGAACTCTAGGCTAGATAGACCTTTTCTTAACTTTCTGAACTCCACGTGAATACCTGGTATGCTTTAATAAATGCTTAATGCCCAAAGACTGGAGCCAAAGCTTCTAATTTAGGGTGACCACGCAATTTAGATTTTAAATGTCACAGTTTGGCAACCATGAAGGGATTTCTGAACCCCTCAACCTTCTGATCTTCATGTTGGGTAAGAAATTTTATGTTTGTAAGTTTCTCCTATTTTCATTGATTTTCTGTGCCTGTCCCTTTAAATTTTCAATTGGGTTTCTTCTACTTGCTAAGTACTGGGGTAAAATAAAAGAAGTGCATAAAAGTAGGTTGTTATTGGGTTTGTGGGAAGGTATATTAAAATTTATTGAACAAAGCCAAGCTAACCAAAAATGGATGCTCTTCAAAGTTACCCAACTTATTAACATTGGATCAGCATATTAAATGTCCTATCCTCTCAATGCTCTCCTTCTACAAACTATTGTTCTTTATGTAAAGGCCTAAAATGTTAGCTGTGATGTCTAAAATCTAATGAGTGGTCACCTTAAATTAGAAAACGTATAGCACCAATCTTTGGGCGTTAAGTATTTATTAAAGTATATTAGGGGTTATTAAAGAGAAACATGTGGATAAAGTATCCCTATTCTACCTGTCCCTGCTGCCTCTGCTACCAAGCCCAAGTCAGGAATTGAAAAGGCAGAGATCCTCCCCCTTCTTCCAGAAGCCCCCTGTCAAACAGGAATCCAGGCCGTCCTCACACACAGCTCCAAGCTAATTGGCTTGTAACTTTGCTTTTTTTTTTTTTTTTTAGTGAGGCAATTAGGGTTAAGTGACTTGCCCAGGGTCACACAACTAGTAAGTGTTAAGTGTCTGAAGCCTGATTTGAACTCAGGTACTCCTGACTCCAGGGCCAGTGCTCTATCCATTGCACCACCTAGCTGCCCCAGCTTGTAACTTTGATTGACACAACTAACAGGTGGTAACTTCCAGAGGTTAAGTCAAACGTGGGTGCCAAGTCACATGCTTTCTCTTCAGTCCAGAGCTCACAATGTCCCTCCCAGCAGAGGGTGTCATTCCAATTCTCACATTTACAATTACAAAAATAATCACTAAATGAAAAATCTCAATTGTTAGTAATTCTTCTGTAATGATCTTTGTAGTTCATTTTAAAAAGGATTCTGACAAAAACTTATTCACCAGCACAAAGCCAAGTGATGTCTAACCTAAAATGGCTCAATTTCCTTGGCCTCACTACGTTTGTATGTGCAGCAGTACTGTAAGAAACAAGAAAACCATCAAAATTAGGATCTCTGGATGTTAAACAAGCTCCTTTTGGAACTGACATAGCTTTGATTTTGAAGAGAAACTGAGGATGCAACAGAATTGCACTCCACTAATGAAACTTACTTGCAACTTTTGGTATGAGCAAATTAAAAACAGTACATAAAAGGTACCTTGATTAAACACTATTTTAAATCACTGTGATTTGTTTCTGGGATGCTTTGGGAAATCTGCAAAACCAAGCTTAGCTCCAGGACAACTGGTCATGATTAGTGACTGGTTAAAAAAAAAGGAGAGAGAGAGAGAGAGAGAGAGAGAGAGAGAGAGGAGAGAGAGAGAGAGAGGGGAGAAGAGAGAGGGGAGAAGAGAGAGGGGAGAAGAGAGAGGGGAGAAGAGAGAGGGGAGAAGAGAGAGGGGAGCGGGGAGCAGGGAGCGGGGAGAGGGGATTGGGACCAGGATTGGGATAGGGATAGGGAGCGGGAGCGGGAGCGAGAGGGAGAGGAGGGAGAGAGCAAGGGAGGGAGAGTTCGAAGGAGGGAGAGAGGCAGAGAGACAGAAGGGGATGTCCATCTGCTTGACAGCAAGAGAGTGTTGATGTAGGCAGTGGAGTGTGTGTGTGTGTGTGTCACACATCCATTTTCTATTGAACACCTGCTACCAATGCAGATAATTATTTACAGCAGCAGACAAACAAAAAAGCAGGGGTGGGGACTGGTGAGAGCTGGATCCTCTCAGCAAAGAACTAGGGAGAACCTACAGTGAGGATGGATGTGCTTGTTGGTTAAGATTGCCCAGGCTCTCTGAGGTGGGCCATCCACTGGGTGTGCTTGGGATGTCTGAGCAAATCTTAATCTAGTGCTATAGACTTCACTGAGTGAATAGTTGAGAGAAAGACAACATTTGGACTCTTCTCAGAACCCTAAAGATAGAGAGTTTAGTTTCAAACTCCAAAACTTTGTTGCTCACATGCCCCAGTAAGGGACTGCCCAGCATATAAAGCTCTGAGAAGCCAAGATCCCTGGGACTTAGGCCTGAGCAGTACTTGGAACAGGACCTCTGCTTTGCGGGAACTGAGCTAAGCTGGGAATTCAGGATGAGGTATCTGAGGTGATTCCCATGTGACTCTGATGTTCAAATCCTGACTTAAGTTGGTTTTTTTTCCTTTTAATTTTCCTATGTTTATTTTTTTGTTTGTTTATTTGTTTATTTTTTTTTTTTAGTGAGGCAATTGGGGTTAAGTGACTTGCCTAGGTTCACACAGCTAGTAAGTGTTAAGTGTCTGAGGCTGGATTTGAACTCAGGTACTCCTGACTCCAGGGCTGGTGCTCTATCCACTGCACCACCTAGCTGCCCCTCCTATGTTTATTTATGTTAACACAGCACTGTTCTAATGAGGAATGGACATTTTTGCTCAGAATAAGGTTAAGACCTAGTGTCACAATCTGATTGGTCAACTGATACAATCAGATTGGTCATTACAATTACTATATATGGGGGATTGGTAATATATGTTGTGATTGGTTGTTTCTATAATGCTATATATATATGGAAACTGTAACATGATTGGTCGGCACATTCAGAAGAGTGCCCATCATTGCAATTAGCCACATTTTGCGGGCTGCTGTAAGTAACACCTGAGCTGCTAACACTTGAGCTGCACCATACTATTTGATCTATTAGCTGTGTTTCTAACACAGCTTAATAGCTAAGACTGAGACCTCTTGATCTCATATTTCTTTAGAATATGATTGGGAAGAGAAGGAAAGACAGTAGAACAATGAATAAAGTCTTGGAGTGAGGATGACCTGAGTTCAAATCTCACCTCTGACACTGAAAGACTGTGTAATCATGGGCAAGTGACTTAGATCTCTCAGCTTCAGTTTCTTCGCTTGGAAAATGGTGGCAATAATACCTGTTGTTTCCAGCACTGGGGATTGTTGTTGGGGTCAAATGATATAATGAATGTATCGAAAGTGCTTTGTAAACTGAAGTGCTGTTTCTTTCTGTCTTGTACATAGTAGATGAGCAAAAACAGTTATTGAATGAATGTGTTGTGGGATACTGGGAAGAGCTTAGGATTTATATTAGTTCTTCCTCAATAATAGCAATGTACATTGATATAGCCCTTTATAGCTAAAAATTGTTTTCACATATATTATCTCATGTGATTCTCATAAGAACTTTTTTGGGACAGCCTAGATAAGTACCCAGGATTTCTAACTTCAAGTCCAAGGGCTCTTTTTATAACCATATTAAAAAATTCCTCAAGATGGAGAAGTAAGGCTCAGTGAGACTAAATACTCACCAAACCTATACCATCACTTATATCTATCTTGCTTCCCAATAATTAGGCTGCCTAAGATGTGAGAACAGGCTCAGCAGAAATGAGATTCAGTAACTGATGGCAGTGTGGTGACTTCTCTGACCACAGGACACAGCTAGCTAGGTGTGGGTTTTGGTACTCATCCAATTACATAAACCACACTGGCAGAACAAGGGAGACTAACAATACCAAAGTCAATATGGTGCCCAGAGCTGGGGTCAAGTCCTGGAGTACCCAGTCCTCCCATCAAAGAGACCATCAATGAAGACCTCTTGGCCTTCCACAGTGTGATGAGGTTTGATGTCTGTTCCCTCAATCTAGTAGAAATGTATATCTTGAGTTCCTGTTGATACATAAGGATCAAGGCACTTAGCACTCATCTTTCTGGAGAATTCTAGGAGCTCAGTTTCCTTATCTCTAAAAGTGTTTTCTGAGGTCCCTTCCAATTCTCTCCTCTTAACTAAGTTGAGCTCTAGATAGGCTGAATAATAAAAGGATTTAGTGAAGTTCAGGCACAGGGTACCATCCCTAATTTTGACTTGGCACCTTTTGGAGAATCTGGTGAAGTCTGTCAACCTCTTCTTAGAATGTCTTTAAATGCATAGAATAAAACACACAGAATTACAAAGGAAATCAACTGTATTGAAAATGCAATGTCATTTTTCCTCTCACCACAGTTCATGGACCCTTTGAAATCTATCCTAACAACCCCTTGTGCTCCTGTGGACCCCAGGTTAAGAACTCCTAGCTAAGTAGACTGTCTTTTCAGCCTTGGGATCTTAATGCAGCATATCCACAAACACATTCTTTCCTGTCTCTGTCTAAGTTTGCCTTCTCTCTTACCTTCTCCTAACCAAAAAGCACTCAGCAGCTTTCTGCATCACTAGCTAAAATCCACCTACTTGGCTTTCTCCTTGTTCACTGGCTTTCTCTCCAAGATGAATACAAACCAAGCCAGGAATGCACACACAGGTAGACCACCTACATTTAAAGCAGCATAGAATTTGATATGGCACTTCAGAACCTGTATACTATTCCTAAAGAACCTAAAGCATCTTTCTGGAATGCCTGTGCCAGAAGACCAAATATTCCCCAGTTTGGAAATCTTTTCCTGTTCAGAATCTTTCCTTTCTGCCCATTGTGACCACCATGCCAAGTCCTTGCATCTTTCTCTGGGTTCCCTCTTGTGTTGCCTCCCCCACTACAGAGCTCCAACTTTGGCTCTAAGCACTTGCCCCAGGGGGGGCTCAGGGTGGGGTGAGGCCAGGGTGGGGGGTGGGGCTGCAGGGTGTTGATGACTGCGGCAGTCTCTGGACATGATCTTACTCAGAGGGCACTTCACTGCCCTGTCCTGCCCAACAGTCCGGTCGGGCCCCAAGCTCATACCCCACCACCTGCCTCCCCTTCCGCGACTCCCACCCCTTACCTGGGGAATCATCTCTGCCTCCAGTCCAGAACTTAGGATGTGACTCTTGCCCTGTACATCTATCCAACTGGCACCAGCAAGGTAGGTCACAAGCCGAGCCCTCCCTTGCCAGGCCCTTAGTCCATCCTGGAGCGGGGGCATCTCGTTGGATGCATGCATTCATTCATTCCAGCTGCAGACTGCAGGGAGTTTGTGGAAGTATACATGCATTCATCCGTTTGTTCAGTCATCCTTCACCTGTCCATCCATCCATCCATCCATCCATTTATTCAATCTTGGGCCCTCATCAACTTCTCCTCTGGACTCAAGTCTCTGGAAGCATCTTACAGAGAGGGGGCATCAGAGGAATGGTTGCTCTGGGAGGAATTGCCAGTCCAATCCAATGTGAGCTTCCTTTCTTAGGATCTCGATTGACATAAGGAACCGGATACAACCTGAAAAACTGAAACTGAGGTCAGGCCCCTCCCCCACTCTCTTCCCATAAATTAGGAGGAGGGAGGGGAGGTAGTATTGCTGTTGGGTGTCCAGAGGGCTTCACCTTTGGCTGTAGCTTGCATTCACTCCCACCCTGCCCCTAGTTGGTTGTACAGGTATCTTACCTTAGAAAGCATTCCCACTTGGACCCAAGAAAGGAAGTGTGAACCTACAGGGGAGCCAGGTTGGCAATTTGATTTATTTACTTTTTTCAGGGCAAAGAGGGTTAAGTGACTTGCCCAGGGTCACACAGCTAGTAAGTATCAAGTGTCTGAAGCTGGATTTGAAGTCAGGTCCTCCTGAATCCAGGGCCGGTGCTTTATCCACTGCACCTCCTAGCTGCCCCCCAGGTTGACAATTTGAGAGGTACATGAGCCTCTGAATTGCACACCTGCCTGAAGAAACAGTAATGACTGATAAGGAGGCTTAGCTCCAGCTGGGAGATACCTTCCAGCACTTCTAGGCCAAGCCCTTGCTTTACATGGGAGGAAACTGAGGCCCATTGAGGTTGTGGCTTTTCCAAGGTCAAGAATGGATTCAGGACTAGAGTTGATGTCCCCCACCCTTTCCCTTGCATACTGTGGGAAAAAGTACTCTGATCTTCTTACATACTTTGGGACTTTGTCCTTCCCTTCCTTGACTTGGTTCAGGCAGAGCCTTCCCATTACTGGAGCTCATTTTTGGCAGCTCTATCACTGTTTTTATATATGCCATCTGTTGTGTTGCCTGATGCTACCTGTTGACTAGTCATATTATTCCATAAACAAGCATTTATTATTATTGTTGTTGTTATTGCTGTTATTGTTATTGTTATTATTGGGCAATGAGGGTTAAGTAACTTGCCCAGGGTCACTCAGCTAGTAAGTAACAAGTATTTGAGGCCTGATTTGAACTCAGGTCCTTCTGAACCCAGGGCTGGTGCTTTATTCACTGGCCACCTGCCTGCCACCCCCCCCCCCAGCTCTCCACAACAAGCATTTATTAAATACCTACTATATGGCAGTCGTTGACCTTGAGGATGGTAGTCTGGGGGAAAACGGGGATGGCATGTAAATTTACAGGTACATAAACAAATTAGATACCAGATAAATTTAGGGGAAAGGCACTGGTTGCTGCAGATATAGGAAAGACTTCATGCAGAAGGTGATGGCTGAGCTGAGCCTTGAAAGAAACCAGAGATTCTTAGAGGGAGAAGTGAGGAGAGAATGTATTCCAGGTATGAAGGGTCAGCCCATGCAAAGACATGAGGGTGGGACATGAATTCCTTTATACAAGGAACAGATTTCATTAAGAGGAATGCTATGTAATAAAGGTAAGTTTGGAGGAGGTAGAGCTAAGATGGCAGAGAGAAGCCAGCAAACTGCCTGAGCTCTCCCTTGGTTTCCTCAAAAAGAACATTAAATCAAGCCTCTAAACAGATTCTGAAACTACAGAACTCACAAAAAGACAGAGAAACACAATCTTCCAACCTGAGATAAATTAGAAGACTTCAAAAAAGGTCGGTCTCACTTAGGCAAAAAGGGAGCACAGCGTGGGGTGGGTCTGGGCAAGTCAGCAGGAAGCTCTAGGCCACAGCCGAGCAACTCAGGTCCCTTGATCCTGACGCAGGAAGTTGACAGGGCAGCAGACCAGTGGTGAGATCCACTGGCACCAGCAGAGAAGGCAAGCTGCCAGCTAGAAGACCACTCACAGGACAGGCGTGACCAGACCTGGCCATTCTAGGGCACTGGGAGCAAGTGCAGGGAGCAAGCCCAAGGCAGTGAGAAATCCACAAGCCATAGAGACCTCAGTGTAGAAAGCCAGTGACACGGCCCCTACCCCCTAGCACAAGAAGCTTGAAACAGAGACCCTGGTGCCCCAGGAGCAGACTTGAACTTAAAAAAAAAAAAAGCTGCAATATGAGTAAGAAACAAAAAAGAGCTTTTACCATTGAGAGCTTCTGTATCAACAGAGAAGAGCTAAACAGAAACTCAGATGAGGACAATATACTCACATTGCCTACATGTGAAGCCTCAAAAGGGAAGATGAATTGGTCTCAAGACCAAAAAGCCTTCTTGGAAGAGCTTAAAAAGGATTTTAAAAATCAGTTGAGAGAGGTAGAAGAAAAAATGGGGAGAGAAATGAAAGCAACACAAGAAAATTATGAAAAATGAATCAGAAGCTTAGAAAAGGAAGCACAAAGATTCAGAAGCTTGGAAAAGGAAGCACAAATAATCAGCAGCTTGGAAAAGGAAGCACAAAGATTGACTGAAGAAAACAATTCCTTAAAAAATTCATCTGGCCAAATAGAAAAAAAGGTGCATAATCTCACTAAAGAAAACAATGCCTTAAAAATTAAAATTGGACCATTGGAAGATAATGAGAAGATAATGAGAGACCAGGAATCAGTCAAACAGAATCAAAAGAAGGAAAAAAAGAGAAGAAAATTTGAAATAACTCATTGGAAAGACAACTGACCTGGAAAACAGATCCAGGAGAGATAACTTGAGAATTATCGGACTGCCTGAAAGCCATGATCATAAAAAAAGAGTCTATACACCATATTCCAGTAAATTATTAAGGAGAACTACCCTGATATTATAGAATCAGAAGATAAAATCATCATTGAAAGAATTCACTGATCACCTCCTGAAAGACACCCCAAAAGGAAAATTCCAAGGAATATTGTAGCCAAATTCCAGAATTATCAGATGATGGAGAAGATACTCCAAGTGGCCAGAAAGAAGCGGTTTAAATATCATGCAGCCATAGTCAGGATTGCACAAGACCTGGAAGCTTAAACATTAAAGGATCAGAAGGCTTGGAATATGATATTCCAGAAGGCAAAGGAGCTTGGATTGCAGCCAAGAATCTATTACTCAGAAAAACTGAGCATTCTAAATATGGGACTTTCAAAGTTTCCTAATGAAAAACCAGAACTGGATAGAAAATTTGATCTTAATGTACAAGACTCAAGAGAAGTTTAAAAAGGTAAACAGGGGAAAAAGGTATTCAATAAGGTTAAACTGTTTACATCCCTACAGGGGAAAATAATACTTATAACTCTTGAGAACTGAATATCTATTTGGATATACGGAAAGATTATACACAGAGGGTATAAATATAAATTGTAGTTGGTGTGATGATATAAAGAAAATTAAGGGGTTAAAAAAAGGAGTTTATGGGGAGAAGAGGTATGGGGAGAATTACATCATATGAAGAAGTGCAAAAAACCTATTACAATAGAGGGAAAAAAGGGAGGGGTGAACATTGTTTCAACCTCACTCTCATTAGATTCAATTCAAAGAGGGAATAACAAATAACATTCATTTGGATAAAGAAATTTAGCTTATTCTTTAGGGAAGTAAAAGGGTAAGGGGAAAAGGGGGGCTGATAGAAAGGAGAGAAGAAGCAGGGCAGAAAAGGATAAAGAAAAGGGAGGGGGGCTGATAAATGGGAGGGCAGATTGGGGGAGGCAGGGGTAAGAAGCAAAACATTGGTGAGGGGGAATAGGGTGAAAAGAAGGGGAAAAAAGTACAAAGGGTGTAAATAAGATGGAGGGAAATAGTAATAATAACAGTGAATGTGAATGGGATGAACTCTGCCATAAAACGGAAACGAATAACAGAGTGGATTAAAAAGCAGAATCCTACAATATGTTGCTTACAAGAAACACATTTGAAGCAGAGAGATACACACAGAATAAAGGTAGAAGGTTGGAGTAGAATATATTATGCTTTAGCTGAGGTCAAAAAAGCAGGGGTAGCAATCCTTATCTCAGACAAAGCAAAGACAAAAATAGATCTAATTAAAGGAGATAAGGAAGGAAATTACATCTTGCTAAAAGGTACCATAGATAATGAAGTAATATCAATACTAAACATGTATGTGCCAAGTAGTATAGCATCCAAATTCTTAGAGGAGAAGTTAAATGAGTTACAAGAGGAAATAGACAGTAAAACTATACTAGTGGGGGATCTGAATCTTCCACTCTCAGAATTAGATAAATCTAGTCACAAAATAAATAAGAAAGAAGTTAAAGAGGTGAATCAAATGTTAGAAAAGTTAGATATTATAGATGTCTGGAAACAACTTAATGGGGATAGAAAGGAATATACCTTTTTCTAAGTGGTTCATGGCACATATTCAAAAATTGACCATAGGGGCAGCTAGGTGGCGCAGTGGATAGAGCACCGGCCCTGGAGTCAGGAGTACCTGAGTTCAAATCCGGCCTCAGACACTTAACACTTACTAGCTGTGTGACCCTGGGCAAGTCACTTAACCCCAATTGCCTCACTAAAAAAAAACCAAAAAACAAAAATTGACCATGTATTAGGGCACAAAAACCTCATGGTCAAATGTAGAAAGGCAGAAATAGTAAATTCATCCTTCTCAGATCATGATGCAATAAAAATCATATGTAAGAAAGAGCCATGAAAAGGTAGACTGAAAATTAATTGGAAATGAAATAATCTTTCTAAAGAATCATAGAAAAAAAATCAATAACTTCATCCATGAGAATGACAATAATGAGACAACATACCAACACTTATAGGATGCAGCCAAAGCAGTGCTTAGGGGAAATTTTATGTCTCTAAATGCTTGCATCAATAAAAAAGAGAAAGAGGAGTTCAATGAATTGGTCATGAAACATAAAAATCCAGAAAAAGAACAATTTAAAAGTCCCCAATTAAATACTAAATTAGAAATCCTGAAAATAAAAGGAGAAATTAATAAAATTGAAAGCAAGAAAACCATAGAATTAATCAATAAAACTAAGAGCTGGCTTTATGAAAAAACAACAACCAAACAATAAAAGAGACAAACCATTGGTTAATTAGTTTAATAAACAGAAAGAAGAAAAACAAATTACTAGTATCAAAAATGAAAGGTGTGATTCTACCACCAATGAAGTGGAAATTAAAGCAATAATTAGGAAATATTTTGCCCAACTGTATGCCAGTAAATTTGACAATTTAAATGAGATGGATAAGTATTTACAAAAATACAAATTGCCCAGGCTAAATGAAGAGGAAATAAAATACTTAAATAAGCCCATATTAGAAAAAGAAATTGTACAAGCCATTAATGAACTCCCTAAGAAAAAATCTCCAGGGCCAGATGGGTTTACAAGTGAATTCTACCAAACATTTAAAGAGTAATTAATTCCAATATTATACAATGTATTTGGAAAAAAGGTGAAGATGGAGTGCTACCAAATTCCTTTTATGACACAAATATGGTGTTGATACCAAAACCAGGCAGAGCCAAAACAGAGAAAGAAAATTATAGATCAATTTCCCTAATGAATATTGATGCAAAAATTTTAAATAAGATATTAGCAAGGAGATTACAGCAAAGTGATCACCAGGATAATACACTATGACCAGGTGGGACTTATACCAGGAATGCTGGGCTGGTTCAACATTAGAAAAAGTATCAACATAATCAACCACATCAATAATGAAAACTAACCAAAATCATATGATTATCTCAATAGATGCAAAGAAAGCTTTTGTCAAAATATAGCACCCATTCCTAATAAAAACACTAGAAAGCTTAGGAATAGGTGGGGCTTTCCTTAAAATAATAAGCAGTATCTACCTAAAACCATCAGCAAGCATTATATGTAATGAATATAAGTTAGAGGCCTTCCCAATAAGATCAGAGGTGAAGGGGCAGCTAGGTGGTGCAGTGGATAAAGCACTGGCCCTGGATTCAGGCATATCTGAGTTCAAATCCAGCCTCAGACACTTGACACTTACTTGCTGTGTGACTCTGGGCAAGTCACTTAACCCCCATTGCCCAGCAAAAAAAAAAAAAAAAATCAGGCGTGAAACAGGGATGTCCATTATCACCTCTATTGTTTAATATTGTACTACAAATTTTAGCTTTAGCAATCAGAGGAGAAAAAGGAATTAGAGGAATTAGAATAGGCAAGGAGGGAACAAAACTATCACTCTTTGCAGATGATATGATGGTATACTTAGAGAATCCTAGAGGGTCAACTAAAAAATTACTTGAAACAATTAACAACTTTGGCAAAGTTGCAGGATATAAAATAAATCCACATAAATCATCAGCATTTCTGTACATGACCACCAAAGTCCAGCAGCAAGAAACAGAAAGAGAAATTCCATTTAAAGTAACGGTTGACAATATAAAGTACTTGTGAGTCTACTTGCCAAGACAAACTCAGGAACTCTGAACACAATTACAAGACACTTTTCACACAAATCAAATGAGATCTAAATAATTGGAAAAATATTAATTGCTCATGGATAGGCCAAGCTAATATAATAAAAATGACAATTCTACCTAAATGAATTGATTCATTCAGTGCCATACCAATCACACTACCTAAAAATTATTTTATAGAACTATAAAAAATACTAACAAAATTCATCTAGAAAAACAAAAGGTCAAGAATAACAAAGGAACTAATGAAAAAATGCACAGGAAGGTGGGCCAGCTGTAAAATTGCTCTCCAGAATGGTTGGATTAGTTCACAACTCCACTGACAATGGATTAGTGTTTTAATTTAACCACAGCTTCTCCAATATTTATTATTTTCCTTTTTGTCATATTTGCCCATCTGATAGGTGTGAGGTGGTGCCTCAGAATTGTTTGAATTTGCATTTCCCCAATCAATAATGGTTTAGAGCATTTTTTTCATATGGCAATAGATAGCTTTGATTTCTTCACCTGAAAATTGCCCGTTCATATCCTTTGACCATTTCTCAATTGAGAAATGACTTGCATTCTTATAAATTTGATTTACTTGTCTATATAGAAATAAGTCCTTTATCAGAAACACTGGCTGTAAAAATTGTTCCCAGCTTTCTGCTTCTCTTCTATTTTTGGCTGCATTGCTTCTATTTGTACAAAATCTTTTCAATTTACTGTAATCAGAATGATCCATCTTGCATTTCATAATATTCTCTATCTTTTGTTTGGTTGTAAATTGCTTTCCTCTCCATAAATCTGAGAGGTAAGATATTCCTTCCTCTCCTAATTTACCTATTGTAGGCATTAAAATTAACCTCAGACTCCCTGAGCAGAGCTGCCCCTCCCCCTCTATTTCAGCTGTGGTGGGCCTCTGAGCCAGGCTAAGCTGTGTGGACAAAAAGCCCCAGGTGTGGCATGGTGTGGCCCATGAAGAGGTCTCAGGCGTACAGCAGGGGGCACGGGCCCCTCGAGCCCTGGGTGTGGTACACACAGCTCACTTGAGGCCCCCTGCTGCAGCACTAGCATGGCCAGTGAATTAGCTTGGTGTGTGTAGGTGTTCAGCCTGAATTTCACCTGAAAGAGAAGGGATATATATAGCCTGGGAGGCAGAGACAAAGGGGGATTGCTTTGGTAGAAAGAGGGAAGTTAGACGCAGAGGGGTTGACAATGTGAAGGGGGCTTGGAGTTAGAAGAAAGGAGCTGAGCAGTGAAGCAGGGGGCTTTTCAGTTAGAAGGTAGAGAGAAGTTAAAAAGTGAAAGGGAGAAGACTGAGAAAGTTGGAGAGGACTGAAGGTGAACTGGTGGGAGCAAGGCATGGCTCCAGGCTGCAGTGGCAGTGGCCAGCATACCCTCAGGCAAGAGGCAGCAACATCCCTTATTATATTAAAAGCAGTCAGGTCGTATAACTGCATCAATTTGGGAGAAGCAGTTTTGGGGGAAATTATAAACAGCCTATATTATATTAAAAGCATTCAGATAGCCAGGCAAAAGTCCACAGATTAGACCAGTAAGTTAAAATAATTTTACATTTGAATGGTGACCAAATTATAATTTTTCTTAACTTATAATCTTTCATATAGATATAATTTTTCATATAGCCCACAGTTATAAAATTTACAGATTAGGATAAGTTAATTTTTTTTACTCACTATGGTAATACCCTTTATGTCTAAATCATGTATCTAATTTGGCCTTATTTTTGTATATGGTGTAACATGTTGGTCTATACCTAGTTTCTGCCAAACTATCTTCCAGGTTTCCCAGCAGTTTTTGTCAAATACGGAATTTCTATCCCCCAAATTGGAATCTTTCAGTTGTTCAAACAGTAGATTACTATAGTCATTGATTACTCTGTCTCCTGTTTCCAACCTCTTCCATTGATCCACTACTCTATTTCTTAACCATTAGCAAGTGGTTTTGATGACTGCCACTTTATATGTATAGCTTCAGGTTTAGTATGGCTAGCTCACCTTCCTGTGCATTATTTTCATTAGTTCTCTTGATTATCTTGAACTTTTGTTCTTCCAGATGAATTTTGTTTTTATTTTTTCTAGCTCTATTAGAGCCAAAACAGAGAAAGAAAATTAGAGATCAATCTTGCTCATGAATATTGACGCAAAAAATTTAAATAAAATATTAGCATGAAGATTACATCAATAAACCACAAGGATCATACACTGTAACCAGGTTGTATTTACACCAGGAATGCAGGGGCTGGTTCAATAATTAGGAAAACTATCAGCATAATTGACCACATCAGTAGCAAAAGCAACAGAAATTATATGATTATCTCAGTAGATGCAGAAAAGGCCTTTGCCAAAATACAGCACCCATTCCCATTAAAAACAATAGAGAGTCAGCTTGTGAATGGCTTACAATGCCAAGCAAAGGCATATATTTTAACCTAGAAGTAATAGGGAGCCACTATAATTTTGAGACCTGTGCTTTTGAACATACTAGTATGGCAATTAAACTGTGTGGAGTGGGGAGAGACCTGAGGTAGGGAGACAGAATAAGAGAATTGAGCAGTAGTCCAGTCAAGGTATGATGAGGGCCTGAACTAAGCAAGAACGGTTGGGGAGATAGGACCCACAGAGTCTGGTGGAATTGTTGAGATCTGGTAACTGAATAGGCATGTGGTAGGAGCTGAGGATGGCAGCAGCCTCAAATCCAGGCTGCTACAGGAGCTGTGGTACCATCTGTAGGAATAGGAGAGTCGGGAGGAGGGGTTTTGGGGGGGAAATCATGAGCTCTGTTTGAGTTTGAGAGGCCTGGGATTGATTCATTTGGATCAGGGAGTCATCCTCCTAGAGATAATTAAGCCCATGAGAGCCAAAGGCACTAGCCGTCTGTGGACCATTTCCTGAGGTAATTAATATTCATTAATATTTTTAAGGGCAACAACTATACTGCTCTCTTTAGACACTTTCTTGCCCATGTGCCTTTGCTTATGGTGTTTCCTGTATCAGGAATGTCTCTCTTCCCCCTTAACTTGTTAGATTCCTACCTGTCACTATCAGGAAGATTTCCAAGTCTGACAGAGGAACAGAAACAACAAAGTCTCCAAGCCATAGAAAATAGGTTTATTGAGAGAAGGCCTCACAATAAAGCCAGTCATTCAGGGGTTGGACCTGAAAGACCCTGAGTTACAAAATCAATGGGTTTTTATACCCCTCCAGAGCTTGAATGCAGCTGTACAATACTAATTAAAAGTATCTAAAATTAAAGGATATTCTTAGGAAATATGGAACTGCCTACACGACAAATGTCAGCATTTTCCAATACTCATATCAAACTTCTTGTGGCAACAGGGTCATAATTTTTCTGCGTGACCCCTTCTAATCAAGCATATCACTAGTGAGCTGCATGACCCCCTTGAGTCAAGCATAACACTCGTGGTTTCTAAAATATAGTATTGCTGACTATTGTATCTTGTGATATTACTTAATGCTTGACATTGGAAAGTATCATCTGACATTATATAGTAAGAAGAGAGACTTAATCTACTAATACAATTAAAATAATATATCTAAATATAATAAATCACAAATTTAGTTAATATGCTGATTATTATCATAATTAAATCATATAACTATATTAAATCTCATATAACTAAGGGATAGGGAAAATCTCACTCACACATTTAGTAAGCAGGGCAAATGCCATCTTATCTGTGAATCCTTCCCTGATCTATAATGATTTGCCCTCTCCCACTTGGAATTGACATAGCGTTTTGTTTGGCAAATCTAATGTCTCATGAAATATCACATATTGCAGTTCATTGTGATTGTGTTTCATCCATCATTAGGCTATTAGCTCTATGAGGGTAGAGATTGTGTTTGATCTAAATTTATATCTCTCTCAGTACCTAGGACAATGGCTTGTACACAGTTTCCACTTGATGAGTGTTTTTGAATGAATGAAAGAATACCTACTTTATGTCCATACTGCTCAAGATGCTTTTGACAACATTTACCCAGGAACCTTACACAACTGATCAATACATTGAATTTTTCTATTCATCAAGCATACATTCTGTGAATACCAAAAGTTTATAGTGAGATGGAAGGTTGTACCAAAAAAAGAAATTATTTGCTCCAAACAAAGAATTACAAAGATTTATGAATAATCGCCAATGATATTCAGTAAATCCCCTACCTTATACCCATTTACTCTCCCTGGTGTTCAGTTTCCTATGTAAATGATGTACTGAATTATACAACTCTCAGTCCTTTCTTAGGATTCTTGAATACATAAGCATCCACATCATTTGCTGGGACATCCCTGACGAGCAGACAGGCTGTGGTGTTTGGGACCCACTGCCCAGCCTAATTATTCCAGTAACTCTGTAGGCAGAGGACCCTGTAAAAGGTGATGGTCCTTAACATGTTCGAGCTTCTTCCTGGGTTAAAACTAGAGCTCTCAGCAAAGAAGAAGATGTAACAAGTCTTTGCTGACTTCCTGGAATAGTATAACAGATATATTAAATGCATAAAATATACAATATTGCTTATATAAAACTATTCAAGCCATATCTTAATTTATTTACACTTTTCTGCTCTTTGCATCATTTTCTCCTCTAGAGCATTTTACCAATAAAGAAATTGAGACAAACAAGGATAGCAGAGATGTGAGCTCAGAATGAGTCTTCAGGCGTGGTGCTCTATCCACTGAGCAACCTAGACAAGAGACCTACCTGTATTGGGGTGGTAGGAGGGATTAAATAGGGCTGCCTATTTAGAATGTTCTTTCTAGGCAGAGAAGAAACCTTGAAGAGAGTACTCTAAAGATGAGAGATTCCTTAGTTTCTTGGCTTAGAAGGTGGCAATCTCAGACACGGGAGTTTTCTTGCTAATGTTTAGCAACCAACTTCATTCTTTATATTCCTTTGTGTTTTCTGTGGGGTCAAATAAAGGCTCTACTCTATTGGTGACTCCTTTCCTGATGTCAGTGGAGACCTAGACATATGTGGGGTCTTCTGAAGTTCCCAGAGGAAATTTTAGGTGGGGAGAAAATGAGGCAGAAACAGCCTTTCCAGATCAACTGCTGTGGTTTACAATTGCTTTGTGATAGTAAGGTTGCCCAATGGTTAGAAGGCTGGCTCTGAAGTCAAGAGGACTTGTGTTTAATTAAGCCTCAGACACTTCCTTCTTGTATGACCTTTCATAAGTCTTTCCTTCATGCTCATTCTCTCAAAAATATTTGTGTTTGATTACATGAGCACATTGAGGGGGCTTGGGACTTCCCTGGTTAGATCGCAAATGGAAGGGAACATTCATGCAAAAATCCCTGGAGGAGGTAGCTTGGAGGTAGGATGAGTAAATGTCCATGTAAAGAAGTCTCAGAGCCCTGAAACAGAGTGAGGAGGTAGAAGAAAAGATGGGGAGGTGCTAAGAGTGACCTTGGGGAGAGGGGCTGTTGTCCACATCTTTCTGATCTCCCCCTGCTCCCACTCCTCGAGCTTCACCACGTTGTGAAGGTCACATTATGACAGTGTCCATGACCCAAATTCTGGGGCTCTATGATGCAGAGCTGGAATTCTGCCTAGGGTTGGGCATTCTGCTTGCCTGAGCTGCTTCTGTTGAGACTGACCTCTGGAGAAGATGGAACTCTGTTCTCTCCTCCTGAGGGACCTTTAGATGACTTTTAATAGGATAGAATCCCTGTTGGATTCAGTGCTGAGAGAATATGGGATTGTCTCTCACTTCTATATCCTGAGCTGCTGCTTGTTGCTCCTTTTAATGCTCTGTTATGTGACTAAGCCTGACCATACACCTCCATTCCAGAGGAAGAAAACATGCCCTAAGGTAAGGGGAACCAGTCTGATTTCAGGTAGAGAAGCTTCCTTCCCCTACCTTTCCATTCCCCTCCCTGTTCTTCCCTGAGGACTGATCCTTCTTAGTTTCAGCTTTGTTCTACACCATTCTACCTTCCACAATACTTTTTTCTGCCCTCCATTTCAAACAGGTGTTCTGGAGGAACTAATGATCAATGAAGGGTAGAGGGGTGGGACAGAGAAGGAGGTGTTGCTTTGTTTTTGTTTAGTCATTTGTGTAGGGTCTGACATTTTGTCAATCAAATGGGACTTTTCTTGGCAAAGATCCTAGAGTGGTTTGGTATGTTCTCCTCTAGTTCACTTTAGGGATGAGAAAACTGAGGTAAAAAAGCAACAGGAGATATGAGTCTTCCTCTATTATTTACCCAGCCTTCCTAAATACCATAGGACTAGAGCACTACAGGTACTGATGTGGAAGGTGCTCATTGCTGCAATGTGAGGAGTTGCCTACTTAGTATTTTCCTTCTAAGGAGGAGGCCAAACTTTAAGGGAGGATTCTAACCATGAGAGATGCTATATATTCCTGGATTAGAAGGTGGGAATCCCAGAAAGGGGAAGTGTTCTTGCTACTGTTTAGGAACCACTGAATCCTCTATATTTAGTATTTGCTATGGGTTCAAATAAAGGCTGTTCTCTATTCAATGGAGTTCCTTAGGAGACTTTCATGGGAAGTGGAGACCCTTTTTGTGATATCTGTGGAGACAGACATGAGGGATCTTCTGATGTTTCTAGAAGAAAATTTAAATGGGTACAAAATGAGGCAGGAAAAGGATTTAGATTCATGTTCCCCTTGTTTCCCAGGACTGAAACTAGTGTGTTTGGGACCCAGAACTGTGGATTACAAGTGTTTTATGATTGAGGTAGGTAGGTAGCCCAGTGGATAGAAGTCTGACCCTATGACTTGGGTTCAAATTCAAACACTTAGTAACTCTGTGATCCTTGGCACTTCTTGAGTGAATCCTGATTGCCTTAAAAAAACAATTCTTTGCAGGGCAGCTACATTGCTCAGGTGATAAAGCACTAGCCCTGGAATCAGGAGGACCCGAGTTCAAATCCAGCCTCAGACACTTGAAACTTACTAGCTGTGTGACCCTGGGCAAGTCACTTAACCCTCATTGCCCCACAAAAACAAAACAAAACAAAATAACAAAACACAAAAAACCCCAAAACCCCAAAAATCAATTCTTTGTAATCTCCTTACAGGAATACATTGAGGGAACATAGGATTTTTCTGGTTAGATGGAAAATGGAAGAAATGATCATGGAAAACTCCCTGGAGGAGGTAGCTGAGTAAGTGTCCATGTAAGGAAGTCCCTGATCCCAGAGGGAAAGATGGGGTGGTGCTAAGATGGAACATGGGGAGAGGGGCTGTTGTCCACATCCCTCTGATCTTCTCCTGCCCCCCATTCCCCTGCACCCTCCTACCTAGAACTTTACCAAGCCATAAAGATTCCTTTTTGTTTTGTTTTTGTTTTTTTGCAGGGAAATGAGGGTTAAGTGACTTGCCCAGGATCACACAGCTAGTAAGTGTCAAGTGTCTGAGGCCGGATTTGAACTCAGGTCCTCCTGAATCCAGGGCCAGTGCTTTATTCACAGTGCCACCTAGCTGCCCTTTTTTTTTTGTTTTTGTTTTTTTATAAAGATTTCTTTTTGACAGTCACCATGACCCAAGTTCCAGGGCTCTGTGATGTGGAGGTTGAACCCCAACTAAAGTTTGGATACTCTTAGTTGCCAGAATCACTTCTTGATGTTCTCTTTGGAGAAGATGAATGTCAGCAACTTTTGGGGCAATTTAGGATTTACTTCAGATGTGGATAAACCAAGTCCTGACTATAGGAGATATAGGTTCTTTGATCCACTGCAGCAGCATTCTTCTCCTTGGAGGCCTCTATGCAAAGTCTCAGTTTAGGAGGAGAGGCCATTTCAGTGAGGTTGGCCTGCCATGGAGACCAGTTCTTCTGTTCCCCTCCCTGTCCCCTCTTCTCCCTCAACTGCCCTGGTGACTCTGACTCATGTTCATTTCTTTCTTTTCTCAGCATCACCTCTTAAAAGGTTTTCCCTCAATTCCCACAGAGTGTCCTGGGTAACTTAGGTTGAATTAAAGGATCATGATCCCTTTAGAGTCAGAGAATGTGCCTGTTCACCTGATGGCAAGTGACAGGAAAAGCCTGAATTTGACTGACCACTAAGAGGGCCCCTAAGTGAGAGCATAGAGTCCCTTACAGACCAGTTACACATAAGGGGAATTCTTCAAGGCTCAATTAATTCTTTGTACTCATTGTTATTGGAATTGAGGAAAGAGAAGACAGGCCTTTGCCCTTTGGAAGCTCTGCCTTTTTCTGATAGGAGATACCTTGATTTGGAAATAAAATAATCTGACAGGCACCATAATCCTATAGGTCTTAGGGTGATAAGCTTCTTTCTTTGGGGGGAATAAGTATGAATTTACTTATTGCTTATGTGTTGTTTAAAATCTAAATGTGGGTTCTAATCTGTCCCCCCAGTTCTGGGGAGAAACTGGCTAAAATCACTGATAAATTCAACAAGAGTTTAGGCTTTTAAGGGTTTATTAAAAGATATATTATAAGATAGCAAAGAGAGAGAACGATTGAGAAAAAAATTCCTTATAGCTTGGACAATCCTAGCTTTCCTAACAACCTACATGAAGTCCCACCACCAAGCCGATGTCTTGAACCCCCCCAAAAAAGATCCTGTCCAGCCTCAGCTTCCTACTTCCTGTCTTCCTCCCAGAAATGGAAGGTTCTTCAAGTTGATTGGCTGAGAGCAGTCTCCTGTTGATGTCCCAGTCCATAGCCTCTGAGAATACACTCTCCTCAGGGTTGCCCACATTTGATCTCAGTTTAATCAACCTTAACTGGGTTTAACTTCTGAGAACAACACCCTACTTAGGGATGACCAGGTAGATTTAATAATCACGAGTAGGTACTTAGTCTCTCAGTCTCACCCAATTCAATAAATTCCAAATCAAACTTCAGGTAGGAGCTCCTGGGCATCTGCCAAGTCCCATTATTTTATCACATCCCCCCTTTGTTTCATCGAGAAACACAAGGTGTTTCCTTGATGAAACACTTATCAACATTTTTATTTAATCAATATTCATTAGCAATTGATATAATTAATAATATATTCATGTGACACTATTTTAATAATTGATAGTAACCAACAATATTTATTTAATTTTATCATTTAACAACGTTATTAATGTGTTTGGGTTTTGCATTTCCTAGCATACTACTCCCCTGACTCCTCCCTAGTGATCCTTCTCTTGTAACAAAAATTAAAACACACACACACACACACACACACACACAGAATATCATGAAAACAAAATGTGTCTGACAGCATATACAACGTTCTAAACCTATAGCCTTCTGCCTCTACCATCTTCTCACCTCTTCCTCCCAGGCCAAATTTGATCATTATACTAGTTCAACATTGTTTTCTTTTATTATTGAATTCTAACTGATGAAGGGGAAACAAATTAAAGAAAAAAAAAGAAGAAAGCATAAAGAAATGCAGGCCATTATAATTTTCTTTAAGTAACAAAGAAATAGAAAATATTCTTTAAAAACTTTTCCCAATAAAGTCAGAGAAGGAACATAGAACTGTTGAAGTAAGTATAACAAATAATAAATGAGTTGTAAAAGAAGAAAGAGAGGGGAAGAGAAACAGCAAAAACAAAGACAATCTCACAGAAAGCAGAGAAAAGAACTGCATCTCCATCTTAGGGTCTTTGAGGAGATTCATGATAAGAACTTTTAAACCTTTTAAAACTATACATAGAATAAAAAGAGAGATTTCCTCTTGGTATTTGCTCTGAAATAAATGTGATAGTTGCAGTAGAAATGGCATGGATGTGGTGGGTGGTCCTTGGACAGCAGGACACCCATTGCTGGTACTCAGTAGGAATAAAATTAAACTAAGGGCTTGATGCAAACCATGCAGCAGAAGTTCTCCACCCCTGCTATAGGGACAAGTCAGGAAGTCGATTTCCATCTTGTTCCAGACATGTTTATGGCTGAAGATTAATAAGTTGTTGGCCTTATAAAGGATAGGCTAAGGAAAGAATAGAAGCATGCGAAAATATGTTCTGAATCACTAATATTAAAAGGAATACACCCAAAATTAAATAGCCAGGATTCCATCTTATATAAAAAAATTGCAAAAAAAATGACAAAAATAGTAAGTTAATATTGGTAGGATTGTGAGAAGACAAGGCATGTTAATTCACTGTTGGTGGAACTGTGACTTCCACCAGCTGACTAAGATATTATTTTTGAATTAGGCAATAGAAGTATCTAATCTTTCTATACCCTTTGGCCCAGTGGTCCAAACACATAATGGACACATAGCAACTCCTCACCACTACTCGTTTTCCCTCACCTAGAAAAGACCCTGGGATCATAGATTTAGTGAAGGAGAAGGGCTGAACCAACAAGTACATGAATGTAATGGAAAATTATCACCCAGAAATTGGGGATATAAAAGATTGAGAGAAACATGGGAAGATTCACAGGAACTGATGATGCAAGAGAACATTATAAGCCGTGATCCCAAAAATGACGTACAACTTGGAGTGACTGAAAAACTGGTGATGGTCCCATAGCACAGATAAATCATGCCTTCTGGCTCATTATACAGAGGCAGAGGACAACTAGGGCAGAACGTTGTATCCACTGTCAAGTGGAGTCCCTAAACTGGATGTGTTTGCTTTTCTTTGTCATTGCCTGCCTCCATGGGCAGTGGGGTGAGAATCAAAATGACTGTGAATGAAACATTGTGTTTCTGAAAAGAGTGGTAGATTGGGAGACTGAATAGGACATAATTACAATAATCCAGGCATGAAGTGATGAGGAGGAGGTAAAAGTTAGGAGAGATGAGGTAGAGGAGAGATGGTTGTGATGAGTGGGCCTTGGGAGACATAAAGCTTCTGCATAATTGATCCTAGAGAAAGTTATTTCCCTTGCCTGGATCTCTATAACCTCATCTGTAAAATGAGGGGATTGGATTATTCGACCTTGAAGGTCCCTTCCATTTCTAATTCCCATTAGCCCAGGGGTTTTTCTGGGTGGGTGAAGGGGAAGAGTAGAATCTGCATTGATTACTTACACACACACACACACACACACACACACACACACAAAGACACAACATTCCTCACCTTACAGCTAGAAAGTTCCCTCAATTTGTTTGTTGTTTCCTGAGGCTCAGTCAGGTCCCCTGAGCATATTTTCATAGGCCCATTTAAAGCAAGGTCCAGGTGAGCATGTTCTATGATAATAATGGCTAGCCTTTATAGAGTGCTTTAAGGGTTGCAAAATGCTTTAGTTATACCTGTGGATATCTCTGACAGTAAACAGACTTATCAGGGAAGTCTCCACTGGCAGGGATTTATAATTAATTCGGTGCTAGTTGGAAGGAGCTGTTAGTGATTGGATGGCCCAGGGGTCAAACAAGGGATTCCCTTAACCCATCTCTTTAGCCCAGCCTTCTTGGTGCTGAGTCCAATTCCTCTAAATAGAATCTAGCTGGGAGACTGGGCCCTTTGGGGACAGTTTTGGTTCCAGGTGAAATTTCTCTAATTTCTCAGACAGATCAGTTATCTAACCTTTCCTCATTTTTATCTTTCAGCATATTAGACCAGGGAGGAAAGAATCTGCAGAGAGAGGTAAGAGAGAACTTCTTTGGGATTCGGTCCCCAAGGCTTGTGCTCTATCCCCTCAAGGGCCCATCCCCATCCTCATTCCTATCCTCACCCCGTACCCCACTTCCAGGTCCACTCCATCCTATCTACCACATCCCCAACTCATTCCTACCCCCATCCCCATGCCCATCTTATCTCATCCCCATCTCAAATTTCATTCCCATCTCCATTTTCAGTCACAGACTCAGAGTTGGAATGGATATCAGGGGCTACTTATTTCAACTCATCCTTGGACAAAAATTCCCCCCACCTCATATGCAATGACCACTGATAAAGGTTTTACATGAAACCCAGTGAAGGAAAATCCATTAGATTCTAAGGCAGTCAATTCATCTTGAGGCAGCTCTAATTATTACGAAGTTCCATCTCATTTGAAGCCTAAATTTGCTTCAGTGCATCTTTTCTGCCCTTTACTCTTGGTCCTGTCCTCTGGGACAAAAGAAGTGGTGAAATCCTCCTTTCATGGGGAAGCCCTTCAGACAAGACAGTTATTGTGTCCCTGAGAATATGCTCTCTTCCAGACTGCCACAGTCATTCAAGAATCATTTCTTAAATGCTTACTAAATGACAGGCACTATGGTAATCACTGCTATCACAAATAAAGGAAAGAGTCTGTGTTTTCAAGAAGCACGGGATGATGGTGGCAGGGAGAACAACATAGAAAAAAACTGTACAAATAAGATATATGGAAGATAAATTGGAAATAATCTCAGAGGGAAGGCACTGAGAATCCCTCACACAGCATGATTTTGAGGCTCTCCTTTGGCTTTTTATCAATGACCCTCCAAAAATGTGGGCACCTAGAACTGAACAACATATTGCTATGGTACAAATGGATAAAATCACCTACTGGGTTCTTGACAACATGACTAAGTTTGCAGCCTAAGTTGGAAATTACATTCATGGTAGCTATATCCTATCATGGACTTTTCTTTCTGTGTGTGTGTGTGGGGGGTGTGGGGGGGCGGGGAGCGGCAGGGAGAATTGACCAAAAAAAAAAAAGTTTATTGAATGAAAAAATCCATGAAAAGAAGGGGGTTGCCAATTTTAAGAAAAGAATGATATTGGCTCGTACTCTTTTGCATATCCACTGTAGCATCATCTGCTATTCATCCATCCCTCTTCCTCCCTCTCCTATCCCCTCCCACTTTTTCTAACTACAGTTGGATAAATATTGATTTTATCTGGGCTTGTGAAGCAGGATGATGTGTTTGGCTGGGTTTGATCTTCCCTAATATGGCACCTCCAAGTCAAAGCTGACACATTTAGACACCTTTGGGTTTCCAATGTTTCTGAGAAGTCAACCATAGTCTTGCGGATTTGGATTGAAAAAGAAATAGGAACCATCTTTGAATAAAGCAGAAAGGTATCTGGCACATGTCTTATCCTAAACCTGTGAGACACTCTCCTCACTTCCCCATTCAAAGAGAGTCATATAGGATCATGGAATTTAAAAGGTTGATAGAAACTCAGTGATTATCTATTCTAACCCCTTCATTTCATGGAAGAGGAAACTGAGGAAACTGAGATAAAGGGATCAGCCCAAGGTCATCCAGATAGCCAGTGGTAAAACTGAAACCAGGATCCAGATTTCCCAAGTCAGTTCCATTGCACCAAGGGCAATGTTTCGCTCACAGCACTCCCAGACCTATTTTTTTTTCCACTGTCGAATATCTGCCATTTTCCTCAGACATTTTTCAAATGAACTGCCATCTATCCATGCCCCTCCCAGCCTGTATTTGTGAAGGTTATTTTCTGAACCCACGTATGAGACTTTGCAATTAGTCTTATTAAATGTTACCTTATTTCAGGGGCAGCTAAGTGATGCAATAAATAAAGCACTGCGGGGCGGCTAGGTGGCGCAGTGGATAGAGCACCGGCCCTGGAGTCAGGAGTACCTGAGTTCAAATCCGGCCTCAGACACTTAACACTTACTAGTCGTGTGACCCTGGGCAAGTCACTTAACCCCAATTGCCTCACTAAAAAAAAAAAAAATAAAAAAAAAAAATAAAGCACTGGCCCTTGATTCAGGAGGACCTGAGTTCAAATCTGGCCTCAGACACTTGACACTTACTAGCTGTGTGAATCTGGGCAAGTCACTTAACCCTCTTTGCCTTGAAAAAAAAAAAGAAAAGAAAGAAAGAAATTTGCTTTATTGCTTTTGGTTCAAACATGAGAGCCTGTTGAGATGCTTTTGGATTACAACTCAGTCATACAATGTATTAGTGATTGCCTCCTAGCTTTGTGTCATCTCTAAATCACACACACACACACACACACACACACACACACACACACACACACACACACACACACACACTTTCTATATGTTTATCTTAGCCACTAATAAAATTGTTAACCAGAACAAGCCAAACCCAGACCACTGGAGCACTCCACTGCACTTATAGGGGATACATGCTGGACTTGGAGTCAGGAAGACCTTCATTCAAATTCAGCTTCAGGCCCATAATAGCTGTGTGGTGCTGAGATAGTCTCTTAGACTCTCTTTGCCTCAGTTTTCTCAAATCAAAATGGGGATCGTGACAGCACCTATATCTCAGGGTTGTTGTGAGAATAAAATAAGATACTTATAAAGTGTTTAACACAGTGCTTGGTACATAATTGGCACTTCATGCTTCTCCTCTTCCCTTTCTTCCAAAATTGACTACTCTTTGGGTCCAGCCAAGCCACAAAACAACAACTTTTCATCTTGACCCCAAGAATAGCATGAGCACTATTCAACTGTTTGGCTAGAGTCTAAGGAGGCCATATGTGCAAGTTTCTTCCTCATAAAAAAGCAAGTAAACTTGATCTGAAATAACCCGTTCTTGGTCAAGCCATTTTCTTTTTTTTTTTTATTCTGAATAGAATTTTATTTTACAAAATATATGTCAAAACAAAATTTTAACATCAATTTTTAAAAAACTTTGTGTTCCAACTTCTCTTCCCCACTCCATTCCCATCCCCCACCCACAAGAATTCAATCAATTCAAAATAAGTTATACATGAGTAGTCATGGAAAAATTTCCATATTAGCTAGTTGTGAGAGAAAACAGTAAAAAAACCCAAAACTTCAGATTAAGGAATTGTCAAAGAGGAAATGAAAAAAAATTTTTAATGTGTTTCAATCTGTTTTCAGATACTATCAGTTCTTTCTCTGAAGATGGGCTGCAATCTTCATAAGTCCCTCAGGGTTACATTGGATCATTGCCTTGCTGAAAACAACTACATGCTTCCCAGCAGATCATCCCCCACTATTGCTGTTATTTTGTATACAGTACATTTCACTCTGCTTCAGCTCATGTAGGTCTCTCCAGGTTTTCCCAATAGCATCCTATTCATCACAACCTCTATATAGTACCTTAAGCTTGACAGAGAATCTTCTTTACAAAAGCCCAGCAAAGTAGGTACCATACATTTTGCCATATAATCAATCATCATAAATATTTCCCTCCATCCCACTCCCTTCCCATGACATTTACTCTATCTTCTTTTTACCTAGTCCTCCTCAGAGGTGCCTTACTTCTGACTATCCTCTCCCTCGCTCTGCACTCCCTTTTTTCACCCTAACTTCCTTGTCCACTTCCCCTCCTATTTTCCTGCAGGGTTAAATAGATTGCTCCTCCCAACTGGGTATGAAAGCTATTCCCTCCATGAGCCCACTCCAATGAGATCAGGGTCCCTGAGCTAATTCTGTGTTATAAATTTTTCTTCCTCCCTCCCTCCTCAACCTTCTCTATGAGATCAAGCAATTCCATATGTCATACTGGTGCAGTAATGCAGAACATCTTCATCTTCCTTGAAAGTGTTTTGCTTTTTATTGCTCTCTCCCCCAATCTGTCCTTTCCTCCTTCCCTTCTCCCCCTCCTTTTCTCCCTTCCTCCCCCCCCCACCCCGGGCAAAAGTATATTACTATACCTACTTGAGTATGTATGTTAGTCCTTCTTTGAGCCAATTCTGATGATATTAAGGTTCACTCACTCCCCAACTCCTTCCCTCTCTTCTACTCTCCTCCATAAGCTTTCTTCTTGTTTCCTTCATGTGAAATACCTCTCCCCAGACCATCTCTCCCCTTCTCCCTCCCCCAGTTTATTCCTCCTACACCTCAACCCTATTTTAATGATGTCATCATGGATTAGCTAGGTGGCACAGTGGACAAAGCCCCAGCCCTGGACCGAGGAGGCCCCCCAAACTCAAATCCAGCCCCAGACATAAGACACCCCTCCCCGTCTGCCCTACAAAGAACAAAACATAAATGCTTTACAGATATCATCCCTTCATATTCAGTTCAGCCCTGTCTTCTGTGAATTTCTTGTGAAGAATTTTTGTTTTGTTTTGTTTTTTGGTGAGGCAATCAGGGCCAAGCGACTTGCCCAGGGTCACATGGCTATTAATTGTCAAGTGTCTGAGGTCACACCTGAACTCAGGTTCTCCTAAGTCCAGGGCCGGCGCTCCATCCACTGCACCACCCAGCAGCCCCTGAATTTGTTATTGAGATAGTTCTTATGATTTCAAAGTATTATCTTCCCATGTAGGAATGTAAACCGTTTGATCTTTTAATATCCCTCATGAAGTCTTTTTCCTGTTTACCTTTTATGCTTCTCCAGGATCTTGTATTTGAAAGTCAAATTTTCTATTCAGTTCAGATCTTTTCATCACAAATGCTTGAAAGACCTCTTTCTCATTGAAATCCCATTTTTGACTCTGAAAAATTATACTCAGTTTTGCTGGGTATGTGATTTTTGGCTGTAGTCCCAGTTTCTTTGCCCTCTGGAATATCATATTCCATGCCCTTCGGTCCTTTAATGTAGAAGCTGCTAGATCTTGCTTTATCCTTATTGGAGCTCCACAGTATTTGAATTCCTTTTTTCTAGCTGCTTGCAATATTTTCTCCTTGACCTGGGAGTTCTGGAATTTGGCTATAATATTCCTGGAGGTTTTCCTTTTGGGATCTCTTTCAGGGGGTGATCGGTGGATTCTTTCAATTTCTATTTTAGCTTCTGCTTCTAGAATATCAGGGCAATTTTCCCTCACAATCTCTTGGAAGATGGTGTCTAAGCTTTTGTTTTGGTCATGGTTTTCAGGTAGTCCAGTGATTTTCAAATTATCTCTCCTAGATTTATTTTCTAGGTCAGCTGTTTTTCCAAGAAGATATTTTCACACTGCCCTCTATTTTTTCATTCAGTTAGATTTGCTTTACTATGTCTTGGTTTCTCATAAAGTCACTAGCTTCCATTTTTTCAATCCTAATTCTTAGGCAGTTATTTTCATCAGACAGTTTTTTAATCTCCTTTTCCATTTGGCTTTTCAAACCGTTGACTTTTTTTTTTCATGACTCTCCTGCATCACTCTCATTTCCCTTTCCATTCTTTCCTCCTTTTCTCTATGTCTTCTTTCTATTTCTCCTACTTTCTTTTCAAAGTCCCTTTTGAGAGCTTCCATGGCCTGAGACCAGTTCATATTTTTCTTGGAAGCTCTGGATGTTGGAGCTTTGACCCTGTTATTATCTTCTTCTTCTGAGGTTGTATTGTGGTCTACCTTACCCCCAAAGAAGTTTTCGATGGTCTTCTGCTTTCTCTGCCTGCTCCTCCTGGCTTACTATTTCTTGGCTTTTAACTCCTTCTTTAAATGTGGTGCTGCTTCCAGGACACACTGTTCAAGCTACAGCATGGCCTGGGGGATGATAGGGCTTCTTCTCAGCCTGCCTGGCCTCGCTTTCATTTGATTTTAAACTCTCCATTGGGAGGGGGGTGCTGCTTCTCGGCTCCACTCCTGTTCTCAGCTTCAGAGGGTCCCAGGTGTTTTGGGTTGAGGGGGGGCAGGCTTTAATCTCACCTGGCCTGTTCTCAGGTCCGGAGATAACCCCAGGCCTATTTACTAAGAAACCAACCAGCAAAGCTTTCTGTGGTGTGGTTCTCAGCTTCTGATGAGAGTGCTTCCCTGCTCCTTTCCCCCACCTGAATCTCTAGCCACTCAGGATTTCTTTCTGGTTGCCTGCTGGGGAGGGACAGTAGAATCCTTCCCCCCCAATCCACTGGTACCGCTACACTTACCCCGCCCCCCCAGGCCAGCCATTCATGGTTCCAGAAGACGTGGGTGCTGCACCTGATTCAGAGGCACTGGGGCAAATTCCTCTGGCGGGTGTCTGGTGTGTCAGCCCGATTGTGGGGTTAAGCTTTATTCGTGGCCCAGCACGGCCCCCTGAAATCTATCTATAGCTGGAGAAAACTCTCAGCCCGTATTTTTGTGTGTTTTTCTGCCCCAAGGGTTCTTTTGTTGCTATTTTGGGGGTTATTGTATCAGGAGCCCTGTGAGCTTAATGTCTTTCCTCCGCCATCTTGGCTCTGCCCTGGTCAAGCCATTTTCATTGTTGTGATCCCTGTTTCCTATTTTCTAAGTCTGTTAACCAGTCATTTTAAATATTACATTCTAGAATGTAGCCAAGAATCTAAATCAAGTTCACTGCTTGATAGCTTACAGACTCCATTCTATTTATTCCCTTTATGGAAAGGCAGGATATTTGCCCTTCTCTACTTTCTTGGTAACTCTCCCATTTTCTATGATTACTCACTCTTTTTAAAAATACTCATATCATTTTTTTCCATCAGTAATATTTCCCTATTACTTCCCTCTCTCACCATAGAATCTTTCCTATACCAAAACTATATCTTAGGGCAGCCAGGTGGCCCAGTAGATAAAGTACCTGCCCTGGATTCAAGAGAACCTGGGTTCAAATCTGGCCTCCAACACTTGACACTTATTAGCTGTGTGACCCTGGGCAAGTCACTTAACCCTCATTGCCCACCAAAACAACACAAAACAAAAACAGCAACAACCAACAAAGTATAGCTAAAGCAAAACAAATTAACACGTGCTATATCTGACCGTAAGTTGTCCACTGAAAGTAGGCACCATGTTTTCTCATCAGTTCTTGGATGTTATGACTGGTCATTGCATTGATCAGGGTTCTGTTGTCCTTCAATGTTGTGTTCCTCTTAGTGTCATCCTTGTGTTAATCATCCTAGTTTTGCTTACTTTGCTCTGCATCATTTCATAGGAGTCTTCCCTTATTTCTTTGAATTTCTCCTATTCATCATTTCTCATGGGACAATAATATTACATTGTGTATCACAATTTTTTTCATCCATTCCCAAATTAATGGGCACCTAAGCGGCATGATAGGCTGCTAAGGGGCATAATGGACATAGCACTAGAGCTGGAGTCAAAAAGAATTGAGTTCAAATCCCACCTCAGACACTAACTAACTAGTTGTGCAACTATAGGGAAGTCACCTAACCTTCATTTGCCTTAGTTTCATCATCTATATAATTATTTTTATCAAGTTTACATTCAATGGCCAGTAAAGTTGAATCCAGTTCTCAATCTAGAATCCTATGAAAATGTTATGTCATAAATATTTTGGTAATACTGGCACATTCTCCTTTCTCTTTGACTCCATTGCACTATTTGTCTAGTAGTGGTATCTGTGTATTAAAGTGTCTGTGATCTTTCAATCATCATTTAAGGTTGGCCAACAATGGTACTGGTCAATTCTCCTGGTATGATTGGATGGATTTAGTCTTAGCCTAGGGACTTGAGTTCATCTAGGAACTCTCATACTCTTTCCTGCTTAGGTGGCACAATGGGTAGAGCACCAGACCTAGAAAGTCAGGGAGACCTAAGATAAATTCTAGCTTCAAACACTTACTAGCTATGTGATCCTAGACAAGTCACTTAACTCCAGTCTGCCTCAGGCTATTCATCGAGAAAATAGGGTTCATAATAGCATTTACTTAGAAGGGTTGTTGTGAAGATAAAATGAGGTAATATTTGTAAAGCATTTTGCAAACCTTACATAAATGTTTGCTATTACATTATTTTTATTAGCCACTTTTTAAATTCTCTACTTTCCTGACCAAAGACTAGAACAGAAAACATAAGTGAAGGGAGAGGAGGTAGTGCTGTTGCCTGTGTGTCAAGAAAAGGAAAACTTTCTTAGTTTCTTAGTGTTCTGGACCCCTTGGACAGTCCAGTGAAACCTATAGACCCCTCCTTAGAATAAGGAATTTCCTCCATGGTAAAATGGGGATAATAAAAGCACCTACTTTGCAGGGATATTTGAGGATGAAATGAAATATTTGTTAAAAAAAAATAGGTGTTTAGAATGTAGTAAAAAAAGTGCTTGGCATGAACTAAGTGCTATATAAATGCTTATTCTCTTACTCTTAGCGTTCATACCTAGATACCTGGAAGAATGGAGGTGCCCTACATAAGGAATTTAGGAAGAGGGACATCTGATCAATCAGCCTGTGGATCTAGAAGCCTCCATGCCTCCAGATTACCTCTAGAAGCCTTTTATAATATGGATCCAATTGTATCTTTCCAGACTGATTTCCTATGAATCTCCCTCACACATATTAAGTTCATATTATCCTACCTATTGTTCCCCTTATGAAACATTCTATCTGTCACTCTGGGCCTTTCTGAAGATTATTCCATGGGTTTGGAATGCCTAAGGAAAAATTGTTTCCCCCTTCCTCTCTCCCTCTTAGAATAACTCTTGTCTCTTCAAGACTTGCTTCAAGTACCACCTCATCTAGGAAGAAGTCTTTCTTTATCTCCCCACAAGAGATGTTAGTGTAACCTACCCTTAATTAACTTTGTTGCTATTTTAAATCGACTTATTGCTTCCCTCCAGCGTTTGTCTTATGTCCACAGAGTAGGCCTTAATAAATTACACTTGAATTAAATTGCTCCAGCCCCTCTGAATATCAGGCCTCTCTGCCAACTGAATGGTATCACCTATTACTTGAAATTTCTTTATTAGAAATTTCTGAATTCTAAAACTTCTGAAATTTCTAATGTATTTCCTTTCTTTGGAAGCTAGATGATAATACCAGAATGACAATTTCCCTTCTATTTCTCCATCTGTTGATCTTCACCTGAATGCCTTCCACCATGTTTCCCAACTGTGATTCCTAGGTTTTCTCACATGAGTATATCTTCTTCAATCCCTGGAGGCCTTTGGCCTGCCTGTGGCTTTTAGAGAAGGAAGTTCCCAAAGGAGAGGCTCATCAAAAGGAAAGTCAAATTTGGGCAATTTTCTGAATTGGGCAAAACCAAATAAGGACAATTTATTCTCTGTCTTCATTTATTCTGGGAATGAAGGAAATAGAAGGCAGGATAGTGACTTATTGCACTGTCCTGGCCTATTTGAACTTGAGCATGGCCTCCCAACATAACTCCTGACTATTCAGTGCCCCCCACAATTCTTCCCCACCCAGCGCACAACTTAGTTGATCTTGGAAACTTTTTTTCCAGCTGTAAATCTTATACTATTTTTTTCTGGTTTCATAGCTTGGAGGTTTTACCAGGAAGAAATAAAGCTCTCCCAGGAGTTGCAATCTATCCTGAAAAGGTAACCTATGCCCTTTTCCCAACTGTATCAGTTCTAGGTCTTTGTGTCAATCATAGGGTGGGAGAATCAAAGACTTAAGCCCTAATGAGAGGCCTCCACGGTGAGGGGGGTTTATGGGATGGGAAATGGGAGGGACAAAGATACCCCAAATTCCCCTTCTCTAGTTCCTGCCACCTTGACCTTCTCCAGCCTTCAGCTGGTCATTCCTGTTTCCTGCAATCACAGGGCCAAGCTCTTGGAGAAGGGCAGCGTCCAGCAGATGCTAAACACAAACTACTGCTCTGGAGTGTGCAATTCTGTGGCTTTGGACTCTGATCTACTATTCAACCCTACTCTGCCTGAACTGGACCACAGGGCCCTGCCATCAGATCTACCTCTAAATTTGCCTTCCAACTTTTCCCTGGTCCCCAGCCTGTCACAATTTCATCACTCAATTCCTCTTCCTCTTCAGCTGCCAGTATCTTATCAGATCATCCTCATTCTGTTTCTCTAATGCACCCAGTGGACATCAATTTCTCCTTGCTTCATTCCCCCTCTTCACCTACTACCCCTTTTCAGACCAAATCCCCTTTTGCAGTCCCAGTGTTCTCACAGTCCAGTATGGTTTCCAGGACCTGTATATCTGTATTGGGTCATACCTCAACTGTTGTCCCCACTTCTTTGACACCGGACATTTCCATGGCCCCACCATTACATCCCATGCTCTCAGAGGATCTCACCTCTCCACTGCAGGCAAATCTCCCACTGGCCCCACCCCTGATCCAAACTCCCTTGATGGCCCAGATTCCATCAATGAATCACAGTATCCCAGAGGCTCCTTTATCCACCTTAGCTCTTCCACAGGGATCAGTTACCCAATGTGTTAACTATACCTCCCTATTGGATCTCCAGACAGTCAGCATCACCCCACCTTCAGCTCCCACACCTTCTACTACTCCCACCCCTCCTGTGGTTCCCAACCCTCCTGTAGCTGCCCCCAATTTGGTGGGGTCCACCCCTCCTGTGGCTCCTTCCCCTTCTATTACTCCCATCCCTCCTTTGGTTCCTCCCCCTTCTATTATTTCTGCCCCTCTTGTGATTCCTCCCCCTCCCATTGCTTCCACCCTTTCCATTCCTCCCCCTCCCCCTCCAATTAATCCCACCTCTCCTATTATTCCTACCACATCTTTTGCTCCCACCCCTTCTGGTGCTCCCACCCCTTCTGGGGCTTCTGACTTCTCCAAAGACCAAACTTCAGCATTGGACAGATCGTTTTTAATTGACCCTGCTTGCCTACAGGCCTACCCTCAACTTTGCCATTTTCCTTATGTGACACCTACCTCCTCACTGGACTCTGACAACTCAAGGACTTACACCACATCTGTGGCTTCTCCTCCCTCTTTAGCCCCCACACATTCATCAGCCTTCACCTCCTCAAAGGTCCCTTCAGTTGCCCCCTTCTTCTCAAGCAGCCCTGGTTTCTGCTTATCTCTGATACCTTCAAAAACCCCTTTAAAATTTCCCACTACATCGACAAAATGTGGCAACTTATCAAGATTCCATACCTCACCACTAGCCCCCAAGGCCTGTATAGCCCAAACTTCATCTATAGACAGAGCACACAGACATGCTTTCACCTCTTCTGTGGTCCGTCACCTCTCATTGGTCAATATGCCCTCTTTGATCTGCACTGGATCTCTTACCCACACCCCTTCCCAGGCTTTTACTTATTCCACAGTCTGCTCTCTCTCTGTGGTCCATACTTCCCTTACAGCCTGTACCACCTCTACAACTGCCAACATGTCTGTGGCCACTACCTTCTCTCAGGCCTCTTCCACCTTCCAAGAGAAATCCTGCTCACAGTTTATGGCTCCCAACACTTCAGGAGCCATGGCTACCTTCCAGGAAACAACCAATTCCCAGCTCATTAGATTTCCACTGAGCAGCACTACTCCAGTAGTCCACAACCCTCCCAGGGCCCATAGAGGCTCTCTCACTCACACATCATTGCTAAAGTCCACCTCTGCACCAGTTAAGAGTGAAAGCCCTAGGAGAACGCCTTTGATGGTTAGAGTCACCAACAAATTGCAAACAGGGGATAATTCCCTAGAATTCTTCAACAATCTTTCCTACCTCCACCTGCCTACCCCAGCAAATCAACCCGCTCTGCCTTCTCCAAACAAAGACTTAAAACTACTTCCAACCTCATGTCCAACCTCATCCCCACCACCACCTCCATCCCTATTCCCAACAACACTTCCACCCCTACCCTTTACTCCACCTCTGGCTCCTTCCCCATCCCTACCCTCATTCCCAGCCCAGATCAGGATCTTCAGCACTGATCTTGAAGAAACTTCAATAAAAATCCCAAGTATCCACTTGCCCAAGTACAGGCCTTGGAGTGGCACCTGCTCCAGAAATGTCTCTAGTCCTTCTGGGGTGTGCCCCATATTGTTGAGAAATTTTATGAAGCATTTAACCCTCCACCACTTCAGCTGACCAGGTTCCAAAAGTCACTTCCCTCCCAGGTGCAGAATTCCAGTGGGCCCCAGGAGCAACATTTCTTAACTGAAGATGTCAAGAAGTTACTGGAGACCCATCTCCTCCAAAGTAGGCTTATCCAACAACATTGGGCCCTAGCCCAGAGGATGGAAGACTCCATCAAACACCTTATACCTCATACTATGCTTCAGAGTGACTCAGCAAGGCCCAGAAAGCCTAAGCTTTCTACATGCCAAGACCTCAAGCACTCTGGCAAAAAGGATGCAGCAAGTGACTCAGCAGCTGGTCCAGGGGTGGTGTCAGCAATAGTTCCAGAGACAGGTCCAGCTAGTCACACAGGGAAGAGCCCAAAGAGTAATGATAAAAGTCCTTTCCTAAGGCAAAGGGAGCATTGCAGAAAAATTGTGTGATGAGTGAAGCACAAATTAAAGTGCTTCCTGAGAATGTCATCCATCCCTTGGCCACTGCAAGGTGTTTTTCTATGTCATTAGATCCTTCACAGCTGTCACAGAGAAGCCCCCCAAAGAGAGTGATTGTCCTTATAGCTTCATCAGTGGAAAACACAGATCTTCAAAGACAACCTCAGCCTCAACCCCAACCCCAAATTCAGGCTCAAACCCAACCCCAAACCCAGGTCAAGCACCAACCCCAAATCCAGATCCAACAATAATCCCAAATTCACCACCCAACCCCAACCCCAATCCCAAGCCTAATCTCAAATCCAGCCCCAACTCCAAGTTCAGATCCAGCCCCAACCCCAAGTCCAGATACAGGCCCAGTCCCAGGTTCAGATCCAGCACCAACCCCAAGTCCAGATACACACCCAACCCCAAACCCAGATGGAACCCCAAACCCAAACCCAAATCCATCCCCTACCACAATCCCAGCTTCACGCAACTTCACCCACTGAAGAAATTGTTTACCAAGCAGAGCCCTGCAAGGACCTTCTGTTTCTTCTCCCAGAAACTAAGAAAAAACTAGAATGGCACATTCAATGTATTAACAATATTCAAAATCCCTTAAAAAGAATTTCTTCCTCTACTGTAGGTACCCACCGACTAAGGACTGACACTAGGGTAAGGGAAAGAAACTCCCAACAAATCTGGGTAGACAGTTTTCCCAGAGAAGCCTCAGCTGTTCTTTTAGATATCTTAGAGGAAGAGAAGAGTTCCTGGAATATTGGAAAGGAATTGTGGGAGGCACCTCAGGCTGGAAGGAACTGGGAAGAACATACTTTTTCCACGAGATGTATATTAGTAGATAGGATACCTCAACCATACATGAGCGAGATGGGGTCTACAAGTACAGCTTCATTTCTTTTTTTTTTTTTTTTAGTGAGGCAATTGGGGTTAAGTGACTTGCCCAGGGTCACACAACTAGTAAGTGTCAAGTGTCTGAGGCCAGATTTGAACTCAGGTACTCCTGACTCCAGGGCCGGTGCTCTATCTACTTCGCCACCTAGCTGCCCCACAGCTTCATTTCTAAAAGAGGAGGACCTAGCTCCCAGGTTCAGGAAGCAACTTCCAGGAGAGGGAACACAGAGGCAAAGGACATTTTCCCTTGTCAAGGACAATGAGGAGAAAAAAGAAGCAAGGCAAAAAAGAAATCGCCTCCTTGAGAAGCCATGTCTTTTCCAAGGGACAAAGGACAAAGGACAAGGAAAGCATATCATTTATTTAAAGAACAAGAGATCTGATAGTAGGTGCTCATCTAGGAGTCCTCCAAGCCAAGTTTTATGCTTCCCAAAGGAGGATAAAGTTCCCCGGTGCAAAGGAAACTCTACAAACCCCAAATAGACCCAGTGATAAACAGTAAAGGAAAAGGAAAAGACCCCAGTCCATTAATGGGCCGGACCTCTAATAGTGGGAGGCCATCTCCAGGTCTTACAAGCAAAGTTTTATGGGTCACAAAGAATCAGAAAGCACCAAAGTGCAAAGGGAAACTCGTTAAACCCCAAATAGACAAAGGACAAGGAAAGGACCCCAGTCCATTAAAGGGCTGGACCTCTGATAGTGGGAGGCCATCTCTGAATCCTACAAGCAAAGTTTTATGTTTCTTAAAGGAAAAAGTAGCCCAGTGGAAAAGGAACCTCCATAAACCCCAAATAGATCATGGAATACAGGACAAAGGACAGGGAAAAGACCCCAATTCATCACAGGGCCAGACCTCTCATAGGGGGTGCCCATCTCTAGGTCCTGCAGGCCAGGTTTTATGGTTCCCAAAGAAAGAAAAAGTACCCCAATGCAAAATGTTGAAAAAACTTTTAGGTGAAAAGATGAAGAGCTTCTTCAAGTGGCTTGTCTCCAAGAAGAAAAGCAGAGGGACAAAAGAGCCTAAGGCAGAGGCAGTGAAAGCTGGGAAGGAGACCACTAAGCAAAGTCCATTCACAGTCATGCCTCCCTGCCAAGGCAATGGAGCTTCTCTAAGAAGTGGGACTACTTCAACTCCAGAGGATATGTCAGTTGTTGGCCTGATCTTGAAGAAGAGGACAGGGTTGTAAAAGGAACAGTGTGCTTGGGAAGAGAACAAGCAACAGCAGAGGGAGCTCCAGATCCTGGAGACCCAAACAGAGGGCACTGTTGATAAATTCAAGGAGTTCAGGGCACATGCCTTTGCTAGGGCTCAAGAGGATAACAGCAAGTCACGTGGCCATGGAAAAGGTTATGAAGGCCATTTGACCCTCAGTTTGGCGAGGCAGGTGCAGGACAGAGAGCAAAGGGTTAAAAGAAGTAAGAAAACTGTAAGATTCAAGGATCATCTGCCCCCTGAGAAGCCAACTTCCAGTGCTAGTGAGGTGTCAGTCTCTTCAAATCAATTCCATTTTCAACCGAGAGGTGCAAGCTTCTCTCCTACTCTAGGTCACTCCCAATAGCATTCCAAGCCATCTTGTGGGGGAACCTACTCCTCTCAGAATGGATCCCCAGATCTTCCTCCTTAGCATGGAGAAATTTGGCTCCCTCCAAGAGAATCCAGGATCTCAGGGGATAACTAACTTGTTCTTACACCATGTGACGCTATTGTTCAAAGAGGATGGTTATGATTGTGTTAATCATCCTTCCCTAATACATTAATACTTTATAATACATTGATTAATAAACATAATGCATTATACTACATAACAAAAGTAGCTGTTCTCTGTGGCCTCAACCAGTGTTTCTTGCATTGCTTTGGGTGGTCTGGGTGAGGAGGGAGAATTCTTTTGATTGCCCAAGTGATAAATGCTCAGAGGCAGGATTTCTCCTTGAGAAGCTAAGCTAAAGGATGGACACACCTAAGAAGTAAGGGGGATAAGTCCATTAGGTGTGGCTGCTGCCTGATTAGTGCCAGGGGACAGACATAACTCCAGAATTCAGGACCCCCACTCCTCATTCAAACCTTTCCCATCCTACCCCTCATTCATGCTTTCCCCACCCAAAAAGGGAACTTTCCATAGTCAGGTAGTCACCGCATCCATTCCCCTCTCCTCCTTTTGTCCTCTCTAAAGTCTTTGGCCTCCCTTCAGGTTGAGGAGAAAGATGTCTCAGAGAATCATGCCTCTAAGCCACCTCCTCCCCTGGAGGCAAAGTCTTTGACTTCCCTCTTGATCCCTTTCTCTAAGTGCCCCAATAAAAGACCATTTTATTCTAGATTGTGTTGGGAGAGCTGTCATACTTTTTTACATTATTTTTTATCATAAAAGTATTTTATTATTTTCTAGTTATATGTAGAGATAGTTCTGAACATTTGGTTCTATAAGATTTCTAGTTGAAATTTTTCTCCCTCCCTCCCTTCACTCCCCAAGACAGCAAGCAATCTGATATAGGTTTTATATGTACAAACACTTTAAACCTATTTCTGCATTAGTCATGTTGTGAAAGAAGAATAAGAACAAAAGGGAAAAAGCTCAAAAAACAAAAACAAAAAACAAAAAAGTAGAAATAATATAGTTCAATCTGCATCCAAATTCCACATTTTTTTTTCTGGATGTGGAGAGCAACACAATGATCCCAGATAATTCCAAAGGACTCTTGATGGAAAAATGACCTCCACATCGAGTTGTAATTCTTTTTTTTTTTTAAAAGAAATAGTATGGTTCATTCAGCATCTATACTCCACAGTTGTTTTTTTTTCCCCCTGGATTTGGAGATCCTCCTCCATCATGAGTTCCCTGGAACCCTTCTGTACTATTGCATTGGTGAGAGGAATATAGTCCATCACAGTAGGTCAACACGAGTTGTAATTCTTTAAAGAGGAATACCTAAAGACCCCCACATCACCTATTTCCCCCATAACATATTTCTGGCACCTAACAGTGGGTCATGGAAAGTTCCAGAGAGTTAACATCTCTGTTACGTTTATTCTCTCTCTCCTGCCCTGACTCTATCCTTTGCCCATTCAAGTGGAGGGAGAGTGTGGTCAGCATTTGCAGTGGATGACAACGGGCAGTAAGGCATCTTTCCTCCCTCATGAAAAGCTCAGCAAGACATCCAAACTGGGTTCAGACCCTCCTGCGGGGCAGAGAGAGAATATTCTGAGGAATTCCCCTTTGGGTGCATTGATATGAATTTGACCTTGAACCTTGGATACTTGGGGAAAAAAACACCACACCAATTGGACTCATCTTGTGCTAGAGAAAGTCCTCATGCCCTTAAGCCAAATCAGCCCCTACCACACTGGGAGCGGGCTCTAGTTCTTTTAGTTTGTTTCTATGTCTTATGTGAATTTATGTGTCTATCAGCCACCATAATTGTGTGTCTGGCTTACAAGGTTAATCACTGCAAGACCATGAGAAGGGTGAGTATGATGGATTTTGTTTTTAATTTCCAAAAACATTACAGGGGGCTAGAATCAAAATGGAGGGTACCACGTGTCCTAAAGCCCCTCCCTTTTCACATGGCAGCTTGTGCTATGGGGCTGAACCCCTCTCTTTCCTCATGGCAGTTTCTACTATGGGGAGGGGAGCAATCTGACAGTATCTAGTGCCTAAGGATTTAGCATGGTTGAATATACTGTTATATCATGCCACTTGTAAAACATTTTGTAGTGGAATAGTTAAAAATTGGGAACTTTTTGTAATGTGTAAAAGTTGCAAAGAATAATATGGTTTTTTTTAAGTCTCCTTGAATCACACTTCCCTAAGAGCATCTTTTGGCTTTTATTTATTTAACTCTGTTAAAGTAGGCCACACCCTGTCTGCATTAAGACTTGTAGGCTGCAGGGGCAGCTAGGTGGTGAATTGGATAGAGTTCCAGCCCTGGATTCAGGAGGACCTGAGTTCAAATCCTGGCTCGGACACTTGACACTTGCTGGCTGTGTGACCCTGGGCAAGTCACTTAACCCCAATTGCCTCAAAACAAAACAAAAAACAACAACAACAACAAAGGACCAAAAACGAACCAAACAAAAAACCCCCAAAAGCAGCCACACTTTAATTCCAAATCATTATCTGATAAGTTTCCTCAGAAAGTTAAAATTTTTCATTTACTGTCTCATAAGGCATGATAATAGAATCTCTGTGTAAAGTATGTGCAAAAGCACATGCCACTGGATTAAGAACACCTGATTGGTAATTAATTGGTTTTATTTCAAATTTTCTAATATTGTTTTAAGGTATTGTGTTTCTAAATTTCCTTACAAGGTATAAATTGTAATTGATATACCATCATTCCTGCCCATTTCCAAGAAATCTACAATAATTAGAAAGGTCAAAACTTGGAATATGGAAGAAAACATTTGTCTACCAGAGGAGAGAAATTTTACAGATTTAACTTCTTTGATTAGAGAGGAAAGAAAGTTAGATGAAGAAAAAATTAACAACAAAACCCAAGAACAATGTGAAAATACCCGAAAAACTTCAACAGTAACTCAGAATGCAAGTTTTCAACATGTTAGCCATAGTTCTAAAGCTGAAAATCTTATCAATGAAGGAAAAAGGTCTGCTTTTATTTCAAAAGAAAATACTAAAAAAAGTGTACAGATTGAAATGTGTAAAACTGATCACCCAAAGGATAAGAATGCTTTGAAAACAAGCTATAATGTTCATGAGAATCAAGTAGAAGTATTCACCAAGTCTACCCCAAATAACTTCCTCAGGAGGATTATCAAAGGGCAAGATTATGTCCATAAAAGACACATACAAGAAACCAAAGGAAGGTAAAATTGAATATAACCAGGGAAAGTAAACCACAAAGCAATGGAAAATACATCTTTTGCCATACCTTCATATCTTTCTAAACCTTCCCGTTTAATTGATCAGGTTTATGGTAAGACAGATGCCTTGAGTTCTTATAACCATCAAAGTAATGATGATAATGAAAAAAATTGACTGTACCCTTGAAGAGAATGAAGTAATTGTGATAACATCCTCTGATGAGAAGGTTCCAGAGTCTTCTCATTCAGATGATTCAATAGAGGAATGTCCTTAAATTTTCACTGAGTTTGATGTGAGCTGGGAGTCATCCCAAAAGAATTACAAGACTCAATGACTCAGTTTACCAAGTTTTATTGCAATGCTGTGAGTGATCACAGGGAGAGAACCAGAAAAGTGGAAAGGTATCTCTCGAATAAGGAAAGGAAAAACAGTTATATTTATAGTATGGATAAATTGATTATCAGTCTCATTATAATAATCACCATCTTGGGGAGGTACAAGGGAAGGCCTGTCCGACTCATTATAATATTCTCCACCTAGGGGTGTTACAGGGGAGGGCTAATTTGGAGTTCCTGGGGTCCTAAGCCAATCCTCGAGGCAGGTACCTTTTTCAGTGGAAGTTTACATGTCAGTGGGGTTTACATGTCATAAGGTGAATCTGGAGACAAATTTGGCCTTTTCTGCGTATATATCTTTCTGATTCCCATGGCTAGTTTCAAAATATAATAATTTTTCTTTAGAATTTCTATAGTCTTGTCAGGTCTCCGCGGCCTAGCTCCCTCTGTTCCCGTTATGGATACTGATTTTTGTGGGTACAAGAACTTAGCATTTTGACTTGTATGTTATCCATTAACTGGGGTCTGACTCCCTTTTGGAGCTAATATCTGAATTAGAACTTGGGTCTTAGGTTTTTCTATTAACCCTTTTTTGCCTCCTACATCAAGTTTACTGAGAGTAAAGCACAGAAGGGAAATAATACTAAGCAGGTAAATATTTCTTTTTTCCTCTAAATTTTATTCCCTGCCCATTTTAAGTATAAATGATACTTACTCTGATTGCTAAGCTCTCAGGCTTAAAACTTTGATGAAACCAATAAGCTTTTTCTTGTGTTTCACTCTCTGATTCTCTGGATGGATCTCTGTTTCTCATAGATCAGTATCTACAGCTTTATATCAGAGTTATAGGATATATCTAGATGTGCCCTATATCTGAGATATGTCAGATTTCACATCTATATATGCCTTCCAGTTGTGACTTGCTTATAGGCCAGACCATAATGTATTTGAACTATAAACTTATCTCCTAACTTAATAGTGTGATAAAATAATGGGATTTGGCAGACACCTAGGGGTCCCACCTGAAGATTGATTTGGAATTGATTGAATTGGGTGAGACTGAGAAACTGACTGAGAACTTACTTAAGATTGATAAAATTGGACCATGCCTGGCCGGCCATGAGTGGGGTGCTGTTCTCAGAGGCTGTGGACCAGGATGTCAACACGAGGCCACCCTCAACCAATCAGCTTGATGGATCTCCCCTCTCAGGGAGAGAGACAGGAAGTAGGAAGGTGAGGCTTGCTCACTGAATTGGCCCTTTTTATTCGGGAACCTACTTGTGGTGGCAGAACTTCATGTGTTAGGTAAAGGCAAGGTTTTCTCTCTATCTATCCCACATAGATCTAAGCTAGGGTTTTCCATTCTATAAGAGATCTGTTCTTACCCTCTCTTTCTTCACTAACTTCTAATAAACTTTAATAAATACTTAAAAGCCTAAACAGTTGCTGAATTTGTCAGTAAATCTTAGCTAGTTTCCCCAAAAAACTGGGGGGGGGGGAAGGTAAGGACCCACATTAGATTTTAAACATTACAAAGGCCTGAAAGCCTCTATTTTTTGATCACCCACCAGCTACACACTGGGTGGCCCATTCTTGTGAGAATTACCATAAATGAGCCTTTGACACATCACCACTGCTGAGTTCCAGAAAATTATTGTTGGAGTCATTTTCCTCACAAGGATAATTATTTTGGTGGTTGAATGGAGGATGGATTGGAATGATGAGAGAGTTGAGGTAGATTTACCAGCAGGCTCTTACAGCAATCTAGGCATGTGGTGATGAGAGCCTGTACCAGAATGGTAGCAGTGTCAGAGGAGAGAAGAGTATGTGGAAAGGATTGCAAAGGTGAAATCATCAGGCCTTGCTAGCAGATTGGATGAGATAGTGAGAAGTCAAGAAAGACACAGTTTGTAAGCTGGAGGGACTGTGAGGATGAGTTGCCCTCTATAGTAAAAGGGAAAGGAGGAGATGGGGTTTAGGGAGGCTTAGGGGGAAAATATAATGAGTTCAGTTTTTAATATTATGAGTTTAAGATTTCTACTGTGAATATCATTTAAGATGTCTAATACACAATAGGAAATAGGAGACTGGAGGTCATCAGAAGGGTTCGAGAAGGATAAGTAGATTTGAGGATCATAAGCATAGAGATGATGGTTAAATCCATGGAAGCTGATGAGATCACTAAATGAAGTGGCACTGAAGGAGAAGAGAACCTAGGAATATATGGGGCACCTATTTTTAGTGGGCATAACCTGATGTGTATCCAGCAAAGAAGACTGAGGAAAAGCCTGCTAAATAGGAAGAGAACCAGTGGCATTCTGAAAACCTAGAAAGAAAAAAAAAAGTGTTAAGAAGAAGAGAATCATCAACAATTTCAAAGTCTGCAGAAAGGTAAAGAAAAGGGAAAATGGAGAAAAGCCCTTTTGGATTTGGCAGTTAGGATATCATTGGTAACTTTGGTCAGAACAGTTTTAGTTGAAGGATGAGGTCACAAGCAAGAGTGTAGGAGTTTAAGAAGAAAGAGAGAGGAATTAGGAAAAAAATATTGAAGATGACTTTCTTAAGGTGTTTAACCGCAAAGGGTAGAAGAGATATGTGATGATAATTAGTAGTGATAGAAAGATCAAGTTTTTGTTTTTGTTTTTGTCTTTTTGAGAATGGGGGCATCATAGCCATGTTGATGGCTGTGAGAAAATAATTAATGATTTCTTGGGGGACCCAGAGATCACTTTCTCAGACCTTTCCCCATCCTCCCCCCTCTTTCCACTCCAGAATGTTCAGTTCTCCTTGAGAAACTTGATCAAATCTCATCTGGGACAAACCCGAGGGAACAAGGGGAATGGAGATAGTTTCTTTTGTCCAGATGGCTGAAGCACTGATGGGATTAAAGCACACCTAGATAATGGACTTTGTCTTGAGCAACCTGAGTGAGGGTCTTTTGCATCCTTTTCCCTGATGTTATCTAGAGTTCATTTTAATGTAGACTAACTCCCTTCAAGTCAGTCAACCAATGGAATTGAATGATAGCATGGGCAAATCAGAAGAGGAAGAAATAGCTTGCCAGTCTGATCTACAGAGAGGGGAAGAAATTAGGAAGAATTTAGCTAACCAACTCCCTTTGATCAATGTATAATGACCAGCCTCTATCAAAAGAGGATAAACAAGCCCTTGGAAGATGTCACAGAGGCTTCTAGGTCTTCTGGGTCTTTTGGGACTTTTCTCCTGCTCCTACTGACTGACAGGCCGAAGGCTCTCTCCCTGCTTTTTCTACCGCATGGCCTGAGATCATGAGAAGTTAGGGATACACATGGTCAATCCTTTACTGGTATAATATTGAATGAATAAATCATATGCTTACCCAAAACCTGTGTATATACCAAAAGCAATTACATTTCAAAAAGCACATGGGCAGTAGGGAAGTAATCAGTAGATAGGAAGATAAATGCAAAAGTGAATATGACAAGGGGCAGCTAGGTGGCACAGTGGATAATGCACAGGCCCTGGATTCAGGAGGACCTAAGTTCAAATCCAGCATCAGATACTAGACACTTACTAGCTGTGTGACCCTGGGCAAGTCACTTAACCCTCATTGCCCTGCCTTTAAAAAAAAAAAAGTTAAAAAAAAGTAAATGTGACAGAGCTGGATATCTATTGGAAATTTGATGGAATGAGATTGTTTATGTAGGTAAAATGAGTTTGTCTTGGTAAGGAGTAAGACCTCCTTGTGTAAGACAGAAGTGAAGAAAGAAATGGCAGGGGGCAGCTAGGTGGTGCAGTGGATAAAGCACTGGCCCAGGATTCAGGAGTACCTGGGTTCAAATCCGGCCTCAGACACTTGACACTTACTAGCTGTGTGACCCTGGGCAAGTCACTTAACCCCCATGGCCCCGCAAAAAAAAAAAAAAAGATATGGCAGAAGAAGGCATCTGAGTGATGTGATGAGAAAGAGGGGAGAAGAAACTCTTGGGGAAAGGCCTCAAATGTATTTTGTAAAATATGAGACAATATTCTCAACTGAGAGAGTCAGAATGGGGAGGCATAGCAGGTTTGTGGAAGGATAAAAATGTTTGAAAGAGGGGCAGCTAGGTGGCACAATGGATAAAGCACCAGTCCTGGATTCAAGGATGTGAGTTCAAATCCAGCCTCAGACACTTGACACTTACTAGCTGGGCAAATCACTTAACCCCAACTGCCTCACCAAAAACAATGTTTGGAAGAGTCAATGCAAAGAATAGGATATAAATTAATAAGAGAAGTATAAAAGAATTTTCCAGCTGCAGTGAGGGCCCAAATGACTTTGTGTAAAATAAATTTATAGTGAACCCATTCAGAATGGTTTTATGATTTTTTTTCAACTTTCATTTGTGCAGCAGGGATTTAGGAGTAAAGGTGGTACAAGGTGAGAGTGAACCAAAGCTGTGACTTGGCAGGGCACAATCAGTGATATGACAAAGGATAAAAGGACTCAAGAGAAGAGGACAGTTTGTTTGCCAAGTGGACAAAATGTGGAAAAGAGTAGGGAGTAGCTAATATAGCCACAGGAAAGAACTGAAAGGCCAAGGGATTGGATGTCATGTTATGGACAAAGAGTAAGGTTTCTTAAAATGAAGCAGAGGGCATTTAAAAGAATTGTAGACAATATAAAGTACTTGGAATTCTACCTGCCAAGACAAACTGAGGAACTGTATGACCAAAATTATAAAACATTTTACACAGAAATAAATTCAGATCTAAACAATTGGAAAGATTTTATTTGCTCATGGGTAGGCCTAGCCAATGTTATAGAAATGACAATTCCACCTGAGTTAATTTATTTATTTAGTGCTATACCAATCAAACTATCAAAAAATATTTTATAGAACTAGAAAAAACAACAAAATTCATCTAGAAAAACAAAAGCTGAAGGATATTATGGGATTCAATGAAAAAATTTGAAAGAAGGTGGTCTAGCAGTACCAGATCTCAAACTGTATTATAAATCAGTAATTATCAAAATAATCTGATACTAGCTAAGAAATAGACAGAAAACACTCTGATATAGGTTATATACATACCATCACATTCAACATATTTCTGTATTAGTCATGTTATGAAAGATGATTCAGAACAAACAAAAAAAAACCCTCAAAAAAGAAAAAAAAAAGGGGGCAGCTAGGTGGAGCAGTGGATAAAGCACTGGCCCTGGATTCAGGAGTACCTGAGTTCAAATCTGGCCTCAGACACTTGAAACTTACTAGCTCTGTGACCCTGGGCAAGTCACTTAACCCCCATCGCCCTGAAAAAAAAAAGGGAAAAAAGAGGATAAACAGTATGGTTCAATCTGCATTCACATTCCACACTTCTTTTTTCTGGCTGTGGAGAGCATTTTCCATCATGTGTCCTTTGGATTGTCTTTAATCACTGTATTGCTGAGAAGAGCTAAGTCTATCACAGTTGATCATAGCACAATGTTGTTATTATTGTGTATGATGCTCTCCTGGTTCTGCTCATTTCACTCAACATCAGTACACTTAGAAATCGGCCTGCTTATCATTTCTTATAGCACAATATTATTCCAGTACATGCATATACCACAACTTGGTCAATCATTCCACAATTGATAGGTATTCCCTTTATTTCTAACCCTTTGCCACCACAAAGAGAGCTGCTATAAATATTTTACAAAAAATTATAAAAGGAAATAGCCTCTACTGTCATATAGAAATATATGTAGAAAGATAAGTGTATATAAACTATACACAATGGAAATATGATGTACCTGGTCTGTGGGTGAGAGGTAGGTCCAGATATTTAGGTTATTTGTTTTGGTGAGGCAATTGGGGTTAAGTGACTTGCCCATGGTCACACAGCTATTAAGTGTTAAGTGTCTGAGGCCAGATTTGAACTCAGATCCTCTTGACTCCAGGGCCAGTGTTCTATCTACTGAGCCACCTAGCTTCCCCAGTTCCAAATATTTAGGATAGGCAAGTAATTTTACCTCTCTAGAGTTCTGTTGTTATTTGTGAAATTAAATGATGAAAATGTATGCCCTCTGAAGACCCTTCTAGTTCTTTTAATATTTTATTATTTATTAATTTATATATCTGTCTATCAATTTATTTACTCAATTAATTACTTATTCATTCACTCATCCATCCATCCATCCATTCATTTATTCATTCATTTATTTATTCATTTATTCATTCATTCACTTATTTATCTATTCATTCATTCATTCATTTATTCATTCATTCACTTATTTATTCATTCATTCATTCTTCTTTCTATTTATTTATTTATTTGGGATTTCCCCCAAGTTACATGTAGAAAAATAAATTTTTTAACATTGATTTTTAAAAACTTTTAATATGGGAAAGTACAGGGGATAAAACTGAGGCCCAAGCTGAGAACCCCAAAATGAAAGTAGGGCACACTGTTTTTCCCCTGAAGTCTGTGGTTTAGTACCTATTTCCTGACATATGCCTCTATCTACTGAAATATACTTTCCTGTATGCAAGCAGATCACCACAATGTACCTGTGAAACACTGCATGTATTTCACACCTAAGGGGTATATAACTTCAGCTTGGATACTTGTTTGGGGCCCAAAGAACCAGAGGTTACTCTGCTTTGGGCCAGCATGTCAATCAAACCACTCTTCTTTATTCCTGAGTGTCATTTGGGTTTCTCCATCAAAATTCCCCACAACATTTGGTGTGGTTGGCTGGGAAAAACCCAGTCACGTAGGCTGGATTGGCCAGCCTCCATTGAGGAACCTAGAACTTCAAGCACCTGGGGACCCGCCCCTCAATAGAAGTGGCGCCACCTTCACCCTGTTAGCAGGACTCTCTTTGGGAGTTGCAATCCCAGGGACTGTAGCTGCTCAACCAGACCAAGCTCCACTTGGAATTTAGAACAGTGTGCTACTGGAAGACACCAGTAAGGTAAGGCCCCCTGGTGCCGTGTCCTAGTCAGGCCCACTGCAGGCAGAAAGGGAGAATGATCACCTCCTGGATACAGATTCAGGGCTCACTATTTGGGTAGGATTATTTAACTTCTATTTGATTCTGTGACTGAGTGCATGTGTGTATGTTTTGGCTCCACAGCCCAAAGCTACAAAATCTGAGTGGGCCTTCCCCTGTCTCATGGCCACGTTGAAAGACACAGTGTCTGGATCTGCTAATCCCAATAACTACTTGGACAGCTGTTAGTCAAAACGGGCTAAAAGATTCTGAAAGGAACACTCTTGGAAAGGCACCTGGCTGAGCTCTGTGAGCACCCCTATCCCTTCTCTCTCTGCAACACCGTGCATTCTATCGTTTCCTCATGGGTAGGGTTCAGTCTCAGCATACAGTCTTGGACTGTATGATTAGGAATTTTAAGAAAGGGTTCAGGTGAGATTATGGAGTCAAGATGACTCCGAGGAGTCTTTGAACCCTGTGCACCTTGGAGTGGCCCACATTCAATGTGGGTTGGCCCTCAGAGGGAACTCTAGACCCGGGAATCACCAGAGCAGTTTACAGGGTGGTAGTTGGTCTCACAGACCAGCCTGAGCACCCAGATCAGTTCCTCTATATAAACTCCTGTTTGGAAGTTGTCCACACCAAGTCCCGTGGGTTCGGATATGTAAGAGAGCACAGGGACAGGCTAGGATTTTTGTTGGCCAGGCATCAGGTTCAGACCCTCACAAGCCAGTTGTTTTCCAGGGGGCACCAGAAGATGAGCCTCCCCCATATATGTCAGCTTCAGCTACACCACCACCCCAGAATCTGAACCTCTATCTGCATCTCCTCTGCTTCTGGACCTGCTCCCTCCTCCGCCTCCACCGCCACCACCCTGTTTTCCCCCTCCCTGCCTCTATCACCTCCACTGCTCCCTCCGGCCCTTTCCCCAGACTGGAGAGGAGGACTGAGCCCCCCTGATGTAGCTGAGGCCAGACCTGCCTTCCAGATGCACCTCAGAGAGACCCTGAGGCAGGGTCGAGAGAACTCAGATGGGACTTACCAACAAGACCCATCTGTCTTCTGTTATCAGCCCTTTACCACCACTGACCTTCTGAACTGGAAAACACCATACCCCTCCCTACTCTGAGAAGCCCCAGGCCATGATAGACTTCCTTAAGTCAATCTTCCACACTCAACAACCCACATGGGAGGATTGTAGGCACCTCCTCATGATACTCTTCAATACAGAGGAAAGTTGTCACATCCTCACAGAAGCAGGTCCAGGAGCAGGATCCAGCTGGGATCCTTGATCCGGAAGTCTGGGCTAGGGAGGTGGCCCAGATGGGCCACCAGGCTGGGACTTTCGCACTGAGGCAGACTGAGGGGTATCCGAGGGGGAGCTCGGTGACCCACCAACCTGTCAAAAACCACACTTGTCACTCAGAAACCAGATGAGGCTCCAGGGGAGACTGTGTGAGGCACACCGGGTTTTCACCCTGTTCAACCCAGAGGCCCCCAGGAATCAGGCCATGATAAATGCAACCTTTGTTGCTCAATCTGCCCTTGACATCTGAAAGAAACTTCAGAAGCTTGAGGGTTTTGCAGGGATGAACATTATTACACAGCTCCTTGAAGTGGCTAACAGAGTCTTCAGGAATCGAGATGAAGCTGCAGAAAAGAAGCAGCAAAAGCGTCTCAAACAGCTAGCCTCCCTCCTGAGGCTGTGAAGTTCCTCACTCTCAAGTACCTCGGCATCTGGGTAGAAAATAACCCACCTGGACTGGCTGTGAATCATACCCCCCCACCCCACTTAGTGGTGGACCTCAAACCCACCACCACCCTGGTGCAGCTAAAACAGTATCCCATACCTCAGGAGGCACACCAGGGGATAAAGGGCCACATTGCCTTAGAAAAGCAGGCATCCTGATTGAGTGTCAGTCTGTATGGAACACACCACTGTTACCTATTAGAAAACCAGGGGTCGCCAGCTACCATCCAGTTCAGGACCTGAGGGCGATCAACAATGCCACCTTCACAGTCCACCCAGTGGTTCCTAACCCCTACACCCTATCGGCCCAGATACCCCCTGAGGCTGCCTGGTTTACATGTTTGGATCTCAAGGATGCTTTCTTTTGCATGTGAATCTCCCCGCCCAGTCAGCCCCTGTTTGCCTTTGAGTGGGAGGACCCGGACTCAGGCTCTAAAACCCAGCTAACCTGGACTTGCTTGCTCCAAGGATTCAAGAACTCCCCCACTCTTTTGGGGGAAGCTCTGGCACGGGATCTCCAGGCATTCCTTCGGCAGGAGCTTGGCTGCACCCTGATCCAGTATGCAGACGACCTCCTCCTTGCCGGATCTATATGAGACCAGTGCTGGATGGGAACCCAGGCCCTGCTGGAATCTCCTCTCTAAAGCAGGGTACAAGGTCTCCAGGAAGAACGCCCAGATCTGCCAAACCCAGGTGAAGTATTTGGGGTTTCTTGTCACACAGGGCCACCAAACTTTGGGTGTAGAGAGGATAAAAGTCATTTTTAACATTCCCATTCCAAGGACCAAGAGGCAGCTCCACGAATTCCTTGGAGAAGCCAGATACTGTTGCATCTGGATTCCAGGGCTTGCCCAGCTTGCCAAACCCCTGTATGAGGCCCTCTCAGCACCGGAGCACAGGCCCCCCACTTTGGGGGGAGGTGCAGGAGCAAGCTTTCAGGGAGATTAACCACCTACTCACACAGGCCCTTGCATTAGGTCTCCCTGATGTCTCCAGGTCTTTTAATCTATTTGTGACTGAGAAGAACAAAGTTGCGCTGTGGGTCCTTACTTCAGCTATTGGGCCATGGGAGAGGCCCATTGCCTACCTATCCAAGCACCTTGATCCTGTGTCAGCAGGATGGCCTCCCTGCCTGAGAGCTCTGGCAGCTACTCTCCTCCTTGTCAAAGAGGCTGATAAGCTAACCTTGGGACAGACTATCCAGGTTAGAGTCCCTCACTCTGTCATCCCCCTCATGAATTCCCATGGCTACCAGTGGATATCTAACCCATGGCTAGCCCAGTATCAGGGGCTCCTACATGAGAACCCCTGGGTTCAGGTGGAGACGGTTAAGATACTGAATCCTGCCACTTTCTTGCCCACCGAGCAGCGCCCCACCCCCAGCATGACTGTGCCAAGGTCATAGAGGAAATACACTCTAGCAGACCCGACCTGTCTGATCAACCCCAGCCTAACCCTGACATCCAACTCTTCACCGACGGGACCAGCTTCATGAGGGATGGTGAATGACTGGCAGGGTACACCATCATTACCCAGGATGCAGTAATAGAGGCAGGGCCCCTGCCTCAGGGGTGGTCAGCCCGGAGGGCAGAACTATGGGACCTCATACATGCCCTACAACTCGCAGAGGACATGTCAGTGAACATCTATACTGACTCACGGTAGGCTTTTGCAACCCTCCACATCCATGGGACCATCTACAAGAAGCGGGGACTCCTTACTTCAGGGGGCAAGCATATTAAAAACCAGTCTGAAATATTGTAACTGCGTGAGGCTGTCTGGAAACCCAGAAGGGTCTCAGTCATTCATTGCGAGGCCATCAGGTTGGGGATGATCCCACCATAAAAGGGAACAATCTTGCCGACAGGACAGCCCAGCAGGCAGCAGAATCAGCTAGCACAAGGGAGGGTTACCTCCTTGTGCAAAGGGGAGAATCAGCCCCAGTAGAAACTGAAACTGAAGCCCTAGCATACACCCCCGAGGAGGTAGGCTGGGCTCAGAAGGAGGGGGTACAATAGAACACCACTGGGAATTGGGTGCTCCCAGATGGGCACCTTTTTACCCTCAGAAGGACGCATACGCTTTCATTCACCAGTAGCATGCTCTCACCCACCTGGGGAAGACTGCCCTGGAGGTCATGCTTCAGAAATATTACTATGCCACTAAGATGGCCTCCTTGTGTGCCTCTGCCAGCCTACAATGCCATAGCCCTGGGGGTTCAGCCAGCAGGGACAGCCCCTTTCGAAGACTTGGTGGCAGACTTCACAGAGATCAAAGCCTGCAGAGGCTATAAATATCTTCTGGTTTTGATCTGCACCTGCATGGGCTGGATTGAGGCTTTTCCAACCCAAACAGAAAAAGCAGCAGAAGTGGTGAGAGCCCTTCTCTAAGAGATTTTGCCCCATTATGGCCTTCCCCTAACAATTAGGAGTGACAATGGGCCCTGCTTTTCTGGCCACCATGGTGCAGGGGCTGGCCAAGGGTCTGGGAATCAAGTGGAAACTGCATACTGCTTACAGACCTCAAAGCTTAGGGAAAGTGGCACGCAGAAATAGGACCCTTAAGTGTACCCTAGCTAAGTTTTGCCAAGAGACTGGTTTACATTGGGTAGACACGCTCCCCCTTGCCCTACTTAGAGTTAGATGCACACCAGGAGTCATAGGATGCTCCCCTTATGAGCTCCTATTTGGGAGACCACCCCATTCACCAGGGCTCTCCCTGATTCCAAAGCCATAGGAGAACTTACCCAGGATGCAGCTTTGGCTCAGCTAGGGAAGACTTTAGCCCAGCTACACAGAACAGTTCTAGAAAGGGAACCCATATCCCTTGGTTACCCAGTGTGTTATTTCCAGCCAGGAGACCGGGTCTGAGTCAAAGATTGGAAGAAGGAACCCCTCCAACCTATTTTGGACAGGTCCCCACACAGTGGTTCTTGTCACCCCCACGTCTCTTAAAGTTGCAAGTATTGTTCCCTGGGTCCATCATTCCAGAGTGAAGAAGGCTCAGCTGCCCAGCAGCAGGTGGAGGTGCATGTTGGTTCCTGATTGCCCCAATAAACTTTGGGACCCTGCCAACAGGCCATTGGCCCAGAAGCAGACGACTGCCTAATGTAGACAGCTTTCCTGAGACCCCCTGTGCTGATACATGAGACACATTTAACCATTTTGATTTTCCTCCTCTGTGGATTGGCGCTTGCCATCTATCTGTTTTGCCTGAATAATTACTATCTCTCCTAGTTCCTTGCTGCCTTCTCTAAAATGACCCGATTCTTTGTGCTCTGGTTTTTTCTTTCACTATCACTGCAAATGTGGCCTGAACCCATACCTTTGGGAGGGATGAACAGGTGGAGGGTGGCTGGGCATCCTGTACCTGGGCAGGATGTGGTTGCTACCACCCTGAAGCCGACTTACCGTCTGGGTTAACCTGACTGAGGTATGCAGGCACCAGCAAGTTGCAAGCCCCTTCCACTCATTAGAGCGTATTGCTAAGCTCACACTCTCTGTCTTGTTGAAATTTAAGCCTAACCAAAGTGCCCTCTGCTGGTATTGCCTTCCCCTCACCCAGCGGGCCCTTGCAACTGTTCCAGTTCCTCATTCACTCCATAACCTGACTCGGCGTGGAACCAGGGCCTGACCAGATCATTCCAGTTGCCCCAGTTGCCTATAAGGTCCCTCTATGGTCAGATGGGACTGTTTGGTCAACCAGCTTTTTCTCCAACTCGACCAACATGCCCTCCCTGGGGTTGGTCCCTCACAGACTGTGCAACCTGACAAGCAACCTTTGGGGAAAACCCTCTTGTGCCCTGGACAGAGCATTCTACCTGTGCGGCGACCTGGCTTGTCACTGTCTGATCAGCAATTGGACTGGGAACTACTTTATTGTCTTCCTGGTTCCCTAGCTGTCTGCCTATACTGACTCAGACTTTGTTTCTGCAGTTACAGCTGTGTCCCCTGAACTGGAAGGAGTGGGGAGATCAAAGCAGGTCCTGTTTCTTCCACTCCTAATGGGGGATGGACTTTTGGGTGGAATAGGGACTGTTACTGGTATAGGAGGCGTGGTATCCGCTTTCCACCAGCTCTTCCAGCAGCTGAGTAGTGACATAGAGGAAGTTGCTGGCTCACTTGCAGTCCTCCAATGGCAGCTGAACTTTCTTGCCAATGTAGTCCTGCAGAATCGCAGGGCCCTTGATCTGCTCACAGCAGAAAAAGGGGGGACCTGCATATTTTGGGGTGAGGTTGCTATTGTGTAAATGAGTCAGGGGTGGTAATTGGGATGGTTGAAGAAATTCGGGACCGTGATAAGAAATGGCAAAAAAGTCTTTCCAGCATCAGTAACCCTGGAAGGTTTGGGGGTTAGTTGGGGTCCTTTGCTTCATGGCTAATGCCCCTCCTGGGGCCCCTGGCTGTCCTGATTCTTGTTATCACCTTGGGCCCTTGCCTCCTGAATGCCCTCATGCAGTTCATAGAGTCAATTGTAAGGCGGAAAAAAAACAGCCACTACCCTCATTTCCCTGAGGGAATATCAGCCCTTGGCCCTAGATAATGTCCCTCTAGAACATGGAGGGTATAGAGAGGGCATCAAAAGGGGGAATAATATGAGAAAGTAAGGGGAATAAAACTGAGACCCCCAAAATGAAAGTAGGGCACACTGTTTTTCCCCTGAAGTCTGTGGTTTAGTACCTACTTCCTGACATATGCATCTGTTTACTGAAATATGCTTTCCTGTATGCAAGCAGATCACCACAATGTACGTGTGAAACACTGCATGTATTTCACACCTAAGGGGTATATAACTGCAGCTTGGACACTTGTTTGGGGCCCAAAGAGCGAGAGGCTACTCTGTTTTGGGCCAGCACGTCAATAAAACCGCTCTTCCTTATTCCTGGGTGCCAAATGGGTTTCTCCATTGAAATTCCCCACAACATTTTGAGTTCCAAATTTTCTTCCTCCCTCCCTCCCCACCCCAAGAAAACAAGCAATTCAATATAAGTTATACATGTGCAGTCATGCAAAACATTTCCACATTGGTCAGGTTATGAAAGAAAACAGACAAAATACCTTTAGAAAGAGGAACTAACAAAAAGTATGCTTCAAACTGTATAAGGATAACATCAGTTGCTTCTCTGTAGATGGACTGAATTTTTCATAAGTCCTTCTGATAGCATCCTGCTCATGATTTCTTTCACAGTTAATATTGCTAACTGTATTGCCTTCCATCCTATTGCCTTTCCTTGATATTTACTCTATTTTCTATCTTCTTTCACCCTATCCCTCCTCAAAAGTGTTTTGCTTTTTACTGCCCCCTCCTCCAATCTACCCTCCCTTCCTTTACTGCTTCACCCTCATCCCCCTCCCCTCCCACTTTCCCACAGGGCAAGGTGACCCTTATAGTTCTAAATGACTGTGATATACAGGAATTGTGGAAGAGATTGTCTGAAGTTTATCTGAAGGATGAACAATATTCCTTGATGTTTCTCAACTAGGGACAGTTCATGAGAGAGTAATCATTTTTTCAGGACTTTCCTAAAAAGACAGAAGAAAGGCTGGAAGGGTCGTGAGGAGGAAGTAGTTGGGAAAGAGAAAAGGAGAGATCTTTCTTGAACATTATAAATTGATATCTCTCCATGTTCATAGTCAAGGAAAATGCCTACTGTTAGGCTGGATTCATAGTTCTGGAAGTATTGCACATCAGGTTCAGAAGAAAGGTTGTGCTTGCCTGTGACATAAAGATGGCAGCCACTTTGACTCTGTATAGCCATTAGCACAAAGAAGTCTTCAGGCACACTTGGTCCTTTGGAGATGCCAACACACCACTCAGTGTTTCCTGGCACATCCGTTGCCCAGTAGGATCTACTTGAAGTGAAGGGCTGAGTACCATGAACTTGGCCAAAATCAGGGAATCTCCCACTGTTGTTGGGCACTTCTTCATGTGCATCTCCATATCTAATACTCTTCAGATCTTCAGAGATGATGACACCTGAATTGGCTGTTTCACGATTCAGAGTGATGTCCACTCTTGGGAGAAGAGGTTTAGGTTCAGTGACTGCTTTTGTTAAATATTTGTTCTTATAAGATATGGCGTCACTTGTGAAAACCATGGCGTGGCCATCAAGGTATCACAGTGACATGTAAACAAGTGACTGGATAGAGGCAGGACAGCTCCATGATGAGAGGAGCAGAATTCTGTTTGTTTGTCAGACAGATGGGACAGTGTGTTTGGTTCTAATGTGGAAAATTTGTTGTTGTTTTTTTCTGCTCTGTTCTTCGTGAGTCTCCCACAACAAATGGTTAATCAATACCAGGGTTTCATAGATCATAATTATGATTCTAGATGCAAAAGTAGAGTTATGATATACTAGCTCTTCTGAGTAATTGAAGGCTGCACAGGAGGGAGATGGATACCACTGCCTCTGAGCAGCACCAAGGAAAACTGAAGGGGAGATTTCCTACAGCTCTCTTTTCTGTTTCTCCTTCACTTCTTTTTGCACTTCCCTCCATCCTTCTTCCCTATAGTCTCTTTCTTTATTTCTCTGTCTCCTCTCTCTTGATCTCTGTTTCTGTTTCTTTGTATTTTTCTATATTTCTTGCTCTGGTATATAAATGTTTCTCCCTCTTTTATTCCTCTAAATTTCTCTCTATCTATGGAAAGCCTTTCATTTAATTTCAGTCTTCTGGTTCAGTATGGACAATAAGGATGTGACTGTGCTATTGTACACTATCTTATCAACCTTTTTCATTCTCAGGGATTTGCCTTTTATGCTGGTGGTCCCCCAAATATTTTTCTCATGTAATCTCTCTGCTGAGATCTATATCTGACTACTCAGCTCCTTCCAGGACAAATCTTCCCATGGGTGTCATTGGCACCTCAGCCATCATTTTCCTAAACAGTTTATCCTCTTCCCCCTAAACTTGAGTTGTCATCATTTGAACAATGTTGGCTGGGACTGGAGTTGTGTATTTTGGAGAAGAGAATACTTGAGAGGTCTCATGGCAGCTGTTTACAAGTACCTGAAAGATTTTGATGTGAAAGAAACCTTACATTTCTTTGCTGGATCTCTGATGATCAAGGAGAATTGGTTAGCAATTGTAAAAAACCAAATTTAGCCTTGTTGTGAGAAAAACCTCCTTGGCAATAAGACCAAGGGATAAAAAGAATAAGCGGCATTTGCATTCATCAGGCTCCTCTTCACTGGGTGACTTCAAGCAAAATTTGGACTAGTACTTAAATATTTTTCAGAGAGAATCATTGGGCAGACAAAGGTGGACTAGATAGCCACAGAGGTCATTTCTTTGCAAATCCCAGATTCTGAATTTCTGTAAAAGCTAAATGGCTTCTGGCCCAAAGGAAAATTAGACAATTCTTAGAGATGTGTTGCCATTTGTTATGATCTTTTCACTCACCTTTAAATTTTAAAAGCATTTCCATAATTCCAGGGATGGGTCGAACAACTGTTTTTAGCTGAAACATTTCCTTGTGGATCACAGATTCATTCCTGTAGAAAACAAACACCTGGTTTAGATCTCCAGTTATAAGAATTTTGACAGTCTTCATTCCTTCAGTAAGTCAAGGTCCAATAGCACAAATTTGTTTAGAGCTTTTTAAATGAAGTCAGAATAGAAACCTACCTGTTTAACACACCTTTCATAACCTGAGAAGGAAAGAATGATATACGGTTAGCATAATGGTGTATTTGAAATGGGAAAATGAGACTTTGGAATGGATCAGCTTTTCATTGCCTCAATGAAATTCAGAGTAGGAAGGATCTTGGAGCTTCTAGGTCTGCAATATGTCTCCCATACAATCCCTTCTGTCTTCTCACACAACTGCTCCCTTAGCTCAGGCCCTCTTCACTTCTTGACTAGACTGTTACCATGATCCTCACATTTGTCATAATTTCTATATTCTCTCCCCTCTCCAGTACAAGTTCTCCCCAGCTACAGAAATAAGTTAGGAATCTGCTTTGGCTGGACATCACAGCCTCCCACTCCTTCTTTTCCTTCATGATCTGATGTTCCTGTGTAGCCTCCATCTTCTTCAGCCTTTGATAGAGATCATAGAACTTCTTGTTCTCCTTCCCCACAGTGACTTTTTCCCCTTTTACTTTCTTCTTCCTTGTCAGATATTCCCCTAATTGATTCAATATCTTCTGAATTATTCTTCTGTTTGTATTTTTATTGTCCTGAAGAGAAAGGTATTAGATGATATACTAAAGGAAATATCATGGTCTCCCCAAGCCTCCCTTTGCCTGTCTTCTCAGTGTGGCATAATGCCAAGAGCACTTGACTAAGTAGGAGTTCAGTCCCTACTAAATATAACTGACACTTCTTTGCCAGAAATTTAACCTTCTCCATAAACTGGAGCCAATTTACCTTTGCAGAATTCTCTCCACCATTGAGTTCATTCTTGTAGTCAGCCAGATTTCCTGACTCTCTGCTTTTAGTCATGTTACTCCCTATTGACTGCAATGTCTTGGCAATGCCATCATGAAGCCTTCCCTCAGGGGCAACTCACCCTTCCTGACCTCTCCAGCCCATGCTGAGGGAAGCAGGACCTCATATTTTGTCTTCCTAGACCCAAGTCGACTCTGTTCTGAGGAAATCCTGACCTTTTGATGTCTGTTCTCCTATTAAATGCATCTGATTTGTGTAACTCTTGCTGTATTTGTGGGAATTGTCTCACTTGCAATATAAAACTGATTACTTACCTACTCTAGGAGGCCTACAATTTGCCTTTTCTGCATAAGGATGATAATAAGAATATGTCTGCCTGGCTGGTTTGCCCATGTAAAACTGAAAAGTGCCATGCCCATGTGCTCCCAAGCTTTCCAGTCTTCCTCAACATCATTTGAGTTCCATGTACACTAGGATCCAGTGACAATAGCGGCTTTGCTGTTCCTCACCCGTGATCCTGCATCCACAGATTCCTTTACCACTGGAATTCCTCCAACCCTGGGAAAAATCTCGTGTACTCAGCACTCCCTTCCAGCCCCAGCTAAAATCCTTTATTCAACAAGAAGCTTTCCCCATCTCTCTTAAAGTTTATCCCTTCCTTCTCTTCATTATTGACAATTTATCTTGTACAGGATGGGCCAAAAGTCGTGATGTTTTCATAAGTTTTTGAAGAGTATTTTTTCTTTCTTTTTTGCTATTTATGGAAATTGATTTTTCATACCTAATGTAAATCTATTTCCTATATATGCTGTATATGATTTAATTTAACTTAATAACAAAAAGTAAAGTTGCTATTAAATGTTGAATTCTGTTTGTGACTTTTGGACCATCCTACATATATCTTGATTGTACATTCCTGTTTTCATGTTTTCTGTCCCCTTAGTCTGAGTGTTACTTGAGAGGAGAGCCCATCTTTTGCCTTTTGATTTGTCCCCACCAGGTTTCACAGTACTTAAAAAATAGGAGAAGATTACGCTATCTTTACTGAGTGAATATTACTAAGGGTAACGATGGTGGTGGTGAAAGGATAATCTGACTCCCTGGCTTCCAGGTACTCTTTCAATGCCAGTTGGTAATCATCTCACACCAGTTTATCAGTCAACTCTTCACTTCTCAAAGCTTATTTGTCAAATGATTCCTCTCAGGTTAATCACCCTCTCCTTCAAGTCCCCACTTTTTTGTTTTGATTGGTGAAGGAGTTTCTTGCTGGGCATCACAGATCAGAGAGCTAAAACAAGAAGGAAGAGATAGAGGCCAGCTTCACCTAGAGTCAACTTAACTCCCACCACTGCATCACAGCTCAGGAGATATTGGTGTGATTCAAATTCCTGTACTCAGTGTCATGTGATAAAATAAATAACACACCCGTTCTTCACTTGTCAAATATGACCAATAATGATGGGAGGCTTTTTTGTGAAAATCATTGGAGATGAGTAATATATAAGACATTATCTAAGGAGATGGCAGATTCTTACTGTCCATATCACAGTCCATAGGAGGGGTTCTTCCTTCCCTTTTAGTAGAAGGTCCTGAGCTTTTTTTTTCCATTCTGCACAAGGTTTCCAGATTAATCTGGTTCTTCTCCTCAAAGACATAGAGGAATAAAGAGAGTCTGATCCCTCTCTGATAAAAAGGTGAGTGTCAGGGGAAAGATCCAAGAGATAGACTACAAAAGGAACAATTAAATGTAGCATGGCAGAGTGACTACCAATGAATACCTCAATCCACCTGCAGGAATGTAATTGATCTGTGCATGACTCACCAGGGAGTGCTGAACAGCTTCTGCAATGGACCAATGTATGTGGGTCTCATGATGGTCTGACTTTGAGCAGGTCAAACAGAGTAAGGTCTTGTTATGAGCACAGAAGAGCTTGTGGTCTTCCCCATGTCTCTTGCATATTCCTTCTCTTTGGGGTGCATGGCCTAGCCAGCCTGAGGAGTTCTCAGCTGGGACAATTCCCAGCATGCAGTGCAGCATGTAGATGAGGTTTTCTTCCTGAAGCAGGACATGCAAAGAGTATGTCCACATTCAGCTGTGATTAGGTGAATGACTTCACCCAGGCAAATAGCATGGAGATTTTACATTTTGTTTAACTCTCAATATCTTGTTTGGTACTAAATCCTTTCTCAGACCATAAATCTGAGAGATAGGAACAGGATGCTTTTAAAAAAGTAAACATTTGGGGCAGCTAGGTGGCACAGTGGATAGAGCACTGGCCCTGGAGTCAGGAGGACTTGAGTTCAAATATGGCCTCAGACACTTAACACTTACTAGCTGTGTGACCTTATGCAAGTAACTTAACCCCAATTGCCTCACCAAAAAAAAATAAATAAACATTTATTACTAACCTTTATTTTTTCATCTCCTTTAGCTCTGAATATATTTCATATCTCCCTTTTTTATCAAACCATTCTGAGCAGAAAAGAATAAAAATGCACAAAAAAGAAAAAGAAAAGGAGTTCTGCAAAATTAACACATACAACAAATATATACAATTTTTTGTGCCACTTATCCCATTCCACTTCAAAAAAGAGAGGAAAAGGATAAATTTTTCATCACTTCAGTGGGGCCAAGATGAATCATTAGATTTCTACTATTTTCATTTAATCTTTTTGTGGGTCTTTCTATTTATATGCTTGAATTTATTCTGTATATTATGTATCTGCCTCTGCCTACATCATTGATGGCATTGATATCTAAATAAAACTACCTTAGAAAAAGAAAGTTAACAGCCCATAATTTGGCTTCTTGTTTGTTTGTTTGTTTTTCAGGGGAATGAGTGTTAAGTGACTTGCCAGGGTCACACAGCTAGTTAAGTGTCAAGTGTCTGAGGCCAGATTTGAACTTAGGTCCTTCTGAATCCAGGGCCAGTACCTTATCCACTGCACCACCTAGCTGTCCCCCATAATTCAGCTTCCATCAGGACCAGATGGATTCACAAGTGAATTCTACCAAACATTGAAAGATCAACTAATTGCAAGATTAAATAAGGAAGTAGTCCTACCAAATTTATTTTATAAAAGAAATATGGTGCTGGTACCTAAACCAGGAAGAACAAAAAGAGAGAAAAAATTATAGATTAATTTCATCAGTAATATAGATATAAAAGAGTAAATAAAATAGTAACTAGGAGACTGCATCAATATGTCATAAAGATTATACATTGTGAACAAATGGGATTCATACCAGTAATACAGAGGTGGTTTAGCATAAGGAAAACTATTAACATATTATTATAACATTAAAAGTTACAAAAATCATATGATTATATCAATAGATGCAGAATTTTTTACAACAAGCAACACATTACTATTAAAATATTTAAAACCATAGATATGAATGGATCTTCCTTAAAATGATTAGAAGCATCTCCCAAAAACCAAAAGCAAGCATGATCTGTAATGGGGAAAAACGAGAAGCCTTCCCAATAAGATCAGGAGTGAAAAACAATGCCCATTGTCACCAATAGTATTGAATATTGTATTAGAAATACTAGTAATAGCAATTAGCGGGAAAAGAAATTGAAGGCACCAGAATGGGCAATGAGGTCATAAAACTATGTCTTCTGCAGACGATACAATGATATACATGGAAAATCCAAGAGATTCAGCTGAATAGTTAGTTGAAACAACAATTTTAGCAAAGTAGCAGCAGATAAAATAAACCCACATAAATCATTTTCATTCCTACTTATCACTAACAAAACCCTGCAAGAAGAGATAGCGAGAGATACTCTATTTAAACTTTAGACTGTATAAAATACCTGGAAGTAAACCTGCCAAGTGAAACCCAGGAACTGCATGAACAGGATCATCAAACATTTGTTCTCCTGGAGAGGGACCAGCCAGAGGTAAACATGTACTGTAAATGAATCTTATCTCTGGTACCTTCCCATCCTCCCTCTTATCTACCTGGTGCATCCCTCCAGACCTGTCCCCTCCCACTCTCATCCCATCTCCCTATCTTCTCCTGCTGTCTGATTCCTTTTAACTATGGCTAAAAAGTAAATTGATCACAAAGCCATGATAAAGACTCAAGATGTGAAACTTTGCAGAAGCATTTGCATTTTAGGGAGAAGCTCTACAACACTCATAACTGATCTAGTTCTTTCCTTTTAGAGGGGATGAAGAATTGCTGCTTGGTGATTTTTCATGCAACAAACATTTATTAAATGCCTACCATGTTCAAAGCACATTATAAGGAACCACCATGAATGTCTGGAAAAGGGGAGATCATTTCTGACTTGAGGACCTTAGAGAAGAGATATTGTGATTTTATCTTGAAGAATGGGTATGAGAAAGATTTCTATAAGAAAGGATGACCTGTTTGTGGTGTGGAAAGATATTTAAGAAAAAGTTCAGAAGCAAGAAACTGCAAAGAATGGACTAAACGATAGACAAACTACATACATTAAATGAAAGATTAATAAAATTGAGTTTAATAAAACTATCAAATTAACTAATGGGAATACAAGTTCTAGCTTTATGAAATTATTTTTGATAGTTTGATATGGCACTGAATAAATAGATCAATTTAGGAAGAATTGTCATTTTTATTATATGGTCTCAGCCTATCCATGAGCATTTTTCCAGTAGTTTAGATGTGACTTTATTGGTTTGAAAAGTGTTTTATAGTTGTGTTCATATAGTTCGTGGCTTTGTCTTGGCTGGTAGACTCAAGTATTTTATACTGTCTACAGCTATTTTAAATGGAATGTCTCTACGTCTTGCTGCTGGACTTTGTTGGTAATATATAGAAACGTGGATTACTTGTGTGAGTTTATGCTACAACTTTGCTAAAGTTGTGAATAATTTCAAGGGAAGTTTTAGTTGATTCTCTAGGATTTTCTAAGTATAACATCATATCATCTGAAAAGAGTGATAGTTTTCCTTCCCCCTTGCTTATTCAAATTCATTTAACATTTTTTCTTCTCTTATTGCTATAAGTAACATTTCTAATACAATAATAAACAATAGAGGTGATAATAGGCCTACTTGCTTAATGCCTGATTGTATTGGGAAGGCTTATAGTTTATCCCCATTTTTTTAAATTAATAAATTATTTTATTTTTTTTCCGTTACATGTAAAGATAGTTCTCAACTTTTGTTTATACAAGCTTTCCAATTTCAGATTTTTCTCCCTCCCTCCCCTCCCTCTCCCCTCTCCTAGACAGAAGGTAATCTGATATAGGTTTTATATGTATATACCCTAAATAACATTAATCATATTTCTGCATTAGTCGTGTTATAAGAGAAAAATCAGAGCAATGACGAAAAATCTCAAAATACAAAAACATCAGCACCAAAAACAAAAGAAATAGTATGGTTCATTCAGCATCTATTCTCCCCAGATCTTTTTTTTCCCTGGATTTGGAGATCCTCTTCTATCATGTGTTCCCTGGAACTCTTCTGTACCATTGCATTAGTGAGAAGAATATAGTCCATCACAGTAGATCACTACACAATGTTGATGATACTGCCTTACAATGTTCTTCTGATTCTGCTCATCTCACTCATCATCAGCCCACACAAGAACCTCCAGGTTTCTCTGAACTCCTCCTGCTCATCGTTTCTTACAGCACAATAGTATTCCATTGTATTCATATACCACAACTTGTCCAGCCATTCCCCAGTTGATGGGCACCCCTTCAACTTCCAATTCCTTGCCACCACATAAAGAGCAGCTATACATATTTTGATACACGTGGGTCCCTCTCCCCTATCCATGATCTCTGTGGGAAAAAGACCCAAAAGTGGTATTGCTGGGTCAAAGGGTATGCACAGCTTTATCGCCCTTTGAGCATACTTCCAAATTGCTCTCCAGAATGGTTGGATTAGTTCACAGCTCCACCAACAATGCATTAGTGTTCCAATTTTTCCACAGCTTCTCCAACATTTATTATTTTCCTTTTTGGTAATTTTAACCAATCTGATAGGTGTCAGGAAGTACCTCAGAGTTGTTTTAATTTGCATCTCTCTAATCATTAGATATTTAGAGCATTTTTTCATATGGGAATAGATAGCTTTGGTTTCTTCATCAGAAAACTGCCTGTTCATATCCTTTGACCATTTCTCAACTGGAGAATGACTTGGAATATTATAAATTTGATTTAGTTCCCTATATATTTTAGAAATGAGGCCTTTATCAGAAGTACTGGCCAAAAAAAATATTTCCCAGCTTTCTGCCTCCCTTCTAATTTTGGATGCATTGGTTCTGTTTGTACAAAAATTTTTTAATTTAATGTAATCAAAATCATCCATTTTGCATTTTATATTATTCTCTATCTCTTGTTTGGTCAACAAATGTTTTCCTTTCCAAAGATCTGATAGATAGCCTATTGCTTTCTCTCCTAATTTACCTCTGGTATCACCTCTTATGTCTAAATCATGTATCCATTTTGACCTTATTTTAGTATAAGGTGTAAGCTGTTGGTCTATGCCTAATTTCTGCCATACCATCTTCCAGTTTTCCTAGCAGTTTTTGTCAAATACTGAATTCCTATTCCAGAAGCTGGAGTCTTTGGGTTTATCAAACACTACATTACTAGTGTCATTTATTACTGCCCTTCCTGTGCCTAGCCTATTCCATTGATCCACCACTCTATTTCTTAGCCAGTACCAGATAGTTTTGATGACTACTGCTTTATGGTAAAGCTCCAGGTTTGGTACTGCTAACCTACCTTCCTGTGAATTTTTTTTCATTATTTCCCTGGATATTCTTGATTTTTTGTTTTTCCGGATGAATTTTGTTATTATTTTATCTAGCTCTATAAAATAATTTTTAGGTAGTCTGATTGCAATGGTACTGAATAAGTCAATTAATTTAGGTAGTATTGTCATTTTTACTATATTAGCTGTGCCTATACATGAGCAATTGATACCTTTCCAATTATTTAGATGTGATTTGATTTGTGTGAAGAGTGTTTGGTAGTTGTGTTCATAGAGTTCCTGGATTTGTCTTGGCAAGTAGACTCCCAAGTATTTTATATTATCTACCGTTACTTTAAATGGAATTTCTCTTTCTATCTCTTGCTGCTGGACTTTGTTGGTCATGTATAGAAATGCTTAAATATCTTATTTAAGATGTTAGCCTCAATATTCATTAGGGAAATTGGTCTATAATTTTCTCTCTATTTTTGCTTTCCCTGGTTTTGTTATCATCACCATATTTGTATCATAAAATGAATTTGGTAGAACTCCTTCTTCACCTATTTTTCCAAATAATTTGTATAATATTGGAATGAATTGTTCTTTCAATGTTTGGTAAAATTCACCTGTAAACCCATCTGGCCCTGGGGATTTTTTCTTAGGGAGTTCATTAATGGCTTGTTCAATTTCTTTTTCTAATATGGGTTTATTTAAGGATTTTATTTCCTCTTCAGTTAACCTGGGCAGTTTGTATTTTTGTCAATATTCATCCATTTCATTTAGATTGTAAAATTTATTGGCATACAGTTGGGCAAAATAATTCCTAATTATTGATTTAATTTCCACTTCATTGGTGGTAACATCACCCTTTTCATTTTTGATACTGGTAATTTGGTTTTCTTCTTCCTTTTTTTAAAAATCAAATTAACCAGTATTTTATCTATTTTATTGGTTTTTTTTTTCACAAAACCAGCTCTTAGTTTTATTGATTAATTCTATAGGTTTTTTTCTTTCAATCTTATTAATTTCTCCCTAAATTTTCAGGATCTCTAGTTTAGTATCTAATTGGGGATTTCTAATTTGTTCTTTTTCTAGCTTTTTAAGTTGCATGCCCAATTCATTAATCTCCTCTTTCTCTTTTTTATTCATGTAACCATTTAGAGATATAAATTTTCCCCTAAGCACTGCTTTGGCTGCATCCCATAGATTTTGGTATGTTGTCTCATTATTGTCATTCTCTTGGATATAGTTATTGATTGTTTCTATGATTTGTTGTCTGACCCATTCATTCTTTAGAATGAAATTATTTAGTTTCCAATTGATTTTCATTCTACTTTTCCCTGGCTATTTCTTACATGTAATTTTTATTGCATCATGATCTGAGAAGGATGCATTTACTATTTCTGCCTTTCTACATTTGACTGTGATGTTTTTGTGCCCTAATACATGGTCAATTTTTGAAAATGTGCCATGTACTGCTGAGACAAAGGTATATATTCCTTTCTATCTCCATTCAATGTTCTCCAGACATCTATCATGTCTAACTTTTCTAGTAATCTATTCACCTCTTTCACTTCTTTCTTATTTATTTTTCAGCTAGATTTATCTAATTCTGAGAGGGGGAGATTCAGATCCCCCACTAGTATAGTATTACTGTCTAATTCCTCTTGTAACTCATTTAACTTCTCCTCTAAGAATTTGGATGCTATGCCACTTGGCTCATACATATTTAATATTGATATTACTTCATTATCTATAGTACCTTTTAGCAAGATGTAATTTCCTTCCTTACCTCTTTTAATGAGGTCTATTTTTGCCTGTGTTTTGTCTGAGATAAGGATTGCTACCCCTGCTTTTTTTACTTTAGCTGAAGCATAATATATTCTGCTTCAGCCTTTTACCTTTACTCTGTGTATATCTCTCTGCTTCAAATGTGTTTCTTGTAAACAGCATATTGTAGGATTCTGGGTTTTAATCCACTCTGCAATTGGCTTCCGTTTTATAGCAGAGTTCATCCCATTCACATTCACAGTTATTATTACTGACTGTCTATTCCCCTCCATTCTATTTACCCCCTTTGTACTTTTTCCCCCTTCTTTCACCCTATTCCTCCTCACGGATGTTTTACTTCTTACCCCTGCCTCCCCCAATATGCCCTCCCTTTTTATCACCCCTCTCCCTTTTCTTTACCCTTTTCTCCCTTGCTTTTTTCCTCCCTTCTATCAATCCCCCCCTTTCCCTTCCCCTTTTACTTCCCTAAAGAATGAGCTAAGTTTCTTTATTCCAGTGAATGTATGTTATTCCCTCTTTGAATCAAATCTAATGAGAGTAGGGTTGAAACAATGTTCACCACTCCTTTCTTTCCCTCTATCGTAATAGGTTTTTTTTTCACCTCTTCATATGATGTAATTCACCCCATTCCACCTCCCCTTTCCTCTCCTCCCCATAGACTCCCTTTTTAACCATTTAATTTTCTTTGTATCATCACATCACAGACAATTTATATTTATACCCTCTGTGTAAAGTCCTTCTCTCTGCCCAAATACGTTTACAATTCTTAAAAGTTATGAGTGGGGTGGAAGAAAGGCAGTGAGCTCCTGAACTCATGACACGATCGCTCCAAAAAACATCCAAATAACGCCATAGGAAAATGCCTAGAGCAGCAAAATTCACAGAAGAATGTGCTGAAATCATCTTCTAACCAAGAACAGCTTGGGAGGTCAGACGGAGGGAGCTGCTGTGCTGATACAGGAGTTAGGCCCAACTCCACAGTCACCCTTACATAGATCCAATCTCAGGAAGTCCTCACCAGAGAAGGAGACCCCCAGAGCCTCTGAATCAGATGAAGCACCAGTGTCTTCTGGAACTAAGCTCACAGTCTGGTGAGTGGGCTGAGCCCTGGGAAGGGGGGAGACTACAGGGGTCTATGCTGGTGCTAAGGCAGAACTTGGATTTTATACCCCTGCTGAGAACCAGGAGGTAGGTTCGAGTAACAGGGGCCCAGGTGGGGGAGGGCACAGACTCGTCGGAGCTAACAACCACAACACACAAAGCTGGTTGATTGGCAAGTTGGTCTGGGATCATCTAGGACCAGGAAACAGGCTGGACGAGGGAAGAACCTGATTCTCCTTAAATCATACCACCTGGGACTTGTTAAACTTGGGATACTGCAGCCTGGAAACAGTGCCCCACTTTAAGGAGCTAAAAGTCTAGTAAAAAAGGCAAGATGAGCCGACAGAGAAAGGTGAGGAACAAAGAAAGTTTCTTCAGTAACAAAGAAGACCAAAGGGCACTCTCAGAGGAAGATGTCAACATCAGGGCCCCTATATCTAAAGTTTCCAAGAAAAATACGAATTGGTCTCAGGCCATAGAGGTGCTCAAAAAGGACTTTGAAGACAAAGTTAGAGAGGTAGAGGAAAAACTGGAAAGAGAAATGAGGGTGATGCAGGAAAGACATGAGAAAAATGTCAACAGCTTGAAAAGTCAAATGGAAAAGGAGGTACGAAAGCTCTCTGATGAAAATAATTGCCTAAGAATTAGGATTGAACAAATGGAAGCCAGTGACTTTATGAGAAAGCAAGACACAATAAAGCAAATCCAAATGAATAAAAAAATAGAGGGCAATGTGAAATATCTTCTGGGGAAAACTGCCGACCTGGATAATAGGTCCAGGAGAGATAATTTGAAAATTATTGGTCTACCTAAAAACCATGATCAAGGGGGCAGCTAGGTGGTGCAGTGGATAGAGCACCGGCCCTGGATTCAGGAGTACCTGAGTTCAAATCCGGCCTCAGACACTTGACCCTTACTAGCTGTGTGACCCTGGACAAGTCACTTAACCCCAATTGCCTAAAAAAAAACAAAAAACAAAAAAAAACCAAGCATGATCAAGGAAAGAGCTTAGATACCATCTTCCAAGATATTTTCAGGGAAAATTGCCCTGAAATTCTAGAAGAAGAAGCTAAAATAGAAATTGAAAGAATCCACCAATCACCTCCAGAAAGAGATCCCAAAAAGAAAACTCCTAGGGATATTATAGCCCAATTCCAGAGCTCTCAGGTCAAGGAGAAAATATTTCAAGCTGCCAAAAAGAAAGAATTCAAGTACTGTGTAGCCCCAGTAAGGATAGCACAAGATCTAGCAGCTTCTACATTAAAGGACCAGAGGGCATGGAATGTGATATTTCAAAGGGCAAAGGAAATGGGATTACAACCAAGAATCACCTACCCAGAAAAACTCAGCATTATCTTTCAGCAGAAAAAAATGGGACTTTAATGAAAAAGAAGACTTTCAGATATTTGTGATGAAAAGACCTGAACTGAATGGAAATTTGACTTTCAAATACAAGACCCGAGAGAACCATAAAAAAATTGGAGCTGGGGGACATACCTGGGGTCGTACTGTGGGCGACTGTCTTGTGTCTGAGGCTGGGTTTTGGCTGGGATCCCCCTGGGTCCAGGGGTGATGATTTGTCCACTCTGTCACTTAGCTAGATAACATCTTTAGGGTTAAATTGAGGGGTGAAGGGAATTCACTGGCTGAGGGGGAAGGGCAGAAGTGAAATCCTACATGAAAGTAACAGGAAAAGGCTTATGGAGTGGGGGAAGAGATGGGAGAGGAGCAGGGCAGTAAATGATTTTTACACTCATCAGAAAAGGCTCAAAGATCTTAAACTCATCAGAGCTGCCTCAAAGAGGGACTAACAGACACACACAACTGGGTGGAGTAATCTATTTAATCTGGGCAGTAAATGAGCCTAACACTCATCAAAATTGGCTCAAAGACCTCAATCTCATTAGAATTGGCTCAAGAAGGGAATAATGTACACACTCAATTGGGTGAAGTAATCTCTCTAACCCTGCAGGAAAATAGGAGGGGAAGGGGATAAAGAGAGAGGGGCAAAAGAAGGAGGGCAGAGTCGGGGAGGGGACAGACAGAAGCAAATTCCTTTTGAAGAGTGATAGGATGAAAGAAGATGGATAATAGAATAAATATCATGGGGAAAGGAATAGGATGGAAGGGAAACAGTTAACAATAGTAATCATGAAAAAGAAAAAAGGGGAAAAAATTGTACAAAATATATTTATAGCAACTCTTGGTGGAAGCTAAGAATTGAGAATCAAGGGAATGTCCATCAATTGAAGCATGATGGAAAAAGCCATGCTATATGATTGTCGTGGAATGGTCTTGTGCTACAGGAAATGACAAACAGGATGATCCCTGAAAAACCTTGAAAGACTAATGAACATCGATGTATAGTGAAGTGAGCAGAGCTGAGAGGACATTGTGCATAGTGACAGCAGTATTGTTCATTGAGCAATTGTGAATGACAACTACTCTCAGCAGTGCAATGATCCAAGATAATAATCCCAAGGAACTAATGAGGAAGCTTACTATGCACCCCTATAGAAAGAACTGATCAAAAGAACACTTGTGGATTGTACATATATAACCTGATTGCGATCTTGTGGAGGGGGTAAGAAAGGGAGAGAGGGAGAAAAATTTGGAATTCTAAATCTTATGAAAATGAATGTTGAAAACTACTCTTACATGTAAATGGAAAAATAAAATAAATGTTTGTTGCTAAATTTAAAAAAAAAGAGTTATGGGTATTATCTTCCCGTGTAGGGTTGTAAACAGTTTAACCTAATTGAGTAACTTTTTTTTTCCCTCTGTTTACGTTTTTAAACTTCTCTTGAGTCTTGTATGTTAAGATCGAATTTTCTATTCAGTTCTGGTCTTTTCCTCATGAAACCTTGAAAGTCCCCAGTGTCACTGGAGGTTAGACTACCTTCTAGCTTGTAGTGGGTAGAAGAGGCCTCCCTTTTGGCCTCCCCTGGGAGTAGGGTTTAGCTACTGGCCTAGACCAGGGGTGTGATATTGTAGCAGTGGGTTGTTATGGCAAGATAATTTTTCTGCTACTGGCCCTGAACAAAAATGCTATTGTTATTCTGTCCCAGGTTTGGGATCACACTATGGAATCAAGGTCTCCCTGCTGGTAGGCCCCAGGGGTGGGGGTCTCACTTTTCACCCTCCCCTAGACATCCCCCCTCCAATGGTGCTTCTACACTGGACAGCAATAGCTGCAGGGCCTCCCTGATGGCTTGTGCTGAGGAAAGGGTGGGCCTTGCTGTGCTACACAGACTGCTCACTTGCTCAGGGGGATGATTGTTTGCAGCAGGACAAGGCCTCATTGGTAGTTTGCCTAAGGCTTGGAGCCTTGTTGCAGGGTCCCAGCTGCTGCTGTTCTTGAACCTTGTTCTTCTCCTACCCCTGTGAGACAGGCCTTTCCTAACTGGCTGGTAAGCTGCTTCTCTGCTCCCAGATCAGTTCTGAGGCAGTTTTCAAGTTGTTTGAAAGGGAATGGGGAGGGGGGAGTGCAGGGGGTTCCTTCCTTACTCTGCCCTCTTGGCACCTAGAAGTTCCACAGCAGTTTTTTGAGGGACTCTCTATTATTATGTATTGTATCCTAAAAAGAAAGTGTTTCTCAATGAGATGAAGGCAAGTTGGCTCAGGGATATACATATATATATATGCCTAATAAATACTTGGAGAGTTTGAATCCATGACTTCCTCACTTCAGGTGGTCTTATCACTTCATTTGGAGAGACAACCACATTTAAAATATCAATCATATGCACAGAAACAGCTGTGCCCCCATGTTCCCTTCCCCCCCCCAACACACACACAGAGTGTGAGCCCATCTTTGGAGGATTTTAGTCCTAGTTCTGACACTTATTAGCTGTCTGTCTGATCGTGATGTGCTTTGATTTTTCTTAGCCTTAATTTGGTCATTTTGAAATGTGGTTGTGCTAACACTGGCACTACCTACTTCACAAGAGACTGTTGAGGAAAGTGCTTTATATAGATCATGAAGTCCTATACAGATTATGAGTTGTTATTAGCACCCAGCATATGATAATTTATGTCATGTAGGTAGGAAAAAACAGAAGGTAAATGATATGGTAGAAAGAAGTATTAAATTTAGACTCCAGTCAAGAGACCCAGATTTTGTTTGTTTTTTTTTTTAATTTTATTTAGAATTTTCCCCAAGTTACAGGTAAAAAATTTTTTCTTCACATTTACTTTTTAAAACTCTGTGTTTTCTTCCTCCCCCCTTCCTTAATCCACCCTATGAAATCAAGCAATTCAACATAAGTCATACATGTGCAGTTATGCAAAACATCTTCACATTAGGCAGATTGTAAAAGAAAATAGACAAAATAACTTTATAAAGAGGAGCTAACAAATAATATTATTCTTCATTCTGTATTCATATACCTTCAATTCTTCCTCTGTTGATGTTTTGCATTTTTTCATACGTCCTGCTCATCATTTCTTTCACAATTACTACTGCTAAATGTATTACCCTCCATTCTATTCCCTCCCCTTGATATTTACTTTATTTTCCATGTTCCTTCACCCTATCCCTCATCAAAATTGTTTTGATTTTTACTGCTCCCTCCCCCAAGCTGCCCTCTCTTCCTTTGCCTTCTCCCACCCCCATTCTCTTCACTTCCCACTTTCCCTCAGGGAAAAATATATTAATATACCCAATTGAATGTGCCTGTTATTCACTCTATGAGTCAATTCTGATGAGAGCATGGTTCACCCACTCCCCCTCTCCTTCCTCATCTTCCCCTCCACTCCATAATACTTTTCTTGTTCTTTCTAGGTAAGCTACTTTTCTCCAGTCCCCCTCTCCTTTTCCTTTCTTCCAGTGCATTCCTCTTACACCTTCACTTTATTTTAAAGATGTCATCATGTGTTAAGTAGGTGAAACAAAGGAAAAAGCACCACCCCTGAATCCAGGAGGCCATGAGGCCAAATCAGGCCCCAGACACTAGCCACCACACCCTGCCTACCCCATAAAAAACAAGGAAAAACAAAAAATAAATGCTTTACAGATATCATTCCTTCATATTCAATTCATACCTGTGCCCTCTGTCTAAGCATATTCCTTTCAGCTGCCCTAATACTGAGAAAGTTCTTATGAATTAGAAGTATTATCTTTCTATGTAGGAAAGTAAACAGTTCAACATTTTAATATAACTCATGAGCTCTTCTTCTTGTTTACCTATTTATCCTTCTCTAGGTTCTTCTATTTGAGGTGAAATTTTCTATGCAGTTCACATGTTTTCATCACAAATGCCGGGAATTCCTCTTTTCCATTGAAGTCCCATTTTTCCCCCTGAAAGACTATACTCAGTTTTGATGGAGATGTGATGAAGTAGAGGGAAAGGATGTTAAGGAAGAGGAGGAAGTGGGGGAGGAAGGGGATCAGTAGGGGTACATGGAGGAAGGGAAACATTTGTGACTTTGCAGTGCAGCCACAGTTCCAATATCAAAAGATTGATAAACACTAAAGCTGCCTGAGCTATGCTGAGATCATTGGCTCTCCTACACCTTCCACATCCATGGATTCATTGGCTCTGGAGACAAAGGATTGGACCTCAAGAACCCAGGGTTGTTCTAGTGAACCTAGGACCAGATGAGGGCCTGGTCCAGAGACTCTGGAGATCTTTTCCAAGAAGCACTACCCAGTGAAAAAATGTGGGCTCAATTTGGATTTGCCAAAGTCGAATGAACCCTTCCCTTAGGAAGAACATGTTTTTCCCCTTAAGATCCCCTGGCTGCCATGATCTACTGATGTCTTCCAAGTTGGAAATTCAGAAGCTAGAAAAGGCCCATCTTGTGGGGTGGAAAAGAGAGCCTGAGTCCTGCTTTGTCTTCCTTTCCCAAATGAGCCTCCTGATCCAGGAGAGCTAGAGCACACCCATCCTCTGGTGTTCCTCAGGCTGACCAAGTTTTGCCGGGGTTCCCTCACTAGTGCTGGGCCTTGGGAACATTGTTGTCGATTGTATTTCATTTCCTGCCTTAGAACCTTTTTGGGCAGAAACACCAACTGTCTGAAGGGAAGTGGAAAGGGTTAGGATACCATGGGTTGATCTTGTGGAAAGTTTCTCCCTGCTTCTCACTGACTCCTACATTGCCTTTCAGAGCCCACCCAATTCCATCTTTGTATTGTGTCTTTTCACTTGTTGAGAGTCATTTGTCTGAGTCTGACTGATTGGCAAAAAAGTGAGTCCACTGCCCTTTGTCCATGAGCCAATTCGCCAGCCATCTTCCATTTTCCCTGGTCCTCACCAAAGAGCCCTGTGCCATCTTCTGCTAAATGTGGTGTTCAGTCTAGAGGGTTTGCTCAGCTGTGGCTTCCTGACATCCTGTGTGATGGCTATCTACTTTGCTTGGCTGTTCTACAGTAGAAAGACCTATTTGAGCTGCCAGGTCCCAATCACAAGAGTGGCAAGAGTGGACGAGTGGCATGGCTTGGGTGCCCTGGGTCTTCTTGTCCTTGATCGCTGAAGACATTGACAATTATGGAAAGACCTGAGCGTCGTCTGGACGCAAAGCAGTGACAAGGCACAAATTTGATGCCAGGCTGAGGCAGGTTGCGAGCAGTGGCAGAACCAGAAAGAGCCTGCATCATGCCAGGGAGGTGCAGTGCTAGCCAGCCACCTCCGGACCTCTGTGTAAGAGAAGAAGCTGTTGAAGTGGAGCTGAAGCAGAAAGAAGCAGTTGTGAGGGAATATGGGGAATGTCAATGTGGCAGGATTTCTTTTGGGAGCTTGGGCCATCTGGGTACAAGAGGATGTGGCTGGGAAGGAAAAGAGTTTGAGACTCAGGATCGAGTCCAAGTCAGAGAGAGAAGCAGGGCAAGTGGAAGAGTAGGCCTGAGGAAGGGAGCCTTGTGGAAGAAGGGAAGTGGCAAGACTGAAAGAGAGGAGCAGAAGAGGTTTAGGGGCAGATTCCAGGGCTACCCATAGGAATGGAGCAAAGACTAGGGGACAGCAGCAAATCAGAAAGCCTAGGGATGATAATCATGTGCTCCCAGGGAAAGGAGAAGGGTAACTTCAAAAGGTCTGGGAATGTGGTTGGGGAATGGAGGAGGCAAAGGCCTAAGGCAGCAGCTAATGAGGGATGGAAAGCTCAGGCCCTGTGTGGCTGACAAAATATCAGGCAGGCTTCCCAAACCGGAATTGGCCAAAGCTCAGGCCGTTGCTAGAGGGCAAAGAACACCCAGTTTGTGACAAGGCTGGTTTGGGGGAAGAAAGGATGGATTGGTTAGAGCACTGAGTAGGGAAGGCCCACCACGTGGCCCCCTTCCCCATCAGATGAAAGCTGTTTATCTCTTGAGCTGGTGCAAGGGACTCTGTTGCCACCTTCTGCTCCAAATCCAGCTGGATTGTTCTGGGAGGGAAGAGAGAGGACAGGGCAAAGAAAAGGTCAAGGGAGAAGAGGCAAGTTCATGAGTAAGAAGGGCTGGGAATTGTCTGTTTCTTGGTGGGAGAAGCTGGGCCTCCACTAGTTCATGACTGAGTAGGAAGTCAGAACAATGGCATAAGACTACAGGGAGCAGAGAGATGATTGAGGCTGGGGAGCAATCATGTGGACAAGGCAATTCAAGAAAGAGGCGTCATCTAGCCTAAGTGCAAACTCCTGAAATCCTAAAGAAGAATTTGGCAGAGGCTAAAAGCAAAGGCCAAGTGACTCTCTGGAGCAAGTTCAAGCTTAGAGCTGGACAGGATCTCTTAGGGTTCATTGCCCTTGCGCGTAACTGAGAAATGATGGAGGATAGGGCCCATGAGAGGATTAGGGAATGAAATGAATGTGGGGTTTAGAGTTGGATGTCTGGCTTGTGGCCTCCTGGAGTTCCTGAAGCCAAATCCCATCAGATTTGCTGCTCTGAGGTCTGCATCCTTGGGGGGTTGTTCTTAACCATTTTACCAGGTTGCAGTGTTGGTAAGAGGCATGAAGCTGAGGAACAATATGGAATTCACCACCTTTTCTGCTATTGAGTAAAAGGGAAGGAGATTGGCTTTCTCAATGCTGTCCTTTTTTCAGAGATTTTTAAATTGTGTGAACTAGATCTATCATCTGGGAAACTACCAGTCATTTTTTTTTCCCAGTAGGTATGTGCTCCTTTTTTCTCTCTGGGATGATTGGCTTTTGTGGTGCTCATCAGAGAAGTTAAAGTTTTGTGGTAAAATAAATAAATAAATAAAAATGTTTTGTGGTACCATTTCTCTTGGTTGTAGGCACAATGCTATAGTCAAAACCACAGGTCCCCTTAATACTTGCTGACCAGGAGGATTGTGAGTTTCTTCCAGATGTATTTAGGTGTCACCTGGGGCCCTGTTTGCCATGTTTTGATGTCAAGAGAGGTACACTGACCTTTCCAGGATGATGAGTGGTGTTCCTTGGGGAGCATACAAGGAATAGGCATATGCTATTCATCAGAGATCTTCCAGATGCCATGATTCCCCCAAAGAGGCAGCTCAGTAATTCAGTGTTACTGTCTTCAATTGCCACCCAACCAGTTGGGCATCAAGTGGGAATAGAAATATGGTTCTGGAAAATGAAAAGCCTTTGCTCTGGATCAACCTCTTGGTTCCAATTTCTTTTGGGGGACTCGAGGAGGCCTAGCATGTTTCAACCACCCCTATTTCCTACTTTTTAAATATGATCTTCCAATTTCTTCCCTTGTACTCTGGCAAAAGAAAAGGTCCAGCAGCACAACTAACAGACACTCAATCCTAACCATTTTGTAGGTCAACTACAAAGGAGGTTGTCAATTCAAAGTATAAACTTGACACGTTGACAGGCACACTGTTTTCAACATTTCTTGTGATGCCACTATTTGAATCCGTGGGACTTCAGTTATCCATCAGCCAGCCATGCATGCAACCACATGTTAAAAAATTGTGTGTGTATATATATATATATATATATATCCAAATGTTTCTCTCAGCAAAGAATAACATGGAGAGAATGAGTGCGGTAGCACCCACAAGACTCTTGTGATCGGCTGCCCTCTCATCCTTCTGTGGCCACTACTTTTGTGTTGTTATTGACCAGAACTGGATCTTGCTGACAGATGAGTATTGTCTTTGGAGTAGTGGAATGGTGATGAAGTAGAGGGATGGGATGTTGAGGAAGAGGAGGAAGTAGTGGAGGAAGGGGATCAGTAGGGGGACATGGAGGAAGGGAAACCTTTGTGACTTTGCAGTGCAGCCAAAGTTGTCATTTCAAAAGATTGATAAACACCAAAGCTGCCTGAGCTATGCTGAGATCATTGGCTCTTCTTCAGATTCCAAATCTATGTATTCATTGGGTTTGGAGACAATGGATTAGGCCTCCAGAAGCCAGGGTTGTTCTAGTGAACATAGGACCAGATAACTGCATTGTCTTCCAAATTGGAAAATCAGAACTTAGAAAAGGCCCATCTTAGGAATAAAAGCAGCTTACCTCAAAATGATAAGCACTTTTAATCCAAAACCATCAGCAAGCATTATCTGTAATGGAGATAACCTAAAAGCTTTTCCAATACAATCAGAGGTGAAGCAAGAATGCCCATTATCACCACTATTATTTAATATTGTATTAGAAATATTAGCTATAGCAATAAGAGAAGAAAAAGAAAAAAAGGTATTGATGAGGAAACAAAATGAGAAAACAAAACAATCACTCTTTGCAGATGATATGATGTTATACTTAGAAAATCCTAGAATATCAACTAAAAAGTTGCTTGAAATTATAAACAACTTTATCAAAGTTAGAGGATACAAAATAAACCCACATAAATCATCAGCATTTCTATATGTTACCAATAAAGTCCAGCAACAACAGATAGAGAAATTCCATTTAAGATAACTGTGGCCAATATAACATAATTGAGAGTCTACCTGCTAAGACAAACATAGTAACAATGTGAATGGAACTACAAAACACTTTTCATAGAAATAAAGTCAGATCTAAACAATTGGAAAAATATTAATTGCTCATGGGTAGGCAGAATCAATAGAACAAAAATGACACTCCTACCTAAATAAGTTTATTTCTTTGGGGCTGTACCAATTGTCTTGCCCATGCTGGGAACCAGGAAGCAGTCTTTAGTAGTGGGCCCAGGTGGGGGAGGGGAGCAGGTATGCTCAAAGCTAGCAACTACAGTGAGACAGAATTCTGTTTCCAGGTTAAAGAGCAAGCAAGCCTGAGGCTATTTACAGACCAGAGCACAGGCAAGGGGAGTGAAGAACCTGTTTCTCTTTAAATAGATTCTCCTGAGTCACCTGAAGCTTGAGACAGTTCATCCTGAAAGCAGGACACCACTTTAAGGAGGAGTTAAAAGTCAAGATATAGGCTAGCAAAATGATCAGACAGAAAAAGATGCAGACCCTAGAACGTTTCTTTGGTGACAAGGAAGATCAAAATATACCCTCACAAGAAGATAACAAAGTCAAAGCTCCTACATCCAAAGCTTCCAAGAAAAAATATGAATTGGTCTCAGGCCATGGACGCACTCGAAAAGGACTTTGAAAATAAAGTAAGAAAGGCAGGGGAAAAAATGGAAAGAGAAATGAGAGCGATGCACAAAAGTCATGAAAAAAGTCAAGACCTTGAAAAACCAAATGGAAAAGCTCTCTGAAGAAAATAATTGCTAAAGAATTAGGATTGAACAAGTGGAAGCTCATGACTTTATGAGAAATCAAGACACAATAAAGCAAATCCAAATGAATTTTAAAAAATAGAGGGTAATGTGAAATATCTCCTTGGAAGAACAGCTGACCTGGAAAAAGATCCAGGAGAGATAATTTGACAATTATTATACTACCTGAAAAGCATGATGAAAAAAAGAGCTTAGACATCATATTCCAAGAGACTGTTGTAACAATTGGAATGACACCACCTGCTGGAAAGCTACTGTAGGAAAGCTCTGCCATGAGGAGGTGTCTGAGGGCAAGCCATGCGGTCAGGTCCTTGGTGTCAGGAAGTGACTTTTGCTTGTGGCTACTGTCGATCAAAGCTATCAGTCAATTAGCTTGGAGTTTTTGTGTGTGGGGCGAAGACATTTCCAGTTTTCACAGGAGGATGGTGGGATTGAGAAAGGTGTGGTTTCCGCTTTTGTGTGAGGGCTCTCATAGAGAGTGGAGCTAAAATGTACTCTCCCTTTGATAGATAGATGAATCTAGGCCTTTTTGTCTCTTTTCACCAAATTGTTGTTCTCCTTAATAAATGCTTAAAAGTCTAACTCTTGCTAAAGCTTATAATTTATTGGCAACCACTCATGAGATATTTTAGACAGACTAGCTAGAATTTTAGCCCCTTACACTGTCAGGGAAAATTGCTCTGATTTTCTAGAAGCAGAAGTTAAAATAGAAATCGAAAGAATCCACCAATCACCTCCTGAAAGATATGCCAAAATGAAAACTTGCAGGAACATTATACCCAAATTCCAGAGTTCCCAGGTCAAGGAGAAACAAATAGTCAGAAAGAAACAATTCATGTACTGGGGAGCCACAGTCAGGATAATACAAGATCTAGCAGCTTCTACATTAAAGGATTGTAGGGCATGGGATATGATATTCTGGAGGGCAAAGAAATTGGTATTACAACCAAAAATCACCTACTCTGCAAAACTGTATATAATCTTTCATGAGAAAAAAATGGGATTTCAATGAAAGAGATGACTTCAGGTATTTGTGGTGAAAAGACCTGAACTGAATAGAAAATTTGACTTTCAAATACAAGAACATAGAGAAGCATAAAAATGTAAACAGGAAAAAGAAAATATGAGGGATGTTAAAAAATTAGACTGCATGCATTCCTACATGGGAACATGATACTTCTAACTTATAAGAATTTTTTCAGTATTAGGGCAGGAGACAGGAATAAATTTGGACATGGGGTACAGGTGGGAACTGTTTATGAAGGGAGGATATCTGTAAATCATTTATTGCTTGTTCATTTTTTTATAGGGCAGACAGGGTTGGGGTGCATGCCCAAGGTCACACAGTTGGGGATTGTCTTATGTCTGAAGCCAGATTTGGGCTTGGCTCCTCCTGGTCCAGTGTGGGTGCTTTGTCTGCTGTGTCACCTAGCTGCCCCATGATGACATTTTAAAAATAAAATTAAGGGGTGAGAGGATTGCACTGGGAGAAAGGGAAAGGGAGAAGTGGAATGAGGCAAAGTATCTCACATAAAAGAAGCAAGAAAAAAGCCTATGGGGTGGAAGGGAAGATGGGGGAGGAACAGGGGAGTGAATGAGCCTCACTCCTTATAAGAATTGAGTCAAAGGGGAAATAACATACACACTCCAATGGGTATAGTAATGTATCTTACCCTGCAGGGAAGTGGGAGGGGAAGGGGTTCAGGGGAGAGGGGTGAAGGAAGGGAGGGCAGATTGATAGAGAGAAGTCAGAAGCAAAATACTTTTAAGGAGGGATAGGGTAAAAGAAGATAGAAAATACAGTAAATATCTTGGGGAGTAAATAGGCTAGAGGGAACACAGTTAGCGATAGTACTGGGAAAAATTGAAGCAGAGGCAAGAGCAAAGTAGGACAAGAATGATGATGAAGACGAAGATGATGATGGCACTTTGCTGGGCTATTGTGAAGAAAATTCTTTGTCAGGTAAAAGGTACTATATAAAAGTTATGTTATTGTTTTTGCAATAATCCACCTCGTGGATGTTTTGTAAATAGATTTCCCTTTAAAATACTATATAAATGTAGTTTACTATTTAAAAAAAGAGGAGCAGGATGCTATCAGAAAAATCTGGAAATCCTTACACGAGCAGATGCAAAATGAAATGTACTGCATGCAATATGGTAAGATGAGCTGCTTTGAATGAGTTAAATGTTTACATCAATGCAATGATCCAAGACAACTCTGAAAGACTTATGAAAAATGCAGTTCATCTACAGAGAAAGAACTGATGGTACCTAAATACAGATGGAAGTATTTTTTGTCATTGTTGTTGTTAGTTCCTTTTTCTAAAGTTTTTTGCATGACTACAATATATAACTTATATTGAATTGCTTGAGTTCTTAAGGGGGGAATAGGAAGGAAGGATGAGAATTTGGAACAGAACGTTTTAAAAATCGAAGTTGCATTTATGACCAAACAAGAGATAGAGTATATTATAAAATGCAAAATGGATGATTTTGATTACATTAAATTAAAAAATTTTTGTACAAACAAAAGCAATGCACCCAAAATTAAAAGGGAGGCAGAAAGCTGGGAAACAATTTTTGTGGCCAGTACTTCTGATAAAGGCCTCATCTCTAAAATATATAGGGAACTAAATAAAATTTATAAGAATCCAAGTCATTCCCCAATTGAGAAATAGTCAAAGGATATGAACAGGCAGTTTTCTGATGAAGAAACCAAAGCTATCTATTCCCATATGAAAAAATGCTGTAAATCTCTAATGATTCGAGAGATGCAAATTAAAACAACTCTGAGGTACCACCTGACACCTATCAGATTGGCTAAAATGACAAAAAAGGAAAATAATAAATGTTGGAGAAGCTGTGGGAAAATTGGAACACTAATTCATTGTTGGTGGAGCTGTGAACTGATCCAACCATTCTGGAGAGCAATTTGGAATTATGCCCAAAGGGCAATAAAGCTGTGCATACCCTTTGACCCAGCAATACCACTTTTGGGTCTATTGCCCAAAGAAATCATGAAAAGGGGAAAAGGACCTACATGTATAAAAATATTTATAGCTGCTCTCTCTGTGGTGGCAAGGAATTGGAAGTTGAGGGGATGCCCATCAATTGGGGAATGGCTGGACAAGTTGTGGTATATAAATACAATGGAATACTATTGTGCTGTAAGAAATGATGAGCAGGAGGAGTTCAGAGAAACCTGGAGGGTCTTGTGTGGGCTGATGATGAGTGAGATGAGCAGAACCAGAAGAATATTGTACACAGTATCATCAACATTGAGTGTTGATCTACTGTGATGGACTATATTCTTCTCACCAATGCAATGGTACAGAAGAGTTCCAGGGAACTCATGATGGAAGAGGATCTCCAAATCCAAGAAAAAAAAAAGAACTGTGGAGTATAGATGCTGAATGAACCATACTATTTCTTTTGTTTTTGGTGCTGTTGTTTTTTTCTATTTTGAGGTTTTTCATCAGTGCTCTGATTTTTTCTCTTATAGCATGACTAATGCAGAAATAGGATTAATGTTATTATGTGTGTATATGTGTATGTGTGTGTATATATATATATTCAGAGAAACCTGGAAGGACTTGCATGAACTGATGATGAGCAGATGAGTTCAGAGATGAGCAGAAGCAGAAGAACATTGTACACAGTATCATCAACTGTGATGGACTAGATTCTTCTCACCAATGCAATGGTACAGGAGAGTTCCAGTGGACTCATGATGGAAGGGGATCTCCAAATCCAGAAAAAAAAGAACTGTGGAATATGGATGCTGATTGAGCAATCCTATTTCTTTTGTTTTGGGGGCTGTTATTTTGTCTATTTTGAGGTTTTTCCTTATTGCTCTGATTCTTCTCATATCATGACTAATGCAGAAATATGTTTAATGTTATATATATATATATACCTATATCTTATTACCTGCTCTCTCTGGGATGGGGGAGGGAGGGAGAAAAATTGGAAATTGGAAATCTTTTATTAAAAAAATTGAAACTATCTATACTGGAAAAAAATACTTTTATCAAAAAAAATTGCAACAGAAAAAGTGGTATGAAAGTAAGTAAATGTGATCTACTACATGATTGTATGTGGGAAGATTCCTTGTCTTGTTGAAAATAAAAACACCTTAAATCTGAAAGTCATCAATGATTAAAAACAACAACAACACCAACAATTTTGCAAGCCCATTGAAGTGAAGAGTTTAATGTATAGTATTTCAAAACCGTAGTTTAAAAGTCTCAAAAGCTCATTCAACATTATTCTATGTTTAATCTCTTTAGAAAGACTCTTAAGTCCCTTCTACCTTTAAAGTTAAAACCATTGATCCTATTGTAACTAGTAGGTGCTGCTACCTGGAAAAGTTTTGAGGTTTGTGGCAGATCTTGCCTCCCTACACATACTGGTTAACTGGATAGGAGTCATTCATTGTAAATCCCACTTTCCTCATCCCAATAAGTGGCCCAGGACCTTCCTTCTTGGTCCATGCCTCTACTCTACCACCTTTGAGTTAGTGGCTACAGCTTTTCTGATTTACCTACATACTAGCCACCTGATTCATGTTCAAGAATCACTACGGGGGGGGGGCAGCTAAGGTGGTACAGTGGATAAAGCACTGGCCTTGGATTCAGGAGGACCTGAGTTCAAGTCTGACCTCTGACACTTAACACTTACTATCTTTGTGACCCTGGGCAAGTCATTTAACCCTAATTGTCCTGGGGAGTAAAATATCCTGTTTATTCTTTGGGGGCAGCTAGGTGGCACAGTGGATAAAGCAGTGGTCCTGGAGTCAGGAAGACCTGAGTTCAAATTTGGCTTCAGACACTTGACACTTACTAGCTATGTGAGCCTGGGTAAGTCACTTAACCCTTATTGACCCTGAAAAAAAAAGCACTACAGTATTCTAGGGGTGAAATTGTCATATCAGTCATTAAATTTTTTTTTGCTATAAGGTTATTAATAAATGCCAAACCAAACAATTCTCTCTCATTTTCAGGTCACAACTCCCAAGGCAAGATGAAATCCTGTTTATTTTTAACTAAGGACCTCTGTCTCATTTAAATTCTGTGTATTTCCAGCTCACCATTAACTTCCTCCATTATACCTCCCTGTTCACTGTTCACTTGTTTCAGTTATGTCTGGGTCCTTGTGACCACATATGTAGTTTTCTTGGCAAAATTACTGGAGTAGTTTGCCATATCATTCTTGAACTCATTTTACAGATAAAGAAACTGAGGCAAACAGTTAAGTGACTTGACCAGCATCATACAGCTAGTAAGTTTCTGAGGCCAGTTCTGAACTCAGATATTCCTGACTCCAGGTTTGGTGCTCTATCCAATGTGCCATCTAGCTGTCGTTACCTTTACCTATGTGGAGTGATAGAGTGATATATAAATATATATACACATACATACATACATACATATGTATATATATAGAGAAACATCATAAAACACTTATGATCCATAAGCTTTAAGCAAGAGACAAAAATCATATAGAAAGTACTTGCTGGAAATAAACCCAAGAGAGAATTAGATGGGTGGAGGGGTTGGGGGGCAGGGGTGGGGGGGCAAGTCAAAAAGGAGAATTAAGCTTTTCAAATATTTTCTGAAGGTCTTAAAGGTATAGTCTCATTCCCTTAAAGTGACACCCTCCAACTCAGGGTTTTTATTTTTATCAAGTATAAAGATAAGCAGGGGAAATCTTTAGTTACCTCAACAGCAAAACTAACAAATGTTAGTCTCTATTCAAAACACCCACCCTCAGTATATTTCCTTAGAAACCACAAACTAAAACTTGTGCCCATCATTCCACCCTTCTCCATCCTTGCAGAGTCATAGAGCTCGGTCTTACAATAATTCTATTCTGAGTGTGGAGAAAGAAAAACACAATCCTAATTATTTAGGACAATTTAGTTCATTAAATGAAGTGATTAAATGTTAACCGAATTAGTACAGCAAGATTCAAATCAGTGCCAATCCTTTGAAACTAAAGAGGAGGAGGAGGCAAGCAAGCAGGTAAGAAGACTTCAAAAAGACATTTTTCCCTTCCAATGATAGTATTCATCCTTCCCTCACCATGCAAGAAGCACATATGCTTTTTTTTTGCTGGAGGGACATTTCACAAACTTGACAACAGTTTCCAGACAAAGCTGGAAATTCTAGCATCAAATAGTCAGGACCAGGGAGGAAATTGTCAGGGTTTTTAATCCCACTTAGCTTTTGTCTACCTCTGTGTCCACATCCTCACAGGGTTGTTGTGGCATTTGAAAGAAATAGTATTTGTAAAGTGCTTTGTCAACCTTAACCTGCTTCATAAATGGTAATTACCATAACAGTAATCCATGCAAGAAGAAATGAGGTCCTGAATTAGGGTGGTAACAATGGGAATAGAAAGAGGGGGCAGATTCAAGAGATGGGATGTAGAGTACTGGGCAACTGATAAACTGTGGGAGTCCAAGATGAAAGACTATAAGGGTTTGAGCATCGTAAGAGACAAGGGAGAATGATATCGTCAAGAAAAATTAAGAAGTTGAGGCCAAGAAATGCTCTGCATAGAGCCTTGAGTTTCTTCTTGGACATGAGTTGCAGATATTACTGGGACCTCTAGGTGGAGATATTTAATAGTAGTTGTTTGTAAATGTGAGCCTCGATTCAGGTATAGTTTAGGTTAGTGACGAAGTTGCAGACTTGCCAATCAACGACATAGAGATATCAGTATAAGCCTTAGATTGTCTAAAGAGGGAGGATAGAAACTGTGGCAAGGTTTACATTTGGAAGACAGGAGAAGAAAAGCAGTTAGGCAGGAAAGATGGAGTTATCAAGAGGTAGGAATAGAAAATAGATGAATTTGGGAAGCAGATCCCAAACTTCATACAAAAAAGGTATGATATAGTTTGACTGTGTGGCCTCTGAGGTCTCTTGCAGCACTACATATATAAATATGAATGAAGGAATAGGGCTGGGCCAAGCAAAATGATCTCTGCATTAAACATATTATCATAAAGACTAATTAGAAATTGCTTATGCAAGAGAAGGAAGGTGAGATAATAGTTTTTTAATGAACATTTTATTTTTGTACTCAATCAAAATCCATTTTCTCACCCACCCACCTCTCCACAAGACACTGGATAAAAAAAAAAAAAAAACCCCACAACTCTAGAGCAACTAGCTTTATTAGTTGGACAACTTCATTATCCTCTCTGAGTTTCAGTTTCATGAAATGAGAAGAGTTGAGTAAATGACTCTGAAGATCCTTACTACTTAATGATTCCATGTAGGTATGCCCACATTGTCTCCTCTGTTAACCAGCAATTTCTGTGAGTAGTGACTTTGTGCTATTTCATATATGTCCCAAGCCTTCTGTATTCCTAGGAAAGCCCAGACTTTTTGACTAATTGGCTCCTTTTAAAAAATGTTTCAATTTAGTTTTATTTTCCATAAAAATGTTATATATTGTATGATGTTTTATGGTCATTGAATTATTTTCAAATGGATTAATAAATATTCTAAACTTCATCAGTCTTAATTTCTAACACAGTAAATGTTAATAGATATGACTCATATAAACAAAAGGTTTTGGGGGACCTCAATCATTTTTAAGAGTTTAAAGGTTTCCTGAGACTAAAAAGTTTTAGAATTATTGGATCATAGCATTGAGAGATTAAGAGATTTGCCCATGTAAGGGGCTAAAATTCTAGCTAGTCTGTCTAAAATATCTAATGAGTGGTCTCCAATAAATTATAAGCTTTAGCAAGAGTTAGACTTTTAAGCATTGATTAAGGAGAATAAGAATTTGGTGAAGAGGAAGAAAAAGGCCTAGATTCATCTATCTATTAAAGGGAGAGCGCATTTCTTGCTCCACTCTCCACCAGAGTCCTCAAGAAAGAGAGAAACCAGAGCATCCGCCTCGGCCCCTCTTCCTCCCACAAGCAAACGTCACTTCCTGACGCCAAAGAAAAGCCGCATGGCCTTGCCCTCAGAGGCCTTCTCATGGTGGAGCTCTCCTACTGTAACTCTCCAGCAGGTGGTGTCATTCCAATCGTTATAGTCCCCGCTTTGTTTCTGCAAGAAATGGGGTGTTTCCTTGATGAAACAATCAAAAATAATAAAATATAATACCATATGCTAATTAACAGTATGTTAATAACAATATAGAAAAGGAGGAGAGGAAAATTTTGTTGACAGCAGCAGTCCCTCATGAACTGATGCTTTGACACTGGCCTGCAAAGGGAGGGCCTCTGCAAAGAGTACATGTTACAGATGGTGTATATAAGAACAGAAGGGAAAAAAAGAAAAACAACAAAACTGTTCATTTAAAGTCTCTGAGAGTCTTTTCTCAGCTATCCTCTGGGTGTAGTCATGGAATGGAAGTCTTTTCAGGGGTTGATGTGTGGATACTTATAATCAGCCAGGAAAATTTCCTACAAAATTGAGCTTCGCATAACTTTAAAATGGTTTTGTCAATAATCAAATCAAACAATGACAGTTCTTAAAAACATATCTAAGGGAAATTTTAAAGTTCATTCTTTTTAAAATAAATCCTGCTCTGTTTTGAGGGAGGCTGCCAGTCTCCGTCCTTGCTCCAACATTGTGGCGAGCCACTTAGCTAACACTCCCCAATTAAAAATTGGTCCCCACAGTTCTTTTGGCTAAAATTAAAAAAACACACACACACACAAACAGGATTAGTAGGATCAAGGGAAAGGAAATAAAATGGGGAAAGGGAAATTATACAACCTGAAAAAATACCACGACCCAGGAATCACCTGAGTATATACCACAGCCTCTTCCAGCGCCTTCCAGCTTCCAGCTAGAATGGTGAGCTCTCCTCCCCCTTCCCAGCAAACCCCAATAGCTCTCAACCAATTAGCTAGCTGATCTGACAGTCACATGATGGCTTTCACTAGGCTTCCAATCATTATAATTTTGCCAGGTTCATGTAGGCGTCAGCGAGTGGTGATGATGTGAGGTGCCCCACTATGGCGATGGCTACAACTAGTGGGTGGAGCACCGTGCAGTTTGTGGAGCCCTAGGCCAGTGCACACCAAGGTGTTTTTTTTTTAACTCTATCCAAAAGATGGGGGTCATAAAAACCTCAAATAATAATACTTTACACTAAGTATACAGTTACTTTTGTTAAAAAATTGGAACATATTTAAATACAAGTTAAAGCACAACACCATCTCAAAGAAAACTGTTTTTTGAAAAAAGAAAACTTTTACAAATGTTCCCCTCTTTTTTTTCGGGATATGATTATCAAAAATGATACTTCTAGGGGCAGCTAGGTGGCACAGTGGATAGAGCACTGGCCCTGGAGTCAGGAGGACCTGAGTTCAAATCTGGCCTCAGACACTTGACACTTACTAGCTGTGTGACCCTGGGCAAGTCACTTAACCACAAATGCCTCACTAAAAAAAAAAAAAAAAAGATACTTCTAGAATCAATTTACACTTCCCATGGCAACCAATTTGCCAGGGAAATGTTTTATAGAAATCAATCAAATAATCAGTTGAGAGAAAAAAACAACAAAAACAAACAACTCAGAATATGGGAGCACAATACTCCTAGAATTAACATTGTATTATGAAATCAAAACCATCTTGCATTGTTTCAAAATAGAGATAAACAAATACAACAAAATACACAGGGATGAATGAAAGACAATGAAATTCAAACTAGGGAAATATAAATGAATATGAACTTGATACCAATAAGAGTATTATAAAATATATACTTGATCACAAGACTATAAAAACTTTTACAAATATCCTCTTTTAAAAAAAAAAAGCTAAGTACAAAGCACAATCTCAAAAGCATGAAAATCTCTATGAAAATAAACCCATACCATTAATTTCAAAATGTAGATGTAATAGCATAGAAATCCTATGTAACCTCTGAATCCATATCCATACACAATACAAAACTGAGATAGTTATGACATTACTAGCACTTTTTACTACTATATGTCTGGATCAAGGCCACATTTAGTTATGTGTCCATGATGACACCTGAAAATATTATGGAAAGGTTACCATACCACATCTCGTGGTGCATAGACATCTAATAATTGTGCTAGGCCTCAGGTGGATCGATTCTGACCATGCCACCAGATTGAGTAAAGAAGCCAAGTTAAGTTAAACCAGGTGCATGCATTAGGGCTAACATGACACCAGAACATTTTTGATTACATTCAGTTGGTTATGTTTGGCAAAGGCTACAATGGCGTTGTTCCCAGCACAAGTACCAGCTTTTTTCAAATCAGCAACATATTCTTCAAAGGGAATATCTGTTTCTATAAAAGACCTATAGTCTTCTTTATGACTGAGTGTATAATTAGCAATTTCTTGTCTTTATTTGAGATGGTTTCTCGAATGACCTTCTAACTGGTCTCTGAGGGCTCTGAAAAGATAATTTCCATCTCCTGATACCTTACGGAGTTTGAGTCCCAGGATTTGCAATTGAGTGATAATGCTTGCAAACTGGAACTGTCTATTACCCCTGTGCTCTGTTTGGTTTCTTTGCTCTTTAGCAGCTGGTTGAATTTTATCTGAAATTACTTTACCCACAAATGGTGCGGGCTTCACATGGGAACAATGAATCCAAGATTCTTTTTCTCCAATTTTAATAGCAGTAGGAGTTGTCAATAATACCTGAAAAGGTCCCTCTCAAGTGTGCTGGGTCCCACTGGACTGCTGAAAATTCTTAATATATACATTGTCTCCAGGACTTAAATCATGCAAGGAAAATTCTAAAGGAGCAGCTTGTACAGCAACTCCTGCTTCATGGAGTTCACGTAGCCTAGTTTGTAATTCCTGTATATAGGAAGCAACAGAAGTATCACCTCCCACCAGTGATGTATAGACTGGGGAAAAAATTTTAGCTTGGATAGGAGGGTGACCAAAAAGCATCTCATAAGGAGATATGTGGAGTTCACCTCTTAGTCTACTGCGCAGATAGAATAATGCCAAGGGTAGAACATCAGGCCATTTTAAATGGGTTTCAGTACATAATTTGCCAATCATGCTCTTAAGCTCTTTATTCATACGTTCAACTTGGCCTGAGCTTTGAGGGTGGTAAGGAGTATGAAATCTAGGAGTTACTCCCAAGAAAGAATAAATCTGGGAGAGAATTGAATCTATAAAACATGTACCTCTACCAGAGTCAATGTATGCTGGTGGCCCAAAGCGAGGAACAATTTCTTTAAGGAGAGTTTTGGCCACGAAGCCAGCAGTTGCTCATGGGGCAGGAAAAGCCTCCACCCATCGAGTGAGCTGGTCAACAATAACAAGGCAAAATTTATATTGTCCTTCTTTGGGCATAGAAATAAAGTCAATCTGTAGATGTTCAAAAGGTATATATGCCAAAGGGCGCCCTCCATATGCTTTAGCATGGAAAGCATGTTGATTGTAAGACTGACATGTGGAGCAGCCCAAGGAGATTCGAGATGCTATGTTAGTTATACCTGGTGCTAACCAGGCCCTTCTAACTGAGTTCACAATGCCTTGTGTGCCAAAATGGCCTTTCTTATGAATAGAGAGGCATACCTGGTGATAGAATTTCCGGGGAGAAGTGGTTTTCCCTCCAAAGACATCCAGACTCCATTGATCTGTTTAGCCTTGAATCTCTTTTTCCACCTTTCTGCTTCAGAATCATCATAAGTTAGGTGGAGAGAAACATCCTCAGCAGGTGAGAGGTTCAATACATGCTCAGGGGCTTCTAAAGCAGCGAACTTAGCTGCTGAATCAGCTCGTGCATTCCCCGTTGAAACAGGATCAATATTCCCTGTGTGGGCAGGGCAATGTACAATTGCTAGAGCAGAGGGAAGTTTCAGGGCAGATAGGAGGTCCTTGATAAGGTCTCCATTAGCAATAGCTTTGCCAGAGGATGTTAGAAAGCCCTTCTGTAGCCAAAGCATGCCTACAGCATGGCAAATACCAAAGGCATATCCAGAGTCGGTATAAATGGTAGCACTCTTCACTTTGGCTGTGTTACAGGCTTGTGTAAGAGCCACAAGTTCAGCAGCTTATGCACTAAAATGTGAAGGCAGAGAAGCTGCCCAGATAATATCATAATCAGAAACTACAGCAGCCCCAGTGAAACGGGTGCAATCTTTCATAAACGAAGAACCGTCCATATAAAGGACAATATCAGGGTTCTCTAAAGGTGTATCCAAAAGGTCATCACGGGGTATCTCAGCCATATCAACTAAAGAGGCACAGTCATGCAAAGACTCGACCAAAAGAGTGGTAAGTTAAGGAGCAGTGTTGCTGGGTTAAGGACTGTACAGAGTTTTAAAGTGATGTTTTCATGACCTAGCAGGGTTACTTCATACTTAGCCAGCCTTTGATCTGAAAAGGCTTGTGTTCTATGGCGTAGTAAGAGGGCCTCTACTTTGTTTTTCTGGGAAGGGAAGGGGCAGAGCTAAGTAGGGAATATCTGTTTCATTTGCTTATATTCTTTCCTAATCATGGGTGAATGAGTATAGTGATAGGGAGTGGCCAGGTGACCCTTGAGTCTGGAAAATTCATCAAAGCCATCAGAGCCAAATGCACTAACTAGAGCCAGTAGGGGCAATAAGAGAGTTCTATGAAGAGCCATCCCATCAATGGGATCTTCTTGTTCTAGTCCAGCAGTAGATTAGACACCCACACTCAGAAGGAGCTCAACTTGCCCATTGCCTATGTTATTGACCAGAAACTTGGTGGAAGGGGAAAAAGAGGACTCCCAAGACCAAAAATTTCAAGTTAGTCCTCAGTCTCATATAATCTTTACCCAAGTGATTGACAGCTTTTAGGTTTGAGCTCACTCTTTTCCAGGGTCCTTGTGTTTGTTTAAGGAGAGCATATGCATTTTGGTTTGGGGCTTTTTGTGTATGTTCATTCCATGACTTTTCAGCAAATATTGCTTTTATAAAAGCTTACAAATTGCCAACTGGTTAGTATTGGGGAGCATATTGGATCGGGGCTCATGAGCCATGGTACTAGAAAATGTCAGAAACCCTCAGAATTACCTTTATACTCTGTGGAGAAAAGTTTTATTGTCCAGTTTGGGAACCTAAGCTGCCAATCCAGTTTAATTTAGGCAAATGAGTCCTGATAAGGTTGGTCAGTGATACAAGAGGACTGGCCTAAGATTGACTCTTTTCAGTAGCAGGAATTGATTGGACCTTACAAAGTCAAGACACCAGTGGCCCTGCAAAGTGCTTTATGTTGTGATGAGATTGAAGAATTCTCATTGTGTCATAATAGTTTTAAATTGTTACTGAATCCTGTTTTAAGTTGTTCTGTCTATGCACGCTAAGTTTTTTGTGCCTCTTTTAATTTCTTTTGTGGGAAGAAAAATAAATACCTGTCCCATACTTGAGTTACATGGTTCAACAAGTTCTTTTCTTTACTTCCCTTTTGGGAGAACCTAGAAATGTGTCCCAAGCCTATCCTTTGAATAATCTGTTCAAGTGGATGTTGAAGGAATGAGCCAAAGACTGTGAGAAAAAGGAACCTAATCCCTCTCAGTAGGGGCCAGCCTCCCTTGGAACTGAACTTGGTCCAGACCACAGTAACTACATCTAGAGCAGAGGGGATCAAACAGGAAGAGAATAATCTCAAAGAGTGGGGGACATGGGGATAGAGGGAGAGGCAGTCTGCTCTAGTAGTTGTAGAGTTAGAGAATGAAGGGATCTGTAGAGAATCTAGCTTCCCTACACATCGGCTGCTCCAGAGAAATCTGTCTACCATTCAAAAGTCTAAACCTATTTCTCTACTGCCTTCTCTGAAGTATCTGCTCTGCTGCATGGTACTTAGGCTCATGAGTTCAGAGGGCTCCTTCAGTCAGGAATTCATCTCCCAGAACATAGAGTTTCACGGGGCTGTTCCCCAGAACAATCTCATAAGCTTGGGAAGAAGTGGGGTTACATATTAAGAGAGTACGCCTGCATCATCTCTCAGGTCAAATATAAGAGCAATGGATTTCAGAGGAATTTCCATCAATAAACATTTCTTCAGTGTCTTCTATGTTCCAGACACCACGTTAAATGCTGGGGATACAAAGAAAGGCAAAAGACAGTCCCTGTCCTTTAAGAAGCTCTCAATCTAACAAGAGAGACAGCATATAGCCACCTACATTCAAACAAACCTATATACATGTCATGGGGCCCCGAGTACCCCAGAAGTTCTCTGCGGCACATCAAGGAATCTACTCCTTGAGGAACTAAACCAGAAGACAGATACCTCCTAGAGAGATAAGTGGAACCACATGGGACTGAGCTAGCTTAGAGACCTCTACCCTTCATTCTGATCTCCCTTACCCTCGGGGCAATAAGTTTGGGTGTGGCTGTGGCCTTTGTGTCCTGAAGAGAGAGATGACTTGAGAGATCCATAGCCACCCCTCACCCAATTCCTCTAGTCACTTCCAGTGGGGGATGGTCTTCCACTCCTCACCTAATTCCTCTAGCTACCACCAGTGGGGGATGGTCCTCCCTCACTAAAGGAACTTTCCACAATCAAATGGTCAACCCCCCCCCCCATCATCAGTCCTTTATAAAAGTACCTGCCAGTCTCCTGCTCAAGGAGATTGGTACCTCAGAGCCACATGCTTTGTTCCATACCTTTCTCCGCATCCAAGGATTTCTTTCATGGTTTCCCTTTCCCCTCACCCCCTTCCCTTCCCTTGTCCCTAAATGAACTACCATCTTATTTTAACTGCTTTTGTGTGCAAGAGGGTGTAATACTTTAAAGAGGAATTCTTAAGAACCCCAACCCCTACCCCAAACCCCATACCCCATTTTCCCCATATCATACAGAACAAAATGGAATTAATGGGGAAAGTATTAGAATTAAGAGAGATCAGGAAAGGTTTCTCCTGAAAGGGGGAGTTTCAGTTGGGAGTTGGAGGAAGCTGGGGAATCTAGGAGGCAGAGATGAAGGAAAGAATTCCAGGCATGAGGAACAGCCAGTGAAAATGCCTAGAGTCAGGAGATTGGAGAGTCTTTATGTTACAGGTGAGCCTGAAGAAGTTACACATGCAATAGCATGAGGAATTGCTTAGGTAAAGTGTGCTTTCCTGTAATTGTATATATTTTTTCCTGCCCATAAAAATGAGTGCAGTTTGAGTTGTGGTTTGAGTTGATTATCTTGCTAGGATGTTCCTTCACTTACATACCTGTGCGACTTTTGTCGTATAGCAAGTTGCTTGTTAACTGTTTTACTCACTGTTATTTGCATGTGTGCTGAGGATGATGACTAGCTAGTTTTGCTTTCTTTTGTTTTGCTGTTTATGAGCATTTGAGAAAAGGAGAAAGGAAGGGGGAAAGCATTTATTAAGCACCTACTATGTACCAATTGCTTTGCAAATATCTCATTTGATTCTGCCAATAGCCCTAGAAGGTAAGTGATACTATTATCCTTATTTTACAATTAGGAAACTGAGTCAGATGGGGCTTAAGTGATTTGCTTGTGTGTCAGTAAACTAACAAGCATTTATGAAGCACTTACTTACTATGTGCCAGGTGTTATGCTAAACACTAGTGTGAGAAACAGGTACAGAGCACCTTCAGAAAATAAGTTCTTTCAGGGGCAGCTAGATGGTGCAGTGGATAGAGCAGTGGCCCTGGATTCAGGAGGACCTGAGTTCAAATATGCCCTCAGGCACTTAACAATTACTAGCTGTGTGACCCAGCAAGTCACTTAACCCCAATTGCCTCACCAGAAAAGAAAAGAAGCTCTTTCAGAGGCAGCTTTGGTATGAGAAAGGCCTTTATTGCTTTTTTTATTGCAGCAGTGGCAGCTGTAGCTGCAGTGATGGCTGAGCAGGGAAGCTGAGGAGGTCATTCGGGGGCAGTCCTCCTTGCTCCCCCACAACCGGAGCTAAGCACCCAAGCCGGCCCGCTGCCGCACCCCACCCCCACCCTTTACCACCTCTCATTAGAGAAGGGGGAAGATGAGTGAATCTAGTTCAAGGTCCAGCCAGCCTCTGGCCTCCAAACTGGAGAAAGATGGGTCTGAGAAGAGAGGGCGGGGCCGACCCCGGAAACAACCTCCAAAGGAACCCAGTGAGGCACCAACTCCCAAGAGACCTCGGGGCCCACCGAAGGGGAGTCAGAACGAGGGGGCTGCAAAAGGCCGGAAAACCACCGCTGCACCAGGGAGCAAACCAAGAGGAGAAAGAAGAGGAAGAGGGATATCCCAGGAGTCTTTGCAGGAGGAGCAGTGACCAGGTCTGCTAGTATCGCGCCACCTCATTCCCCTGGGTGATGATGAGGACGACGGCTCGGCGGCCCTTTCCTTCTGGGACTAGACAGAAAAATGCTGATCTGCTTTAAATCTCCACTTTCCTTTCCCTCAGTCTGTCCTTCCTGGTTCTACTGGCGAGAGAAATAACCGCTCTACCAGGGAAATGCCTCTCCATTCACACATTGGACAAGCTCACACTAATGCTGGCCACCAGCTCCACGTGGATTGTGCTGGGCAGGGTGGAGCAGGCAGCAGGTGGTTGAGGTGCTCTGCCTCTTCCCCCCACCTCCCACATCCATACCTCCTACATCCATCCATCGACCCACCCATCGACCCACCCACTCTTTCCCAGGATTGGGATTTCTTTTGTATTCCTGCTTCCCTGGACAGAGCTAACCTTTTGACTTAGCTGCCAACACCCGTTTCTTTGTCTCTGCCCCCTGGAATGGGACCAGGGTTCCTGTTTTCCCATCTCCCCCGTTGCCCACCCCAACTCAAGGGTTTGAGAGGGAAGGACAGATGTCCGACTATCTTGATCCTAAGAGCTCAGCTTCAACTGACTTCTGCCTGGGGATATTCTATATCATACCATCCCTCCTACCTTTCTACCTAGTCAAGCTTGGTCCCAAGGGTGGAGGTGGGAGGAGACTTTTTACTGGGAGTTAGAAGGGGGAGCCCAATACCTACCCTTCCCCCCCCTCCTGTCTGCTCTACAATCTGGCATTTCCTGAGCATCAAACGGGAATGGGGCTGGGCTGGAGTCCAGGGTGTTGGGCATGAATTGAGAAGTAGCTAAGGGGAAGGGAGAGGGCCTGATTCCTGTTTCCTTGCTGCTCAGGAGATCTAGGGAGAAGAGGGACTGGACAATCCTTTTAATTTTCCCCAATCCTGGGCTGGCCTTCCTGGGCCTCTGAGTTTTGCCTTTGGAATGCATGTTTTGCAATGATATTTCCTCCTCAGCCCCCACCTATCCTTTCAGAATGCCATCCCCCTGCCCCTAGGAGCTGGTTACATCTTCCCTCCATTCACGATCTAACTCTGAACACGTTTTGTTGGTTTTTCTTTTTTAAACGGTTTTGTTCTTGCATTCTGGCTTCCAGACACTCAGCCCTGCAGTTTTGTTGGTTCTCATGTTCACCTGCCCTCTAACCCTTCCCCATCCACCCTGCTCATGATCCCCAAATTATCACAAGGAGGGCTTGGGGAGATAAGAGTGGACACCAGGCCCAGTTTACTAAAACAGTGACATCGTTGGGGAGGTGGGCCCCAGGGGTGCTGCCCACCCCCACTTCTCTGAGTCCCTCCTTTGGTAATCTTCAAATTGGGAGGGTTAAGGGAAGGAGGGCCAGCTGAAGTGGGTGAAGGGGTGGTCCCAGACTGGTGTGAGCCCCCCCCCCCCAGTCTGGTTTCCTATATGCAGTTACTTGAATAAAAATAAATTCCTTTTTTTCTGGAAAAAAAAGAATTGCGATTTGGGGACCCCATTTTTTGCTAAAATTAGAAAGCCTTGGGCACGCCCCGCATAGCTCCCTCCACCCCTAGCACACCCAGGCTCCATCTGCTCAGCGGGCTATGCACAGAAAACCTGAGCTCCTTCTACCAAGCAGGGGTATGCAAGGAAACCCAGTGCCCTGGGCGTCCTTGGGTGCTGCACCTAGGGATGCCAGCTAATTGCCTTGGGACGTGTGGGTGGTTAGCCCAGGTTTCCTGAGAGAGAAGGGGTTTTTATTCTGGGGGGTAGAGAAGAGGGAGGGGGGGAGACCAGAAGAAGACAGAGAGAGAGAGAGAGAGAGAGAGAGAGAGAGAGAGAGAGAGAGAGAGAGAGAGAGAGAGAGAGAGAGACACGGAGGGGGAGTGGGAGGGGGAGGGGGAGGGGGAGGGAGAGGGAGAGGGAGAGGGAGGGGGAGGGAGGGAGGGGGAGGGAGGGAGGGAGGGAGAGGAGAGTTCAAGGTGGCAGGTGAGAGAGTTAAACAAGGACCAGCAGGGGGTTAGAGAGAGCCAAAGGAGGCAGCTGAGTCTGGTGGACAAGTTTACAGATGGTGTGTCTTGCTTGCTTTTCTTTGTCCTTATCTGATACCCTGTTTTTTTGTTTATTCTTTAAATGAGGCTTTTTACTCTCATTTGTTATCAGTCTGGAAGAAAGAATTGGAGAGGGGGCAGTGTGGAAGAGAGGAGGCTCGGGACCTAGAGGTCCCCTGTTGTTTTCTGAGTCCCAAATTGCAGCTAGCCTCCCAATGAACTCTTCCCATATTAAATTCTGTTACCAGGGCCCATGAGAGGATCAGGGGATGAAATGAACATGGGGTTTAGGCATGGAGGTCTGCCTTGTAGTCCTCTGGAGTCCCTGAGGGCAAATCCCATCAGATTTGCTGCTCTGAGGTCTGCATTCTTGGGGGATGTTTTTCACCATGGTAACAGAATGCATGTTTGCTGTGAGGCTGGAAGCTGAGGAATAACGGAATTTACTGGCTATTCTGCTGGTGACTAGTCCTGGTGGAAAGTGGCCTTCTCAGTGCTGTCCTTGCTTTGGAGAGTTTTTAATTCTGTGAGCTAAATTTGTCATCGGGTAGTCTCGCAGTCATTTGTGTTCCAGTAAGTATGTGCCCCTGTTTCCTCCCTGGGATGATTGGCAGAGAAGTTAAAAGTTTTGTGATTCCATTCCTCTCGGTTGTAGGCACAATGCCATAATCCAAACCACAGGTCTCCTTAAGACTTGCTGACCAGGAGAATTGTGGGTTTGTTCCAGATGTATTAGGTGTCACCTGCGGCCTGGATTCCCATGGTCTGATGCACCCATTGATGTCAAGGGAGGTCCACTGACCTTTCCAGGATGATGACTGGTGTTCCTTGAGGAGCAGACATGGAGGTGGCATATGCTATTCATCAGAGATCTTCCAGATGCCATGATTCCCCCAAAGAGGCAGCTCAGTAATTAAGTGTTATTAGCTTCAATTGCCACCCAACCAGTTGGGCATTCAGTGGGGATAGAAATGTAGTTCTGGAACATGACAGGCCTTCGCTCTGTATCAACCTCTTGGTTCCACTGTCTTTTGGGGGACTTGAGAAGGCCTAGCAAGTTTCAAGCAACCCTATTGCGTACCTTTGTTAGAATGATCATTCCATTTCTTCCCTTGTACTCTAGCAGAATCAAAGGTCCAGCAGTACAACTGACAGACACTCAATCCCAACTAATGTGTAGGTCAACTACAAAGTAGGATGTCAAGTCAAGGCATAAACTTGACAAGTTGCCAGGCTCACTGTTTTGAACATTTCTTATGAAGCCACTATTAGAATCAGTGGGACTTCAGTCATCCATCCATTCAGTTGGAGCTCTTCTACAGTATGTCTCCAGCAGGTGGCGTCATTCCAGTCATTCCAGTCCCCGTTTTGTTTCTTCAAGAAATGGGGCGTTTCCTTGATGAAACAGTCAAAAATAACAGAATATAATAACGTATGCTAACTAACAATATGTTAATAACAATATAGAAAAGGGAGAGAGGAAAGTTTTGTCTAGGGGGCGGAGTGTTTTTTGTCCTCATGAACTGGCACTTTGACATTGGTCTTGCAAAGGGAGGGCCTCTGCAGTGAGTATATGTTACAGATGGTGTATATGATAACAGAAAGAGAAAGAGAAAACAACAACAACAAAACAAAACTGTTCAGTTAAAGTCTCTGAAAGTCTTTTCTCAGATGTCCTCAAGGTGTAGTCGTGGACTGGAAGTCTTTTCAGGGGCTGATGTGTGGATGCTGGTAATCAGCCAGGAAAATTTCCTACAAAATTGAGCTTAACACAACATTAAAATAGCTTTGTCAATAATCAAATCAAACAATGAAAGTTCTCAAAAACATGTCTAAGGAAATTCAGAATCTTAGTTGTTATACACATGAAACATGTAATAAAACAAAAATGGAAACATTCTTTAAAATTAATATTACTATAGAGGGTTAATTGAGAAGATAATTGCTGCGATATTAATTTTTAAAAATAAGTTTTTTCTTTGTTTCATCACTTTTTGCATCATCTGCCTAATTATCTGCATGCCATTATGGGAAATTTATAAATCTCACATAATTTGTAACAGGTGTCAAGGCCAAGTCCAACACTGTATTTATCATGACACCTGAGATAATTATGGGGGCTACCATAAAAGAACAGAGAAATGATGGGATATGAGCATTCCCACACTTGAGCCATATATACTGCCCATGCAGGATGCCAGGCTTAAAATAGGTGGATGGAATATATGTCCATGCCACCGAACATATTGGAGGAAACGGAATCAGACTTAATGAGATGCATGGGATTGAGATGTCCATGGCATCAGGCAAATAGGAGGGGGCATAGAAGCCAGGTATAGAAATGAGATGGGTGGGATCAAAACTTTCATCCATCTGTACAGTACAGTGGGGAAAAATAAAATAAAATAAAATACTAAACCAAGAGTATCCAACCTCAACATTTCTCAAAAGCTGTTCCCTCAGCCATACCTTGACTTCATGCATGTCTCCCCTGATGTGACAGTTCAATGTCTGCCCTTGCAGGTAGGTATTATATTTGTGATTGGATGGTATCTTGGCAAACTGGCATCTGATAACACAGAATAAAGGCAAATAATTCCTTAAATTATAAATTCCCATAATCAAAGTCTCATATGGATTTAAAAATTGAGGATAATAAATGATTGCAAAAAATGTGAATACATCTTGGCTCAGAATATAATATATAATTATGCAACAATTTCAAATAATACCTGAGTGTCATGTGGACCCTAGTCGGGACCAACACACAACTTTGGTGATGGGCAGAGCAGGTTGGAGCCATGGCAGAGCCAGAAGCAGCCTGCATGCTAGCAGGGAGGTGCAGTGCCAGCCAGCCGCCTGTGGAGCTCTGTGTAGGAGAAGAAGCTGTAGATGTGGTGCCGAAGGAGAAAGAAACAGTTGTGAGGGAAAATGGGTGGACTGTTGGGCTTAGGAGCCAAGGCAGTGACTGCCTTGATGTGTCAGCAGTTCTTTGGGGAGCTTGGGCCATCTGGGTGCAAGAGGATGTGTCTGGGAAGGAAAAGAGTTTGGGAGTGAGCATTGAGTTTGAGTCAGAGAGAGTAGCAGGGCAAGTGGAAGAGTGGGCCTGAGGAAGGGAGCCTTGGGGAAGAGGGGAAGTGGCAAGGCTGAAAGAGAGGAGCAGAAGAGGTTTGGGGGCAGATTGCAGAGCTAGCCATGGGAATGGAGCAAAGACTAGGGGACTTCAGCCAATTAGAAAGCCTAGGGATGATACTGACATGCTTCCCAGGAAAGGAGAAGGCTGACTTGGAAAGGTCTGGGAATATGGTTGGGGAAGGGAGGAGGCAAAGGCCTAAGGCAGCAGCTAATGGGGGATGGAAAGCTGGGGCCCTTTGTGGCGGCCCAAATATCAGGCAGGATTCCCGAACCGGAATTGGCCAAAGCTCAGGCCGTTGCTAGAGGGCAAAGAACACCCAGTTTGTGACAAGACTGGTTTGGGGGAAGAAAGGATGGATTGGTTAGAGCACTGAGTAGGGAAGGCCCACCGCGTGGCCCCCTCCCCCATCAGATGAAAGCTGTTTACCTCTTGAGCTGGTGCAAGGGACTCTGTTGACCCCTTGTGCTCGAAATCCAGCTGGGTTGGTCTGGGAGGGAAGAGAGAGGACACGGCAAAGAAAGGGTCAAGGGAGAAGAGGCAAGTTCATGGGTAAGAAGGGCTGGGAATTGTCTGTTTCTTGGTGGGAGAAGCTGGGCCTCCACTAGTTGATGAGTGAGTGGGAAGTCAGAAGAGTGGCACCTGGGAAACACTGGTGACTTTGCAGTACAACCACGGTTCCAATGGATTGATTTGTTTTTGTGGGGCCGTGGGAGTGAAGTGACTTGCCCAGGGACACACAGCTTGTAAGTGTCAAGTGTCTGAGGCCGCATTTGAACTCAGGTACTCCTGAATGCAGGGCCAGTGCTTTATCCAGTGGGCCAGCTAGCTGCCTCCCCGCCCCCGCCCGCCCCCAGTTCCAATTTCTAAAGACTGATAGATGCCAAAGGCGCCCGAGCTTTCCTGAGATCATGGGTTTTCCTTTGCCTTCCACATCCATGGATTGGTTGGCTCTGGAGACAGAGGATTGGGCCTGGAGGAGCCAGGGTTGTTGTAGTGAACCTAGGACCAGATGAGGGCCTGGTCCAGAGACTCTGGAGAAGATGGTTTCCAAGAAGCACTTCGCAGTGAAAGGGTGTGGGCTCGGTTTGGCTTTTCCAAAGTCGAAGGAACCCTTCCCTTGGGAAGAACAGAGTTCTGCCCTTGAGATCCCTTGGCCGCCATGTTCTGCTGAGGTCTTCCAAGTTGGAAAATCAGAAGCTAGAAAAGGCCCATCTTGTGGGGTGGAAAAGAGAGCCTGAGTCCTGCTTTGTCTTCCTTTCCCAAATGAGCCTCCTGATCCAGGAGAGCTAGAGCACACCCATCCTCTGGTGTTCCTCAGGCTGACCAAGTTTTGCCGGGGTTCCCTCACTAGTGCTGGGCCTTGGGAACATTGTTGTCGATTGTATTTCTTTTCCTGTCTTAGAAGCTTTGTGGGGCTTTTGGGGCAGAAACACCAACTGTCAGAAGGGAAGTGGAAAGGGTTGGGATACCATGAGTTGATCTTGTGGAAAGTTTCTCCCTGCTTCTCACTGACTCCTCCATTGCCTTTCAGAGCCGCCCCAGTTCCATCTTTTGGTTGCGGCTTTTCACTTGTTGGGAGTCTTTCGACTCAGCTTGCCTGACTGGCAAAAGGTGAGTCCTGTGAGCTTTGTTCATGTGCTAATTGCCAAGCCTTCTCCCATTTGCCCTGTTGTTCCCCAAAGAGCCCTCTGCTTAGATGTGCTAAATGGGGAGGCCAGCCTAGTGGGTCTTCCCTTTTGGGGCATCCTGACATCCTGTGTAGTGGCGATCTCTTTTTCTTGGCTGTTGTCCATTAGTGGGACCTATTTTAGCTGCCCAGTCCAAAAGACCAGAGTCGTCTAGGGTTCATTTCTGGAGGACTGGCATAGCTTGGGTGGCCTGGGTCCTTCATGTCCTTGATAGATGAAGACTTTGAGAATCCTGGAGGGGCCTGAGTGTCATCTGGACACAAGGTGGGGCCAGCGCACTACTTTGGTGATGGGCAGAGCAGGTTGGAGCCATGGCAGAGCCAGAAGCAGACTTCAGCCAATTAGAAAGCCTAGGGATGATACTGACATGCTCCCCGGGAAAGGAGAAGGCTAACTTGGAAAGGTCTGGGAATGTGGTTGGGGAATGGAGGAGGCAAAGGCCTCAGGCAGCAGCTAATGAGGGATGGAAAGCTGGGGCCCTGTGTGGCTGACAAAATATCACTCAGGTTTCCCAAACTGGAATTTGCCAAAGCTCAGGCCGTTGCTATAGGGAAAAAAACACCCCGTTTTTGACAAGGTTGGTTTGGGGGAAGAAAGGATGGATTGGTTAGAGAACTGCATAGGGAAGCCCCTATCAGATCAATGCTGTTTGAGATCTGAGTGTCATCTGGACACTAAGCGGGCCAAACGCACAAATTTCATGACAGTCAGAATACTTTCGAGCTGTGGCAGAGCCCAAAGAATCAAAACATTTATTTTATAATTGTTAATAGTTCAAAAAATAGAAGTAATTTTAATAGGAATGCAAAAACTGATTTTGAACATTTTTAGGTAGCATACATGGAAGAACGTCCAACAGAAACCAAGGAAAATGATAGAAGCAAGGAAAAGACAAGATGTGAGATGAGCAGAGAACAGGAGTCAGCTTTGGAGGTGTTACCATCCACACAAGTTTCCTCTACTTCAGGTAAAAGTGAATGATCCTGTACTCAACTGATGATACATACAGGAAGACATGGGTTAGTCAAGAAGAACTTAAGGGTGAAGTCTAGAGATTTCAGAGACATCAGGGTTGGTGACAGAATGAATTGTGAACTGCTATTTTTGTGGATTGTGTCAAAGAAAAACCAGCATGTGCATAAGGAATGATAATATTATTATTGTCCCATTTGCTTAGTCTTGTTTTCTGTTGGTCATGAAAAATACTCTTAAACGGTCCTTGTTAAGTTGGGGGAGGGCTGAATGAATTACTTTTATGGGTGAATCAGTGTTTTATATTCTGAAATCCTTGAAAGAGGTCAGAGAATGGTTGTACTAGAAGGAACTTTGGAAGCCATCATCTTGGAACCTCCTGTCATTTGTAAGTGCCATGAATGAGGCACAGAGAGATTAATTACACTGCTAGCTATGCATGGAGCAGAGACTCTGGAGGTCCTAATATAATGCTCTTGATACTACACCAGACATGCTACTAAGTATATGACTGAAGTACAGTATTCTGTTATCCTTTGCTAACCCATGGGGTAATTTTCAGAGTTTTCATCACTGAATTCATCTTATTTCTAGATAAAGATGGGGAGACAAAGGTACCTTTGGGAGCATCACCAGTGATGAAACCATTAACATTATTTTCCCGGTAAGACCTGTCTTGAGGAGGCATGTCCCAGAAAGAACTGAACAAAACAGTTTGTCCTGGGTGGGTTTTAATTGTTTAGCTACCATCCTTTTTCTTTTCTGTTTGTCTTGGAGTCCTTTCTATTGTTTTCATTCCTTTGATTTTGTTTGAATGATTGCTGGTGTCTCATGGAGTCATTAACTTCCATATGCCCAATTCTCATTTTTAAGGTATTATTTTCTTCATTAAGCTTTTGCAAATTCTTTTCCATTTGTCCATGTTTTCTCCCATTTAACCAATTGTATTTTTAAGAAATGGTTTGCTTCATTCAATTCTTGAGCTTCCTCTTCCAAACTGTTGAATCTTTTTTTCATATGTCTGGGGTTGGTGGGGGGGGCGTAACTGTCCTTTCTCTCATTTATTTTGCCATTTTTCTTCTACTTCTCTTATGTGGTATTTAAAATCCTTTTTGAGATCTACCAAAAAGAGTCTTTGGTATTGAGACCAGGTTATCTTCCCCCTTGAGGCTCCATGTGTAGGCAAATTTACAATGCGTCCTAGTCTGAGTTGGGTTTGGTCTTCTCTGTTGCCATAGAAACTCTCAATGGTAAGTGTCCTTTTTCTTTCTTCCTACTTTTTTACCCTCTTTTTTGACTTTTCGAGTTGAGGTCTACTTCTGGGGCACAGGGTTCGCTGTTGTAAGCATCTAGTGCTGTGGTTAGGGGCCTGGTCACTGGCTTTATGCTCTAAGGTTTCTCTGGCTTTTGGATTCCTCACCTGCCTGGGCTTCCTCCATGTTCAAGGATGACTTGGCAGAGTCCTACCTCTTCTATGGGTGTTTCTCTGGCTGGCAATTGCCCTCTCAAGCCAAGGCTGGCGGGTCTCACAACTGGGCTGCTGCACAACCAATCTACTGAGCCAAGTGCAAGGGCCTCAGCTGCTGATCTGGGCTGTGGTCAAGAGCCTCCTGTTGATGAGCCTAGACACCCTGTACACTCTTCTGAACTGCACTGCACAACACTTTCACCAGTGAGATGAAGTGAGACAGACTTTTCCTGAAGTCTCCAAAGTTTTATCAAGTTGGAACATTGTGTCTCTCTCTCCTTTTGTAGGTTCTGTAGCTCCACAATCTGTTTATAGGTTTGATTTAATGTTGTTTTGGAGGGAAACTCAGGAGGGCTCAGGCAAATTCCTGGCTTCTCTCTGCCATCTTGTCTTTGCCTCTGAGTTCTTTCTTAGAGTGCTGTCCAAAGATTTTCACCTAGACGTCTGAATGTGGGCAGGAAGAGGACCTAGGTACAAATCATTGCACTTCCACTTTTACCTCTTTGCTCAAAGGCAAGAGTCTTTCTTTTCTGAAATCATATTCCTCAACTGAAATAACAAGGGCTAGTACTAGAATGACATCCAGCATCTCAATGTATGGCCTTCCTGTCTCCTGGCAAGTGATAGAGCAAGGGCAAGCATGTTCCTGTGGTTGCGTGGAGGATTGAATCATCCAGAATTGATCAGGAAATTTAAGTGCCATCCAACTCTGGTGTCAATATCCAGAACTGACTTTGGGGGAGAAAGAAATTTCCTATTATTTACCCCCAAGATAAAAGAACACCTCAATCATTTGCCCACATGTATGTACACCCAGACACACACCATGTTCATGTGCATTTCCTTATATAGTACTTATGTCACATAAAATCCTATAGTACAATTCTTATATAATTTGAAACAATTTTTACTGCGCATTCTTAACTATTTAATAAAATGGGTCCTCTTTTTTCACTTTGGATTTCAGAAGCCCCAGGAAAAGATCACATGTGGCACCTGAAGAGGCAGAAAGTGATCTGACGGTAAACTTTTATTTTAGTGAATTTGTCATGTAGATTGAAGTATACCTATTTCCACATTCTAACCACTCTACAGTCAGTCTCATCATAACCTGGATTGTGAGCAAGGAAAACACAAACACAAAGTTATGTGGTGGCTCATTTTATGTGTCTGAATTACCAAGGAATGGGTGTGAGATGTGAGTTTGATAAGCAGTCTTACAAAGTTTTGTGTTCAATATAGGCCTTAGAACAAAATGACCTCGAAGAGTCTTTCCAAGAAGAAGGTTTTATAATATCTGCATTACATGACATTCCAAGGTATTAGTAGAATCTCTGTCACATAACCTAGCACTTGGCTTCAAGTCAAAAACCAAAAAAATGATTTAAACGACAGAATGAAGGAGTATTGTGAAATGTGCGGCTTGAGCCAAAAGAACTTTGAGGGTGTTTTTAATAGCTCTAGTAATCTAGAATTTCAAGATTATATGATATTCCTAGATGTTAAGGTAAAAAGTTAGTGGACCTCATGAAATCAAGGGATGGAGTAGTAAGAGGATTCCAACTAGAACATTAACAAATGTGGATTTTGGACGATGACTCTGATAGTAGAAATGAAAGTATAAAGGAAGGAGAAAAAAAGGTAATATGTGAACCTCAGAGGGATAATGTTGGATATTTTTGGATGTGATGTCTTTGGAGAACTCATGTGGCTTCTTAGTGATCATTGCTTTCCTTCTCAATGAGGTCACACACCAATGATTTCATGAAACTGTTCAGAAATTTATGAAGGTTTGGCTTTCTTGAGTTGAAAAAAGCAAGGCCCTTTAGGGAACTGGGAACATTTCCTCATAACCAGACTTCCTGGTAATTCTGCAAGTGTTCTCAGAATATTGGCTGTGATTGGTTCTGTCATTATACCAGAAGGGCTTCTGTGACTACTGATGGTATAGGCAGGCCATTGCTCCCAAGTGACAAAGCGCCCTTTTTTCTAATGAGGTGAAACACAAATACTGGCCCTTGAAAAGATTGACCCCCATAAGGGATTTCCAGTCTTCCACCCCAGGATGCCACTCTGCAAATGTAATGGTGCCATCCCTCTGCCTTATTTGCCTTTCCCAAGTGTCCATTGTACTGTCACACTCTCCCACCTCTGCATGCATCTCTACACCTGTAATGTCAGATGTCCCCCCTCACTCCCTGAAAAACTTGACTTTCCTTCAGGAAGCGTCCCTGATACATTCTTCCAGCTAGAAGTCATTTCCTGCAGGTTCTTTCTCTTTGGTATACTTGTACAATGCTGGGCTCATTAAACAGTTTTTCTTTCATTGCTGGTGTTCATCTCTTCCATTTTCATAATTGGATTTCATATTCCTGAATGTCAGACTTAACATATTTTGGCAGTTTTATTTAGGCCATATTAGCTGGAGAGGCAACTTCCATGTAAACAGATTGTGAGTAAATAAGTGGTAATTGTGTTTATTGAAGAGCAGGTAGTTAAGAGATAGGTGCTATATTTCAGACTCAAAAATCTATCTTTGAATTGTTAGTAGTTAAAAAAAATAGAAACAATTGGAATACAAAGGAACAAACTGATTTTGAAAATTTTTAGGTAACAGACATAGAAGAACCTCAAGAAGAAACACAAAAAAATGAAAGAAGTGAGGAAAAGACAAGATGTGAGAATATCAGAGAAGAAGAGTCTGCTTCGGAGGTCTTATTCTCAACACAAGGGTCCTCCACTTCAGGTAAGACTGAAGGATCCTGGCCTCAGCTACTGGGAAATTTAGGAATACATGGTTTCCTCAAGAAAAGCTTAAGGGCGAAGAAGAGAGATTTCAGAGACAACAGGGTTGGTGACAGAATGAATTTTGAATTGCCAGTTATGTGGATTGTGTCTAGCTAAAACAGGAATGTGTATGAGGAATGATCTAAATACCATTACCCCATCTGCTTGGTATTGTTTTGTATCAGTTATGAAGAATACCACCAACAGCACCTTTTTAAGTTGGGGGAGGGCTGAATGAATTATTTTTATGGGTGAATGAGTGTTTTATATTCTGAAATCCTTGAAAGAGGTCAGAGAATGGTTGTACTAGAAGGAACTTTGGAAGTCATCTTCTTGGAACCTACTGTCATTTGTAAGTGCCATGAATGAGGCTCAGAGAGATTAATTTACACAGCTAGCTAGGCATGGAGCAGAGACTCTGGAGGTCCTAATATAATGCTCTTTATTCTATACCAGACATGCTACTAAGTATATGACTGAAGTACAGTATTCTGTTATCCTTTGCTAATCCATGGGGTAATTTTCAGAGTTTTCATCACTGAATTCATCTTATTTCTAGATAAACATGGGGAGACAAAGGTACCTTTGGAAGCATCACCAGTGATGTTACCTTTAAGATTATTTTCCAGGTAAGACCTGTCTTGTAGAAGCATGACCCAGAAAGAACTGAACAAAACAATTTGTCCTGCCTTGGTTTTAATTGATTAGCTACCATATTTTTCCTTTTTTGTTTGTCTTGGGGTCCTTTCTATTGTTTTCATTCTTTTGATTCTGTTTGATTGATTGCTGGTGTCTCATGGAGTCATTAACTTCCATATGGCCTATTCTCATTTTTAAGGTATTATTTTCTTCTTCTTCTTGTTATGATTATATTCTTCTGTATGTTTTGCACATCCTTTTCCATTTAGCCATTTTCCTCCCATTTCACCATTTTTTACAGAATGTTTTGCTTCAGTCAGTTTTTGTGCTTCTTCTTCCAAGCTGTTGACACTTTTTTTTTTTCATATTTCTGGGGGGTAACTCCCATTTCTCCCATTTCTTTTGCCATTTTTTCTTCTACTTCTATTATTTGATTTTTAAAATCCTTTTTGAGTTCTATGAAGAAGATTCTTTGGTCTTGAGACCCTGTTAAGGCTCCACATGGAGGCAATTTGACAGTATTGTCCTATTCTGAGTTTTGGATTTTGGTCTCCCCTATTGCCATAGAAATTCTCAATGGTAATTGTCTTTTTCTGTTTCTTACTCCTATTTTAGCCTCTCTTTTGACTTTTCAAGTTGAGTTCTGATATTGGGGCACAGGGGTCACTGTTGTCAGCTTCTTGTGCTGTGGTTAGGGGCCTGGTCACTGGCTTTTTGCTCTGAGATGTCTGTGGCTTGTGGATTCTTCACCTGCCTGGGCTTGCTCCATGTGCTAGGATGGCTTGGCCTAGTCCCACATCTTCTGTGGGTAGTTCTCTTGCTGGCACTTTGCCCAATCAAGTCAGGGCTGGTGGGTCTCACGATTGGCCTGCTGCACCCACCAGCCTGCTGAGCCAAGACCAGGGGGCCTCAGCTGCTGATCTGTGCTGTGGCCAAGAGCCTCCTTCTGACTTGCCTAGACACCTTCTACCTTATTCAGAGCTGTACTGCACAACACTCTCACTTTTTCTGAAGTCTCATAAATTATCTCAAGTTGGAATATTGTGTCTCTCTTTCTTTTTGTAGGTTCTGTAGCTCCACAATCTGTGTATAGGCGTGTTTTGATGTTGTTTTGGAGGGAAACTCAGGAGGGCTCAGGCAAATTCCTGGCTTCTCTCTGCCATCTTGTCTTTGCCTCTGAGTTCTTTCTTAGAGTGCTGTCCAAAGATTTTCACCTAGACGTCTGAATGTGGGCAGGCAGAGGACCTGGGTACAAATCATTGCACTTCCACTTTTACCTCTTTGCTCAAAGGCAAGAGTCTTTCTTTTCTGAAATCATATTCCTCAACTGAAATATCAGGGGCTAGAACTAGAATGACATCCAGCATCTCAAAGTATGGCCTTGCTGTCTCCTGGCAAGTGATAGAGCAAGGGCAAGCGTGTCCCTGTGGTGGCGTGGAGGATTGAATCATCCAGAATTGATCAGGACATTTAAGTACCATCCAACTCTGGTGTCAGTAACTAAGAATTTACTGTGCGGGAGAAAGAAATTTTCTATTAATAACCCCCTGGATAAAAGAACACCTCAATCATTTACCTACATGCATGCACAACCAGACAGATACAGTTTTCATGTAGGTTTACTTATATTGTTAGACAGAGAGCACTTACATCACATAAGTTCATTAGGACAATTATTATGTAATTGACTCAGTTTTTACTGTGCATCTTCAAATGTTTATTAAAATAGGTCCTCTTTCTTCTCCTTGGATTTGAAAAGACTTCGTAAAAGATCAAGTATGGCATCTGATGTGGAAGAAAGCAATGGGAAGGTAATCTTTTAATGAAGTTGTTATGGAGATTGAAGTAGTCCTGTTTCCCCATTCTAACCACTCGATGGTCATTCTCTTTGTAACCTGGATTGAGAGCAAAATTATGTGGTGGGTTAGTTTATGTGTCCTAATTATCAAGGAATGGATGTGAAATGTGCGTTTGATAAGCAGGCTTACAAAGTTACGTGTTGAATGCAGGCCTTAGAACAATTGACTTCTGTGAGCCCTTCGAGGTCTCAGGTTCCATGGTTTCTGCATTGTAGGACAATCCAGGCTATTTGTACAATCTCCCTCACTTAACCTGGTGATTTTCTTCCAATCAGAAAGAGAAAAAAAAATTAACCGACAGAAGGAAAGAGTCCTGTGAAATGTGATGCTTGAGCCAAAAGATCATTAAGGTTTTTCTTTAAGCTCTGGTAGTCTAGAGTGTCAAGATTATTTGATACTCCTCTATTTTAAGGTACAAAGTTGGTGGCCATAATGAAAGTCAAGGAGTAGAGTAGTAAGAGATTTGAAACTAGAACATGAACAACTGTGTAAATTGGGACTATGAATCTGATGGAATTAAAGAAAGTATAAAGGAAGGGGAAAAAAGTAATTATTTAAATCTAGGAGGGATGATGTTGGATTTTTGGATGTGATGTCTTTGGAGAGCTCATTTGGGTTCTTAGTGATCAATGGTTTCCTTCTCAGTGAGTTCTCTCACCAATGATTTCTTGAATCTTTTAAGAAATGGATGATGGTTTGTATTTCTAGATTTGAAAAAAGCATAGCCCTTTAGGGAAATGGGAACATTTCCTCATATCTAGACTTTCTGGTAATTCTGCAAGAATTCTGAGAATATGGACTGTGATTGGTTCTGTCATTATACCAGACAGGGTATTGACAGTCCTTTGCTCACAAAGTGCCAATGCGCTGCTTTTTCTCGTGAGATGAAACATAGATTCTGGCCCTTGAAGAGACTGAAGCCCAAGAGGGATTTCCAACCTTCCTCCCTACGATGCCACTCTGGAAACATAATGGTGCAGTCCCCCTACCTTCCTTGCCTTTCCCAAGCGCCCCATGTACTGTCACACTCTCCCAACTCTACATGCAGTTCTCCTCTTGTAAAGGCAGATATCTCCTCTCACCATCTTCAAAAGTTGACCTTCCTTCAGGAAGCCTCCTTGATACATTCTCTCAGCTGGAAGTCATTTCCTCCTGGCTCTTTCACTTTAGTACAGTTATACAGTGCAGGTGTCATTAAAGTGTTTTCTTTTCATCGTTGGTGTTCATCTCTTCCATTTCATTATTGGAATATATGTTCCTGGAAGGCAGAGTTAACATATCTTGGCAATTTTAGGAAGGCCATATTAGCTGGACAGGGAACTTCCATGTAAATAGATTGTTACTGAATATGTTGTAATTTTGTTTATTGAGGAGCAGGTAATTGAGAAATACATGGTATATTGCAGAATCAAACATCTAGTTTGTGAATGTTAGCAATGTTAGCAATGAAAAAGAAATAGATGTCTTTGGAACAGGAAGGAACAAACTGATTTTGAAAATTTTCAGGTAACAGAAGAGGAAGAACAAAATAAAGAAGAAATTCGAGAACATGAAAGGAGAGAGGAAAAGTCCAGCCTTCAGAAGCCCAGAGAGAAGGAAGATTCAGCGTCAACAAGCTTAGCAACACAAGCACCCTGCAGTTTAGGTAAGACTGAATGATCCTGGACTCCGCTGATGGGAGTTTCAAGAGTTCATGGGTTCCTCAAGAAGGGCTTAAGGGTGTGGAAGAGAGATTTCAGAGACATCAGGGTTGGTGACAGAATAAATTTTGTACTGCCATTGGTGAGGATTTTGTCTAGTCAAAACACCTCTGAGCAGGAGGAATGATCTAAATATCATTTCCCCATGTCCGTGACCTTGTTTTGTGTAGGTTTTGAAAAATACCACCAAAAGTTGGAGGAGGGCTGAATGAATTACTTTTATGGGTGAATCTGTGTTGGGTCTTCTGAAATCCTTCCAAGTGGTCACAGAGTGTTAGTCCTCGAAGGAATTTGGAAGTTGTCTTGTTGGAACGTGCTGTCATTTGTAAGAGCAATGAAGGAGGCTCTGAGATTTGAATTACACGGCTGTCTAGTCATGGAGTAGAAATTCAGAGGCTCCTAATACAGTGCTCTTGATACTGGGCCATACATGCTACTAATTATCTAACTGATGTACAGGTTCCTGTTATGCTTTGCTGATCAGTGGGCAAATTTTCACCATTTTCCTCACTGAATTCTTCTTATTTCTTGATAAAGATGTGGAGACAAAAGCACCTTTGGGGGCATCACCAGTAAACCAACCTTCAACCTCTTTTGGGAGCTTCTTTTCCCGGTAAGTCCTGTGTTGTAGATCAATAACAAAGAAGGAACAGAATAAAATGTTTTGCCCTGGCTTGGTTTTAATGGTTTAAAAATGATCTTTTCCCTTTTCTCTTTTTCTTTGGGTCCTTTCTGTGTTTTTCATTCTTTTGATTCTGTTTGACTGATTGCTGATATCTCATGGAGTCATTAACTTCCATTTGCCCAATTCTAGTTTTCAAGTCATTATTTTCTTCAGTAAGCTTTTCTACATTCTTTCACATTGTTTAAGGAATGGTTTGCTTCAGTCAATTTTTGTGCTTCCTTTTGCAGGCTGCTGACTCTTTTTTCATATTTCTTTGGGGTAACTCCAATTTTTCTCATTTCTTTTCCCCATCTTTCTTCTACTCCTCTTAATTGATTTTTTTTTTTATTTTTTGTGGGGCAATGAGGGTTAAGTGACTTGTCCAGGGTCACACAGCTAGTAAGTGTCAAGTGTCTGAGGCCGGATTTGAACTCAGGTACTCCTGAATCCAGGGCCGGTGCGTTATCCACTGCGCCATCTAGCTGCCCTTAATTGATTTTTAAAATCATTTTTGAGCTCTTCCAGGAAGGCTTTTTGGTCTTGAGACCACCAATTCATCTTTTCCCTGGAGGCTCCACATGTAGGTATTTTGACAGTATTTTCCTGGTCTGAGTTTGTGTTTTGGTCTTCCCTATTGCCATAGAATCTCTTCATGCTATATGTCCTTTTCTGTTTCTTATTGCTATTTTAGCCTATTTTTTTGACTTTTAAAGTTGAGGTTGACTCCTGGGGAATGGGGCTCAACAATGGTGCAGATCCTTCCACTTTTACCTGTTTCCCCAAAGGCAAGAGCCTTTATCTTCTGGACTCATTTGCCTCATCTGAAATATCAGGGAATAGAACTAGAATGCCATTCATCTTTTCAAAGTATGGCCTTACTATCTGCCGGCAAGTCACAGAGCAAGGGCAAGCAGACAGACTCCTTTGGCTGTGTGCAGGACTGAATCACCCCAAACTGATCAGGAGTTTTTAAGTGCCATCCAAACCCTAGTGTCAGTATCTAAGAATTTACTGTGGGGAGAATGACATTTTCTATTATTAACCCCTACAATAAAAGAACACCTCAGTCATTTGCCCATTTGCATGCAAACACAGATACATAATTTTCATCCACATTTACTTATATTGTTTAGACATAGAGCACTCACATCACATAAAGTTCATTAGTACAATTATCATATAATTTGACTCAATTTTTATTGTGCATCTTTAACTGTTTATTAAAACAGGTCCACTTTCTTCACCTTCGTTTTCCGAAGATTCAGAAAAAGATCCAATATGGCACCTGATGATGCTGAAAATCATGGGAAGGTAACCTTTTATCTTAGTGACTTTGTCACATAGATGGAAGTATTCCTATTTCCCCATTCTAACCACTCTATGGTCATTCTCTTCCTAACCTGAATTGTGGACAAAGGACACAGAAGCACGAAGTTCTGTGGTGGTTTAGTTTATGCATAATAATTACCAAGGAGTGGGTGTGAGATGTGACTTGATAAGCAGTCTTACAAAGTTATGTGTTCAATGCAGGCCTTGGAACAAATGACCTCTAAGAGCCTTTCTAGGTCTGACGTTCTAGGGTATCTTTATGGTAGGACATTCCAGGATCTCCCTCACTTGAGCTGGAATTTGTCTTCCAGTCAGAAAAAGAAAAAAAATGATTTAAACCTACAGAATGAAAGAGTCCTGTGAAATGTGAGGCTTGAACCAAAAGATCGTTAAGGGCTTTTTTAAAGCCCTGATAGTCTAGAATGTCCAGATTATATGATATTCTTAGATTTTAAAGTACAAAGTTCCTGGACCTAAGGGGTAGAAACCCAGCTAACCATTCATAGTGTTGCACTGTTGTAGTGTTAGCAGCTCTAGTGCTGGCAGCCCTAGTGTTGCTAGCAGGTTGCTGTTCAAAACTTCCAAGCAGTCAGCAGTTGGTGAGTGAAGGCTTTATTCATCTTCCTAAACATGGGCATTCTTCAGAATGTGCCTGAGAGTGCACTGAAGTGAGGACCCTCACCTCTATTCATACCTCTCCAGGGGTCCCCTCAGACTAATCACATTATGGAGTTTACATACCCCTCATTTACATACCCCCCATCAACATACAGCATAACAATAACAAACAATCAGATTGTATGAAATGGACCAAACAGGGTGCTAGAAACTAGTCAGGTGGTACCAGTTGACCAATCAGAATTTCCAAACTATAATACCAGGCCTTGACCTATTCTGGGCAAGAGTGTGGGCTCCTCCTCAGAACAGTGCTGTGTATTTAATATACATAACTCTTCAAGAAAGAAAACCTGTCTTCGGGTTTGACCAATCACTTTGCTCTCTCTACCGACCTATCAGATTGCGGCCTTAGGCCCCAACCCACTGCTAGAGTAAGAATGTCCCCATTCCCCATTAAACAACAGTGCTTGTGTAAACATAAACTTTCAAAACAAATCTCAAGTCAGGGCTTGAGCTCAGAATCACATGAGGATCACCTCTCTCGCCTCAAGGTGAACTCCTGGCTCAGCCCAACTCCAACAAAACCAGGCCTTTCTTCAGGTCCTGCTTGGCTTAAGGCCCAGGAGCCTCAGCTCAAAGCCTCTTGTGCCATGTGGCCCCCTGCTGGGAGGTAGGAGGGGGGGCATAAAGCTGTAAGGCCTCAAACCAGACTCACTCTCTGTCTTTAGGACTCTGTGAAGAGTCCAAATATCGTCTTTTCTCTCAATCCCTCCTCTTTTTAATTTATTATGCGTGGACTCTTCTCATTCCCTGTCCATATGATTTCTCTACTTCTAAATCTAAATCTAAAACGTCCAACCCAGGCTCTGAGTATTTTTGTAATACCATCATTTGATATCCTCTTTTCCCTGCTGTAAAGATACCACTTGCATCCCCTCCACAACCCTAGTGATAAGGTTTACAAAACAAGGTATTAAAGAAGGTATGAATTGTAAACCAGCTGTAGCACATATGAAGAACAACCCCAGTTGTTTCCACCACTTTCCACCAAACCAGGATATCCAGTTATTCTCAAAGAGTGAATCCCATTTTTGTTCCAGCATAGGAGCTCTTTTTCTGATGTCACTTGCTATCCCTGTTATTATCTTTCTGTTGTCATCTATCTTCAAGCAGCATATGCTCCAGTTTAATTTCCCACAGACTCCCTGGACTTCTTTTGCCAGGTGGTACTGGTGAACAGCCTCCCTAGTTTGTGTAGCTTGCTCTGCCAGGAGGTCTGAGGCCTGGCCTGTCTGATTTGTAACCATTTCCACCAGTGTTTGCAGCCTGATTAACCTATTTAATATGGATGTGGGTGTTTGATATCCCCAACTGCCATCTCGGGCCCAAGTGGCAAAGCCTATAGGTTTTACTGATCCTTTCAGGTGGCCACTTGTTTCCCCATCCATTGGCATCTCCATTGCTAGTAAGGCTGGTATCTAAACGTCTTTTGGGTCTTGCTTCTCCCAAGTCCTCATACAATGTTAGGCCTAATCCTTTGGCCTTGATCTTCTTCTAATAACAAGAGTTCTGGCCTAATCAGTCCAATGTAACAGATCCCTACCCAGTTCTGGGGTAACTGAGTATAAGCAGTTTTCCACAAATCCAATAATGTCCCTTTAAGGCTGGTCCTGTCTGTTTACAGAATCTTGTATGATTCCCACACTGGCTAGCCATGTAAGGCAAATAAAATAGATCCAAGGAGCCCAATGGACCTCCTCTTCTTTTATTAGAGGGATCGGTCCAGTATCTACACTTCCACAAGGCTTATTCTTTCTTCTACCTACAATCATGAGCCTCTGCTCTCCCAGAACAATTTGTTTAACTCCAACATTCATAGAACCCTAGGACCCAAGTCCCATTTGTGTGATGCCACTTCCATACTCTCTGTTTGGCTCTCATTAGCTGGGAGTGGCAAGTCCAAACACAAGAACTCTGGCCCAATCACACTACTTCATTGCCCCAATTGGTATGGTTTAGACAATATTATGGCCCTTCAACTTTCCTGGCTAGAGTCCACGCATGTCTTACATTGGGTGCCTCAAAACCGGTATATATCTCTATATCTATATCTCTACATATCTATCTATCTATCTATCTATCTATCTATCGATCTATCGATCTATCGATCTATCGATCTATCGATCTATCGATCTATCGATCTATCGATCTATCGATCTATCTATTGATCTATCTATTGATAATACTGGCAAGGAGGCCTTCACAGCCCCAGTATCCACAAGAAAGGTTACTTCCTCCATCGCTGTTCCCACCTTTAAATTTTTTTCTTTTGTGTTTTTTGTTTTGGTTTGCTTTTTTTGGTGAGGCAGTTGGGGTTAAGTGACTTGCCCAGGGTCACACAGGTAGTAAGTTTCAAGTGTCTGAGGCCAGACTTGAACTCAGGTCCTCCTGAATCCAGGGCCAGTGCTCTATCTACTGCTCCACCTAGCTGCCCCCCCCCTTTTAAATTTACTAGGGGTTCTGGGTAGGTTATCAGGCTTGAGAATCCCCTGACATCCCTAGACTTCATTGAAGATCATGAGGGGCATGGCTTTCTCTTCCCTCCTTAATTCAGGACATTCCCTTCTGAAGTGCCCTGGTTTCCCACACTGATAACATTTAGCCCCCCATGGGCTTCTTCTTGGGTATCCTCTATCCCTCCTTTGACTTTGGATTTTTCTTCCAGGAGAACTCTCTTCCATAAGCTCCTCAACTATTGAAACCATTATTTTCAACTTCTGTTTCTGTCTCTATTCCTCTCTCCTAACAAGTACTTTCTGGGCCTCCTTTAACAACTCCTCTAGAGGTCTCTCATTCCACTCTTCTATTTTCTGCAATTTCTTCATGATAGCAGGCCAGGATTTGGTGAGCAAATTTATCCTCAACATTCCTTGAGCTAGTGCTCTCTCAGGATTCATTCCCGAATATTTTCTCATCTGGTCCCTAAGTCTCTCTAAGAAGGTGGATAGCGATTCCTCTCTTTCCTGCTTCACATTAAGCTTTTGCTTTATCCAAATTTTGAGACTTGGGGACTGCCTCTTCTATTCCTGCCACAAGAAGATCCCTCTTATCCCTCATATGTCCCCTTTGAAGCTGGCCATTGCTGTCTCAGTCTAGATAATCATTCCTCCCATCTCCCCATTTAGTCCCAAATTACTTCTATAATAAGCAACCTTATAAATGCCAGTAAAGCCATTTCCTGTGTAGGAATTTCAAATCCTACACCACTTCCTTTCTGGAGAGTCTACACATTAAGGGGAGTCTAGGAAATCTCTTTTCTGTGGCTTTTCCCTTACTATAATTTACCAACTTTCCTCCTTTATCTCCAAAATTCTTCCAGTGCTTTCCTCTGTGTCTTAGAGAGGAAACAAAACATGGTCTAGACTCAACTACTTCTGGGACTCACAGGCTTTTTAATGGAAGCTTAGCACTTAAAGTGTCCATACACTCTTTTTTCTTTAAAGTTGCCCAATTGTTTCTCCTGTCAGCATAAACAGGGCACAACTTTCTACTTGCTTTTGCCAACCATATAAAATTCTCTGGACTTATTCTCTTTGACGCACCCCACTGATAGTGCTGCAGTCAGAATCAGGAAGGGAAGCGGGGAGAGAAAAGGAGAGAAAGAAGACTCTCCATTTCCCTGTTTCTATGTAACTCCAAGTAGCTTTGTTTGGAGTAGAAGTTCTTAGTCATAGGACTTCAGCAGACCAGGAGCATCTCAACCCATGTATTGCTTTGGCAGCAGCCCTGGAAAGCAGAGACAAGTGGCATTGTTCATGCAAATTAAATGAAAGCCAAAAGCTGTTCTTTGGACTTAAAATTCTTTTTCTTCTCTACTTTTACACATTACCAGTAATGCCCAATTTTAAACCATTCTACCCCACACGATGTCAAAAGTGGTCCCAAATCCCTAGGCACTGGATGCCTCCATCCTCCACAGCCAAAATTGCCGTGAGGAAAGAGAGGAACTTTGGGACTTTAGGACATGCGGTGTGTCACGATTCGATTCTAGCCCCCTCCCTGAAACAATTTTTAAAAATCTATCATCTTTTACAATGTTCATCTAAAACTATGAATGCATAGTATAGAATTTACATTCTAAAACCTGATTCAAACTCTGAATCCATTTCTACCCTCCCCCATCTTCCCAGCCTGGGCAGAGCGTGGGAAAGGCTACAACTACAGATTCCCAAAGACTGTACACATGAGGACAACAGTCAAGAGACACACAACTACACACACGGAAAGAAACCGACAGCTGTGAGATCTCCTTTTTATCCCTTTTTTGTTCCTTTTGATCCTCTTGTTATACTCAAAAACTTCCCCCACCATCTCTCCAGCATCCTACCTAATGGACTGTCAGAAGAAATGCTGCTTCCTGGCTTGAGCTCATCCCCAGGGCCCAAGATGCTAATTTGGTTCCAATTTTGTTTCCAGGTTCTCCAGCATCCTACCCAAAGAAGGAATGCTGCCTCCTGGGATCACTTCATTCCCAGGGCCTGAGATACCATTATCCCTGGGGAAATACCTCTTCCCCCTCATCTCTCCCAGCATCCTACCCAAAAGACTTATCAGGAGTAATGCTGCCTCCCGGGTTGGGCTTTTTCCCGGGCCTCCAGATGCCTACCTACTTCTGGGACTTATTCCCCATTCTGCCAAGTTTTTGTTCTAATGGTTGTGACCTACCCTAACCTCCTAAACTTCCCACCCCTGGAGCTTCAGGCTTTCTCTCTCTCTGCAGCGCCACCTTTCACTTCCCTCTTCTCTGAATCTCTCCCTCGAGAGACAAAAGAACTGCAGATCTGAGCTGCACACTCACTTCATGCCTATGGCACGTCTCATTCACACACTTTCATTTCCAGTACCCGCAGAATGTACCCCAGTTGGCCGGGAAGTACTAAGGTAGTCTGCCTTTCCTTGCCTGGGTCTGTGCACAAAAGTGTTTGATCGCCGCGGTTCAGTCCCCTTCTTTCCTTCTCTCTCTCCTGCTGCCTTTTCTTCCCTTGCTCCTCCTTGAGCATTACCTACATGCTGCTGCCGCTTCTTCGAATCCCCTCAGAGACGAACTGGCTGCAGATCCCCCCGTGGGCTCAGCCAAAGAAATCAGCAGGAAGCTCCTGCTGGACCCTCTTGACCTCCACTGGACCAATCTTCCTCTTCAGGTTCCCGGCCAATGCACCAAATTGTTAGAAACCCAGCTAACCTTTCATAGTGTTGCACAGCTTCAGTGTCAGCAGCTCTAGTGTTGGCAGCCCTAGTGTTGCTAACAGGTTGCTGTTCAAAAATTCCAAGCAGTCAGCAGTTGGTGAGTGAAGGCTTTATGCATCTTTGCAAAGATGGGCACTCTTCTGAATATGCCTGAGAGTGCAGTGAAGTGAGGCCCCCTCACCTCTACTTATAGCCCTGCAGGGGTCCCCTCCGACCAATCACATGAAGGCATTTCAATACCCCTCATGTACATACCCCCCAGTCAACAGACAGCATCACAATAACAACCAATCAGATTGTACTAAATGGTCCAAACACGGTGCTAGAAGCTAGGCAGGTGGTCCAAGTTGACCAATCAGATTTTCCAAACTACAGTACCAGGCCTTGACCTATTCTGGGCAAGAGTGTGGGCTCCTCCTCCTCAGAACGATGCTGTGTATTTAATATACATAACTCTTCAAGAAAAAAAACACCCGTCTTTGGATTTGACCAATCACTTTGCTCCATTGACCAACCAAACAGATTGTGGCCTTAGGCCCCAAACCTCTGCCTGAACAAGAATATCCCCATTCCCCACTAAAGAGTGCTTCTGTAAATATAAGCTTTCAAAACAAAACTCAAATCAGGGCTTGAGCTCAGAATCACTTGAGGATCACCTCTCTCACCTCAAGGTGAACTCCCAGCTCAGCCCAACTCCCACAAAACCCAGGCCCTTCTTCAGGTCCTGCTTGGCTTAAGGCCCAGGGGCCTCAGCTCAAAGTCTCTTGTGGGGAGAAGCCCCCTACTGGGAGGTATGGGGCCATAAAGCTGTAGGGCCTCAAACAAGACTCACTCTCTACCTTAAGGGCTCTGAGAAGAATCCAAATACAGTCTTTCTCTCATAATAAAGGCAAGGGGTAAAGTAGTAAGAACACTGTAACTAGAACATTAACAACTATGGAAACTGGGACTATGAATCTGATGGTATAAATGAAAGTATAAAGGAAGGAGAGAAAAGGCAATTATGTGAACCTAGGAGGGATGATGTTGGATTTTGGGGATGTGATCCCTTTGGAGAGCTCATGTGGGTTCTCAGTGGCCATTGCTTTCCTTCTCAATGAGTTCACTCACCAATGACTTCATTAATCTGTTGAGAAATTTATGATGGTTTGAATTTCTAGAGTTGAAAAAAGCATGGCCCTTTAGGGAAATGGGAACATTTTCCTCATATCCAGACTTTCTGGTAATTCTGCAAGAATTCTGAGAATACTGACTGTGATTGGTTCTGTCATAATACCAGAAAGTCTTCTGTGACTACGAAGGATATTGACAGTCCTTTGCTCACAAAATGACAATGTGCCCCTTTTTCTAGTGAGATGAATCACAGATTCTGGGCCTTGAACACACTGGCCCCCCAAAGGGATTTCCAGCCTTCCTCCCCAGGGTGCCACTCTGCAAACCTAATAGAGAAATCCCCCTGCCTTACCTGCCATTCCCAGGTGACCCTTGTACTGTCACACTCTCCCACCTCCACATGCAGCTCTCCCCCTGTAATGTCAGGATCTCCTCTCACCCTCTGCAAACTTGACCTTCCTTCAGGAAACCTCCCTGATACATTGTCCCAGCTGGAAGTCATTTCCTCCTGGCTCTTTCCCTTTGGTTCAGTTATACAACGCTGAGGTCATTAAAGAGTTTTCTTTTGATTGTTGGTGTTCATCTCTTCCATTTCATTATTGGATTATATATTCCTGAAAGGCAGAGTTAACATATCTTGGCAGTTTTAGGAAGGCCTTATTAGCTGCTCAGGCAACTTCCATGGCAACAGATTGTGACTGAGTATTTATTAAGGAGCAGGTAATTCAGAGATAGGCAGTATATTTCAGAATCAAACATCTAATTTGTGAATGTTAGTAGTAAAAAAGAAGTAGAAGTCATTGGAACAGGAAGGAACAAACTGCTTTTGCAAATGTTCAGGTAACAAAAGGGGAAGAACAAAATAAAAAAGCAATTCGAGAAAATGAAAGAAGAGAGGAAAAGTCCAGCCTTCAGAAGCACACAGAGAAGGAAGATTCAGCATCAACAAGCTTAGCAACACAAGCACCCTGCAGTTTAGGTAAGACTGAATGATCCTGGACTCCACTGATGGGAGATTCAGGAATTCATAGGTTCCTCAAGAAGAGCTTATGGGTGAGGAAGAGAGAATTCAGAGACATCTGGGTTGGTGACAGAATAAATTTTGAATTGCCATTGATGTGGATTGTGTCTAGCCAAAACAGGTATGAGCATGAGGGATGATCTAAATATCATTACCCCATGTCCTTGGCCTTGTTTTGTCTTGGTTTTGAAAAATAAAAACCAAAAGTTGGAGGAGGGCTGAATGAATTACTTTTATGGGTGAATCTGTGTTTTGTCTTCTGAAATCCTTACAAGTGGTCCCAGAGCGTTAGTACTAGTATGATTTTGGAGGTCATCTTGTTGGAACCTGCTGTCATTTGTCAGAGCAATGAATGAGGCACAGAGAGATTAATGACACAGCTGTCTAGCAATGGAGTAGAGACTCAGAGGCTCCTAATATAGTACTTTTGCCATTGATGTGGATTGTGTGTAGCCAAAACAGGTATGTGCCTAAGGAATGATGTAATTATCATTGAATGAATTGGGTTGAATGAATTACTTTTATGGGTGACACCGTGCTTTGTCTTCTGAGATCCTTACAAGTCCTCACAGAGTGGTGGTACTAGAAGGAACTTTGGAGGGCTTCTTGTTGGAACCCTCTGTCCTTTGTAAGTGCAATGAATGAGGCACAGAGAGATTAATTACACAGCTAGCTAGGCATGGAGTAGAGATTCTGAGTTTCCTATGACAGTGCTCTTGATACTACACCATACATGCTACTAATTAGATGACTGAATTACAAGTGGCTGTTATCCTTTGATAATCAATGGGGTAATTTTCAGAGTTTTCCTCACTGAATTCCTCTTATTTCTTGGTAAAGATGGCGATGAAAGTGGACTTTTACCACGATCAGAACTGAGGAAACACTTAGCCTCTTACAGCTCTTCCGGGTAAGCCCTGTCTTGTGGATGGATAACTGCAAATGCAGTAAATAAAATGGTTTTCCCTGTTTTGGTTTTAATTGTTGAGCCACCAGCTTTTCTTCTTTTCTCTTTTCCTTAGAGTCCTTTTTTAGAGTGCTGTCCAAAGATTTTCACCTAGATTTCTTTCTCTGTGTGTGGGCAGGCAGAAGAGCCGAGTTCAAATCCTTGGTCTTCCACTTTTACCTCTTTGCCCATAGACAAGCGTCTTTTTCTTTGGCATTCAGTTTCTTCATCTTAAATATCAGCGAATAGGAGTGGAATGACTTTCAACATCTCAGTAGTATGACCTTACTGTCTGCTGGCAAGTCATAGAGTAAGGGCAGGCAGACACACTCCTGTGGTTGTGTGCAGGATTGAATCATCACAAACAGATTGGGACGTTTGCAAGTGCCATCAACTCTGGGGTCAATATCTAAGAATTTACTCTGGGCGAGAAAGAAATTTTCTATGAATAAGCCCCCAAATAAAAGAACACCTCAATTATTTGCCCACATGCATGTACACATAGCCATCGACAGTTTTCAGATACGTTTCCTTATATGGTAAGACATAGAGCACTTACATCCCATAAAGTTCTTTAGTAAAATTATTATATAATTCAATTCAATTTGTACTGTTCATATAGACTCTTTATTAAAATTCATCCTCTTTCTTCACCTTGGATTTCAGAAGAATCAGGAAAAGATCAATTTTGGCACCTCACGAAACAGAAAATATTGAGGAGGTAAACTTTTATTTTAGTAACTCTGTCATCTAGATTTAAGGATAGCTGTTTCCCCATTCCAACTACTCTATGGTCAGTCTATTGGTAACCTGGATAGTGAGCAAGAAAAACAGATACGCAAAGTTAAGTGGGGTGTTAGTTTATGTGTCATAATTAACAAGGAATGGGTGTGAGATGTGAGTTTCATAAGCAATCTTACGAAGTTAACTGTTCAATGCAGGCTTTAGAACAAATGACCTTGGGGGCAGCTAGGTGGCGCACTGGATAAAGCACTTACTAGCCCTGGATTCAGGAGGGCCTGAGTTCAAATCCAGCCTCAGACACTTGACACTTACTAGCTGTGTGACCCTGGACAAGTCACTTAACCCTCATTGCCCTAGCAAAAACAAAACAAAACAGAACAAAACAAAAAACCACCACCACCACCAACAACAACAACAAAACAAAAACAAATGACCTCTAAGAGCCTTTCCAAATCTGAGATTCTATGGTTTCTACATTGCATGACACTCCAGGCTTTCAGTAGCATCTCCCTTTCTTGCCCTGCCACTTTGGCATCGAGTTAGAAAAAGTGAGTTAAAGCGATAGAATGAAAGATTATTAGGAAATGTGAGGCTTGAGACAAAAGATATTTAAGGGTTTTTGTTGTTGTTGTTGCTGTTGTTTTATCTCTGTTAATCTAGAATTTTCAGATAATATGATATTCCTAGATCTTAAGGTACAAAGTTAGTGGAACTAATGAAGTTAAGGGGTGGAGTAGTAAGCGGGTTGTTGACATGAGGACATTAACATCAGTGGATTTGGGAGTATGAATCTGATGGTGTAAATGAACGTATAAAAGAAGGAGAAAAATGGTAATTATGTGAATGTAAAAGTGACGATCTTGGATTTTTTGGATGTGATATCTTTGGAGAACTCATGTGGGTTCTTAGTGATCATTGCTTTCCTTCTCAATGAGTTCACTCACCACTGATTTCGTGAAACTTTTCAGAAATGTATGATAGTTTGAATTTCTAGAATTGAAAATAACACAGCCCTTTAGGGACAGGGGAACATTTCCTCATATGGAGACTTTCTGGTAATTCTGTAGGAATTCTCAGAATACTGACAGTGACTGGTTTTGTCCTTATTCCAGAAAGGCTTCTGTGGCTAGTAAGGTTCTAGCCAGTGCTGTTCTCTAGTGAAATGAAACACAGATTATGTGCCTTGCACAGACTGATCCCCAACAGGGATTTCCCACCTTCCTCCCCAGGATGCCACTCTGCAAACCTAAGAGTGCAATCCCCCTGCCTGACTTGCCTTTCCCAAGTGCCCCTTGTACTGTCACACTCTCCCACCTGCACATGCAGTTTTCCCCCTGTAATGTCAGAGATCTCCTCTCTCCCTCTGCAAACCTTGACCTTCCTTTAGGACGCCTCCCTGATACATTCTCCCAGCTGGAAGTCATTTCCTCCGGGTTCTTTCTCCTTGATACAGTTATAAAATACTGAGGTCATTAAAGAGTTCTCTTTTCATTGCTGGTGTTCATCTCTACCATTTCATACTTGGATTATATGTTCCTGGAAGGCAGAGTTAACATATCTTGGCAGTTTTATGAAGGCCATATTAGCTGGACAGGCAACTTCCATGTAAACAGATGGTGAGTGAATAAGTGGTAATTGTGTTTATTGAGGAGCAGGTTGTTCAGAGATAGATGCTATATTTCAGACTCAAACATCTCTTTTGTAATTGTTAGTAGTTTAAAAAGTAGAAGTAATTGGAATTGGAAGATAAAACCGATTTTGAAAATTTTTAGATAAGAGAACTGGAAGAACGACTACAAGAAATGTTAGAAAATGAAATAAGGAAGGAAAAGAGAAGACGCGAGATGATCAGAGAAGAAGAGTCAGCTTTGAATTTGTCCTTCTTATCTCACACATCCTCCAGTTCAGGTAAGACTGAATGATCCTGGACTCAACTGATGGGAGATTCTGGAATGCATGGGTTCTTCAAGAAGAGCTTAAGGGGGAAGAAGAGAGATTTCAGAGACATCAGGGTTGGTGACAGAATTTTGAATTGCCATTGATGTGAACTGTGTCTAGCCAAAACAGGTATGTGCCTAAGGAATGATGTAATTAGAATGAGCTCATTGGCTTAGTCTTGTTTTGTGTTGGTTATGAAAAATACCACCAACAGGACCTTGTTAAGTTGGGGGTGGGCTGAATGACTTACTTTGATGGTGAATCAGTGTTTTGTCTTCTCAAATCCTTACAAGTGGTCACAGAGTGGTAGTACTAGAAGGAACTTGGAGGTCATCTGGTTGGAACCCTCTGTCCTTTGGAAGTACAATGAATGAGGCACAGAGAGATTAATTACACAGCTAGCTAGGCATGGAGTAGAGACTGCGAGGCTCCCATTACAGTGCTCTTGATACTACACCATACATGCTACTAATTAGATGACTGAATTACAAGGAGCTGTTATCCTTTGCTAATCAATCCTTTCCTCACTGAATTCGTCTTATTTCTAGGTGTAGATGGGGTTCCAAAAGCACCTCTGACACGAGCAGAACTGCGGAAACGATTACCTTGCTTTGCCAACACCTCTTCCAAGTAAGACCTGTCTTATAGATGGATACCTGAAAATGCAGTGAATAAAATGGTTTCCTGTCTTGGTTTTTTTTTTTTTTTTTTTTTTTTTGCAGGGCAATGGGGGTTAAGTGACTTGCCCAGGGTCACACAGCTAGTAAGTGTCAAGTGTCTGAGGCCGGATTTGAACTCAGGTCCTCCTGAATCCAGGGCCTGTGCTTTATCCACTGCACCACCTAGCCGCCCCCCCTGTCTTGGTTTTAATTGTTGAGCCACCAGCTTTTCTTCTTTTCTCTTTTCCTTAGAGTCCTTTCTTAGAGTGCTGTCCAAAGATTTTCACCTAGATTTCTTTCTGTGTGTGTGGGCAGGCAGAAGCCCTCAGTTCAAATCCTTGTTCTTCCACATTTCCCTCTTTGCCCATAGACAAGAGCCTTTTTTCCTTGGCATTCAGTTTCATCATCTTAAATATCAGCAAATAGGAGTGGAATGACTTCCAACATCTCAGTAGTGTGACCTTACTATCTGCTGGCAAGTCATAGAGTAAGGGCAAGCCGATACACTCCTGTGGTTGTGTGCAGGATCGAAGCATCAGAAACAGACTGGGACATTTGCAAGTGCCATCAACCCTGGGGTCAATATCTAAAAGGTTACTATGGGCGAGAAAGAAATCTTCGGTTAATGTGCCCAAATAGAAAAGAACTCCTTAGTCATTTGCCCACATGTCTGCACACACAGATACACACACATTTTTAATGTACGTGTTTTCCCATCTTGTTAGACAAAGATGACTTATAACAGATAAAGTTCTTTGATTCCGTGATATGATATAATCTGACTCAATTTCTACAATGCATCATAAGGTGTTTATTAAAGTGGATCCTCTTTCTTCACCTTGGATTTCAGAGCCCTGAAGAGAAGATGGGATAAGTTGGCAGAAGAAAGAAAAAATAAACAGGTGAACTTCCATCTTAGTTTGGCTGTTTTCTCATTCTAAGTGCTCTATGGTCAGTCTGTGTGTATCCTGCATTGTCAGCAAGAAAATATGTTAGCTAAGTTATTTGTTGCTAGGCTGGGTTTTTAGATTATTATATGTGAATTGTGATTGCACCCATTTTGGCAGTAAGTACTTATGATTATTCATATTATATGTTAGTAAAGAATTGACTTGTGGCAGTTAGCACAAGCAGGAGAAGAGCCCCAGCAGATCCATGCTATGTCTCAGAGAGGCAGTACATAGTCTGCAGGCCTAAGCACCTACAGACCCCTCAACTGGAGAGCAATAGGGAGACTGACCTTGGTGTGTCCAGGGACTGTATCCCCCTTAGCTTGAGGTAGGTCACCCTACATTGATCCAAGCTAATTGGTTATAGCTTCATTCAGTTCCAGTGATTGGCATGACTTGGAGACTGGTCTGGAGAGGCTAAATTCCAACCCTTAGGTGCATCTTCTCCTACTTAAACAAAAGAATCAATCTGCATTCCTTTTGTTCCCATGGGTTCATCCCAGGCAGGGGTTCAAACTTCCTCCCGAGAATGGAACTTTCTGGGTTTCTCTGCGAAATCCATTAGGAATAATTATTCTTTCACAAAAAGTGACACAAGAAACAGTGGGTAGGTCGATGTGTCAGACTTACCAACGAGTGGATGTGTGATGTGAGATAAGCAATCTTACAAAGTTTAACTGTTCAGGGCAGGCCTTAGAGCAAATGTCCTCTAGGAGCAATTCCAAGTCTGACATTCAATGGTTTCTGCATTGTATGACATTCTGGGCTTTCAGGAACATCTCCCTTTCATGACTTGGCATGACAGAATTTGAAATCTGAGGCTTGAATGAAAAGATCTCTAAAGTTTGTTTTAGCTTGGGTATTCTAGCATTTCCAGATTGTATGACAATTCAGGATTTTAAGGTTTGTTCTCCTTTTTGTGTATTTTCAGAATCAAGAAACTTCTGCCAACACCAATCCCCCAAGATCTCACCACAGCCTGTTAAGAGTAAGTTTCACAATATGAATGGCAAAACAGAAGTGATTTCTTAGAGGGTGTTGGTTGGATTGAAAAATCAATGAGTGATTAAATATGGAGGAATGAATGAGCCACATTTAAGGTTCTTAATGTGTTCTTTTAAGGGCCACATACAGTTCTAGCATTATGAGGGTCTAAGATATTATAACTGCACGAGCAACTAAGCACCCTGTCTCCCTTTCTTTACTCTTCAGTTGCTAGGTGTTCACAGGTCCAGAAGGCCAATCGGTGCAAACAATCCTCTGCAGGACCTGCGTGATTGGTTGGAGAAAAAATTGTCATGGCTTATTTCTCCGGAGCTTTAACTCTTGGTGGCTGGCTGATGCTCAGGCAGACTAAAAACACAGGGAAGCTAACCCTCTAGAGGGGTTTTCTATTTCATACAACTGAAGTAAATGGGGGTTCTACCAACTTGACTTACAGAAAGTGGTGAATAGAAAATGAAAAGTGTAGCCACCTAGAACAGATGCTTCCTTTTCATCCTTTTCTGTGCCCATAACCGTACACTTCCAAAATCTATAGGACTTGGCCAACAAGTTAATCCTGAAAAATCTCCAAGTTCCATTCTTCTGAAGTAATCAAATGTGAGCTTTTTTGTCCTGTGATGTTTAAAAGGAGATCTCGGTGTTTAATCATCAGGATATATATATATATATCATGATATATCCTGATGATTATATATGGGGCTCCACCATTCCTTCCTTTTTCCTTCTGAGTTAACAATTAACCAGTAGAGTACGTTTCTCTCAGATAAGAAGAAACTACATCATCCAAACCCGAAAAACTTCTTCCCTCCTCCCCAAATTTCCCTTCCTTTTCCCTGCTGAGTCAACAGAGGTTTTCTAAATTTAGAGAACAAAGGATTGTAAACTCTCTGAGTCTGGCTGTCCCACAGTCTGGGGGCAGCAGTGCCATGATATCTGGGGCAGGGGGTGGTCTCTATGTTTAGAGGTATGGTGAAGAATGTGAACCCAGATGGGGCAGGGACCTTGCTTTAGATCTAGGAAAAAAGGGGGGACTTCACTGGAACAAAATGCAGCACCCTGTAGGGGGCCTTCCTGCTTTGCACCAGACCTGGAGGTCCTGCCTCACTTTACCTCTTTCATACAACCCAACCATCTTGGCTCCACCTCTGGGACTCCTAAAGTAATAAGGTATATGTTAATTTCTGATTTTTTTCCTGGTATCAGAAATGTTTAGGGTTATCCTATAGAACATGATAGCTGGTCATTTTCCAACTTAAGGGGATAACCCAGAAAGAAGGAAGAGAAAAATATGTGGTGGGAAGAGAGAATGGCTGCTATGGAAAGCTGTGGAACATGTAGATATCTCTCACTCTGCTAGATCAGGAAACTGTCAGGACATATGGTGTGAGAAAGCACAGTTCAGAATTTTCTGAGGCCCAGCACTGGGAGGTCGTAAAAACTGTATTCACATTCACCTGAGAATGGGCTGTCCCCTCTAGTGGGGCAGAGCAATGTGCAGGCTTTCAGGACTGTTTTCATAAAGGGGATTTGCCCCGCCTCCCTCAGGGTTACAGTCTATATGCAGGTACTGGCTAGTCACTCAAAGTTATTTCTTCCCATGGGAAGTTTCTTTGAGAAGAACCCCCACCTGTGGACATCAGTCTCTCAAGCACCTCTTTCTATTCTTCCTGCTGAATGTGAGTTCAACTCTCAGACGCTTAAGTTCCCCAGTTTCAATCAACTTTGGGGGGGGGGCCCACATTTCCCACAATCCCTCCTCTTTGTTTTTGACCTTTGTCCTCTGCTGACATCATATTTTTACTTTCAGTAACACACAACACCCCCCAGTGTCCATCCAGTTAGGAATTTCATCATGGAGCTTATATTCCTCTTTTAGCTGTCAGGTCTCTGGAACCACTTTCCTTGGGGCAGTTTGGAAGATGTCATGTCTCCAGGGCACTTCTCTGGTAGGTCCACTTTCTAATAGTTCCTATTGAAAGCTCAATAAAATTGTAACATGAGTGCCCCTCCCATATTGTTTACAGCTTTATCCAATTCTATCTCTAACAAACATTAAGAAGAGGCCCAAGGATTCTGTTACCTTGATACCTGCAGGCTATCTCAGAATGGCACAGAAAGCAGAACTCTTAATTCTCTCCACATTGCATATGAATTTGACCAACCATTCTTCAAAAGTCCTTACTCAATTGTTTAAGACATGATCCTCACATGAAACTTAAGTTACAGAATACTACCATAAGGAAATGATCACAAATGAACTTGGATGAAAGTCAACTTCAGTTGACTTACATTTAAGCAGTTGATTTCAAAACAGAACCTCTCAAATAAATAAACCAGGTTTGTATGCTCTACAGATCAGGTGTTATCTCCACGCTACAGAATAAAACTTAACAAAGCATTCTAGAAGTTGCTCTCCTCTACTTATCTTGAACCAAACTTGAGATGCTTCCAATTCAGTTTCAAAATGCATAAAAACTTTCTTAAGCCAGCCGCAAAGGAGCCCATAAATTATACCCATATATCCTTCTTTAATACAAGACAATTAAAGATAGGATTTTCATCTTTGTTTCATCACTTTTTGCATCATCTGCCTAATTATCCTCAGGCCATTATGAAAAATGAAAGCATCTGATATAGCTGGTCACATATGCCAAGGCAGAATTCAACATCGTGTCCATCCTGACATATCAGGTGACAATGGGGCTTACCATCAAAGAACAAAAGTTGCCACGCCTCGTGGAAGCCAGTGCAATATGTGGGAGGGAAACTGGGTCAGGCTTAATCAGATGCATGGGATTGAGATGTCCATGGCATCAGGCATATAGGAGTGGGGAATCAAAGCCAGGGTAGGATATGGCATAGCCAGCTCTCCAGCACTTTGGGGGTTGGGGGAAGTAAACCAAAAGAATCCAGCCTCAGCTCTTGCCAATGGCTGTTCTCTCTGCTGTTTTCCAAAGCAGTACAGGACCTGTACTTCGTGCATCCCTCCCGTTCTATGACAGTTTGGTGCCTGCTCTTGTCTCCCGTGGACAGTTGGCACCTTGGCTGCTCAGATCTGATAACTCAGAATAAAGGCAATTAATGTCTTAAAATGGTAAATTCCCCTATTCCAGGCTTATATGGATTTAACAACTGAGGATAATGCTGATGGCAAAAAATGGGAATCAAGTTTGTGCACACAGAATAAAATATACAATAGGCAATAATTCCAAATAATCACTACAAATATATAACTTCCATGAATGCATTAATAATCTGAGTGGGACAAAGTGAGCACCTACTCAAAAGAAGTAACCTGGAATCAGAGAGTGAAAGTAGAAAAGAATACAAAATTTCTTTCTTTGTCGAGAAAGGACACAGACCCGAATATGGCAAGTGCACAACACAACCTCAGAAATATACCTTATATACATTCCCCTCCCACCACCATCTGACTCCCATTGGCTGGTTGTCCAGATGTCCAATCTACACACAAGATCTAACGGAATCAGAGGAGAGGGGAGGGAAGTTCTATAACAACAAAAGAAAACAAAAACAAAATGCAGGTGTTCCTGAAGTTGAATAACAAAAACAGGATGCAGGTATCCCTCACATTACATTAAAGAAACAGGACGATGATGTTTCCAAAGTTAAGTAACAAAATAGAAAAATAGTTAACTTTCATATAGGTTTTTTCTTATGCTAAGAACTGCCCTGCTTCTGGCAACCAAAGGGCAGCATAAATACATTTTTTCTTCCTCCCTAGGTTCTTTACCATTCACATAGAAGTTCAAGAGCTGACACACCCAACCTTCTGAGGAGCTGTACTTTAGCCAGAGTACAGCATCCCCTCTTAGTGGGGCCCCTGCCCACACTAGGCAACAATGCTTAATCCTAGTTTTCCTATCTTTGCCCTTATATTTTGCTACATTGTTCCAATGACCTCATCTAGCCCATAATGGACTATTGTCAGGTACGCCAGATAAATTCTTATTTTTATCTAACCTGTGGCTCTTTGGATCGTCTTGTTTGGGATGTCTTTTAGCCAGGTGCCCTCTCCGGCCTTTTGAATCCCACAAACTCAACAATTTGAATCCCACAAACTCAACAAGCCCGAGGATGTATGACTTTTCCTAAAGTCCCTCCTATATCTTGTTCAGGATGTCTATCAGTCTTTTCACTTTTTCAACCCTGCAAACTCAACAGGCTTTAGGCTATTGGAGGGGTTACCATCACTCAATTCACATGGTAACAAAAAACAGGATAAACCCTTCATAACATCTGAGAAAAACACGCTGCTCTCCCCCTTTCTCACATAAGTAAAAACACATCACCTTGAGACTCGATGTAAGCTGCCCATGAAACCCTTATTAGAATACTTCTAGAATTAATTTACACGTGTCATGGCAAGAATTTACCAAGGATATACTTTATATCATTTGATCCAGACTTAATATTGTATTAGGAAATCAAGACCATCTTGCACTGGTTAAATAGAACAGTATACACAAGGGAGAAGAAAAGACAATAAAATTCAAACTGGCTTAAAACACAGTCTTCAGGAATGAAAATCTCTGTGAATAACATGCAACAATTTCTAAATATTATCATAAAATGAGTATAATTAGCCAGTTAGACACATATTGAGGAATGCATAATTTCCATCCATCAACAATTTACCAATTAAAACATACACTCACAGTGAACAGACCATATTTTACAAAATATCTCTTGAGCACAGAAATACTTGAAAGTCCTTCTGTTGAATCATCAGAACAAGCATATAAACATTTTCAGAATCACCAGCTTAGTAGTCCTGGGATTACAAAAGGTTTCTGATTTCTATTCAATAATCTGATGTTCCCAAAGCTTTCTTTTTGCTATGACATAAGTGATGAGTCCTACAAGTTCAGTGAATGCCATATTAGAAATTCCTATTTATTATTACCTGAAATTGGGAGAATATCTCCAGGAAGTGTGACAATGAAAGATTCCCAGCAACACTTGAATAATAAACTAAGACGAGTGTAATTCTTTACAGAGGAAACCCAAGGACCCATGTGCTTTCTCCATGACATTTTTGGCACCCCAACATTGCAGGGTACAGGGTCTTCCTCTCCTCTCCCCATGCAGCACCTGAAGGTAAGAAGGCATTTTGCATAATCTCTCTCTCTCTCTCTCTCTCTCTCTCTCTCTCTCTCTCTCTCTCTCTCTCTCTCTCTCTCTCTCTCTCGCTCTCTCTCTCTCTCTCTCTCTCTCTCTCTCGCTCTCTCTCTCTCTCTCTCTCTCTCTCTCTCTCTCTCTCTCTCGCTCTCTCTCTCTCGCTCGCTCGCTCGCTCGCTCACTCTCCCACCTAACCGTCACCAGTACTCAGCTTTTCCATGGGACAGGTAGCAAAGTCACCCTCCCTTGCCAAAAGCTTGGCCTAACATCTGAACCACTTTCAGACCAGAAGATTTATCTGGGTAAAGGTATAAACAGCCTTAGGCCCATGGGGCAGAGAGTAAGCCTTCTGAAAAATTCTCCTCTGGTGTATGTCCTAAGAGATAGGAATAAATTAGAATTTACAAACTTGAGAAAGAGGTGCATGATCTATTATTGTAACACTGTTTGGCCACAGTATCTGTGAGGATCCCAAGAGAACTGGCTTGTACATGGTACTCTTAACTATAATACTATTTTGCAATTGGACAAATTTTGCAGGCATGAAGGGAAATGCACAGGATCCCATACATATTGACCTTTATGTCTTTAAGCCAGAACTCAGAAAGAAAGGAACAAAATAGAACATGCCCAGCAAAAGCAACTGAACCTAAGGAGGCTCTGGATAACCCTCAAAAGCCTCCTTCCTCACAGGAGGCTTTCCATAACCCTAAAACACCTTGCTCACAGGAGGCTCAGGAATGAAATGATTTCTTGTTCCATATCCTCCTGCTGGTAGGAAACCACCACAAGTCCGAGGTGACCAGCTAACCTTTCTGGCATGCCCTTCTCCTCTGGGACTCCATCCCCTCAGGCTTTGCCACCTCATTCCCCCCCCCCATTTCCCAGCTGTTTTCCCCTACACTCCCTCTTCCCCACCCCCTCCACTATATCCTTCCCTCCCAAGCTCATGAGCTGATCCAAACCCCTGCTACTCTTGGAGGGGACTTCAGTACACTTCTCCTTATTTTCTTCCTCCTGTAAAGTATGATCCCTATTCTCTTATTTCCTGCAGGCAGCAACAGCTCCCACCTGCTTTCCTTGTTCCCACTTTCCCAGCCCCCTCGTTGCCTGCCCCACCCACTCACTCCACCTAAGGACCAGGCCACCCCTTTGGCTCCTCTGGCTCCACATGACCCTCCACAGGTGACTATACCCCTCCCTTCAGCCCCTTAGCTCTCTACCACCCCCAATCCACCAGCTACCTTGGTACTCAACCCTCTCATCTGGCGCTGCAAAGGCTCACCCAAACCTCTGCAGATAGCTGTAGCTATACCACCAACCCCCACATCCCCTCCCCCACCCGCTTCACCCAGGTTGCTACAAGTGCCTTCCACTGTTCCCCTGTTTCCATTATGGGAAGTTCCCATGGGAGATGGTACAGCTTGGGTGTATGCTCCTTTCTCCATGAGCGATATGTCTCAGATTAAAGTAAAATGGGGGCGTTACTGGGGGGAGTCCCACAAGGTTTCTAGATGGCTTTAGGTCCGGGACAATGCAGTTTGAAATTTCTTGGACTGATTTTCAAGTTATCCTTGGTAGGTGTTGTACCCCTGATGAGAAAAAGCAGATTTTGGATCTGGCTATACAAGCAGGCGATGAACAGGCACAGGCTGGGAGTTGGGTGGGGGTTCCTGGGACAACAGCAGTTCCATCTGAGGACCCAAGATGATAGGGATATCATGATACGGAGGACAGGGCTAGTAGAGACCACATGATCACTTGTCTCATTTGAGGGTATAAGAGGGGGGTTCGAGAAACAGGCTAATTATGAGAAAGTAAAAGAGATCACACAGGACCCTGAGGAAAATCCTGCTCTTTTCATGAGTCGCCTTGTGGACTCTATGAAAAAATACAGTACTCTGGACCCAGAAAAGGAAGTAGAAATTACTGTCCTCAATATGCATTTTATGAGTCAATCTGCTCCTGACATTAGCAGAAAACTCCAGAAGTTAGAACTGGGTCCCCAAACCCCACCCTCCCAGCTCTTTGATGCTGCTTTTAAGATTTTTACTAATAGGGACCTGGTGATAGCCACAGAGGAAGAAGAGAAGGACTGCTCCTGCTCAATAGAGCAAGCCTCTCTGATAACCGGGGCCATGAGGTCAGCAACCAGATCTCCAGGCCGTCAAGGTCAGGGTGACCGCTTCAACTGTGGAAAGCCAGGTCCCTCGAGTGGGGAGTGCTTCTCGAAAGGGGAGGCTTCTTCCCACAACTACTTGTCCCTGGTGCCACAGTCAGGGCCACTGGTCTTGAGATTGCTCCCAGAGGGGTGGTCGAGAAAAAACCCAGTTCCCTGCAGTCCGGTCCCCTGTGGACACAGAATGAGGGGGCCCGGGGACTGGCCAGACCCCTGCTATTGACATCTTTATGGCTAGACCCAGGGTCATGCTGGACATGGGATGTAAGTCGATAAATTTCTCAATAGACACAGTGGCGACCTTCTCAGTCTTACTCTCTCTTTCAGGTCCTACTATTCAATCAAAGCAGCAGGTTGCCCCTTAAATGCAGGCAGACATTGCCTTTAGTATGTGTGCATGAGGATCATGTGTTTCCCCATTCCTTCCTGGTTCTAAGCTCCTCACCCTGTCCCTTACTGGGGCAAGATATTACGGGAAAGCGCGGGTCCCAGTTCACATGAATACTCCTTTTTCCCACACTCCCTGAATCAGACCAGATAATATCCCTTCAGAAATGTGGGAACAAATTGACATTGGTGTCTGGCACGTAGGGGTCCCTGAGCGGGCAAAACGAGTAGGACTGGTCATGATCCAGCTCAAACCGTCCACCCCTTTTCCAAATAGAAAACACTATCCCCTTACATAGGCTGCTAGGGAGGGACTGCAGCCTCTCATTGAGAAATTCCTGGCTCCTGGGCTCTTGCTTCTCTGGACTACTTGCAATTCCCTGGTGCTTCTGGTCCAGAAGCCCCACAAGTCTTGGAGGATGGTACAGGATCTCAGGGCTGTGTATGGGAATGTGGTCCCCCTTCACCCTATTGTCCCTAATCCACATACTATAACCCAGATCCCAGGGAATTCTTGCTGGTTCTCTGCAATTGACCTTAAAGATGCCTTTTTTGGTATTCCCCTGAAGGAAGAGTGCTGGGGGGTTTTGCATTTGAATGGATCTTCTCTTTTCATCCACTACCTCAGCAATTCACTTGCACAGTGCTTCCCCAGGGGTTTAGAGGTTTCCCTCTTCTGTTTGGGAATGCCCTCAGCAAAGACCTCCCAGACCTATCCTTAAAAGACAGGTATATTGTTCAACATGTGGATGATACCCTCATTTACAGTCCATCACGATCCTCGTGATCCTCATGTCTCACTGATTTGTTATACATACCCTAAATTTCTTAGGTGAACGAGGTTATAAGGTCTCAACAAAAAAGGTCCATCTTATATCCCAGTCTGTAACTTCCCTTGCACATAGATTGACTCCCAACTCCCACTCTCTAACCCCTGACCAAAAGCAGTCTATAATCTCTTTTCCACCTCACTCTACAGAAAGGCAGCATCGCACTTTTGGGGGGATGGCTGGCTTTTGCCGTATATGGATGCCATCCTTTGGGGTAATTGCTAAACCTCTATATGATGCCACAACTGGCCCTGACTCAGAAAGCCTGGAATGGGTTGGGGGGAGGTGAACAGGAGCAGGCCTTGAAAAAACTTAAAGAAAATCCTACCTCTGCCCCTGCTCTTGGTATTCCAGATTTGGAAGAAACATTCAGCCCCTCTGTAGATGAAAAGAAACAATTTGCCTTAGCTGTGCTCCCCCAATCTTTATGCTCTGATCTCTGCCCTTTTGCTTACTTCTCCAAGCAGCTTGATAATGTAGCTAAGGGCTGGCCTGCAAGCCTGAGAGTGGTGGCAGCCACTGCCCTCATGATTGAGGAAGCCTCTAAACTAACTCTAGGCCAGCTTCCGGAAGTCCTGACGCCCCATCCTGTCCTTAGTATTCAGGAGGATAGGGGACACAGATGGCTTACTGACGTAGGAGGCAAAAAGGGGTTAATAGACAAACTTAACACCCAAGCTCTAATTCAGATATGAGACCTAAAAGGAATTCAGACCCCAGTTAATGGATAACTTACCAGTCAGGATACTAAGTTCTCTTACCCACAGTAATCAGTTGCCATAACGGAAACAGAGGGAGCTAGGCAATGAAGCCCTAAGAGTATATAAAAATTACAAAACTACCAGGCTGTAGAAACTCAAAGTAGGAATAAATGATAAATGAAGATGTTTTGAAACTAAGCACGGGAATCAGAAAGAGACATGTGCAGAAAAGGCCAAATTTGTCCCCAGATTCACCTTATAACATGGAAACCCCCCAAACACACCTCCACAGAAAAAGGTACCTGCCTCGGGGGTTGACTTAGGACCCCAGGAACTCCAAATGAGGATAAGCCCTCCCCTATACCTCCCTCAGGTAAAGATTATTATCATGAGACTGATGATCAATTTGTCCATACTATAAATATAACTGTCTTTTCTTTCCCTATTTTTTTAAAGCAGTGGGGTAAGACCTTGCCAAGGTAAGTTTGGGATCTGCCTTTAACTCCTTCACGCAGGTTTTGGCTCATTTGGGAGGCTTGCTCTCCAAATGGAGTGGGGGTATTTCTTGTGGATCCAGGATCAAGTGATTTACCCTGAAGGTTTTCACCTTTTTTTCTGAGAGGGGAAAAAGGGAATTGTCCTGTTGGCAGGACCCAGCAGGCTGGGGGACGCCCTGGATTGGGTTCTTTGCAGTTAATTAATGGACAACCACGTGGATCCAGGTGTGATTTCCGTTACCTCCAGGAGGTTACAGATGGGTCAGGAACTTGGGGTAGTTCAGGTTGCATTTTGACAAATTGGGACAAGTCAGATAGTACTGACGTGAATAAGAAAATGGGTGGCGTTTTACTGCAATACTGTCTGGCCACACCAACCCCTTTTCCAAATTTGTAAGGATACACCCACGGGGTCATGTAGAATGCTTTCTCTCCCTGTCCCTTTAAGGTGGGTTGGGCTAAGAGCACACCTGAGAAAAATCCTACCTCAGCCCTTGGGGGCCCACCCAATGGGACTGAGGTTTCTGAGGCAACAGAGGAGAAAAACACAATGCATACTCCCCTCCGGGGAACCCACGAGCTGAATGAGGGGGTTGGTATGGCCAGACAGTATTGCAATAAAACACGACCCATTTTCTTTTCTAGGTCAGTGTTATCTGACTTGTCCCAATTTGTCAGAATGCTCCCTGAACTACCCTAACTTCCTGACCCGTCTGTAACTTCCCGGAGGTAACTGACACCACACCAGCATCCACGTGGGTGTCCAATAATTAACTGCAAAGAACCCAATCCAGGGCATCCCCCAGACTGCTGGATCTTGCCAACAGGGCAATTCCCTTTTTCATTTCTCAGAAAAAAACCAAAAAAAGGCGAAATCCCTCAGGGAAAATCACTTGATCCTGGATCAACAAGAAATACCCCCACTCCATTTGGCGAGCAAGCCTCCCAAATGAGCCAGAAACTGAGTGCAGGAGTTAAAGGCAGATCCCAAACTTGCCTTAGCAAGATTTTACCCCACTGCTTTCAAAGGTAAAAAAAAAAGAGTTTGAATCTTGGTACTTTCAGCCACATGGGGCAGCAAATGATGTGGGATGGAATTAAGGGTTTGTGAGTCATCCTAAAAGAATTACAAGACTCAGTGAGACTCAGTTTCCTAAGTTTTCTTGCAATACCACAGGGAGAGAACCAGAATAGTGGAAAGGGTTCCCTTAAATAGGGAAAGAAAAGACAGTTATATTGATAGTATGGATAAATTGATTATCAGTCTCATGATAATAATCTCTACCTTAGGGAGGTGCAGGGGAGGGCCTGTGCTAATTTGGAGTTCCTGGGGTCCTAAGCCAACCCCTGAAGCGGGGACCTTTTCTGTGGAGGTGTGTTTTGGGGGTTTGCACGTCATAAGGTGAATCTGGGGACAACTTTGGCCTTTTCTGACCATGTCTCTTTCTGGTTCCCATGCTTAGTTTCAAAACATCTTCATTTATCACTTATTCCTGCTTTGAGTTTCTTTAGCCTGTCAGGTTTGTCATTGTTATAGGCTCAGGCCTTCATGGCCTAGCTCTCTCTGTTCCCATTATGGGTACTGATTACTGTGGGTAATAAAACTTAGCATCCTGACTTGTTAAGTTATGCATTCACTGGGGGCTGACTCCCCCTTAGAGCTCATATCTGAATTAGAACTTGGATCTTAGGTTTTTCTGTTAACCCCTTTTTGCCTCCTACATCACTTGCTCTCTTGGCCTCCTACCCATCCTCACTTATTAGCCCTGGCACCTGGAAGGATAATGCAAGAGTCCACCTAGCTGATGCAGTTGCCAGGGCTGGACCATCAGATTGCTGGGTGTGTAAGAGACAGCCCCAGGATAGTGATGGATCCATCCCCATAGTTCATGGTGCTAATTTCTCTACTTCTATGCTTGCTCCCTACACATCTCCTTGCTATGCAACCTTCCCTATATTTGCAACACCACCGTGGGAGAACTTTATGGGCATTTCATGTTTCACCTTTCATCAGTATTACCTATCACAGGAAATAGTACACAGGGACAATGTTATTTAAGGGAGGGGAAGTGATCAATGGACCCTACCAGGTTACCTGTCTCAGGGCTTACTGGAAAGCCATCTCCTTTCCACTGAACCTCACACATGCCTTGTGCATAAATTGTACAGCATCACCTGTCACTTCCAGTAATGCCAGGGGCCCATTTTACTTATCCAGGTGCATGTACTGGCAACCCGATGACACTGTCCTGACTCCAGGTGACAGTTCTAAAGATTATTCCACCCTTTAGCAACCCTCTTGGCCTCCAGCTTCTTGGGGTCTATTAAAGACCCTCAAGAACATTCAGATGTTTCCTGGCATTATACCCTCATGCAAGACAACCTCCAAATGGGGCAAGGAGATTGAGACATTGCTCAGCAACACCAAGGGCTCTCTGTGTGCCCCTCACGGGTATATCATTTTCTGGGGACACCAGAATTTGCCTATCTTTGTTACAAGCCTAACTCCTGAGGAATACCCCCCAGAACGTCATGACAACTTCATGTCTCAGCCCCTATAAACACTATGGGCAATGTACAAAGGGATTTTTGGACCCCAGAGTAAAGTTTTTCCACAATCCCTCAACCCTTCCATCTAATCTTCTCTCAAGAACTAAACCGGGCTCGTGGGATAACTTTCTTTGTTGGGTTAAGAAGGCAGCAGCTCTCTCTCACTAACCCTTTTATAGGCTACATCGAACAGAATGCTATACTAACTAATGTTACTCTGGCAATCGAGAGACTCTCTAATGAAACAACCCCTGGGCTAGAAGATATACAATGTAGTATTAGACAAGAGAATAGCCCTAGAATATCTCCTTGCAGCTGAAGGTGGGGTGTGTATGTTTCAGAATACATCATCTTGTGTATAGATGAATAATTCCAGGACAGTTGAGACCCGTGTACAGAATCTCCATGATCTCTCTCACTGGATGAAGGACACTCGTGAACAGCTTTTCACTCCTCACTCAGGTTCCTGGGGTTCTTAACTCTTTTCTTGGTTGACCCCCTTAATTCTGATAGCCCTTGTTCTTTTGATTTTTGGCCCTTGTCTTTTTTAAACTCTTGGTAAAACTGGTCTCCAGCAGACTCAAGGCTTTCAACCTCATAGCAGCCACTACTCCTGCCTACATGCCTCTTCACTCTCTGGACCAGGCCCATAAAGACTCTGCCCCCAATGATTTAGGGACAGCTCTACGACCATGCTCAGCCTGAAGCAGTTACAGAAGACAGACCTTCGGCCCTTTTCCTTAGATATAGAGAAGTGGGGAATATTGTAGGAATATTATGGGCCCCAGTTATGCCAGATGTTGTCTGGGGAGGTCAAGGAACTTTGAAACCCCAGGAGTTTTCCCTGATAGAGATCAAGGAATCTTCTCCTTGAAACTAAACCAAAGGACAGATACACCAAGAGAGAGAAGTAGCACAGGATCTGGAATGAGATAACTCCAGGACCAGGACCCTTCATTGCAGTCTCCCTCACCCCCTTGATGAGGTAATCCTGTGTTGTGTGGCTGCACCAGGATGGGACAGAGCAACAGCCCACCACCAGACTACTTCCAACCCACCACCTAATAAGGGACATTTCACCCGTACTTGGGTGGTCACACCATCTTGGTCTTAGAAAAGGGCCCTGCCCAGTCTAGTCAGAAAGCAAAGAGTTTGAAACTTTCTTCCCAGTCAGTTTCTCTTGTGTCCAATAAACCTGTTCTTTTATTCCTAAGTAGGATGTGTGTGAGAGTGTAATTCTTTACAGAGGAATCCCAAGGACCCACGTGCTTTCCCCATAGCATAAATATCTTTGTTTTTTTAACCTGTGCCCAAATCTGCACTCAGAACCACCCAAGCTTCAGCTCTCCATGCCCAGTTCCCCCCATACCCTGATAAGGGCTCAGCATGACTACTTCTCAGAAGGACACTTGACACAAAGGCCCAGCAAAGGGTTCCTTTCAAATAAGAATAATCTCATAAAATGTTACCAAGTCCGTGTTCATGCGCCAACTGTGAGAAAACACACCTAAGTATTTTCTGAGGCCCAGGGCTGGGAGATGTCTTAAAAAAACCAAACTTTATTCACATTCTCCCAAGATTGGGCTGCCCCCAAGCCCCCCCCCCCCAGTGCAGCTAGGCAACATGCAGGCTATCAGGCCTGTTTTTATAATCTCGATTTGGCCCTCCCACCCCACAGCCCCCAAGGGTTACACTCTATGGGCAATCTCTGCCTAGTCACTCAGTTACTTCTTCCCCTGGGAACTTTCTTTGAGAAGACCTGTATTTAAATTCACCCCCTTCTGTGGATATCAGCCTCTCAAGCACCTCTTTCTATTCTTCCTGCTGAATCTGAATTCACATCTCAGACACTTAAGTTCCCCAGACAGTTTCAATTAATTTTGGGGGGGAGGCGGCACATTTCCCACATAGGGGAATAAAAGGCAGCTTTTGGCCCAGACCATAGCACCTCATCTAAGAACTACAGCTGAGGGACAGAAGGAGCCTGAGAGAAGAGGCTCCCAGAGCAGAGTCGGGGTTGTAGGTTCTCCAAAGGCAGGGAGACAGCCTTTTGAAGCAGAGCTATTCCCAGTGGGTCGTGTGGTGGTTTCAAAGAGCTGGTGAATAAGCAGAAACCATAGGATCCCTGGTGGTGGTTTTACCGGGGAATCGGGTGGCCCTCAAGATAGCCAGAGCTGAGGAAAAGAGAGAGGGGAACAAAACACCCAGGTGCAGATGGAGCACCCCAGGGAAGAGGGCATAGCAGCATGAGGATCAGGCCAAGAAGCCTCAAGCTGGACGTGTCCTGAAGAGAAATCAGAGTATTGCTAAAAGGTGATCTGTTTTATAGCAACCAAAAAACCATGCTACTCCTACTCCACAGTTTATCAAGAGAGATGCATGAGCAAACAGCTCCAAACAGCTGCCTTACCACAAAATGTGTCCTATGATTCGATATCTGCACACATTTTTCTTCTGTCTGTAAAGAATTAATTATTTGAGGTTTTTATGCCTCTGCGCACTGACCTGGGGCTCCACAATCTGTAGGGTGCTCCACCCACTGGTTGTAGCCCTTGCCAGGGCTCTGGCACCTCATGTCATCAGCACTCACTGATGCCTACATGGGCCTGGCAAAATTATAATGATTGGAAGCCTAGTGAGGTCAGTCATGTGCCTGTCAGAGCGGCCATCCCATTGGCTGGGGCTGTGTGGGGTGTTTCTAGGTTTGGGGGAGGAGAATTGGGCATTCTAGGTGGAAGCTGGAAAGCCACAGGCGTTCTGCTCTGTATTTTCAGCTGATTCCTGGGCGGCGGTATTTTTTCAGGTATGATAATTTCTCTTTTCCCATTTTATTTCCTTTCACTTGATCATACTGATCCTGCTTGTGGTTTTTTTTTTAAGTTCATTCTTGTTAAAATAAATCTTGTTCTGTTTTGAGGGAGGCTGTCGGTCTCCTTCCTTGCCCCAATATTGTGGTGAGCCGCTTAGCTGGCACTCCCCAATTAAAAACTGGTCCCCACAGGTCTATCCCCTCATCTTTGTTCATTTCCAGGGAGAATACTAAAATTTCATTGATTGTGTGGGGGTAGAACAAAAATTGTTATGACTGTCTAAATGTAATTCATGAAAATGTTTTTATTCTATCCTGTGCATGGTATAACTCTGACTCAATTAGATGTACGAAGTGGCCCCTAGCTTTATGGTTTTCAAAGGATACAGATCCAAAAAAGAGTTAACACCTTCCTCCAGGGTAAGGTAATACATGGGTTTTCAAGAGGAGTCAGAACCCAAGGTAGTATGGAGAGCAGCAGAGGTAGGATATCCTGCCCTTAGCAGTGGCCAGGAATCAGGGAGAGGAGAGGCTGGGCCTCTATGTGGGAGCTGCAGGGGAGCAGATGTCAACAAGGGCCAGAATCACTTAGAGGCATGTCAATGGCAGGGGGTGGGGGGCTTGTTCACCCACAGGCACACAGTGATGACAGTGGCTTTGGACACACACCAGGCTCCTACCCAGATGGAGTTCCCAGATCTCCTGGGTCTGTCTCTACCCTTATATGTGGTTACTGTTGGGGAAATTCACAGGGACTGAGTGGGGGCAGGCAAGGGGAGCCGCAGGGATGGACTTCTAGCCCCTTATCCCCAAGGACACTGATTAGTATAACATTTCTCCACCTGACCCACCCGCATTAGAGGAAGTGTGTTTGACTTGCTAACCTGTCTTTCCTTAACCTCAGTGTAGTTAACTAAGCCAGGAGTTGTGCACAAAGGAACCTCCCAGTGTAGAAATGGGTCAATCAGTGGCCAACCACAGAGGCACTTCTGTCATCTAGGGCACTGGAATAGGTGAGTTCTCTCAGCCTCAGGACTCAGCACAGTGGAACTTCTGCTAGAAGACATTGCTTCCCATTCATTGGATGGCTCTCTTCCTCAAAGTATAATTCCAAGAGGGAGACAGAGCAGATAAAAGACAAATGTGATCTCCTTCAAAGAAGACAAAACAGGGAGTGCAGTGTTTATGCTCATTCATGTAGGATTCCAAGAGCACAGAAATGGGAATTCTTGAGAGGGAAGGATGGCTGGGACTCCCCCTTTTGCGAACTGTGAAACCAGGAAGGTAGGATGGCCAAGCTTAGCAGAAAAGTTCCAGCTGCACAAATGGCTTATCATTCTGGGTTAGACTGTCTGGAGCCACAACTATAGCTGACTCATCCAAAAGATCACTGTTTGTTGAGGGGGCTATATCACGGCAATATAGGGCAACTCGAGAAAACAAATTTAGGGGGGTCTTCCACACTTCCCTCTATTGGGCACACTGTACTACCCGGGAAGGGTATTTGGAGGCTAAGTCAAAGAGGCGCCTAACAAGGATAAAAGTTACCACACAGAAAACTAAGAAGAGTCCTAACCCATGAAGGATGGCTTGAGCCAAAGATCCTGGCCTCTGAGGAAGAGTGGGGAGAAGCTCAATTTCTGCACTAAGTTCAGAGACAAAGAAACGTACCTTGGACAACTTTACAACATATTGGGGCTGACAGTTCCAATTTCAAAGTGAGAGATGAATCATTTGATTGTCTCCATATCCCCTAATAGTCGAGTTCTCACAATTTTCTCTGACAGGGGAATCTGACAACAGGGTTGACCAATCACAATATAAAGCCATCATTAAGAATGCCCAAAACCATGGACCAATTTAAAAGGGGAAATCTGCATGTGACCAAGATAACTGGGAGAATGTAGTATACCAATAAGGTGAAACAAAAAGCCAGTCAGTCATCTCATTAGAGCATCAGCAGCAACTGACATGTGGTCACCTTGCATTTAGTAACCCACTCCCAATGTCACTTTAACAGACACATTTCATCTTGTCCCGTGTAGTTGTCTGTTCTCTGTCTGGGAATTTTTTGTGATATGGGGACTAGGCCTTTGGGCTGTGACTAAAAAGCCTTAAGCCCTCAGAGTTTTTCTCTGTGTGAGAGGGGCTGGCGCCTCTCCCTCTCCACTTCAGCAGCAGAGCTGAGAAGCCCCATGGGTCTTGGGGCACCAGCCAGGCTGGACAGCTGTGAAAAGCTGCAGCTCCCTCTGCCCTGAGGGGATATGCAGGAGATCCCAGGCTAGACCCAGGCATGGCACAGCATGGCCCCTGCCGAGGTCCAAGGCAGGGAGCACGGGCCCCTCGAGCCCTGGGTGTGGTACACAATGATCACTGGAGTCCCCTGGCCCCGGTGCTAAGTGGCCAGCAAATTAGCTTGGCATGTGTGGGACCACAGGGAGCCTGAGGTTTGAGTGGAGAGAAGGGATATATAGCCTGGGAGGGAGAGACACTGGAAGGGCAGTGAGAGAAGATGGAGACGCTGGGGGGTTGCTATGGTGGAGAGGAGAGAAGGAAAAAGGGGGACTGACAGAGCAAGTAGAGAAGATACAAGGGGGGTCGACAAAGTGAAGGGGGCTTGGAGTTAGAAGAAAGGAGTGGAGCAGTGAAGCAGGGGGCTTTTGAGTTAAAAGATGCATGGGACTGAGAAAGTTGGAGAGAACTGAAGGTGAACCTGTCTGAGTGAGGCGTGGCTGTAGGCCACAGTGGCAGCAGCCAGCATCCCCATAGGCGAGAGGTGGCAGAAAGTTTAAAAACTGACAGGTCATATTTTAATTTTGTTATCCTTGTTTCTACATTTAACTCTAAGTTTATTCACCTAAATAAACCCCACATTGGCTTTAATTAAGAGGCATTTTAATCCTTTTTTTCTTATCTGTGTGAGAGGCAGTGGTGGAAGGAACAGGCCCTTGCAGACTGGCTTAGGCAGCTAATAGCTAGCTATAGCTTGACCAGCTAAACACAGTCAGATCGCCAGCCAAAAGTCCACTGATCAGGGCCCAGTCAGTTACCTAACATATTTTTACATTTGGAACAGAAAATGTCCTGTCCTTGGGGGCACCTCATCAGTAGATTTGCTCCCCTGGTTCCAAGTTACTTATAGAGATGTTCTTGCTCAAATCTGTCACAAAACAGACCTCATTTCAAGTTAGAATAGAACTGTTCTTTTTCCAATAAGTACTTCACGGGGTGAAAACCAGCTGGAAGTTTGTGGTTCTGATCTTAACAATAGAGCTCTGAGGGGGCAGCTAGGTGGCACAGTAGATAGAGCACGGGCCCTGGAGTCAGGAGTACCTGAGTTCAAATCCAGCCTCAGACACTTGACACTTACTAGCTGTGTGACCCTGGGCAAGTCACTTAATCCCAATTGCCTCACAAAAATCCCCCCCAAAACCAACCAAACAAACAAACAAACAAACAAAACCCAAAAGAGCTGTGAGAGGAACTTGATCACATTAGGAATTCAGTTCACTTCAAACATTAGAGAACTTGTACACATGCCACTGGACTCATTTCCCTATGACATACAGGATTATCTGATCTAGTTGGTTTCTCAAAAGTTCTCATTCCAATGAATTACAATTCCTTTAGGAGGATCAGACTGTATTAAGGAAGGAATTCTATACATGAGAATAGAGGTAACAATACTCTTTGCTGGTAGAGACTATCCACCATTGGTGCAAGGGTCACACAAAAGAAATAACTTAGAAGAAGCTGACTTTCATTGGGATCAGAGGAGCTCTGAGCCAAGATGGCCATGTTTGCCTTTGGCAATGCACTGACTCAGGCCTGGATGGTTGTGTGGGGAAGAGGCTCTGGTGCTAGAGTGGCCAGGTGTAGTTGCAGAGATGCCAGCACCCATGGCCATCTCTCTGAGTTCATGGTCTTCCAGATGAACACCACAGATATGGCTTCCAACCATAAGGTCAAGAACCTCATCTGGAAGGATTCTGACCAGCCTCTCTATCAGCATTGATGATGTCTTCCTGTCCTTAAGAAGGAAGTCTTCTTGGAACCTGCTGGAATGATGGATTATCAGACCAGGACTTCCAGGACTTTTTTTTAGCAATGTATTTACATGGTCCAGCCTCAAGCCTAGTCCTTGGACTGTCCAAAGGCCTTGTTGGGAACAGATAGACCTCCTGGGCTCCTGGCACAGCCTTAACCCACATCTGGACCCAATCTCCTGGAGGGCAAAAGATTTCCACCTCTTTTTCCTCCCCACCCACCCTTTTCTGTCCTTAAAAAAGTTATTTACCTCCCCCGCCCCCCAAAAAAATAATAAGCACAAATTAAATTGTCTTTTCATCTTTAGGTAACAAGGTACTTCCTTTCCTGGGACTTTATCTGCAGCTCCAAGCTGAAAATATCTCAGACCAAACAGCCTTTAAATTGGCTATAGCTGCAAGGGTTAGGAGCAATCCCATCATCTCAAATTACACCTCCCCCGCATTCCCCAGCACAAGGGCTTTTACATCTGTGCAATTTGTTCCAAAATACAAAAATAATTTTCCTTTCTCTTATGACACTTTGATCCAGAATTCATATCATGGCAAGCACTCTAGGGTTTCAGTAATTTGTTTAAAATGTACATTAGTATGGTGAAGGATATGTAATATTGGCGACAAATGTGTGATAAATACATGCTCTTGATTTGTAGATTATTATTTGTCGTTTGAAAATTTATGGCGGTGCCTATCTTTTTCCCAAGTTTTAGGGAATTTACTTGGGGTTTCTAAGATATTCTTATTTAGAAATTAGAGGCTACTGCACGAGTTTGGGGCATTAAGCATTTATTAAAGCATACTAAATGTTAGAGAATGTGAGAGCACATGGTTGGGTAGAATGCCTACATAGCTAGGATAGAGAGCAAGAGGATAAGGAGCAAAGGGTGAATGGAGGGATGGTAGAGTGGGGGAGGAGGCAGTCACTAGCAAAACACTTAGGAGGAGGATTAGGGCAAAATAAGGTAGACAATGGAATAAATATCATTGGAAGGGAATGGGATGGAGGGAAATAGTTCCGTTGAGTGACTACAAGGTCAAAATGTATGGTACCTACTCTACTGGGCTATTGTGAAGAAAATTCTCTGTCAAGTTCAAGGTACTATAGAGAAATTGTGATGAACAGGATGCTATCAGAAAAACCTGGAAAGACACACATGAATTGAAGCAGAGAAAAATGTACTGTATACAAAAAACCAGCATTAGTGTAAGATGATCTGCTGGGAAGCACGTGGTTATTTTCAGCAAGGCAATGATCCATAAAACTCTGAAGAACCTAAGAAAATCACAGTACATCTACAGAGAAAGAACTGATGATATCTGAAAACAGACTGAAACACATTTTTTGGGACAATTTCTTAATCTGAAGTTTTGTTTTTATCTGTTTCCATTCACAACCTAGATAAGGTAGAATTGTTTGCTATGACTACTCATGTATAATTTATGTTGAGTTGTTTGAGATCTTGGGGTGGGGGTGGGGGTGGTAGGGGAGGAAGGAAAAGAAGTTGGAATGCAAATTTTTTTTAATTGATGTCAAAATTTGCTTTTACATGTAATTTGGAAAATAAAAGTCAAAAATAACGAAAAAAATTTTTCAAAAAAACTTTGTATTCCAAATTTTCTTCCTTCCTCCCTTCCCACCCCAAGAAATCAAGCAATTTAGTATAAGCTATACATGTGCAGTCATGAAAAACATTTCCACATTGGTCAGGTTATGAAAGAAAACAGACAAAACACCTTTAGCAAGAGGAACTACAAAAAGTATGCTTCATCTTGTAATTCAGATAATATCAGTTCTCTCTCTGTAGATGGATTGAATTTTTCATAAATCCTTCTGATAGCATCCTGCTCATCTTTTCTTTCACAGTTACTATTGTTAACTGTATTGCCCTCCATCCTATTCCCTTTCCTTGATATTTACTCTATTTTCTATCTTCTTTCATCATATCCCTCCTCAAAAGTGTCTTGCTTTTTACTGCCCCCTCATCCTATCTGCCCTCCCTTCCTTCACTGCTTCACCTTCATCCCCCTCCCCTCCCACTTTCCCCCGGGGCAAGGTGACCCTTCTAGTTCTAAAGGACTGTGATATACAGGAATTGTGGAAGAGAGTGTCTGAAGTTTATCTGAAGAATGAACAATATTCCTTGATGTTTCTCAACTAGGGACAGTTCATGAGAGAGTAATCATTTTTTGAGGACTTTCCTAGAAAGACAGAAGAAAGGCTGGAAGGGTCGTGAGGGGGAAGTGGTTGGGAAAGAGAAAAGGAGACATTTTGCTTGAACATTATAAATTGATATCTCTCCATGTTTATAGTCAAGGAAAATGCCCACTGTTAGGCTGGATTCATAGTTCTTGCAGTATTGCACATTAGGTTCAGAAGAAAGGTGGTGCTTGCTTCTGACATAAAGATAGTAGCCACTGTGACTCTGTATAGCCATTAGCACAAAGAAGTCTTCAGGCACACTTGGTCCTTTGGAGATGCCAACACACCACTCAGTGTTTCCTGGCACATCCGTTGCCCAGTAGGATCTACTTGAAGTGAAGGGCTGAGTACCATGAACTTGGGCAAAATCAGGGAATCTCCCACTGTTGTTGGGCACTTCTTCATGTGCATCTCCATATCTAATACTCTTCAGATCTTCAGAGATGATGAGACCTGGATTGGCTGTTTCACGATTCAGAGTGATGTCCACTCTTGGGAGAAGAGGTTTAGGTTCAGTGACTGCTTTTGTTAAATATTTGTTCTTATAAGATATGGCGTCACTTGTGAAAACCATGGAGTGACCATCAAGGTATCACAGTGACATGTAAACAAGTGACTGGATAGAGGCAGGACAGCTCCATGATGAGAGGAGCAGAATTCTGTTTGTTTGTCAGACAGATGGGACAGTGTGTTTGGTTCTAATGTGGAAAATTTGTTGTTTTTTTCTGCTCTGTTCTTCGTGAGTCTCCCACAACAAATGGTTAATCAATACCAGGGTTTCATAGATCATAATTATGATTCTAGATGTAAAAGTAGAGTTATAATATACTAGCTCTTCTGAGTAATTGAAGGCTGCACAGGAGGGAGATGGATACCACCGCCTCTGAGCAGCACCAAGGAAAACTGAAGGGGAGATTTCCTACAGCTCTCTTTTCTGTTTCTCCTTCACTTCTTTTTTTCACTTCCCTCCATCCTTCTTCCCTATAGTCTCTTTCTTTATCTCTCTGTCTCCTCTCTCTTGATCTCTGTTTCTGTTTCTTTGTCTTTTTCTATATTTCTTGTTGTGTATTTCTCTGGTATATACATGTTTCTCCCTCTTTTATTCCTCTAAATTTCTCTCTATCTATGGAAAGCCTTTCATTTAATTTCTATTTTCTGGTTCAGTATGGACGATAAGGATGTGACTGTGCTATTGTACACTATCTTATCAACTTTTTTCATTCTCAGAGATTTGCCTTTTGTGCTGGTGGTCCCCCAAATATTTTTCTCATGTAATCTCTCTGCTGAGATCTAGATCTGACTACTCAGCTCCTTCCAGGACAAATCTTCCCATGGGTGTCATTGGCACCTCAGCCATCATTTTCCTAAACAGTTTATCCTCTTCCCCCTAAACTTGAGTTGTCATCATTTGAACAATGTTGGCTGGGACTGGAGTTGTGTATTTTGGAGAAGAGAATACTTGAGAGGTCTCATGGCAGCTGTTTACAAGTACCTGAAAGATTTTGATGTGAAAGAAACCTTACATTTCTTTGCTGGATCTCTGATGATCAAGGAGAATTGGTTAGCAATTGTAAAAAACCAAATTTAGCCTTGATGTGAGAAAAACCTCCTTGGCAATAAGACCAAGGGATAAAAAGAATAAGCGGCATTTGCATTCATCAGGCTCCTCTTCACTGGGTGACTTCAAGCAAAATTTGGACTAGTACTTAAATATTTTTCAGAGAGAATCATTGGGCAGACAAAGGTGGACTAGATAGCCACAGAGGTCGTTTCTTTGCAAATCCCAGATTCTGAATTTCTGTAAAAGCTAAATGGCTTCTGGCCCAAAGGAAAATTAGACAATTCTTAGAGATGTGTTGCCATTTGTTATGATCTTTTCACTCAGCTTTAAATTTTAAAAGCATTTCCATAATTCCAGGGATGGGTCGAACAATTGTGTTTACCTGAAACATTTCCTTGTGGATCACAGATTCATTCCTGTAGAAAACAAACACCTGGTTTAGATCTCCAGTTATAAGAATTTTGGCACAGTCTTCATTCCTTCAGTAAGTCAAGGTCCAATAGCACAAATTTGTTTAGAGCTTTTTAAATGAAGTCAGAATAGAAACCTACCTGTTTAACACACCTTTCACAACCTGAGAAGAAGGAAAAAATGATATACGGTTAGCATAATGGTATATTTGAAATGGGAAAATGAGACTTTGGAATGGATCAGCTTTTCATTGCCTCAATGAAATTCAGAGTAGGAAGGATCTTGGAGCTTCTAGGTCTGCAGTATGTCTCCCATACAATCCCTTCTGTCCTCTCACACAACTGCTACCTTAGCTCAGGCCATCTTCATCTCTTGCTTAGACTGTTACACATGACCCTCCCATTTGTCATAATTTCTATATTCTCTCCCCTCTCCAGTACAAGTTCTCCCCAGCTACAGAAATAAGTTAATTGGAATGAACCTCAGAGGAGAGGTTCCTGGTCACCATGGACACAGGGAGATTGGTGCAGTGGCAATGGGGAGCAAAGAATATTTTGCTCCATGTCACCAACTCATGAAAGGAGGGGCAAGGGCGACAGAGCAAGGGAAGATGTCACCAGGACTGGAAAGAATAATTCAGTGGCAGGTGGAGAGATCCAGGTCTCAAAATGAACATGTTAAAAACAGAGAGAAATGTAAGTAAAAAGGTTTAAGATGACTGGGAAATCTTAAATCCTTTATATATTTACAAATAATTTAGGTATGTATGTATGATCTATTTTTTTCTGGGGCAATGAGGGTTAAGTGACTTGCTTAAAGTCACACTCATACTAAGTATCAAGGTCTGAGGCCAGATGTGAACTCAGGTCCTCCTGAATCCAGGGTGGGTGCTTTATACACTGAGCCACCTAGGTGCTCCTATTTTCCAGGTAGGAGCTATATATTTTGTAAATCTGGCACTATCATGTACAGGTTGGGGTTGGGGTTCTTGGGAATTCCTCTTTAAAGAATTACACCCTCTTGCACACAAAACATAGTTAGAACAAGGTGATAGTTTATTTAGGAGCAAGGGAAGGGAAGGGTGGGGGAAGGGAAACCATGAAAGAAATCCTTAGACTTTTCATGGGGAGATTTGGCATAAAGCACATGGCTCAGAGGTACCAAATCTCCTCGAACAGGAGACCGGAAGGTACTTTTATAGAGGACTGATGGGGGTGGACCATCTGCCCGTGAAAAGTTCCTTTAATGAAGGTGGACCATCCCCCACTGGTGGTAGCTGGGGGAATTGGGTGAGGATTGGAGGACCATCCCCCACTAGTAGTGACTAGAGGAATTGGGTGAGGGGTGGCTACGGATCCCTCTTCAGAACACAAAGGCCGCAGCCACACCCAAATTTATCTCCCCAGGATAAGGGAGACCAGAATGAAGGGTAGGAATCCCAAGCTAGCTCAGTCCAATTTGGTTCCTCTAGGCCTTATCTGTCCTCTGGTTTAGTTTCTCAAGGAGAAGATTCCTCGGTGTGCCCCAGAGAAATTCTGGGGTGCTCTGCGCCCCATAACAACCATACTAATGTACATTACTAATGTAATGTACATTACATTAAATACATTACTAATGTAATGTATTTGTAAACAAATTACTAAAACCCTAGAGTGCTTGCCATGATATGAATTCTGGATCAAAGTGTCATAAGAGAAAGGAAAATTATTTTTGTATTTTGGAACAAATTGCACGGATGTAAAAGCCCTTGTGCTGGGGAATGCGGGGGAGGTGTAATTAAAGATGATGGGATTGCTCCTAACCCTTGCAGCTATAGCCAATTTAAAGGGTGTTTGGTCTGAGATATTTTCAGCTTGAAGATGCAGATAAAGTCCCAGGAAAGGAAGTACCTTGTTACCTAAAGATGAAAAGACAATTAAATATGTGCTTATTATTTTGGGGGGGGGGGCGGGGGAGGTAAATAACTTTTTAAAGACAGAAAAGGGTGGGTGGGGAGGAAAAAGAGGTGGAAATCTTTTGCCCTCCAGGAGATTGGGTCCAGATGTGGGTTAAGACTGTGCCAGGAGCCCAGGAGGTGGAGAAATGTTATACTAATCAGTGTCCTTGGGGATAAGGGGCTAGAAGTCCATCCCTGCGGCTCCCCTTGCCTGCCCCCACTCAGTCCCTGTGAATTTCCCCAACAGTAACCACATATAAGGGTAGAGACAGACCCAGGAGATCTGGGAACTCCATCTGGGTAGGAGCCTGGTGTGTGTCCAAAGCCACTGTCATCACTGTGTGCCTGTGGGTGAAGAAGCCCACCCCCCACTTTGACATACCTCTAAGTGCTTCTGGCGCTTCTTGACATCTGCTCCCCTGCAGCTCCCACATAGAGGCCCAGCCTCTCCTCTCCCTGATTCGTGGCCACTGCTAAGGGCAGGGTATCCTACCTCTGCTTGTGTAGATACTACCTTGGGTTCTGACTCCTCTTGGAAACCCATGTATTACCTTCCCCTGGAGGAAGGTGTTAACTCTTTTTTGGGTCTGTATCCTCTGAAAACCATAAAGCTAGGGGCCACTTCGTACATCTAATTGAGTCAGAGTTATACCATGCACAGGATAGAATAAAAACATTTTCATGAATTACATTTAGACAGTCATAACAATTTTTGTTCTACCCCCACACAATCAATGAAATTTTAGTATTCTCCCTGGAAATGAACAAAGATGAGGGGATAGACCTGTGGGGACCAGTTTTTAATTGGGGAGTGCCAGCTAAGCGGCTCACCACAATATTGGGGCAAGGAAGGAGACCGACAGCCTCCCTCAAAACAGAACAAGATTTATTTTAACAAGAATGAACTTAAAAAAAAAACCACAAGCAGGATCAGTATGATCAAGTGAAAGGAAATAAAATGGGAAAAGAGAAATTATCATACCTGAAAAAATACCGCCGCCCAGGAATCAGCTGAAAATACAGAGCAGAACGCCTGTGGCTTTCCAGCTTCCACCAGAATGCCCAATTCTCCTCCCCCAAACCTAGAAACACCCCACACAGCCCCAGCCAATGGGATGGCCGCTCTGACAGGCACATGACTGACCTCACTAGGCTTCCAATCATTATAATTTTGCCAGGCCCATGTAGGCATCAGTGAGTGCTGATGACATGAGGTGCCAGAGCCCTGGCAAGGGCTACAACCAGTGGGTGGAGCACCCTACAGATTGTGGAGCCCCAGGTCAGTGCGCAGAGGCATAAAAACCTCAAATAATTAATTCTTTACAGACAGAAGAAAAATGTGTGCAGATATCGAATCATAGGACACATTTTGTGGTAAGGCAGCTGTTTGGAGCTGTTTGCTCATGCATCTCTCTTGATAAACTGTGGAGTAGGAGTAGCATGGTTTTTTGGTTGCTATAAAACAGATCACCTTTTAGCAATACTCTGATTTCTCTTCAGGACACGTCCAGCTTGAGGCTTCTTGGCCTGATCCTCATGCTGCTATGCCCTCTTCCCTGGGGTGCTCCATCTGCACCTGGGTGTTTTGTTCCCCTCTCTCTTTTCCTCAGCTCTGGCTATCTTGAGGGCCACCCGATTCCCCGGTAAAACCACCACCAGGGATCCTATGGTTTCTGCTTATTCACCAGCTCTTTGAAACCACCACACGACCCACTGGGAATAGCTCTGCTTCAAAAGGCTGTCTCCCTGCCTTTGGAGAACCTACAACCCCGACTCTGCTCTGGGAGCCTCTTCTCTCAGGCTCCTTCTGTCCCTCAGCTGTAGTTCTTAGATGAGGTGCTATGGTCTGGGCCAAAAGCTGCCTTTTATTCCCCTATGTGGGAAATGTGCCGCCTCCCCCCCCCCAAATTAATTGAAACTGTCTGGGGAACTTAAGTGTCTGAGATGTGAATTCAGATTCAGCAGGAAGAATAGAAAGAGGTGCTTGAGAGGCTGATGTCCACAGAAGGGGGTGAATTTAAATACAGGTCTTCTCAAAGAAAGTTCCCAGGGGAAGAAGTAACTGAGTGACTAGGCAGAGATTGCCCATAGAGTGTAACCCTTGGGGGCTGTGGGGTGGGAGGGCCAAATCGAGATTATAAAAACAGGCCTGATAGACTGCACATTGCATAGCTGCACTGGGTGGGCTTGGAGGGAGCCCAATCTTGGGAGAATGTGAATAAAGTTTGGTTTTTTTAAGACATCTCCCAGCCCTGGGCCTCAGAAAATACTTAGGTGTGTTTTCTCACAGTTGGCACATGAACAGGGACTTGGTAACATTTTATAAGATTATTCTTATTTGAAAGGAACCCTTTGCTGGGCCTTTGTGTCAAGTGTCCTTCTGAGAAGAAGTCATGCTGAGCCCTTATCAGGGTATGGGGGGAACTGGGCATGGAGAGCTGAAGCTTGGGTGGTTCTGAGCGCAGATTTGGGCACAGGTTAAAAAAATAAAGATATTTATGCTATGGGGAAAGCACATGGGTCCTTGGGATTCCTCTGTAAAGAATTACACTCTCACACACATCCTACTTAGGAATAAAAGAACAGGTTTATTGGAAGAGAAACTTACTGGGAAGAAAGTTTCAAATTCTTTCCTTTCTGATTAGACTGGCAGGGCCCTTTTCTAAGACCAAGATGGTGTGACCACCCAAGTACGGGTGAAATGTCCCTTATTAGGTGGTGGGTTGGAAGTAGTCTGGTGGTGGGCTGTTGCTCTGTCCCATCCTGGTGCAGCCACACAACACAGGATTACCTCATCAAGGGGGTGAGGGAGACTGCAATGAAGGGTCCTGGTCCTGGAGTTATCTCATTCCAGATCCTGTGCTACTTCTCTCTCTTGGTGTATCTGTCCTTTGGTTTAGTTTCAAGGAGAAGATTCCTTGATCTCTATCAGGGAAAACTCCTGGGGTTTCAAAGTTCCTTGACCTCCCTAGACAACATCTGGCATAACTGGGGCCCATAATATTCCTACAATATTCCCCACTTCTCTATATCTAAGGAAAAGGGCCGAAGGTCTGTCTTCTGTAACTGCTTCAGGCTGAGCATGGTCGTAGAGCTGTCCCTAAATCATTGGGGGCAGAGTCTTTATGGGCCTGGTCCAGAGAGTGAAGAGGCATGTAGGCAGGAGTAGTGGCTGCTATGAGGTTGAAAGCCTTGAGTCTGCTGGAGACCAGTTTTACCAAGAGTTTAAAAAAGACAAGGGCCAAAAATCAAAAGAACAAGGGCTATCAGAATTAAGGGGGTCAACCAAGAAAAGAGCTAAGAACCCCAGGAACCTGAGTGAGGAGTGAAAAGCTGTTCACGAGTGTCCTTCATCCAGTGAGAGAGATCATGGAGATTCTGTACACGGGTCTCAACTGTCCTGGAATTATTCATCTATACACAAGATCATGTATTCTGAAACATACACACCCCACCTTCAGCTGCAAGGAGATATTCTAGGGCTATTCTCTTGTCTAATACTACATTGTATATCTTCTAGCCCAGGGGTTGTTTCATTAGAGAGTCTCTCGATTGCCAGAGTAACATTAGTTAGTATAGCATTCTGTTCGATGTAGCCTATAAAAGGGTTAGTGAGAGCTGCTGCCTTCTTAACCCAGCAAAGAAAGTTATCCCACGAGCCCGGTTTAGTTCTTGAGAGAAGATTAGATGGAAGGGTTGAGGGATTGTGGAAAAACTTTACTCTGGGGTCCAAAAATCCCTTTATACATTGCCCATAGTGTTTATAGGGGCTGAGACATGAAGTTGTCATGACGTTCTGGGGGGTATTCCTCAGGAGTTAGGCTTGTAACAAAGATAGGCAAATTCTGGTGTCCCCAGAAAATGATATACCCGTGAGGGGCACACAGAGAGCCCTTGGTGTTGCTGAGCAATGTCTCAATCTCCTTGCCCCATTTTGAGGTTGTATTGCATGAGGGTATAATGCCAGGACAGATCTGAATGTTCTTGAGGGGTTTTAATAGACCCCAAGAAGCTGGAGGCCAAGAGGGTTGCTAAAGGGTGGAATAATCTTTAGAACTGTCACCTGGAGTCAGGACAGTGTCATCGGGTTGCCAGTACATGCACCTGGATAAGTAAAATGGGCCCCTGGCATTACTGGAAGTGACAGGTGATGCTGTATAATTTATGCACAAGGCATGTGTGAGGTTCAATGGGAAGGAGATGGCTTTCCAGTAAGCCCTGAGACAGGTAACCTGGTAGGGTCCATTGATCACTTCCCCTCCCTTAAATAACATTGTCCCTGTGTACTATTTCCTGTGATAGGTAATACTGATGAAAGGTGAAACATGAAATGCCCATAAAGTTCTCCCACGGTGGTGTTGCAAATATAGGGAAGGTTGCATAGCAAGGAGATGTGTTAGGGAGCAAGCATAGAAGTAGAGAAATTAGCACCATGAACTATGGGGATGGATCCATCACTATCCTGGGGCTGTCTCTTACACACCCAGCAATCTGATGGTCCAGCCCTGGCAACTGCATCAGCTAGGTGGACCCTTGCATTATCCTTCCAGGTGCCAGGGCTAATAAGTGAGGATGGGTAGGAGGCCAAGAGAGCAAGTGATGTAGGAGGCAAAAAGGGGTTAACAGAAAAACCTAAGATCCAAGCTCTAATTCAGATATGAGCTCTAAGGGGGAGTCAGCCCCCAGTGAATGCATAACTTAACAAGTCAGGATGCTAAGTTTTATTACCCACAGTAATCAGTACCCATAATGGGAACAGAGAGAGCTAGGCCATGAAGGCCTGAGCCTATAACAATGACAAACCTGACAGGCTAAAGAAACTCAAAGCAGGAATAAGTGATAAATGAAGATGTTTTGAAACTAAGCATGGGAACCAGAAAGAGACATGGTCAGAAAAGGCCAAAGTTGTCCCCAGATTCACCTTATGACGTGCAAACCCCCAAAACACACCTCCACAGAAAAGGTCCCCGCTTCAGGGGTTGGCTTAGGACCCCAGGGACTCCAAATTAGGACAGGCCCTCCCCTGCACCTCCCTAAGGTAGAGATTATTATCATGAGACTGATAATCAATTTATCCATACTATCAATATAACTGTCTTTTCTTTCCCTATTTAAGGGAACCCTTTCCACTATTCTGGTTCTCTCCCTGTGGTATTGCAAGAAAACTTAGGAAACTGAGTCTCACTGAGTCTTGTAATTCTTTTAGGATGACTCACAAACCCTTAATTCCATCCCACATCATTTGCTGCCCCATGTGGCTGAAAGTACCAAGACTCAAACTCTTTTTTTTCTTTTTTTTAACGTTTGAAAGCAGTGGGGTAAAATCTTGCTAAGGCAAGTTTGGGATCTGCCTTTAACTCCCGCACTCAGTTTCTGGCTCATTTGGGAGGCTTGCTCGCCAAATGGAGTGGGGGTATTTCTTGTTGATCCAGGATCAAGTGATTTTCCCTGAGGGATTTCGCCTTTTTTTGTTTTTTTTCTGAGAAATGAAAAAGGGAATTGCCCTGTTGGCAAGATCCAGCAGTCTGGGGGATGCCCTGGATTGGGTTCTTTGCAGTTAATTATTGGACACCCACGTGGATGCTGGTGTGGTGTCAGTTACCTCCGGGAAGTTACAGACGGGTCAGGAAGTTAGGGTAGTTCAGGGAGCATTCTGACAAATTGGGACAAGTCAGATAACACTGACCTAGAAAAGAAAATGGGTCGTGTTTTATTGCAATACTGTCTGGCCATACCAACCCCCTCATTCAGCTCGTGGGTTCCCTGGAGGGGAGTATGCATTGTGTTTTTCTCCTCTGTTGCCTCAGAAACCTCAGTCCCATTGGGTGGGCCCCCAAGGGCTGAGGTAGGATTTTTCTCAGGTGTGCTCTTAGCCCAACCCACCTTAAAGGGACAGGGAGAGAAAGCATTCTACATGACCCCGTGGGTGTATCCTTACAAATTTGGAAAAGGGGTTGGTGTGGCCAGACAGTATTGCAGTAAAACGCCACCCATTTTCTTATTCACGTCAGTACTATCTGACTTGTCCCAATTTGTCAAAATGCAACCTGAACTACCCCAAGTTCCTGACCCATCTGTAACCTCCTGGAGGTAAGGGAAATCACACCTGGATCCACGTGGTTGTCCATTAATTAACTGCAAAGAACCCAATCCAGGGCGTCCCCCAGCCTGCTGGGTCCTGCCAACAGGACAATTCCCTTTTTCCCCTCTCAGAAAAAAAGGTGAAAACCCTCAGGGTAAATCACTTGATCCTGGATCCACAAGAAATACCCCCACTCCATTTGGAGAGCAAGCCTCCCAAATGAGCCAAAACCTGCGTGAAGGAGTTAAAGGCAGATCCCAAACTTACCTTGGCAAGGTCTTACCCCACTGCTTTAAAAAAATAGGGAAAGAAAAGACAGTTATATTTATAGTATGGACAAATTGATCATCAGTCTCATGATAATAATCTTTACCTTAGGGAGGTATAGGGGAGGGCTTATCCTCATTTGGAGTTCCTGGGGTCCTAAGTCAACCCCCGAGGCAGGTACCTTTTTCTGTGGAGGTGTGTTTGGGGGGTTTCCATGTTATAAGGTGTATCTGGGGACAAATTTGGCCTTTTCTGCACATGTCTCTTTCTGATTCCCGTGCTTAGTTTCAAAACATCTTCATTTATCATTTATTCCTACTTTGAGTTTCTACAGCCTGGCAGTTTTGTAATTTTTATATACTCTTAGGGCTTCATTGCCTAGCTCCCTCTGTTTCCGTTATGGCAACTGATTACTGTGGGTAAGAGAACTTAGTATCCTGACTGGTAAGTTATCCATTAACTGGGGTCTGAATTCCTTTTAGGTCTCATATCTGAATTAGAGCTTGGGTGTTAAGTTTGTCTATTAACCCCTTTTTGCCTCCTACGTCAGTAAGCCATCTGTGTCCCCTATCCTCCTGAATACTAAGGACAGGATGGGGCGTCAGGACTTCCGGAAGCTGGCCTAGAGTTAGTTTAGAGGCTTCCTCAATCATGAGGGCAGTGGCTGCCACCACTCTCAGGCTTGCAGGCCAGCCCTTAGCTACATTATCAAGCTGCTTGGAGAAGTAAGCAAAAGGGCAGAGATCAGAGCATAAAGATTGGGGGAGCACAGCTAAGGCAAATTGTTTCTTTTCATCTACAGAGGGGCTGAATGTTTCTTCCAAATCTGGAATACCAAGAGCAGGGGCAGAGGTAGGATTTTCTTTAAGTTTTTTCAAGGCCTGCTCCTGTTCACCTCCCCCCAACCCATTCCAGGCTTTCTGAGTCAGGGCCAGTTGTGGCATCATATAGAGGTTTAGCAATTACCCCAAAGGATGGCATCCATATACGGCAAAAGCCAGCCATCCCCCCAAAAGTGCGATGCTGCCTTTCTGTAGAGTGAGGTGGAAAAGAGATTATAGACTGCTTTTGGTCAGGGGTTAGAGAGTGGGAGTTGGGAGTCAATCTATGTGCAAGGGAAGTTACAGACTGGGATATAAGATGGACCTTTTTTGTTGAGACCTTATAACCTCGTTCACCTAAGAAATTTAGGGTATGTATAACAAATCAGTGAGACATGAGGATCACGAGGATCGTGATGGACTGTAAATGAGGGTATCATCCACATGTTGAACAATATACCTGTCTTTTAAGGATAGGTCTGGGAGGTCTTTGCTGAGGGCATTCCCAAACAGAAGAGGGAAACCTCTAAACCCCTGGGGAAGCACTGTGCAAGTGAATTGCTGAGGTAGTGGATGAAAAGAGAAGATCCATTCAAATGCAAAACCCCCCAGCACTCTTCCTTCAGGGGAATACCAAAAAAGGCATCTTTAAGGTCAATTGCAGAGAACCAGCAAGAATTCCCTGGGATCTGGGTTATAGTATGTGGATTAGGGACAATAGGGTGAAGGGGGACCACATTCCCATACACAGCCCTGAGATCCTGTACCATCCTCCAAGACTTGTGGGGCTTCTGGACCAGAAGCACCAGGGAATTGCAAGTAGTCCAGAGAAGCAAGAGCCCAGGAGCCAGGAATTTCTCAATGAGAGGCTGCAGTCCCTCCCTAGCAGCCTATGTAAGGGGATAGTGTTTTCTATTTGGAAAAGGGGTGGATGGTTTGAGCTGGATCATGACCAGTCCTACTCGTTTTGCCCGCTCAGGGACCCCTACGTGCCAGACACCAATGTCAATTTGTTCCCACATTTCTGAAGGGATATTATCTGGTCTGATTCAGGGAGTGTGGGAAAAAGGAGTATTCATGTGAACTGGGACCCGCGCTTTCCCGTAATATCTTGCCCCAGTAAGGGACAGGGTGAGGAGCTTAGAACCAGGAAGGAATGGGGAAACACATGATCCTCATGCACACATACTAAAGGCAATGTCTGCCTGCATTTAAGGGGCAACCTGCTGCTTTGATTGAATAGTAGGACCTGAAAGAGAGAGTAAGACTGAGAAGGTCGCCACTGTGTCTATTGAGAAATTTATCGACTTACATCCCATGTCCAGCATGACCCTGGGTCTAGCCATAAAGATGTCAATAGCAGGGGTCTGGCCAGTCCCCGGGCCCCCTCATTCTGTGTCCACAGGGGACCGGACTGCAGGGAACTGGGTTTTTTCTCAACCACCCCTCTGGGAGCAATCTCAAGACCAGTGGCCCTGACTGTGGCACCAGGGACAAGTAGTTGTGGGAAGAAGCCTCCCCTTTCGAGAAGCACTCCCCACTCGAGGGACCTGGCTTTCCACAGTTGAAGCGGTCACCCTGACCTTGACGGCCTGGAGATCTGGTTGCTGACCTCATGGCCCTGGTTATCAGAGAGGCTTGCTCTATTGAGCAGGAGCAGTCCTTCTCTTCTTCCTCTGTGGCTATCACCAGGTCCCTATTAGTAAAAATCTTAAAAGCAGCATCAAAGAGCTGGGAGGGTGGGGTTTGGGGACCCAGTTCTAACTTCTGGAGTTTTCTGCTAATGTCAGGAGCAGATTGACTCATAAAATGCATATTGAGGACAGTAATTTCTACTTCCTTTTCTGGGTCCAGAGTACTGTATTTTTTCATAGAGTCCACAAGGCGACTCATGAAAAGAGCAGGATTTTCCTCAGGGTCCTGTGTGATCTCTTTTACTTTCTCATAATTAGCCTGTTTCTCGAACCCCCCTCTTATACCCTCAAACGAGACAAGTGATCATGTGGTCTCTACTAGCCCTGTCCTCCGTATCATGATATCCCTATCATCTTGGGTCCTCAGATGGAACTGCTGTTGTCCCAGGAACCCCCACCCAACTCCCAGCCTGTGCCTGTTCATCGCCTGCTTGTATAGCCAGATCCACAATCTGCTTTTTCTCATCAGGGGTACAACACCTACCAAGGATAACTTGAAAATCAGTCCAAGAAATTTCAAACTGCATTGTCCCGGACCTAAAGCCATCTAGAAACCTTGTGGGACTCCCCCCAGTAACGCCCCCATTTTACTTTAATCTGAGACATATCGCTCATGGAGAAAGGAGCATACACCCAAGCTGTACCATCTCCCATGGGAACTTCCCATAATGGAAACAGGGGAACAGTGGAAGGCACTTGTAGCAACCTGGGTGAAGCGGGTGGGGGAGGGGATGTGGGGGTTGGTGGTATAGCTACAGCTATCTGCAGAGGTTTGGGTGAGCCTTTGCAGCGCCAGATGAGAGGATTGAGTACCAAGGTAGCTGGTGGATTGGGGGTGGTAGAGAGCTAAGGGGCTGAAGGGAGGGGTATAGTCACCTGTGGAGGGTCATGTGGAGCCAGAGGAGCCAAAGGGGTGGCCTGGTCCTTAGGTGGAGTGAGTGGGTGGGGCAGGCAACGAGGGGGCTGGGAAAGTGGGAACAAGGAAAGCAGGTGGGAGCTGTTGCTGCCTGCAGGAAATAAGAGAATAGGGATCATACTTTACAGGAGGAAGAAAATAAGGAGAAGTGTACTGAAGTCCCCTCCAAGAGTAGCAGGGGTTTGGATCAGCTCATGAGCTTGGGAGGGAAGGATATAGTGGAGGGGGTGGGGAAGAGGGAGTGTAGGGGAAAATAGCTGGGAAATGGGGGGGGGGAATGAGGTGGCAAAGCCTGAGGGGATGGAGTCCCAGAGGAGAAGGGCATGCCAGAAAGGTTAGCTGGTCACCTCGGACTTGTGGTGGTTTCCTACCAGCAGGAGGATATGGAACAAGAAATCATTTCATTCCTGAGCCTCCTGTGAGCAAGGTGTTTTAGGGTTATGGAAAGCCTCCTGTGAGGAAGGAGGCTTTTGAGGGTTATCCAGAGCCTCCTTAGGTTCAGTTGCTTTTGCTGGGCATGTTCTATTTTGTTCCTTTCTTTCTGAGTTCTGGCTTAAAGACATAAAGGTCAATATGTATGGGATCCTGTGCATTTCCCTTCATGCCTGCAAAATTTGTCCAATTGCAAAATAGTATTATAGTTAAGAGTACCATGTACAAGCCAGTTCTCTTGGGATCCTCACAGATACTGTGGCCAAACAGTGTTACAATAATAGATCATGCACCTCTTTCTCAAGTTTTTAAATTCTAATTTATTCCTATCTCTTAGGACATACACCAGAGGAGAATTTTTCAGAAGGCTTACTCTCTGCCCCATGGGCCTAAGGCTGTTTATACCTTTACCCAGATAAATCTTCTGGTCTGAAAGTGGTTCAGATGTTAGGCCAAGCTTTTGGCAAGGGAGGGTGACTTTGCTACCTGTCCCATGGAAAAGCTGAGTACTGGTGACGGTTAGGTGGGAGAGTGAGCGAGCGAGCGAGCGAGCGAGAGAGAGAGCGAGCGAGAGAGAGAGAGAGAGAGAGAGAGAGAGAGAGAGAGAGAGCGAGAGAGAGAGAGAGAGAGAGAGAGAGAGCGAGAGAGAGAGAGAGAGAGAGAGAGAGAGAGAGAGAGAGAGAGAGAGAGAGCGCGCGTGAGAGCGAGAGAGATTATGCAAAATGCCTTCTTACCTTCAGGTGCTGCATGGGGAGAGGAGAGGAAGACCCTGTACCCTGCAATGTTGGGGTGCCAAAAATGTCATGGAGAAAGCACATGGGTCCTTGGGTTTCCTCTGTAAAGAATTACACTCGTCTTAGTTTATTATTCAAGTGTTGCTGGGAATCTTTCATTGTCACACTTCCTGGAGATATTCTCCCAATTTCAGGTAATAATAAATAGGAATTTCTAATATGGCATTCCCTGAACTTGTAGGACTCATCACTTATGTCATAGCAAAAAGAAAGCTTTGGGAACATCAGATTATTGAATAGAAATCAGAAACCTTTTGTAATCCCAGGACTACTAAGCTGGTGATTCTGAAAATGTTTATATGCTTGTTCTGATGATTCAACAGAAGGACTTTCAAGTATTTCTGTGCTCAAGAGATATTTTGTAAAATATGGTCTGTTCACTGTGAGTGTATGTTTTAATTGGTAAATTGTTGATGGATGGAAATTATGCATTCCTCAATATGTGTCTAACTGGCTAATTATACTCATTTTATGATAATATTTAGAAATTGTTGCATGTTATTCACAGAGATTTTCATTCCTGAAGACTGTGTTTTAAGCCAGTTTGAATTTTATTGTCTTTTCTTCTCCCTTGTGTATACTGTTCTATTTAACCAGTGCAAGATGGTCTTGATTTCCTAATACAATATTAAGTCTGGATCAAATGATATAAAGTATATCCTTGGTAAATTCTTGCCATGACACGTGTAAATTAATTCTAGAAGTATTCTAATAAGGGTTTCATGGGCAGCTTACATCGAGCCTCAAGGTGATGTGCTTTTACTTATGTGAGGGGGGGGGGAGCGGTGTGTTTTTCTCATATGTTATGAAGGGTTTATCCTGTTTTTTGTTACCATGTGAATTGAGTGATGGTAACCCCTCCAATAGCCTAAAGCCTGTTGACTTTGCAGGGTTGAAAAAGTCAAAAGACTGATAGACATCCTGAACAAGATATAGGAGGGACTTTAGGAAAAGTCATACATCCTCGGGCTTGTTGAGTTTGTGGGATTCAAAAGACCCGAGAGGGCACCTGGCTAAAAGACATCCCAAACAAGACGATCCAAAGAGCCGCAGGTTAGATAAAAATAAGAATTTATCTGGCGTACCTGACAATAGTCCATTATGGGCTAGATGAGGTCATTGGAACAATGTAGCAAAATATAAGGGCAAAGATAGGAAAACTAGGATTAAGCATTGTTGCCTAGTGTGGGCAGGGGCCCCACTAAGAGGGGATGCTGTACTCTGGCTAAAGTACAGCTCCTCAGAAGGTTGGGTATGTCAGCTCTTGAACTTCTATGTGAATGGTAAAGAACCTAGGGAGGAAGAAAAAATGTATTTATGCTGCCCTTTGGTTGCCAGAAGCAGGGCAGTTTTTAGCATAAGAAAAAACCTATATGAAAGTTAACTATTTTTCTATTTTGTTACTTAACTTTGGAAACATCATCGTCCTGTTTCTTTAATGTAATGTGAGGGATACCTGCATCCTGTTTTTGTTATTCAACTTCAGGAACACCTGCATTTTGTTTTTGTTTTCTTTTGTTGTTATAGAACTTCCCTCCCCTCTCCTCTGATTCCGTTAGATCTTGTGTGTAGATTGGACATCTGGACAACCAGCCAATGGGAGTCAGATGGTGGTGGGAAATATAGCATCTATCTCTGAACAACCTGCTCCTCAATAAACACAATTACCACTTATTCACTCACCATCTGTTTACATGGAAGTTGCCTGTCCAGCTAATATGGCCTTCATAAAACTGCCAAGACATGTTAACTCTGCCTTTCAGGAACATATAATCCAAGTATGAAATGGTAGAGATGAACACCAGCAATGAAAAGAGAACTCTTTAATGACCTCAGCATTGTATAACTGTATCAAGGAGAAAGAACCCGGAGGAAATGACTTCCAGCTGGGAGAATGTATCAGGGAGGCGTCCTAAAGGAAGGTCAAGGTTTGCAGAGGGAGAGAGGAGATCCCTGACATTACAGGGGGAGAGCTGCATGTGCAGGTGGGAGAGTGTGACAGTACAAAGGGCACTTGGGAAAGGCAAGTCAGGCAGGGGGATTGCACTCTTAGGTTTGCAGAGTGGCATCCTGGGGAGGAAGGTGGGAAATCCCTGTTGGGGGTCAGTCTGTGCAAGGCACATAATCTGTGTTTCATTTCCCTAGAGAACAGAGCTGCACTGTCACCTTGTCAGCAAAGCACTGGCTAGAACCTTACTAGGCACAGAAGCCTTTCTGGAATAAGGACAGAAGCAGTCACTGTCAGTATTCTGAGAATTCCTACAGAATTACCAGAAAGTCTCCATATGAGGAAATGTTCCCCTGTCCCTAAAGGGCTGTGTTATTTTCAATTCTAGAAATTCAAACTATCATACATTTCTGAAAAGTTTCACGAAATCAGTGGTGAGTGAACTCATTGAGAAGGAAAGCAATGATCACTAAGAACCCACATGAGTTCTCCAAAGATATCACATCCAAAAAATCCAAGATCGTCACTTTTACATTCACATAATTACCATTTTTCTCCTTCTTTTATACGTTCATTTACACCATCAGATTCATACTCCCAAATCCACTGATGTTAATGTCCTCATGTCAACAACCCGCTTACTACTCCACCCCTTAACTTCATTAGTTCCACTAACTTTGTACCTTAAGATCTAGGAATATCATATTATCTGAAAATTCTAGATTAACAGAGATAAAACAACAGCAACAACAACAACAAAAACCCTTAAATATCTTTTGTCTCAAGCCTCACATTTCCTAATAATCTTTCATTCTATCGCTTTAACTCACTTTTTCTAACTAGATGCCAAAGTGGCAGGGCAAGAAAGGGAGATGCTACTGAAAGCCTGGAGTGTCATGCAATGTAGAAACCATAGAATCTCAGATTTGGAAAGGCTCTTAGAGGTCATTTGTTTTTGTTTTGTTGTTGTTGTTGGTGGTGGTGGTGGTTTTTTGTTTTGTTCTGTTTTGTTTTGTTTTTGCTAGGGCAATGAGGGTTAAGTGACTTGTCCAGGGTCACACAGCTAGTAAGTGTCAAGTGTCTGAGGCCGGATTTGAACTCAGGCCCTCCTGAATCCAGGGCTAGTAAGTGCTTTATCCAGTGCGCCACCTAGCTGCCCCCAAGGTCATTTGTTCTAAAGCCTGCATTGAACAGTTAACTTCGTAAGATTGCTTATGAAACTCACATCTCACACCCATTCCTTGTTAATTATGACACATAAACTAACACCCCACTTAACTTTGCGTATCTGTTTTTCTTGCTCACTATCCAGGTTACCAATAGACTGACCATAGAGTAGTTGGAATGGGGAAACAGCTATCCTTAAATCTAGATGACAGAGTTACTAAAATAAAAGTTTACCTCCTCAATACTTTCTGTTTCATGAGGTGCCAAAATTGATCTTTTCCTGATTCTTCTGAAATCCAAGGTGAAGAAAGAGGATGAATTTTAATAAAGAGTCTATATGAACAGTACAAATTGAATTGAATTATATAATAATTTTACTAAAGAACTTTATGGGATGTAAGTGCTCTATGTCTTACCATATAAGGAAACGTATCTGAAAACTGTCGATGGCTATGTGTACATGCATGTGGGCAAATAATTGAGGTGTTCTTTTATTTGGGGGCTTATTCATAGAAAATTTCTTTCTCGCCCAGAGTAAATTCTTAGATATTGACCCCAGAGTTGATGGCACTTGCAAACGTCCCAATCTGTTTGTGATGATTCAATCCTGCACACAACCACAGGAGTGTGTCTGCCTGCCCTTACTCTATGACTTGCCAGCAGACAGTAAGGTCATACTACTGAGATGTTGAAAGTCATTCCACTCCTATTCGCTGATATTTAAGATGAAGAAACTGAATGCCAAAGAAAAAGACGCTTGTCTATGGGCAAAGAGGTAAAAGTGGAAGACCAAGGATTTGAACTCGGCTCTTCTGCCTGCCCACACACAGAGAAAGAAATCTAGGTGAAAATCTTTGGACAGCACTCTAAAAAAGGACTCTAAGGAAAAGAGAAAAGAAGAAAAGCTGGTGGCTCAACAATTAAAACCAAAACAGGGAAAACCATTTTATTTACTGCATTTGCAGTTATCCATCCACAAGACAGGGCTTACCCGGAAGAGCTGTAAGAGGCTAAGCGTTTCCTCAGTTCTGATCGTGGTAAAAGTCCACTTTCATCGCCATCTTTACCAAGAAATAAGAGGAATTCAGTGAGGAAAACTCTGAAAATTACCCCATTGATTATCAAAGGATAACAGCCACTTGTAATTCAGTCATCTAATTAGTAGCATGTATGGTGTAGTATCAAGAGCACTGTCATAGGAAACTCAGAATCTCTACTCCATGCCTAGCTAGCTGTGTAATTAATCTCTCTGTGCCTCATTCATTGCACTTACAAAGGACAGAGGGTTCCAACAAGAAGCCCTCCAAAGTTCCTTCTACTACCACCACTCTGTGACCACTTGTAAGGATCTCAGAAGACAAAACACGGCGTCACCCATAAAAGTAATTCATTCAACCCTCCCCCAACTTAACAAGGTCCTGTTGGTGGTATTTTTCATAACCAACACAAAACAAGACTAAGCCAATGAGCTCATTCTAATTACATCATTCCTTAGGCACATACCTGTTTTGGCTACACACAATCCACATCAATGGCAATTCAAAATTCCCTCACCCAACCCTGATGCCTCTGAAAACTTCCTTCTTCCCCCTTAAGCTCTTCTTGAGGAACCCGTGTATTCCTGAATGTCCCATCAGTTGAGTCAAGGATCATTCAGTCTCACCTGAAGTGGAGGATGTTTGTGATAAGAATAAGACATTCAGTGCTGGCTCTTTTCTGATCATCTCCAGTAATGACTTTTCCTCATTTCCTTCGTTTTCTCTCATTTCTTCTTGACTGTTTTCTTCTTTTGTTACCTGAAAATTTTAAAAATCTGTTTGTTCCTTCCTTTTCTAATTACTTCTTTTTTATTACTAACATTCACAAATTAGATGTTTGAGTCTGAAATGTACCACCTATCTCTCTTCCTCTATAAGTACAATTACAACATAATCAGTCACAATCTGATTACATGGAAGTTTCCTGTCCAACTCATATGGCCTTCAAAAAACAACAAAGATATGTTAACACTAAAAGGGTGTGAAAATACAAAGGGCACTTGGGAAAGGCAAATAAGGCAGGGGGATTGCACCATCAGCTTTGCAGAGTGCCATCCTGGAAATCCCTGTTGGGGGTCAATCTGTTCAAGGGCCAGAATCTGTGTTTCACCTCACTAGGAAAAAGGGGCACTTTGTCACTTGGTGTGCAAAGGAATGCCTATACCATTGGTAGTCACAGAAGCCTTTCTGTTGTGACAGAACCAATCATAGTCAATATTCTGAGACTTCTTGCAGAATTACCAGAAAGTCTGGATATGAGGAAATGTTCCCATTTCCCTAAAGGGCCATGGTTTTTTCAACTCTAGAAATTCAAACCATCATAAATTTCTGAACAGATTAATGAAATCTTTGGTTAGTGAACTCATTGAGAAGGAAAGCAGTGATCACTAAGAACCCACATGAGCTCTCCAAAGACTTCACATCCAAAAATCCAACATCATCCTTCCGGGGTTCACAGACGTACCTTTTTTGTCCTTCCTTTCTCCTTTCATTGATATCGTCAGATTCATAGTCTCAATTTCCACAGCTGTTAATGGTCTAGTTTCAATGCTCTTATTACTCTACCCCTTGACTTCATTAGGTCCACTAACTTTTGACTGTAAAACCTAGGAATATCATATAAACTGGACCTTCTAGACTACAAGAGCTTAAAAAAAAAACACAACAAACCATCTTTTGGCTCAAGCCACACATTTCACAGGACTCTTTCATTCTGTAAGTTTAAATCATTTTTTTCTGTTTCTGACTGGAAGACAAGTGCCAGGTAAAGTGAGGGATATCTTACTAATAGCCTGGAATGCCCTGCAGTGCAGAAACCATAGAACCTCAGACCTGGAAAGGCTCTTGGAGGTCATTTGTTCCAAGGCCTGCATTGAACACATAACTTTGTAAGACTGCTTATCAAACTCACATCTCACTCCCATTCCTTGGTAATTATTATGCGTAAACTAACCCACCACAGAACTTTGGGTTTGTGTTTTCCTTGCTCACAATCCAGGTTACAAAGAGAAAGACCATAGAGTCGTTAGAATGGGGAAACAGGTATACTTCAATCTCCATGACAAATTCACTAAAATAAAAGGTTACCTTGCCATTATTGTCTGCCTCATCAGGTGCCATATTTCTTCTTTTTCTGAGTCTTCGGAAAGTCAAGGTGAAGAAAGTGGACCTGTTTTAATAAGCAATTAAAGATGCCCAGTAATAATTGAGTCACATCATATAATAATTGTACTAACAAACTTTATGTGATATAAGTGCTCTATGTCTACACAATATAAGGAAAATTAGTTGAAAACTGTATGTGTCTGTGTGTGCATGCATATGGGCAAAAGTTTGAAGTGTATTTTTTATTTTAGGGGTTATTTATAGAAAATTTATTTCTTCCCCTTAGATACTGACACCACAGTTGCATGGCACTTAAAAAGTCCTGATCAGTTTTGGATGATTCAGTCCTGCACACAACCAAAGGAGTATGTCTGCCTGCCCTTGCTCTATGACTTGCCAGCAGAGAGTAAGGCCATACTTTCAGAACCTGCATGTCATTCTAGTTCTATTCCCTGACCTTTCTGATGAGGAAAATGAGTCCAGAAGATAAAGGCTCTTGCCTTTGGGCAAACAGGTAAAAGTGGAAGTGCAAGGATTGGAAGCCAGGTCCCCTGCCTGCCCACATTCAGACGTCTAGGTGAAAATCTTTGGACAGCACTCTAAGAAAGAATTCAGAGGCAAAGACAAGATGGCAGAGAGAAGCCAGGAAGTTGCCTGAGTCCTCCTGAGTTTCCCTCCAAAATCACATTAAAACAAGCCTATACACTGATTGTGGAGCAAAAGAACCTACAAAAAGAAAGAGAGACACAATGTTCCAACTTGAGATAATTTATGAGACTTCAGAAAAAGGGAAAGTGTTGGGCAGTACAGCTCTGAATAAGGTTGAAGGTGTCTAGCTAAGTCAGGAGGCTCTTGGCCACAGCACAGATCAGCAGCTGAGGCCCCTTGGCCCTGGCTCAGCAGACTGGAGGTGCAGCATGCCAGGTGTGAGACCCACCAACCCTGGCTTGAGAGAGAAAAGTGCCTGCTAGAGAACTACCCGCAGAAGATGTGGGACTAGGCCAAGCCATCCTAGCATATGGAGCAAGCCCAGGCAGGTGAGGAATGCACAAGCCACAGAGATCTCACAGCAGTAAGCCAGTGATCAGGCCCCTAGCCCCTGCACCTGAAGCATACATTGTTGACCCCTGTTCCCCCGGAGCTGACCTCAAATTTAAAAGTCAAAAAAATAGGCTAAAGTAGCAGTAAGAAACAGAAAAGAACACAGAGCATGGATAGTTTCTCTGGCAATAGGGAAGACCAAAACACAAACTCAGACTAGGACAATACTGTCCATTTGCCTACACGTGAAACCTCCATGGGGAAGATGAAACGCTGGTCTCAAGACCGCTTCTGGAGGACCTCAAAAAGGATTTTAAAAATCAAATAAGAAGAGTAGAAGAAAAATGGGCAAAGAAAAGAGAAAAATTAGTTACCCCAAAGAAATAGGAAAAAAGCGTCAACAGCTTGGGAAAGCAAAAACAAAAAGTGACTGAAGCAAACCATTCCTTAAAAAATACAATTGGTCAAATGGGAGGGAAAAAAAGGCCAAATGGAAAAGGATGTACAAAAGTTTACTGAAGAATATAATGACTTAAAAACTAGAATTGGGCAAATGGAAGTCAATGATTCCATGAAATACGTGCAAACAGAATCAAAGGAATGAAAAAAATAGAAAGGACTCAAAGATAACAAGAAAAGGAAAGAGATCATTTTTAAATAATTAAAACCAAGCAAACCATTTTATTCTGTTCTTTCATGTTCTTCATCTACAACACAGGACTTACCGGGAAAAGAAGCTTCCAAAAGAGGTCGAAGATCGATTCACTGGGGATCCTCCCAAAGGTGCTTTTGTCTCCTCATCTTTATCAAGAAATAAGAAGAATTCAGTGAGAAAAATGGTGAAAATTAGCCCGCTGATCAGCAAAGCATAACAGGAACCTGGACATCAGTCATATAATTAGTAGCATGTGTGGTCCAGCATCAAAAGCACTATATTAGGAGCCTCTGAGTCTCTACTCCATTGCTAGACAGCTGTGTCATTAATCTCTCTGTGCCTCATTCATTGCTCTGACAAATGACAGCAGGTTCCAACAAGATGACCTCCAAAATCATACTAGTACTAACGCTCTGGGACCACTTGTAAGGATTTCAGAAGACAAAACACAGATTCACCCATAAAAGTAATTCATTCAGCCCTCCTCCAACTTTTGGTTTTTATTTTTCAAAACCAAGACAAAACAAGGCCAAGGACATGGGGTAATGATATTTAGATCATCCCTCATGCTCATACCTGTTTTGGCTAGACACAATCCACATCAATGGCAATTCAAAATTTATTCTGTCACCAACCCAGATGTCTCTGAATTCTCTCTTCCTCACCCTTAAGCTCTTCTTGAGGAACCTATGAATTCCTGAATCTCCCATCAGTGGAGTCCAAGATCATTCAGTCTTACCTAAACTGCAGGGTGCTTGTGTTGCTAAGCTTGTTGACGCTGAATCTTCCTCCTCTGTGTGCTTCTGAAGGCTGGACTTTTCCTCTCTTCTTTCATTTTCTCGAATTGCTTTTTTATTTTGTTCTTCCCCTTTTGTTACCTGAACATTTGCAAAAGCAGTTTGTTCCTTCCTGTTCCAATGATTTCTATTTCTTTTTTACTACTAATATTCCCAAATTAGATGTTTGATTCTGAAATATACTGCCTATCTCTGAATTACCTGCTCCTTAATAAATACAATTACAACATATTCAGTCACAATCTGTTGCCATGGAAGTTGCCTGAGCAGCTAATAAGGCCTTCCTAAAACTGCCAAGATATGTTAACTCTGCCTTTCAGGAATATATAATCCAATAATGAAATGGAAGAGATGAACACCAACAATCAAAAGAAAACTCTTTAATGACCTCAGCATTGTATAACTGAACCAAAGGGAAAGAGCCAGGAGGAAATGACTTCCAGCTGGGACAATGTATCAGGGAGGCTTCCTGAAGGAAGGTCAAGTTTGCAGAGGTTGAGAGGAGATCCCTGACATTACAGGGGGAGAGCTGCATGTGGAGGTGGGAGAGTGTGACAGTACAAGGGGCACTTGGGACAGGCAAGTAAGGCAGGGGGATTGCACCATCAGCTTTGCTGAGTGGCATCCCGGGGAGGAAGGTGGGAAATCCCTTTTGGGGGTCTGTGTGTTCAAGGCCCAGAATCTGTGTTACATCTCACGAGAAAACAGGGGCACATTGTCACTTTGTGAGCAAAGGACTGCCTATACCATTAGTAGTCACAGAAGCCTTGCTGGTATTACGACAGAGCAAATCACAGTCAATATTCTGAGACTTTTTGCAGAATTACCAGAAAGTCTGGATATGAGGAAATGTTCCCATTTCCCTAAAGGGCCACGCTTTTTTCAACTCTAGAAATTCTAGAAACCATCATAAATTTCTGAACAGATTAATGAAATCTTTGGTTAGTGAACTCATTGAGAAGGAAAGCAGTGATCACTAAGAATCCACATGAGCTCTCCAAAGGGATCACATCCCCAAAATCCAACATCATCCCTCCTAGGTTCACATAATTAACTTTTTTTCTTTTTCCTTTACACTTTCATTTATGCCATCAGATTCATAGTCCCAATTTCCACAGTTGTTAATAGTCTAGTTTCAATGTTCTTACTCGTCTACCCCTTAACTTCATTAGGTCCACAAACTTTGTACTGTAAAATCTAGGAATATCATATAATCTGGACCTTCTAGACTACAAGAGCTTAAAAAAAAAAACAAAACCTTAACACTATTTTGACTCAAGCCTCACATTTCACAGGACTCTTTCATTCTGTGGGTTTAAATCATTTTTTTCTGTTTCTGACTGGAAGACAAGTGCCAGGTCAAGTAAGGGAGATCCCACTAATAGCCGGGAATGTCCTACAATGCAGAAACCATAGAACCTCAGACCCGGAAAGGCTCTTCGAGGTCATTTGTTCCAAGGCCTGCATTGAACACATAACTTTGTAAGACTGCTTATCAAACTCACATCTCACACCCAATGCTTGGTAATTATTATGCGTAAACTAACCCTCCACAGAACTTTGTGCTTCTGTGTTCCTTGTTCACAATCCAGGTTACAAAGAGAATGACCATAGAGTCGTTAAAATGGGGAAACAGGTATACTTCAATCTCCATGAAAATTCACTAAAATGAAAGGTTACCTTCCCATTATTTTCTCCCTCATTTGGTGCCACATTTGATCTTTTTCTGAGTCTTCCAAAAACCAAGGTGAATAAAGAGGACCTGTTTTAATAAACAATTAAAGATGCACAGTAATAATTGAGTCACATTATATAATAATTGTACTAATGAACTTTATGTGATATAAGTGCTCTATGTCTAAACAATACGAGGAAATGGAGATGAAAACTCTATGTGTCTGTGTGTGCATACAAATGAGCACATGATTGAGGTGTTATTTTTTATTTTAGGGGTTATTAAGAGAAAATTTCATTCTCCCCCATAGTAAATTCTTAGACATTGAAACAAGGTTTGGAGGGCACTTAAAAAGTCCTCATCAGTTTTGGATGATTCAGTCCTGCACACAACCAAAGGAGCATATCTGCTTGCCCTTGCTCTATGACTTGCCAGCAGAGAGTAAGGCCATACTTTCAGAAACTGCATGTCATTCTAGTTCTATTCCCTGATATTTGAGATCAGGAAAATGAGTCCAGAAGATAAAGGCTATTGCCTTTGAGGAAAGAGGTAAAAGTGGAAGTGCAAGGATTGGAAGCCAGGTTCTCTGCCTGCCCACATTCAGACATCTAGGTGAAAATCTTTGGACAGCACTCTAAGAAAGAACTCGGAGGCAAAGACAAGATGGCAGAGAGAAGCCAGGAAGTTGCCTGAGCCCTCCTGAAGTTCCCTAATGTTCCACAAGAACATTAAATCAAGCCTATACACAGATTATGGAGCTACAGAACCCACAGAAAGATGGAGAGACACAGTGTTCCAACTTGAGATACCTTAGAAGACTTCAGGAAAAGTCCAAGTGTTATGCAGTGCAATTCAGAACAGCATAGAGGGTGTCTAGGAAAGTCAGGAAGAGGCTCTTGGCCACAGCACAGATCAGCAGCTGAGGCCCCTTGGCCCTGGCTCAGCAGGCTGGAGGTACACCAGGCCAGTTTTGAGACCCACCAGCCACGGCTTGAGAAGGCAAAGTGCCAGGCAGAGAACCACCCATAGAGGACGTGGGACTAGGCCAAGCCATCCTAGCATATGGAGCAAGCCCAGGCAGGTGAGGAATCCACAAGCCACAGAGACCTGAGAGCAGAAAGCCAGTGACCAGGCCCCTAGCCCTTGCACCAGAAGCTAACCTTGTTGACACCTGTTCCCTTGGAGTCGATCTCAACGTTAAAAGTCAAAAAAATAGGCTAGAAGACCAGTAAGAAACAGAAAAGGACACATAACATGGAGAGATTCTATGGCAATAGGGAAGACCAAAACACAAATTCAGACTCAGACAATAGTGTCAAATTGCTTACATGTGTAGCCTCCAGGGGGTAGATGAACTGGTGTTCTCAAGAACAAAGAGCCTTCCTGGAAGACCTCAAAAAGGATTTTAAAAATCAAATAAGATGAGTACAAGAAAAATGGGTAAAGAAGGGAGAAAAATTAGTTATCCCAAAGAAATATGAAAAAAGAGTCAACATCTTGGAAAAGGAAGCACAAAAATTGACTGAAGCAAACCATTCCTTAAAAATACAATTCATCAAATGGGAGAAAAAATGGACAAATGGAAAAGGATATACAAAAGCATACTGAAGAAAATAATGACTTAAAAATTAGAATTTGGCAGATGGAAGTTAATGATTCCATGAGATACCAGCAATCAGTCAAACAGAATCAAAAGAACGAAAAACACAGAAAGGACCCAAAGACAAAGAGGAAAGGAAAAAGATCATAGTTAAACAGTTAAATCCAAGCCAGGCCAAACCATTTTATTCTGATCTGTCTTTGTTATTCCTTTCCAACACAGAACTTACCGGGAAAAGAAGCTTCCAAAAGAGGTTGAAGGCTGGTTCACTGGTGATTCCCACGAAGGTTCATTTTGTTCCCCAACTTTATCAAGAAATAAGAAGAATTCAGTGAGAAAAATGGTGAAAATTAGCCCGCTGATCAGCAAAGCAAAACAGGAACCTGGACATCAGTCATATAATTAGTAGCATGTGTGGTCCAGCATCAAAAGCACTATATTAGGAGCCTCTGAGTCTCTACTCCATTGCTAGACAGCTGTGTCATTAATCTCTCTGTGCCTCATTCATTGCTCTGACAAATGACAGCAGGTTCCAACAAGATGACCTCCAAAATCATACTAGCACTAACGCTCTGGGACCACTTGTAAGGATTTCAGAAGACAAAACACAGATTCACCCATAAAAGTAATTCATTCAGCCCTCCTCCAACTTTTGGTTTTTATTTTTCAAAACCAAGACAAAACAAGGCCAAGGACATGGGGTAATGATATTTAGATCATCCCTCATGCTCATACCTGTTTTGGCTAGACACAATCCACATCAATGGCAATTCAAAATTTATTCTGTCACCAACCCAGATGTCTCTGAATTCTCTCTTCCTCACCCTTAAGCTCTTCTTGAGGAACCTATGAATTCCTGAATCTCCCATCAGTGGAGTCCAGGATCATTCAGTCTTACCTAAACTGCAGGGTGCTTGTGTTGCTAAGCTTGTTGATGCTGAATCTTCCTTCTCTGTGTGCTTCTGAAGGCTGGACTTTTCCTCTCTTCCTTCATTTTCTCGAATTGCTTTTTTATTTTGTTCTTCCCCTTTTGTTACCTGAACATTTGCAAAAGCAGTTTGTTCCTTCCTGTTTTAATGACTTCTACTTCTTTTTTACTACTAACATTCACAAATTACATGTTTGATTCTGAAATATACTGCCTATCTCTGAATTACCTGCTCCTTAATAAATACTCAGTCACAATCTGTTGCCATGGAAGTTGCCTGAGCAGCTAATAAGGCCTTCCTAAAACTGCCACGATATGTTAACTCTGCCTTTCAGGAATATATAATCCAATAATGGAATGGAAGAGATGAACACCAACAATCAAAAGAAAACTCTTTAATGACCTCAGCATTGTATAACTGAACCAAAGGGAAAGAGCCAGGAGGAAATGACTTCCAGCTGGGACAATGTATCAGGGAGGTTTCCTGAAGGAAGGTCAAGTTTGCAGAGGGTGAGAGGAGATCCTGACATTACAGGGGGAGAGCTGCATGTGGAGGTGGGAGAGTGTGACAGTACAAGGGTCACCTGGGAATGGCAGGTAAGGCAGGGGGATTTCTCTATTAGGTTTGCAGAGTGGCACCCTGGGGAGGAAGGCTGGAAATCCCTTTTGGGGGCCAGTGTGTTCAAGGCCCAGAATCTGTGATTCATCTCACTAGAAAAAGGGGCACATTGTCACTTTGTGAGCAAAGGACTGTCAATATCCTTCGTAGTCACAGAAGACTTTCTGGTATTATGACAGAACCAATCACAGTCAGTATTCTCAGAATTCTTGCAGAATTACCAGAAAGTCTGGATATGAGGAAAATGTTCCCATTTCCCTAAAGGGCCATGCTTTTTTCAACTCTAGAAATTCAAACCATCATAAATTTCTCAACAGATTAATGAAGTCATTGGTGAGTGAACTCATTGAGAAGGAAAGCAATGGCCACTGAGAACCCACATGAGCTCTCCAAAGGGATCACATCCCCAAAATCCAACATCATCCCTCCTAGTTTCACATAATTGCCTTTTTTCTCCTTCCTTTATACTTTCATTTATACCATCAGATTCATAGTCCCAGTTTCCATAGTTGTTAATGTTCTAGTTACAGTGTTCTTACTACTTTACCCCTTGCCTTTATTATGAGAGAAAGACTGTATTTGGATTCTTCTCAGAGCCCTTAAGGTAGAGAGTGAGTCTTGTTTGAGGCCCTACAGCTTTATGGCCCCATACCTCCCAGTAGGGGGCTGCTCCCCACAAGAGGCTTTGAGCTGAGGCCCCTGGGCCTTAAGCCAAGCAGGACCTGAAGAAGGGCCTGGGTTTTGTGGGAGTTGGGCTGATCTGGGAGTTCACCTTGAGGCGAGAGAGGTGATCCTCAAGTGATTCTGAGCTCAAGCCCTGATTTGAGTTTTGTTTTGAAAGCTTATATTTACAGAAGCACTCTTAAGTGGGGAATGGGGATATTCTTGTTCAGGCAGAGGTTTGGGGCCTAAGGCCACAATCTGTTTGGTTGGTCAATGGAGCAAAGTGATTGGTCAAATCCAAAGACAGGTTTTTTTTTTTCTTGAAGAGTTATGTATATTAAATACACAGCATCGTTCTGAGGAGGAGGAGCCCACACTCTTGCCCAGAATAGGTCAAGGCCTGGTATTGTAGTTTGGAAAATCTGATTGGTCAACTTGGACCACCTGCCTAGCTTCTAGCACCGTGTTTGGACCATTTAGTACAATCTGATTGGTTGTTATTGTGATGCTGTCTGTTGACTGGGGGGTATGTACATGAGGGGTATTGAAATGCCTTCATGTGATTGGTCGGAGGGGACCCCTGCAGGGCTATAAGTAGAGGTGAGGGGGCCTCACTTCACTGCACTCTCAGGCATATTCAGAAGAGTGCCCATCTTTGCAAAGATGCATAAAGCCTTCACTCACCAACTGCTGACTGCTTGGAATTTTTGAACAGCAACCTGTTAGCAACACTAGGGCTGCCAACACTAGAGCTGCTGACACTGAAGCTGTGCAACACTATGAAAGGTTAGCTGGGTTTCTAACAATTTGGTGCATTGGCCGGGAACCTGAAGAGGAAGATTGGTCCAGTGGAGGTCAAGAGGGTCCAGCAGGAGCTTCCTGCTGATTTCTTTGGCTGAGCCCACGGGGGGATCTGCAGCCAGTTCGTCTCTGAGGGGATTCGAAGAAGCGGCAGCAGCATGTAGGTAATGCTCAAGGGGAAGCAAGGGAAGAAAAGGCAGCAGGAGAGAGAGAAGGAAAGAAGGGGACTGAACCGCGGCGATCAAACACTTTTGTGCACAGACCCAGGCAAGGAAAGGCAGACTACCTTAGTACTTCCCGGCCAACTGGGGTACATTCTGTGGGTACTGGAAATGAAAGTGCGTGAATGAGATGTGCCATAGGCATGAAGCGAGTGTGCAGCTCAGATTTGCAGTTCTTTTGTCTCTCGAGGGAGAGAGTCAGAGAAGAGGGAAGTGAAAGGTGGCGCTGCAGAGAGAGAGAAAGCCTGAAGCTCCAGGGGTGGGAAGTTTAGGAGGTTAGGGTAGGTCACAACCATTAGGACAAAAACTTGGCAGAATGGGGAATAAGTCCCAGAAGTAGGTAGGCATCTCGAGGCCCGGGAAAAAGCCCAACCCGGGAGGCGGCATTACTCCTGATAAGTCTTTTGGGTAGGATGCTGGGAGAGATGAGGGGGAAGAGGTATTTCCCCAGGGATAATGGTATCTCAGGCCCTGGGAATGAAGTGATCCCAGGAGGCAGCATTCCTTCTTTGGGTAGGATGCTGGAGAACCTGGAAACAAAATTGGAACCAAATTAGCATCTTGGGCCCTGGGGATGAGCTCAAGCCAGGAAGCAGCATTTCTTCTGACAGTCCATTAGGTAGGATGCTGGAGAGATGGTGGGGGAAGTTTTTGAGTATAACAAGAGGATCAAAAGGAACAAAAAAGGGATAAAAAGGAGATCTCACAGCTGTCGGTTTCTTTCTGTGTGTGTAGTTGTGTGTCTGTTGACTGTTGTCCTCATGTGTACAGTCTTTGGGAATCTGTAGTTGTAGCCTTTCCCACGCTCTGCCCAGGCTGGGAAGATGGGGGAGGGTAGAAATGGATTCAGAGTTTGAATCAGGTTTTGGAATGTAAATTCTATACTATGCATTCATAGTTTTAGATGAACATTGTAAAAGATGATAGATTTTTAAAAATTGTTTCAGGGAGGGGGCTAGAATCGAATCGTGACACACCGCATGTCCTAAAGTCCCAAAGTCCCTCTCTTTCCTCACGGCAATTTTGGCTGTGGAGGATGGAGGCATCCAGTGCCTAGGGATTTGGGACCACTTTTGACATCGTGTGGGGTAGAATGGTTTAAAATTGGGCATTACTGGTAATGTGTAAAAGTAGAGAAGAAAAAGAATTTTAAGTCCAAAGAACAGCTTTTGGCTTTCATTTAATTTGCATGAACAATGCCACTTGTCTCTGCTTTCCAGGGCTGCTGCCAAAGCAATACATGGGTTGAGATGCTCCTGGTCTGCTGAAGTCCTATGACTAAGAACTTCTACTCCAAACAAAGCTACTTGGAGTTACATAGAAACAGGGAAATGGAGAGTCTTCTTTCTCTCCTTTTCTCTCCCCCCTTCCCTTCCTGATTCTGACTGCAGCACTATCAGTGGGATGCGTCAAAGAGAATAAGTCCAGAGAATTTTATATGGTTGGCAAAAGCAAGTAGAAAGTTGTGCCCTGTTTATGCTGACAGGAGAAACAATTGGGCAACTTTAAAGAAAAAAGAGTGTATGGACACTTTAAGTGCTAAGCTTCCATTAAAAAGCCTGTGAGTCCCAGAAGTAGTTGAGTCTAGACCATGTTTTGTTTCCTCTCTAAGACACAGAGGAAAGCACTGGAAGAATTTTGGAGATAAAGGAGGAAAGTTGGTAAATTATAGTAAGGGAAATGCCACAGAAAAGAGATTTCCTAGACTCCCCTTAATGTGTAGACTCTCCAGAAAGGAAGTGGTGTAGGATTTGAAATTCCTACACAGGAAATGGCTTTACTGGAATTTATAAGGTTGCTTATTATAGAAGTAATTTGGGACTAAATGGGGAGATGGGAGGAATGATTATCTAGACTGAGACAGCAATGGCCAGCTTCAAAGGGAACATATGAGGGATAAGAGGGATCTTCTTGTGGCAGGAATAGAAGAGGCAGTCCCCAAGTCTCAAAATTTGGATAAAGCAAAAGCTTAATGTGAAGCAGGAAAGAGAGGAATCGCTATCCACCTTCTTAGAGAGACTTAGGGACCAGATGAGAAAATATTCGGGAATGAATCCTGAGAGAGCACTAGCTCAAGGAATGTTGAGGATAAATTTGCTCACCAAATCCTGGCCTGCTATCATGAAGAAATTGCAGAAAATAGAAGAGTGGAATGAGAGACCTCTAGAGGAGTTGTTAAAGGAGGCCCAGAAAGTACTTGTTAGGAGAGAGGAATAGAGACAGAAACAGAAGTTGAAAATAATGGTTTCAATAGTTGAGGAGCTTATGGAAGAGAGTTCTCCTGGAAGAAAAATCCAAAGTCAAAGGAGGGATAGAGGATACCCAAGAAGAAGCCCATGGGGGGCTAAATGTTATCAGTGTGGGAAACCAGGGCACTTCAGAAGGGAATGTCCTGAATTAAGGAGGGAAGAGAAAGCCATGCCCCTCATGATCTTCAATGAAGTCTAGGGATGTCAGGGGATTCTCAAGCCTGATAACCTACCCAGAACCCCTAGTAAATTTAAAAGGGGGGGGGCAGCTAGGTGCAGCAGTAGATAGAGCACTGGCCCTGGATTCAGGAGGACCTGAGTTCAAGTCTGGCCTCAGACACTTGAAACTTACTACCTGTGTGACCCTGGGCAAGTCACTTAACCCCAACTGCCTCACCAAAAAAAGCAAACCAAAACAAAAAACACAAAAGAAAAAAATTTAAAGGTGGGAACAGCGATGGAGGAAGTAACCTTTCTTGTGGATACTGGGGCTGTGAAGGCCTCCTTGCTAGTATTATCAATAGATAGATCGATCGATCGATCGACAGATAGATAGATAGATAGATAGATAGATAGATAGATAGATAGATAGATAGATAGATATGTAGAGATATAGATATAGAGATATATACCGGTTTTGAGGCACCCAATGTAAGACATGCGTGGACTCTAGCCAGGAAAGTTGAAGGGCCATAATATTGTCTAAACCATACCAATTGGGGCAATGAAGTAGTGTGATTGGGCCAGAGTTCTTGTGTTTGGACTTGCCACTCCCAGCTAATGAGAGCCAAACAGAGAGTATGGAAGTGGCATCACACAAATGGGACTTGGGTCCTAGGGTTCTATGAATGTTGGAGTTAAACAAATTGTTCTGGGAGAGCAGAGGCTCATGATTGTAGGTAGAAGAAAGAATAAGCCTTGTGGAAGTGTAGATACTGGACTGATCCCTCTAATAAAAGAAGAGGAGGTCCATTGGGCTCTTTGGATCTATTTTATTTGCCTTACATGGCTAGCCAGTGTGGGAATCATACAAGATTCTGTCAACAGACAGGACCAGCCTTAAAGGGACATTATTGGATTTGTGGAAAACTGCTTATACTCAGTTACCCCAGAACTGGGTAGGGATCTGTTACATTGGACTGATTAGGCCAGAACTCTTGTTATTAGAAGAAGATCAAGGCCAAAGGATTAGGCCTAACATTGTATGAGGACTTGGGAGAAGCAAGACCCAAAAGACGTTTAGATACCAGCCTTACTAGCAATGGAGATGCCAATGGATGGGGAAACAAGTGGCCACCTGAAAGGATCAGTAAAACATATAGGCTTTCCACTTGGGCCCGAGATGGCAGTTGGGGATATCAAACACCCACATCCATATTAAATAGGTTAATCAGGCTGCAAACAGTGGTGGAAATGGTTACAAATCAGACAGGCCAGGCCTCAGACCTCCTGGCAGAGCAAGCTACACAAACTAGGGAGGCTGTTTACCAGTACCACCTGGCAAAAGAAGTCCAGGGAGTCTGTGGGAAATTAAACTGGAGCATATGCTGCTTGAAGATAGATGACAACAGAAAGATAATAACAGGGATAGCAAGTGACATCAGAAAAAGAGCTCCTATGCTGGAACAAAAATGGGATTCACTCTTTGAGAATAACTGGATATCCTGGTTTGGTGGAAAGTGGTGGAAACAACTGGGGTTGTTCTTCATATGTGCTACAGCTGGTTTACAATTCATACCTTCTTTAATACCTTGTTTTGTAAACCTTATCACTAGGGTTGTGGAGGGGATGCAAGTGGTATCTTTACAGCAGGGAAAAGAGGATATCAAATGATGGTATTACAAAAATACTCAGAGCCTGGGTTGGACGTTTTAGATTTAGATTTAGAAGTAGAGAAATCATATGGACAGGGAATGAGAAGAGTCCACGCATAATAAATTAAAAAGAGGAGGGATTGAGAGAAAAGACGATATTTGGACTCTTCACAGAGTCCTAAAGACAGAGAGTG